>NC_044325.1:150959854-152208460 GCF_007399415.2 Gopherus evgoodei | reverse complement strand
ATACTTAGGCTGGGATGGTATTCCCAGTGTCTATAGCTGAAAGACCCTGTAACATATTCCATCTTAAATTTACAAAGATAATTTTTACTGTTTTTCTTTCTTTAATTAAAAGCTTTTCTTGTTTAAGAACCTGACTGTTTTTTTATTCTGGTGTGAGACCCCAGGGGACGGGGTCTGGATCCACCAGGGAACTGGTGGGGAGAAAGGAGGGAAGGGGGAGAGAAAGGTTAATTTTCTCTCTGTGTTAGGATTACTTTCTCTCTCAGGGAGAGTCTGGGAGGGGGAGAGAGAGGGAGGGGGGAAGGTGAATTTTCCTCTCTGTTTTAAGATTCAAGGAGTTTGAATCACAGTGATCTTCCAGGGTAACCCAGGGAGGGGAAGCCTGGGAGAGGCAACGGGGGGGGAAAGGGTTTACTTTCCTTGTGTTAAGATCCAGAGGGTCTGGGTCTTGGGGGTCTCCGGGCAAGGTTGGGGGGACCAGAGTGTACCAGGCACTGGAATTCCTGATTGGTGGCAGCACTACAAGTTCTAAGCTGGTAATCAAGCTTAGAGGAATTCAAGCTGGTACCCCATCTTTTGGACGCTAAGGTTCAGAGTGGGGGTTTATACCATGACAGGCTGGTATCCCAATATCGCAATATATCAAAATTATAGTTATGATCAATTGGAGTACAGGGTCACAGGGTTAAATTTTTGCCAGACCCCAAAGGCATACATATACACCTATACTAATTCAGCAGGTAGCAATTCCCATTTTCCTGTTATCTGTTGTGTTAAGGGTAAAGTCCTCATCTTATGTAATAGGGACAAGGGTTCATTAATACCCATAATAGCCCAGTGGGCTAGTTTGCCTTTGTTATATTCACTGCTATGTATCCCAGTGGTCTGGCTTGCCTTTATTATATGTACTGCTGTACATTATAGTTTGCTTTGCATTATATTCAGCAATAATGCAAGAAACCTACAGTCCTATATCCTGTAAGACATAGCATCAGCAAGTTAGCATAAGGTTTAAGGCCTGTGAACTTTGAACAGATAAACATTGCAAAATAAACAGCCCAACAGAAAACCCCAAGTATTTAGGGAGCTGAAAATAAAGGTTAAGGGGCTCAGTACATCTGAAATATGTTTGAGACAGACACTGTTTTGTGCGGTAAGGCTGACCAAGTGGAAGACTCTGTTGGAGAGGGTGACCTATGCTGGAAATAGCCAATTTTGCGTTGTAACCAATCGTAAGGAGACCTATCTCAGAAAAATTATTAACAATATGGATAAAGCCAAACAAGCTATTACCCAATTAATGAATGACGGCGATGAGTCTTCAACAATCCTTAAGGTGGATTTTGAAGTAAAAGACTGGATTATTGTCCAAGGAATTGCAATAGAGATTATTTTCATTATTTTAGGTTGCACTCAGTGTGAACTCAATGGGTATAAGCAAAAACCTAAACAAGTACCAAACATTAATGATGGCAAATATATATATATATGGTACCTTTCCTCCACCCCAAGTGGTGGAAAATGGCATTGAAACTGTCCCCACAGATGTTTGACCATCTACATCTGTATCTGTGTGATGGGGTTCATTTACAAAGGGGGGCATGTAGCCTATAGGCTAGCCTGCTTGGTTGCCTATATATCTTTTAAGTTTCTTATTTTCTTATAGGTTTGATTATTTGTTTTATTAATAAGTTGAGCTAAGGCAAAGGTAGCATACACATGTTTGGGACCTTTCACCCAGACAGCAAAGTTAGTATACATATATTTGGGACCTTTCACCTAGATAGGTGGTGATGAGCTAATACATAACGTCCATGTATGGCTGCGACTTTTAACATAGAGGATGCGTTAAAGCAGGTTGGCGTAGGGCTTTCCTAAGTTCATACCCTTTTAAACTTAATAGGTACACCACAACTTGGAAAGAACCGATTAGGACAGAAACAACAAATGTGATACCTAACCACAAAAGGGCCATGGCAACAAATTGACATATATGATACTACGTTAAGATCACTGATGTACTAACCTATAGGAAAAAGACACTCCAGCATTAGTAAGATGAGGAAATACAAATAAGGAAAAGGCGGGAAATCCCCTACTAAATATGCATCAAACATAGCAGTGTCAGCGTAACATATTATAAAAGTGGCATCCCAGCCTAGGTGCGGTAGGAGAGAGAGATGTAATCCTTGGGAAGTGCCAGAGTGATGGCCACTGGTGATGAGGGGGAAGGTGATGGTGATGAGGAAGATGTTGGATAACACTTCAGGTTGTTCTACAAGGGATGGTGTGAGTACAGTATCTGGAAGTGCAGATGTACATTCTGTACTATCTCTATCTTACTAAGTTGGGGTGTTTGTGACTGTGCTAAATGTACTAATATACTATATTTGTAAATATAAAAGAGTTCCTATAGTGTGAGTTGTTGCAGCTGTGCACATCGGGGTTCCCAACTATATAACAATTTAAATAATACTGGGCCTGATCTTGGGACAAGAACCTGTCAACCCTCAAAGTGATAACTGGGGATTCTTAAGTAATCTATATAATTAATACACAATCTAAAGATCAGGCAACAGCACCATCGCCTCTTCCTGCTTTTCCCTAGTATGGTGGTGGCTGCTTTCTGTTTCTTTGCTACCTTGTTAAGAAGATTGGGCGTAAAATACTCACCTGATACCAAGCCAAGCCTCTGTCCTTCTGGCAATGTCCTTCAAAACTACATTGACATCACTTTCCTGAAACAACAGAAAGAGCGCATCGCATGGAAATGGGTCACCTTTAAAGCTCATCAAAAATTACATTCTTTTCCATGGAGAACTTCAATTTTTTGAAAGAAAGAAAGAAAGAAAACCAAGTATTTTCAGATGAAAACCGAAACCTTTTGGATATTTGTTTCTTCTACGAACAATCACAATTTTTACACCAAAAGGAAAAACAAAACAAAGTTTTGTTGAAAACTCAAACTTTCTTGAAAAACAGTTTTGACAGAACATTTTCAGTGAGCCCTAATCGCCTTAATCCTCCCAGACTTTGCATGTCCTACACCCTTCATGGCTAAGCCACAGCTAAGTCCATGCCCAAAATACACCTCAACCTCTATATAACGCGACCCGATACAACACGAATTCAGATATAACCCGGTAAAGCAGTGCTCTGGCTGGGAGGGGCTGCACACTCTGGTGGATCAAAGCAAGTTCGATATAACGTGGTTTCACCTATAACGCGGTAAGATTTTTTGGCTCCCAAGGACAGTGTTATATCGAGGTAGAGGTGTATTTAGCATGTGTCCTGATCCACTTCCCATTGAAATCAATGGACAAATTCTCACTACACTGGTGTGACAGCACCTCTAGACTTAAAGCTGATTAAGTTCAATGGTGGGGACTGAGCCCGATGCTGTGCAGTTAGACAAGCTGAGGTGGAAAGCCTTAGGTTAGGAAACATACAATGAAACCCAAGCAAAGCACCTCGCCAAGGCCTTGCAGGAAGTTACTAGGGCTGCTTAAAGTTTTCCTTCAGCATTTTGTTCCAGTGGAAAATTGTAGTTTTGACTAAATGTCAATTTCACCAAATTGACAATTTCAATTTTTTGTGAAGTAACAGCGCATGCACACCTCAAAAATTTGTGATTTTGGCCATTTTTTTCAGTTTTTGGCCATTTATGGCTGCAAAAATTTTGGGACTCGGTGAGATCTGAAAAAATGTCAATATCTGGGATTTTGTTTTTGTTGATCATTTTTTGACAGGAATTTTGATTAAATTATTTTTCCTGTTTTTATCTAAATTCCCAGATTCAATTCTAGTGTCTCCTAGATCACTGTCCCCCAATATTTTCCCCTTTATTTATTTTGTTTTATTTGAAATTTTCCATAGGAAAAACAAAGATTTTATGACCAGCTAGAAAATATGGCTTAGGAAATAAAAATTAATGGGAGGTGGCCCCATTAACGTGCTTGTTGTCTGTTAGCCTTACGTTTATTCCATGACCCTCTGCTACGCGAATGGTGATCCGCTGGAAGACGTTGTTCAAGAGAAGCTGCAGGGGCACGTGAATGTGAGGAACAGGCTCTCTACAAAAATTCTTCAGGGTAAGCATCTCAAGAACTTTCTCTGCCAGAGGGGTGCAGCTCCCGATGAACGTCTGATGGGCTTTTATCATCGCCAGAACCTTCCTGTACAGGTGGGAGATAGTGGCATGTTAATAAAAGTCTTCACTTGAGGAGGTATTTGCTGTGGGCAGACTGATTTATTTTTTTAAACTACACTAACTATCATTATAGTTTTGGCCCAACGAGCTGGTATCTAAGAGGATGAGTAATTCTCTCCTCAATACTGTTGCTTTACAATGATCTGCAAAGGAAAACAAAAATTGGGCTGGCGATGTTTGTGGCCTCTTTGGGATGGATGGTGATTTGTACTGCTCTGTGCTATAGCCGCTTGAGCGCAATGCTGTTTATGTCAGTCACTTGCAAGGCGCATGTTGTATTTTGTATAGTTTACAATGTGATAGTTGAATATCTATAAAACTATTGATTATAGACTGGAGTGGTTCTTGGTGAATTCATCAACTTGTGGATTGGTTAAGAATATCTCTGAGAAACACTGTTTAAAGGTAAAAGTAGACATGAAAAGAACCTAGTATTAAAAATATAGATTAATAGATTAATAAATGCTGAGGCCAGAAGGACCACTGTGATTATCTGTTCTGACCTCCTGTATAACACAGACCACAGGACTTCCTTGAAATGATTCCTTTTTGAATTACAGCAGATCTTTTAGGAAACATTCAGTCTTGATTTATACAGTAAATTGCCACTGGTAGAGAATCCACCACAGCCCTTGATCATTTCTTCCGATGATTAACTTCCCTCACTATTAAAAATTTATGCTATTCCTAGTCTGAATTTGTCTAGCTTCAACATCCACCCACTGGATCTTGTTATTCCTTTGGGCTAGTCTACACAACCATGGTAAATCAGTCTAACTTATGCAACTTCAGTTATGTGAATAGCATAACTGAAGTCGAGGTTGTTAGAGCCATTTACTGCGGGGGCTACTTTGCGCTGTGTTGATGGGAGAGCGTCTCCTGTTGACTTCATTTATGCTTCTTCTGGAGGTGGAGTAGGAGTACACAAATTGATGGGGGAGTGCTCTTCCATTGATTTAGCAT
Organism: Gopherus evgoodei; assembly: GCF_007399415.2. Classification (NCBI taxonomy): domain Eukaryota; kingdom Metazoa; phylum Chordata; order Testudines; family Testudinidae; genus Gopherus; species Gopherus evgoodei. Next base: position 152,203,287 of record NC_044325.1, on the reverse strand, counting down.
GTCTTCACCAGACCCGCTAAATCGACACTCGCCACATTGATTACAGCAGTATTGATCTACCAGCAAGTGTAGACATACCCTTTGTCTGCTAGACTGAAGAGTCCTCTATTCTCAAATTGCTGTTCCCCATGCAGATACTTATAGATGGTGATCAAGTCACCTCATAACCTGCTCTTTGTTAAGCTAAATAGATTGAGCTCCTGGAATCTCTCACTATAAGGCCTTTACAATCCTTTAATAATTCTCCTAGCTCTTCTCTGAACCCACTCCAATTTCTCAAAATTAGTAAGCTCACACTTCCTGGGCTCAGTAAAAAGGGTTATCCTAATGAAATCCACTCCAATATTGCCTATAACATTTATCAAATTGGCAAATTTAGTTTACTAGATTTCAGCTTTAAAATCTAAAATCAGCAAATTCATAACATAGACACTCCTCCCATTCACCACAAAACCTTAACAGTGACTTCGTAAACCTTATGACTTCATGACCTTCTTCATGATCAGTTATAGTTATATCAACAGCCCAGCACATCTAACTTTCATGTGGCCCATGTGTCTGTGAAATGTTTCTGCCTTAACACTGCTGAACTCAAAGGAAAATGAGACAATTCACCAGGGACGATTATTTTCTCTCTCATTATTCTCTCTATGTCGATTCACTATTCATCAATTCATCATGAAAAATGCAAATAGAGCTCAGAGTTTAGAACTTGTGTTTGTTTTTTCCCGTTAATCTGAACTCTACCACCCAGCCTGAACCACAGTGTGGCTACCTCTGCACCATAATGATGAAGCATTTTAAAAAATCAATTAATTACATAAATTCACAACAAATATAAATACAGAAGAAATCCAGATCATAATCCGTAGCTCTGACATATCATTTTTTCATCTGTAGATCTTGAACTGGAAATAAAATGTAAATGTTTAACTGTGAGAGTAATTAACTGTTAGAACAATTTACCAATGGTCGTGATGGATTCTCCATCATTGGCAATTTTAAAATCAAGATTAAAAGGTTTTCAAAATGATGGGCTCTAGTTCAAATTGGAATTAATTCAGGGAAGTCCTGTGGCCTCTATTATACAGGAGTCAGATTAAATTATCACAATTGTCTTTTCTGGGATCTATGTATCAAAGCACTCTGAGGCCACATCCTTATCCCCATGTTACAGATGGGGGAACTGAGGCATGAGAAGGTGAAGTGATTTGCCCAAAGTTTCCCAGCAAACCAGTGGCATGGCCAGGAATAGAAGCCAGGTCTTCTGGGACTCAGGTCAGTTGCTCTAACCACTAGCTCACACAGTCTTCATTGGTACTACTCCATTTGAAGCCAGTAAGCCAAGTGCTTCCAAATCATTATACCACAAATAATGATATTACATTTTGTGAGACAAAAGAACTATAATGTTCTTTTACAGAATATTTCTCTATTAGACTCACGTTTGCTTCTCTTCATCCAGCCTCAGCTGAGCGAAAGGCAGCGACCACATGTCTCGGTCCTCTGCCTTTTCAGATAAGTCCCTTTGAACTGCATACAGCAAAGGAAGCAGCCAGACCCAACATGTGCTCTTAGAGTCTTTGGCGCTTTGGATGCAAGCATGCTTCAGCGGTAAAATACACTTCCTGCAATGACAGGGATGCAAAATGTTAAACAAACAGAAAATTCCTCCTATTCAGACAAACCATATCCACAGCTATGTCAGTGCGACTTTTCATAAGTTTGAGCTTCCGCTGCAAAGCTGGATCGATGGCTGGACAGCAAGGTGAAGATACTGCATGGTCCTGTACACATAGGGCCAAGGTCATTTTCAGCGCTGCATGAAAAGTATTTTTTTTGTTCCAAAATATTGCGGGGAGGTGGAGGCAGGGAACCTTTGGTTCAGATTGAACCAAATCACAAAATTTCCCCTAAAATTCAACAAATCCAAAAAGTCCATTTTGGGTCAAAGGAAACCTGGCGCTCAGCCTAAAACTGTTGTTTCCAGGCATTTTAAAGGCCTATTCACAAAACAGCCAGAGAAGGACGTGCTGCTTCTTTCATAACCTTTAGTCCAATGGTGAGGGCACTCAGCTGTGAGGTAGGAGACCCACATTTGAATCCCCACTCTGGAACGAGGATATTGCTCCCTGGTGAGAGTCCTAACTGCTTGGCTATTCTGTGATGGCTCTCTCTGGTAGAAGCTTTTTATAAAATACTTGACTAGTCACTGGGCCAGATAAAAAGAGCACAAGAAAGAATGACTCTATAGCCTGGTGGTTAAGGCACTCACGTAAGATGTGAGAAAGCTAAGATCAAGTCCACCTGTTTCAATATTTCTTGTTATAACAGAGGCTTAGCAAGAGATTACTTTCCTCAAGGTTAACCCAAGGGTGAACACTGGAAACCAGTTTGCTTTGAATCAACATTGGCACTTGTAATGCCATTTGAAATCAAAATGTTAGTTCAAAGAAAATTTTGTTTCAACTCAACTTTTTTAAATGAAAAATGTCACCTCAAACTGTTAAAACATTTTATTTCAATCAGAAAATACCAGTGTTTTCCATTCTGACATTTCCCAATAGAAAATGTTGAGAACTTTTCATTGCATGAACATTTTCATGATGTTGACTTTTTGTCCTGCTTTATAAATTCTGTTTTCTGATACTAAGATTGCGGTAGCTTGAGAGCTGGCAGATGTTCCACCCCTCACATCTCTATATCCATCTTCCAGGGATTCAATGGGCATTCTATAAACCACAGGTTCAGGGGTCCAGCACCTAAGACCATTACAGAAAACTGAGGTTTGGGATCTTTTGTGTCAATCACCTTCATGCAGATGGGGCAGCCCTGCCAGAGCTCTTACCCATCTGGAGTTACTATCACTAGCAGTCAACTCATAGGCGCCAACTCTGGGGGTGCTCCAGTGATGGTTCACCCATGGAAAAAAAAGGGGGCTTGGCACCCACCGACAGCTAAGCTCCCCCCATCCATCCCACTCCCACCCACCTGTGGTCCCCACCAATCAACTCCTCCTCCTCCCTCCCAATGCATTCTGAACAGCTGTTCAGGAGGGGGAGGAGCAGGGAGGAGGTGTGCTCTGGCGAGGGGCAGAAAGCAGGGCCAGCTCTACTGTTTTTGCTGCCCCAAGCAGCACGCCAAATTGCCACCACAGACGGCGGGGGCAGTACGTGTGCCATGTAGGGCGGCATGCATGTTTCTGCGGCAGCGGCAATTTGGCAGCAGCTTCTGTCTTCAGCTGGAAGACAGAAGCTGCCGCCGAATTGCCGCCGCCACGGAAACACATGTGCCGCCCTAACCGCACAAGGACTGTCCCCACCATCTGTGGCCGCAATTCGGCGAGCTGCTTGGGGAGGCAAAAGCACACAGACTGCTGCCCCTTGCAGACTGCCGCCCCAAGCACCTGCTTGGAATGCTTGTGCCTGGAGCCGGCCCTGGCAGAAAGAGGTGGGGCCTTGGGGGAAGGGGTGGAGGAGGGGCAGGGCTGGAGGTGGAGTGGGGGTGGGAAGAGGCAGGGCAAGACGGGAGTTGGGAGAAGGGGTGGAATTGGGGCAGGGTCTGGGGCTGAGTGGGTTTGAGTACCCCCAGGGAAAATTAGAAGTCAGCGCCTATGAGCCCACTTGAGACCTGTTCCTTGGAAGCACTAATCCTCTGCTCCCATTGACTTTAAGGCTGTCAGATCTGTTGGCTAGCCTATGTTTCCATCTGCGTAGCATTAGAAGAGGGCTAGGACTCTCATTACCTGCCAAACAGCAGCCCCTAAATTTGATCTTGCAGGCTGGGATCACAGTTTCTATGTGCTACTGCAGTACAAATAATACATTATAGTAATTGTTACCCTAGGGTTAACCTTGAAGAGGGTTATCCCATGCTGAGCCTCTATTATATATAATGAAAACCCATAAATAATTAAGTCTCCTACTTTTTGATCTGTGTGCTCTGCAAACATGTCAGTTCAGCGCATTTAAAGGGAAATGAATGTGTTACCTTTAAAACCACAGGCAGAGTTCAAGCAAATAAATTTACATATATAGGGACTTAGATAGATATTACCTTTTTCTTGGTTCTTTCAGGTTCGTGAATTTGCCTTCCTGCAAGTCAACATTTTGGGCAATTTGTTCAATCTTGCTCATGGCCTCTGCACTTATATGGATATTGTGGTAAAATACTGTGCATAATGCAAAAAGGAGAAAATCCATCGCTGAAATGTTAGGATGCTGAAATCTGGGGTTTCCGAGTACATTTTCAATGAATTTGCAGATGTAATCATACACCTAGACAAACACAGTAATAATAATGTACATTTTACTAGATATGTCAGATATCTCTGAAATAAAGTTCCCCCAGCTTCATCTCAGCTGCACTGGCCAGTGGATGGGGATGGGTGATGGAGGAGGTATTTGCCATTACTCACAGAGTGGAAAGGTAGCCTTGAGGCTGAAAGCACTACCCTGGCATTCAGGAGACTCATATTCCATTCCTCCTGTGACGGGTTGGATCACAGAAACCCCCTTGGGAGCTGCCAACTGATGTGTCAAGACTACTTCTGCCCCTGCTTTCCCTGCCAGCTCAGGACCCCAGCAGCCTATCTTGCTGAGCCAGACACTCCTGTCTGCTCCTACACAGTCCCAGGGTCTGATCCAGGTGTCCAAAAGCCTCAGGTTTACCTGAAAGCAAGTTAAGAAGTGTGCCTGTGCTTGACACTCAGAAGCCCAACTCCCATTGGGGTCCAAACTCTAAATAAATCCATTTTACCCTGTATAAAGCTTATACAGGGTAAACTCATAAATTGTTCGTCCTCTACAACACTGATAGAGAGCTATGCACAGCTGTTTGCACACACCCCCTCCAAGTATTAATACATACTCTGGGTTAATTAATAAGTAAAAAATGATTTTATTAAATGCAGAAAGTTGGATTTAAGTGGTTCCAAGTAGTAACAGACAGAACAAAGTAAGTCACCAAGCAAAATAAAACAAAACATGCAAGTCTATGTCTAGTACAGTAATACAACTGAATACAGATAATCTCACCCTTACAGATGCTTCAATAAGTTTCTTTTTCAGACTGGATACCTTCCTAGTCTGGGCACAATCTTTTCCCCTGGTACAGCCCTTGTCCCAGGCCAGGTGGTAGCTAGGGGATTCCTCATGATGGCTTCCCCATTGTTCTGTTCCACCCACTTATATATCTTTTGCATAAGGCAGGAATCCTTTGTCCTTCTGGGTTCCCACCCTTCTTCCTCAATGGAAAAACACCAGGTTAAAGATGGATTCCAGTTCAGGTGACATGATCACATGTCACTGTAAGACCCCAAGCCTTCATTCCTTCCAGCCTGACTCACAGGAAGGCTCGCCTGCAAACAGAGCCATCCACAGTCAATTGTCCTGGTTGATGGGAGTCATCAAGATTCTAAACCACCATTAATGGCCCACACTTTGCATAACTACAATAGGCCCTCAGAGTTATAGTTCATATTTCTAGTTTCAGATACAAGAATGATATATTTATACAAATAGGATGACCACACTCAGTAGATTATAAGCTTTGTAGTGATACCTTACAAGAGACTTTTTGCATGAAGCACATTCCAGTTACATTATATTCACACTCATTAGTATATTTTCATAAAATCATATGAGTGCAACATCACACCTCCCTTTGCCACAGACTCCCCATGTGATCTTGGTCAAGTCAGTTAATCTCTCAACATTTTCTATTTAGACTGTCACATCTTCATGGCAGGGATTGTTCTTGAGTATGTGACTGTGCAGCACCTAGTGTGTCAGGACCCAGACTTGATCAGTGTGTGTCTGTGAGACACTTGGTGTGACGAGGCCCCAATCTTGGTCACTGTCTGTGCAATGCCTGGTGTAACAGGGCCCCAATTCCAATTGCTATGTGTGGGTGCAGTGCTCAGCACAATGGAGCTGCCATCTTGATTACTACGGCCTAGTCCACACCAAAAACTTATGTTGACTGCGATGCAGTGTCTTAGGCCCAGAGGCCCATGGATGGAGGTTTTGCGGTCCTACCACATCCAATCCCAGAAAGGAGCAGTGGAGTTGAGTCCTCCAAGCTGCCTAGAGCAGCTATGTGGGACACAGCCAATCAGAAAGAGGCTGTAGGGAGTAGCCAATCAGGGCCCATCAGTTCCACATAAAAGTAGCTGCAGAGCCAGAGTGAGTTCCGTGTGCTGGCATGGACCAGGAAAGCAAGAAAGGTGCTCCTGGCTGGCTGCAGGGACTTAGGCAAACAGGGCCTCGGGGAAGTGGCCCAGGGAAACAACAGCAATTAGTTAGAGGGGTGCGGCATGTGGCTGCTACTTGTAGGGTCCCTAGACTGGGGCTCAGAGCAGTAGGCAGACCCTAGGTGTCCCCCGGGCCCCAGCCTCATGTGGAGTGGCCTAACCCCAGAGAGGGGAGTTAATTAAGTCCTGTTGGAAGAGGGGCCAGAAGAGTCTCCAGGGAGAAAAAGCCCTGGGGGCACGGTCCCATACCAGGGCAGGGACTGGTTAAAGACTGAGCCCAGGGAGGGCTACAGAGACATTCCAATTGAGGGGTACTGGGGTAGGCCCCTGTGGGACTGACTGAATAAAGGACCTGAGCCCAAGGAGGGTTACAGGAAAAGAGAGACCAACCGAGGGGTACTATGATAGGCCCCTGTTGGACTGTTTACCCTGGAAAGGGCTGAGTCACTGAAGAGCAGCACAACCTGAGAGAGCTGCAGACACACACCCAGCCAGAGAGGTGAGCAGCAACCCAGTGCATTGACCTAGCTATTCACTCAGGGGTGTGAAAAATCCACACCTCTGAGAGATGCAGCTAAATTGATCTAAGCCTGGTGTTGAAACTGCTAGTTCAACAGAAGAATTCCTCCATGTACCACCTTTCAGAGGGGTGGATTAACTACAGAGATGGAAAAACACTTCCATCACTATAGGAAGTGTCTATACTATGGCGGCACAGCTGCAGCACAGTAGCTGTGCTTCTGTAGCATCTGTAGTGTAGACGCAGCTTACGCATCTACATAGCCACTTCTCACCAAGGTATATGAGTGCTTTTGTTAGAACTGTGCAGAGGGTGGAAGTTCTGCTTTGCGAAGGATTTTGAGATTTTGAAATTTGGCTTCATTCTGAATCAGAACAAAACCCAAACATTTCAAATTCTCCGCAAAGGGAAACTCTGGAAAAATAAATAATCAAAAATTTCAAAATGAAATTCCAGCTCAATCAACCTGGTTTCGCAAAGTCTTTAGATTTTGATGAACCACAGTTTTGCTGACCTGCTCTAGGCTTCATCTCTCTCATTTACTTAGCTCCAGTTTCCACAGTATCTAGATCATTCTCTTTCTGACTCTTATTTCATTTACAAAAACATTGCATTGATTTGTATCCTGCTGATTTTCAAGCACAGGATTAACTTTTGCTTGGGTACAGAAGTATATTGTATATTGAACAATACACTACTTTGTATATTGTTTGCAGTGTTGTAGCCAATACAAGACATTACCTCACCTAATTTGTCTCTCTGATATCATATAGTGTCAGTAGCTAAGACTTGATTGGGTTTTTCACATGCCTTGAAATTCACCTTTGAAGGGCCCAGCAGAAGGTCTGTTTGTAACTAAGGCCTGGTCTACACTGGGGGGTGGGATCGATCTAAGGTATGCAACTTCAGCTATGTGAATAACGTAGCTGAAGTCAACGTACAAAGGCCTGGTCTACACTGGGGGGGGGGGGGAATCGACTTAAGATACGCAACTTCAGCTATGAGAATAGTGTAGCTGAAGTCAACATATCTTAGGTCGAGTGACCTGGCATCCTCACAGCGTGGGGTCGACTGCCGCCGCTCCCCCGTCAATTCCGCTTCCACCTCTCACCGCGGTGGAGTACAGGAGTCGATGGCAGAGTGATCGGGGATCGATTTATTACGTCTACACTAGATGCAATAGATCAATCCCCGATAAATCGATCACTACCCGCCGATCCAGCAGGTAGTGTAGACATACCATTAGATCTACTTATCATGGTGTCTTCACCACGGTGAGTTGACTTCTGCTGCTTCCCCGTCGACTCTGCCTGCTCCTCTCGCCGAGCTTGAGTACAGGAGTCGACGGGAGAGCACTCGAGAGTCAATAAATTGACCCCCACTGGACTGATCGCTGCCCTCTGATCCTGCGGGTAGTGTAGACATACCCTTATTTCCACAAAATAGGGCATAAGTGGAATTTGAGAGGTTCACATGCCTGTGCTGGACTTTCTACATGGATCTACGGGGTGGGATTTTAGCCTCAAAGCAAGGATGAAAACCTCTTTGGTTTATATGAAGACTGTAGTGTGCCCTCCCCCTAGTCACAGCATTCAGTGCCTGTTCTAAAGTCCATCGAAATCAGTGAGAAGATTCAATGCACTTTGGATCAGGCCCTTAATCAGGGAGTAAAGACAGAGGTATAAACTGTTCATTAGTTTACAAATAATTTTTTAAAAAATGGGACTGCTTAGAAATTTGTCCTGGGGATGGTACCTTTTTTGTAACCTTTCTAGCTAAAAATAAATTCAGCCCCACAAACACCAACGTTCTCATGCAGCCACAGCCAGAGAATTCTTTTATTTATTGTAACTCCCTTTTCCCTCATCATGACTAGAACTGGCTGGGAAATGGAAATCACTTCCCACAAAAAAAATTGTGTTTTTAAAAAAAAAAATCAATCCTGAACCAGGATGAAAATTCAAAAACACCTAATTGTTTACAGGGAGGGATTTTAAGAAAATTTTCTGTTTCAGAAGACGCTACATGGAATTTTTCAGCTTTTTGGCTGCCTGCCTGGAAGTGCTCTGTATGGCTTGAAAACTTCCCTCTCTCTCTCACCAACGGAAGTTGATCCAATAACAGATATTATCTAGGGTCTCATCAATTTCACTGAAAATAAGAGTGGAATTGACAAGAGCCTCCCAGCCTGGTTGCGGGAGAGACAGAGAGCCCAGTCACTCAGCCTCCCCACCTCTTCTCCACCCCCTCCCTCACCCCACTAAGGGGCTGAGGAACTTGAGTGCCCTGGCTCATCTGCATGTCCAGGCCTGAAGCTAGGGGGAGGCAGGGAGAGTGGGGTTCCTCCACACTACAAAATAAGAACCCTGCAGCAGTTATTCTCTGAGCCCAGGTCAACCCCTCACTCCCTGCCCTTGCTGGGTCTCAACCTCTGTCCTCCAGCCCAAGCAGGAATGTCTACACTGTTATTTTCAGCCCTGTAACATGAGCCCAAGTCAGTTGACCCAGGCTCTGAGACTCACTGCTGCTAGGTTTTTTTCTACAGCATAGACATATCCAGAGGTCAGGGTGTCTTTTTGCCTCAGTCACATACAGAAATTGAGAAAAACTTTCCTCACGGGCAGCTGGGGACTGTCATGTTGATTTTCCCTACGGAAAATTTCAGTTTTTCAAAAAGGGCATCTTCTGTCAGAAAATAGCCCAGAGCAACTTTAATGCCGATGGCCTTTGACCACCATTGTTGACATCAGATGAAATCCACAGTCTGAGATTTCATTTTGAAAAAAAAAGAAAGAGTTTCTAGCCCTCAGAGTCATAAAAAACCCCAAATCCTTCAGTCAAGTGCTGATCCCTCCAGCACCCTTGCACAGATAGCCACTCCCCCAAAACATGGCGGCTTAGCCTCACACTTCCTCCTGTTCATCCCCTGCGCCTGGTAGCCAGGCAGCCCCCAGACTGCCAGTCTCTGGGAGCTCCATGAACATTCCCAGCTGGCATCTCACATGTCTGGCTGGGCAGCAGGGATGGTCACAGTTGGCAGGCAGGGGAACTCTCTGCCTCTGCTCTTACTGAGCAGGGAAGGAGCAGAGAATACAGATGGTAGGGAGAGAAAGAGATGGGCTCAGTTCTGTCCTCATTCCCAGACAGCCCAGCGCTATTCCCCCACCCCAGGTACCCAGACATCCTCTCCCAGATTCAGAGCCATCTAGTTCTGTGCAGTGCCATGTCCTGTCCCCACTGCTGCTTGGGGCAGGGAGCACATCTGGGAAACCAGTGATTCTTCTTCATCCATAAGAAAGTCACCCCAATCCCTCCCCGTCCCAAATCCTACACAAATCTTGGCAACTGTGAGCCATCTATGGGGTGGGCATGAGGGGAGAGGAGCAAAGATGGACAGTGGAAGTGCAGTGACTGAAAAAGGCTTGTGGGGGGTGGCAGGGGGGAGGAACTGGGTCAAATTGTGCCAGGTGCTGCACACAGCACTGTGCAAATAACAGATTTTTCAATTCACTGGCAGGGCCAAAACACTGAAGAAAATATTCAATATGGGTTGAACTGAAAACAAATTTTCAGCAGATCAGCAAAAATTATTTTGGGTCCCAATAAACATGTTGTTTGACCCGAAACTGAATGTTTCCTTTGGATTTTGAGTTTCTTTAACATTTTATAATTTAAAAAAAAAATAAATGGGAAGGAAATTTCTAAATGGAAAATAATTTCATAACAAAAAATTGAAATGTTTTGACTTCTTCTGATTTTTTTCCAGCCAAAACAATTTGGTGAAATTAACACAAAAAAGTTTTGGTTGAACAACTTTGCCCAGTTCTAGTCAGGGCCGGCTCCAGGCACCAGCTTATCAACCATGTGCTTGGGGCGGCAACTCCGGGGAGGGGCGGCACTTTCACGTATTCGGCGTCAATTCGGCAGACGGTCCCTCACTCCCACTCGGAGCAAAGGACCTCCCGCTGAATTGCCACAGATGGCAATCGCGGCTTTTTTGTTTTTCGTTTTTTTTTCTGGCTGCTTGGGGCGGCCAAACCCCTGGAGCCAGCCCTGGTCCTAGCTGTACATACACGTAATGAAAGACTGTTTTAGAGTAACAGCCCCATTCACTACTTGACAGTGAGCCACAGAGCAGGTATTACAGGGCATTCATTCCCTGTTACTTGGCCATGGGAGCATTTAAATTGTTTTGGAACAGCTTATCTAGGGATGTGGTGGATTATCCATCCCTGGCAATTTTTAAATCAAGGTTGGACGTTTTTCAAAAACAGCTCTGCTGTAGTTCAAACAGGAACTAATTCAGGGGAATTCTATGGCATGTGTTATACAGCAGATCAGACCAGATGATTACAGAGGTCCCTTAGAATCCATGAGAAATTCCAGACAGCTGGGAAGTGAGGCTGGCTGAGAATGGTTTTAGAGCGAACCAGGGAAAATGTGAAATTTCCAAAGCCTCAGTTGCAGATTGTGGCCATACACTGACAAAGACAGTTTACATAAATCACTAAATAAAGCCAAAGTTTATCCATAAGCACTGCCACCTCCCCAACCACAAAATGTGTCACAGCTACTTTGCATTCTGGGAATGCTCAGTTATTACTGTAGATTCTTTCCAAACACAGCGACAGCGTAACAGCCCCGGAAGAAAAAGTTACTCGCCTTGTGAAGTAACGATGGTTCTTCAAGATGTGTCCCTCTAGGGGTGCTCCACTGTAGGTGTGTGTGCGCGCCTCTGCCCTGTTGATAAGAGAATTTCAACAGCAGGTAGCACTGATATCTGTGCCAATGGCTGCTGGAGCCAAGGAGCTTGCACCAAGGGAGCTGGAGATGTGGATATGGTTGTATGATCCGTCGGTGCCACACGCACTGGGGTCGGTGCTGGTGCTCATGATCTCATTGACGTAGCCTTCCCCAGGGCAGGTCATCTATGTTTCTGATGCCCATGCGGTACTGATCTCTCTGCCCATGCCCATTGGGTCTTTGGGCATTCCGACTGTCTGTTGGCTGAGTGCCATGCATACCCTGCGTACTGACTCTTGGCGGCTTTGATGCTGTCAGTACCGACAAGACTGACAGGGTCGGAGATCATTTCCAGCTCAATCTGGGCTCGCTACAGGGACTCTCAGGCTTCTTCTTACTGGTCTTTGGTGAGTGGCTTGTTTCCTTGGGATCATCTGCCTTTGACATAGAAGGTTGTGGTGATAGCTCATGCTAGGACTCCAGGGGTTGAAGGGCTGACACCATGTGCAAAAGTTTTAGCCTTAACTCTCTATCCCTGGACCAACTTTTTAGCTGCTGGCACCAACCACACTTTTGTGGATTGTGCTTCTCCCCAAGGCAGCGAATACACTGTGAGTGCCCATCCTTTACTGGGACAGATTCTTTGCAGCTAAGACACTGTTTGAAGAGTGGAAAGCCAGGCATACCCTTGTCCAGGGAGGACTCTCCCCACCAGGGTTGGCGGGAGGTGAACCCTTTCTTTCTTTCTTGGCCAACTAAAAACTAACAAGTACTAAAAGAAAAGTGGCCTCAAAAGAAGCAAACATTTTCAAAACTTTCAGGAGGTAACAATCCGATCCGTGAATGGACAGCTCAGCGCCGTCTCTCTAGCCTAGTGCAGTTGAGAAGAACTGAGGGAGAAATGTCCAAGCATGCTGGCTAGCCTCCTGGCAGGCAGGGAGCCATGCAAGTGCAGGTGGGATGGACTGCTATTGAAATTCTCCGGTCGACAGCAGATGGGCATACACACACACCTACTGGAGCACCCACAGGAACAATACTCACAGAAGAATGAACTGTTACAGAACTGACAGAAATGGTGCTGCTCCACACACTGCATCAAGGCTCCAGATGAAGTTTATAGCATGTGGAAAGGTCATAGGTGGTGTGAGAGTCTTACACATGAGCTTACACGTGAGTGCCGGAAGCTCTCTAGACATGGGGGGGGCACCGGAACCTGGACTGTGGCCCTGCTCCCTGAGGTCCCCCTACCAGCTGCTTGCTCCATTCCACCTCTTCCTCAAGACCTCCTCTCGCCAGCTCCTCTCCACCCCCTCAAAAAACTGAGCCCTGTCTTTGAATTACAATTTTTGGTTGCGCCCCTCCCCAACCCAGGCAGGCTGGGTGGCCCACTGAGGTGAGTCGGGGGTGGACGTGGCATGGGACTGGCCCGAGCCACCTGGTGTCACCACTTTTCCTCCTGAACTTTCCTCCGCACTCCCCTAGGGGGGTACATGCCACAGTTTGAAAACCTTTGTACTAAATATAATGCCATTGTCTGCCATTACAGGATTTTTCATGCATACCCCCCAATGAGAGCTCATGTACCCCATACCCTAGTTTGAAAAGCACTGCTTTAAACAGTCAGTGAGCCCTCTAGTGGTGCTCACTGCATTCTTTGTTTTAGAAACCCCCAGAAACTACTCAGAGCAGCCATGCTGTATCTGTGTATAGTTAGTAAACATGGTTAGTTGGGACCCAGCTGCGCCTGTCTGGTTTCTTCATATTGTTCCTATGTAAAGAGCAAGTGATACAACAGACGGTCTCTGCCTGAAGAGGTTTAGGTATTGGGTCATAATTAGGGCTGCAGGTTCATCATGCTGCAGAAAAAGTCACAGATACAGTGATTTCTCGGTTTGTCCATGACTTCCTGAAGGAAGGCTCTAGGACTGAGGCTGACGGCAGCATATGACGGAGAGGTGGTAGAGCCAAACCTAAGCAAGTGGTGCTACAACCCCATGGGCCAGGTCACAACGCCCGGAGTGGGGAACCGGGCCCAGCCCCCCAGGACACAGGAGCTGCCACTGCCTGTGCAGGGCAGGCTCGCTCTTCCCAAGCTGAGGTTAGGGTTGTGGTGCTGGAGCAGAGGGCACTGCTGTGAGTGGTCAATGCCCCCTCATTTGCCAGGGCATTGCTTATCCAAATTCATGGAGCAGACACTAACCCTGTGACTTTTACAAAATGTACCATGACTGCACTGTGATTTCTGATAAACAATGCCATGACACATCTGCAGCCCTTGCCATGATGAATGAGATTTCACCAAATCTAAATCTGGCCTGCCTTTTACAGAGGCTGCTTGTAGGATCCAGCGTACAAGAATAGACTCTGGAAATCAGGTCCAAAGCTGGTAGAGATGATCCTGGTGGCAGCATAATCCAGCTCCCATTAAAGCAGATGGAAATCCTTCTATTTCAACAGGAGTTAGACTGGGCTGTTAGGATCTCATCCAAAACCCATGGGAAATCAATGGAAAGTCTCTCATAACTCCAATGGGTTTTGGTGCAGGGCACAAGGCTGGAGAGGAAAAGAGCAGCAAATATAACGCTTGGTTTTCAATAATTCTCTGATCATTGTCAATGCACCATGTGGAGGTAGAGCTACCCCCAGAGAGGTTCAGTGGGGACCTTTCTAGCTATTGTGGAGTTGCCATGAGAGATGGGCATTGCTCACTTACCTTTCTCTCGTCAAAGTCAGTTTTGAAAGAACTTATTTTTCGCTCTGCATCACCGATGTTGCTGGTTTTCAAGCACTCTTTGTAACAGTCAAGCTTCCTTTCCACATTACCAAAGTCCTTCCGGTAAGAAAGGTCTTGGAAAAGCTCATCTTCCAGGAACTTCAGGATAGACTCTCTAGCAGTCTCTTTGGACTTTCCTATCGATACAGAGCCAGACTGGGACTGACAGATGTCATCAAATTGGGTCCACACTCCTAGTAAGAAACAAACATTTGCAAATCTTCAAATAAATGTTTGTACACCTTCAGACTTCCAAAGGCAGCAGTTTGCAGGACCAAGTAGTCCACAATCTGTCACAGGGTTAATGGTTTCATCTTCCATTTGACAGTGCCGCTTGTGCCATTCAGTTAATAGATTCCAAGACCGGCAAGGCTCTTTGTGTCCATCCAGCTTCGTCTCTCATCTCCCCACAGTGATTCATAGAAATCATAGAAACACAGGACTGGAAGGGACCTCAAAAGGCCATCAAGTCCAGTCCCCTGCACTCCTGGCAAAACCAAGCACCATCTAGATCATCCCTGACCGGTGTCTGTCCAACCTGCTCTTAAAAATCTCCAATAATGGAGCTTCCACTACCCTCCCTAGGCAATTTATTCCAGTGCTTAACCACTCTGACAGTTAGGAAATTTTCCCTAATGTCCAACCTAAACCTCCCTTGCTGCAATTTAAGCCCATTGCTTCTTGTCCTGTCAGCAGAGATTAAGGAGAATATTTTTTCTCCCTCCTCCTTGTAACAACCTTTTACAGACTTGAAAACTATTATCATGTCCCCTCTCAGTCTTCTCTTTTCCAGATTAAACAAACCCAGTTGTTTCAATCTTCCCTTGAAGGTCATGTTTTTCTAGACCTTTAATCATTTCTGTTGCTCTTCTCTGGACTTTCTGCAATTTGTCCACATCTTTACTGAAATGTGATGCCCAGAACTGGACACAATACTCCAGCTGAGGCCTAATCAGTGTGGGGCAGAGCGGAAGAATTACTTCTCATGTCTTGTTTTCAACACTCCTGCTAACACAGCCCAGAATGTTGTTTGCTTTTTTTGCAGCAGTGTTACACACCTGACTCATACTTAGCTTGTGATCCACTATGATCCCTAGATCTCTTTCTCTCTGGGAATGGTTTTCCAAGCAGTTATGCACCCACCTTATAGTAGCTCCATCTAGGTTGTATTTCCCTCATTTCTTAATGAGAAGGTCATGCAAGACAGTATCAAAAGCCTTAGTGAAGTCTAGATATACCACATCTACCGCTTCCCCCTATCCACAAGGCTTGTCACCCCATCAAGGAAAACTATCAGGTTGGTTTGACACAATTTGTTCTTGAGAAATCCATGCTGACTATTGCTTATCACCTTATTATCATCTAGATGGTTGCAAATGGATTCCTTAATTATTTGCTCCATTATCTTTCTTGGTACAGAAGTTAAGCTCACTGGTCTGTAATTCCTGCATCTGTCCCAGTAACTACTGGCTGAGCTAGAGTGGAACTTTCAGAAAGAGATGCCTCATCTCCATTGACAGACTCCGTGTGAGGGAGAATCCACCCTGCCCCTGAGGGAGCTCTTCCAGTGGTTCATTTCCCTCCCTGGTAAACAGAGCCCCCTTATTTCCAGCCTGAATTCGTCTCCCACCAGCTCCCAGCCATTGGCTCTTACTCTGCCTTTGTTTGTGAGGTCAAACCGCCCTCTCCTCTCAGAAATGTCTTCCTTCCATAGGTGCTCATAGACCAGGAACATGTCACCTCTTAACCTTCTCTTGAATAAACAAAATAATATCAAGCTCCTTCAATCTCTCACTCTAAGGCAAGTTTTCCCAGACCTCGAATCATTCTCATAGTTCTTCTCTGAGCCCTCACCAATTGGTCAAAGTCCTTTTGGAAGTCCAGGACAGTGTGGATACCAGCACTGGACTTGAGTCTAGAGGAGATGGCCAGGCCATAGTTCCATCTCCTTCCCATGTCCCAGCTGGCATTATCAGACTAACACAAAGGAGGGAATACACTGCAGCTCATGAAGGTGTGTAGATTCAAAGATTCCATGGCCAAAGGGGACCACTGTGATCATCTAGTCTAATCTTGTGTATAACACAGGCCAGAGAACTTCCCTGAAATATTCCTAAACCTGTGACTTTTATAGCTTTTAGAAAAAACCCTTACACAAAGGATTGGGCACATCCCCACATGCACCTGGGATGTCTGAGAGGTACGGTAGCTCCCCAAACAAAATATTTTCCCAATCATTCCAAATTATGGACTACATTTAAAAGGAACAGTATCATTCATTATTTATTGGGCTGCTCAAAAATGTTTCCACTTTCATTCATTTTCGATGTGAAATTAGCTAGTCAACCACACAAAAACCTGCACTGATAATGTCCTATTTCCTTGATTTTTTTAAATTTTCATTGGAAAACCCAAACCCTGAAAACTGAACATTTATGACTGACACTCCCACATTTTTCAGATTTCAGTAAATATATATATGAAAAATCAAATTTGTCCTTGAAGCAAAAGCCCTATTTTCTAACCAGTTCTAATTATTTATGTTGTAAAAGCACCTGAAAGCTTTAGGCATGGACCAGGATCCCACTTATTATAGTCCCCTGCCCCAAAGAGCTCTGTAGCAGGGTGCCTACCTGCTCCAGCCCTGAGAAGGTTAAAACCAGCCCAGGGAGAGGGCTGAAGGGCTGGGAGAGCAGTTCAGGCTGAATAGAAAGCAGGTTCAGCAGGGGCCATGCCCCAGTCAGGACCCAGCTAGCCATATAAAGGCTTGAGCCTGGAACTCGAGAAGACAGTCTCTCTCTCTGCTTGTAGAGAGAGAAGGGCCTGGCTGCTAGGGAGCTGAGGAGGGTAGTGGGAGTAGAGCAGGGCTGGGGGAAGGCTAGAGGAGCTGGGGCGCTCCAGCCTGGAAAACACCCAGGCTGTGGGCCTAGCTGCGGGCCTAAGACCAGTACCGGGGCTGCAGAGGGGCAGCCCAGCTATAGATAGAGGCAGCACATCCAACCCAACCTTGCTTGTGATAAGTGGCATATACTGCAGTCTGCCTCAGGGAGTGGGACTAGATAGCAGTAGCTGTACACTGAGGCAAGGTGGGGTTAGTGGGTGGAGGTTCCCCTGGGGGGGAGACCCTGAGACTGAGGGGTTCCGCAAGGGAGGCAGAAACCCAGTGAAAGGGCACCAGGGTCCTGGGAGGGACACAGGGGCCAGAGTGAGGTAAGGTGGATCACTGGCCTGCAGAGGGCACTCCTGGCTGGAAAGTGAGCTAATTCCCGGAGACAACCAGCAGGAGGTGCTGCAGGGGTGAGTCAACTCCTTACAAGCTCACAGTCATACCCAGGGGTACGTCTATACTCTGGCAGGGAGTGATCGATCTATCGGGGATCGATTTATCGCATCTAGTGTAGACGCGATAAAATCAATCCCCAATAGCTCTGCCATCAACTCCGGAACTCCACTGCAGCGGAGAGGCGGAAGCGGAGTCGATAGAGGAGCAGCAGCGGTCGACTCGCCGCCGTCCTCACAGCCAGGTAAATCGACCTAAGATACGCCGACTTCAGCTCTGCTATTTGCGTAGCTGAAGTTGCGTATCTTAGGTCGACCCCCCCTCCCTAGTGTAGGCCTAGCCCAAGTAACACCCAGCAATGACCATGAAGATTCTGTGCTAGAACACTCACTGCAGACATTGGCAAGCTACCCATGTTTTCCATTTAGTCAGCCTGATTCTCATGCTGCTGTAAATCAGGAGTGACTGCACTGAAGTCAATGACATTACAATCAGACTCACGTGTACTTATACAAAGAGAGTCTGCAAGGCTGCACCTTCTGTCATCATTTTCCACAGGGCTAAATGTGATTCTTACCGCCTGCTTTGATGGCTGATTCGGGCACATCTAGAACTCGGTGAAACTCAGCCTTTTGATTTTTGTAAGCTGTTATATAAATATGCTCTAACTGAATTGCTCCTGTACAACTGTACATGTCAATAACCCCATATTTATAATAGATGGGTTGTCTGCTTCGTAGAGCCGAAACAGGAATTGTTGCTTGGCCTACGACAAGGAGCCCACAGTTATTCTCGAACCTAGGAAATTAAAACAAAACAGAAGAGTTGGCTGTTTATTTTAAATCAAAGAGTTTATTTTAAATAAAATAAATAGTAAATATATTATATAATACTAATGATTTAATTAATATAATTGAGTATTTAATATATAATATTAATTTAAATAATATGAAATAAAATAATCTTTTAAATCAAATAAAGTATATTTGTTCATTTTAAATTAAGAGTTTACTTTAAATCAAAGTCAATAGAAACTCTCCCTTTGCCCTCAGTAGGATCATGATAAAACCCAAATACGGTCTGAGTTCTGCAGTGAGGTCAGGACAACAAGACGAGAGTTACCAGCACTCAGAATGTTACTGCAAACTGAGAATCCCAGCTCTCATTAAAACAAAAAGTAGATGGTAGCCCTCATGACTGCAGAGAAAAGCTTGAAAATGTGACTGAGCACAGTAAAGGCTCAGGAACCAGAAGATAAATAGAATGAACCCATGGGATTTATTCTGTAAAAATCTCATGAGTTTTAAGCTAATCTCATGATTTTCGAGGCCTTTCTCTTTATTTATTAGCTGAGAACCTCAGCTTTCTTTTCTTTCTTTTTTTAAAGTAAGTTTCTAGCTCTCACAGTTGGTGAGAAAAGCTTGACAATGCTGATGCTAAATGCCCTGGCACCAGGAAGCAAACAGAAGGAAACTCCAAATTTAACATGTTTGTACATCTCATGACTTTTAAGCCAATTTTAAGATTTGGGGAGGGGTCTTGTAGGAACAGTGGTTTTTAATTGAGTTGGGATATTTGCATAAGCAATGGACCCGAAGTATGTGACAAAAAACGAGATCGTGAGAAAGAAGAGTCATTATATAAAACTTGCGGTTGACTCTTTAAAATGCCATTGTTATCTTATTTGAGGTTTGGACTGAAGTAATAGAAATAAAACACAGTTAACTGAGTACCGGGTGCAATAAATAATTGGCTACATAAGAAAACCTGCTTCATCTGGCCTTAGCTAAGGTCGGCTAATGGCCAATGACATCACGTTTGATAAAGTGTATAAAATAGTAAACTCTTGAAGGGCTCATTGCTATCACCTGCCTGACCAATATGGGTCTAAGCACCGCTGGGTTTAACCCATTTGTAAGTATCTTGATCAAATGCTTCTACATGTTTTGTTACTGTTTGGCTATAGTGCATTTCTTATTATTTAGGCTTTTAAGGCATGTTTAGAGGAATCATATAGGTACCATTTGGCATTTGGATTCAGTAAAGGAATTTATGGTTCAATTAGTATCATGATAACACCCTGCATAAATAACAATGCCAACAGGCCTGTATTTAGGATTATTTAAAGCTTGGTGATGATGATACTGCAAGACTGAGGCCTAATTCAATCGCCTGGGGGGATAGCTCAGTGGTTTGAGCATTGGACTGCTAAACCCAGGGTTGTGAGCTTAATCCTTGAGGGGGCTTCTCTAGGGCAAAATCAGTACCTGGTCCTGCTA
Source organism: Gopherus evgoodei (assembly GCF_007399415.2). NCBI lineage: Eukaryota > Metazoa > Chordata > Testudines > Testudinidae > Gopherus > Gopherus evgoodei. The sequence goes on along the minus strand of NC_044325.1, from coordinate 152,183,436 downwards.
GTAAAGGCAGGGGGCTGGACTCAATGACCTTGCAGAATCCCTTCCAGCTCTATGAGATAGGTGTATCTCCATATATTAACTTGGCAATCATAAAGACACACACACACTCACACACACATATATATATATATAATGAGCCTGATTGTTCTCTCGGTTAAACCACTGTTACTTCATTACTCCAGGAACTTTAATGGGCTTCTTTAGATATGCACCATCATAGGCTGAGAGCAGGGTTTGCATCTGGAATGTTCAGCACTCAGACCATAAGCCTCTACCTTCAGCTGAAGGACTCAGGGGCAGATTCTTACAGGTATTTAAACACCTTGGGATGCAAATTTTCAAAATCCCACTGGGTGCATATCTGCATCGTTAGGGCCAAATTCTTACAGGTGCCTAAGTTCTGCTCTCCATGAAGAAGTTGCTTGAGATGAACTAAAGTGTGTTACCTAGGGACAACCACTGCCTAACATAACACAGGCAGGAAAGCAGGAGTGGCAGAATAGGCTGAAGGAACTGGCCGTCAGAGTGCAGTGGGAGAGGAAACATACCAGACAAGAATTTAGGAGAAAGAAGATCTGACCCCCCGCACTAGTCCCCCACCACTCAGAAAATGGAATAAGCAAAAAAAACTTACAGGTGGTCAAAAAATCACCATGTTTGAAACCTTGTGACAAACATTAAGGCCTAGTCCCCACTGTATGCTGAATGGATGGCTGCTCCAGAGGAGTCCCTGATCCCAAGGCCAGTTTTATGCCAAGCCTGGCCACGTTTAGAGCAACCTGGGTAATTCCTTTATTATTTCTTTTTTATTTTGGTCTCCCTCTCACACTGGAGGTGGATGTTTGGCTCTTTTGCCAAAACCTTTCTTATCAACCGTATGCAATTGGACAAGAGATATAGTGCTTAGGGGTCAAGCCATTAAAAGTAACCTACACAGATTTGTAGATATCACAGCATTGTGCCCGTCAGCCTGGCTTCCTGCTTAACCCAGGCCAGAGAATCTCAACCAGTGATTCCTGCTTCCAGACCCAAAACTTCTGGGTGAGCTAAAGTGAAGCTTTGAGAAAGAGATGTCCAGTCATGGAGAATCTACCTCAGCCCTATATAACTGCATTAATTTCCCTCAAAGCGTCATATTTCCTGCAGTCTGACTTTCCCACCAGGTTTGACATGTCACCTTGATTAACTACCTAGGCCAAAGTTGTCAGACGCGGCCACTGATTGCAAGTGCCTCAGTCTGGGGGGAAGCAGGGCTGACATGAGGCACCTTGGGCCTGATTTGCAGAAATACAAGCCCCTGCAGCCCCCACTGACTGTAAGGAGGGCTGTGGCCCACCCCACAGCAACTGAGGCACTCATGCTCCAGGGCCACCTTGGAAAATGTTGGCTTCAGATCAGTGGTCAGCCTCCATCTCCTTCCTGCTGTGTAACCACTGGTGAGCGAGTGTTAAGAGTCCCCTCTGTGCCAATCCACACAGGAAAAGAGATTGCTATAGCCACCGGCTATGAGGTACTAGTTCAAGCTGTAGCAGCACGGGCTTTTCATTCTGGAGGTTCCCTGGTTCAGTCCCCAGTGTGTTGGCTCCTATACTCCTCCTATGGCTCACAGGACATGGATACACCTCTACCTCTGCTGCAGGGATATCGCTAGCTGTCATAACTGGCTCGGTGCCATTCCATTTTGACTCCTGGACCTACCCATAGTGGACATTATGGCAGGTCCTTTTGCTCCCCAGCAATCCCAGGCTAGTTGTTCCAATCCATACAAGTTAGAGCTGCCCTAAATTGTGACAGGGGCCAAGCCACCCCAGGAGTGCTCATAGAAGTGGGGGAACAGAGAGGTGACAAGTGCCAATATCTCCCCTCACAGGGGTGCCAAATGGAGGTCCTGTGATGGACATTTGATTCCGCCTTTGCATTTCATCATGGCTGCCCTTCTTGAGTAATGGAGTAACATTCCACTGCAAGTTGGTTTCTACTGGTCAATGGTGACTTTACTTGTGGGATTTCCCCACCTGCTGCCTGAAATGTGTCTCATTATCACATTCTTCCCCCCACCAAGAAAGATCAAATGACCTATCAGTGTAATCCAACTCTGGCATCGTTTTACCTTTTTTTCATCCTAGCAATTTCCTGGTATCTCCTGGGATGATTATAGGCTGCAACAACAATCTTGCCAAGTTTTTCATCAAACACAATTTTTTTAGACCATACGACAACAAACTCCAGAGTCATCGTGTCCTCCCTGGAGCATCTTGTGTTTGGAAAATATGGAGTCTCCAATAAAATGCTAGAAAAAAATGAAAATGGCATAAGATCATCTCTGTGCCATCTTCCATGCAGCCCCCCAGGCATGAAAACCCTCAGCATCTAGACCCCTCCCCTCTCCTCAATTCTGCCCAAAAGAGAGGCGAGATGATTTGGAGCTAAAGCAGGGAAGTGGGACTTAGGGGATCTGGGTTCAGATCTTGCATAACCTTAGGCAAGAGATTCCATCTGCCCCTGCCCTCCCTTACCCTCTTAGCCTTCTTAGTAATCACCTCCTAACAAAACCTAGCTCAAACAATAACACATGGCACTAACATGACATTTGCCAACCATCTTTCTGCTGTACAAGGCATCCCAACTCCTCCCCTGTCCTATCTACTTAAATTATGAGCCCTTTGGGGCAGGGCCTGTCTCTATCTGTGTAGCACAATGGAGCCCAACTTTGGTTGGTCCGTAAGTACTGCTGTAATAAATACTAATACCCTGTGGCTCATTTCCCCACCTGGGAGAACAAACCTTTCTCTGTATATGTATTTTATATACTTTCACCATGCCCCTCTTCCAGGTCTCCTTCCAAGGTAAGCAACCTGAGTCTTTTCATTCTGTCTTCTTGTGAGAGTGCAAAGCAGGTGGAAAAAGCCAGCAGATGGGCATGGGAGCGTGTCCTACCTATTCTGCACTCCGTGTACATGAGGAATAAGGACTTGGACAATCAGGCCTGGAAACTGTACTTTAATTCAAAAAGTGAACACAGCTTAACCGCAGATTGGCTCTTGGTACCCCCATAACATTTCTATGGGTTAAATCAAAGCTCTCCTACACATGCTAACAGAACTATTCAAAGGTTTAAGGACAGAGAATGCATCCAGCCTGGCCATGTAGTCTCCCCCAGCGATTTCTGCCTCTTGCCCAAAACCTCCTGCTTGAGCTGGAGTGGAGATGCCCCATTTCCACTGATACACTCCCAAGAATGGAGAAGCCACCCCACCCCACCCTTAGGGAGCCATTCCAAGGGTTAATTCTCCTCTTTGTTGAACACTGACTCCTTACTGCCAGTCTGAATTTGTCTCCCTTCAACTCCAAGCCAGTGGGTCTGGCTCTGCCTTTGTCTGAAGATCAAAGAGCTCTCTGCTCTCAGAAATCCCATTCTCATGTCAGTGCTTATGGCCTGGGATCCCATCCCCTCTTAACCTTCTTAACTGAATGGATTGAGCTGCTTCAGTCTCTCGCTCTAAGGCAGGTTTTCCAGACCTTGAACTGTTTTTGTAGCTCTTCTCTGAAACCTTAACAATTTGGCAACATCCTGTTTGAGGTGTGGACACCAAAACTGGATCCAGGATCCAGTAATGGTTTCACCAATGCCATACACAGTGCCCCTCCCTGCTTCTACTTCATATTCTTTCACAAATGACTCTCAGTTATGAATATTATGAGTGAACATATATTATGGTAGCACTGAGATGCCTCAGCTAGGGGTCAGGGTCCCATTGTGCTGGGTGCTGCACAAAAGGAAGACAAGGAGGATATGCCTATGCTGCAATCAAAAAATGTAAGTGCAGCTTATGTAGGTGTACCCAAGCTAGTTTCGATATAGCTATGGCTAAGGTTAGATCAAATCTGCTCAAGTACCAACCACAGCACAGCGAGAGCTCACTACATAGCACTTAACTCTCGAGTCTCAAGCTTCCTTGATTTTCAAGCAAAATCTGGTTCTTTTACACTCTTGTTTGCACTGAGTCAGCTTCACAACATCCATTTCTGAACCATGCAACAAACCTGTCCTCTGAAGTTGAGGTCACTTCATTTCCCTTACGATCTGCAATTTTCATAAAAGTAAAGAGTTTTCAGTTAAAATTTTCATATGCTAAAAACAAAAGAAAGAAACTTCAAATTTACAACATTTACAGCTCAGAAGTTGCATGTTCATTACAAAAATGGGGTCTGGCCACAGATCGAAGTGCCTCAGAATGCTCTGTTACACCTTAGCTCTCATGCATTTGACATCTGCAGCTCCAATCATCTGGTTGCCCTTCACCCAACTCCATTTCTTTAGCTAGTGGGTGAGTGTGAGAGACAGGCCCCCATTTGTGCCCAATCCACAGAGGATATGAGCCTGCTGTAGCCCCATTCAGGCACAGTTAGCTCTGTACCCCAAGCTGTAGCAGCTTGTGCTTTTAGCTCTGGAAGGCCCTGGTTAAATCCTCAATGTGTTGGCTGTCATATCTGCAGCAGATAAAGTTTTCTTTCATTAGGGTAAAATTGAAGAAAAAAAGTCTCATTACAATATTTTGTTCCCACTTCCAGCTAAAGCTAAAGTTTGTCAGGGGAGCAGATGGACAGAGCAGGAATCACTGTGAGAAAGGGAGAGTTTGGAAGAACAGATCCTCTAGCTCCATCAAGGTGAACATCCCCAAGAGAAGAGCTGGGAGGGAGCTGTTAGTGCTGAACCTCTTGGCACATGGTATAACCTAGATGCCTCCCTGCACTGTGCCTGAGCCCACTGGAGACCAGCTGCCTTGTCCTGTAAACAGATCCATTCCCTATGGGCACCAGTTGCTAGGCCCCATATTCATGGATGTCCATGTAAAAACCAGGCTGCAGCCATGTGTCGGTGTCATAAACAGATAGCTAAGGGTTAATGTCTCTTTCACCTGAAACACCTGACCAGAGAACCAGTCAGGAAACCGGATTTTTTCAACTTTGGGTGGAGGGAATTGTGTGTCTTTTTCTTTTGTCTGCCTGCCTGCTTTCTCTGAGCTTTGGAGAAGTAGTTCTACTTTCTAGTCTTCTGTTTCTAAGTGTAAGGACAAAGAGATCAGATAGTAAGTTATATGGTTTCTTTTCTTTGGTATTTGCATGAATATAAGTGCTGGAGTGCTTTGATTTGTATTCTTTTTGAATAAGGCTGTTTATTCAATATTCTTTTAAGCAATTGACCCTGTGTTGTATCATCTTATACAGAGAGAACATTTGTATTTTTTCTTTCTTTTTTTATATAAAGCTTTCTTTTAAGACCTGTTGAAGTTTTCTTTACTTCAGGGAAATTGAGTCTATACTCACCAGGGAATTGGTGGGAGGAAGAAATCGGGGAGATCTGTGTGTTGGATTGCTAGCCTGATTTTGCATTCCCTCTGGGGGGAATAGGAAAGTACTTTTTGTTTCCAGGATTGGGAACAGAGAGGGGGGAGTCTCTGTGTAGTTTCACAGAGCTTGTGTCTGTGTATCTCTCCAGGAGCACCTGGAGGGGGGAAGGGAAAAAGGATTATTTCCCTTTGTTGTGAGACTCAAGGGATTTGGGTCTTGGGGTCCCCAGGGAAGGTTTTTCAGTGGGACCAGAGTGCCCCAAAACACTCTAATTTTTTGGGTGGTGGCAGCAGGTACCAGGTCCAAGCTGGTGACTAAGCTTGGAGGTTTTCATGCTAACCCCCATATTTTGGACGCTAAGGTCCAGATCTGGGACTAAGGTTATGTCAGTCGGTGAGACTGCACATGCAGCGATGGCTTCTTGTGCCCTCAAGGAGAAATGCTTCAGCTCAACAGACTTTATGGGAAAACTGGGCAGATTTTTAAATCATAGATTCACAAATCTGAACACCAGCAGGGACCAGACTCCAAGTGATGGAGAATCTGGCATAGCTATCACCTCTGGCAAAAGTGGAGTTATGAAGCGGATGGGAGGGCTTTCTCCCGTCACTTAGTGTCTCTTCCCAGAAGCAGTAAGTTTGTAGTGTAGACCTGCCCACAGTTTCCGGTAGTAATCTTTTTAATGCCAGATACAGAAATAGCACCTCCTCTCTGCCCCTACTTGATATTCCACTGCTTCTACATCCAGGGATCGCATTGCCACCTTAGGCACAGCATCACACAGGGAGCTCCTGTTCAGTAATTTTCCACAGGACCCCTAGGCAGAGGGGTCCTTTCTAGGCAGAGCCCCTACTTTTAAGGATACAACCCTCATTTGGCAAGTGTGGCCTATGTTCTTGGTTCTTGGACCTTGACCCTAGGCTGCATTAAAATGCATGTTCACATGGGCCCAGTTGATCCTGAATTCTCTGTGGACTTGCTCTGCCCCCAACACTATTCGCCACCCACTGACTGTGTCATCTGTGAACATCATCAGATTCTGTATTTTCTTCTGGATCACTGAGAACAATATCAAAGAGCTTTGGGCCAAGGACAGATAAACAAGTTTGTGCTGAAATAATGGAATGGTTACCTTCTGTGCAGGGATTCACTTTCTCCTCCACAGGCTCCACTCTCACTGCACTGCCAGGGCTCTGGGTCTTTGAAAAGGAAATTTTAAAACATACCAGTTATAGCACCAAAGTTGTGACCCTTTAATGACAGCATGGTCCTATGGTGTAACTGGGACTGAAGGAATGCATTGGCCTGTTCTGTGCCTCTGTGCAGCAGGAATGCACTCCTACATGAGAGTCATCTCTGCATTAACTGAAAATGAGAATTGCAAATAGCCCTATAAAATGAGTATCTTGGGGATCTGGCTTTCATTGTGGTGCCAAAGGACTGGGCTTGAACCCTGGGGAAGCCTTGATGGTAAAAGTTATCTTGATTTATAAAATTCTGACCAGATTAGAGAAGGGAGATTGATCACATCTGTTCTCCCCATCCCAGAACACAAAGGAACCTGCAATGAAGCTGCAAGGTGAAAAATTCAAAACTGATCAAAAAGAAATACTTTTTCCACATGAGTGATTAGTCTGTGGAACTCACTTCCACAGGAATCAAGCCAATTTCTTGCTATCAGAGACAAGGATGAACTCTCACATAGGAGGCAGATTATCCAACATATCCCATGGGTTAATGTGGTGTTTTTTATCCCTTCCCCTGAAGTACCTGGTGCTGGCAACTGTCGGAGACACGAGACTGTGCTTGATGGACCTTGGATCTGATTCTGTCTGGCAATTTGTATGCTCCTAAACTATAGGTTAGTTCCTGGGGTTTGGTGTGGACAAAACACAGAGGAAATGTCTTCCTTACTAGAGGCACTTAGAGAACTGCTGATGCAGATTTAATTCTATTATGTATTGTGCCCCTATCGGAAGTAATGGCTGATGTTTTTATTATCTTTATAAAAGTCCAGTTCTTCTTTGAATTTTGCTAAGCTTTTGGCTATGGTGATAGATTGTGGCAGAGAGGTCCACTGGCCAATTACACATTTTGTGAATAAGTGTTTCCTTTGCTCAGTTTTGAATTTCTCACTTTCAATTTCATTGAACATTGTCTTGTTCCTTTGTTATGAGGCAGGGAAAACAGAAGTGATCAATCTCCCTTCTCTAGATTACACAGTGCAGGCTTTTATCACGTGCCCTCTTATCCTCCTTCTGTGAACCTCTCCAAGGTCAGGTCTACACTATAAACTTACATCAGTATAACTAAATCCTTCAGGAGTGTGAAAATCCATACCCTAACCCCTGGTGTAGACTGCACTATGTCAACGGGAGGACTTCTCCCATTGACATAATTATGGTGCATCTCGCAGAGGTGGATTAACTAAGCCAGGGATCGGCAACCTTTGGCTCGCGGTCCATCAGGGTAAGTCACTGGTGGGCCATGAGACAGTTTGTTTACCTAGAGTGTCCACAGGCATGGAACCCCACAGCTCCCACTGGCTGCAGTTCACCATTCCTGGCCAATGGCACCTGCAGGAAGTAGCACAGGCAGACTGCCACTTCCTGGAGCTCCCATTGGAACCAAAGGTTGCTGACCCCTGAATTAAGCCAACAGGAGAAACTCACCTGTCAATATAGTAGCATCTTCACTAAAGTGCTACAGTGGCACAGCTGCCGTGTTTTATGTGTAGACCTGCCCTAATTCTGCAATATCCCACATGAGATGGGTTGACCCAGCACTGCTCCGAGTATCTAGATGGGGCAGCACCACTGATTTATACAAGGGCATCAAATCATTCTCTGTAAAATTCTCCATCCTGTTCTTCTGTATCTGAACATCTCCTTTGCTTTTTTCTTTTTCAAACACAGCTGCACTTTGAGCAGAGGTATTCACTAACCTACAATGGACCCACTTTTTCTGAGGTGGCACAGTTACAATAAACTCCTGTAAGGTGTATCAGTATTTGAAATTGCTCCTTCTAATGTGCATTCATTTGGGTTAATCATCACTGAATTCCCCTGCCAGGGTGTTTCCCATTCACTTTGCTTGGTTGGGTCTCACTCATTTTCTTCATAGGCTTCTGCAAAATTTTGCACCCTTCCTGCTTAGCCCCCTTTCCAGGTATTTACTAAATATTTTAAACCACAATTTCCTTCCACAGACCCTTCTGACACCTCCAAAGGTAATCTATAGTCATGTTGGGAATTGTGTCTTTTGTGCTTTACACAACACCAACAATGTGTAGAACCCTCCACTGGACACAGTTGATCTCAAATAGAGCTGGGCAAAAGTTTTCTACTTAAACATTTTTTCGGTTAAAACATGCAGATTCAGTGACACCGAAATATTTAGCAAATTCAAATAGATTTTTATCAAGTTGTTTCAGATGAAAAAAAATCTTTAAAATAAATGTAAAACATTGTGTTTCATTTTTATATCAAAATGTTTCCATTTTTATATCAAAATGTTTCCATTTTTCAGACTGAAACAATCTTTACTTCTGAAATTACCTTGATTTTATTTTTTAACAATTAAAATACATTTTAAAATGCTCAAATCTGAAATGAAACAAAATGTTTAGTTCAATCTGCAATGGAAATGTTTTCAACTTTTTGATTCATGAAAAATCTTGAAAAATTTTGTTTTGGGTTTGACACAAAACAATTGTTTTTCAATTTTTCAGCATTTCCAGTGAACCAGAAAAAACATTATTCGCCCAGCTCTAGTCCCAATTAACTGTTCACTGAACACGCAAAAACAAGGTGCAGCTACGTACACATGGCTGCTCCTGCTGGTCCCTGGCAGCTTCTAAAACACAGAAACCAGTGAGTGCCACTAGAGGGCTCTCATACTAGTTAAAGGGATGCTCCCTTATGCCCTACAGCAATGGTCTGTTTTTCCCTTTCCTTTGTTTTCTTTCTTTTAGACAACATCCAATCCATGATAAAACTTTGCTTTCTTTATCAAAGTTAAAATACATTTCCCATTTACTTGTGATTTAGAGGCTCCCTGTGGCTGATCCAAATATTTACGGCCCTGCCTTTTCACCTCCTTTGGCTGGGAAGCAGAGCCTGTAAGGCAGTCTGTCTCCATCTTCTTTGGTGACTCTGGCTGGTGCCCAGAGAACTGTTGAATTCTGGCCTTTTGTCTCAGGAACGCCACAGGTCCCTTGTTGGGGGAGATATGATTTTATTGAAGGAAGCAGACTTTCCTCTAGGATATGGTGCTTGCTAAAGTCACCCTGGACTTTGTCAAAACTAGATGACCCCAATCCAAGGTGCTTTTCATGGAGTTTCAGCTTAAGAACCCTCATAAATAGAGCTGGCCACATTTTTTTTGGTGAATATTTGCTGAAAAATGCATTTTTGAGATAACTGTTAAAAAAAAGTGGATCTAATTGTTTTGGCAGAAAAAAATGGGGAAAGAATATGAAGACCTTGAAATGGTTCATTTTTCGCAACTTCAAAACAAAACATTTCAATTTCTCACCTTAAACCATTTCATTCTGACCAGGGGCTGGCTCCAGCTTTTTTGCCGCCCCAAGTGGTGAAGGAAAAAAAAAAAAGACAAACCCAAATGAGCAGCTCCCAAAGTAGAAGAGGGGGACTGAAGGACCTGCTGCCGAATTGCCACCGAAGACCCAGACGTGCCACCCCTTTCTATTGGTTGCCCCAGGCACCTGTTTCCTTCGCTGGTGCCTGGAGCTGGCCCTGATTCTAATTACTTTGACATGAACCATTCTGAGTTTTCATTTCAAAATAGCAATTTGTTTTGAAATTTAGCTAATTAAAAAGTAAAAATACCTAAAACCAGCCCAAAATTACATGAAAAATCCTTCAACTCAAAATGAATATTTTTTCAGACTTTTTGGATCAACCCTTGAATTGAAAAATCAGTTTTTTGCTCAGCTCTGCTCATAAAGTCAAGTCAATGCAGATTATGGCTGCACTCTTGATACGCTGTGCATCACAGATACACCCATACGACAGGGCTCCAAGGTCAGACCCAGAAAGCCCTAAGTGGCTTGGGAACTTCCCATTGAAAATTCTGTTCTCTCTCCATGAAATACCTCTACAGCTACAACCAGCAAAGGTATCTGAGCTAGTAGGCCCCTGATTTAACAAACAAGGATTTTTCTGCAATGAATTCACAATCTTGCAACTCGCTTCATGCCTCCAGATCTGTTGACCTTCAGGGATTACAAAACTCATCTCTTTTCCTGGCTTGCAGGACTGGGTTGATCTGCTCTAACTCAGACAGGTGTTATAGGGCTGAATGCAGAAATGGCTAGGAGAGATTCTTTGGCCTGGTTTATGCCAGAGTCCAGACATTTGGCCCTGCTGGCCTTGGAATTGCTGAGCATGTGAATTGTGGGTTATTGGTTTTTCATTTATGTGAAGGTTTCAGGTATTAAACGAAGCTTTTATTATGTTGTACAGTGTCTTTGGGTGGTAGTAGTTGGTGCTTCTATAACTATTAAAACCTACAGTCGGAGATAAATACGCTTTGTACAAATAGACCTAAATTTTCAGAAGTGGCCTCTAACATTTGGGCACCACAATGTTTGGCTGCCCAGCTCCGGTATGTCTACATTGCACACTAAGACCAGGTTTTGACTCAGGTTTAAGCCTAAGCCCCCTTCCGGAAGTTCACACAAAATCAGTCTGACTCAGCTCAGCCAGCACTCCAGACCTTGCTAGAGGATGAGTCAGAGCCCGAATCCGACTGTGACTCAGATCCAAGCCCTGTCATTTTACAGTGTGGACGCAGACCCAAGTCACAAGGTCTGTGTAGCGCAGTATGGAAGTGTGAGCACGGCTGTGAGATCCAGGCCCCACAATTGTAAACCCAGGTTTACAATGCAGTGTGGATGCTCCACTTCATTTAGTTGAAAATCCAATTCTCCATTAAAAACCAGTTTGGATGGAAATATTTTGACCAGCCCTAGCTGAAAGAAATAATCATAAATAGCAATAAATCTCAATGCAGATTAACAGTAATGTAGATCCATTTCCCATTTAAAAACAAAATTAAGAGGCTCAGTTCTAGGGTCTGCTCTGGATTCTCTGTGTAGGAACAATCTTGAGTATTTTAAGAACTGCTGGAGCAGTTTTACAGCCCTCACCTCCCAGCCCACTGGCCCACAGGGCACTCCCAGGGTAGGGGGATACCAGTGCAGCATCCCTAGGAGCAACTCTGGGCCAGTGTTTGCGAATAATCCATCCATTTAGCAGTCACTTGAGGGTAACTGAGAGTGGTGCTATATTCATTCCTGGCACAAGACTGGGTGAGGTTCTCTGACCTGGGTTATGTAGGAGACTGGACTTAGATGATCATAACAGTCCCTGTGAATTTAGACCCTCTTGGACCAAACTAAAAAAGTTCACAGGCGAGATGTAAATTGGGATCTTGCCCTGGGGCACCACTCTTTATCACCGGCAAAGCCAGTTTGCCTGGTAATTGCTGGAATAACTATGCTCAACTGATGTTGAGTGGGTTAAATAAAACTCCCACCTCATCTGTTTCTCCAGCAGCACGGCACTGCAGCTGGGATCCAGGTCCTGATGCCCATCCTGAACTCAGCGGATGTGCTTGGTCTTGGTTCAGTTCTGAAGTTCTCCGTTCTGGGTGCAAAACAAACAACAAGTGAAGATCCTCAGTTTTTACCCATCCCAGCCTGGCAGGTTCCTTCACACATGCTTCATGCCCCTCCTTTCCAAGCTGTCCTGCAGGACACAGGAAATGAGGAAAGAGTTTGGTTTTCTATAGTTTTGACAGGACTTTCTCCAATTGGCTGCTTGCTCCAACCCTCCCCCACCCCTCAGTCTCTTCATCTCTGTTTCATTCCACACCTACCCCTCTTACTCTCCTCTCCCTGCTCTATCCCTCTCTGCCTCCTATCCCTTCTGTGTCCCCTCTCACTTCTCTTTTCTGTCCATCTAGCTGGTCCCCACCTAACTCAACTCTCTGGAAAATAGAAAATTGTTTTGCCACCATTCCACTGGCTCACTCCGCTGGTGTGATCTACCCCTTTCCCCACCCTAGGTCTGTCTGGTTTGCTGAGATTGTCAACTCTTTGAGACAAGAAGATCTACCACTCTGTGTCTGTGCAGCACCTAGTACAATGGGGCCCCACTTTTGGTTGCCCTGAGACAATGTCCTAACATACATGATTAATAATGATAATAAGGAAACAGGCTTTCAACTTCCTTTGAAGCTGAAGACAAGCCCATTGTGGAAAAGCTAAAAAAATTCTTTGCATTGGTCTTCACTGCAGAAGAGGTGAGGAAGATTCCCACACCTGAGTCATTCCTTTTAGGTGACAAATCTGAGGAACTGTTCTACGTTGAGGTATCAATAGAGGAGATTTTGGAACAAATTGATAAGTTACATAGCAATTAGTCATCAGGACCAGATAGTATTCACCCAAGAGTTCTGAACGAACTCAGATAGGAAGTCACAGAACTACTAACTGTGATTTGTAACCTATCATTTAAATCAGCTTCTGTACTGGATGACTGGAAGCTAGCTAATGTGATGCCAATTTTGTTTAAAGGCTCCACAGGTGATCCAGGCAAGTACAGGCCAGTAAGCCTGACTTCAGTACAAGGCAAACTGGTTGAAACTATAGTAAAGAACAGAATAATCAGACACAGAGATGAACACAATTTGCTGGGGATGAGTCAATATGGCTTTTGTAAAGGGAAATCATGCCTTTCTTAATTATATTTTTACACTTCGCTTGCCAGAATTTATGCTACTTCCCATCTTCCTCACCAGGATTTAACTTCCACTTTTTAAAGGATGCCTTTTTGCCTCTCACTGCTTCTTTTACTTTGTTGTTTAGCCATGGTGGCACTTTTCTTGGTTCTCTTACTATGGTTTTGAATTTGGGGCATACATTTAAGTTGAGCCTCTGTTATAGTGTCTTTAAAACGTTTCCATGCAGCTTGCAGAGGTTTCACTTTTGGTGCTGTACTTTTTAATTTCTGTTTAACTAACCTCCTCATTTTTCTGTAGTTCCCCTTTCTGAAATTAAATGCTACCTTGGTGGGATCCTGTGGTGTTTTCCCTGCCAGAGGGATGTTAAATTTAATTATATTATAGCCACTATTACCAAGTGGACTAGCTATTTTCACCTTCTGTGCTCCACTTAGGGCTAAATCAAGAATTGCCTCTCCCCTTGTGGGCTTCATGACCAGCTGCTCCAAAAAGCCATCATTTAAGGTGTCAAGAAACTTTATCTCTGCATCCCCACCAACAGTGTTTAATTGATCATAGCTGAGCTTTCAGCCGTCTTCATGCTGCAGCATCATCAGTGACCAGGGTGCTGCTAATAGTGCCCTCGCACCCCCTTTTTCTAGATAGACAGGTGATAAGAGTCAGATGATGTTTTAAAAGAGCCCTGGCTGTTAATTTTGCTCCCAATATGGACATCATAGGCTAGAAGACACACCCCTCCGGTCTGTGTCAAAACAGACATTACAGGAGAGCAGTACTGGTGGGAAAGGATCAGTTGTTCTTTTCTGGAAAAATAAATTCTAAATAAAGATTTTCCTAAGCAAATTGTTTTAAGCTGGTTACTTGCACTGTCGGGTAGCACCTCCCAGGAGTCATCATCCTGCAGCTGCTGGTCATCACCTCTCCATGACTCAGCGAGGTTGCTGTCTGAGCTGGTGTCCTTGTGTCCCTTTGAAAAGGAAAATTAAAGGCTAGGAAATAAAGGCCGTACAGCCCTGAGACAGCTCAGTACAGTCCTGAGAAGGGCCAGATGTGTCCTGCCTCAGATCAGGTGTCCCGACTAGATAATCCCTCGAGGTCCCTTCCAGCCCTAAGTTTCTGTGATTCTATGTCCTGTAACAAGCCTTCAGCTGGAGTGAAATTCAGGCCTAGGCAGAAATCCAAAGGCAAAACAGCTGCCTGGGCCCCCAGGGAGCTCTCTGAGATCCTGAGCTTGAAGAAAACTTGAGGAAACTTTCCCATCAGCCCAAATAAGGGGCAATGCATCACTGGGTCAGGCCCGGAGCAGCCCAGAGCACGCGCTGTCTCTCGCACACGAAGGCTGTCTGCTGTTAAGTCCTGTCAGGATTGAGGCAGTTCCTAGAATTTGTGTTGGGGTAAATTTCATCCATAAAACCTTTTTCCCTCTCATCTTTTGTTGGCTGAACACAGGAAAGCATAATGTTGAACAGGTTATTCACTGGAGGGTAATTTCCTGGGATTTGGTATGGACAGAACAGATCCATAGATTCCAAGGTGAGAGGGGACCACTGTGATCATCTGCTCTGACCTCCCACATAACACAGGCCCAACATTTCACCCAGTGACTCTTTCTGACTCTTCACATCACCTGCGAGAACCCATCTGCCCTCCAAGCCACTGAAACCTGCTTCCCATCATCATGTTTCCTTCTAGCAGCCATGGTATCAAATCAGCTCCTTCAAGCCCTCTCTTCCACACATTTCACACGGCATGCGATAACACAGAAGCAGGATCCAAGTAGCACAGTTGTTACTGCGTGAGTCAGACTAACGATCCATCCAGCCCAGCAGACTCCAACAGTCAGTGCCAGCTCTTACATAGGAAGGAACCACCATGTGAACAGTTATGGAGTAACTTATACGTATCCACAGACAGTTAATGGGTGGCTTGTTCCCCAGAGGAGGTGGGTTTATGTTTATTATAACGTTTTACCAGATTTACTTGAACTGTGCATAAATTTATCCATATAAATGTCCATTCCCTTTTTTGGGAATCCTCATCTTTCCAATCTTTCTTCGCACATATGTCTCAAGGCCCTGATTCTTCTCCTCTAGGGTTGCCATCTATCTAATGGCTAGTAACTGGACCCTTGAGGCCCCACTCACTGCTCCGTCTCTTTCCTCAAGGCCTGGCCCCTAATCCACTTCTTCCCTTGAGGCTCCACCCTGCTCCACCCCCTGCTCCACCTCTTCCCTCAAGACCCTGCCTCCTCCTCTACCTCTTCCCCCAAACCCCACCCTCTTCTCTGCCTTTTCTCCCCAAAGCCCCATCCCTGCTCTGCCTCTTCCACCCCATCCCCCCAAATAAAAAAAAACAGATATCAGGGCTTATCAAATGGCACCTGGACACATAAGCCAAAACCCAGACTGTCCAAGTGAAAACCAAATGGGTGTCAACCCTCACCCAATTCTCATCTCTCTAATTCTGCTCTATCCTTTCTGAGATGGGGTGACCAGAGCTGAATGCAGTATCCATGGGAGGGTGTAACATCAGCATTAGAGTATCTCTGTTATTCTCCATTCCATTCCTTACGTAGCCTGATATTTTGTTTTTCACTGTGTTCGGAAATGGGAGGAATTCTCACAGCTGTGATTTACCTCCTATACCTTGGAGTAACTGACTTAAAACATAAACCTGGAAATAACTCCTACCTCTGTTTTTTGCTGAAGCTGGGATCCAGGTCCTGATTCCTGCCCAGACAGGACATCTTTCAAAAGTCCTGGACTCTCAGGTTTTCCTTCATTTTCTTCATTTCCTTCATTTATTTCTGGTTCTAACCTTCCAGATCCTGGTTAAACCAAATGTTAATAAAAACAACACACTATTATTAATAATAATAATAATAATTAATAGCGCTGCCGATTAATCACAGTTAACTCACATGGTTAACTAAAAAAAAATAAACATAGTTTCAATCGCACTATTAAACAATAGAATACCAATTGAAATGTATTACATATTTTGGGGTGTTTTTCTACATTTTAAAATATATTGATTTCAATTACAACACAGAACAAAAGTATACAGTGCTCACTTTGGATCTTTAGTGCATCTGGCATGTAAATATCTTGTGATGCTGGCTACAACAGAGCCATGCGAACACCTGTTCTAGCTTTCAGGTGACATTGTAAACAAGAAGCAGGCAGCATTATCTCCTGTAAATGTAAACAAACTTGTTTGTCTGAGCAATTGGCTGTACAAGAAGTAGGACTGAGTGGACTTGTAGGCTCTAAAGTTTTACATTGTTTAATTTTTGAATGCAGTTACTTTTGCACATAATTCTACATTTGTAAGTTGCACTTTCACAATAAAGAGATCACATTACAATACTTGTTTGAGGTGAACTGAAAAATACTATTTTTTATCATTTTTACAATGTAAATATTTGTAATAAAAATAAAGTGAGCACTGTCCACTTTGTATTCTGTGTTGTAACTGAAATCAATATATTTGAAAATGTAGAAAACATCCAAATATTTAAATAAAGGGTATTCTATTATTGTTTAATAGTGTGATTAATCACATGATTAATCGTTAATAATTTTTTATCACATGATTAATCATGATTAATTTTTTTTATTGCTTGACAGCCCTAAAAAACCCCCCACAGTTTTCCCACTCAGTTATCAGCCTCCCATTTAGTCCAGCCCCATCCCTGGCCCCTTTCTTTAGCTAATTTTGGTAAAAATTGAAAAATAGCTACTTTAAAAAATTATTTTACGGTTAGAGCTGGTCAGAAATTATTAAGCAAAATGCTTTTTCAAGGGAAAATTTTGTCTTTATCTTAAACATTTTTGCAGAATGTATCTATTAATAAATTTTGTGTTGCAAAACTGAAAACTTTTCAGTTTCTGGCTGCTGAAAACTGAAATTTTTTGTTTATTTTTCAGTTTTCAGCAAACTGTATCAAAAATATATATTTTCCTCTAAATTTTTTCCAGACCCCTCCCCCCCCCCGCTCATATTCTGATGAGCAACACTCACAGCCATGGGCAGTGGCTGAATACTCCATTCAGGAGGGCTAGGCCGCCAGCCCCCACCCCATCTGCTGAGGCCCCAACCACCTCGACCCCACCAGCTACCCTGCACCAGCAGGCCTGACCCTTGAGCTGCCCTGGCCCACACCAGCAGGACTGACGCCCAAGCCGGCCTGAGTTTCCCTGGCTGGCCCAACCCCTGGGTGCCCCAGCCCCTGGCCGAGTCTTGAGTTCCAGGCCACGGCTGGTGCTGAGCCCCCACTGGCTTCAGGGATGGGCGGGAGTGGGAGGGAAGAGCCTGGGTTGGATCACAGTCTGGGCCAGGAAAACCTTAGCCTTCTCTGGCCTATGATACCTGCCAGCCCTGCTCACAGCCTCCTGGGGAAGAGATGAATGAGTCAATGGCCGGGTCTACACTACGCGTTTAAACCGAATTTAGCAGCGTTAAACCAATTTAACCCTGCACCCGTCCACACAACGAGGCCCTTTATATAGATATAAAGTGCTCTTTAAACCAGTTTCTATACTCCTCCCCGATGAGAGGAGTAGCGCTGAAATCGGTATTGCCATGTCGGATTAGGATTAGTGTGGCCGCAAATCGACGGTATTGGCCTCCAGGCGGTATCCCACAGTGCACCATTGTGACCACTCTGGAAAGCAATCTGAACTCGGATGCACTGGCCAGGTAGACAGGAAAAGCCCCGTGAACTTTTGAATTTCATTTCCTGTTTGCCCAGCGTGGAGCTCTGATCAGCACGGGTGGCGATGCAGTCCCAAATCCAAAAAGAGCTCCAGCATGGACCATACGGGAGATACTAGATCTGATCGCTGTATGGGGAGACAAATCTGTTCTATCAGAGCTCCGTTACAGAAGACGAAATGACAAAGCATTTGAGAAAATCTCCAGGCTATGATAGTCAGAGGCCACAGCAGGGACTCAGCACAGTGCTGCGTGACAAGCGTAACGGAAAGCCAAAGAATCAAATGGATGCTCATGGAGGGAGGGATTGGGGACTTAGGACTCCAGCTATCTCACAGTTCCTGCACTCTCCAAAAAGCATTTGCATTCTTGGCTGAGCTCCCAAAGGCTGAAGGGTCAAAAACATTGTCGCCAGTAGTTCAGGGAATATGTCGTCAATTTACTCCCCCTCCCCCCTCAAAGAAAAGGGAAAAAAATTGTTTCTCGCCACTTTTCAATGTCACCGTATGTCTACTGGATACGGCTGGTACATGGAGTGCTGCAGCGCTAAACAGCAGCATCCTCTCTCCTCCGTTCTCCAGTGGCAGATGGTACAGTACAAAATGACTGATAGCCATCCTCTTCATCATCCCGTGAGTGCTCCTGGCTGGCCTCGGTGAGGTCGGCCGGGGGCACCTGGGTAAAAATGGGAATGACTCCCTGTCATTCCCGGCAGATGGTACAAAATGCTGGGTAACCGTCCTCATCATAGCAGCTGGAGCCTGAGCTCCATCAGCCCCCCAGCACCCTTTCGTGTCTAAAGAAAAGATTCTGTACTCCCTGGACTATCATAGTAGCGAGAGGCTGAGTTCCTCTCCCCTTCACTCTTTAATGTCCTGCCTGGACTACCACAGCAGCTGGAGGCTGCCTCCCCCTCACTTTATCTCGCTAAAAAGTCAGTGTTTCTTATTCCTGCATTCTTTATTACTTCATCACACAAATGGGGGGACACTGCCACGGTAGCCCAGGAGGGGTGTGGGAGGAGGGAAGCAATGGGTGAGGTTGTTGCAGGGGCACCCCCTAGAATGGCATGCAGCTCATCGTTTCTGCAGGATCTCTGGGGCTCTGACCCAGAGCGGCTGTGCTCTCTGGCTCTCTAGTAGACTTGCCCCATATTCTAGGCAGGACTGACTCTATTTTTAGACAAAACATAAAGAAGGGAATGACCCGGGGAGTCATCCCCATTTTTGTCCATGCGCCCCCGGCTGACCTCAGCGAGGCCAGCCAGGAGCACCCATGACAGCAGCAGACGGTACAAAATGCTTGATAACCGTCATCACCAATTCCCAATTACAAACGGTACAAAATGATTGAAAACCATCATCTCATCGCCAGATTACAATGGCAGACAGTGCAATAGGGATGGTAACCATCTCTGCTACCTTGCAAAGGCAAATGAATGCTGCTGTGTAGCACTGCAGTACCGCCTCCGTCAGCAGCATCCAGTACACATACAGTGACAGTGACAAAAGGCAAAACAGGCTCCATGGTTGCCATGCTATGGCGTCTGCCAGGGCAATCCAGGGAAAAAGGGCGCGAAATGATTGTCTGCCATTGCTTTCACGGAGGAAGGATTGAGAGACGACATTTACCCAGAAACACCAGCGACGCTGTTTTTGCACCATTATGCATTGGAATCTCAACCCAGAATTCCAATGGGCGGGGGAGACTGCGGGAACTATGGGATAGCTACCCACAGTGCAACGCTCCAGAAATCGACGCTAACCTCGGTACATGGACGCACACCGCCGAATTATTGTGCTTTGTGTGGCCACGTGCACTCGACTATATAATCTGTTTTACAAAATCGGTTTATGTAAAATCGGAATAATCCTGTAGTGTAGACATACCCAATGTGACAAAGGGATGCTTCTGAAGAACAAACCCCTTAGCTCCATCATGGTTGGGATTCCCAATAGCAGAGCTAGAAAGGAGATGTTATTACCTCTTGGTAAATGGCATGATGGCCTCATGTCTGAGTCCACCAGAGATCGACCACACTGCAGTGATCCCATCCCAGCTACTAGACCCCAGACTTCTGGCTGTCCAATTAAGGCACTAACTGTGTCTCTGTGAGATTATTCACACATCTTCTCTTGCTCCCAAACGGTAACAGTTCACATCAATTTAGGCTTTACAGGTGGAAGGGCCAGATTTTTGGATCACATTTATCTTTATAAATCAAAAACTTGTAAACAAAATTACTACAGCTGCTCATGAAAGACAATTTCTATTCTTAGGGAAATTCTGAATTGGGGAAGTTCAGAATTTCTTGGGTAAGTTCTGAATTGGAATGAAAAGCTGAAATTATTAAATTTCCTAAAATATGAAAATTTCAAAATTTTTATTTTCAGGAACATTGAAATGTGTTATTTCAATGGTGTCATTTTGATTCATTTTATTTTGACTTTTACATTCTATTAAACATTTCATATCATATATATATTATTAAATATCATACATGTGATACCAAATTTAATATTTAATATAAAAGTCAAAACAAATTGAATCAAAACAACATTATCAAAACAAAATATTGTGATAGTTTCTAAATGAGATGTTTCATTTTGGACAAATCTGCATGGAAACTGTCTGTCTGAAATGTTTACCCAGCTCTAAAATAAAAATCACACAGGGAAATGAAATGGTTACCTCTACTATCCAGTGTTTTCCCCTCTTTCTGCTCCTCTGTCTCTGCTTCTCCAGTGGCTAGGTCCGTAGCTCCAACCTTGTGTTCCTTGGAAAAGGAAAGTAATCAAAGCATAAATGGGGTAATTCTTTAAATGTAGCAGAGGTTTGATTTAGGCCAAATGCAGCCCTTTGACCAGGGCCATTTCTAGCTTTTTTGCCACTCCAAGCAAAAATAAATAAATAAATAAAAAAGGCAGCCGCAGGGAGCACGTGAAGGGTGGTCAAAGCGGCTCGCGGGGGGGTGAAGGGCAGCGTGCACCCGCTCCGTCCACCCATGGGCAGCCAAGTGCTGCAGCCCACTCAGTCGGGCTCAGAGTAGCACGGGAGGCGGAGGCCAGTGCAGATGGCAGCCAGTGCAGGTGGCAGGGAGTGGTGCATCCCGGGAAGCCCGGCGGCACGGTGAGCGGCGGGGATCGCTAGTTCCTGCGCTTCCCGGGCCGGGGTCCGTGCCCTGCAGGGCTGGGCTGGGACTGGTGGACGCAGGGGCTCCGGAGCTGCAGACTGGGTTGCCAAAGCAAAAAAAAAACCACGGCAAGGAGTCTGGAATATGCAGCCCCAAGATTGGCCGGAATGCCGCCCCTTACAATGTGCTGCCCCAGGCACGTGCTTTCTTGTCTGGTGCCTGGAGCCGGCCCTGCCTTTGACAGGCATGAGGGTAGCTGCATGAACAACTCCTCTGCTAGCCGAAGGCAGAAACAGATTAACTGAGCAGGTTAATAGCTGCTGGGTTATTATGGATAACATTTTCAAAAACTGGAGGCTAATGTTAGGCTCTTACATCCATAGTTAGGCAAATAAATAAGTGGACTGATTTTCAGATGTACTGAGCTGGAAAATGGGAGGGGTTTTCACAGAAAAAAAACAGCTATTTGTCAAAAACCTGCCAGGCCCCCCAACATTCTCAGCCCAACACCTCCAAAAACCAAAATAATTTTGGCCCAAAATTGCCAAAAAAAATTAAAATTTGGTCAATAACTATTAAAAACTAAATAATTGTTGGCCAAAACTGCCAAAAATCAAAAGATTTTGAGGAAAGTGGATACTTTTCTGGAAATTTTGGTTTAGTCAAAAAAGAAAAAAAGGTTGGAAAGATTTCCAACAGCGTAAGCCAGTAGATCCTGTTTACTGGGAGCTGCTGGGTGCCCAATGCTTCTGAAAATTAGACCATTTAGGGCCTGATCCAAAGGTCATGGAAGTCAGTGGAAAGACTCCCCATGATTTCACTGGGACTTTGAATCAGGTCTTTATGAGGTGTCCAAATATTAGAGATGGTTAGAAAATTGAAATTGTTTCGAGTGAAGGCATAGCCTAGAAATTTCAAAATTTCCCACAGGAAAGAAATTAATTTGTTTCAGGAAAATCAAAATTTTTCAGGTTGACTTTTTCAAAACAAAATATGGAGCAGCTGCCCCTCCTCCATTGGACTCCTTGGGCTGCTGTTGATGCTTTGAGGGGCACCCAGCTCCAGGAATCCCCCACGTTCAGGAACTGCCCTGAAAGTCCCCTGCTGCAAAGTGACAAACCTAGGAGACCTGAGAGCAGCTTCCAGAGCTGCCACACTCAGAGTCTCCATTGAACCTGAAATGCCAGGTTCCCTAACGTCCCCTAGGGTGACCAGACGTCCCGATTTTATCGGGACTGTCCCGATATTTGCTTGTTTGTCCTGCGTTCCGACCAATGTTAGGTCGGGACACTGGACAAACAAGCAAAGGCTCCGGAGACCAGAAAGGCTTGCGCCCTCCCCCGCCCCGACTCCACCTCCTTATTCCCCCATTGGCTCCCTCCCCAAATCCTCGCCTCTTGCCAAGCACACCATGCCCAGGAGATGCAGGGAAGCATGGGGCTGGGGTGAGGGCTTGGCTACACTGGAGAGTTGCAGCGCTGGTGGTGGTGGGCTTACAGCGCTGCAACTTAGTAACTGTCCACACCTGCAAGGCACATCCAGCGCTGCAACTCCCTGGCTGCAGCGCTGGCTGTACACCTGGTCTGCTTGGGGTGTAACGATTGCAGCGCTGGTGATGCAGCGCTGCTCATCAAGTGTCCCCACCAAAAGCGCTGTTATTGGCCTCCAGGATATTAGGAGGTATCCCAGAATGCCTACTCACAACAAACCGGAAGAATGGCTGAACTCCGAGCACCCCCGAGCTGCTTATCTAAAAAACAAACACAGCTCCTGTTTGCTCGAGCTAGCGGAGGCAGGCAGGGGAATTGCTTTGGAAGGTTCACAGCTGTTTGCTTGAAGAGAGAAGTCACATGGCAGAGGGGGATGGGGGAGTCCGTGCTGAGCAGCTGCTTATGTGGTCTGAAGGCTATTTAAGAGTGCATAATTTGCATTTAGTGAATAAGAGAGGGGTGGGGGAAGGGCTCGAAACTTTTAAATTGATTGCAGGTTGGTGATGTGTACGTTCCAGTCCTTAGAACTTGCAAGACAGGGAGCTGACAGATCCAAAAATCCACTCACTCTCTCTCTCCCCCCCACGTTCCCCCTCGCCCCCCTCTTTTGAAAAGCATGTTGCAGCCACTTGAACACTGGGATAGCTGCCCACAAAGCACCACTCCCAACAACGCCGCAATTGTGGCCACACTGCAGCGCTAGTAGCTGTCAGTGTGGCCACACTGCAGCGCTTTCCCTACACAGCTGTACGAAGACAGCTGTAACTCCCAGCGCTGTACAACTGTAAGTATAGTCATACCCTGAGTGTGAGTCCGGGCTGGCCCCGAGCAGGTAGGACTCAGGCGCGATACCTGGAGGGACAGTAGGGGGGGCGGCCTGCGGGGCCAGGCAGCAGCTGTTCTCCCCACCTGGGCAGCGGGACTCGGGAGTAGCCGCTGCTGCAGCTCCCACTGCCGCGGGGGGAGGAAATGGCCAAGCACTTGGTGCCCAGCAGCTGCGGCTTTGGCACCCGGGCCCGCTGCAGTCGCATCTGGGCTGGCTGCCCAGCTGGTGCAATCCCGCAGCGGAGGCATCGGCAGCCCCCTCTGCAGGACCCAAGTGGGATGGGGGGCTGGGGCCTGCTGCCCCCACTCCAGAGCCGCTTGTGGGATTGCACCAGCTGGGCAGCCAGCCCGGATGCGACTGGCCAGGGACTGGGCGTGCGCGCTGGGTCCCCGCAGCAGGCCCGGGCTCGAGGGGTTCATGGGTGCCAGAGCCGCAGCTGCCGAGCTTGGCCAGCGGCCACTTCCTCCCCCCGTGACAGTGGGAGCTGCAGCAGCGGCTGCTTCCAAGTCCCACTGCCCAGGTGGGGAGAACAGCCGCCTCCTGGCCCCATGGGCAGCCCCCTACTCTCCCTTCAAATACTGCGCCTGAGTCCTGCCTGGCCCCGACCCCGCGCTCCCCCGAGTCTCCCAGGCCTCCCTCCAGCGCTTGCAGAGTGGGAAAGAATCAGGTGTGGGGGATATTTTTTTTTTTGCTCTGCCGCCATTTTTTTCCTCTCTGCCTCCCGCCCTGCTCCTTCCCTTCCCCACCCCCCACGTCCCGATATTTGACCTGGGTGATCTGGTCACCCTAGCGCCCCCCCTAACACCGCACCAGGTCAGCTGGTAGGAAACCAGGCCTATGTTTTGGTGAAAGTCCATTGAAACTGAAATGTTTCCACAAGGAATTTCAGTTTCAAAAAAATCAGTATTTTCATAGCAAAAAGAAAAAAAAATGGAAAATTCCTGAGCAACCATAAAACTAAGCTCAATTCCCACTGATCCTAATGAAATGAAAGCCCCACCTCAATGGCTGCTTCAGCAGAATCAGCTGGTGGCTGGAGTCCCGGTCCTGGATCCTGTTCAGCAGGGGCATCTTCTGACAGTCCTGAACTTACAGGGTTTGGTTCATTTGTATCTAGTTTTAAAGATTTAGTTCCTGGTATGAAAAAAGTCAAAAACAGGAAAATGGCATCTGTTCACAGAGTGTGACTGGCAAATTCCCACTGTTTATTTAAATGACCATCTAAGAGTCTCCATCACAGGGAAAATCCTTCCCTCATTTTACCCCACTGCTGGTAATAGGGGGAAACATACATTTTTCAGTATGTTAACTCTTCATGGTATGGCCAGTGTCTTTGTATAGATCTGCATAGCACCCACCACAACGGGACCCAAATTTCAATCACTGTGTGTTGGTGCAGCACCCAGCAAGATGGGGCCATGATCTGTCACTGAGTGTCTGTATAGCACTAGCACAATGGAGCCCTGTCATAACCTAGTCCCAGATTTGGACCTTAGCGTCCAAAATATGGGGGTTAGCATGAAAATCTCCAAGCTTAGTTACCAGCTTGGACCTGGTACGGCGGCCACCACCCAAAAAATTAGAGTGCTTTGGGGCACTCTGGTCCCCACAAAACCTTCCCTGGGGACCCCAAGACCCAAATCCCATGAGTCTCACAACAAAGGGAAATAATCCTTTTTCCCTTCCCCCCTCCAGGTGCTCCTGGAGAGATACACAGACACAAGCTCTGTGAATCTAAACAGAGGGACTCCCCCCTCCCCGTTTTCCAGTCCTGGAGAACAGAATTACCGAGAGTTAATCTCTCTTTCCCCTCCACCCAGAGGGTATGCAAAGTCAGGCGAATAAATCTAACACACACAGATCTCCCTCTGACTTCTTCCTCCCACCAATTCCCTGGTGAGTACAGACTCAATTTCCCTGAAGTTTCCCAGTAAAGAAAAACTCCAACAGGTCTCAAAAAGAAAGCTTTATATAAAAAGAAAGAAAAATACATAAAAATGGTCTCTCTGTATTAAGGTGACAAATACAGGGTCAATTGCTCAAAAGAATATTGAATAAACAGCCTTATTCAAAAAGAATACAAATCAAAGCACTCCAGCAACTATAGACATGTAAATACCAAAGAAAAGAAACCATATAACTCACTATTTGATCCCTTTGTCCTTACACTTTGAAACAGAAGATTAGAAAACAGAAATCACTTCTCAAAGCTGAGAGAAAAGCAGGCAGACAGACAAAGACTCAGACACAAACTTCCCTCCACCCAGAGTTGAAAAAAAATCCTGTTTCCTGATGGGTCCTCTGGTCAGGTGCTTCAGGTGAAAGAGACATTAACCCTTAGCTATCTGTTTATGACAAGCCCCTATATCATTTAATGTGTGTAGTAGTAGTATTGAGAGTAATAATAATTTAAGTGGAGTGGAAAAGCCAATAGATATTAAGGAAGATGCTCAAACATGTAGGAATCTTTTTGCAGTGGTTTCTTTTAACATTTTCTAAATATTTTAATGAGGTTTGGGAAAATATGACATGAATAGCTATTGGTAAAGCATTGACAACACAGCATGTCCAAAAGAAAGAAATACAATCACAACACACTTGGGGCCTCAGCTTTGCATCAAGTCTTAACTTGATAATTCTGTCAAATCAAACTGCTCTAAAAAAACAATGAATATGTTAATGATAAAACTGGACAACTAAAGAAAAATTCCCCCCACCCCTCACTGTGGCATGCATTCCATTAGCAAGTGACAGCAAACCTGCTATAAAACAATTTCCCTATTGTATGCATAGATAATCAATCTGCAGGGCTAACTGTCCATACCTTGCAAAATAAGGGAGATCAGCATTGTTCACTTGCTTTCACTGGTGGTAGCATTTCACACCCACTTTGCACAAAAGTGTGAATGATAACATGAAGCACAAGTATAACCCACTGCTGAGTGGGCTATAGGTCCACAGGGAATGTGAGGTGCTCCAGCCCACATTTGCAATGCGAGCATTGTCTCTTTAGCTCAAACTGTAGCAGCTTGTGCTGTTAGCACGGGAGGTCCCTGGTTCAATCCCCAGAGTATTACCCCGAAGGTGGTTATCACACAAGAATAAAACCCTGGCTGGTTTAAGGGTTTGTCTACACTATGGGGGCTACAGCAGGATAGCTACTGTGCTGTCACTCTGCTGGCATAACCCTGTAGTATACAGGCAGCCTGTAGAGACAGAAGGGGGTTTTCCATGCCTGTACATAAACCACCTCCCTGCATAGTTCAGTAGAAGCATTCTTCCATCATCCCAGCTGCATCTACACCAGGGATTAGGTTGGCATAGTTCAGAAGTAAAAACCAGGCAGCTATGCATGTCATGTCCCATTTTAGTGCCTTAACCACTTAAGGGGAGAGTTTCATATGTGCAAATTGCAGTTAGGCACCTAACATCCATGTCTTTGAAAATCTAGCTGACAGAGGATAAAAGCCTATTATTGTTTCCAGCTAACAAGAGTTGCTCCTTCAGCTTAAACGATACAAGCATGTGTTGTGCAGGTGAAGATCTTTGGGTTTCTCTCTACACCAGAAAATCAAACCCCATGAATCTATTTTTAAAAGATTTAAGATTAGAATGGATCATTTTCCTGCAGAAAATGTCAAAATATTTTTTTCATTTTGAATTAACAGTTTATTTAATTTCAGCATCAAAATGATATTTTATTTGAGATTTTGGAAACTGAAAAATGTTGATTTGGGGATCTTCTGGTGTTTTCCCTCCCTTTTACTTTCACAGAAAGAGGAAAGTTTTATGGGTGAGAGGCAGTGTGTGGAGAAGGAATCTACTTTTGGGGGGGTGGGGGAGAGGAGGAGGAGACTTTTCACACTTTTTTTTAACTGAAAAGGAGTGAAAAAATTAAAAAAAGAGATAAAATCATGAGATTTTACAAAATAGCAATGCTGGGGTTCTTTTTACTCAAAGCTGATTTGAACTTTCCCAGGTTCTCTGGAGGAAGAACTCCCCATCCTATAAATCAAATGAGTCACTGACAGTGAATCTTCAACCCACCAATAATACATGTAATACTTTACGTTACCTTCTGTCTGACTCTGCGACCCATTTGGGCCCTTCAGAGCCTGCTGACATTCCGAACAGAGTGTCCCTCTTTCCAGACATTTGCCGTCGCATTCTGCACACTTCATTTTTATGGCTTATCCTAGAAAGCCAATCAAAGAGCTGTATCAGCAGGGATTCATGAGACAGTCCCCAGAAGATCACGGGATTGGTTTTAAAAATCATGAGGCTTTTAAAAAATAATATATCAGGGTCTTTTTTGCTTTGCCTCTTGGTTTTTGAGCCTTTTGGGGATCATGTTTTGTAGCTTTTCTCCCCAGCAATGAGCGATAGAATCTGATTTTGTTTTTAAATGAAAGCTGAGAGTCTCACATAACTATCTGACTCCAGGAGGTCAGGATTTTAAAAAAGCACCAAATATCACAAAACAATAAAATTATGAGAGCAGCTAACATTGTATCAGTTACAAACCTAAAAACCAGCAGTGCCTCCCCCTTACTTTTCAAGTAAAAGAAGAAAGTGATATAGGTAGGGCTTTTTTTTTAACATTGTAATTAATTGTAAATCTCTGATTTCATTGGCCTTAATTCTCTTCAACAATTGATTCCAGCTTTTCATTTTAAGATTTGAATTTCAAGGCATAAGCTATCCAGGAAGAAGCAGTTCATGTGAAGATTCCTGGAAGTCACAGAGCTGTGTCAAAAGTATCATATGTGAAAACAAACCTAACAAATTCAGCTCAGCTTGCATGATTAAGGACACAAAATGAAGAAGTAAAACCAAAAATGCATTCTCACTCTCTCTTTTCTTTTGGCCTTCTGCCAGCACAACAGCGTTAGCAAAAATGATATTTGTCAAATATAATCAGCAGCATTAAGACAAAAGGAATTGGGTGACAACTGATAAATCCCTTGCAGTAGACAAGCAAATAATAATTTCCACAAAACTGTTCTCCTCATGAAAAGGACAGTGGAAGATGGGCGGTAAGGTGTGACCATCAGCTAGTAATATTTTACTTTCTTTTTCATGCAGTTAATACTCTTAATGCATTATGCACAATGGACATAGGCCCTGGTCTGGCAAACACATATGCACAATTTTTAAGCTCAACATTGCATTTAATTTGCTGATGTTATTAACCCCTAGCAGATGGGAACAGAGATGTTATTCACCCTTCCTGTTGCTTTATCTTTTTGGTCTCCTGCCCTGCTTTTTTTTTTAAATGTTTACTTGTTTGAGCTCTTTTCTGTATGGTTTTATACCTAACACTAATTGGATCACTGAGTAGGAGGAGTAAATTTACAGTCAGCTAAAAGAAATCATGTCATTTCGTATACCACCCACCCACTGTGTCTGTGCAGCACCTAGCGCCATGGGGCCCCATCCTTGCTTGGCCCACTGGAAGTTCTGATTAGTATATCTAGCGAGTCTGTCTGTGACACAGAACATGTGTTGCTGACATATAATGTATCTGTATATGTTTATCATTAGGTCTGGCAGAATTTTTTGTATATAATTCTGATGGATAATACTGATGTTTACTTTTAAGCATTGTTCTATTTTTATTTAAGTTTTCACTGAAAATATATGTGCAAAATTATGTGTTTTAAGCAATTTTTAAGGATTTGTATCTATTTAAGTTTTCACATTTGTAGGAAACAATGAGGGGTCAGCCAATAATTATTTAATGATGCAGATGTTATTATTCAAAAAGTTAAAGCTTTATCACCATTAAAACACAAATTGTCAGGCCGTGGCTACACTAGAGAGTTGCAGCGCTGGTGAGGGGGTTACAGCGCTGCAACTTAGGATGTGGCCACACTTGCAAAGCACAGCCAGCGCTGCAAATCCCTGGTTGCAGCGCTGGCTGTACACCCGGTCGAGCCTCGGGTGTAGCGATTCCAGCGCTGGTGATCCTGCGCTGGTCAGCAAGTGTGGACTCCACCAGCGCTTTTATTGACCTCCGGGGTATAAGGAGGTATCCCAGAATTCCTGTCCACAACAAACCGGAAGAAAGGGAGAGCTCGGAGTTCAGCCAAACTGCTTATTTAAAAAACAAACACAGCTCCTGTTTGCTGAGCGAGTGGAGGCACGCAGGGGAATTACTTTGGAATGTTCACAGCTGTTTGCTTGAAGAGAGAAACAGCACTCTCACACGGCAGAGGGGGAGGGGGAAGTCCGTGTTGAGCAGATGCTTATCTGGTGGCTATTTAGGAGTGCATAATTTGCATTTAGTGAATGAGAGAGGGGTGGGGGAAGGGGGTCAGAACTTTTAAAATGATTGAAGGTAGGCACTGTTCAGTGGCTTCCAGTCCTTAGAACTTGCAAGGCAGGGAGCTGAGAACACTGTCAACTCCAAAAATCCACTCTCTCTGTCTCTTCCACGCTCCCTGTCACATTCCACCCCACCCCCCTCTTTTGAAAAGCACGTTGCAGCCACTTGAATGCTGGGATAGCTGCCCACAATGCACCACTCCCAACAGCGCTGCAAATGCTGCAAATGTGGCCACACTGCAGCGCTGGTAGCTGTCAGTGTGGCCACACTGTAGCGCTGGCCCTACACAGCTGTACGAACACAGCTGTAACTACCAGCGCTGCAGAACTGTAAGTGTAGCCATGGTCTCACATATCAAAATATACCATGTAAATACCCTTAAATCGAACTCCTGAGCCCCAGTCCAGTGCTCTACCCTCATTTTGCACTGGTGTTAATGATGGCACAAGGCGAAGGACAGGGGAGTTCAACCAAAATTGCACATAGCACATCACAGCAATGTGATATTAGTACAGATCTTACACCTGATTCTGCTCTCAGTGATCTCGGGATAAATCCTGAGCTATCTTCAGCTCCCCTGAAGTCAATCTTGACTCAGCCACTGACTGCCACAGGGTCGGGGCAAATTGTGATCTCAGTGACACCAGTATTATAAATCTAGGGTGACTCTGAAGAAGTGAATGTCATTATCCCAGTTTTAAAAGGATGGAAATAAGGAGGCACATCTATGTTAAAGGCATATAACAGAAGTTATACCACAATGTACCATAATTCCTGTGAATCAGAATTTAGAAAAGAACTTTCTCTAAATAGTCATTCCTCTATTTTAGTCAACAATGCAATTTAAACCAAGAGCAGGAAATGTAATCCTAATTTCAGCATAATAGGCTCATGCAGAGGAAGGATCCATCCATTTGTCCTTAACTTGAGGGTTTGTCATGAATTTCAGAAGCGCGGGGAAATCCTGCTGTCTCTACTCAGGCATAAATCCCATCACAAAGCAACTAAGTCATACAGGATATAGCATTTTAAAAAATCTTCACACTCATTTACCCTACCTTATATCAGATTCTCTGGCCGTAGAGGTGCCTGGGTGTGCATGTTATCTTCACTAGGAAATGCATCTGTTTCATGTCTGCCTATATATGCTGCATTTTAATTGCTTTCCCAACACGTGATTTCTTTGTTCGCTTTCTGTTTCTTGTAAATGTGAGGGAGGGTAACTATTATTTTGAAAGTGAAAGTAATTCAGTAACATTTGTAGTCTGCAACAGGCCAATATGCAGGGTTTTCAGTTACTTCTGCCTTCAAGATGAAACTGTAGCTCCAGCTGCTGAGGCCAGGGAGGTTACAGTGTAACCAATAAATCTGGAAATCATGAGAGACAGGAGTTGTTAGTGTCACCAACCATTCAAAAAAAGTGTCCTTTAGATCTGTTACTTCCCAGCCTTAGCAAAGCAGAGTGGAATTGCATCTCACTTCCTGACTACATTTGGGCAAACTGTTCGCACCGAAAGATGTTTCCACTGAAAAAAGCCTATTGAGGCCTATTGAAAAATTGCACATTTGTGTTGAATTGTTTTAGTTGGTAAAGAAGAAAGAAAGTGATTGGTTTTAATATGTGAAATGAAATATTTCAATTTTTTTATATAAAGCAGTTTTTTGTTATAAAATTAAATTACATTTTATTTTTAAAAAGATAATGTTTTTAAAAACTCAAAGCTGAAATGAAACATTTTGTTTTCGGTCAAACTGTTTCATTCAATGCAAAAGGAATTATTTATTTTACTTTTTGATTTACTGAAAATTTTGCAGGTTTTTTATTTTATTTCAAGTTGACCTGAATGTGTGTTTTATTTCAAGTTGACCTGAATGGGCACGGCCAGCAAACCAAACATTAAATATTCACCCAGCTCTACTCCAATCTTTCTTATCAGGAGCTGTTACTGAGCTTTTTGTTACTTCCCAACCAGTTTCATATCAGACTTACTATAGTATTAAACTAAATTACGTACAGTGGCAAGACAACTCTTTCCCTATGTCAGCCTCAGCATTTCTACTTCTGGCAGCAGGGAGGTAACTGGAATAAATCAGTCTACTCCAGTGGTTCCTCATTCTTAACTTTGGTATATTTATGATGTTTAAAAGGCAAGCCTCAGGGTACGCCCAGTTAGTTCTTTTACACCCTTGAGCAAGACAGTTTCTTAGTACACTGGCTTCCAGCCTCCAGCCCCTCCCTGCTCAACTCAGTGTTTACTAAGGGAGGAGAACCACTCTTTGCAGAGGCTTTTTCTCTTGACTTCCCCCAAACCTTGCTGCAGTCACTTCTCATCCCTCTTCCTCCCTCTCTCCCATTGGGGGGGGGGGGCTTTTAATACCCAGGCTCCTTAATTGGACTCAGGTGTCTCTGATTAGCCTGAGGTAATCTCTTTTCAGTTTGCAGGGAAAAGGGCCTTCACCATTCTAGGACTGACAGCCCTCCCTTCACCAGCTCTAGCTGCCAGCTCTGAATTTGTCACCTATCTGCACCTCCTCCCCCCACAATGCAATGTAGTTGGGCTATGTGAGAAACAAGTTTCCCCTCCCAGCATTGCTGGGCCTGGTTCCTGCCCTCTGCAGCACCTTGCAGTGAAAGGGTTGTAGCAACAGGAGCTATCTTGTTACTCTTGCATTTTTTTTCTTTGTTCTGGCACATCCACTTAAGGGGAGCATGGGCCACAACAAGGGTAAACCTCTGTCCCAGCAGATAATACCAGGGGGTTTCCATGTCCCATTTTACCACAAGGCACTGCTTCTCTGCAGTGTACCTTTGTTCTCTGGGTAGGTGTTTTCTACTGAGGTAAAAGACGGGGTGTTCTTCCTCTCCTCCTGGCTGAGAAAGTATGGCTCCCCACCCTACTTCAGAGGTATCCATTTATAGGATGAACGTCTTCTCAACAGTTGGAGCTACTAGCACTGGGTTTACTGCAGAGGGCTGTCAGATGTGCAAAACCTTATTCTGCTGCACTGGTCCATTTGACCAGGCCTGGGCCTCTGGTCTTTATGAGATCTGCCAAAGGGTGGCGAAGCAGGGAATGAAATGCTGTAATATCCCACTATCCCCAGAAGTATTCCGAGCAGTTTCTTCCTGGGCAGTTGAGGCCAACTTTGTATTACCTCTGCCTTGTTCAGCTGGGGTTTCACTAGGCCCCTGCCCATGATGTCCCTGAGGTATTTGGCTTCTGCTAGCCTAGCAGCTCTAAAACTGTGAATTGGGACCCCAAAGTGGGTCACAACCCCATTTTATTGGGGTCACCAGGGTTGGTGTTAGACTTGCTGGGGCCCAGGACTGAAGTCAAAGTCTGAGCCCCACCACCTGGGGCCTAAGCCCCATTGCTCAGGTCCAAGGCCAAAGCCGTAGGACTTCAATCCTGGGTGGCAGGACTCAGGTTACAGGCCCCCTGCTGGGGCTAAAGTCCTTAGGCTTGGGGTTTGGCCTCCCCACCTGAGGTGGCAGGGCTCAGGCTTTTGCCTCGCCTTTGGGGGCAGTTGGGCTCAGGCTTAGATCCTCCCTGCTGGGGTTGTGTAGTAATTTTTGTTGTCAGAAAAGTGTTGCGGTGCAATTAAGTTTGAGAAATTGGCCGTTCTTATGTACTTTGTCCACTTGAGCTGTGGTCACTTCGCTGACTGCACTGCAGATGTTCCCTAATTGAATTAGGAGCCTACACTAGAAGTTTTTGCTTGTATAATGTTGATTGAAGGTGATTTTTGCAACATTTCTGTGCTAGAAAATTCCCTACTGTGGGTGCAGTTATAGTGACATAAACTTTAATGGTTATAGCTTATTTCACTTGGGGAACTGGCATAAACTATACCAACAAAAGTATTCTGCTGCTGTAAATTGCATCTGCATTAAGAGAGTTTTAGACTGGCAAACTTTTTAAGTCCAGCAGGGTTGTTGTTATCTGTGTTGTAAACACCCTATTTACTGTTTTAATGTTAAATCTGGGGTGTGGTCTGCAGTTCCTGTCAAGTCATTGCTGGTGGCTGCCAGAGCAACTGCCTCTGTCAAAAACCCTCACCAAAGGTAAACTCTTATTAAACACACACAAAAATGAAGCTAAAGCATTTGAAATGTAAAGCAGTGAGTAAGACTTTCATTGTAATAATATCCCTTACCCCCTTTGTCTTTCAGAAGGGTTTTCTTGAGGGGAAACGTCTGTTTCACAGCATTTGATGGTACTAACTGTCTTTTTGGGGAGAAAAGTGTCAGTTGCAATAATCTGGAGTGGCTGCTGTTGCTGCTGGAGTCTAATTCTATTCCCTTTCATACAAAACAAGACCAGCTTGTTCGGAGAGAAAAGTCAAAAGGTAGAAAATGCAGTTTCTGTTTCTGGTGCTGACTCACACTTGTAGCCTCGTTGCTGGAAAAAGACAAGGCCAGCATTATGCTCTGAGCCAGTGGTCCCCAACCTTTTCGTCTGGCGCCTGCCAGACGAAGGACCATGGCAGCGGTGGAGCATCCGCCGAAATGCTGCCGAATTTCTGCGGCATTTTGGCGGCAACGCCTCTCGATGACGTCACTTGTCGGTGGCAAGCGGCGTTATCGAGGGGCGTCACCGCCGAAATGCCGCAGAAATTCTGCAGTATTTCGGCGGATGCTCCAACACCGGCCAGGACACAGGCGCATTTAGATGCCCCCACAGGCACCACATTGGGGACCCCTGCTCTGAGCCATTTGATAGGAGACATACTGTTACCAGACAGTTTAAGGCATTGCTTTCAGTTTCTTATCCGGTCATGCTCACAGCTTTGTGGAGTGAAGTTTTTCTTGATGAATCATCCAGATTCTAGATCATATTTTCACCTCTTAGCTCACAGAGCTGAGAAGCATCCAGATTCTTGCTACACAGAAGACAGAAAGTGAAGTGAAGAGAGAGTACAAGGTGACACACCCTCACATCTCAAGTATTGGTCAGGATTTAGCCCAGGGGTCCTCAAACTGTGGGTCGGGACCCCTCAGGAGGTCATGAGGTCATTACATGAGGGGTCATGAGCTGTCAACCTCCACCCCAAACCCTGCTTGCCTCCAGTATTTATAATGGTGTTAAATATATTAAAAAGTGTGTTTAATTTATTAGGCGAGTCATGCTCACAAGCTTGCTATATGAAAGGGGTCACCAGTACAAAAGTTTGAGATCCACTGATTTAGCCAGAGCCAGTGGTGGTGGCAATGTCATGATCCTACGCTCTGGCCTGGTCTGGTCAGGGCACCTTTCAAGGTCAGGACAACGAAGGCCCAATGGTCTCAAGGTGGATCCCAGGGACCCAAGGTGAAGGTGGACATAGGGGAGTAGCCACAGTGCTGAAGCTTGCTCCTTCCAGCCCACATCTTCGGCTGCTCGACCCCACACAACATCCAGAAAGAGGGTGGCAGCCTCATTCCAGGAACATGATCCAATCAAAACAAATCTGGGTCTGATTATAACTGAACATTTCCTCTCATTTCTAGAAACTTCCATCTCACCATCCTGCCAACCCAAGCTGCCTTCGATTCCAAGGCCAGGTGGGACCATTTGTAACACAGGCCCGAGAACTGCCCCAAAATCATTCCCAGAGCAGATCTTTTAGAAAAAAAATATCCAGTCCTGATTTGAAAATTGACAGTGATGGAGAATTCACCATGACCCTTGTAAATTGTTCTGGTGACTAATTATCCTCACTGTTAAAAATTTAAACCTCTTCTTGTGGCTCCTTTCCCCAGGACAATCTGAGTTCATGCCAGTCTTTCTTCATCTTCTGCTGGCTTTTATGAACAATACGAAAACCTAGTTGGTCTTCCGTTACTCCTTTGACATGAGTTTCCTGTACCATTGGGTGGGGGTTGGGGTGTGTGCTGGCTAATTGGAGTGAGTGCTTCTTGTGAAC
Source organism: Gopherus evgoodei (assembly GCF_007399415.2). Lineage (NCBI taxonomy): Eukaryota > Metazoa > Chordata > Testudines > Testudinidae > Gopherus > Gopherus evgoodei. The sequence goes on along the minus strand of NC_044325.1, from coordinate 152,147,914 downwards.
AGACATCTGAGTTTTCTGAAGTACAGCTGTTAGCTCTCTCTGAAAGTCATGAGAATCAGCCCTACTTAGGGAGATCAGGGAAGGGATTTTTGTTAAGGCAGCTGCGTTCTTTAACCCAGGGCATATTTTTCTGATCAATCAAATAACAGAACCAGGCTCAGCTTGGTGCATTGGAAATTCACTTCACTTCGGAAATTCACTGTACTACCAACTCCCTAGTGTTCAAAAACCTAAGGTTAATCATGAGGTGTTTTAAAGATAATAATGAATTTTGGGTTCTTTCTAATTGCCGTTGGGTTTTAAAGCTTTCAGATGCCCTCAAGCTTTTCACCATAGCCACAAGGGCTAGAAATGTATTTATAAAAAAAGAAAAAGCTAATAATAATATGTAGCTCTTGTAGAGCACATTTCCTCAGTAGATCTCAAAGCACTTTACAAAGGAAGGAAGTATAATTATCCCCATTTTACAGGTAGGGAAACTGAGGCACGGGGCAGGGACATGACTTGCCCAAGGTCACCCAGCAGGCTAATGGCAGAGTTTGGGTAGAACCCAGTCCAGTGCTTTACTCCATGACTCCAACACCTGGGGCTTTAATAAAAACACCAGCTATTGTGAGATTTATGATCAAATTGCAATAGCTGGCAACTTCTCCAAAGTGAAAGATGAATGCAGCAAGTTTCATTCAGAAGAGAATGGATACATTTAACACCTTATCTGTTCCTCTGATATGGATGAGCGACTAAGAAAGAGCCCTGAATAAATCAACCAATTAGCAATTCTCCTTCTGAAGTATAACACACAAAATAGATCCAAATCCAGTCAGCAGATGTCACTTAGGCTACTTCTAGACTACCCGCCGTATCGGCGGGTTAAAATCGATTGCTCGGGAATCGATATATCGCGTCTCATCTAGACGTGATATATCGATCCCCAAGCGTGCTTATATCGATTCCAGGACTCCACCAACCCCAACGGAGTTGTGGAATCGACAGGGGGAGTCGCAGACATCGATCCCGCGCCGTGAGGATGGTGAGTAATCCAATCTTAGATATTCGACTTCAGCTACGTTATTCACGTAGCTGAAGTTGCGTATCTAAGATCAATTTCCCCCCGTAGTGTAGACCAGCTCTTAGTTCTGATGCCTCATTTCTGGAATGGTGCCCATCCAACACAGCTTCCTGCATAACCCAGGCCAGAGATTCTCATCCACTAATTTCTGCATCTAGTCCAATATTTTCTATTTGACCTAAAAGACATTCAGTCTTGCTGATGGACTCCATGTTTATTCAGAGAACCACCCTGTTCACAGCAAATGTTTCAATATTTCAATGTTTCCATGCCCCTCCCTGTTGAACCTTACTAGTCTGAATTTTTCTCACATCCGTTCCCAGCCATTGGCTCGCTTCCTGCTTTTGTCTGCTGGATCTTAACAGAGCTGTCTATGTTGACTGTGATCAAATGACCTCTTAGTCTTCTCTTGCAGTATTTGGCATTTTTCTTAAAGCTCCCAGAGTCCTGTGATTCTGCTGGACAAATTTCTCAGCTTTCATTAAAGAAAAAAGCACGTTTTTACCCTTCATGGTCGCAAAGAAAAGCTTGAAAACCTGCATCCTAAAGACGCCATCACCAGAAGGCAAATAAACACAATCCCACAGTTGGTTGTTTGTTTTTTTTTAAATCTAATGATTTTAAGTGAATCTCATGATTTTCTGCTGGTATGATTTGTTCAGCAAAACAGCCTGAACTTGCTGGAGAAATGACAATGTTAGATAGACCAAGGTCCTGGGCTCCCAAACTTTCTGATTCATTCCCTGATTTAACAAATACAAAGGAAGTTCTTTGGCATAAGAAAGTAAAGGGGAAAAAAGGCACAACAGTGTCCAAGTCTGCTTTATAATAAGTGGAATTGGGCTTGTTTCCCGCTTTAATTTTTGGAAGGTTGTGGGTTATGGTTTTCTGGTCTTGTTTTATCTGAAGATCACTTATGTGGGCTTTTTTTATTCCACTTTTGCTTCTCCCTTCAGAACTGGGTGCCTGGCTAGCCGCTGACGCTCTCTGGCCACCCAGCGAAGGCAGCGCTGTAACCAGCAGCAGCGCAAAAATAAGGGTGGGAATCCACCATGCCATGCCACCCTGACTTCCACATTGCTGCTGATGGCAGCATGCCAGCCAGCAGCCAGTGCTCTCCTGCCACCCAGCCAGAGCTAAATTTGTGCTGGGTTTGTGCCCAGGCATCTATTTCATTACCCATTAAACACATGAAATCAATGAGTTGTAGGCACCCAGGTGATTTAGAAAATAGATGCCTAAAGACCTTTAAAAATCTGTTCTTGTGTGTCTCAGTTCCCCATCTGAGCAATGGGTTAATGGCCCTGCTCTGCCTCATAAGGGTGTTGTGAGGATAAAGACTTTAAAGAGTAGTAGGATATTACAGTGATGGGCCGTGGCGGATTACCATACAGGCCCCACAGGTGCACTGGCACTCTGGCCCTGCCCCCTGCTGCTCCTTTCTCTTCTTCCCAGCCCTGCTCCTCTGCCCTGCACCTCCTCTTCCCCCAGAGGCCCTGCCCCCACCAGGCTGGAAGATGGCAGGAACCTGTTCAGAGAGTGAATGAGTATGTTGCCCTCCTCCCCTGCCCCCTGAGTGGAGCTGGCCCGAATCCCCTCTCTCTTCCCCGTCCTTTCCACATGTAGTCAGCCTGAGGCACTTGCCCAAACCCCCTCCTGCCCTATGGAGGGCTGGCCTGAGCCCTGCCTCTTGCTCCCCTCCCCCTAGAGCCCCACTGCTCCTCCCACCTCAAGCCCCATTTTGCCAAAACTGCATTATTTGTGCTGTATTGCTCTTGCCGCCTGGCGATCAGTTGACAAGAGCAAATGGGACAAATCCAATTTTGCCAAAAAAGTTGGGACATCCATCCAGGGCCAAAATGGTAGGTATGGTTACCCTAGCAGGGGTTGTGCCCCCCTTTATCTGGCCCACACCCACTGGGAGTTGGGGTCTGAGTTGGGAGTGGGATCTGGGGATTGCAGGGGGCCAGGGGCTGCAGTCAGGGGCCAGGAGTGGGGCCGTGGCTAGGAGTGATGCTGGAGGTGAGGCTGGAGCTGGGGGCAGGTCTGGAGTAGGGCCAGAGAAGACCTGGAGTTAGAGCAAGGATGAGTTGCATTCCCCTGGCCCCCAGTGTGGGTTGACTCAGGCCCCACTGCACTCACAGTGACCCAAATGTTCCTCCGTCCGTGCCCTCCTAGGCTGTGGTAAAAGTCACCCAGAAAGCCCAGGCAGCTGTGGGGAGACCACGCCCTCCACCTGCCCTGAGTGGGGGACCAGGGTGCCCAAGAAGCAAGAACAGCCACAGCCCGTGGCCTTGTCCCCCAGGATGCATTGCCCAGGAAAGATAGATGGTCCAGGGATACCCATAGTGCCCCAGGCTTCCTGGGTAGCTCTTACCTTGGCCCTGGCATCTGGCCAGGCCACGGGGCAGAGCCTTATGGGAAGGAGAGGAGCAGAGTGTGGGGCCCTGTGGCAGGGGGGGATGTTGGGGGCCTCAATGTTCTTTATGCCCAGGGACCCCAATAAATCTTAATCCACCTCTGGTGATGGGGTCCAGATTAATACCTAAGACCTGGTCTACACTTAAAAGTTTTACCAGTATAACTACTTTTATTAGAGATGTGATTTTTTTTTCTGAAATAGGTATACAGGTAAAAACTGTGGATGCAGCTACACTGGTATAAATTTGGTATTTACCAGTATAGTCATTCGTCTTCCTGTATTGGACTGGACTTGATGAACTCTCAAGGTCCCTTTCAGTTCTATGATTGGAACAGCTATGTGGCTATTAGCATCTTTGTACTGATATCACTGCATCCACACTCGGGGGGAGGAAGTGGTACCACGTTAGCTATACCCAGTGTTAAAGCCTGACAACTTTCCAATGTAGACAAGCTCTTTGATTAATAGATTCCAAGGCCAGATGGGACCATTGTGGTCATCTTGTCTGACCTTCTGTATAGCACAGGCCAGAGATCTGCCCCAAATCATTCCTAGAGCAGAGCATGTAGAACAAACATCCAGTCTTGATTTTAAAATTGTCAGGGATAGAGAATCACCGCAACCCTGGGTGAGTTGTTCCAATGGTTAATTATTCTCACCGTTAAAAATGTTCACTTTATCTCCAGTCTGAATTTGTCCCGTTGGATCATGTTATACCTTCCTCTGCTAGACTGAAGAGCCCTTTGTTTGTTCCCCCTATAGGTCTAGATTGGGATCAAGTAGGGTGACCAGATGTCCTGATTTTTTAGGGACAGTCCCGATATTTGGGGCTTTTTCTTATATAGGCACCTATTACCCCCCGCCCCATCTCGATTTTTCACGCTTGCTGTCTGGTCACCCTAGGATCAAGTCACTCCTCCGTTTTCTCTTTGTTAAACGAAATAGATGGAGCTCCTTGAGCCTATCACCATAAAGCCTGTTTTCTAAGCCTTTGCTCCCTGGGGCTCTGTCTCTGGTATTACGAAGAAGGGAAGGATTCTGCCTAGATCGGATTGTGCCCTGAGTCTGGAAAGGATCCAGTGGCTGCAGCCACTAGAGGGCCCTGGATATGGCCCAGGAACAGGAGTCTGCTCCCTCTGCTCAGCTTATCAGGGCTGACTGAGTTTCCGCTGCTGCTGCTGCTGCATCCGGCCTGGAGTTGCGCTGATGATTGGCTGCTGTTGCCTAGTGGGATCTGATGCCCAGCTTCCCAGCTGCGGTAGGGACCGTCTCTGGCTGGACCTAGCCCCCGGGCTCTGCCAACATTAGCTCCTGGGAGCGGGTGATAGAGAGAGCAGGGATGGGGCTGTGCAGAGCGCCTGGCTCTGCGAGACCCCAGAGCCGATCGATGCCCGAGGGAGGCAGAGCTCATGGCCCTGGGGAGGGGAGGTTCCCTGCTGAAGGTGCAGGGAGAGAGGGACTGAAAGGGGAGAAACAAGTGGAGAGAGGGAATCTGCTACCACCATCTCCCCTGGCATTTCGCCACCCCTGACACACATGCACACACTGACACTCTGCATAGACACACTCACACAGTAACACACACACACCACCAACTCCCCTGGCATTTCGCCACCCCTGACACACATGCACACACTGACACTCTGCATAGACACACTCACACAGTAACACACACACACCACCAACTCCCCTGGCATTTCGCCACCCCTGACACACATGCACATACTGACACTCTGCACAGACACACTCACACTGTAACACACACACCGCACCAACTCCCCTAGCATTTCGCCACCCCTGACACGCATGTATACACTGACACTCTGCACAGACACACTCACACAGTAACACACGCACACCACCATCTCCCGTGGCATTTCGCCATCCCTCACACATGTACACACTGACACTGCACAGACACACACAGTAACACACACACACCACCATCTCCCCTGGCATTTCGCCATCCCTCACACATGTACACACTGACACTCTGCACAGACACACTCACACAGTAACACAAACACACCACCATCTCCCCTGGTATTTTGCCACCTGGCCGGACACACATGCACACACTGACATTCCGCACAGAGACGCTAACACAGTGACACACACACACCACCATCTCCCTTGGCATTTTGCCACCCCCGACACACATGCACACACTGACACTCTGCACAGGTACGCTCACACAGTGACACACACACTCGCTCACACATGCTGACATGCAGACAACATTCTGATCCACCCGCTGCTATAATACCAACACAGTCCAGGAAGCTGATGGACCTTAGCCCACTCACATGCTGACACGCTCATGCAGCCTGACGCACACATGCTCATGCACATGTACGTACGCTGACACATTCACACAGATGCACGAGTCATACATATGCACTGTCTGACACACAAACTTATACAGACCCGCTCCGGCACCCACCCACCCATACTCACACAGGCAGAGATCACAGTTTCCCATCCATTCCCAGGGCTCCTTCCATTAGCTTCATCTGTTGGACAAACTGTTGGGGTCTGCAGAACAGCACATATTTCATAGATGTCCAACAGGACCCATTGTGCACATGCAGTCAGGCCTCCTGCCTAACCCAAGCCAGAGAATCTCGCCCAGTAACCCCTGGCTGAGCTGTACTTCCCAGAGGGCATGTACCCAGCCCCTGCTGACCTCTCACTCCCCATGTTTGATTCCATGTCCCTGTCACATTCCCTGAAACACCTAACAAGCCCTGAACTCACCTTGATTCTTTCCCTCATGCTGAGCAGGATTCCCGACAGCAAATCTAACGTGGTTCCCCGGACAGAGGGAAGGGAAGAGCTCCGTGTCCTGGATTTCTAGGGTCTGGGCATGGAGTGGATTCTCCATCACTGGACGTCTGTTAAAATGGAGATGCGGCATCTCTTTCCCAAAGTCAGGAGTCACTGGGCCAGAGGCAGAAATGGCTGGGGGAGATAGGAGGCCAGGCTAGAAGGGCACAATGGGCCTTTAGGCCTAGATATCTGTTTCCCTAGAGACAGCAGCACAGCGGAGAGGTACAAAATATGAAACCAGCTCAAAGTATTTGTGAGTGCTGTGAAATAGCTGGGATCCCACAGAGCTGCTGTGAATTCTCCCAGCTCTGCCCCCATCTCAGCCAGACTGGGATTGTACCCAGCAACTGTGGCAGCATCACTGGAAGTCTGGCAGCTGCTCCCCAGCTCAGCTACATTTCCCCGGGTGTTTGGAGGGGGCGTGGTCGTCCTCTCTCCCCCGCCCCCAGCAACTTATTTGATCTATCCAACAATGATTGATTTCACCGCCTTAGCCATTCCCCATTCTGAGGATCTCCTTTGTGTCCCCCAGCATTGCCCAGCGGAGGGAATGACCCACATCCAGATTCTTTCTCATCCCAGCAGGAACTGAGATTTAAGAGCGAGGACGAGGAGGGAATCAGCAGCAAGGAGGTGATGAGACAATGGATCCGGATGGGACTGCCTCAGGAATCTCTGAAGCTGAGGAACACCAGAGTCCTGGGCAGGGAGAAGCCCGCGAGGATCACAGCGGGTTGGAAGAGCAGGCAGATGGCGATCCTGACTCTGTCAGGGGAAGTTTAAATGTCCAGGATGGCACCCAGCCAGGGGAGGATCCAGCCACATGGGCTGAGCCAGGGAGAGGCCCCAGTGGGAGCTCAGGACATAGGGCCCTAGAAAGAACCCAGCTGCGGCAGAAGCCCCATTGCTGCCCTGACTGCGGGAAGGCATTCAGCTGGAGCTCCCACCTCATTCAGCACCAGCAGGTTCACACAGGGCAGAGGCCCTACAAATGTCCTGACTGCGGGAAGGGCTTCACCCAGAGCTCAGACCTCATTACCCACCAGAGAATTCACACAGGCGAAAAACCGTACCGCTGCCACCAGTGTGGAAAAGGCTTCAGTGTCAGCTCGGGGCTGGCCCGGCACCGGCGGGTCCACACTGGGGAGCGCCCCTACAAGTGCCCTGAGTGTGGGAAGAGCTTTGGTCGCAGTTCCAACCTGCTGACCCACCAGCGCACACACACAGGGGAGCGCCCATACCAGTGTGGGGAATGCGGGCAGTGCTTCAGCCTCAGCTCCACCCTTGCCAAGCACCGGCGGCTGCACACGGGGGAACGTCCCTACATCTGTGCCGACTGTGGGCAGTGCTTTAGCCTGGGCTCCACCCTGGCACTGCACCGGCGCAGCCTGCACACGGGTGAGCGCCCCTACCAGTGCACTGACTGCGGCAAGCGCTTCAGCCGTAGCTCCAACCTGGCCACGCACCGCCGCAGCCTGCACACAAATGACCGGCCCTACAGCTGTGCTGAGTGCGGCAAAGGGTTTGGTCGCAGCTCAGACTTGCTGGCCCACCAGCGCAGCCACTCCGAGGAGCGGCCCTATCACTGTGCTCAGTGTGGCAAGGGGTTTGGCCGCCGCTCCAATCTCCTGGCGCATCAGCGCAGCCACACCGGGGAGCGGCCCTTCCCGTGTGGGGAGTGTGGGAGGTGCTTCAGCCGGCGCTCCGACCTCGTCAGCCACTGCAGGACCCACACCGGGGAGCGGCCCTACCTGTGCGCCCAGTGCCCCAAGAGCTTTGGGCAGAGCGCCGACCTGCTAACCCACCAGCACACCCACACTGGGGAGCGACCCTACCGCTGCCACCAATGTGGCCAGAGCTTCAGCCTCAGCTCCAACCTCCTGGCCCACCACAGGGTCCACACCGGGGAGAGGCCCTACCACTGTGCCCAGTGTGGGAGGGGATTTACCCGCACTGGCAACCTCCTGGCACATCAGCGGCGGCAGCACGCAGTGGGAGAGACCACCTGATGACACAGAACATGTGCAGGGAGAGAGAGCCCACCTGAGGGCACAGTCCACACATGGGGAGAGTCCACCTGCCAGCACAGAACATGCATGGGGGAGAGTGACCACCTGATGGCACAGAACATGGTATGGAAGAAAATTATCTTGAATGCTTATGACTCAATGTCCTCAGAGATAAAGAACAAGATGCGGTATTAGTTGGTGTCTGGTACAGACCACCAAATCACACTAGGGAACAGGGAGACCAGCTCCTTATACACCTATCTATAATGTGTAGATAAAAATGCTGTGTGGTCCTGGGGGATTCCAATTTGAGTGAAGTATGCTGAAGATCTCATGCTGCCAGTATTAAAACATCCTTGAATTTCTAAACGTTATAGATAATGTCCTAATTCAAAAAGTATTGCATCCAACATGGGAGTTGACAGATAAAGAGGAAATAATCACAGAACTAAAAATTAATGGTAACTTAGGTACAAGTGATCATTACTTGATCAGATTTATACTGTGCAAACAGAATAAAGTCCAGACCAGTGATATATATACTTGGTGCTTTAAAAGAGCCAATTTCACAAAGCTGAAAACAATTATGAACCAAATCACCTGTGAGGAAGAACTGAATCAGAAAAATATGATCGATAATTGGGAATTGTTTAAGAAGACTTTATTAAATGCCTAAAAAGCCAAAGTCCCACAATTGAGGAAGAAGGCCACTGATCTGGGTCAGAGGGGAAGTGAAGACAACTGTAGAAAATAGAAAAAAAATACAGTGGAGTCACATCATCGGCGCATTTAACTTACGCAATTTTAACCATATGCACTCGGCAAAAGAAAAAACAAAAAGAGAAAAATAACAATTTAAATACTGTACCTGTAGTGCAGGCGATTCCGCCCACCATTCCAGTCAATGAGCGTTTGACTATATGCGATTTTCGCCTTACACGCTGACTTCAGAACCTAACCCCCGCGTAAGATGCAACTCCCCTGTATATAACAAACGGAAGAAAGGGGAAGTTGATGAATATAAATCAGAAGCTAGGAATTGTAGAAAATTGATTAGAGAAGCAAAGGGATGCAAGGAAAAACCTCTGGCCAGGAGAGTTAAGGACTATAAGAAGGAGTTTTTAAAGTATATTAGGAACAAAAAGAATACTGAAAATGGTCTTGGTCCATAACTAGATGGAAATGGTAGAATTCTCAATAATAATACAGAAATGGCAGAAATGTGCAACAAATATTTTTGTTCTATATTTGGGAACAAAATAAATGATGTCATATCATATGATAACATTCCATTCCACTAGTATCGCAGGAAGATGTTAAACCGTAGCTACTAAGGTCAGACATTTTTAAATATATAACTTGCATCCAGAAGTTTTAAAAGAGCTGGCTGAGGAGCTTGCTGGACCATTAATGGTGATTTTCAATAAGTGTTGGAACACTGGGAAAGTTCCAGAAGCCTGGAACAAAGCTAATGTTGTGCCAATATTTAAAAAGGATAAATGAGATGACTGGATAATATGGGACTGTCAGTCTGACACTGATCCTAGGCAAGATAATAGAGCACTTGATACAGGACTCAATTAATAAAGAATTAAAAGAGGGTAATATAATTAGTGCCAATCAACATGGGTTTATGGAAAATAAATCCTGTCAAACTAACTTGATACATTTTTGGATGAAATTACAAGTTTGATTGGCAAAGGTTACAGTGTTGACATAATATACTTAGACATCCGTAAGGCATTTTACTTGGTATCACATGACAGTTTGATTAAAAAACTAGAAAGATATAAAATTAACTTGGCATATATTCAATGGCTCAAAAGCTGACTGACTGATAGGTGTTTAAAGGTAATAGTAAGTGGAGAATCATCACTGAATGGGTGTATTATTAGGGGGGTCCTGCAGGGATCGGTTTTTGGCCCTACCCTATTGAACATTTTTAGTGATGACCTGAAAGAAAACATAAAATCATCACTGGTAATGTTCGTAGGTGACACAAAAATTGAGGAAGGGGTAAATAATGAAGAGAAGGTCGCTGATTCAGAGCAAGCTGGATTGCTTGGTAAACTGGGTGCTGGCAAACAAAATGTGTTTTAATATCTACGTCTAGGAACAAAGAATGTAGCCAGACTTACAGGATGGGGAAGCAGTGACTTTAAAAAGGATTTAGGGACACTTGTGCATAATCAGCTGAACATGAGCTCCCCTTGCAATGCTGTGGCCAAAAGACCTAATGCAAATCTTGGATGCATAACCGGGACTCTCAAGTAGGAGCAGAGGTTATTTTACCTCCGTATGTATCACTGGTGCTATCACTGCTGGAATTCTGTGTCTAGCTCTTGTGCCCACAATTCAAGAAGAATGTTTACAAATTGGAGAGGGGTTCAGAGAAGAGCCATGAGAACAATTAAAGGATTAGAAAACCTGCCTTATGGTGAGAGACTCAAGGAACTCAATCTATTTAGCGTAACAAAGAGAAAGTTAAGAGGTGAGTTGATTACAGTCTATAAGAACCTACATGGGGAACAAATATGTAATAAGGGACTCTTCAATCTAGCAGAGAAAGGTCTAACACGATCCAGTGGCTGGAAGTTGAAGCTAGACAACTCAGACAGGAAATAAGGCTTACATTTTTAACGGTGAGAGTAATTAGCCATTGTAATAACTTATCAAGGATCATGGTGGTTTCTCCATCACTGACAATTTTTCCATCAAGATTGGATGATTTTCTCAAAAATCTGCTTTAGGAATTATTTTGGAGAAGTTGTCTGGCTTGCGGTGCTCAGACTAGATAATCGCAATGGTCCCTTCTGGCCTTGGTATTTATGAATCTATGAACTTGCGCAAGGAGAGAGGGAGACTCCCTAACACCATAGAACACGTGTGGGGGGAAGAGAGAGAGAGAGAGACCACCTGGTGGCACAGAATATGTGTGCTGTGGTCTCCATTGCAGAGGCAAGGTCAGAGCTCGGCTGCCAGCCAGATGCTGCTGCTGGGCCACTCTATCCCCTGCTCACCTGGCATTTGTCAGACTTAGATGGAGATGCTCACCCCCTGTGAGAGCAGCTGCGACAATGACAACACTCTGATGGGTCTGAGACACAAGCCCTGCACCCTGCCTCACAAGACGAGATATTGGCAGAGGAGGGTAACCATTATGGTGCCCAATAATTGTATGCTTTGCTGGAGCCCTAAGCGTCAGTAATAATGTGAACTAAAAGCTGTGAACAAGAGGAGGCCTGGCTTTGGTAAAATAGCGATGTGTCAGGTGCCAGCTAACCAAATAAGCACATTCCTGACCAGAGAAGACAGTATAAAAACACACAGATTCCTCAAGTACCGTAACTATGTCAACACATTCTTAAGAGATGTTACAAGAACACACCGACCCCTTGTAAAATGAGGGAATGACAGGATAATGGATGAGAATGTTTTGTTCAGACTATCAGATACAAGGAACTAACAACGTATAGAGTACATGGATATTTGTCTGTATCGGTGTGTAAAAGGAGAAGTCGTAGGAAGGTATCTGTGTGCTCGCCAAGGGGACAGCATCCTGCTGTGCTGTTTAAGCAGGTACCATTGTTACAGGCATACATGTGTTAGTGTACCCGTAGCTCTTACGGGGCGCTAGTACTGTGCTGTGTCGAATATAAACCTGGCCGAGCGCCTTCATCACTGAACCGAGCCTGTGGTCTTTCTTTGCGGACAACATGGAGGTTTGTTGAATCAGCAGCTGTGCTGTCTGCATTTAGCAGCCTTAGCAACATTGCAGCTGTAACAACACTCCACAGCACTAACAACAGTAATCCCAGACTCTGTGACTCTGGTTAAACTGTACCACCCCTCCCCCCACCCCATCTGGTTTTCTGGGTTCTATTGGCCTCATCATTCATGAATAGAATAAAACAGGAACCTTTCCACTGGCTTCAAGGGCCACTGAATCTGTATCTGACAGATTGCACTAAATTAAGTTTATGGTTTCATTTGGTTTCTTACTTTGAATTGGAGCTAATAAAACAGGACTGAGTTTCCCAGCATCACGCTGAGTGAACTTCTTTATCCTGAAAGGGAAAATAGTTGTGATTGTAAGTGGGGGTGAGATACCAGTCCAGCCTCCTGCATAACCCGGGTCAGAAAAGCTCAGGCTCAAGGTGCTTGGCTGTATGAGCAGGGGACTAGTGAGGACAAAAATTTATGTAGGTGGCAGATTATCCCACATCTGCTAGGTTCTGTGCAGCATCTGATGCTGGGCACTATCAGAACCAGGAGACTGGACTGCCTCAGCTCTGATCCCGTTTGGCAATGCCCATGTTCCTACATCTGCTGGACCAGATCATTTGCACCCAAGAGTTTTCAAAGAATTGTCTGAGGAATGAGAAAATGTCGATATAATTGATGCCAATCAATATGGTTTAATGGAAATAACTCATCACATGGCTTGTACAGGTGGTCACAATTTTTTTAACAAAATGTTTTTAGTTGAAAACAAAAGAAATTGTGACAAATTATTGGTATTTTTGTCTTCTGTGAAAAATTTGACTTTTTAATCATTTTTTCTCAAACATGTTATAGAAATCAATATATCTATATCTCTCTCAGCAGTTCCCAAACTGCAGATGGGATTGTGCTGATCCCTAGTGTACAGAGGTTTCCATTTTGCTCTGCACATATACAGTGCCTCTGATGTCATGTGCATGTACAAGGTGCTCTACAACATGGCGTCATCCAGCAGAATGGATTTTTTGAATGACAATTGACTAGGGTCAAATTTTTGCACAGAAAATGTTGGTGGAAAATGGCCTTTTTCCCCCAAAAACGAAATCTTTCGCACACACAAAAATTGATATTTTGCATGTCTTTTTTTTACAAAACATTGTGACATTTCTTAATTGAATGTTTTATTAAAAATATAATGCTATAGATGACATATTGAAATATTAGAAAATTGTTTACTGTAAATGAAAAATGTCTATAACTATTTTCACAATGTTTTGATTAATTTTATGAAAAATGAAAAACATCTCTTGAAACTTTGGAGTGAAAACAACTTCAAAATTTCTTCTGAACTGAATTTTTTTTTCATTGATATTTTGACCATCGCTACAAACTTGCTATAATTTTAAAACAAGCTGGCAGTTTTTGCTGATCAGTGTAATTGTGTGGATATAACTTGGTCTATGACTTGGTGCAGTTTGGAGTGAAAACAACTTCAAAATTTCTTCTGAACTGAATTATTTTTTTCATTTATATTTTGACCATCGCTACAAACTTGCTATAATTTTAAAACAAGTTGGCAGTTTTTGCTGATCAGTGTAATTGTGTGGATATAATAGACGACTTCTACAGGGTCTGTGACTTGGTGCAGTACCCTGTTCTGATTAAAAACCGAGCTCCATGCCAAATCAACGTAGAAGGAGTTCAATGGAATAAAGACCGGGTAACTAGGCTAATATACAGAACCCAAACCCTAATATGCACAACTCCACCCATAATCTATACAGCCCTAACCACAAACGTAACCTGGAGAACCTGAACTCAGCCTTAATGTGCTCAGATCTAACGCCAGACCTATTCTGCACAATGCTAACCCCAGCTCCCTTATCTGCATCACCCTAATTTGCATAACCCAACCCTAAACCTAATCCGCCTGTCCCCAGCTCCATCTCTAATCCGCACGACCCTAACCCTGACCGGCACCATCCTAACCCGGGAGAAAAGGGTTAAAAACCGAGCAGCCAAATCCTCCACTTCGCAGCGCAGGCAGGGCTGGGAGGGACCGGAATAACAGAGGGACCTTCCTGTGCCAGCCCCCAGGCAGCGGGGGCCCAGCTCCTAAGCCGTCTCCCGGTCCGTGCGTGCACAAGGAGCGGCCGCGGCTGCAGCGGGGCCCCGGGGGAATCGACCCGGCCCGGCTGTGAGTGGCGGCGCCGGGGAGCCCCAGAGTCGCGGCGAGAGGCGGCCCCGGGGCGGGAGGGAAACAGCCGCAAAGGCAGGAAATCGCTGCCTGGAGGAAGCAGCAGAGCGAGGTGGGGATCGGAGCCCGGAGGGGGGGTTGGAAAAATACCCCCACTCAGCCAGCTCCGGGGCATCACGGGCTGGGCGGGGGGTCTGTGCACTGAGCCATGCAGGGTCCCCCAAACCAACCATATTAACGGTACCCCCGAGCCAGCTAGTCCCCCTGGGCTGGATCAGAGATTCCCCCCGAAGGAATCTCATTCCCCACATCCCTGAGCCAGGCAGGACCGCCCCCCCCCGGCCGCATGTCCAGTATTCTCCCACGCAGTATTCTCCCACGCCCCTGAGCCAGCCAGCACCGCCTCTTCCCCCCCCCCCCCCCCCCCCGCTCCCCAGGCCCCATGTCCAGTATTCTCCCACACCCCTGAGCCAGCCAGGACCGCCCCACCCCCACGCCCCATGTCCAGTATTCTCCCACACCCCTGAGCCAGCCAGCACCGCCCCCCCCACCCCAGGGCCCCATGTCCAGTATTCTCCTGCAGCCCCAAGCCAGCCAGGCAGTACTGCTCAGAGCCAATCAGCCAGCAGCAGTAGTGGCTTGTCCGTGAAGGGGCCCAGCCACGTGCCTTTTCATAGCTACTCAAGGCCACTGAGCCCATCCCGCCCAGCCACCTACATTGTCTAGGCCAGAGGGTCTCCCCCAGCGAATAGCACTAAGGGCAGGTCAGTTATACAGAGCCAACCAGAGCAGCCTCTTGAGTGTGTGTCTTAACACAGCCAAATGCAGGGTTACACTCTAGGACAGAGAAGGTCACCTACACTTAACAGATGAGGGGCTGTATCCTGGAAAGGCTTAGGGTTCATGGTGGAAACCTGCTGAACTTGAGCTGCTAGTGGGAGGGTGTAGCTGAGAGGGAATATCACAGTCCTTGGCTGTCTGAGTAGAGGAGTAGCAAGGAGAAGCCGGGAAGGGGGGTTACCTCTGTATATGGCATCAGTAAGACTATTACTAGAGACTCTATGCAGGTCTGGTGTGCACACTTCAAACAAGGTGGTGCCAAATTGCTAAGGGCTCAAAGAAGAGCTGCAAGAACAATTGGAGATCTGGAAAACCTGCCTTAAAGTGAGAGGCTAAGGTCTTGTCTACACAGCAAAATGTACTGGTATAGCTATATAATTATACAGCTGTCGTCATAGTGATACCACCCGCAGAGAGACGCTTTGCACCAAGCCTAATACCTTAATGTTCTTTTACTTAATCATATAGAGCATAAGAGAGCACAGATCATACAAAGCAATAAACATCTGAAATTGCACCACCGGTAACTCAGCCAGGATGCAGGAATTGTTGGTGGGGGCGGTGGGATGGAGGGACAAAATGAGCCTTTCTTCTGGCCTTAACATTTATGAAATGTGCTGTTCTGCAGAGTCCAGCAGCCTTTGCAGGGACAGAGCTAAGGGAGGGAACTCTGGGAATGGATAGGAAACAGCGATCTTTGTGTGAGTGTCCATGTGAGAGTGAATCTATGAATGTGTGTGTCTGTGTGTGCCCATAGAGATGATGGTGCCCGGCTCTCTGCTCCACAGGTCTGAAGGCGGCTATCCCTCCAGGCGTGGTGAGCTGAGGATGAAGAAGGTGTCAAGGAAAAGCCAGAATGAGAAGTACCGGCTGAAATACAGCCGGCTGCGCCGGGCGGCCAAGGCCATGGTGTTCGAGAATGCAGCCCTGTGCGATGAGATTGCCCGGCTGGAGGAGAAATTCCTGCGGGCGAGAGAGGAGCGTCGGTTCCTTTTCACCAAGCTGCTGCAGCTGCAGGCGCTGTCAGCCGAGGAGGAGAGCCCGGCAGTGCCACTGGGGGGCATCTCAGCAGGGTACGGCGTGGCACCGATGCCTGGCCCAGATGAGCCAGCGCCTGCGGGGAAGCGGCCCAAGAAGGGCAAGGAGAATGGGCGTGCGGCCAAGCGGCGGGCAGCACCAGACAGGGGGGTGCGGCGGCTGGTGCAGCCAGTGCCGCTGGACCCTTCGGGTCGGCCTGTCTTCCCCATCGCGCTGGGTGGGCTGACGGTCTACAGCCTGGGTGAGATAGTGGCCGACCGGCCAGGCTTCCACGATGAGGGAGCCATCTACCCAGTGGGCTTCTGCAGTACACGGGTCTACGCCAGCATGCGGCGCCCTGACCAGCGCTGCCTCTACACCTGCCAGATCAAAGATGGTGGAGTGGGCCCCCGCTTTGAGATCGTGCCTGAGGATGAGCCGGGCAGTGCCCTGGCGGGCACCACAGCTGACACTTGCCATGTCCAGCTGCTGGCGGCCATCAGTGCTGCCCGGGGGCGGCCTTACCCTGAGCTGGAGGCAGCTGGGGCTGATTTCTTCGGCTTCTCACACCCGGCCGTGCACAACCTGATCCAGAGCTGCCCCGGGGCCCGCAAGTGCGCGGCCTACCGCTGGGTGCGCTTCGAGGTGTGTCGTCCCGGGGATGGGCAGGTGCCCCAGGGGCTGCCCGACAACTGCGCCGCCACCGACTTCCAGTCCTTCCGCCGCCGGGCCCAGGAGGAGGAGGAACGGGACCGCGGAGGGGGCGGAGCTGGGGGGCGTGCACTGGGGCTGACCCCTGCCCAGGCCTTCACTTCCCCCTGCTCCTATGAGGAGGTGTTCCTGAGCCGCCCTCTCGAGTCTCCCAGCCATGGCAGCCCTGATGGCTCTGATGACTGAGACCCTCTCTCCCCCTCAACCCTGGTGTGGCCTCCATGAAGCTCCCCTCCCACCCGTACAGTCTGCACAGCTCTTCCCAGGGAGCTGCCCCTCCCTGCCCCCCAGCCTATACAGAGTTCACGGCCCAGCATGGCCCCCACATCTCCTGCCACTGAGCCCCCTCCCCCTGGCATGATCTTCATGGCTCCTCCCACTGAGCTCTCCCTCTCCACCACAGCATGACACTGCCCCCCGCTGTGCTGGCCCTGGTGGTGGTGCTCTCTGTGGGAACCTGTGCAGCTGACTCCAAGTGGGGCTTGTCCCCACCCTGTGTGAACACTCTGCTCACTAATAAAGATGGTGATGAAAGCCACATCCCTGGCTCTCTCTGCTCCCTTTCCTGGGTGTAGGAGGGAGGGGAACAGAGGGGCAGCTGGACGGGTGAGCTACCCCTGCCCTGTTCTTGTGGCTTATCCAGTGTTAACAGTGGGATCCGAATCTGGATCCTAATCCCTGTTCACTCAGCCATGTGGGGTGTGAGCTTAAGAGGCCACCCAAAGCTGGGCAGCGGGAGTTGGACAGATGGGGCAGCCTATCCCCTCCCTAGCAGCATCCTGGGGCTGCCCCCTCCCTCCAAACTAGACTCAGCCACTCCAACCAAGGCACAAACAGGCCCTTCCTCCATTGGAGTAGGGCTCAGACCCATATCTCACCCACATCCACCAGAGTAAATGTGCCGCAGCTATGTGCCAGCCAGATCCATTCCCCTTCCCCCAGAGCTGGCTCCCCGCCTGTCTGTAACCCTGTGCCTTCCTGTTGTGCTGACACTGCTTGATCTCCTAGGAGACACAATGTCCCCCCCACCACACACACACACTGCACTTCCCGTCAGAACCCTGCCCCCCCATGTCAGGGTAGACCCTGACTCAGCTGACCAGGCTATTCCTGGCTCTGGGAGGAAATGAGGTCTAGTGGGTTGGGAAGGGAATGGAACTCAGGACTCCTGGGTTCTCTTGGGTGGCGGGAGTGGAGTCTAGTTAATTAGAGCGGGGGGGGGGGGGGGGAAAGCTGCGTTTTATTCTCAGCTGTGGCAGCCGTAACCTATGGACTCTGTACCACGCTGCCGCCTCTGCGCTCGCTGCCCCTGGTTCAAATCCTCCCACCAGGAGTCTCCCTTCTGGTTTACATCCCCGTTCCCATGAATGGGTTAAAGACACCAAGCTCCTGGAGTGGAGCCTGAAGCAGGGAGGGGGACGGGATAGCGGAGGGACCTTCCTGTACCAGCCCCGGACACCTGGGTCCCGAGCCCAGCTCCCCTCCCTCCAGTGTGTGCGCAGGGCGAGTCCCAGTCTGCAGCCCCGGGGATCGCCCCGGCTGGGCGGTGAGTGGGGGCGAGGCGGCCACGGGAGGGAGGGAAACAGCAGCAGAGGCAGGAAATCGCTGCCTGGAGGAAGCGGCCGCGGGGCCGGGTGGGATCGGAGCTCAACCGCGGCTGGGACTGGAGACACCCCCCGCCACACACACCCGGGCAGCCCCGGAGTTTGTCCTGCAGTCGAGGACAGGCCCTGCCCTGCCTGGGGGAGTGGCTGTGTCAGCGATGATCCCGGGTGTGGGCTGACTTAGGCTGTGGGGAGGAGGAAGCGTAGGGGCAGCCCAGCTGTGGAGAAGGCATGAAGGAGGGGGGCTGGTGTCTGGTGGAGCAATGACTCCCTCTCCTGTTCCCTGGCCACGCAGTCTACCAAGGGTGAGTTTGTGGTGTGGGGGCTGGAGCTGGGACTCGCCCAACTCCTCTAGATGCCCACGTGGTGGGAACAGCGGCTGGGCTGGCACTGAGGGCCCTCAGTGACCTGTTAGTGGGGTTTCTGCTTTTGGGATTCACTGACATCAGTTTTTCTGGTGTTATTTTTAACAATTTTTGAGTTCTGTGTAGATATCCAAAAAATGGGGGAGGGGGTTTCAGGGCTTTCTCTTTGTATATATTGTAATGAGTAATCTATTTGCTATGGACCCTTGTGTACTTTTACTTAGCACTGTTTCAAACAGTACTATGTTAGAGCACACTAGGGAGCTTCTAGTGCACACCAGCAGGATCCATGTGGACCAATTAATGCTCAACATATTTGTTGATTTGAGAAATCATACTCCTGTAGTGCACATTACTGTTCCGTCTAGACAAGCCCTTATAACCCTTCCAATGTCTGATTCCTTTTCTTTGTATTGGGGTGTTTTGTGGGTGTTTATCAACTAAAACCTAAAATCAGATGCCCTACCCATTAGCAATGCCCCAGGCACCCTGTGCCCAAGTAATGCCAATTTAGGAGGACATTGTCTCTTGTGATATGCAATGTAGCTGTGTTGGTCCTAGGATAGCAGAGAGACAACGTGAGTGAGGTAATATCTTTTATCCGGAATTGTCAAATTATTAAAAAAAAATTACAATTAATCACGAGATTAAAAAAATAGTCCCGATTAATCACAGTCTTAATTGCAGTGTTAAACAATAATAGAATATCAATTTAAATTTATTATAAATAGTTTTGGATGTTTTTCTACATTTTCAAACATGCTGATTTCAATTACAACACAGAATACAAGTGTAGCGTGCACATAGTGCTCACTTCATTTTTCAGTTCACCTGATACTACTGTGGGGCAACCTCTTTATTGCGAAAGTTCAATTTGCAAATGTAGAATTATTTTTTTTATGTAAACTACCTGCAAAAACAAAACAAAGTAAAACTTCAGAGCCTACAAATCCACTCAGTCCTTTTCTTGTTCAGCCAATCGCTCAGACAAACAAGTTTGTTTACATTGACAGGACATAATGCTGCCCGCTTCTTAATGACAATGTCGCCTGAAAGTGAGAACAGACATTCACATGTACTGCTGTAGCTGGCGCTGCAAGGTATTTATGTGCCAAATATGCTAAACATTAGGATGCCTCTTCATACTTCGACCTGTAGGTTCTAAAGTAATAATAATAATTCTACATTTGTAAGTTGCACTTTCACAATAAAGAGATCGTGCTACAGTACTTGTATGAGGTGAACTGAAAAATACCATTTCTTCTGTTTGTCTTTTTTACAGTGCAAATATTTGTAATCAAAAATACTAATATCAAATGAGCACTGTACATTTTGTATTCTATGGTGTAACGGAAATCAATATATTTGAAAATGTAGAAAAACATCCAGAAATATTTATAATACATTTAAACTGGCATTCTATTATTGTTTAACAGTGCGATTAAACCTGTGATTAATCAGGACTATTTTTTAATCTAGTTAATTTGTTTCCTGTTAATTGCTTGCGTTAACTGCAATTAATTGACAGCCCAACTTTTAATGGACGGAACTTGTGACACAGACACTGGCTGAGTGCTGGGCAAGGACTCCCAACTCCTGGGTTTGATTCATGGTTCTGCTATAGACCTTGGACAAATCACCTTTCCTCTTTGGGCCTCAGTTCATACTCCTGCACTTTGTCTATTTAGAGTAGACAGCAGTAAGGTGTTCAGGGCAGGGAGTGTCTTCCACTGCGTGCCCATGCAGCATCCCAGGCAACAGAGCCCCAGACTCGGTTGTTGGGTGCTCGTGTGGTCCCTGGCACAACGGGACCCTGATCTCTGCTGGGATTACTAGGTGCTACTGTTGCTAGTGACAATAAGAAATTCTCAGTGCTGTGATTACTCTCCGATGCCTCTTCTTTGCTGTTCCAGGGGCAGGCGTCCCCGTTCCCAAACCTGACCTCGTGTCCCACATGAAGCGATGGGAAGAGCTGCAAGTCCCAGATCCCCAGTGTTCCAAGGAACAGGAGATGCCAAGAGGCACCCACGAAGGTGAGGGTACTCAGAGACTGTCTGTGAGGGGCCACCCTTTGATTTCACTCCTGGCACTCCAGCAAGTGAATAAAGAGGAGAGGGTAGCTAACTCCCTCATCTTCCACGCTAGGCAGGCTTAGCCTCCTTGAGACAACTCTAGCTCTGGAGATCCAGGGAGACAGTTTTTCCCCCTTAACCATCATGCCAAAACCAGTCTCTCAGGAAGTGTGTGTCTCTTTAACCCCCTGCTCCCCCTTGGTCTTTTGACTGTCTCCTCCCCACTTCATGGGGGTGGGGGTGATTCAGGCACAGATTGTCAAAGGTTCCCATTGATTTCAGTGGAAGTTAGGAGTTTGAAGTACTTTTGAGGATCTGGATCTCAGCCCTAGGAAGGTGGGTCTGGCCCACCAGAGGTGGGAGGCCAGAGGTAGCTAGTCCTGGGTGTGCAACTCAAGAGCTCTGACCTGGGCTATTGTCCAGTCATGGGTCCCGACTGCCAGGATATGGGACTGACCTGATAGATACTGCAGTAACCCTCCGTACGTTAGGCAGACAAACATCTAGAGTGGCCATAGATTATTACAGGCCACTCCTGATATGCCACCGGCATCTCTTCTGCGCATCAGTGCAGCAATGACTCTCATCTGGCTCATCTTCCAGGTGCCGAGATCCCACGTAGAAGCAAAGAAAAGACTTTGCAGCATGAAAGGGAAGCAGCCAGATGCAAAGGGAATGTGTCCTGTAGACCCAAGGGGGGCGATGGCTGGATGGAAGGGCAGCAGAATCCCGGACCTCTGGGTTCCATTTGCGTGAAGAGTGGCATGAGCGACGGGTCAGTGGGTGGCACCCCAGGCCCTATCGCCTGCCCCATGTGCGGGAAGGGCTTCAGCCGCAGGTCGAACCTCACAAAGCACCAGCGGGTCCACACAGGGGAGCGTCCCTTCTGCTGCACCCAGTGTGGGAAATGCTTCACTCAGAGCTCCAACCTCTGCCGGCACCAGAACCTCCATGCAGTGGGCGAGGGGCCCTTGTGCTGCCCCGAGTGTGGGGAGAGCTTCACAGGGAGCGCGGGGCTGGCCAGGCACCGAAGAACACATGCCGTAGGGGAGAGATCCCACTACTGCCACCAGTGTGGGAAAGGCTTTGCCAGCCCCTCACTCCTGACCATTCACCGGCGCAGCCACTCGGGGGAGCGGCCGTTCTCCTGTGCCCAGTGCGAGCGCAGCTTTGACCGCAGCTCCCTACTGGTGGAGCACCAGCGCACCCACACTGGGGAACGCCCCTACCGCTGCCACCAATGCAGCCAGGGCTTCACCCGCGCCACCCACCTCAGCCGGCACCAGCTAATCCACCGTGGCGAGCGACCTCACGGCTGCCCCGAGTGTGGCCAGTGCTTCCGGCTCCGGGCTGCGTTAGTCAAGCACGTGCGGAGCCACACAGGGGAGCGACCCTACAAGTGTGCTGAGTGTGGGGCGGTCTTCGCCAGCGTCTCCTCCCTGGCCCGGCACCGCCGGAGCCATGCCGGTGAGAAGCCTCACCACTGCCCCGACTGTGGCAAGAGATTTGGGCAGAGCACTGCCTTCACTGAGCACTGCCGCACCCACACTGGGGAGCGCCCCTACCGCTGCTTGGAGTGTGGCCGCGCCTTCGCCGGCAGCTCCAACTTCATCCGGCACCAGAGAATCCACACCGGGGAGCGGCCCTACCAATGTCAGGACTGTGGCCGCACTTTCCGGGTCAGCTCCAACCTGGCCAGGCACCAGAGGACTCACCACCAGGGGCTGGTGGTCACTGAGAGTGGAGATACTCCCTTGCTGGGACGGGCGGGACAAAGCTAGGGTCACTGGGGGCATAGGCCTAGGTGGAGCCGAAGGCCATGGGAGGTTGGTTGGGGTTGGGGCCATGGCAAGTGTAAGCACAAGGCAGGAGCTGGTGGCTGGATTCTCTGCAGCCCTGAGCCAAGCAGCACCCCATGGAGCAAGATCAGATGGCTCAGATCAGAGCTCACCAGGGAAGGTGGCTCCTGCATCTTGCCGCACCCGCCCTCTCTTCCCTGCCGTGGTGCTGAACTCTCCGTCCAGTAGGAAGCGCTGTCTCCTAAATGCTTCTCCCACCACGACCACCAATTGAGGCCAGGCCTGCTGGGGCAGAGCTCTCTCCTTTCATCACCCCAAGGAAGACAGGGCCAGTGTTGGCCCCTGGGTCCAGTCTGCTTCTCACAGGACTGCGCCATGGCGACAAACTCAGAGGTGCCCCAGGGGCAATCCCACTCTAGAGAGCGGCCCTTCTTTGCTGTATGGACCAGTATCAGGCAGGCTGGACTTGCCCTCGGTGTTGCAGTTTGCCCAGGGGACGGATGCACTCATGCACGCGCACACAGACACACACCCCCCAATGCCACTTG
This sequence comes from Gopherus evgoodei, assembly GCF_007399415.2. Classification (NCBI taxonomy): domain Eukaryota; kingdom Metazoa; phylum Chordata; order Testudines; family Testudinidae; genus Gopherus; species Gopherus evgoodei. The sequence goes on along the minus strand of NC_044325.1, from coordinate 152,124,709 downwards.
AGGCTGACTATACAGCAGGGTTGTTTATATTAAAAACAAGAGCCCACAGCTCGTTGTGTTTTCGTTCTTACCAGGTTAAACGTGGGGTCTGCCGACACACTTGAGCCCCAGAGCTACCTGCTGAGCCATGCTCATCCTAGTCACACTTTATTTCACACTCTTCTAAACTGCACTCCCCCCACTGGAGTCACTGTGGCTGGCGGCACTGCCTGCAGACTCAGCAGACCTTGACTTTCTCAAGGGTTAGCTCTGAAATCTGGAAGGACCCTGCGCTCTTACCAAAGCCCTCAATCCCAGAGCCCCCTGGGCCGGAGCCCCTGCATTTCGATCTTCTGTAACGAAAGAGTCACAAAGCTCAGAGAGAACAGAACCCAACTGAAGATCGAGGTATAACTGCTCACCAAATTTGTGGTCAGGAAGGAATTTCCCCCCAGATCATGCTGGCAGGGAGGGCGCACCCCATTCCTGGAAGTACTGGAATATCCAGTACTCAGGGGAGGTATGAGTGACCACCCTATCTTCCCCCAACTCTAGACCCCACTCCCTCCGCAGAGCTGGGGATAGAAACCAGGAGTCCTGACTCCCCCTTGCCAATCCTCCCACTAACTCACTAGACCCCCATTTCCTTCCCAGAGCTGGGAATAATTGGATCGATGGAGATGGGGTCTGCTCCTGAAATGGGAGCTGTGACAGGGAGCATTTGTGGGGGGTTGCTCTTTCAGGGAGACAGTGTCAGCATAGCAGGAAGGCAGTGTTATAGGTGGAGAGGAGAGCTAGCTCTGGGGGTCTCTGGGGTGCTGGTGGGGTCTGGCTGGCACATAGCTTTGGCTCATTCACTCTGAACAGCTGTGGGCGAGATCTGGGTCTGAGCCCCATTCCAATGTGGGAAGGATCTGTTTGTGCTGAGGTTGGAAGGGAGCAGCTGATCCAGTCTGGATGAATGCCAAGATGCTGCTGGGGGAGGGAACAAGATGCTAACAGGTCAGACCCAGGAGACCAGTTATGATGTCTGGGGAACCTGAGCTGGAGGGGCCTGAGAATTCACAGCATCTGACAGCTCACTGTATGGACCACAACTGCATAGACATTCCTGTACCGCTTACTCCCATCCTTAGACTGGGAATTGACCCCAAGAGTTCTCACCACCGCCACATTCAGTCGCTTTGACAGCGTAGTCTACGGCAAGGACACTGGCCTGGGAATGAAACCTGCTGAGTTGAGCACTGAAGGGATTGTGAATCAGACTGTTGACACCTGTTTTGTTCTTTTGGGAAATCAAATGACCAAGCAGCAGTTTGGAGAAAAGATGTCTCAGTTAAAATTGTTAAACAATAACAAAACCCACCAAATAAACAAACAAAATAAAACAATAAAAACTCAACCCAGAACCAGGACTAAAATGCAGGGAACTGCTTATTGAAATCGCAAGTCTTATCACTGGAATAAAGAGAAAATAAAGAAACCCCCAAGTAACTGAAGCAGAGAGGATTTATGGCAAGGTGCAAATGAAGGAGGGACTGAAAAATGTTACAAAGAAAAAGAAGTTTGGAAGAGGGTTTGGCCAGTAGAACACATTAAGGTCTCCAAATGCAGCATGGTAACAACCAAGTCCCACCTCCTCATGAGATTAAGGTTGCCAATTTTGGTTGAACGTATTCCTGGAGGTATCATCACATGACATAATCTTTCATTAAAGATGAATCTTTAATTCCTGGAGACTCCAGGACAATCCGGGAAGATTGGCAACCCTACGTCAGATGCTAGCAGTTGTTGCTAAACCCACAGATAAATATAACCTAAAACGGGCATAGATAAGGTTAATCACAAATATCCTGTAATTTGCTGCATCATTGTTAAGAGTCTTTGAGTTAAAAGCAAAATTCATCCTCCAGGGCCGAGTTAAGGTTTTGAGCGCACATCCCTCCATTTCTGACAGCGTTGTTAGAATCCTATAGCTAAAAGCGAACGAATACCCCAGATATTTGGGAGTTTGGACTTAATCCCTTCTGCCAAGATTTTCAGAAGTGACTAGAGATTTTGAGGCTGTGTGCGCCCCAGCTCAATACCTTAAAGGGGGCCTGATTTGGGGGGGAAGAGTGCTCAACACTTTATTCAGAATCAGGCCCTTTTAAAGATGTCCCAAACTGGGTCACCTTTTAGGCCACAGAGGTCCAATCCTGAAAGGATCATAGCAATTACGGCTTCTATCAGCGCTTCAACAAGAAGCAGCCAGGTCCTGGATGCATCTGAGCAGAGGTTCATAGGTGTCTCTAAAGTGGCGCCTAATAAATATGGAGGATTGAGGAAAGAAGAAATTAACCCAAACATTGTCTAAATTGGGATTTGTGCTGCTTCCAGCTGCTCTTCATGTATCTATCCCAATGTAAACCCCTAGGGAGGAATATGGAAATCACTACTTCTATTAGTGCAGCTGATGTCTTGAATCGGGGCAGATTTCCAGCATACAAAAGATCTTGAAATCCCCTCAGGAAATCTGATCGAGAACTGGTTAAAAGAATGAAAGTTTTCACCATGAAAAATTTTATTTTTTTGAGAAAGAAAGAAGTGTAAAAACATTTTACTTTCAAATCACAATTTGGTCTGGATTTAAGAAACAAAGTTTTCACTTTGGAGATTTTTGGGTTATTTTCTCTCCCCTCCTTGTTTCCTCACTGCAAATGATGGGTGAAAGTAGAAGTGAGACAGAAAGTGTGTTTGAGGAGAGAAGAGCAAAGCAAAAAAATCCGATTTGAAATTAAACAGAAATGTGTATTTTGTAATCACTAATCAAATTTTTTTGTTGAAAATAACGTTTTCATGAGAAAAACTCAATTTTTTGCCAGGAATATGTTTTGCTTACAAAATGTCAATTCACTCTAATTAATTTAATTCCATTGAATTTAGAAACCAAATTCTCTTCAACTCCTTTGAAAAATCCCATCTGGGAAGTCTAACTCCTAACATCCAAATCCAAGTGGTGGAGTCCTAAAAACAGTAGCCCAGTCTTTAACAAAACATGTCCTGAAGGGCAGAATTAAGGTTATTAATGGCTATCCCTTAACTTGTGATACTGTTGTTAGAATCCTGTAGTTAACAAAGTTTTTTTGCCTGGTGAAAAAAACCCCTTTCCTTGTTTTTTTTGTGTGTGTTTTAATAAATACAACAAAAAATGTAGGTTGTTATTTCTAATCTTCCCTAAATTCTATTTTTAAGTGTTGGTTTTCTAAAAAAATAAACACATAAAAGTTTTGGGAAAAGAATGGAGGAAAATGTTAATTTTCATATTACATATATAAAACCAGGGAGGTTTCAATCAAATAGGAGAAATAGTGTGACACTTCCAAAAAGGCTTGAAAAGCAAGAAGCCAATTCCATTGTGATGTGTTGTTTATTCTTGTATAACCAACCCATGCGGTCTCAGCCCCCAAAGTTGATTATTACAGAGCTGAAGAAATGTGGGCACATGACTCTTCCAAAGCTGATCAAATGCTGGACGTCCAAAGGCTTTTAGGTGGGAAATGTCGACCCCCGCCCCCCAAGTCTTTGTTGTTGTTGACAAAACATTTTTCTTTCCCCTAGAAATTTCCATTGCATGGAAAAATTGGTGGAGTTCATTGAAAAATACCTGGAAAGTGTTTGGATTTTGGGAACCCAAATTTTCTCAGCTTTAGGTTTGCTGACAAAAACCCTGAACATTTTCCACAAAAGTTTAGATGAAAAATTTCAAGGAAACACATTTTTCCCAACCATGTTTTCATTAAAAAAATTTCATGGGGACAAGCAAATCATTTCCTGACCAGCTCTCGTCCGTTAGCCCCAATCCCAACCCCATGCATGATCCCATGCCACCCTGAGCTAAAGGGGTAACTCCCCCCAGCTGTGAGTGAGCAGTGGGATGTTGCAATAGCCAGGGTTGTGCACTAGAGGGAGACATGGCCACAGGTATTAAGCCAATGAATTACACCTGAGCCTTAGAATCCTGGCTATAAATTCAGCCTCTGGTGGATTCCTAAACCCTTGACAACTGCGAGACACATGAACAAATTCCACCAACTCCATTGAGATTGGAGTGGGTTCACAAATATCTCCAAAATTTAACCCCAGCAGCATGGCCACTCTAAGCATTCAAAAATCACGAGCCAAGCTCCAGAATAGTCATGGCTTAAAAACATCATGAGATGTTGAAAATCATAAATGTAAAGGTCTGTTTAGTCAGGATTCTGAGCCATTTGGAGTAATTTTCTCAGCTTTTCTCCCCAACCATGAGGATCAGAAAATGACTTTTTTTTTAAAAGCTGAGATTTTCCTATAGTCACATGACTTTTGGGGGGGAAATATCACCAAGAATTTCAATTAAAAGAAAAAAAGTGTCTTGTTCCAGAACCAGATTGACTTAGTGAAACTTTTTCTTTCTGTCCTTTGATCAGCTCTAGCACTAAACCTGCTCCCTGTCCCCCTCTAGTGGCTGGATAAAGGATTACAAGTCTGTATCACCCTCTTTGCCTGGTAATTCAAGCAACAGAGGAGTCCCAGGTTCAATCCCCACCCAGGGCAGCTGGGGAATGGAGGGGCTTAGTTGACAGATGGAGAGGGGAGTTCGTTATCACCATCGTCCACCACAATAATAGTGGCATGGAGCTTCTGGTGCTGTGCCAGTTGCGAGGGAAAGCAGAACCCTTTGCCGCATTGGTGGCAGCGGTGGGGCCGCTCCCCAGTGTGGATGGCCTGGTGTTGCACCAGGTTGGAGCTCTGGGCAAAGGCGCGGCCACACTGCCCACAGGCGAAGGGCCGCTCACTGCTATGAGTCAGTTGATGCTTGCGCAGCACCTTGCCATCAGCAAAGCCCTTGCCACATTGGTGGCAGCGGTAGGGCCGCTCCCCACTGTGCAGCCGCTGGTGCCTCAAGAAGCTGGAGCTATCACTGAAGGCCCGGCCACATTTGGGGCACTTGTATGGGCGCTCCCCAGTATGGGTGCGCAGGTGCTGCGTCAGGTTGGAGCTCTGGGCAAATGCCTTGCCGCACTGGTGGCAGTGGTGGGGTTTCTCGCCAGTGTGGACTCGCTGATGCTGTGTGAGGTGTGAACTCATGCTGAAAGTCTTCCCACACTCAGTGCACCGGAAGGGCCGCTCCCCGGTGTGGATCCTCAGGTGCTTGAGGAGCGGTGAGCGGTCGACAAAGCCCTTGTGGCACTGGGGACAGCGGTGGGGGTTGTCAGGACTGTGCAGCCGCTGGTGCTTGGCCAACTGGGAGCGCAAACAGAACCCCTTCCCACATTGTGGACAAATGAAAGGCTTCTCTGCCAGGTGGGTCTTCTGGTGCTGCGTCAGGTTGGAGCTCTGGCTGAACCCTTTGCCACACTGGTGGCAGCGGTGGGGTTTCTCCCCAGTGTGGGTGTACCGGTGCTCGATCAGGTGTGCCCGACGGCCAAATGCCCTCCCACAGTCGGGGCAGCAGTAAGGTCGCTCCCCAGCATGGGTGCGTCGGTGCTGGGCCAGGCGGGAGCTGTCGGCGAAGCCGCGCCCACAGCTGGGGCAACAGTAGGGACGCTCGCCTGTGTGGGTGCGGGCATGTTTGGTGAGCGACGAGCTGTCCACAAAGCCTTTGCCACACTGGGGGCAGGTGTAGGGGCGCTCTCCCGTGTGGGTCCGGCCGTGCTTAACCAGGGATGAGCTGTCGGCGAAGCCTTTGCCGCAGTCGGCACAGCGGTAAGGGCGCTCACCCGTGTGCATGCGCCGGTGCTGCACCAGGTGCGAGGGCCAGGTGAAGGCTTTGCCGCAGTCAGCACAGTTGTAGGGTTTCCTTGAGTTAGCAGTGGGGAGCGTCATCGGTGGCCACTCCCGGTCGTGGCTGGGGGACAACTCCCACTCAGACCCGCCTGACAGCACCCCGTCCTCCGGGCCAGGACTCCCCTCCTTGTCCCCGCTCTGTGCCTCGTCGCCAGCTGGAACAACATGGAAAGAGATCACCACTCACTGGGCTGCAAAACAGCCTCCCAACCCACCCTCTAGAGACGGAGCTGGCTGGGAGCCAGAGTCCCAGCATGACACGCAGGCTGAAGTATCATGGGCTGAAATCCAGGATGTGCAGGAGGCCAGAGTACAGCTCCCATAGGGCTTATGAGGCATGCTTTATTAACAGTGAGAGTAATCAACCATAGGGACAACCTACCAAGGGTTGTGGCGGATTCTCCATGACAAGTTTTAAAGCAAGTGTGGAGGTTTTTCTAAGAGATCTGACCTAGTTCAAATAGGAATTAACTCAGGGAAGTTCTCTGGCCTGTGTGATAAAGCAGAACAGACTAGATAATCACAGTGGTCCCTTCTGACCTTGGAATCCACAATTCCATGGACTACAATGGGGCCAGGACTTCACCTGTGGATGTCAAGGCCAGAAGAGCCTATTGTGCTCATCCAGTCCAGTCTCCTGTGTAACCCAGGCCAGAGAACTTCACCCAGTATCAAGATCCTTGGCTGTATTACTTCATAGATTCCAAGGCCACGAGAGACCAGTGTGATCATCTAGTCTGACCTCCTATGTAACACAGGCCAGAGACCTGCCCCCAAATCATTCCTCGGGCAGAGCTTTTAGAAGAACATCTCAACTTGATTTTAAAACTGTCAGGGATGGAGAATCTAAGAGCGGTTGGGCCAATGACAAAATACAGAGATAAAATAACCTCTCTGCTTCTATTAAAGATTCCCTGTTTATGCATCCAAGGACTACACTAGCCCTTTTGGCCACAGCCAGTGTTTACCAGGGAGGGGGATTAACCATTGGAACTGTCCCCCTAGGAATGGGGTGGATTCTCCAAGAGAGAAGTACACATGGGGTAGATGGGCAGAGAGATTAATGTGGATGGAGATAGACTGACAGGGTTAGAATCAAAGAATATCAGGGTGGAAGGGACCTCAGGAGGTCATCTAGTCCAACCCCTTGCTCAAAGCAGGACCAATCCCCAACTAAATCATCCCAGCCAGGCCTTTGTCAAGCCTGACCTTAAAAACCTCTAGGGAAGGAGATTCCACCACCTCCCTAGGTAACCCATTCCAGTGCTTCACCACCCTCCTAGTGAAATAGCGTTTCCTAATATCCAACCGAAACCTCCCCCACTGCAACTTGAGACCATTACTCCTTGTTCTGTCATCTGCTACCACTGAGAACAGTCTATATCCATCCTCTTTGGAACCCCCTTTAACTTGCCAATATAGCCCAGTTTGTGAGTTGTGTACACTTCTATAGCAATCACTGTTAGAATGATCTGCCAACCAAGAATTAGTTTAAGCCCAGCAGGGCCCATCATAACCACCCAGTCCGCCCTCCAATGGCTATTAGCCAAGATAATTAGAGATGCAACCCCATGCTCTGGATGCCTCAAAACCTCTGACTGACAGAAGCTGGGGACTGGACGACAGGGGATGGATCACTCAATAAGTTGCCCTGTTCTGTTCATTCCATCTGAAGCATCTGGCACCCGCCACTGTCGGAAGACAGGACACTGGGCAACATAGACCATTGGTCTGACCCAGTATGGCCATTCTTATGTTCTCCTGCCTAACCTAGGCCAGAGAATCTCCCCAGCAAGTCCTTCCTCCACTCAGTAACTCCTGGCTGAATGACGTGTGTCTATTTAACTGGAGAAATTTGAGAAACATTTTGTTCGACAAATCTGAGAATTCACAACGCAGAAAAAATTGGTTCCACTTTATAATAAGGCTCCATTTATAAAGGATTCCTAGATGTCTTGAAGAATGGTGACTGAATGGATAGAGTGTCCAGCAGCTCAATAAGGTACTTAAAACCATGGTGTATAATTATTATTACTATTAGTGCGATTTATTTGTATTACTGTAGCATTTAGGAGCCCAAGTGGTGGACCAAGACCTCATTGTCCTATAGCACTATACAAACACCGAACAAAACCATCTACACACCTCCTAGTGCTTATAACCGCCCGCCACACATGCCTGTTCCACACTTTGAACATCTGGGCCTCGTCGATTAACACTTTACCTGCCATTTATAAACAGAAGTGTGTCTGAAAAAACAAATCCATCCTGTATGTCTCAGATTACATATCCAGCTGGAGTCACAACTGACCCCTGTCGCTTTGACGTGGCAGCTGTTGGTTCCAGTGCCGAACTGGACGAGATGAGGCAGGACTGGATGGGCTCAGGGCGTCTTGGGGAGCCAGGGTTAGTTAGGAAGTGTCTCTCACCTGCAGAAGTGCCCGTAGGGACGCGGCTGTCACTGGAGCACTGGGGATCCAGCATGCACAGCTCTACCTCTGGCTCCATCTGGGACTCACGACTGGTCTAGGGCGTGGAAATCCAGCCCTGAGGACAGAAAAGAGGGGAGACTAGGGCTAGGTTGAACAGCTGTTACAAAGGACACTCTGTGAGTTTGAACTTCTTGCCTGGAGGGACATATGATTGTGGAACATGGGAAAAAGGGCCAGGAGACCCATGGGCACAGCATGGGGGTCCTGAAGACAAAACATCTGGGAGGAAGAAGTGCTAATGTGACAGGCAATGGGGATCAAACCAGCGATCTTTGGGGCCAGAGCTACCAGCCTCCAAGCGGGGGGCCTCGTCTACGTCTAAAAATTAGATGGGCCTAGCTGCCTCGCTCAGGGCCGTAAACATTTTCAGGGGCAGCCTGGTGTAGTTAGGCCCAATACAGATGTGGCCAGGTCAAGGGGAGAAGTCTTCCCTGGGCCTAGCTACTGCCTCTGAGAGAGGTACATAAAGCACATCCCTGGCACTGCGGTAGGAAGCGCCTGTGCTCTGGAGTTACCAGCACAGCGACCTCCCTGTGCGCCTGTCGTGTAGACATGCCCCGAGCTCCAAGCGCAGCAGCGGCTGGAACGGAGACGTCTCTAGCGGGGACCCTGCGCGCTGCCAAGGGGATAAGCAGAGAGACAAGGGGCGGGGGGGGGGCGGTTATAGCTCCTATAGGACCAGCTGGCTGGGAGGGGGGATCTCTCTGGTCCCAGGCACAGGGCTGCTCAGATCCCCCGGCCCTGCGGCCGCTCCGTCCCCACAGCGATTTCCTGCCTCTGCGGCTGTTTCCCTCCCGCCCCGGAGCCGCGTCTCCCCCGCGCCCCCCTCACCGCCCTGCCCGGGCCCGGGGCTGCAGCCGGGGACTCGCCCTGCGCACACGCAGGCCGTGAGCCGGGCCAGGGACCCCACTGTCGGTGGGGCTGGCACAGGAAGGTCCCTCTAGTTATTACGTCCCCATCCCGGGCCGGCTTCTCCTGCTCTGATCCGGGGTGAGGAACTCGGTGGGTTTAACCCATCCCTCCCCAGACGTCAAGGGAGCGGATTTCTCTCCCTCCCGGGCCTCTGGCTGCCTGCAGGAGTGAGAGGCTGGCTGGGTGGCACAGATCACACAGGGTGTCAAGCTGCTTGGAGCAAGTCATCAAGGTGGGTGCCAGCCTCAGGGCAGAGTGCTGCAAGCCAGGGCACAGCCCCAAAGGGTTGTGTGTTCTATAATATAGATTTCACCAACCAAGCCCCAAATGTGAACTCCTCAAGGGCTATAACAACTCCTTTAACTGGAGTCACTGGCAGTTGCCGTGGGCACTCTGTCTAGCTTGCCGTCCGGGCAAACCTGCTTTTGTGAGAGATGGTCCCTGACACCAAAAATCACAACGGTATTCAGAAAAAACGAGGAATCCGGTGGCACCTTGAAGACTAACAGATGTATTTGGGCATAAGCTTTTGTGGGTAAAAAACCCACAAATACATGTTAGTCTTTAAGGTGCCACCGGACTCCTCGTTGTTTTTGTGGATACAGACTAATATTCAAGTTACTCGCAGTCCCAAAGGACCAGTCACTTACCCCAGGTCAATTGTACCTTCAATCTTCCCCCAAAGACACCACTTGTGGCCAATCCTGTAATTAACTAAAGGTTTATTAACTGAAAAAAGGAAACAAGAGAGTTATTCACAAAGTTCAAGCAGGTAACTTACACACAGACGAGTTACAGTCTTAGGTCCCAAAAAGTAATACAAGCTGTTGTAATGTAAGAGCACTGTACCTGCTCTGGAGCTAAGCAGATTCCTTAACCTCAGTAATATTGCCCTCTCCAAATTCCTAGCAGCAGAATGCTGACAATTCCTTCTTGAAGGGGTTCAAACCCTGCTGGGACAAGCCCATCCCCTCTTTGCGGGGAAAACAATCAACAAAATCTTGTGTCCACTTGATGTCCCACTCCACAATGGTTTGTCTGGTGTCTGTGGGCCTTCTTCTGTTGGGCAGGAGGTGACACCTCTCGTGGTAAACGAGTATCACACACTTGGTAATGCTTGTCTCCTGACTGTGAGGTTTCCAGTTTCATAGCAAACACTTTACTAGTTACAGAGCAAACCCTTCAATAGTACCTTATAATAGAGGATAGAGATATTATAATTGAGCTCAATGCCTGCAGCAACTCACAAGCGTTTTAAAAAGTCCAAACACAGAACATATTTCTATGATGCTAATATATATTTTAACAATGCTAACACAGAGGTGGTTTCCAGCTATGCATTTGTCAGTATTCAGTGAGGCCTAGAGGCCTTGGCATGAGCTGGCACCTTGTCTATTGGTGTCACAACACTGTTCTCACAAAAGTCTATTGGGGAAAATCACAGGGAAGTGAGAGTAGCATTTGGGCCTTTGCTGGCAAAGCAAAGCTCTCCCACCATACATAGAAGAGCTACAGGAGCTAATTGAGGTCTGGAAAACCTGCTCTATAGTTAAGACTATATTTTTATTGGTAAATGTCGATATATGTCAGTTTCACCATCCACAGATGAAAAACAATTTCCATTGTAATAATAAAAATGTACAGATAGGTAAGGCAAGAAACATGCTGCTTGGAAACTAGAGTGTGATTTAAGGCTACATACATTGTCTATTTTGACATGTGACATTGATCATTAGTGTTTTAGTAAATATAAAGCTTTAAATTTTTAAATCTCAGAGCCTACCATCATTAAATAATTATTGTCTGACATCTCCCCCACACACACACCCTTGTTGGAACCCTTCTAATTTCCCACAACTGTGAAAAATTGAATAAATAAATATTGAAAAAAAATTGCTTCAAACCAAACTGATGTGATCTATCAACATTATTTTAAAAACTAAATTCTGCCAAGCCTGCCAATAGTGAGCTACCAAAGGAGTTAAATGGGTTTAGTTTATTTGAGAGAAGGTTAAGAGGTGACGTGACTGCCGTGGAGTGTAAGCATTGACATGGGGAGAGGATAGCTGAGAGCAGAGGGCTCCTTATCCTCCAATCTAGGCAGAGCACGATCTACTGGCTGGGAGCAGGAGGGAGACAAATTGAGGCTGGGAATTAGGGGCCAGTGTTTATCTGGAAGGGGAATGAACTATTGGGAGAGTTCCCCTAGGGAGGAGGTGGGTTGTCCATCACTGAGAGTCTGTCCGTGGAGATGGGGTGTCTCTCTCTCAAAGCTCTGCTCTAGCTCAGCCAGGAGTTACTGGGCCAGAGGCAGGAATCCTGGGGGAGATTCTCTGGCCTGGGTTAGGCAGGAGCCTGACCCAGATGGGCACAATGGCCCCTTCTGGCCTTGAACACTATTACTCTAAATCCAAGCTGTTATAAACTACTGCAACAGCGGGGAAGGATGCCCACAGAATACACCAGGAGCTTAAGAGGGAATCTAGTCTCTCAGGTGTTGAGGGAGAAACTTCCAGTCCACATGTGGAAGCTGCCAGCAGTGTGAGACCTGGCCAGCGAAATAGCGGAAAGACAGCCAATAGGCCGAAAGGCTAGGACAGAGAAAAGGCCTGAAGGGTGGCAAGATAATCTGGGGCGCTTTTGCCTAACAGAGATGTCAAAGATGTCCCAGGGTAAGATCCTTTTCTGGTGTAAATAGGGTGACCGGATGTCCCAATTTTATAGGGACAGTCCTGATATTTGGGGCTTTTTCTTATACAGGCCCCTATTACTCCCCCACCCCCCTCCCAATTTTTCACACTTGTTGTCTGGTCACCCTAGGTGTAAATCAGTGTCCCCACAATGGAGTGTTGCTGATTTACACCAGCTGGGGATCTGCCCCCATTACGATGACCAGATGTCCCAATTTTATAGCGACAGTTCCAAAATTCAGAGCCTTTTTCCTATATAGGTGCCTATTGCCCTGCACCCTCCAGTCCCAGTTTTTCACACTTGCTCTCTGGTCACCCCTAGCCCCCACTGACTCCAGTGGAAATGGGGCCAATTTACACCAGTGAGGGGATCTGACCCATTTCTCACAATATATTTAGTGGCTGGGGTGGGAAGGGTTAACCCAGTGACTCCTGAGTGTGCCGCTTAACAGAGCAGGCAGCTGGGCCGGGGACAGGATAGCGGAGGGACCTTCCTGACAGCGCCCGGGTCCGGAGCCCGGTCTGGCCCGGGTGGGAGCAGCGGGGTCTGGGGGGATCGCCGGGCGGTGAGTGGGGGGTTCCGGGCTGCAGCGAGAGGCGGCCGCGGGCAGCACAGGGAGGGAGGGACAGAAACAGCGGCGGAGGCAGGAACTCGCTGCCGGGGAGAAGCCGCTGCAGGGCGGAGGGGATCGGGCTGGAGAGACCCCCCCCGCCCCAGCCAGCCCCGGGCCGGGATGAGCTGGGAACAGGGCTAGGGCAGTGGGGGAGGGGGACTGGGGAGCACTGGCAGAGCCGTGCCTGGGGCAAGCTCCGACAGACCCAGCCTGGCTCTAGCCAAGGCTACTGGCCTCTCTTCCCCCCAAGCTCCCACAGCGCCTCCTGCTGGTCTGTGCTCTCCTCCCCCATTCCCTGCAGTCTCCCCTCTCAGAGCCCGCTCTCCTCGGTGGGTCCCAGGCCCTGGTGACCTGTTCGGCTCTTCGCCAGGTCGCGGTGCGTGCCAGTGAAGGTTGAATGAGGGACCTCGGAGAAGATGGCATCCCCTGGGGCATTATGGGAATCTCCTGGTTCCCAGCTGGACCAGCCGCAGCTCCATCCTGAGTGCGTATCCCAGGAGGAGGAGGGCAAGGGTGAACCAGCGGGACCCCACTGTGAGCTGCTCTGTATCCCCAAAGAGAAGCCCCAGACTCTCCAGGAAACAGGACACCAACTTGAGCTTCTTTGTGACATTAAAGAGGAGCCCCTTGAAACGGGTAACAAATCACTTCTCCATCCCCTGCCCTTACTGCATATCTGTGCATTGCCCAGCATGATGGGTCCCTGCTGTCAGTCACTGTGTGTCTGTGCAGAGCCTGGCATGACAGATCCCTGATCTCAGTCACTGTGTGTTGGTGCAGCACCCGGCACGACAGGGCCCTGATCTCAGTCAGTGTGTGTTTGTGCAGCACCTGACACGACAGGTCCTTGATGTGAGTCAGTGTGTGTCTGTGCATCACCTGGCACGACGGATCCCTGATCTCAGTCGCTGTGTGTCTGTGCAGCGCCTGGCGTGACAGGGCCCTGAGCTCAGTTGAGTGTCTGTGCTGCGTCTAGCGTGACGGGACCCTGATCTCAGTCACCATGTGTCTGTGCAGCTACTGGCATGATGGGCCCTGATCTCGGTCACTGTGTGTCTGTGCAGTGCCTGGTGTGACGGGTCCCTGATCTTGGTCACTGTGTGTCTGTGCAGTGCCTGGTGTGACGGGTCCCTGATCTCAGTCACTGTGTATCGGTGCAGTGCCTGGTGTGACAGGTCCCTGATCTCGGTCACTGTGTGTGCAGCTACTGGCACACTGATCTTGGTTCCAGTGCCTCACCCACCCCACTGAACTCAGTCACTCTGTGCCCGCGCAGTGCCCAGCATCCCAATCTCACTTCTCGGGTGCCTGTGCACCACCCAGTGTGACAGGGTCTTACTCTCCATCACTCTGTCTTTGCAGTGCCCGGCCCAGCTGGGCACATATATCTATCCATATTATTTATCTGGCCCCACCGGTGCTGGGTCTGAGCACTTCACAGTCATTTATGAGTTTAGCCACACACAGCCCCTGTGAGGCTGGGAAGGATCAAACTAAAGGTGGGGAACTGAGGCCCAGAGAGGTTCACCCAGCATCACTCAGGAAGTCCATTTCAGAGCAGGAAACTGAACCCAGATCTCCTGACTCCTGGTCCAGTGCCATGAGCCCTGCACCATCCCCACTCATAGGTGCCCCTGCAGTAGATGTTACAACAACAGACTGACTCAGGCATTGACTCTGATGTGGATTGTCTCTTCATTCCAGCTGTTGACAGGACGCTGAGCAAGGAAGGTGCCAACACTGTCAGGACGTTTCATTCTGCCCCCTCTGCCCACAGCTCCCTGTGCCCATTCCCCCTCTGGGAGAACCTGGCAGACTCCACTGGCTGTGGGGACGAGGTACTCAGAGATTCCACTGCTCACCCCCAGCAGGACAAGAAGCCCATACGGTGCAACAAAGAAGAGGAGTTTGGGGCTCCTTCTCCTGCCCCTCAGCTGGATGTGCTTGGAGATCTCACCTCTGCCCCACAGCCAGCCGAGAAGCCATTCCGGTGCAGCGAGTGCGACAAGACCTTTGGGCAGAGCTCCCACCTGCTGCAGCACCAGATCACCCACACCGGGGACCGTCCCTACCAGTGCCCTGACTGCGGCAAGCGCTTCAGCTGGAGCTCAGCCCTGTGCCAGCACCAGCGCATTCACCGTGGGGAACGCCCCTACCAGTGCCCTGACTGCGGCAAGCGCTTCGCCCAGAGTTCCAACCTGACCACGCACCGGCGCACCCACACGGGCGAGAAGCCCTACCGCTGCCCACAGTGCGGCCGCGGTTTCAGCCAGAATGCCAACCTGCTGACCCACCAGCGGGTGCATGCAGGGGTCAAGCGCCACGAGTGCCCCCAGTGCGGACGAGTCTTCGTGGAGCGCTCATCCCTGCTCAAGCACCAAGGCGTGCACTTGGCGGAGAAGCCATACCAGTGCCCCGAGTGCGGGCGCAGCTTCACACAGGGCTCCACACTGGCCCAGCACCTCCGCATCCACACTGGTGAGAAACCATACCAGTGCAGTGAGTGCGGGAAATGCTTTGGGCAGAGCTCGGCCCTGGCCCAGCACCGCCGGGCCCACACAGGTGAGAGATCCTACCACTGCCACCAGTGCGGCAAGGCCTTCAGTCAGAGCTCCAACCTCATCACTCACCAGGCCTCACACACCGGTGAGAGGCCCTACAAGTGCCCGGACTGCGGGCGTGCCTTTGGGCGCAGTGCCCATCTGGTTACCCACCAGCGCACTCACACTGGGGAGCGACCCTACCGCTGCCACCAATGCGGCAAGGGTTTCAGCCAGAGCTCCACCTATATCCAGCACCAGACCACCCACACCGGTGAGCGCCCGTACAAGTGCCCACAGTGTGGCAAGGCCTTTAGCCAGAACTCCAACCTGCTCACCCACCAGCGCATCCACACTGGTGAAAAACCCTACTGCTGCCACCAATGCGGCAAGAGCTTCCGGCAGAGCTCGGGCTATCTGCAGCACCAAAGGACCCACACAGCCTTGCAGCCCTCCACCACACCCACATAACGGTGCTCGCCGTGGGGACTATGGGTCTAACATCAGAAGCCTCCAATGTTTGTGTTAACTCAGAGACATGATGGGAATTACAAACCACAATATGTTGCCCGGCCATCAGAGGGCACCAGAGGGTTAAACACAGTTGGACATGCACCTGCCTCTCCTGCTTGGGCTAAAGCAGAGATACGGTGGACTCATAGCTGGATCTGGATGGTTTTCCATTTCATGGGGAATTCTTTGATTTTTTTGGAGGGGGGGGAACATCCATTCTAGAACAGAAGAAACCAATTTAAAACTTCCCTAAAACAAAATCCATGGGGGAGGGGGGAAGGAACATCTAGTGTTGACCAAAACAATTTGTTCTGGGTTAGACTTTTTCATTTTTTATTATATAACATAATATACCATTTAAAAATATTATGTAATATGCAGTTTAAAAAATTGAAAGGAAACGTCATTTGGAAATGGGAAATCAAAATGTTCTGCTAAAGGTCAAAGCATTTTGTTCCAGTTTTTTTCCTAAATGAAATTGATGCATTTCCACTCAATGAAATGGCAGTTTCAATGAAATGGCATTTTCTGAAGGAGACGTATGCCATCAGAAGAGTTCCAACCGACTCTTTTCAATGAAAGTTATACATGGCCCAGCCAACACAACCTGTGGTTGAACCCAGTCGGACGTGCACCGTGAATGTCAAAAAGACATTCTTGTGCTGTATTGTCTCATAATCCACTTAGAATTCACTCCTCAACTAGATTTCTCTCTCTCGATTTCTGAGGGGTCTTTAATCTCACAGACAAAGGCAGAAAATGATCCGCTGGCTGGGAGCTTCCCCAGGCAGAATTGCATTGGGAGAGCAAAAACTTTTCATCCAGTGGAAGGTTGAAAGGCTGGAATCAAAACATTTAAACTATTCAGTCATTGAGTTCGGGTCACTAGTAACAAGTCTATCAAACAATACGAGGGGTACAGTCTGCTAAACCAGATTTCCAGCGGGCATAAATCAGGTATAGTTCAATGGGGCCAGATCCCCAGCTGGTGTCAATTGGCTGTAGCTTCACTGGAGTCAATGGCCCAGATCCCCAGCTGGAGTAACTTGGCCATAACTCCACTGGGATGCGAAGGAAGCTGTGAGTTAGAGTCACACGTCCCATATTTGTGTTGTGGATAACACACTGGTTAACCTCTATGTTCTGAGCCATGGAGATGGTATTGAGATGACTGGCTGTGATGGAAATGTTGCATTCCCAATATTTGTACTTTTAAAATTTGTTTTGTGAGGGTTGTTTTTTTTCCTGGAACTTGCAGATAAATTGAAGGAAAAACTCAAATATACCAGCTTTTCCATAGAAATGGCATGGTTTGAGTCATCGTCATCAACTTCTCAGCTTTGTAAAGTGCCCAGGGTGAAGGAATATTGACATGAAATGAAATCCCAAATTGCATGTTTTATTAACTAAAGCACAGTGGTACAAACACACAAAGTTAGGTTAAAGTCCAATGAATTCCCATCTACGAACAATAACCCACATCTTCAATGCCTGAAAAGGTGGGGCTTATTGTTGTCTTCAAATACAAGCTTGTGTTGTAGATGGAGCTTGGGAAGGGCACCCTGCTGTTGGTGTGACTGTTGCTATGGGACCCTGCATGCCATGCTGACCCTAGCTTGGCCCGTGGGCAGGGTCCAGGAGCACATGCAATGGCAGGAATCAGGGAAGAAGGCAGATGCAGCCACCCCAGCATGGTTGCCCGATCCTTGAGCCTGGCCTCCTTTCAGGGGCCCACACAGTACACAGCCTGGAGGGCAATGAGAGTGGTGCTCAGTGCAGTAACTCAGTGTGGTGTTAGGGGGCACTGCAGAGAGTGGGATGGGTGCTCAGTAGGGGGCACTGTGCTGTCAGGAGTGGGGTGGGGGCTCAGTAGGGGGTGCTGTGCTGCAGAGAGCAGGAAGGAGGGGCTCTGTGGTGGGCATCGTGCTGCAGGGAGCAGGGCAGGGTCCTCTTGCCCTTTCCTCATTCTGGGAATTCTTTGATTCCTATGGCTCCTCGGCAGTCCTATTTGGATGCAGGATTCATCTTCAGTGCTCGTCCCAAAGCTCCATCTGGCTGTGACACCCCCAAGGGCAAGTGACAGGAGAGAAACACCATTTTTCACTTCACTTTTCCTTTTGTCACTTTTCCTTTTGTCTCACACTGAATTATTAGCAGACAATATTGGTTTCCTTCTGCAGTTTTAGGTAATGGACCAATATAATCAATTTGTATTCTGGCCCAGGGACCCTCTATCCTTTGATCACTCAGGGGGGTCCCTCTACCAGTCCATTATACCAGCTGCATTATTGGCAGCACAAGGCAAGCAATTATTTACATACTGCTCTATATCGGTTCTCGTATTTGGCCACCAGCTGCAGCTTGCAGCCTGCTGAGAGTTTTCTCCTTGTCTAGATGTCCATTATTATGGACGAGGGTTATCATTTCAGATCTTATTTCAGTTGGGACAACCCACACTGGCAACATTTTCCCCATTTTGGTAGCTAAAATTCATCCTGTATTATGCAGCCAAATTTTCCACCCTTGATATTCCCGTTTAGCTACAAGCCTTTTTATCACTGGATCTTTTTTTCTGCAGGGATATTAGACCTATTTGGTCTGTTTTATCCCCTTCTACTACTGCGATTGGAGCTACCTGGAATTGCAGATGCCACAATGTCCCCTCGTTAGTTCCTTCCTTAGCCTCATCTGCAGTGTTATTCCACTGAGCCTCCGCAGTCTCTTTCTTATGAGCCCCTTACCTTTCCCATTTGTACTGGCTGTTCTCTCTGCTGTGCTAAATTCCAAAGGTAACACACTTTCTTAGCACGTGCAACAGGCTTGTTATCTGCTAATCTCATTTCACTTTTCTGCCACTGGGACACCCGGTCCACTACAGTGGGCTCTTAGTACCCACTCAGAATCTGTAAAAATAGCTACTTAAAAAAAATCTATTAGTGTATTTTCCAGTGAATCATAGAATCCTAAAAGCAGCAAAGAATCCTGTGGCACCTTATAGACTAACAGACGTTTTGGAGCATGAGCTTTCGTGGGTGAATACCCACTTCGCTAGAATATCAGGGTTGGAAGGGACCTCAGAAGGTATCTAGTCCAACCCCCTGCTCAAAGCAGGACCAATCCCCAACTAAATCATCCCAGCCAAGGCTTTGTCAAGCCTGACCTTAAAAACCTCTAAGGAAAGAGATTCCACCACCTCCCTAGGTAACCCATTCCAGTGCTTCACCACCCTCCTAGTGAAATAGTGTTTCCTAATATTCAAACTAAACCTCCCCCACTGCAACTTGAGACCATTCCTCCTTGTTCTGTCATCAGGTACCACTGAGAACAGTCTAGATCAATTCTCTTTGGAACCCCCTTTCAGGTAGTTGAAAGCAGCTATCAAATCCCCCCTCATTCTTCTCTTCTGCAGACTAAACAATCCCAGTTCCCTCAGCCTCTCCTCATAAGTCATGTGCTCCAGCCTCCTAATCATTTTTGTTGCCCTCCGCAGGACTCTTTCCAATTTTTCTATATCCTTCTTGTAGTGTGGGGCCCAAAACTGGATACAGTACTCCAAATGAGGCCTCGCCAATGTCAAATAGAGGGGAATAATCATGCCCCTCAATCTTCTGGCACTGCCCTTACTTATACAGCCTAAAAAGCCATTAGCCTTCTTGGCAACAACGGCACACTGTCGACTCATATCCAGCTTTTCATCCACTATAACCCAGGTCCTTTTCTGCAGAACTGCTGCCAAGCCACTCGGTCCCTAGTCTGTAGCAGTGCATGGGATTCTTCCGTCCTAAGTGCAGGACTCTGCACTTGTCCTTGTTGAACTTCATCAGGTTTCTTTTGGCCCAATCCTCTAATGTGTCTAGGTCCCTCTGTATCCTATCCCTACCCTCCAGCACATCTACCACTCCTCCCAGTTTAATGTCATCTGCAAACTTGCTGAGGGTGCAGTCCACGTCATCCTCCAGATCATTAAGGAAGATATTGAACAAAACTATTCCCAGGACCGACCCTTGGGGCACTCCGCTTGATACCAACTGCCATTGATCACGACGATCTAGCCAGCTTCCTATCCACCCTATAGTCCATTCATCCAGCCCATACATCTTTAACTTTCTGGCAAGAATACTGTGGAAGACCGTATCAAAAGCTTTGCTAAAGTCAAGAATAATACATCCACTGCTTTCCCCTCATCCACACAGCCAGTTATCTCCTCATAGAAGGCAGTTAGGTTAGTCAGGGATGACTTGCCCTTGGTGAATCCATGCTGACTGTTCCTGATCACTTTCCTCTCCTCTAAGTGCCTCAGAATTGATTCCTTGAGGACCTGCTCCATGATTTTTCCAGGGACTGAGGTGAGGCTGACTGGCCTGTAGTTCTCCGGATCCTCCTTCTTCCCCTTTTTTTAAAGATAGGCACAACATTAGCCTTTTTCCAGTCATTCAGGACCTCCCCGGATCCCTGTGAGTTTTCAAAGATAATGGCCAATGGCTCTGCAATCACATCTGCCAACTCCTTTAGCACCCTCGGATGCAGCGCATCCAGCCCCATGGACTTGTGCTCGTCCAGCTTTTCTAAATAGTCCCGAACCACTTCTTTCTCCACAGAGGGCTGGTCACCTCCTCCCCATGCTGTGCTGCCCAGTGCAGTAGTCTGGGAGCTGACCTTGTTTGTGAAGACAGAGGCAAAAAAAGCATTGAGTACATCAACTTTTTCCACATCCACTGTCACTAGGTTGCCTCCGTCACACAGTAAGGGGCCCACACTTTCCTTGACTTTCTTCTTGTTACTAACATACCTGTAGAAACCCTTCTTGTTACTGTTAACATCTCTTGCTAGCTGCAACTCCAGGTGTGATTTGGCCTTCCTGATTTCACTCCTGCATGCCTGAGGGTATGTCTACATCTACAATTTTGTAGCGCTGGTTGTTACAGCTGTATTAGTACAGCTGTATAGGGCCAGCGATGCAGAGTGGCCACACTTACAGCAACCAGCGCTGCAAGTGGTGTTAGATGTGGCCACACTGCAGCGCTGTTGGGCGGCTTCAAGGGGGGTTCGGGGAACGCGAGAGCAAACCGCGGGAAAGCAGATCTCCTTCCCCGGTTTTGCTCCAGTGTTCCCTGAACCCCCGAGCAAGCAGGTCTCCTTCCCCGCGGTTTGCTCTCGCGTTCCCCGAACCCCCGTGCAAGCAGGTCTCCTTCCCAGCGGTTTGCTCTCGCGTTCCCCGAACCCCCCTGCAAACGGCAGGGAAGGAGACCTGCTTGCTCGGGGGCGCGGGGAAGGAGACCTGCTTGCACGGGGGTTCAGGGAACGCGAGAGCAAACCGGGGAAGGAGACCTGCTTCCCCGCGGTTTGCTCTCACGTTCCCCGAACCCCCGAGCAAGCAGATCTCCTTCCCCGCGGTTTGCTCTCGCGTTCCCCGAACCCCCGAGCAAGCAGATCTCCTTCCCCGCGGTTTGCTCTTGCGTTCCCCGAACCCCCGAGCAAGCAGATCTCCTTCCCCGCGGTTTGCTCTCGCGTTCCCCGAACCCCCCTGCAAACGGCAGGGAAGGAGACCTGCTTGCTCGGGGGTGCGGGGAAGGAGACCTACTTGCACGGGGGTTCGGGGAACGCGAGAGTAAACCGGGGAAGGAGACCTGCTTCCCCGCGGTTTGCTCTCGCGTTCCCCGAACCCCCCTGCAAACCGCTGGGAAGGAGACCCGCTTGGGAGGGGATTCGGAGAACACCGGAGCAAACCGCGGGGAAGGATACCTGCTTGATTACCAGAGAGGCTTCCTCAAGTATGCTGGGATACCTGCTTATTCCACGGAGGTCAAGAAAAGCGCTGGTAAGTGTCTACACTTGATTACTAGCGCTGGATCACCAGCGCTGGATCCTCTACACCCGAAACAAAACGGGAGTACGGCCAGCGCTGCAAACAGGGAGTTGCAGCGCTGGTGATGCCCTGCAGATGTGTACACCTCCTAAGTTGCAGCGCTGTAACCCCCTCACCAGCGCTGCAACTTTGTGATGTAGACAAGCCCTGAGCAATATTTTTATACTCCTGCTTGGTCAACCCATTTGTCCAATCTTCCACTTCCTGTAAGCTTGTTTTTTGTGTTTTGTGTGCTGATAGCAATCTTAAAATGCACTTTGAGTTTTACATCTATAAAGCACAATTAACACTCAGACATCCTCTCACACACATATTAATACTACACTATATTGTGCTATACTATCATTGTAACTGAGAGACTCACCTTATCTGCTGATTTTGCTGTGTTGACTCTGCTGCTGGTTTTTCAGGTTGCTTCACTGCGTTTGGCTCTGCTCTTTCAGGTCAGCTCTCCACTCGATCTCTTCATTCACTCTGCTCCTAACTGTTTTAATAGTCTTAACTATCTGCCTTTTATACTGTCCTGTCAGCTATCGGATCTTTACCGTGCATGTTTATCGCTAGTTGTTTATCACTGAGTTATTCTGCACCTTTTTGGCTTTCTACCAATTCTATTCCTCCCTCTCCCCCCCACTGAACTTTCGACCTTTTGGCCTACTTTCAGCAGTGAAGTACCAGGTGAACTTCAGCTTCTAATGGTGGAGTGACTTTTGCCTATCCAAAATGGAAGCTAGGGACACAAAATGAAGTCTGGGGAATCTTTGTGGCATCACCTCTTACCCATTAACCCCTGGCTGAGCTAGAGTCGGGCTTTGAGAAAGAGACACCCCATCTCCACGGACAGACTCCCAGTGATGGAAAATCCACCCTCTCATAGGGAAGCTGTTCTAATGATGAATTCCCCTCTCTGGTAAACACTGGACCCTTATTGCCAGCCTGAACTTTTCTCCCTTCAGCTCTCATCCTGTGGATTTTGCTCTGCCTTTGTCTGGGAATTAAACAGCCCTCTGCTCTCAGCAATCTCTTCCTCATTGAGGCGCTTACAGACCAGGATCACGTCACCTCTTAACCGTCTCGTCACTAAACAGATCATGCTCCTCCACTCTCTCACTATACAGCAGATTTTCCAGACCTCAAATCATTCTTTTGAAATAATTTTTTTGAACCATTAACAGTTTGTCATCATCCCGTTTACTTGCCAGTCAACTGCTCATTCAACACCCACGCTCTGTGACCCTGCAAAGGTCCCCTCCCCTAATGCTGCATCCTCTGCCCTTCCTGGCGTGTTTGCATTTGGATGGATGTAGCAACATTGTGGTGAGAGCCAAGTTATGGATAGTCTCCCCAGCACTGACAAACAAACCATTTATTAAGCAGTGTAAGGGAACAGCCGCCCTCCTCAGACAGTACATTTGGAGGGTGGGGTGCACTCCCTATTGTTCTCCTGCTGGGGGTGCTGAATAGAGGGTCACACAACAGGGAGGTGTTAAGTCCGTAGGTTGTCATCGCCTTGGGTCAGTGTTACTCTTTATCCACGGAGCATTCGGTGCTGTATGGGTGCGGAGGAAGCTCCCTCCACCTATCACAGTGGGAGAGAGGCAGGGGGAGGAGGACGTGCCAGAGCATCACGCAGGGAAGCCTTACTGCAGAAGGCCTGCGGGATCAGATTCAAGAGGGGAGCTGAGGCGTTCAGGTCACGAATCCCAGGGGACGAAGTTAGGAGCCATAAGGTGCCTCAGAGAACATACCCCATCCTCAGGAGCGAGGGCTTCTGCACCTGAGTGTGCCGCTAGATTGCACCCAGTGCTGAAACCTGGAGAGCTGCACCTATTACTAATGGCCCGAAAACGATGGGGATGGTTCACCCTGGGAAGAAATCTCAAATTAAGCCCGATCTTGGGCTGAGCCCTAAATCACGTGTAGCTCAGGCGTCCAATCCCAAGGCAGGATGAGGCAGAGTCTTGAACTGATTGCCCCATGGGCTCCTGATCCAAGGGACTAGGCCAAGCTGCGAACCACACACCGGTTGCCGTCCATACGGGAGGATCTCAAGCTGAGCTGTCAACCATGCACCCACTGCCCTCCATACGGGCTGATCTTAGGCCACGACTAGGCCAAGCCGGGAACGACATTACTTGTCACCGTCTATCTGGGCGGATCTCCATCTGCTACCCCACTGCGCTGGCCCCTACTCGATGTTGTCGTAGACTCGGATCACCTCCTGGCAGTCGCCCAGCGTGGCCAGCAGCTGGGATGCCCGCTCCATCTCTTCCTCTGACAGCCGCACCTTGGCATTGGGGATGAACTCCAGGGCAGTGGAGAGTGACTGTAGCCCCAGCGAGTCCAGCTTCTCCCGCACCTGGTGCAGTGATGGCACCTCACACACAAACTGAGGGGAGAGGACAGAACAGGGGCTCTGAGGGGCTGCAGACCTGCCTGCAGGCCCCCAGAGTCGCAGTAGAGCAGCATGGGTGCCCACTGGACAGTAGGGACCACGCCGCCCCCACCGGACCCGATCTGTAGAGCCTGCCCCTTCAGATCAGGCCATCACTAATCCAATGCCCAGTGCTGGCCACCATCTAACTCGCCGTCTGACCCCCATTCACCCTGTCCTTGCACTGCGGCTCCAGGGGATTTAATCCCCCACCCCCAGAATAACGGCAGCACAGGGGGGCACAAGTAGTCACTCTGGTGGGACAGAGAGGGCAGGATGTATGCTACAGCAGCCTCGGGGCAGTTCTCTTTTATACACAGTCCCCTTCAGGAAGCAGAGAATGGGAGAGAGGACAGCGAGTGATGCCCATGCCAGCCAGGGAAGACCCTGAGGGGGGCTGTTTACAACCTCCTTATGCTCCCATAGCATTTTTGAGGGTAAATGCAAAGCCACAGAATATTCTCCTTTTCCAGCATCATGTTTGGTGGTGCAACAGGCCTCCTGCGCATCCTGTATATAATCCCCCTGAGCCAGAGCTGCACCAGCCAGACCCCCACATCTCTCCCCTCCCCTGGGCTGGAGCAGGGCCAGATCTCCACGATTCCTCCCCTCCCCCGGCCAGATCAGCACCAGTCAGACCCTCATGTATCTCCCCCATCACCTGGGCTGGATCAGAACCAGCCAGACCCCCACATATCTCCATACCAGTCCCCCAAACCAGATTAGCACCAGGTGGGCCCCGACTGGTGCCTGAGCAATTACATCAACCAGCTGCTTCCCCCCATTGGCTGATGGTATCTCCCGCTCCGCAGTCCCACGTTCTCCCAGCAGTCCTCACTGCAGTGGTGGGAGAGCCCCGTGGCAAGGGCCACAATGGACTTGCCACTATGTTAGCCAGGGAGTCCCCGCCACACACCCACCTTCAGAACTGCTCGCTCCTCCTCCTCCTCTTCTTCCCACACATCCTGGGCCCCGGCCTCGATTGCCAACTCCAGGGCCTGCTCCAGGGCCACTGGCCTCTGCTGACAGTCCTGCCCGCTGACCGTGATCACCCCCTTCTTGTCAAAGCTGTGCCGGGCCCCATCGGACATCTGCCCCCTGCATGGGAAAAGGGGAACATCAGGGGACAGGGAGTCACTTCTATACTGCATGAGAGAGATCTGTCCTGGATGCTGGTCCAGGGGGTTCGTGCTTTGCACAGGATGGAGACGAGCGAGGAAGGGCTCAGAGAAGAGCCGCAAGAATGATTCACCTGCCTCATAGAGAGAGCTTGAGGGCTCTCGGTGTAATGAATTTATCCCAGAGACGTCAAAGGCCCATTGTGCCCATCCAGCCCAGCCTCCCACCTAACCCAGGCCAGGAATCTCCAGCAGTGATTCCCGCCACCAGCCCAGTAACTCCTGGCTGAGACAGAGCAGACCTCTGGGAAAAAGACACACCCATCTCCACTGACGGACTCCCAGTGATGGAGAATCCACCTCATCCCTTGGGGAGCTGTTCCGGTGGTTCATTCCCCTCCCTGGTAATCATGGGCTCCTTGTTCCCAGCCTGAATTCATCTCCCTTCAGCTCCCAGCCAGTGGATCTCCCTCTCCCTTTGTCTGGCGGTCAAAGACCCCTCTGCTCTCAGAAATCCCCTCCACGTCAGTGCTTATAGACCAGGATCATGTCACCTCTTAACCTTCTCTGAGATAAACTACATTGATCGAGCTCCTTTGGTCCTTCGCTATAAGGCAGGTTTTCCAGCCCCCAGATTGCTGTTGTAGCTCTTCTCTGAACCCATAACAATGTAAATGGTTTGGGAAGAGGTTTAAGCTATCTCCAATTAAGCCCTTCTTGCACGGATATAAGAGAGTCTACCCAGGGATGTGTTGTGATAACTTGCCTGGCAAATTTACCCTAATTGTGACCTCAACTGTAAAAAGTATGTAAAAATTCGTAAGACATCACAGTACCCTATATAATCATAGGACAGGAAGGGATCTTGAGAGCTCAGCTAGTCCAGTGCCCAGCACTCAATGCAAGACTATGTATTATCTAGACCAGCAGTTCTAAAATTTTAGCAACCCAAGGACCCCCATTTTGATTTAATTTTTTTCAGGGAGTTGGGTGCAGGGGGTGGGTGCAGGCTCTAGGAGGTAGTTTGGGTTTGGGATGCAGGCCATGGGAGGGAATTTGGGTGCAGGAGGGGGTGCAGGCTCTGGGAGGGAGTTTGGTTGTGGGCTCTGGCCTGGGGAAGGGTGTTGGGGTGCAGGAGGGGTTCAGGATGCAGGGGCTGGGAGGGATTTTTGGTGCGAGGTGTGGGCTTTGGGCTGGGGCACAGGGTACGGGCTCTGTCCAGGCAGCGCTTACCTTGGGTGGCTCCTAGGTGGGGGAGTCGGGGGGGTCTCCGCATGCTGCCCCTGCCAGCAGCTCCCATTGGCTGCAGTTCCTGGCCAATGGGAGCTGCAGAGTTGGCGCTCAGGGCAGCAGCAGGGACTTGCCGGCCGCTTCCATGAGCAGTGTGGAACCAGGGCATGTAGGAAGCCTGCCTTAGCTCCACGTGCATCCCTGAGCCTTTAGCGCACGCGAGGTGGTGGAAGGGAGCAGGAGGAGTTGAGGGAAGGATGGGGAGAAGTTGATCAGCGTGGCCTGTGGACCCCCTGGGGTATCCTCGGGAACCCCCAAGGGTCCACACACCCCAGTTTGAGAAATGCTAATTTAGACCATACCTGACAGGTGTTTGTCTAACCTGCTCTTAAAAATCTCCAATGATCCAGATTCCACAACCTTCCCAAGTAATTTATTCCAGTGGTTACGAAGTTTTTCCTAATGTCCAACCTAAACTGCCCTTGCTGCAATTGAAGCCCATTGTTTCTTGTCCTTGTGACATTATCTGATTAAAATATGATCAGGTATATTATTGTTGCTACCACAGTTATTCAATTGCAATAAATCTTATACAAGTATGTCATGTAAGGTCAATGGAAAGGTTATGATTTGCTGACTATGATTACCCTATTTGTATGCATGTATCATGTTAATATCTGAAGTTATGAATATTGTCTATGCATCTGTATTTCAAATATGTTTGCTCCTGCAGTAACACCCACAAGGTATTTACATCCTGTCTAGCTAGCACGCTGTGAATGGAGTATTCAAGTTGATGACCCATCAACAAATACAATGGGCCATGGCAGAAGCTATCCCCACTTGATGGACTTTCCAGCCAGAATATTGCTAATGGCCCCTGCTATGACTCATTGAAGCATGCAAGGGCATATGGTTCTCAAACTATTGTACTGGTGACCCCTTTCAAACAGCAAGCCTCTGAGTGCGACCTCCCTTATAAATTAACAACACTTTTTTATATATTTAACACTATTATAAATGCTGGAGGCAAAGCGGGGTTTTTGGTGAAGGTTGACAGCTCATGGCCCCTCATGTAATAATCTTATGACCTCCTGAGGGGTCCTGACCCCCAGTTTGAGAACCCCCGGACTAGATCATGTGGTGCTGAACTCCATCTTGCACCTGTACTTTTAAACAAATTGTGCTGAGGGCTTTGCTTGGAAAGATGGGTTTCCCTCCATAAAGCAAGAAGCTATAAAAGGCCCTGGAAACATCTCAATTTTGCCTCTTTCCTGCTGTGATCTTTGGACTATGGACTTATACTAACAGGAGCATCCAAAGGACTGAGGACCTTCTAATCATTTGGAAACAACTGGAGACTTAACAGGCCAGTGGTTTATTTCAAGCCTGATGTTATCTTTTTTTGCAGCAGTCATAGAATCCTAGAAGATTAGGGTTGGAAATCCAACCCCCTGCTGAAAGCAGGACCAACACCAACTAAACCATCCCAGTCAGGGCTTTGTCAAATGGCTAGTGTGTACCCAAGCTGGTTCTGATATAGCTACGGTCAGGGTTAACGCAAAGCTGTCTCGATTAAGAATAGCAGCATAGTGAGAGCTCATTATGTCGCACTTGAAGAGACCTCAGGAGGTCATCTAGTCAACCCCCAGCTCAAAGCAGGACCAACACTAACTAAATCATCCCAGCCAGGGTTTTGTCAAGCCAGGCCTTAAAAACCTCTAAGGAAGGAGATTCCACCACCTCCCTAGGTAACCCAGTCCAGTGCTTCACAACCCTCCTAGTGAAATAGTGTTTCCTAATATCCAACCTAGACCACCCCCACTGCAACTTGAGACCATTCCTCTCTGTTCTGTTATCTGCCATCACTGAGAACAGTCTAGATCCATCCTCTTTGGAAGCCCCCTTGGTAGTTGAAGGCTGCTATCAAATATTCCCTCACTCTTCTCTTCTGCAGAAGAAACAAGCCCAGTTCCCTCAGACTCACCTCATAAGTCATGTGCCCCAGCCCTCTCATCATTTTCATTGCCCTCCGCAACAGTTTCAGCTCATCTCAACTAACTTATCTTTCAGTGCAACGACCAATAATCACCATCTTTGCGACCATCTAAGAGACTGGAGAAACCCTTATTTGACATCTAAAGACTCTCTCCAACTAGAAGGGAAGTTGTTAAAATGAAAGCCTTAGTCAATACTGTACATCTCACAGGCTTTAACTGTTTTGCCTTCTTTTCTGAATCTTCAACAAAAGGATTTTTAGTGAGGTATTTGAGGTCTCTGTATACCAAACCCCGAACCTTGTTTCACACTTTTTAATGTTGGACAATGACATTGTTAGGTTAACACCTTTGGCCCATTTATTCCATCTAAATTAATGCCACAGGTGTGCATCAGTTTAATTAAACCCGTTTAAGTTAATCCGGTGCATCTGTTCCAGTTAACCAGGGGTAACATTTCCCAAAGAATCTAAATGACTTAGGAACCTGAATCCCATTGATTTTCTAAGACTTGGGCTCCTAAAGGCCAAATGTCACTTTTGAAAATGGGACTATGGCTCCTAAACCACGTAGGTGCTTTTGATAATTCAACCCAAGGCCCTGCTTATTAGAACCTCATGTACAGACCAGCCCAGACCTCCATGTAGACTGTTGTTCTATGTCGCCCACTTGTGGCCAGGCTGTAGAGAGCGTTAGCCAGCTACTTCCCTTGAACTAATGCATTGTGTTTATCTCAACCACTGGACACTCATGTTTTAAGACCCAGAAGTGTCGGGTTTGGTCATTGCATGGAGCACAGGAAGGGCCTTTGTGCAATGAAATGCAGGATTGTCAGGCCCGGCAGGGAAGGACTGACCCATTGCGGCTCAGGATGAGCCGGATATCCTGGTAGGCTCGCTTTGCATTGTCCGTCAGCACCTCAATGAGCAGCGCAGATCCCCCAGGGCCTCTGGCTTCGTAGAGCAGGTACGAGGAGCTCTTCCCTTTGTCCTGCAGCGAGAAGGGGCAGATTCAGTTCTGCAGCTGGGCTTATGTCTTGGGAGGTGTTAGGGGGCTTTCCCTTCACACCCTCCCCTGGTTCTTGTCATGCAGTCAGAAAACAGAAGACTGAAAATCCAAAGTGCTGGCAATTTGTGTTCCCTGTGAGCTGCGCACTTGGGCGGCCACGCAGGAGAGATTCAACTGCTGCCCAGCTGATTAGAGAGCCTGTACAGCTAGCAGTGTGTGTTCAGTTGCCCCTCCCCTCCCACTGCTCTGTACTGCAACTTCTCCCAAGACGGTCTTGCTGGCTATGCCAAGCAGGGGTGGGGAAAGGAGGGTGCTGATGTCAGGGTGTCCTGCTCCTCCAGCCCTTATACCCCATCTCCACAGAGCAGGGCAGAGGGGACAGCCTGGCTCAGGACTAGGAGAGGCTGCAGTGTGAGGTCTGAATGGTGAGAGGCTGGGTGCCTCTCTTAAAGAGACAGTGCACGGTTCTTGAGATTTCGCCAGCAGCCAGCACTCCGTCTGTCTCTCTCTCTCTCTCTCACACACACACACACACTCTCTTCCCCCTCCCCCTGTAGCCCATCTCTGTAGAGCAGGGGCAGCAAAACAGGGCTCAGGACAGAACAGGAGAGCTTTCAGGGAGTGTCTTAAAGAGACAGTGCATGGCTTTCTCCAGCAGCCAGCACACACCCAGAGTCTCTGTGACACACACAGTCTCCTTCACACTCACCTCCCAACACATAGTTGTATTATTGCCGTTATTTCTTGGTACTTCCTTCAATGCACTTATAGTCTCTGTAATTTTATTCTTTCAAAGTGTGTTATTTTAGTGTTTTGACTGGTCTATTCATTTAATAATTTTTATTTCTCTCTTACACTTGAATTTAATTCTTTGAGCAGTGAGTTCTAAAATGCCTAACCTGTCCTCGCTGGACTAATTATCCTTATGGTAACTATAAAAATAAAATATATAAATATCTCTAGGGTTTTTTGTTTCTAATGGTGGCACACATTCACACATACCTCGGTGCACATACAATTTATTCCGCACATGGATGGAAAAAAATTAGAGGGAACATTGCAGGCAATGCAATGTTTATTGGGGTTAGTTTCAAGCAAGCATATCCATGGCTCTGATGCTTGGATATCCCTGTTCCCTATTCCCACTTCCTTAGCAGGCCCAAATATATCTGCAGTGCACGCCCCTGGTCTCACCCATTACAATTTATGGTCATGTCCCTTTTTGGAGGGTTGTGAGTCTGGGGTCGTGGTACCACCTCTTCTGTATCCCATGGGAGGGGTAAGGAGTGAGGTTATGTTCTGGCCAAGGCCAGGCCTTTCTTTGGCCTTTAGTGTTTCTTATGCCTCCCCAACATCCCCTCTTATTCCTCCTAACTGGTTGCTTGACATTGGCTTGAGAGAAGTGCCAGGCAGCCTTCCAGCGTACGCTCAGATATTATACTCGCCACCATACCCAGTAACACTTAACTTTCTCTCTCTTCTCATTGTATGAACAAGCCCATCTGGCTGGGTAGAAGTAACACACAGTGTCTTTGCTCACAGATATTAGTAAGGATCAAAAGAGTTAGTAAGGAGAAGAGCATCAGAAGTCCAGCCCAAAATTCTGCCCCAGGCTAACAAACAGGCCAATATATGACAGAAGGGCCTGGGGGTAACAGTAAAGGCCAAGTCTCCATCCATCACCAGGCCTCAGATATACATTACTGGTGGCTCCTGTACTACCCAGGAATGGCTCCTGCTTCCTCTCTGGATACACAGGCACAAGGGCCCCAACGGCAACCTGGAGCCATAGAAACATTCTGAATTTGTATGGTATGGAGTGGAGCACCGGTTAGACCTGGAAACTGGGGCAAAGGAGCGGGGCCTCTGGAGCAATAGATTGTAGGCTTTGCCATATGGGATCAACACCAAGGTCATAGAATCCTAGAAGATTAGGGTTGGAAGAGACCTCAGGAGGTCATCTAGTCAACCCCCAGCTCAAAGCAGGATCAACACTAACTAAATCATCCCAGCCAGGGCTTTGTCAAGCCAGGCCTTAAAAACCTCTAAGGAAGGAGATTCCACCACCTCCCTAGGTAACCCAGTCCAGTGCTTCACCACCCTCCTAGTGAAACAGTGTTTCCTAATATCCAACCTAGACCACCCCCACTGCAACTTGAGACCATTCCTCTCTGTTCTGTCATCTGCCATCACTGAGAACAGTCTAGATCCATCCTCTTTGGAAGCCCCCTTCAGGTAGTTGAAGGCTGCTATCAAATATTCTCTCACTCTTCTCTTCTGCAGAACAAGCCCAGTTCCCTCAGACTCACCTCATAAGTCATGTGCCCCAGCCTCCTCATCATTTTCATTGCCCTATGCTGGACTCTCTCCAATTTGTCCACATCCTTTCTGTAGTGGAGGGCTCAAAACTGGACACAATACTCCAGATGTGGCCTTACCAGTGCCAAACAGAGGGGAATAATTACTTCCCTTGATTTGCTGGTAATGCCCTTCTAATGGAGCCCAATATGCCATTAGCCTTCTTGGCAACAAGGGCACACTGCTGACTCATATCCAGCTTCTCATCCACCGTAACCCCTATGTCCTTTTCTGCCAAACTGCTGCTTAGTTAGTTGGTCCCCAGCCTGTAATGGTGCATGGGATTCTTCCTTCCTCTGCACTTGTCCTTGTTGATCATCATCAGATTTCTTTTAGCCCAATCCTCCAATTTGTCTAGGTCACTCTGGACCCCTCCCTATCCTCCAGCATATCTACCTCTCCCCCTAGTTTAGTGTCATCCGTGAACTTGCTGAAGGTGCAATCCATCCCATCATCCAGATCATTAATGAAGATGTGGTACAAAACTGGCCCCAGGACAGACCTCCTGAGGCACTCCGCTTGAAATCGGCTGCCAGCTAGACATCGAGTCATTGATCACTACCCCTTGAACCCGACGATCGAGGTCCATCTAGTCCAGTCTCCTATCACTGACAGCACCCACAGCCTAAACTTCAGTCCAAGCCCAAACATCTACGTGGCAATTTCATAGCCTTGCAGCCCAAGCCCCATGAGCTCGAGCTCAGGGTGACCAGACGTCCTGATAAAATCGGGACCGTCCCAATATTTAGGTGTTTGTCCCACCAGCAGCATTTGCCTTCCCACTCCCCCACCCCCACCCCGCTGCTCCACTGGCAGCACTCGTCCTTTTTTTTTTTTCTCTATCAGAGGACCCCGCACCCCACGTGTCCCGATATTTCCTCCCTCTCATCTGGTCAAACCAGGTGACCCAGGGCAGCCACAGATATTTAATTGCTGTGTAGACATATCCATGGCAGTGTTCCCTCTAATTTTTCCCACCCACGTGCGGAATGAATTTTGTTACGTGCACCAATATGGAGGTGATGTGAGACACATCATCTTCACATTGGTGCACATAACAAAATTCATGTGGCATGCGTGGGGCCAACGGGTTCTTGTGGAAGGGGGTGTTACAGGACTGGGGCAGAGGGTTAGTGTGCGGGAGTGTGAGGGCTGTCACTGGCAGTGTGGGCTCCAGGGTGGGGCTGGGGATGAGGGGCTCCGGGGTGGAGCAGGGGGTTGGGTACAGGGGGTGAGGACTCCAGCTGGCGGTACAGGCTCTGGGGTGGAGATGAGGGGGCAAGAATTTAGCAAGATTCAAAGAGGGACTGGATATTTCTACAGACCACAAGAACATCCAGAGCTGGAATAATTAATGCAAACAACTTCTGGCAGGGATATTAAACCTCCTGCTTCAGGGCTTGAACTGACTGTAACTATTACAACCAAGCTGAGACCTAACGCAGGATGATTATCCCCACATCTGCTACTGAGGGATTCTTACACCAGCCTCTGCAGCCTCTGGTACAGGAAACAGGACACTGGAGTGGATCAGAACAGAGGTGTGTCCAGTCTGGCAATTCTCTATGACCTAAGTGATTTGCCCAAGGTCACAGAGAGAGCAAGTGGCAGAGCTAGGAATAGAAACCATAAGTCCTGTAGCCCAGCCCAGCACCGAAGCCACAAGTCCAGCCTCGTTTAAAACGCCCAACACCCCTCTGCATAGCCTGGCCTGGCCCAGAGAATGCAGCAAGGCTGCAGACCATGAGCCCCTCTGCCCCCCCCAAGCTGCGCTGGCAGCATCTGGCTACATACCCCTCCCTTGATGGCAGCCTCAATGGATGCTTTGGGCATGCTCTTGCTCCGGCATTGCTCGATGATGTTGGCCAGGTTGGCATTGACATCAGGGTTGGGTCCCCCCTCTGCAATAGGACAGAAAGGGGGTGTCACAAGGGAGACATGGCTGGGATCCCATTCCAGAGCAGTCCTGACTCCCAGCCCCCATTGCTATAACACACCAGTCTCCCTTCCCCTCTCAAAACCGGGGATAGAACCCAGGTGTCCTGACTGAGAACCCCCTGCTCTAACCAGCTATCCCCCTCCAAGAGCCAGGGATAGAACCCAGGAGTCCTGATGTCCCTGGTGACCCTCCCTGCTCCAAACCACCTGTCTCAGGGCTGTTCCTCCCTTCAGCCACCATAAGCTGTTACCTCAGGCTGCCTGAACCCCAGGAACTGGGCTGCCCCCCTCTTATGCGAAACAGCTGCTAGAGTGAAGCATAGACCCAGCCACCTTACAGGAGGTGCTGTGGGACAAAGGAAAGGTCCAGTGGAGGAAGAATGAGAAGGGAAGAGACACTACCCCACAGACCAGCATCCTCTGCTCCAGCAACTAGGGAGGATAACAGAGGTTAGGGGCAGCAGGGTCAGTGCTAGTGGTCAAGGCTGGGCTGGCAGGGCTCTGTAGCCACAGCTTCTGGCTAAGGATGGGCCCCATCTGGTACTGGGAGGCTGACAGGGCTCTGTAGCGCTCCCTCTGGCTGTGGCAGGGCCTGTGAGGCACCGGGAAGCTGGCAGGGCTCTGCAGCGCTCCCTCTGGCTGGGGCTGTGTCACACACAGGAGCCACCTCTCCCATCCGGTACCTTTCACAGCAAAGCGCAGCAGCATGGTGAGCTTCTGGAAGAGCCGGCTGCGCTCGGCATCCCGCGGGCCCTTGATGTGCTTGACCTTGGACCATTTGTTGTGGCCAGCGGGGGTGGCACCTGAGGTGTGCAGAGCCCGGCATGATGAGGAGGAGGAAGGGGCAGCCAGCCTGGGCGCCAGCTCCTTCAGCGCCAGCACCGAGGTCAGAACACGGCACCTGTATGGGGCAGCTGCCCTCCCCATGGCACTGGGCAGGGACATGGGGGTGAGCTCCTGAAACACACACAGGTTACACAGCTGGGAGGCAGCTCCTGTAACACACACACTGCTCAGCCCCCCCAACACACATACACACTACAGCCACGTGTGAGCTCCAGTACCCCTCATACACACACACACAGAGTTCTCCTCTAACACACACATTACAGAGCAGCCGGGGTGTGATCCCCTGTAACACACACACACACACAGCCAAGCAACAAATACAGCCCGAGCCATCTCTTAGTGTGACACACACGCTGCACAGCCTGTCCGGGGCCTTCTTGTACACACTAGTCCCCGCTCCCCTCCCAGAGCCGGGAGAGAACCCAGGCGTCCGGGCTCCCGGCTCCCCACGGCACAGCGGGGACCGGGCTGCCCCCTTACGGGCTCCTACCGCCCAGGCAGCAGGTGCCACGAGCGCTCTAGCGGCCGGACTCGGGACCCAGGCGTCCGGGTCAGCTGGGCCGGAAGGTCCCTGAGCTGGGGCCTCCCCCGGCTGCTGGTGCCGGCGGCGCAGGCGCGGGGCGGGGCCAGCCCGGCCCCCTGGGTCCCAGCCCGGCCCCTGCGCAGGCGGGTCCCGGCTGCAGCCCGAGGGCGGGGAGCGGGCGAGGGGCGGCCCCGGGGAGGCGGCACCAGCTGCGGGGCGGGAAGTCGCTGCCCGCGCGGAGGAAGCGGCCGAGGCCGGAGCCGAGCCCGGCGATGGCTGCAGCGGGGTCGGCGCAGGTAGGACGCGGGGCGGGGACTCCCCGGCCGGGCACTGGCTGGTCCCGGCTGGGGGCCGAGCCGAGGGGGCCGGGACCCGGGTCCCTCCCGCGCTAGTGACCGCGGGGCCGGGGGCTGCAGCAGCCGGAGCGCTGGGGTCGGGGAGCGGCGCTGGGGCCCCGGGACACCACCCGCAAACCCGGGAGCGTCCCTGGGGCCAGGGAGGGGAGGATGTTGGCCGGGCGGAGATGGGCGCGATCCCCTTCCCCCGGGTCCCTGCGGGAGCTGTGCGGGGTGGGGAGTCTCCCTGGATCACAGGTGCTGGGCGGGGGGTTCCCTGGGAGTCGCTCCCCTAGAAACCGCGTCCCCTGCTGAGACTCCGGGCTGGGGGCTGGAGCGGAAGGTGCTGAGTGTGTAACGCTTGTGCCAGCAGCTCCAGGTGGCGTTTGAGGACGTCGCTCTGTATTTCACCCGGGAGGAGTGGGAGCTCCTATCTCAGCGAGAGAAGCATCTGTACCGGGACCAGATGCTGAGGAATTATTGGGCCCTTGTTTCCCTGGGTAAGGACCAATTGCGCTTCTTTTTAACAGCTGTGAAATGCCTGGGTTCCCTCCATACCTCAGCATCTGGCAGGGAAATAAATAATGGTGCTGCTGCTGCAACAGCTCCCCACCTCCCCCAAAAGAATGAACACCGCACATTTAACAACTGTACAGCTGAACAATGCTTGCACCCTCTGTGAAAGAACTGGTAGCTCTGAATGGCGCCACCTGGTGATACCTGCCATGACATGTGGCCGATGCCTTAATGACATACTGCAAACTGTTTTCAACAGCTGTAAGATGGCAAAGGAGCAAAGTTCCCTTCTTCCAAAATCTTCCCCCATGGTACATTTTTCAGGGAAGAGTTGGGTAAGTGAATGACGAGAGAGAAGGTGGTTGAGGACTTTCTACTCACCCTGTCTCTTAGTCTGAGAGTAATGGGTGTTCAGTGGTGTTTCAACTCGTTAAAGAAAATCGGTGTCTCACAGTTGTCTTATGAAATGTAGTGCCACAAGGTAGCATAGAGGCCAAGATGTTAGCAGAATGGGATATTTCTATGGAACATCCATTCTAGAGTTCCCCTCGTAAGGATTTAAAACTCAACCCCCACTGCAAATTGAGACGGGTCATAGACACTGCTGCTTCAGAGTATGAACTGAACCTGCCTGGTGGGAGACAAGAAGAAATCTCCTCTAAGGAAGGTTTATTTCATTATTCTCCTGCTTGGGATCTCTTGCACTTTCCTCTGAAGCAACAACCGAAATCAGTGTCCTGTCGTGCCAGGTGCTGTACAGACACACCCTGGCCGAGGTCGGGGGCCTATTGTGCTGGGCTGCGCCAACATATAATTGAGCCCCTGCAGCCAAAACTTTAGTAATACAACTTTGCCCCCAAACAGGCTATTCAGATTCCAAACCGGACTTAATCCACCAGATCGAGGTAGGGAAGGCAGAGCTCTGGATCCAGGATGCTGAGGACTGCAGGGAAAGCTCTGGGCCTGAGAGCCCCTCCTTGGGTGAGTCATAATAATCAAGTCCCTTCTGATTTACACACCTGCTAGTGAAGGGCTCCTAGATGTAGAAGGCAAAGGCAGAGCGAGATCAACTGGCTGGGAGCGGAAGGATTCTCTGCACCTTGAGGTCTTTAAACCACAATTTGAGGACTTCAGTAACTCAGACATAGGTTAGGGGTTTGTTACAGGAGTGGGTGGGTGAGATTCTGTGGCCTGCGTTTTGCAGGAGGTCAGACTAGATGATCATAATGGTCCCTTCTGACCTTAGAGTCTATGAGAAGGGAGACTAATTGAGGCTGGGAATTAGAGGCCAATGTTTATCTTGGTGGGAATGAACCACTGGGAGAGCTCCCCTCAGGACACAGTGGATTCTCCATCACTAGGAGTGTTAGACCCTCAGTAGAGGTCTCCTTACAGGATGGGGAGCAGACAGATACCAGACACGGCATTGGTATATAATACTCTAAATGCTCTTTAGTGATTACAAAACAAACTTTACTCACTCCACGTTCACACCCCAAACATACTATCCCAGAGTCCAAAGGTCAGAATGGTCCCGATGGCCAGTTGAGATTCCTTCCGATCATAAGATGCGGGGAGCCGGGGAAACCACATCTGTATCCACATGGGGCTCTGGATCAATAAACAACTCCAATTTGCAGAAGTCATATGCAACTATTTATAGTCCATTCTGTCACATCCTCAGTTCTTTGCCTTTGCTTACTAGGCCTTCTACCCACACAATTCCAAAGAGACAATCCTGGGCGAGCTGCCATGATCCAAGGCAGGCCATATCCTTCAATTCTTGTACAATTTTATATCAGTCCAGCTGGTGGTGTTTCCTTTTCTGTTCTTTTTCCGTGTTTTTCTCTGAACAAAACAAGATTGTTTTTGCTCAGATAGTTCTAATAGTCCTTGACTGTATATTCTTGCTTCGGTTGCCAAGTTGCAACGCACGTATTCATGTCAAGGGTGCGTCATTCATACCAGGCCTCAATGACATATCCATGTAATATGTTATAGATGAATTACAATGTGTGTGTGTGTATATGTATGTATGTGTGTATATATATATCCCAACATCCCCCCCTCTTGATACATGATTAATGCCATTAATTATTGTATCAATTCATAATGTCGCAAGCAATGCAATTTTATATATCACTTGCTCCAAAACTACTTGTCGCTTTCTTATTCGGCAGTATAAACATAGCCTAATAAAGGTTAATACAATAATTAATGCAAATAAAATCACAATAGGATGTAGCGTTTAATTTAGAAGAGTTGTGACACTGGGAGACCATCCTTTGAAAATATCATACCAATGTGAAATTGCCAATTCTTCTCCTTCTTTCCTCAATTTTAATATTTGACCATTGTGGATCAAAATGTTTATTTTTCCCAGTTGAGCAGACTTAGATATTATCTTTTGCATATTGCCTGTTTTTTTCACTTTCATTGTTCCCAATGTATCCCCAGATCAAAGGACCAGTCCACATCTTTTGGTTCCCAAACAATTTCCTTTTTTAAAAATAGAGGACCTCGGTAAATAATTCCATTAATAATGACCTCTGTTATATTACCTTTTCATGACTCAGTTGGGCCTTTTTCTGTCATACTTCCCCAAAATACATGTTTTTCGGTGGCTACCACACAAACACACCCGTTGCCTAAATCAAACACTCTTGTGCCATGAGAGGCTAAATATTGCATGATATGTTGTCTGCTTGAATGGTTCAAATGACATCCCTCTAGGGACCAAGTTAGTTGTGGGCACACCCATTTACGTCATCCCCACTCTTCACGATGTTTCATTAATTCTACTAATTTATAATCCTCCTCTTCTTGAATTAAGTGTGTCCCACTTATTTCTATTTGCTATAAGTCTTCATTAATAATTTTTGGGAACACCCAGGCCATTGCTGCTTTTTTTGCTTCCCTGTGTTGTGTAACAGCATTCTGCCTTTCCACTCCACTCTCAGAGTGGCTTGATCCCAATTAAACTCCATATATTTCTTCCATCCTGCAATTCGTTGATTCCATATATGAGGATCTTTGAGCCATTCAAAAGGCCGTGGTCCATTACTTAACAGTGAAGTTTGCATCTGTACACATCGTTTTATTGTCAAACTCAGACACACCAAATAGATTTACATTTAAAGACGTTTTCAAGGGTTGTGCTTGTTTCAATTGGAGTTCCACACTTCTTATTCCTTGTTCCGATAATTTGCCAAAATTTTGTGTCACGTGTGTCTGTATAGCCCCCAAAATCTTACCAAAGCTGACATTTTCCCTTGCAACATCTCAATATCAAATCTTTTGGCCTTAGATATTCCTATGTCCCATTTTTGCCATCTTCCCACCATATTTCAAATTTTACCTGAAAAGGGTTTTTCTTTACATCTGGTTTTGTTTGGTCCTGTTTTTCCCATTCTGTCCCACGAATAATGTATTTTTCCCTTTGATCCATACCTCCATCCTAGAGGTGCTCCCATATGTATATCCATGTACCCCTCAATTTCTCCAAATACTCTAAAAACTTAAAAGCCAAAAACCTTATTTTCACCCTTTTTGAATTATGAGGATCCTCAATATTGAAGTCATGGCCATTATTCCATAGGAATAATATCCAGTGCTTCCAGCTGTATTATTCTAAATACTTACGCTGACCTCTTCTATCTTCAGTCGAGCTCCAGTATTATTTTTTTTCTTCCTAAAATATAACGCACACAACACAATTCTTCTACTAAGCACAAAATGCTGAGAAAGCATAAACAATAAACCAGTTATAAAAATTGTAGCACTGTATCCACGCTCCAAATCCAAGGTCCGTACAGGATAATCTCCATGCAATTGGGCATTCCTTTCCCTCTGTAAGATAAACTAAAAGAAAGGAACATTATTTAATCTTTAGGCCATAAATTTAATTGTGATGTGTGGACTCACTTTCCCTTTTCCCCTTTGTTAATCTGCACTACAGAAGATGACATTTTGTTCATGATGGAAAATGGTCCAACCCATCTAGATTCCAGGACATGATTTTTCTATGCTAATTTCAAATACATTTTCCATAATTTACTGTCCTGAGCCACACGAGAATCCACATAGTCTCTTGCTTTTTCAATAGCGTCAGTTTAAATTCCGTTTTCTTAAGTTCTGTTGGTAACGCCCTTACCCACTGGGTAACTGATATCTCCTCTTCTTCTTCTGGGTACAATAAAGAGCTTCACAATCTCATAGACTTTCCAAAGAGCATTTGTTAAGCATGGTAGTCAGTACCCAATAGATCACTACTTCGGATGGCTGCCAACACCATTCACAATTTATCATTCCAATCTTTGCCAGTTTCTTGCACTACTTTGCATAGAGCTTGTTTAATAGTTTGATTCATTGTTTCTACTGTCCCTGACGATTGAGGATGATAGGGGATATGTAGTTGTTGGTTTATTCCTAAAGCTTTTAATAAACTTTTAATTACTCCTCCTACAAAATGTAGGGCCCATTATCTGAATCAATTACTTTTGGAGTTAATAGAATCATAGAATATCAGGGTTGGAAGAGACCTCAGGAGGTTATTTAGTTCAATCCCCTGCTCAAAGCAGGACCACCACCAACTAAATTATCCCAGCCAGAGCTTTGTCAAGCTGGGCCTTAAAAACCTTCAAGGATGGAGACTCCACCACCTCCCTAGGTAATGCATTCCACTTCTTCACCACCCTCCTAGTGAAATAGTGTTTCCTAATATCCAACCTAGACCTCCCCCACATAATTTTCCATATCTACTAAACACTACTTCCCACAACTTTTTGGCAGTAGTCTCTGCAGTATGATTTCTGGTGTGAATCGCCTCCACCCACCCAGAAAAGGAATCTACTATCACTAATAAATACTGATTTCCCCCTTTAGATCTTAAGCACTTTATCAATATAATCAGCCTGTATTCTACTCCATGGCCCCACAATTCTTTGGTGCAACACGGGTCTCGAATTCAGTGGTGTATTCCTGTCTGCTGCACACCTTATGCAGTTTTTAACAAAATTTTCTATGTCCTTTTGCACCTTAGGCCATATTCCAATTTGTTTTATCTTAAAGAGAGTATTCTCTATTCCTTGATGCACTATAGAGTGACACAGGCTAATAATCTCTTCTCTTTGAAGTTTGTCAGGTACCCACTTTTCCTCTCCCGTTTTTTTTATTTACCGCATGGCCACCTTGTGTATTTCAGTTTCCCCATTTTTCCTCAGATTTAACCTCCTGTTTTATGACTTGAGCTCTGGTAACTACCATAACTCTCAAAGGTTCCTTTACTGCTAATTTTTTTTAAAAAAAATTCATTTCCTTCTCGCTTTTGGTGACCTATAATATGTCTTTCTTTTAATTTTCCTGGGTATTTTTTTCAACCAATCATAGATTTCCAATCCTTCTTTTGGACCAAATTTCCCCCCTCAGCTGTTTCCCAATGATTCTTTGTCCAAATCCCAATCCAGTATATCAGTCCTTGTATCACAAAGTCTGAATCCATATAGACATAAGGACACTCTGCAACATTATTTTTCTGTTTAAGCAGATCACTCAAAGCTCTGAGCAGAAATCAGACTTTTAGAACCAGAAATAGTTTCCCCATCAATTTGTACAGCCGCATATCCCATATATTTCTTGGAGTTCTCATGGTATGAACTACCTTCTGTAAACAAAACTCTTTTTCTCTGAGGCTTAACACTTCATCTACCAGGGGGTGCTTCTTCAGCTAACCTCGGTTTGGTTTCTGGAAATGGGCATTCATGCTCCTCTCCTTCCGTCAGGAGGACATAGGGTAACATCACGGCTTGTCTGTTGTTCTCACAAGTAACATCTCTGTTAGTTAACATCAAGGGCCACTGGCCCATCCTGGCATTCAATACTCCTTTTTCCTGCAGTTTCCCTGATCAAATATATTTCAGGGGAGAGGTGAGGTGTTTGTATTATAACAGGGGCTGTGCCAGTAGTCAAAGCAAAAGCTTCACTGGCCCATACAGCAGCTAAACAGTCTCTTTCACAGATCCCAAACTGCTGCCCCATAAGGGTTAATCTCCTAGACGCGTACGCTACCGGTATTAACTTTTCGTCAATTTCCTGCATTAGTACCGATGCTAGACTTTGTTGGGTTGCTGCCAACTTAATCACAAACGGCTTGTTTATCTCTGGGAATTTCAATGCTGAAGCTTGCATCAAGCTTGTTTTAAATGATAAAAAGTGTCTTTTTGTTCAGGGCCCTGCTCCCATGCTCCTTTCTTTTTTAGTAAATGCCACAAGGGTCCAGTGATAGCGGCAAAATTCCAGATGTGTTTCCTTAAATAATTAAATCCTCCTAACATCACCCTCAAGGCATGAGACTCCTCTGGCCTTGGTAAATTCATTAATGATTTCACCTTTTATTGATCTACCTGAATTCCTTGTTCCCCTAGGGTCACCCCCAAATAATTCACTCTCCTCTGCACTAGTTGGGCTCTCTCTTTATTAGCCTTGAAACCCATTTCCTGGATGAGTTTCAACACTTTTTTAGTCCACTCAGTCACCTCCTCTCCAGTGTCCTTCCCTTCCCCCTCTCCCCCACCAAATATG
The DNA here is from genome assembly GCF_007399415.2 of Gopherus evgoodei. NCBI lineage: Eukaryota > Metazoa > Chordata > Testudines > Testudinidae > Gopherus > Gopherus evgoodei. The sequence goes on along the minus strand of NC_044325.1, from coordinate 152,082,410 downwards.
TCATCTACGAGGTGACGTTCTCCCGATCCTCTTTGGATAATTGATCCAGCATTGCTGCGCAATAGCCAGAGCGCAGTGTCAGCCCTGGGGAATTTTTAAATAAGTCCTGTTGTCCCTTAACAGTCAACGCAAAGCAGGCCCAAGAATCTGGATGCAATGGTGAGAAAACAATTTGCCAAGTCTATGACAGAGAATCCTTGTATTCTTTCCATCACTTGAAGTAGATCTGTTACTATTGGTGCCATGGGGGGTGTAGCTTTATTAAAATCCACTGTCAATCTCCAGTCTCTTGAGGCTTTTAATACGGGCCAAATTGGGCCATTGTATGCAGAATTCTCCCTTTTCAGTCACTCCCTGTTGTTCTAATGATTCAATTATTTTCTGAATTCCTGCCTCTGCTTGCACAGGATATTTATATTGTCTCTGCAGTGGCACGTTGTCCCCCAGGATTTTAACACATGCTTTGATTTTTACAATATTTGGCTTTATTCCTAATCCATACATCAGGAAACTCCTTTACCCACATCCTGTTGATCCAGTATAATCTCCTCCACTGCTTCTGCAGCACAGATTCTTGGAATGTACCCTGCTGTCAGGACGCTTTCCGTCCAGCCGCGCATGTGCCACAGAACTGCATTGGTTAAATCCAAAACGAACCGATTCCTCTACAGAAAAGGAGTCCCCAATATTACTGGCTTAGCTGCCCGATCTATCTGAAGCATTTGTTCTTTAGAACAAATATCTCCCTCTGTCTGGGTATAGCTTTCTACTGTATGATACATTTTTCCTGTCACTCGTTCCCCAGTAAAGGAGGCTGCTGGAATCTCTGACACGCATTGAGTCAAATCACAACTTCTATTTACATTAGACCATTATCCTAGGCCTCCCGTCTTAATCTAGTTACCATCTCCCACTTCTGGGAACCCATTTCCAATGGAAGCTACTTGTCGTCAGGGCCTCCCTATAGAGCGGTTTCTCTGAAACCTCAGCTGCAACTCTTCTCTGCTCCTTAGATATTTCCTCTTCCATCCTTTGCATTTCTTTGATCAATTCATCTGTGCATCTCCCATTCCACTTAGCCATATCTTCCCCCCTCAGTTTCAAATACCTCCAAGCAATATTCCGAATCATATCTACTCCTTTCTGGGGCTCGAATTAACTCTTTCATTCCTACCACTTGATGGTCTAATTTATCTTTGTCTGCCTTAATCCCTTCCCAATCCACCATTCTCTTTTCCAATTCCCTGTTTTGTTTCCCCATTTGTTCTAACTGAGTTTGCATAATCTGTGCTTGCCTCACTTCCCACTCCAAATTTCCCTGGCAGGTTTTAGAATAATCTTGCAATATTTGTAACTCCGCACAGATTTCCCCCTTACATGCTGTTGACTTTTTTACAGCTTCCCACAACAGCCACACTACAGCCGTTTGCTTTTTACTGGCATTATGCTTGTACAGCTGTACATATTTCTCAAACATGTTTTCTAAGATATCAGTCATTACACTGGACTCCACTGCGCCCTTCTTTGGTCACGGATTCACAGGCCTGTGCTCTCTCAGCTCCTCACGATCCCAGGGAGGAACCCCTTCAGTGCGACAGACCTTCTCAGAGGTTCACTCTCTCCCGGGGTTAAGCCATAGGCTCCTCCGCCTCCTGGAACCGCACCTCTCAGAGCCTTCAGCATGCCTGTCTCTCGCTAATCCCTCTTCATTCTACTGCTCCCCAGTCATTCACTACAGGATGCTCTGTCCACGGGGTGCAGTTTATCCCACTGCTGCCACTAGTTGTCACGGAGTCACCGGGCCAGTGCTTACACAGCTTCAACCTTCCTGGTCTGACCTTGGAGCATTCAGCAATCCCCTTCCACACTGTGTGCTTCCCACAGCAAGTCCGCCTGGGCAGGGCTCCTGGGGAAGCCAGATGGCCCTGCAACCCAGGTCTGCAGTCAGATGTGACTCTCAGCCAGCCAGTAAAACAAAAGGTTTATTAGTCGATAGGAACATAGCGTAGGACATAACTTGTTAGCACAGAAATCAGTGACTTTCAGCCAAGCCCATCTTGGGGAGTCCTGGGCCAGAAGCCCTGAACTCCCCCTCTTCCAGTCCCCCAAAGCAGACTCCCAGCAGCAGGACCTCCGACCCCCCAACCTTGCGTCTTCTCCTTGTCTTTGTCTCACTTCCTGGGCAGTGTTACTTGATCATCACCTGGTTGCATCCCCCTCCTAGGTCTCAGGTTACAAAGGGCACCGGTTATAGCATACATGCAGACAGCTGGAGCAGCCTCACCTGCCCCAGAGGTCTTAGCCAAAGGCACACACCCCTGTTCCCACCACTGAGATATTGGTGCAGCACACAGGGAAACCAAGGCACACATTATTCATGCAAAATGGTAAAACTCACATAGGCTCAACAGTAAGACTCACATACAACATAACAAGGGGAAATCCCCACTTCGTGTCAAGCCTGTAACATATTACATGGATGGGTGTGTGTGTATGTATTTTTTATAGAGAGAGAGAGACACACACACACATACAGTCTGCTCCCAACAGTAGTAGCTTTGCCTAGACTATATTTCTCTAGTTTGTTTATGAGAAGGTCATGTAAGACAGTATCAAAAGCTTTACTAAAGTCAAGATATGTGACATTTATTGCATCTCCTCTATCCACAAGGCTTGTTACCTGCCAAAGAAGGATATCAGGTTGGTTTGACATAATTTGTTATCGGCAAATCCATGCTGACTGTTAGCTCTTACTTTATTTCCTTCTAGGTGCTCACAGATAGAATGTTTGATTACTTGGTCCATTATCTTTCCAGGTACTGAAGTTAAGCTATCTGGTCTATAATTCCCTGAGTTGTCCTTATTCTCTTGCCTATAGCTAGGTACTATATTTCCAGTCCTTGGGTCTCTCTACCATCCTCCACAAGTTCTCAGAGATCATCACTAATGGTCAGAGATCTCTTCATCCAGTTCCTTAAGTATTCTAGGGTGTATTTCATCAAGCCCTGCCGACTTGAAGACATCTAACTTGTCTAAGTAATTCATAACTATTTCTTTTCCTATTTTAGGCTCAGATCCTACCCCATTGACACTGATCTTCATTATGTTAGTCAACCGATCACTGCTACCTTTTTGGTGAAAACTGTAAATAAACCCCTCTGATTGAAATAAAAACAAAATCTGTTTGAAAACAAAACCAGGGCCCAGTTGTGCAGGCACTGCCTGTATCCTGGGCAGGCTACAATTTAAGCATAAAACGATACCCATGGGAGCAGGTGCTAGGCGCTGCACAAACAACATTGGGTAGAACCACCCTTAGTCAAACTGCAGATTTGTTGCGGCATTTTGTATCAGAAATTACAGAGCAGTTATATAAGTTTAGTAAAGGTCACAGGTCCTTTAATTTACTGTGACAGCTCCATGATTTTTAATAAAATCTGCCTTCCTCGCCCTCCCCAAGAGGCACTAGCCACCCAAAGAAGCACCTTCCCCCAGTGCTGCAACCCTAACCCCAGCCTGGTGCAGAGGGGTCGGGGTGGGCCTCAGTGGATCTGGATGGCAATGCCATCCACTGAAGTTTGGCCCACCTCCCCCACCATCATGACTGGTTGCGGGGGCATATCTGAGTGGCACTGGAACCCAGCAGGCCAGGTCTCAATGTCCAGAGCAAGGTGTTGGGTCCAGCCCTGTGGGATAGGAGCTGCCATTGCAGGGTGAGGCACCCATCCAAAAAACAATCACAAAGAGATGGGGAAATCACCCCATCTGTGACATTTTTCCATCTTTGTTGAAGGTGTAGTTTTAACCCTGAGCTAACATTGGGATTGCCTCTGCTCTCTCCAGCAGGGCGCAGGATCCTGGGAGGAAAGAGGGCACAGGCTGAATGTGGGGAAACCGTGGCAGGAAAGCAGGATCCCACGGCTCACAGAGGGAGCCATGCACAGGACGCAGTCCATCCCCAGGGTAAACTCAGCCAGAGACCAGATGTGGCTACACACCAGAGACTCCCCATGGGCCAGGGTCATCATCACTGCATTGACTGCGGCAAGAGGTTCAGCAACGCCTCCGCGCTGACCCAGCACCAGCACACGCATGCCAGGGAGCAGCCGTATCGTTGCTCTGACTGCAACAAGGGTTTTGCAGAGAGCTCAAGGCTGAGAATACATCAACGCACACACACCGGGGAGCGGCCGTACCGTTGCTCTGACTGCCACAAGGGTTTTGCACAGATTGCATACCTGAGAATACACCAGCGCATGCACACCGGAGAGCGGCCGCGCTGCTGCCCCAACTGTGGCAAGAGATTTGCACACAGCTCAAGCCTGAGAACACACCAGCGCACGCATACAAGAGAGCGGCCATACCACTGCACTGACTGCGGCAAGGACTTTGCAGAGATTGCACACCTGAGAATACACCAGCGCACGCACAACGGGGAGCGGCCGCACCGCTGTGCTGACTGCGACAAGAGCTTTGCACAGATCGCACACCTGAGAAGACATCAACGCACACACACAGGAGAGCTGCCACACCACTGTGCTGACTGCGGCAAGGATTTTGCACAGATTGCATATCTGAGAATACACCAGCGCACCCACACTGGGGAGCGGCCATATCGCTGTGCCGACTGCGACAAGGGCTTTGCACAGATCGCACACCTGAGAATACATCAACGCACACACAGTGGGGAGCGGCCATACTGCTGCATCAGCTGTGGGAAGAGCTTTGCAGAGAACTCAAAGCTGAGAATACACCAGCGCACGCACACTGGGGAGCGGCCGTACTGCTGCACCGACTGTGGCAAGAGCTTTGCAGAGAGCTCAAGCCTGAGAATACACCAGCGCACGCACACCGGGGAGCGGCCGTACCACTGTGCTGTCTGTGGAAAGGACTTTTCACAGATCGGACACCTGAGAAAACACCAGCGCATGCACATGGGAGCGGCCGCATCACTGTGACGATTGCAGCAAGAGCTTCAGCAAAGCCAATACACTGACAAACCACCAACACATAAGCACACCGGGGAGCGGCCGCACCGCTGTGCATACTATGGTAAGAGGTTCAGCAATGCTGCCAAGCTGACCCAGCACCAGTGCATAATCTCCTACCTGAGCGCACACCAGCGCGCGCACACCAGGGAGCGGCCATACAGCTGTCACGATTGCGGCAAGAGCTTCAGTGGCACCAATGCATCAATGAGGCATCAGCACACACACACCAAGGCTGGCCATTCCAGTGCACTCACTGTGGCAAGAGCCTGCACAGAGCTTATACCTGAGAACACACCAGCGTGTTCACAGCAGGGAGTGGCCATACAGCTATGCTGATTGGCAAACGCTTTGCTCAATTGGGCAACCTCACCTGGCACCAGTTGACTCACCAACGCCCCTCTGCCACCGCTAGGGCTTGACAGGCTTCTGGCAGCTGGCGGGCCTGGCACAGTGCCAGCAGGAGGAGACCAGGGAGTGGTCCTGTCCCCGTGATGCCCAGCAGAGAGTGTGTGGGGCAGGGAATGGGACTTTGCTGAGCAGTGTGGGGAAGAGCAGACAGGTGGGGGGATTTTAGAGCAGATGGTCACAGCCTACTCCATTAGGGACCCCCTGCCTCTAGCTGCCATCCACGCAGGTGTCTGTATTCCCTTCTTCTCCCTCTCACACACACATCTAGCTATGAGGCAGCCAGGACAACCCCCCCATCTAGATGGGACCATGTCAGGAACTTCCCCCCACTGCTACCTCGGTTCCAAGCAGGGGCCGACTCTCAGGGGCCATCTGGAGCTGGGATTTGCATTCCTGTCTCAGCATGGATTGGTCTGAGGGACGGGGTAGGACAGCCTGGTGTGTGACATTTAAAGACAACTCAGGAACTGCTCATGCTGTCTACTTTAAATTCGAATGTGATGAAGAACTGCTACATATCTAATCTGTAACAAAGGTCTGTCTAAGCAGGTGTTTCTTTGCTATTAAAGGAGCTGATACATTCGAGTGGCATAGGGAAAAGCCAACATGAAGTGCAAATCTCTCAGATCAACCAACCAACCAAAATGTTCTAACGCCTAACTGACCATGAGGCCTGATGAACTGTGACTGGCAGGTGCACACAGAGACTTTTGCATTACTCCTTGGGGAAAGCCGTGCTAAAAAATTAAACATTCTGCAAACCCTATTTAAAAATTCTGCATATTTTATTTGTCAATATAACACACTATAATCACGCTAGCTTCCATTGTTTTGGTTATTTCAAAATACCTGTCAGCTACTATGTCTAAGCTGAAATCACAACTGAAGGGTGTTTACCAGACACGTCTGGGGAGTGGATAAGTGTTTCTCAAAAACAAAGAAGTTAACACTTCCAGCCCATGTGTCCTCAAAGCTGAGGGGCCATCACCTATCAGGTAGCCATTCTTTGGAAAGGGAGACAATCAGGAACAAACAGACCTGCATTTAGAAAACAACAGCATGAAACCTCTTTGCCACCAAAGTTCACGTCTCCTCACTCAGCTGAGAACTTTGTCTAGGGGTCACTTAAAAAAAAGCATTTCAAAGGGAGATTGAATTATAAAAGAGAGGGGCAAAAACACCTCATTATTTCTCCCTGTTCATCTCTTGTTATCACCTAAGAGGACAAAAAGAAGAAAAGAAAAGCAGCTCTTGGACCTCAGGAACTGAGCCTGACCTGAAAACTTGGTCAGCAATGCTACTGGAAACCTGTGCTAAGGGACTTCACCTCGCCCGAAGTCTAGTTTGTTCAGTTTAGTACTAGGAAGTGTTTATCTTTTTTTTTTCTTGCAACCATTTCTGACTTTGATGACTCATCACTTGTACTCACTTGAAATCTATACCTTTGTGATTAAATAAATTTGTTTTCTTCTTTAATTGAAATGAGTCCAGTATTGTGACCTGTGTGGGTATCTCTGTTTGGGGTGGGAAACTGTTATATCTTGATCCCCTTGGAGGGGCAAGGGACCTATTATATCAGGATTGTCCAGGAAAAGGCTGGGCAACAGAGGCTGCAGATTTTTTGGGGGAAATCTGGGACTGTGTGTCTGTTGGGGTCACCCTGTTGTAATAACCAAGGCTGTGAAAGCCAGAGTGTGAGCTGAGTATGGCTGGCAGGCAGCTGCTATACACAGACACTCAGGGTAAGACCGGTTGTAGTGAGGCAGCCTGCCTCCCAGCCACCCCAGAGATAGATGAGCCTCTCCGGATACCAAAGTGGGCGGAGTCACTGGAACCTGTGCTCACACCCCAGAGGTCAAGGCGCAGGACCGGAAGTATAAAAGCCCAACCCCAGGACTCAGAAGCTGCCTGGCCGCCGGAGAGGCCGGACTCTGGTGCCCTAGCTCCCGCTGGGGAGACTCCTGGCGCCTGTGACTGAACCGAGGACTGGCCATACCCATTGAGGCCAGACACCGACCAGATGATGGGGAAGCCAGTAAGCCTACCAGTAAGAAGGGACCCAGAGTTGCTTCCCGGCTTACCGCTCGCAGAGTACCCCGAGGAGCCCATGGTGCTCGATGCCATAGAGGACGCCGACCAGATGCAGGTACTGATAGAGCGGGAGGTCGGAAGTAGCCTGGGGGCAGCCGACACTAGTCTGGCTGCAACACACCCAGAGCTGATGTCAGTGTGTTGCGGCCAGGATCCCATTGACACAGCAGCAGGCTGTCAGGGCCCCGGGCTGGGATGCAGAGGAGTGGGCGGGTCTGCGTCCCCCCTGCCACCCCACTCACGGGTGGCAGTCTCCCCCTCGCCCGACACTCAGGACCAGGAGCCTGGGCTTTGCCCTTGAACTGTTTGTTCGCTGCCCCACCCTGACCTAGGGCCTGGGCTTATTACAAAACTCTCTGCTCCGCCCCTGCCTGCGGGTCTGACCCCTGAACTGCTTGTTTGCTGTCCTGTCCTGCCCTGCCCTGACCCAGGGCCGGGCCAAGCACTGAACTATTTTTGCTTAGCCCCTGCCAGGCGGGGAGAGGGGACCTGAGCCCTTGACTGTTTTCTGCCTCACCAGGCAAACTTGTCAACTCACCGAACTTGTGTAGTGAGGTGGCCTGGCTCCCAGCCACCCCAGACAGGGGTGACTCCAACAGCACACCCCTACACCGGTGTCACGGAGTCCCTGGGTGATGCTTTGGAACTGCTCCCCACAAAGCCAGTCAGGACTTTGGGGAGCCTCCTCTCCCTCGGAGCAGACTGTCTTCAGGGCAAGAAGCTCACATGGCTTCATCTTCCTGGGTCTCTCCTTGGAGCATTCAGCATCCTCTGCCCCTCTGTGCACTTCCCACAGCGAGTCCGCCCAGGCGGGGTCCTGGGGAAGCCAGAGGGTCCTGCACCCCCACTTCGCAGTCAGACGTGACTTTTAGCCAGCCAGTACAACAGAAGTGTATTAGATGACAGGAACGTGGTCTAAAACAGAGTTTGTAGTTCAGAGAACTGGATCCCTCAGCCAGATTCATTCTGGGACCCAGTGAGCCAGACAACCCCGTCTGCCCTCACTTCCCGTTCCCCAGCCAGCTCCAAACTGAAACCCCCTCCAGCCCCTCCTTTCTGGCCTTTGTCTCTTTCCCGGGCCAGGAGGTCACCTGATCTTTGTTCTCACACATCTTTAGCTATCCCCTTGCAGGGGGGAAGGGCCCAGGGCATTAGTTGCCACGGAGATAGTGTGTCAGCCAGAAACTGAGGCACCCACACAGTATTCAGAGGAAACATTAAGAACAGCCCCACTTCGTCACATCTGGAATGCTGGAAGCTATTTGTGAGTGAGCCGCGTGGGGAGCTACAGCAGCAAAGCATTACTAGGCACGCCAGGTTACAGGGCAGGCAGTGACACTACCCTCTTCTCCCCTTCCCCCCCCCCATGTCTGGATTACATCCTGGATCCTTAGACAATGAGAATGGACACAACTCATATCCTGGTTGGATGTTCCAAGCTTTTGCCATGAGTACAGGCAGTGATGAGCTGCCAAAAACTGAATAACTGGTTCCCTATAAAAAGTTCTGATTTAAGGGGGGGAGTGGGGGAAGGGCCAGGAGAGACATACCTGTGAGGCTGGGGACCCCTGCAGGGCCTGAGGCAAATTGCCCCACTTGCCCCCCGGCAACCCTAGAACTTGCAACCCCCTCTCCCCTTACCTTGCTGGCAGCTCAAAGCAGCAGGATGACTCAGGAGCTCAGCTGAGCTGCCCAGCTGCTGGCCATGCTGCAGCTCTGCGGGAGGTGGCTAGGGGGAGACATCCTCATGGGGCCAGGGGCCCCTGCAGGGCCCAGGCCAATTGCCCCACTTGCCCTCTCCCCTCCCCTCTGGCCAGCCCTGGAGCTTGCAGCAGGACCCTACACACACACCTTGCCGGGACTCTCAAAAAGTGGCAGCAGGATGACCCCAGAGCTCAGCTGAGCTGCCCAGCTGATGCCGGCGGCTGGCCACGCTGCAGCTGGGGGGAAGCGGGGGAAGGGCCGGGAGAGCCTCCCCAGCTGAGAATCCAGGGAGCAATAGGATGGTCCAGCCCACGGACTGGAGTTCTTTGCCCACTCCCTGGCCCTTTAACAACCGGTTCTCCACGAAGGTCTAATTTTAGCAACCGGTTCTTGGGAACCGGCTCCAGCTCACCACTGAGTACAGGTCATTTACTGATTGGCCCAGGCCAGTTTTGCCCAGCAGTGACCAGACTGCACCACCCAACAAAAATAGTTTAAAATGTCCCACGTTGTTCAATGTGTAATTTCCTGAAGTCAAAACATCTGCATGAAAAAGATGGTGAGTGGGACCATCATGGCCTGGCCAGGGAGAGCACCCCCTGCTAGGTAACAACTGAACTCTGGTTGCTGAAAAACACCCTACTACCTCCATCTTTTAAAGTCAGGTGTTGGGCAACAGCTCAGAAATCAGCCATCTGCCCGTTCTCTGGGTGATCACAGCACCTTGAGTGAATCACCTGAATCAACTCCCTCTCTGTCTCTAGAACCAGTCACTGCAACAGAGAAGCTGAGCTAGAGAAGTCACCTCCATGCCAGCGCCAATGGATATGTAGAAAAAAGTCATTTTGCATATTTACAGATTGGTTAATGAACCATATTTACATAGTGAATTGACAACGTGGTGGTGTAAGCTAACTGCTTCATATCTGAGTTAACACCTTCTGGGTGACTAAAACAGATGATGCGCAGAGGTGACTGGTAACAGCTGATACGGGGGGGAGGGCACAATGTAAAGGTTCTGGTGGTGTGCTGCAGGGTTCAGGGCTGGTATTCGAGACAAAGGAGTTTTGATTTCTAGACCTACTTTTGATGTCATTGTGTCGGGTTGCCCCCCCCCTCGGGGTGCCACTTGATGTACTGGGGTACCACTTAGCCCACCTGTTACACCCGTCTGGGCTCCCTTACCCATTCCTTCTGCTCACAGACAGGTAAGGCCACAGCCAGCTGCAGAAAGACACAGACAGTGAAATCACCTCTGCCTCCGAAGGCTTCAATTAAGGAATTGCCCAGCATTCAAGTGCACAACCCCTCTGGAGTGTAATCCCAAAATTACATCATCTTGGCAGAGAGCACTATATGGCACAAAGCTCATGAAATTCACCTCCTCCCTCGTTGTGGAGGGAGATATGCATGGCTTTTCCCCCCCCCGCCCGTTATGAATTTCACAAACTGGTTTTAGAGAAAACAGAGTTTATTAACTACAAAAGCTCAATTTTGAGTTGTTATAAGGGATAGCACAGAGATCAAAGCAGATTACCTGACAAATAAAACAAAACACGCAAGCTAAGCTCAATATGCTAAAGAAACTGGTTATAAGCATCTATTTCTCACCCTAAATGTTCTTTTGGGCAGATTGCAGAGGTTCTTGAAGGCAAACTGCTCTTGCTTGCAGCTTAAAACTTCAGATGTTTCTTTCACAGGCTGGACCGCTTTCCAGCATGGTTTCAGCTCTTGTCCCTCCCCTCCCACCAGTCTTTGTTTCACACAGCAGTCATCTTGGGTGGGGATTCAGTGAAGAACAAACACTGATTATATCACTCTCCTGCCTTAAATAGGTTTTACATATGGCCAGAATCCTTTGTTTTCCAGTGTGAGCCCCACACCCACCTCCTGTCAGTGGAAAAGTACTAATTTTATCATGGAGTCCCATATCAAGTGACATGATCACATGACTCCGCAGCCACAACTCAGAGTCTGTTTGCTGGGTCCACAGGAAGGTTTTCCAGGAAGGTGGGACATTAGCATCTTCAAAGACCTAGTGTTTTTCCTAATGGCCCATCCAGACTGATTGCATTCCTCTGGTGGGCGTTCCCGAGGTGAAAACCCACTTGTAATTGATACATAGTCAATATTCCTAACTTCAGATACCAAAATGAGACATATGTACAAATAGGAAAATCATATCCATAAATCATAACCTTTCCAATGATACCTCACATAACCCCTCTGGCATAAAATACATCTCGGTTATGCTATAATTATGTAATAATATTTCTATGAAGATTATGGGGCGTAGTGTCACTGTCATAGCAGACAGGGACTTCTAAAAGAGAGCTACACATGAAGCAGCTTTGGATAGCACTGATGTATTATATCAATTTGAAGAACAGAGATAATTGCAAACTAAACCTTTGATATGATCTTTTGGGGATCTCGTGATAATATCAGTGTAACCCACATACCTCCTGGGTATGGTGTTCTGTCCACTGCAATGACACGGAGACCACTTAGAGAGAGCTAAAGAGTCTGCTCTACAGCCCATTAGCTTTTAGTTCATGTGGCAGAGGCTCATGCATTAAGCTCCAGAGGCCCTAGGTTCAAGCCTGCCCGCTGACAACACGGGTCTATTGGCGTTAAATCAGCACCCAATAATTATGTCAGGAATCAGTTCTAATTTAACCATATAATATTATTTTCCCTCTGTATTTGAATCTGCTCTCTCTGCTGGATTTACAAGGAGAGTGTGGCTCTCCTGAGCATCACAGGTATCAGAAATCTCATGCTAACCTTCCTGGTGGCTATGATGTCTCTCTTCTGGTATTGTTAGGTAAATAAAGCAAGTCCTCACTCACCTCTCCAGCACCCGAGTTCGTGCGGAGTTGGTATGGGGCACACAATTCTGTCAGAGACCAGACACCAATGCGTTGATCAACGGGCTCACACTATCCTTAGCTCTAAAAGCTTTAGATTAAGTGTGGCCCCTTTATTAGGGGTGAGCATCAATATTTATACACAGAAGTAAACAAAGTGATTAACAAAAGATAATGGTCATGCGTAATCAATCAAGATTTTACAGGAAAAGCAAGTTAACAAGTAAATGCATAGAGATAAAGGCTAATGGCTACTTGAGAAAGGGGGTGTCATGAGTAGTTTGCAGGTCAGTGTTTTGTTCAAAAGGGTTCAGGAAGGATTATGCAGAGACAGCCAGTCTGGGTGTGTTTTGGCTCCCCAAAGTTCACCAAAAGTTTAGACCCAACAGTATCTATGGTGCCACAGAATGCTGAACATGGGGCATCAGTAGCAAAGCTGGAAAAACAGGAACCGTGGCAGGAGGATAGTTGGTTGAAATAATTTTTGGAATGTAAATTAAAACAGATTTCTGTGCTCAATCTCCGTGCCCAGCCCAGTGAGCCAGGATCTTCCAGTCACCTATCTGAACTTGCCTGCAATTTCAATTTCTCATTACAGTTCACTTTTAACTAGAGATGGACCCCAAACTAGGACACGGAATCCAAATCACTCAGAAACATGAGGAAAATCACATCTAGGTGCAGATTTCAGCTTCACAGCTCAGGTTTATTTTTATGATGGGCCATTTCAGAACTCAAATCCCAACACTCGTGTGAAGTGGCTTGGGTTGGGATCTGAAGTTTAGGATGGATGAAAGCTTCAAAACGGACCCACTTTTGCTATTAACGTTACAAAGTTTAATAGTGTGACTTTCCAGTTCTTAATTATGAGTCATAATATATTCTGATATTAAGGCCCCAATCCAGCAAACTCTTAAGCATGTGCTCAATTATAAGCATGTGAGTGGTCCCACTGAAATCAATGGAACTGCTCAAGTGCTTGGATTTAAGCGCATTGAAGTAGGCTGCCAGGCGAAGGCCTTCAGAAAAAATGAAATAAAATACTGTCAGCTTCAGGGGAACTGCACTTGCATTCCCCTCATCTTCCCATTTCCCCTGGCTCCCACTGCCTCCCCCAGTCCACCCCCACTTTCCCTCCCCAGGCTCCACACCCATTCCCCCCATTGCCTCTGGCCACCACTGCCTCCTTGGGGCTCCCCAGCCATCCCCACAGGCCACTGCTGTCTCCCCGGGGCTCCCCACCCATCAATTCACATGTAAACAGGTAGAAGGATAAACATCTTTTGTCCAGAGAAAACTTCTTTTTCATCTTTTCTGGTGACCAGTTGCCCAAGCTGCAGACCTTAAGAACACTGTCTGCAGTATCGATATCTAACGCCTTACATAGTCTCTGTACAAACATTTCACGATTACGATGACCAGCACGACACAGACTTTCATTAGAAACCTCACATGCCACCCTCTGGTGAACCATTTGTGGCACACCGGGGTACAAATTCAGACCAGGATGGGGGGGGCTGTGTCATCCTGCCCTGTACCCTGGGTGCCCTTTACACTGCTTTGCTGCTCTAGCCTCCAGTCTGGACTAGTCACAAGCTGCCACCAGCATGCAGGACACTCACAGCTACATGAGTGTGTGCTGCAGCCAGCCAGCCACTTCTTGGCTTTCACCAGCCTGGATTATTATTGCAGGGTGACCCCAACACACTTCCAATCCTGGATTTGCCCCCAGAAATGTACATCCTGCCATGCCCAACCCTCTGCCAAACAGTCCAGAAATACTAAATCCATTATTCCTTTAAGGGAATAATATACACCACTTTACTACCACAAATGGAGTTACCCTGACACTTTAAACACACTGGATTAGATGAAACAATAAAACAAGTTTATTAACAACAAAGAGAGATGTTAAGTGGGCACAAGCAATGGGGCATAACAGTCAGAATGGTTACAAGAATAATAAAGATAAAACGCTGTCTAGTTCCTACTAACAAACGATATTAGATTCAAAGGAAAGTTTCTCACCACATGCTCCCAGCAGCATCGCTGACCAAACATTTAGGTCAGGACCCCTCCTCCAGCATCCAATGGCCATTTCCTTTGTCTTCTCAGATGCAGAGAATGAGATGGGCAGGGAGAGAGAGAATGGGTGTCTTGGAGTGTTTGCCCCTCCTTTTTATACTTGCAGTTCCTCTTTGGAAAGCTTTTCCAGCTGAGAACCAAGAGACAGGGGATCTGGTGGTGGAGGGAGACTTCATGGTATTTCTTTGTTAAAAATGCAGATCTCTTTGTCTCTGCTCCTGCTTTCTTGCCAAAGAATGGCCACTTGACGGGTAATGTCCCATCAGCTTTGTTGGCACCCAGCTAGGGCCTCGGCTTGACCTTTGTGTTTGAGAACCCTGGTTAGCCATTCCCCAGACTTATCTGGGAAACACAGGTCAGTCATACTGTCAGCTTATGTTCAGAACTTCAACTAGAACATTACTACATGCATTTTACCATGATACTCTATTACTGATCAGCAAGGCATGAGTTTTCAAATGATACTTCACAAGGCATGCCATGTACAAAGTTTATCACAATCATGAGTAAGGTGCAAATACAGGAGTATATTCTGTCACACCATTACGTAAATATCAGACCATGGGGATTCCTTTAATCCCTATGTACCCCCGCTTTGCCAGGTGGCATCAAGAAGTTTCAATTTTCTCAGTGTTTTTCAGTGTTTTGCTAATGTAACATTTTATTTTGACTATTGTTCCAGTTCATTCCAATTTTCCATTATATTAATTTTAATGTAGAGTTATTGATTTCTATTAAATTAGAAGGTTTTGACATTAGTGAAAGGAAATAATTCAATGTTTCTGAATTGGTTTTTTTTCTGAATTTTCTTTCTACTAAAAATGTTGACATTTCAATTTTTGATCCAATTCAGAAGGAAAACAAATTTAGAAGTGTCAGAATTTCCCACAGGATGGACACTCTGTTTCCCAGTCATCTCTCCTCGTAACACAAGGACGAGAGAATGTTCAGTGAAATAAAACATGGGAAATTCACAGCTGATCACAGAAAATACTTTTTCACACAATGGGTGATTATCCTGTGGAACTCACTGCCACAGGATGTCACAGGGGGCAAGAATGTACCAAGATTCAAATCGGGACTGGATATTTCTATGGACCAAAAGAACATCTAGAGCTGGAATAATTAATGCAACCAAATTCTGGCAGGAATAGTAAATCTCCTGCTTCAGGGCTCGAGCTGATGGTAACTATTATAGACAAAGATAAGACCTGGCATAGGATTATTATCCCCCACAGCTGCTACTGCAGTGTTCTTACACTTGCCTCTGCAGCCTCTGGTGCTGGAAACAGGACACTGGAGTGGACACACCTCTGCTGTGATCCAGTCTGGCAATTCCCTATGACCCAAGTGATTTGCCCAAGGTCACAATGGCAAGTGGTAGTGCTAGGATTAAAAACCAGGTGTCCTGTAGCCCAGCTCAGCACTGTAGCCACCAGCCCAGCATCATTCCCTCATTCAAGGCTCCCAGTGCCCATTGGCATGGCCCGGCCTGGCCCGGAGAATGCAGCAAGGCTGCAGCCCATGAGTCCCTCAGTCCCCTGAGCTGGACTGGCAGGACCTGGCTATATACCCTCCCTTGCCTTGACGGCCACCTGAATGGATGCTTTGGGCACACTCCTGCTCCACTCATTGATACTGGCTAGGCTAGTGTTGAGATCAGGGTTAGGTCCCCGTTTTGCAACAGGACAGAAAGGGGGTGTCACAAGGGAAATATGGCTGGGATCCCATTCCAGGGCATGCCTGGCTCCCAGCCCCCACTGCTAAAACCCACCAGCCTCTACTCCCCTCCCAAAGCCAGGGATAGAACCCAGGCATCCTGACTCTGAGAAACCCCTGTGTGATCCACTATCTCCCTTGCAGAGCCTGGGATGGAACCCAGCCTGAACCACAGGGACTGGGCTTCCCCTCTCTTATGTGAAGCAGCTGCTAGAGTGGGGCACAGACCCAGCCTCCTTAGGGGAGGCGCTGTGAGACAGAGGAAAGGTCCAGTGGAGAAAGGATGAGAAGGGGAAACACTACCCCACAGACCAGCATCCTCTGCTCCAGCAGGCAGGGAGGGTGCTGGCCTTGGGCTAACAGAGGTTAGGGGGTGCTGGGGTTAGGGGCAATGGCGTCAGTGCTAGTGGTCAAGGCTGGGCTGGCAGGGCTCTATAGCACCCCCATCTGGCTGGGGCTTTGCAACACACAGGATCCCTCTCCCCCTCCCCGCCGCATACATTTCCCAGCGAAGCGCAGCAGCATGGTGAGCTTCTGGAAGAGCCGGCTGCACTCGGCATCTCGCAGGCCCCATGGTGCCTTTCATGTCTGTAGAACTGATAAATGAAATTGTTTTTAATTTATTAAAGTAACTTCTGTTCACCATCCACACTACAATTGCCTACACTGTAACTTCTGTTCCATATTGTAATTCAAACCCCATTTTAAAACACTCACTCCATTTTGTAAAAGCTTCCTCCAACCTTCATTTTTGCAAACCCTGCTGTAATCTTATTAGTTTAGTTTAGATGTGTGAATGAGGTATGTGTGGATGATGGAATCAACCTCCAGCCCCAGCCTGTTCTGATGAGATAAAGTTCAAATACCAACGGCTGAAGACCTAGACAACAGCCCTAAACAAAGTGAGAAGCATCCACCCTAAAAAGAAAAGGACAACAGAACAACAGAAGGAAGATCAAAGCCAGGTTCAAGGCTGAAAGTCACGCCTGCAATTGATGGGAGATCAATCCAAACGCAGAGGCAGCGTGACACAGCAAGACCTATAGACTTTGAATCCAAACTAAAAGCCTATAAAAAAGAAGGGTGAGATGAGAGACTCGGGGTAACATTCTCCTGCCAACATGGAAGGACATCAGTGCCTGCCCAACAGAGATCCAGCTTGTCCTTATGCCTGGCTTTCCTGGCCAGTTAGCCGCCACAAGCTACGAACCCAAGCTACAAAATCAAGCTATGAACTTAAGCTATCTTCAGGACTGGTAACTATGCAGCAGCTGCAGAACATCTGATGGATGTGTGTGTGTGTGTGTGTGTGTGTATAGGTATTAGGTATAATGTGTGTGTATAAGAATTAAGATATTAGTTATTAGTCATAAATCAAATTGTTATCATAATAAATGTGGTATCTTTGTCTTGCCCCCTGAAAAGATCCTGTGTAGTTTTGTCTGTACATGTCTTTGACCTTGACTGTTTGTTGTGGCCCAAGAGGGTGGCTCCCGTGGTGTGCAGGGCCTGGCCCAGTGGCTGGGGAAAGGGGCAGTCGGATATGGGGCAGGGCAACAAGCTAGGGCACCAGCACCGAGGACAGAACATGGCATCTGTATGGGGCACCCGCCCTCTGCAAGGATCTGGGCACTGCCATGGGCACTGGGTTTGAGCTCCTGAAACAAACACATATACACACACACACACATGGTACCCAGGTGGCTGGGAGCTCCTCTAACACACACACATTACACAGCTGGGGTGTGATCTCCTATAACACACACCCCAACATCACACAGCTGAGCAACAAACACACCACACAGCCCGACCCGTCTCACTGTGACACACACGCTGCACAGCCTGGCCATGGCCCTCTTGTACCCACTAGTCCCCGCTCCCCTCCCAGAGCTGGGAAAGAACCCAAGAGTCCAGGCTCCCAGCCCCCCTGCCGTCCTAGCCAGCTCCTCAAGGCGCAGCGGGGCCCCACAGCCCAGGGGCGGGGAGCTGGCTGCCCTCTAATGGGCTCCTGCTGCCCGGACACAAGGTACAGGGGGGTCAAGCAACTGGAGGCAGGGTTAGGGTAGGTGGCTGAAGGCAAAATCAGGCATGTGGGGGGAGGAGACAAGTTAAGCCCAGGAGTGAGGTGGTGACAGAGGGCAAAACCCTGGCACAGGCAGGGGCAGGGGGGGTAACAGTTACCCTCGTGGACTGAGACACCAGTGTTTGGCAAAAAATAGGATGGGGGAGCAGAGGGGCTTTTTTATTTTAATGTTCACCCCCTACTCAGACCCTGGCCTCTCCTCTCCTCCAATTTGCCCCCTTTGCCCCTTTTTAACCCCCATAAAGAGCAGTCCGCAGAATCTTATGGCTAATAAGGGCAGTGGCTTCAGCAAATGTTAGTGTGTGTGTGCATGCGTGCGCCTGCTGCATGCAATGGGCAGGAGGACAGGGGCACACAGCCAGGGCACCAGCACCAAGGCCAAAAAAGGGCATCTGTATGGGGCAGCTGCCCTCCCCATGGTGCTGGGCAGTGACACGGGTCTGAGCTCCTGTAACACACATGGTGCAGCCCTCCTGAAAGACACACAGGAAAGGAAAGCCAAAAAAAGAATTTGAGGAACAGCTAGCCAAAGACTCAAAAAGTAATGGGAATTTTTTTTCAAGTACATCAGAAGCGGGAAGCCAGCTAAACCACCAGTGGGGCCCCTGGATGATTGAGATGCTAAAGGAGCACTCAAGAATGATAAGGGCCACTGAGGAGAAATTAAATGAATGCTTTGCATCAGTCTTCACAGCTGAGGATGTGAGGGAGATTCCCAAACCTGAGCCATTCTGTTTAGGTGACAGATCTGAGAAACTGTCCCAAATTGTGGTATTATTAGAGGAGGTTTGGGAACAAATTGATAAAATTAAACAGCAATAAGTCATTAGGACCAGATGGCATTTACCCGAGTTCTGAAGGAACTCAAATGTGAAATTGCGGAACTACTGACTATAGTCTGTAACCTATCATTTAAATCAGCTTCTGTACCAAATGACTGGAGGATAGCAAATGTGACACCAATTTTTAAAAAAGTGTTCCAGAAGTGATCCCAGCAATTACAGGCCTGTAAGCCGGACTTCAGTACCGGGCAAACTGGTTGAAACTATAATAAAGAACAATATTGTCAGGCATATAGATGAACATAATGTGTTGAGGAAGAATCAACATGGTTTTATTAAGGGAAAACATACCTCACCTGCTATCTCTACTGCTAGATAGTAGAAATCTATTAACTATATACTATAATTGGAGATATATAGTCTCCTAGGACCTTGAAAGGTCATTGAGTCCAGTCCAGTCCCCTGCCTTCACTAGGCAGGACCAAGTACTGATTTTGCCCCAGATCCCTAAGTGGCTCTCTCAAGGATTGGCCTCACAACTCTGGGTTTAGCAGGCCAATGCTCAAACCACTGAGCTATCCCTTCCCCTTCTTTGAGGGGGTCAACAAGCCTTCGCTGACAAAATGCTTCCAGCCCAGCAAGAAGCATCAGCTTTGTCGGCAGGAGAGTGCTCCTGCTGACAAAGCCACATCCACACGGCCACTTGTGTCGGCAAAACTTTTGTCTTTCTTTGGGGGCTTTTTAAGTACTTGTGAAAGACAAAACAGACACACCATCCCTGAGACACTGACACGCTGCACCGCCTGGCCTGAGCCCTCTTGTACCCACTGATCGTCACTCACAGCCCAGAGGCGGGGACCGGGCTGCTCCCTTACGGGCTCCAGGTGCCGCGAGCGCCTCCGGCGCCTGGACTCGGGACCCAGGCGCCCGGGGGGCTGGGCCAGAAGGTCCCTGCGCTGGCACCTCCCCCGGCTGACGGCGCAGGCGCGGGACTCTTGGAGCCGGGGCGGGCGGGAGCGCAGCAGGGCTGGAGCGGGGCGGGGAGCGGGCGAGGGGCGGCCCCGGGGAGGCAGCAGCAGCCGCGGGGCGGGAAGTCGCTGCCCGGGCGGAGGAAGCGGCCGGGGCCGGAGCCGAGCCCGGCGATGGCTGCAGCGGGGCCGGCGCAGGTAGGACGCGGGGCGGGGACTCCCCGGCCGGGCACTGGCTGGTCCCGGCTGGGGGCTGGGACCCGGGTCCCTCCCGCGCTAGTGACCCCGGGGCCGGGGCTGCAGCAGCCGGAGCGCGGGGGTCGGGGAGCGGCGCGGGGTGGCCCTGGCCGGGCGGACACGCGGAGCCGGGCGCGGCCCCTTCCCCCGAGCGCGGCCCCGGCTGGGCAGAGGAGCCTGATCCGGAGCGGGAACGGGGCTGAGCACAGGTCTGGGGCGGAGCCTGTTCCCTGCCCTGGGATTCGGGCCCTTCCCAGAGCCCCGTGGGGAGCCCGAGGGCGACTCCTGTCCCGGCCAGCAGGGCCCCGGGTCCCCGGGGGAGCTGGGGGGTGGGGAGTCTCCCTGGGTCACAGGTGCTGGGCGGGGGGTTCCCTGGGAGTCCCTCCCCTAGAAACCGCGTCCCCTGCTGAGACTCCGGGCTGGGGGCTGGAGCGGAAGGTGCTGAGTGTGTAACGCTTGTGCCAGCAGCTCCAGGTGGCGTTTGAGGACGTCGCTCTGTATTTCACCCGGGAGGAGTGGGAGCTCCTATCCCAGCCAGAGAAGCAGCTGTACCGGGACCAGATGCTGAGGAATTACTGGACCCTCCTTTTCCTGGGTAAGGACCAATTTCCCTTCTTTTACTCACAGCTGTGAGTTCCGGTGGGTTCCCTTGATTCCTTGTCAGCCCTTTTCAGGCAGGTTTCCTGTTAAAGGAGAAATCAGGGCTAGAGAGCCTGGATCTAATCTTAGTCTAACATTATATGTATCTCAGTCCTGCAACAGAGGTGGTTGCAAACAGCACATGAGCAACAACCGCTTCCAGGAATCCTAGCCCAGACATGGAGAGCAGCAGCTCTGCCTCAAGAACTGACTCTAGACAAATAAGGCAGGAAGAAAACTCTCCTGCTGCTTGTAACAGCTTCACACCTCCCCCAAAAGAACGAACATCATAAATTTAACAACCATAGAGTTGAGCAATGCTGCATCCTAAGCAAAAGAACTGATAGGTCTGTATAATGGATTCACCTTGTACCACATGACTCAGCCCCCAAAGCAAATTGAGAAGGTTCCATAGCTTCAGAGTATGAACCAAACTTGCCTGGTGGGAGATGGGAAGAAATCTCCTGTAAGGAAGGTTTATATCATTATTCTTCTACTTGGGATCTCTTGGGCTTTCCTCTGAAGCAGCGACTGAGAACAGTGTCCCGCTGTGCCAGGTGCTGTGGGAACAGACCTGGCCAAGGTCAGGGCCTCGTCGCATCCAGTGCTGCACAGACACACCTTGACTGAGATCCGGGCCCTGTTGTGCTGGGCTGCACCAACATGTAAATGAATCCCTGCCCCCAAAACTTTAGTGAAAAACGGATTCTTTCCCCCAAAACAGGCTGTTCAGATTCCACACCAGACTTAATCCACCAGATCGAGCTAGGGGAGGCAGAGCTCTGGATCTGGGATGCTGAGGACTCCAAGGAAAGCTCAGGGCCTGAGAGCCGCTCCTCAGGTAAATCATAACAATCCAGTCCCTTCTGATTTATACAGCTGCTAGCAGAGGGCTCCTTAACATAGAAGTGTAACAAGGGGTGCTCTTGGGTAACACAACTGAGAGTATCAATTCAGGACGACCTGCTTAGAGCCAGGGTAGTCACAGCCCAAGGCTGGGGGTCCTTCACTACTAACTCACATCAAACCAGCCAAACAGAGAGGATTTTGGTTTCACCCCCCTGGCTAACCAGAAGTCATACAAGCAGTTCCCTCAGATAGCTCAGTTCCCTTGTATCACCACCAGCAGCACTCCTTATAGGAACAAATGGTTATGAAAACCAGTGTCCCCAGTTAAAGAAAAAGGTTGTCTCGATCCCAAAGGACCAAGCCCCAGACCCAGGTCAATATACAATTCAGATTTCACCCACAAATCAGACTGTTTCCAATCCTTTAAAATCTAAAGGTTTATTCATAAAAAGAAAGAAATATAAATGAGAATTAAAACTGGTTAAATGGAATCAAATACATACAACAATTGCAAAGTTCTTGCTTCAGGCTTGTTTCAGGCATGATGGAATTACATCCAATGCATGGCTGGGTCATTCAGTCCTTTGCTCCCTGACTGCCCTGTCCCTGGCCCTGCGCCACTCCAGGAAGTGTATGGCACCACGTCCCTGTGGCCCCTGAGGGAGGGAGGGCAGAGGGCTCCATGTGCTGCTCTGGCCTGTGGGTACCTCCCCCAAAGCTCCCATTGGTCTGCAGGCTCCATTCAGGTGGTCTGTGGGTAGTTCCCTTTAAGCCTGACATTAGTCCCATTGACTTCTAAGTAGCAAGCAGCACTAGGTTTGGTGGGGTTACTGCTTGGTGTTTTGTATGATAAAGACCTTATCTGCAAGTTCTTGAGGCAGGAATCTGTGTGCAAACTCCAAGCCATGTGTTAATGTGCCCCAGAGCCTATAAAACCTCAGTGAGTGCTCTGTGAGTTTTGAGTTGGTCATACACACAACACAGTGTGGAACCAGGAGAACGGTGCCTGTTTCTACAGGGCTCTGATGCATTTGCACAGCGTGCAGGGGCAGCTCCAGGCCCCAGCATGCCAAGCGTGTGCTTGGGGCGGCATGCCACGGGGAGCAGCAGGCAGCTCCGGTGGACCTCCCGCAGGCGTGGCTGCAGAGGTTCCGCTGGTTCCACGGCTTCGGTGGAGCATCTGCAGGCACATCTGCGAGAGTGCCCTCCGTGGTGTGCCGCCGTGCCTGGGGCGGCGAAATGGCTAGAGCTGCCCCTGACAGCGTGGGTCCTAAATGCTTATTTAAAATACGCATAACCAGCCCCTTGATATTTTACTTCCTTTTGTACACCTCTACCTCGATAGAACACAGTCCTCGGGAGCCAAAAAATCTTACCATGTTGTAGGTGAAACCGCATTATATCAAATTTGCTTTGATCTGCTGGAGTGCGCAGTCCCACCTTCCCCAGAGCACTGCTGTATATACAAATTTGTGTTATATCAGGTCGTACTATATTGGGGTAGAGGTGTATTTTCAGTGTTGTCACTTGTTTGTGCTTTTCTTTTGCTGTTTGTGCAACTTTATTATTTATTTTTACTGTTCTGTGTGTGTGATGTATTAAATTTACAGTAGATATCTCAGAAATTGCATAAGCCTGAGTGAATGACTTTTACTCTCCTTTTCAGTATCAGAAAATATTTGTATTAATATTTGCAATGAGAGATTGAATATTTCTACTTGACTCAGATTTGTTTAGTATCTTAAAGCTGAGCTATGTGTGCAGTTAATATGCATGCAAGCGAGAGAGGTTTTTTTGTTGTTTTTTTTAATACAATGCTTTTATCCAGAGCGCCTTACAATAGTTAGCTAATGGCACAAACAACATTTGGAAAGTTCATTAAGTGGTCCACCGAGACCCTCAGAAATTTTCAAGAGGTCCATGAAAAAAGAAGTTTAAGAACCATTAGACTAGATGAACTCCTGAGGTCTCTTCCAACCCTAATCTTCTGTGATTCTATGAAAATAAAAACCTCTGATGGAAATAAAACCAAAATCAGATTGAAAATAAACCAGGAACCCATTTTCAACTGTGTTAGCATTTAAGGGACCAAGTCCTGGATGTTCCAGGTGCTGCCTGTTGCCCGGGCAGGCTACAGTTTAAGCACAAAACATGACTCACAAGGTGCAAGGCGTACGTGGGAACAGGCACCCGGCGCTGCACAAATAACATAGGGTAGAACCACCGTGAGTCAGGCTGCAGATTTGTTACAGCATTTCGTATCAGAAATTACAGAGGAGTTACAGTAAATTTAAGGTCACTAAACTTACTGTGACTGCTCCCTGATTTTTAATAAAACAACTCCTCCTTCTCACCCTGCCCAGGGGGCACCAACTGCCCAGCAGGTCCCCCCAGCCTGGTGCAGAGAGATTAGGGTAGGCTAGAGTGGATCTAAGTGGCAAGGCTATTCACGGAAGTTTGGCCTCGTTCCTCCACCATAATGACAGGAAGGAGGGGAAAATCTGAGTGGGACTGTAACCCTGCAAACCAGGTCTCAATTCCCAGAGTGAGGCATTTGGTCCCACCCTGTGGGACAGGCACCCACCCAAAGAAGTGTCACGGACAAATGGGGAAATAGCTCCATCCTTGACATTTTTCCCATCCTTGACAAACCTGTAGCCTTAACAATGAGCTAACACCCAGGATTGTCTCTGCTCTCTCCAGCAGGGCACGGGATCCTGGCGGGAACACGGACACAGTCTGAGTGTGGGGAGAGCACAGCAGAAACGCAGGAGCCAACCGCCCACAGAGGGATCCATGCACAGGACGCAGTCCATCCCTGGGGTAAACTCAGCCAGAGACCAGACCTGGCTACACACCAGAGATTCCCCATAGGCCGGTGCCACCGTCAATGCAGTGATGGGGACAAGAGGTTCAGCAACCTGTCTGCGCTGACCCAGCACCAGCGCATGCACACCGGGGAGCAGCCGCTCTGCTGCGCTGACTGTGGCAAGAGCTTTGCAGAGAGCTCAAAGCTGAGTAGACAGCGCACGCACACCAGGGAGCAGACATATCAGTGCACCAACTGTGGCAAGAGCTTTGCACACAACTCAAGCCTGACAGTACATCAGCGCACACACACCGGGGAGCAGCCACACCACTGCACCAACTGCGGCAAGGGCTTTTCACAGATCGGACATCTGAGAATACACGAGCGCACACACACTGGGGAGCGGCCGCATCAGTGCACCAAATGTGGCAAGAGCTTTGCACACAATTCAAGCCTGAGAGTACATCAGCACGCACACACCAGGGAGCAGCCAAACAGCTGTCACAACTGCAGCAAGAACTTTGGCAGTGCCCATGCAGTGACCAAATCAGAGCATGCACACTGGGGAGCGGCCATTCCAATGCACTGTCTGCAGCAAAAGCTTTGCACACAGCTCGCACCTAAAAATACACCAGCACATTCATCCCGGGGAGCAGCCTTACAGCTGTGCTGATTATGGCAAATGCTTTTCTCAGTTGGGGAACCTCACCCGGCAGCAGGTCACTCTCACCGACACCCGTGTGTCACTGCCAGGGCCTGGCACAGTGCCGGCAGATGCAGACCAGGGAATGGTCCTCTCCCATGATGCCCAGCAGAGAGAGACTGTGGGGCAGGGAAGAGGACTTTGCTGAGCAGTGTGGGGAAGAGCAGACAGGTGGGGGGATTTTAGAGCAGAGGGTCACAGCCTACTCCATTAGGGACCCCCTGCATCAAGCTGGGATCCACCTAGGATATCCCCTCCCCTCATCTAGCTGGGATCCAGCCAAGTGTCTCTCCCCCCCCAATCTATGTAGGATGCAGCCAAGAAACATACCCCACCTCCTCATCTAGATAAGACCCAGCAAGGATCTTTCCACCACACCTACCCTGGTTCCAGCTGGGGGTGACTCTTAGGTGACATCTAGAGGTGGGATTTGCAGTCCTCTCTCAGCATGGATTGGGTTGAGAGGTGGGGCAGGACAGCCCAGTGCGTGTGATTGAAAGAAGACTCAGGAACAGCAATCTATTTTAAACAGAAATGCGATGAAGAACTATGTACCTAATGTGTAACACAGGTCTGTCGAACCAGGTGTTTCTTTTCTATTAAACAAGCTGATGCTTTCAGATGTCATGGGGAAAAGCCTGTGTGAAGTGTCAAGCTTTAAGATGAGCCAATGTTCTAAGGCCTAACTGAACACGAGGGCTTGTGAACCATGTGACTGGCAGGTGCAAAAAGAGAGTTTCCCATTTTATGCCCAAAAAAACTAAAAATTTTGCACACCATATTTTAAAATTCTGCATATTTTATTTGTCAAAATAATACAATATAATTACGCTAATTTCAATTAGTTTGGTAATTTATTTCAAAATATCTGTTGGCAACTATGTCTATAACAGTACAAACAACTAAAAATGATTCAGGGAGTGATTTTTCACAAATAGATTCCTTACTAGACTTATTAACCCAGAACTTTGAGCAATAAGTTATATCAACTACAATGTAGAAATGTATTTCCTGTGCCCTCAGACACAGTGCAAAGGCTTGGGGGAGCCAGGGAGAGGGAAGTAGCCTGGAGTGAACTTTGAGAATTGTTGGGAGAAGTATGGAATGGTGGGGTTTTGTTTTGTTTTGTTTGGAGGGGAGGGTGATAGAGAGCTGGAGAACCTCAGAATATGAGGGTTGGAGGGGACCTCAGGTCATTTAGTCCAATCCCCTACTTAAAGCAGGACTAATCCCCAGATAGATTTTTATCCCAGTTCCCTAAATGGCCCCTCAAGGATTGAGCTCATAACGCTGGGTTTAGTAGGCCAATGCTCAAACCACTGAGCTATCCATCCTCTCCTTATTTCACCCCGATCTCACCCATTCAATCAGACACCTCTGATCCTCTCCCCATAGGTCTCTGCATCCCCACTTGCATTCAGCCCCTTGCTCAATGTCACCCCACTGACTCCTGTGACCACCACCACCCAGCAGCCCCATGTGCCCCATTGTGTCCATCCCCCCTATATCGCTTACCTCCACACCTGGCCCCATGGACAGAGTGCTGTGAAGAAAGAACCTCTAACCCCCTCCCTCTTCTCCAGCCGTAAGCCAGCTGCCCTCTCTTTTGGTGCCACAGCAGCCTCTAGTAGGCAAAAGCTGTAATTACAGTGCTTCCCCATCAAAATCAATTCTGCAGTGATAAGAAATCAGCAGGGCCTATGAATTCTGGGCTTGCACAGAAATGCAGAATTCCTCCAGAAATATTGCATATGAAGCGACACTACTGGTGTTATCAGTGAGATGTAGGGAAAAATCAAGCCCTGGTACAGAGGTGCCTAGAGCTGTTAGGGTTCTTTCATTAACTATACTCTCCTGTTGGCCATGTGGTTGCCAACTTTCATTTCTGAAAACAGGACCCTACAGCAAGAGTGCTGGAAGTTTCTCCTGCCCCACCTTGTCCCCCAAAGGCTCTAGCCCCTGTTCTGCCTCTTTCATTGATGCCCTGACCCTTCCCCCCACTTTCCCCTCTCCCGTCCCACCGCATTTCTCGTCACTCAATCTTCACTCTTCCCCATCAGAGCTCTCTCTATGCCAGGGATGGGATGGGATGGGAGCTGCAGCCCCGACATGGAGACTGTCTGCCCACAAGATACAGATAGGAGGTGTCCCTGAGTGTGCAAAGGCTGGAGTGGGTTGATGACCCTCTCCCACCTGCCCCAACCCCTGGTAACCAGACTTTTGGTGTGCAGTCAGTAGATCTGAAAAGAAGCTGCAGATCCCCTTTGACTGGACTTTCTGGTTTAAAAAAAAAAAAAGGACACTTGGCAACCCTAGCCAAGGACCACGCAATTGATTCAAATCACTGTATATGACTGATGAATTACTATCCAAGGACAGAGCAGTCCAGGTGTGGGAAGAGACTTTCTATAGAGAAGCTGTTCTAACATCCAGATTGACATTTCTGCAGACAGCTATGGGTGCTGATGGAAAAACCGTGGAGTCATGCAAAGTTGGACAAACGAGCGCGTGGCAGACAGCCCATGGAAAGTAACATGTGGAGGTAGGTTACTGACCGGATATGAGCCAGTAGACGTGACAGGTTGTACCCCCCCCCGCTTCTGGGATGCCACCTGGTGTACTGGGATTTCACTGAGCCTGCCTACTCCACTAGCCTAGGTTCCCTCTCCCTGTTTCGCTGAATTAGGCTCTGCAGCCTCTGGCAGCACACAACCGTAGAATCATACAGTCTGCAAACAGCTATGAGAAGACTCAGCTAGGAAATCACCCAGCCCTCAAGTGCAGCTCCCCTCTGGAAAATACACCCTAAATAATATTGTATTGCGCTGTAGAGAAATCTGTACAACATAAGCTCATAAATTTGCCCCCTCCCTCAATGTGGAGGAAGATGTGCACAATATCCCTCCCTTTCCCCCCCTCATTATGAATTGCAGACTGGATTTAGTGTGGAAAAAAAGTTTATTAACTATGAAAGGCAAGCTTTAAGTGATCATAAGGGATAGCAAACAGAACAAAGCAGATTACCAAGCAAAATCAAACAAAACACTAAAACGTCTAAGGCCACGTGTACACTACACAGGTTTTGGTGACATTGCCATGTCGCTAAAAGTTGGGCAGGATAGCCACTGTTTGTCGGCTTCTTTGCTGACAGAATACTTTCACTCCCAAAGAGCAGAGTTCACATTACCGGCAGGAGAGTGCTTCTGCCAACAATACGCCATTCACAATGGCACTTGCTGCGACAAAACTTTTCTCTTTTGAGGGGAGGGGGAAGTTAACACCTCTGAACTACAAAAGTGTTGTTGTTCAATTGCACATGTAGACATAGCCTCAGGCAAGGCTCTGTAGTGTCAGAGCCTTGTCTGTGTCCCTGTTCCTGTTCCCATTTTCCCCTTTAGCAAAACATGATTTTAATTCCCCCATCCCCAGTCCCTGTTCCCATTTCCCTCCCTCCTTTACTTCCTGATTGACTGCAGACTATATAGTAAAACCTGAGTTTTGCTTAGCTAGACCTTAACCCAGTGGTCTCCAACTTTTTTGGCTGGCGGGCGCCAGCCGAAGGACCACTGTGGTGGTGGAGCACCTGCCAAAATGCCGCCGAATTTCGGCAGCATTTTGGCGGCGATGCCTCTCAATGACGCCGCTTGCCATCGACAAGAGACGTCATTGAGAGGCATCCCTGCCGAAATTCGGGAGCGACGCCTCTCGATGATGTCACTTGTCAATGGCAAGCGGCATCAGCGAGAGACGTCCCCACCGAAATGCCGGCGGGTGCTCTCCCGGGGGCCAGGACACGGGCGCATTAAGATGCACCCATGGGCACCGCGTTGGGGACCACTGCCTTAACCAATCATTATACTGAAATTTAACTAACCAATCCTAACATATTGTAACATGGTTATTTAACCAATTATATTCCACCACCTTCATTGGTTTACACCCAACAAAATTAATTATACAGCAGACAGAAACAATTACAGAACCAGACAGAGACCATGCAAATAAACATACAAAACAATACAGACATAAGGGTTTTCCAGCTGTGTCTATTGATAAATGAGTTCTTGCCAGACAGGATGCTATCAAACTAAGTTTCCTTTTACATCTTCTAGGCTCTTCCCTTTCTCTGGAGGTGACAGGATTATATTCCTAATAGCCCAATAGCACCTTATTTCAATGTGACTAGTTTGGAATGTGACAGTGTGACCATACACTTCCCAGTTTATGGCTGCCTTTGCTGCTTAGCCAAAGAACCAAGCCTCAGACTGTCACAGTAAAAGAAGGTCATTACACAGACAGACAGTGATTTTTGATTCTTCCTTTTATACCTCTATAACTAGCTAAGTTCTCCTACGCATGTTGCAGATGTGATGGCAACAAGGAGGACCACTTTCACTGACAGATGTAGGAGCAGACATGTAGCCAAGAGTTCAAACGGAGGTCTGGTAAGAGAACAAAGTACTTGGTTAAGATCCTATGGTGGTGTTAGGACTCTGAGTTCAGGACAGAGATTCCAGACACCTTGTAAGAATCATTTTGTAATTGGAAAGGCAAAGAGATATTTTCCTATCTAACGAATGTATTTCCCAAACTACGCTGCTAATCCTATATCAAAAGGTAAGTCGTGCAGAGGCATTGCTGGAACTCTGACTCAGACTAAGGGTGGTTGAGAAAGACTGAGGGGAGGGTTGGTCGGACAGCGCTTGTGAATGGCCCCTGCTGGCGTGAGACAGGGAGAGCACACATGCGACCACACCAGGCACAGCTAGACTAGAGGTGCAGGGGCGCACGATCACCTGAAGTGGAGCCCCCACACGGACATCACTCGAAGAACCTTTAGTTATTAGATACTAGAGGATTGGCTACCAGCCTGGTTTTTGGGTAAGATCTGAGTTACATATTGACCTGGTTAAGAGGCTGGTCCCTTGGGATTGGAAGGACTTTATGATGACTAAGGCCCCTGACCAAATTCACAGACATGAAACCTGGTCTCTCCCATTAAATCTGGCTATTGTAGGGGGTTTGCGGTATTGCCACTGCTACTTTTGCGCTGCCTTCAGAGCTGGGCAGCGGGAGAGCGGTGGCTGCTGGCTGAGAGCCCAGCTCTGAAGGCAGAGCTGCTGCCATCAGCAGCGCAGATGTGAGGGTGGCACGGTATGTTATTGCTGCCCTTCTGTGCTGCCTCCAGCAGCAGTGGAGAAGGGTGGCAATACTATACCATGCCACACTTACTTCTGCGCTGCTGCTGGTGGTAGTGGCTCTGCCTTCAAGACTGGGCTGCTGGCCAGCAGCCACTGCTCTCTCATCGCCTGGCTCTGAAGGCAGCGCAGAAGTAAGGGTGGTAATACCATGGCATCCCCATCTGCCCCACAATAGCCTTGCAACCCCTTTTTGGGTTGGGATCCCATTTGAAAAATGCTGACTTGTAGGCTTTACATGTTTATATTTTTAAATACGTATTCATGATTTGACATCACCATGAAATTTAAGATTTAAAGATCTGTAACTGTGAAAATCAAGATTTTTAAAATGTGATGACCATGAAATTTCCCAAAATGGACCGAGAACTACATGATGAATGATGAATCTGTCTTTCAGTGACCTCTCACCTTAAAGACCAGATGTCTGGGTGGTGAACCGAGGTCTGGATTTCCTAAGGAGACTGTGTTTTTTGGCTACTAGTGAACCAGTGTGGTGAGACAGAAGCTCATTTTGTTACTGGCTTGGTAAACTCTTAAAGATAGAAAGACTGCAAACAGGTGGTTAATCTGCCGTTTCATAGTTCATCCTGAATATGGTATTCTCAGTTGTGACCCACTTTAGGTGCGGTGACGCTACATTCATAGATTTTAAGTCCAGAAGGGACAATTACATCATCTAGTTTGCCCTCCTGTGTAACACAGGCCAGAGAATCTCACCCAGTTACCCCTGTACTGAGCCCAATAATGTATTTGTCTGAAGCATGGTCCAGAAAGGTGTCCAGTCTGGATTTGAAGACACCAGGAGATGGAGAACTCACTTCCCTTGGTAACACTGAGATCAGAACAAAATCTGAGAGCAGAAATTGACCAGAGCAGGAAATGCGCAAGGGGTGGGGCGAAGGGACCTCGGACAGGACAGGAGACAGATTCTGAAATCACTTCCACTTCTCTTCCGGCGCAGACTGACAGCAGCGTCCTGACTCCCTTTGGGCAGGGCTGGCATACAGAAGACATGGGAAAAGCTGCTGTGGCAGACCCTGGAAGAGCAGGGGGACCAAGAGCTGAGGAGATATGAGAGCAGGCTGCAAGTGGCCCTGCTGGACAGAGGAGTGAGGCACATTCCCTGTGAGAAGCTGGACATAGGGTCTGCCACAGCTATTAACAATGTGCTGATCAGGTTCTGTGCCGAGCGCTGTGGGGTGGAAGTGACCGTGAAGGTGCTAACAGACATCGACCACAGAGACAGTACAGAATGAGCTCAGGAGAGATCAGACCCCCTCATGGGGAACCCCTATTACACACCCCGACCTGCCCTCTTATTTCCGTGCACAGCCCAGCCAGGGATAAATCCAGCTCTTGCCATCAGGAATCAGCAGCTCAATTCCCCGAAGCTTGTCCCCTTCTGCCCTGTTCCCTCCAGCCTCTTCCAGTCCTGCCTCTTCCCCACCTGTGGCTCCTCAGTCCAGTCCCACTCATCTTTCCAGCAAGTCCCAGGTTCTCCTTGCCCAGCCAGTCCCAGTTCCCCCCAGTTCCTCATCTGATCTGTATCTCCCCCTCCCACTACTGGTTCTTAGCCCGTTTTCTTGTCCAGCCAGTCCCTGTCTCACCCTGTCCAATCTCGCTGTGCCCTGTCTCCCCAGCCCTCCACCCAGCGGGTCCCAGTCCCCTGTCGTTTCTGTCACTGGCCGAGTCGTGGGTGCTCTGGCCTAATGGGCAGAGCAAGAGTCTGAACTCAGAAGAGACGGGTCCTGAGGCAGAGCCAAAGGTCGGAGCTGGGAGATAGAAGCCAAAGTCTAAGCCGAAGGGTAACGAGTCACAGTCAGGAGGCACAGCCAAGGGTCGGAGCTGGGAGTCCAAAGCCAGCATGGAGCTGGGACTGGGCCTGGGGCAGGCGTAGGTGCAGGCTGGGGCTGGAGCAGGAGCAGAGCTAGACACAGCACAGCAGGGGCAGGACCCAGCGCAGCTGCAGCCAAGGAACACGTTGAGCAGTCGGTGCTCTGCTGTTGTTGCTGGACTTATCAACCAGGCTGCTGGCCCGGTGGCCAGTCAGACCCTGCAATCAATCAGGCAGCTGGGCCTACTAGTTGCCAGGCAGCAAAGCTAGTCGGGGAGCAGCCCAGTGACTGCTCCTAGCTGACCTGACCCCTGTGACTTCCCTACTTTCCGGGGTGCCTCCCAGAAGCCCTAGAACCAGAATTCTTGGGGTCTGCCCTGGGAAAGTTACGCACAAGGCTCAGGGCACGGCTATGTTCCATGGGATCCCATGAACTCTCAGAACTCCCCGTTTCCTTTAACAAAGAAAAGCCACGGGGTGACTTGCTTACAGTCTGTAAGTATCACATAGGGAACAAATATTTCATAATGGGCTCATCAATCTTGCTGACAAAGGTATAACATGATCCAGTGGCTGGAAGTTGAAGCAGGACACATTCAGATTGGAACTAGGGCACCCATTTCTGGCACTGAACGTAATTAACCATTTTGGAACAATTTACAAAGGTCTTGGTGGATTCTCAAGATGGGATGTTTTGTTAAATGATCTGCTCTAGGAATCTCCCACCCCCTCAAATCTTCTCTATACTTCTGCCACCCACACCCAAGAACTCTCCTGGTTCACTCCCAGGATCCTCCCAGCAATTATTTCCCTCTCCCTCACTCCTCCGTTACCTGACTCCCGCAAGCCTTTGCACTGCTTCTGAGGGGTGCGGGAAATATATCTCTATATTGTATTTTACATGAATTATTACTCAAAGTTTTGTATTAATATGCCTAGTAAGGAATCCATTTGTCAAAAACACCTCATGAATCTTTTTTGCCATCTGTATTGTTACCGACATACTTGCTGACAGGGATTTTTTTAAATAAATTAGCAAAATAATTGAAACTAGTGTGATTATACAGTGTTATTTTGATAAATAAATTATGCAGAATTTTAAAACATTGTTCACAGTATTTTTACGTGCAGAATTCCCCCAGGAGTAATGGAAAACTCCCTCTGAGCACCTGACAGTCACACCGTTCATCCGGCCTCATGGTCAGTTAGGCCTTGGAACACTTTAATTGGTTCACCTTAAAGATTTACACTTCACACTGGCTTCTCCACATGCCGTGTGAACGCATCAGCTTCTTTAATAGCAAAGAAACACCTGGCTAGACAGACCTGTGTTACACATTAGGTACGTAGTTCTTCTTCATCACGTTTCTATTTAAAGTAGACGGCATGAGCAGTTCCTGAGTCTCCTTTCAACCACACACACTGGGCTGTCCTGCTCCACTCCCAATCCATGCTGAGACAGGACTGCAAATCCTACCTCTGGATGTTACCCAAGAGTCACCCGCTGGTTGGAACCGAGGGAGGTGGGGGGGGGGGGGGGAGTTCCCGACTTAATCTCATCTAGATGGGAGGGGTTGTGCGTGATGCGTGAGTGAGTTTGGACAGAAAGAAAGCGAATGCCCTAGCTGGATCCCACCTACATGGCAAGGGAGAGCTCCCTAATGACGTAGGCTGTGAACATCTGCTCCAAATTCCCTCCACCTGTCTGCTCTTTCCCATACTGCTGAACCAAGTCTCCTTCCTTGCCCCACACAGTCTCTGCTGGGCACTACAGGGACAGGACCACTCCCTGATCTCCATCTGCTGGTGCTGTGCCAGTTCCACCTGGCTGCCAGAAGCCCCTCAGGCCCTGGCATTGGCAGAAGGGCATTGGTGTGAGTGACTTGGTGCCAGGTGACATTGGCCAATCTAGCAAAGTACTTGCTCCAGTCAGCACAGCTGCACTGCCACTCTCAGCTGTGAATGCACCAACATGATATCAAAGAGGCCCATGCAAAGCTCTTGCTGTAGTCAGGGCATCAGAATGGCCTCTCCCCAGTGTGCATGCACCTCTGCTTGGTCAGTGCACTGGTTCTGCTGAAGTTCTTCCCAGAACTGTCACAGTGGTGCAGCCACTCCCTGGTGTGTGCACTGGTGTCTTCTCAGGTGTGAAATCTGTGCAAAGCCCTTGCCGCAGTCAGCACAGTGATGGGGCCGCTCCCCAGTGTGCGTGAACCGATGTACTCTCAGGTGTGAAATCTGGACAAAGCCCTTGCCACAGTCAGCACAACAGTGAGGCCGCTCCCCGGTGTGTGTGCGTTGATGTACTCTCAGGTGTGAAATCTGGACAAAGCCCTTTCCGCAGTTAGCACAGCGGTGCGGCCGCTCTCCAGTGTGTGTGCGCTGGTGTGCTCTCAGGTGTGCAATCTGTGCAAAGCCCTTGCCACAGTCAGCACAGTGGTGTGGCCGCTCCCCAGTGTGTGTGCGCTGGTGTCTTCTCAGATGTGAGCTCTCTGCAAAGCCCTTGCCACAGTCAGCGCAGTGGTATGGCCGCTCCCCAGTGTGTGCGCGCTGTTGTCTTCTCGCCTTTGAGCTCTCTGCAAAGCCCTTGCTGCAGTCAGCACAGTGCTGCAGCCGCTCCCCGGTGTGCATGCGCTGGTGTGCCCTCAGGTGTGCAATCTGTGCAAAGCCTTTGCCGCAGTCAGCACAGAGATGTGGCCGCTCCCCGGTGTGTGTGCGCTGATGGACTCTCAGGTGTGCAATCTGTGCAAAGCCCTTGCCACAGTCAGCACAGCGATGCGGCCGCTCTCCTGTGTGTGTGCGCTCGTGTGTTCTCAGATGTGAGCTCCGTGCAAAGCCCTTGCCGCAGTCAGCACAGCGATGAGGCCGCTCCCCAGCGTCCGTGGGCTGGTGACGGGTCAGCGTCTTGCCACTGCTGAACATCTTACCACAGTCAGCACAGTGGTACGACCGCTCCCCAGTGTGTGCGCGCTGATGTGTTCTCAGGCTTGAGTGCCGTGCAAAGCCCTTGCCACAGTCAGCACAGCAGTACGGCTGTTCCCTGGTGTGCAGGCGCTGGTGTGTTCTCAGGCTTGAGTTCCGTGCAAAGGTCTTGCCGCAGTCAGCACAGCGATGCGGCCGCTCCCCGGTGTGCAGGCGCTGGTGTCTTCTCAAGGTTGAGCTGTCTGCAAAGCTCTTGCCGCAGTCAGCACAGTGATGTGGCCGCTCCCCGGTGTGTGTGCGCTGGTGTATTCTTAGGTTTGAGCTCCGTGCAAAGCCCTTGCCACAGTCAGTGCAGCAGTATGGCCTCTCCCTGATGTGTGTACGCCGGTGTATTCTCAGGATTGAGGACTGTCTGAAGCTCCTGCCACAGTCAGCACAGCGATGCAGCATCTCCCCGGTATGCATGCACTGGTGCTGGGTCAGTGCAGAGGGACTGCTGAATCTCTTGCCGCAATTGATGCAGCGGTGGGGGCGCTGGCCCATGGGGAGTGTCTGGTGTGTAGATAGGTCCAGTTTCTGGTGGAGTCTACCCCGGGGATGGACTGCGTCCTGTGCATGGATCCCTCTATGGGATGTGGGATTCTGCATTCCTGCTGCGCTCTCCCCACATTCAGACCATGTCCTCGTTTCTCCCAGGATCTCGTGCCCTGCTGGAGAGAGCAGAGGCAATCCCAGTGTTAGCTCATGGTTAAGGCTACAGGCTTGTCAAGCATGGAAAAATGTCATGGATGAGCGATTTCCCCATTTGTCCGTGACTATTTCTTGGATTGGTGCCTCACCCTGCAATGGTGGCACCTGTCCGACAGGGCTGGACCCAACACCTCACTCCGGGTATTGAGACCTGGCCTGCGGGGTTCCAGGGCCACCCAGATTTGCCCCCACTCCCTGTCATGATGGTGAGGAAAGCAGGCCATTCACCCCTTCCAGCTTAGCAGTGTCACTGATTGGGTTGCAAAAAATTACAAACATGTTTTTCAGCTTACATCACACAACCCCTGAGTGACTTGTCATCCCTTCAAACCCCTCCAACCCACCCCCCAAACCCTCATGCCTCACCTCTGTTGGAGGGAGCAATCCCCCCTAAAAAACTGCAACCTGGTCATGTTCCCCACACCGTTGCTTCCCTGGTGTTTTCTGCAGGGAGGCAGAGGAATTCTGCGGGGGAGCCGTTTTCTGCGGGCAAAAGTCACGCAGAATCTCCCCAGGAGTAAAAGTATTATAAGTAACAGTCAGCATGGATTTGTCAGGAACAAATTATGTCAAACGAACCTAACATCCTTTTTTGACAGCGAACAAGCCTTGTAGATAGGACAAAAGCAGCAGATGTCACATCTTGACTTTAGTAAGGCTTTTGAAACTGTCTTACATGACCTTGTCATAAACAAACTAGAGAAACATATCTTAGGCAAGCCTATTATAAGGTTGGTGCACAACTGGTTGGAAAACCCACACTCAAAGTACTTGTTATGGTTCACAAATGAGCTGCAAGGGTATATCAAGAGAGAGCCCGCAGAGATCGGTCCTGGGTCCAGTTCTATTCAACAGCTTCATATATGATTTGGTAATGGCATAGAGAACACATTCAAAGTTTACGGACAATTTAAAGCTCGGAGGGATTGCAAGCACATTAGAGCAGAGAATTAGAATTCAAAATGACCTTGACAAACTGGGGAAATGGTTGGAATTAAATAGGATGAAATTCTATAAGCCCATATGCCAAGTACTACACTTGGGTAGGAATAATCAATTACACAAAGACAGAATGGGAAATGACGGCTAGAAAGGAATACAGCAGAGAACCATATGGGGTTATAGTGGATCACAAACTAAATATGAGTCAACAGTGGAATAGTTTTTTGAAGGAAAAAAGGCAAATATTATTCTGGGATGGTATTAGGAGGAGTGTTGCAAGCAAGATGAGAGAAGTAATTCTTCCACTCTAGTCAGCACTGGTAAAGTCTCAGCTGGATTAGTGTGTCCAGTTCTGGACCCCACACTTCAGAAAGGATGTGGACAAACTGGAGAGGATCAGTGGAGAGCAGCAAGAATGATTAAAGATCTAAAAAACATGACCCATGAGGAAAGATTGAAAAAATTGAGTTTGTTTAGTTTGGAGAAGAGAAGACTGGGGTGGGGGGTGACCTGATAACAGTTTTTGAGACCGTAAAATACTGTTACCAACAGGAAGGTGATAAATTGTTCTCCTTATCCACTGAGGCCAGGACAAGAAATAATGGGATTATATTGCAGCAAGGGAGATTTAGGAAAAACTTCCAAACTCTGAGGGTAGTTAAGAAGTGGAAAAAAATTACCTTGGGAGGTTGTGGAATCTCCATCATCAGAGATTTCTAAGAACAGTTTAGACAGACACCTGTCAGGGATGGACTAGATAATACTTAGCCCTGCCTCGGTGCAGGGGACTGGACTAGATGATCTACCAAGGTCCCTTCCAGTTCTACATGTCTATGATTTCTAGGATTCATAGATATAAAGGCCAGACAGGCTCATTGTGCCCATCCAGCCTGGCTTCCTGCCTATCCCAGCCAGAGAATCTCCCCCAGTCATTCCTGCCTCAGGCCCAGTAACTGCTGGCTGAGTTAGAGCAGGGCTTTAGAAAGAGATGCCGTGTCTCCACTGACAGACTGACAGTGATGGAGAATCCAACCTGTCCCTAGGGGAGCTCTCCCAATGGTTCATTCCCCTCCCAGGTAAACCGTGGCCCCTAATTCCCAGCCTCCATTCGTCTCCTTCAGTTCCTAGCCAATGGATCTCGCTCTGCCTTTGCCTTCTACATTAAGGAGCCCTCCACTAGCAGGTGAGTAAATTAGAAGGGGCTGGATTATTATGACTCACCTGAGGAGGGGCTCTCAGGCCCAGAGCTTTGCCTGGATTTCTCGGCATCCCAGATCCAAAGCTCTGCCTCTCCTAATTCTATTCGGTTGATTAAGTCTGGTGTTGAACCTGAATAGCCTGTTCAGAGGGAAAGAATCAGTTTTATTACTAAAGTTTTGGGAGCAGGGACTCATTTTTTTAAATGTTGGTGCAACCCAGCACAATAGGGCGCCGAGCTCATCCTTACCCAGGGAAACAAGGGCCTGGTAATTCCTCAGCATCTGGTCCCGGTACAGCTGCTGCTCTGGCTGGGATAGGAGCTCCCACTCCTCCCGGGTGAAATACAGAGCGACGTCCTCAAACGCCACCTGGAGCTGCTGGCACAAGCGTTACACACTCAGCACCTTCCGCTCCAGCCCCCAGCCCGGAGTCTCAGCAGGGGACGCGGTTTCTAGGGGAGCGACTCCCAGGGAACCCCCCGCCCAGCACCTGTGACCCAGGGAGACTCCCCCACCCCGCACAGCTCCCGCAAGGACCCGGGGCCCTGCTGGCCGGGACAGGAGTCGCCCTCGGCTCCCCACGGGGCTCTGGGACGGGCCCGAATCCCAGGGCAGGAAACAGGCTCCTCCTCCCGCCTCCGCCCCAGGCCTGTGCTCAGCCCCGCTCCGCCCGGCCAGGGCTTCCCCGCGCCGCTCCTGCAGCCCCCGGCCCCGCGGTCACTAGCGCGGGAGGGACCCGGGTCCCGGCCCCCTCGGCTCGGCCCCCAGCCGGGACCAGCCAGTGCCCGGCCGGGGAGTCCCCGCCCCGCGTCCTACCTGCGCCGGCCCCGCTGCAGCCATCGCCGGGCTCGGCTCCGGCCCCGGCCGCTTCCTCCGCCCGGGCAGCGACTTCCCGCCCCGCGGCGGCTGCTGCCTCCCCGGGGCCGCCCCTCGCCCGCTCCCCGCCCCGGGGCTGCAGCCGGGACCCGCCTGCGCACGGGCCCGCTCCGCCCCGCGCCTGCGCTGCCGGCTCCAGCGGCCGGGGCAGGCCCCAAGCGCAGGGACCTTCCGGCCCAGCCCCGCGGCCCGGCTGGGAGCCTCTGCCGCAGGGCGGGGGAACGGGGGCAGGGACTGGCCGGAGGCTGCGCCAGACAATCCGCTGCCCGTGCCCAGCGCACCGGACAGGCTCCTCAGCGGGGGATTAGTTACAAAACTGGATACAAAGCAACGGGCAGCAATTTCTCTCGCCTCCATCGAGCTGTTCGCTCCCGGGCGCTTCTGTGACGGCTGCTCGGAGGAGGTGAGGGCTGCAGCCGGGGAGAAATCCCCAGTAGCAGCAGCTGCGGAAGCGGTTCACTGGTATCTCCCGGTGCCCCCCTTCCTGGAGTGCGGGGCCCCCAGGGAAGGGCAGGAGCCTGGAGTCAAAGGGGATCCTCGGTTTGTTCCTGGGAAGGAGGAGGGGGCGGAGGGGACTGGCCCCACGGAAGTGTTACTTATGTGACAAAGCGATGCCCATTGTCTGGGGGGGATCCAGATACCCTCCTCGAGCTGGCCAGGTTAAAGCAGCTCCTCTCCAGTCAGAGACTTCAGTGCGGGCAGCCAGAGTTCTAGTTAATTTTGGCAGCTCTGACCTGGAGCCAGACCAAGAGTTTATTACAAAGGCCAGGGTAAATGGTAGCGTGTGCCAGGGCTAGGGAGACACTGGAGCACAGATGTCTCTAGTCAGGAAAGATGGGATTAAAGAGGGTGATATTCTAGGGGCGGGTGTAAAACTCCTGGTCTTGGGGAAGTTGAAAACCGTGGAGCCTTTAGGTGACATTGAATGAGAGTGGGAAGGTTTAAGGGGTATTTTCAATGTGGGATTTCTTAAGAATTTCTCGGCTCCCCCGTGTGTTGGTGGGAAATAAGATAACATCATCATCCAACCCTATTAATATTGTGACCTGTATCAAAAGGGAATATGTCTCTGAATTCCCAGTGGCAAACTCTGAGAAGAGGGGCAGCTATTTTGTGAGAGTCCAGCGGAGGGTAACAAAAATTATTTGGCGGCTGGGGCACATGACTTAGGAGGAGAAGCTGAGGGTACTGGGCAGAAGAGAAGAGTGAGGAGGGATTTAATAACCGGGGATTCCAACTACCTGAAAGGGGGTTCCAAAGAGGATGGAGCTCGGCTGTTCTCAGTGGTCGCAGACAGAACAAGAAGCAATGGTCTCAGGTTGCAGTGGAAGAGATCTAGGTTGGATATTAGGAAGCACTATTTCACTAGTAGGGTGGTGGAGCAGTGAAATGGGTTACCTAGAGTTGGACTAGATCAGTGGTTCTCCAAACTTTTTTGATCGCGCACCCCATCAATAAAAAAATTTTGAGCACACAACCCTCTGCCAGGCTGAAGCAAAAAAAAAAACCCCGAAAAAACGCTCGAACTCCCACCCAAACTGCTGAACCAAAAAAGAAAAAAGAAAAAAAGTGGTCCTCCTACCGTGCACCTCCAATGATCCTCTTGCGCACCCCCTAGGGTGTGCACACCCCATGTTGGAGACCACTGGACTAGATGACCTCCTGAGGTCTCTTCCAACCCTAATCTTCTGATTCTATGTGCAGGGTAAATTGAAATTTGCCCGATACCATCCAGAGATCAGTTTAGTTGAGAGGTTCATCAGGACTCTAAAATCTACCTTCAACAGGAACATATGCAGTCAAGAGGCTGAGTGACTGGGATGTAATGTTCCCTTGTCTATTTGCTTACCCTGGAGTGCCCCATTTCATCTCCTAAGTGGAAGAAAAGTCAGAGGGCCCCTGGATCTCACTGGAGAGGCCCTGGAGGGTGGCTCTGAGGCAGAGGAGGAGCTTATGACTGAACTTGCGCAAAAGTTTGGGGCAGGTCCAGCTTTAGGCCAATTCCCCTGAATCAGGCCCCGCACCCTAAAGAAGAGTGCCTAACTTAGGCACCTTTTTCATTTTTACTCACCTGGTGGCGCTCCGGGTTTCGGTGGCGCTTCGGCTGCGGGTCCTTCACTCACTCCGGGTCTTCAGTGGCACTTTGGCGGTGGGTCCTTCAGTGCCACCGAAGACCTGTAGTGAGTGAAGGACCTGCCCCGAAGACCCAGAGCGCCACTGGGTGAGTCATCCCTACGGAGGCCCCTTCTAAACTATTTGAATCCAGCTCTGCACTTCCTAAAGCTGGCCCTGGTTTGGGGAAGCTTTAAAGACTATGATGGGAATAGTTCAGGAAATCCTCACAAAGAGCCAAGCTGCTCAGATAGCCCGCTGTGATCGCAATGTGTGTGAACGATCACTTGATGCAGGGGGCTTCGAGCTGGTGTTACTCCCTGTCAGGACCGGCTCCAGAGTTTTTGCCGCCCCAAGCAGTGGGGGGGGAAGCCGCAATCATGGTCGGCAGCACTTTGGTGAACAGCTCCACCGTGCGGCTTCATTCTTCGGGGGCAGGTCCCTCCTTCCGAGAGGGACTCGCTGCTGAATAGCTGAACGTGCCGCCCGTCTTCATTGGCCGCCCCAGACACCTGCTTGCTGCACGGTGCCTGGAGCTGGCCCTGCTCCGTGTAGAAAGGTACAAAATGCAGAACCCAGGCGGATAGGTTGTGGAAAGGGTTACCGGTGTTAGCAGGCACGAAGGTCCCGCATCAAGGTTGCTCCACGCTGCTCTCAAGCAGGTTAAAAGCCGATGACAATGGAGAAGCCATTGTACACATGCCATGCTGTGCATAGGAGGAGCCTCACAGTGCCTCTCTCGCTGATTGATGGCTGAATGCGGTAGCAACGCTTCTCTCCAGAGTGCGGAGGTATGTGAACAGGCGGAGGTTCTGAGCATGCGGCAGCTGCCCGCACTGAAGTCTCTGACCGGGGAGGAGCTGCTTTAACCTGGCCAGCTCGGGGAGGGTATCTGGATCCCCCCAGACAATGGGCATCGCTTTGTCACATAAGTAACACTTCTGGGGGGCCAGTCCCCTCCGCCCCCTCCTTCCCAGGAACAAACCGAGGATCCCCTTTGACTCCAGGCTCCTGCCCTTCCCTGGGGGCCCCGCACTCCAGGAAGGGGGGCACCGGGAGGTACCAGTGAACCGCTTCCGCAGCAGCTGCTACTGGGGATTTCTCCCCTGCTGCAGCCCTCACCTCCTCCGAGCAGCCGTCACAGAAGCGCCCGGGAGCGAACAGCTCGATGGAGGCGAGAGAAATTGCTGCCTGTTGCTTTGTATCCAGTTTTGTAACTAATCCCCCGCTGAGGAGCCTGTCCGGTGCGCTGGGCACGGGCAGCGGATTGTCTGGCGCAGCCTCCGGCCAGTCCCTGCCCCCGTTCCCCCGCCCTGCGGCAGATGCTCCCAGCCGGGCCTCAGGGGGCTGGTCCGCAAGGTCCCTGCGCTGGGGCCTCCCCCGGCTGCTGGAGCCGGGGCAGCGCAGCCTCGGGGCCCTTGGAGGGCGGGGAGGGGCTTGAGCCGGTTCCGCAGCGTCCAGCGAGCGGGGCGGGGCCTCCTCGGGCCAGTCCGGCTGGAAGCGACCCCGGGGAGGCAGCAGCCGCGGGGCAGAGCGGAGCCAGCCCGGACTCCTGGGTCCCAGCCCGGCCCGTGCGCAGGCGGGTCCCGGCTGCAGCCCCAGGGCGGGGAGCGGCCGAGAAGCGGCCCCGGGGAGGCAGCAGTGGCCGCTGGGCTGGAAGTCGCTGCCCGGGCGGAGGAAGCGGCCGGGGCCGGAGCCGAGCCCGGCGATGGCTGCAGCGGGGCCGGCGCAGGTAGGACGCGGGGCGGGGACTCCCCGGCCGGGCACTGGCTGGTCCCGGCTGGGGGCCGAGCCGAGGGGGCCGGGACCTGGGTCCCTCCCGCGCTAGTGACCACGGGGCCGGCAGCGGCTCGGCTCGGCCAGGCAGGGCCCGGGGATCCCGCTTTGCACCAGCGCAGCCCGGGCGCTAGGTGAGATAATTCTCCTGATTCTTTCACTGTTGCACCACATGCTTCTAGAGAGTCAGCCGAGTTTTTTTCAGAAAGCTAGTGAGTGTTTGCTAGTCTTGTTCCAAACCAGTGTCCTGCTTCGGGATTAACAAGTGATAATGCACTTAACGTTGGCCTCCAGTTTGTAGTGTGTGGTGTCTCTTGTTTAAATGGCAAGTACGATGCCACAGCCAGGCTGGTTCACATGAGCTGACTTGTGTCTCCAGCATTCTTAACAGCCTCATTCGGTTCTTCTAAAATTGGCTTTGAGAGTGAGGGGTTTATAAAGTGTTCTGCATGTTGATGCATAATGGTGTTTTGCAGCCTTTTCATATAGGTTGTCAGTATTGGCTTAGCTGATCAGTCTGGCAAACCATGTGTCACAGAGTGTGGGGGGACACAAGGCCCCACACCCCTGGCTTCCTGCGATTCACTATGATTCTCAGCCAGCCACTAAAGCAGAAGGTTTATTTAGACGACAGGAACACAGTCCAAGACAGGTCTTGCAGGCACGGACAACAGGATCTTCCCCAGTTAGGTCCATCTTGGGACCTCAGGGACACCACAGCCCCATTCGGGGGTCAGAGCTCTGTCTGGGTTCTCTTCCATTCCCCAGCCAGCTCCTGAAACTCTGTCACTCCTCAGCGTCTCCTGCTCCCTGCCTTTGTTCAGCTTCCTGGGCAAAGGTGTCACCTGCTCTCTGTCCCCTTCCTGGGGGAACTGGGGGGTTGGGGAGAGTCTCCC
This sequence comes from Gopherus evgoodei, assembly GCF_007399415.2. Taxonomy (NCBI): domain Eukaryota; kingdom Metazoa; phylum Chordata; order Testudines; family Testudinidae; genus Gopherus; species Gopherus evgoodei. The sequence continues at coordinate 152,038,964 of NC_044325.1, read as the reverse complement.
TGGGTCACAGCTGCTGGGCTGGGTGTTATCCCTGGGAGCTCCCCTAGAAACCGCGTCCCCTGCTGAGATTCCGGGCTGGGGGCTGGAGCGGAAGGTGCTGAGTGTGTAACGCTTGTTGCCAGCAGCTCCAGGTGGCGTTTGAGGACGTCGCTCTGTATTTCACCCGGGAGGAGTGGGAGCTCCTATCCCAGCCAGAGCAGCAGCTGTACCGGGACCAGATGCTGAGGAATTACCAGGCCCTTGTTTCCCTGGGTAAGGACCAATTTATCTTTACTCACAGCTGTAAAATGTCTGGGTGCCCTTGATGCACCCAGCAGCCAAGTGGTGGCAAATGTCAGCAACTTTCAGAGCCTCAGGCTAATGTTAATGTAACCTGTTGACTTGTGTTATGTATGTACCTCATTCCTGGCACAAAGGTGGTTGGAAACAGCCCATGAGCAACAACCTCTTCCAGGAATCCCAGCCCAGACACCAATGGCAGCAGCTCTGCCTCAAGAACTGACTCTAGTTAGACAAATAAGGCAGGGAGAAAATCCTCCTGCAGCAGCTCTTCCCCTCTCCAAAAAAGAATGAACATCATAAGTTTAACAACTGCACAGCTGAACAAATCTTGCACCCTATGCAAAATAACTGGTAGGTCAGTGTAAATGTGACAGCTGCCATGACTCAGCCCCTACAGCAAATTGAGAAGGGTTGTTAGAGGGCTTGCTTATTCCTTCACCCGCTCACTTCCTTGTGTCAAAGTCAGACTCAGGACTCGCATTTTGTCAGACCACTCTGTTTTATTAGCACAGCGCTCTGTTAATAACACCCAGATAATGTGAGCACCATGCAAGACACAAACTATCTTATTTATACAAATAAAAGGGCACGAACTTAACAAGGTAACAAAGGAAGCAGAATCTGATAAGTTTACCAGGTTTAGACATGCATAGTTAATTTCCTTATTAACTTTTACCAATCTCCGGTTAATGTTTCACCAGTAGCTTAAGTGGGCTCATTGTTTATTCCTTAATGTTTCTTTTCCTGACACCTGTACTTCAACATTTATTTCTGCTTAAAGGTACATACAGCACTTCTTTAATCCAGTCTTATTTTTACAATATAATTCATTCTACTTTCACAATCCCTCCTTTTGGTCAAGCTTGTGCAATGACCGACAATTACTGGGTTCCATAAATCAATTGTTCTTTGTTTCTTTGTTCATCAGTGATATTTAAAATCATCATATTAGCAGTCTGGTTTGGGGCAGCTATCTGTGTGGCATGTCTTACACCATTTTGGGTGCAACAGGAGATTAACTGAAGACATACACAAATCATTGATTCCAAACTGGATAGTCAGGGTTTCCTGAAACAACCATTTTCCTATGCCAGAGAAATTGAACAAGTTACTTAGCCACTTCCATAAAGAACTTGGCTCTTTATGGGGAAGATATGCAATTTGTTCTAAGTGGCTAGCGCGATCTATTACCTCATTGGTGGTGTCAGGTGTGTACACACAACATTTTTATTTTATTTTTTTTCCAGTGAGAGCACAGGTTCCTCCTTTGGCTGCCAGCACTATGTCCAATGCCTGACAGTTTTGGAGGGCCATCTGTTGGATCGCCCCTGTTTCTTTAGTCAGGGCTCTTAAACTTTCTCCAGTTTTATTTGCCAGTATTTTAACTACTGCTTGTAACTCAGGAGCCTTTTTGCCTGGTGTATTACTCCCCCAGGTGAGATAAAGGAACTGCCATAGCCTCTTCCCAGGTTAAGGGGCTTATGTTATTTACATACCATTGGGCATCTGGTAAGTCCCTTCTTTTCCACCTGAAATTACGGAGGCGTTTTCGTGGGAAGGATCCTAGCACTTGGAATTGTGGGAAGTGTCAGGCGGGATAACAGATACCTGACCAGTTAGCTGGTAACACGGTATAAGCTTTGGTCCCACAAACCCAATGATGGCCTATTAAGGCTGGGAAAGGTCAGTTGCACCCATTTGTCATATAGATGTCTGCAAAGTAGGAGTAATATTCCCCAAAGGGCACAGGGTAAACCTCCTTATGAGGAGTGGTGTTATTTGCATGGCATTGAAAGATTGTATTGTTTTTACTAAGGTTACTGTAGGGGGCACGAGAGTGATTTTTCTGTTTGATCCCAGGTCGAGAAAAATTTCATATCCCCATACCCGTCCTGCCGCTTTTTACTTTTATTCGAATAATCCCATACACCATTGGCCACAGTGTGATGAAGGCAACTGCTTTTCCCCAGGTCCAGCCCTGTCCCGTTACACACCTAGCACTGTTAGGTAATAAAGCAAGTCCTTACTCACCTCTCCAGCACCCGAGTTCGTGCGGGAGGCTATGGGCACACAATTCTGTCAGAGACCAGACACAAATGCGTTGATCAACGGGCTCACACTAACCCAAAAGCTTTAGAATAAGTGTGGCCCCTTTATTAGGGGTGAGCATTAATATTTATACACAGAAGTAAACAAAGTGATTAATAAAAGATAATGGTCATGCATAATCAATCAAGATTTTACAGGAAAAGCAAGTTTAACAAGTAAATGCATAGAGATAAAGGCTAATGGCTACTTGATAAAGGGGGTGTCATGAGTAGTTTGCAGGTCAGTGCTTTGTTCGATAAAGGGTTCAGAAAGGATTATGCAGAGACGGCCAGTCTGGGTGTGTTTTGGCTCCAAAGTTCACCAAAAGTTTAGACCCAACATTCCTCCATTTGTAGCTTTGAGATAACTATTAATCAAAAAGCTACACCCTATTTCAAGATCTCAAGGGCCGCTTGGCAATTTCAGCCTGGGCCAATTTGAAGAGAGTAAGGCTTTTAGCTGAAGTGGGAAAAGAATAAACTGACTTACATGAGTTTATGAGGGAGGGGACACACTGAATACAGCAACACAGTATTATAAGGACTACTATGGCCCCAACAACACCCACCAAGAGGTTTTTTACCCACCCAAGTCCGGGCAGCCAATTCCATAAGGCTCCCCACCAATCATAAGGTGGCTGGCCAGAGGAGTAGTTTTTAGCCATTTCCCTTAGGTGTTTGGTACGTTGAAAAGTGTCAGAGTAGGTGTCATTTACAAAAACACAGCATTCTTCATTTATGAGGGCGCAAGTTCCTCCCTGGGCTGCTAACATCATATCTAAAGCCATTCTGTTTTGCAAAGCTAACTGGCGCAGCTGGGACATTTTCCCGGCCTGATTTTCAAATAGGGTTGCAGTTTCATTGGTCAAAGATTCTAATAGTCCCTGTAGACGGATGATGGCACCCTTCAAGCTAGTGTGACCAGCCCACCGCTGCCAGGACAAACCATCACGGAGATTAATATCTCTGTCAGTTTTACGAATGTTACGAACGTGGGGAAAATGAGGGGGAGTGAGGGAGATGCGAGAAGGCGGTGCCATTAAAATATATGTTGCATTTACTTGTTCCCACAAAAGTTGACCCTTTTTCTTTAACAAAACACAGTGATCCTGTTTGATTGGTTACCCTGAGATATTTGTTCCTCTCATTTTTTCCAAGTCAATTTAAGTCTAATGTCTGAGAGAGGTAAGCTGGTCCACTGGTCGAAGGCAGTGTCCTCAGTGGTGACAAGAGCTGCTGGTCCGTCACTGTGGTCCACTACGGCTGGCTTGACGTGGGAGTGGTGGATCCAAGATTTGCGTCCTTTCAGGAACACTGCAGTCTGGGTTGTCAAAAGAACCTGGTGGGGTCCAGTAAACCTTGGCTGGAGGGTGTCGTCACGAAGGAACTTTTTGGCCCAGACGAAGTCCCCTGGTTGGAACGGGTGGATTTGTTCCTCCAGCGGCACGGTCTGGGAAAACTGCGAGGCTTTCCAAAGGGTACGGAGGCGAGCCTGTAGGGAGAGAAACTGACACGCGGTCATATGATCCCCTCCCAATAGTGAAACATCAGCACGTGGTAGCGCCCCGCCTTTGAAAGGGGGGTGTCCATAGAGCAGTTTAAAGGGGGATAATCCCAATGCGCGGGTTGGGCGAGTACGAAGGTGAAACAGGACCAAGGGAAGTACCTGAGGCCACTTTAATCCTGTTTCCTGACAGTATTTAGCCAATGTAAACTTAAGTTTTCTATTTATACGCTCAACTTTTCCGCTAGACTGGGGGTGGTAGGGTGTATGAAAGGAGTGTGAAATGCCCAGTCCTTGTTCTAAACGGCCAAGGACATGACCAGTAAAGTGAGGTCCGCGATCTGAGTCGAGCACAAGAGGGATGCCAAAACGGGGTACAATGTCTCTAAGGAGAATCTTCGCCACTGTGGCAGCAATACAATTAGCAGTAGGAAAAGCTTCGACCCAGGAAGTCAGAGGGCAAACCAAAACAAGGAGGTGCTTTTTCCCAAAAGCCTTTGGCATATCTGCAAAGTCAATTTGAAGATGTTGAAATGGAGCAGCAGGCGGAGGTCTTTTACCCTTAATTTTGTTAAGAGGCGGAGCAGGTCCATTACGCTGACATGTGCTGCATGCTTTCACTATTGATAGGCAATAGGGTTGAAAGCCTGGAGCATACCAAAAGCGAGCGATAGTGTCCACGAGGGCGTGCGTGCCGTAGTGACCCCCTTCATCATGGTGCCAGCGAACTGCCACGGGGTATGTGGAGCGAGGGAGGCAGGCTCGGCCATCTGGCATAAGCCAGGTCCCTTTGACCAGAGTGGCCCCGAGGCTCTCCCACGATTGTAGTTCAGCAGCGGGTACTGGTACGGGGTGCGGTGGAGTAAAGGAGGAGGTTGCAATAGCCAATGTGGGCATGGCTAAAGGTAAGGTGGCAGCCTTCTTGGCGGAGGCGTCAGCCAGGGCATTCCCACGGGTAACGGGGCTACTATCTTTAGTATGGGCCCGGCAGTGAACTACAGCCAGGACAGAGGGTTTTTGGAGGGCGTCCAAAAGCTTGTGGATGAGGGGGAAGTGCTGAATGGGTTTACCGGCAGCTGTCTGGAAACCTCGAAACTTCCAGAGGTGGATATGACAATGCACAACTTCAAAAGCATATTTGCTATCAGTAAAAATGGTAACGGTCTTACCAGCGGCCAACTGGCAAGCTCGGGCCAGGGCATAGAGTTCAGCGGCTTGGGCTCCCCAGTTGCCTGGCAGTGAGGCGGCCTCTTGAATGTCCAGCATAACCAGTGAAACGCTTGCCATTAACATAGAAGGAGCTTTCGTTCGAGAAGAGAATGCAATCGGGATTGTCCAGTGGCACGTCAAACAGGTTGTCTCTTATCTGTAAGATGCTGTAAACTACTTCCACACAGTCGTGCTGATCCTGGAGGACTGGCAGGTCAGGAAGCAAGGTAGCTGGATTAAGGGGTCCACACCTTTCAAAAATTAGGTTAGTGTCTTCTAAGAGTTTGGCCTCTAGCTGTTGCTGACGATGGGCCGAAAAGACTTGGGTTGTGCCCCTACGCAGAAGGGCTGACAAGGCATGAGAGGTCCAAACCGTGGTAAAATGACCCAGGGTTAGGCTCTTTGCCTTTGTGATCAGCAGGGCAGCTGCTGCCAGAGTCCGGGTGCAGGATGGGGTTTCCTGAGCGACAGGGTCGATTTGCTGAGAGTAAAAAGCAAGCGGGAAATGGTGGGGCCCGCTCAGCTGGGTAAGGACACCACTAGCAATTCCGCCCCTCTCGTGGACAAAAAGGTGAAAGGGTTTGCTGTAATTGGGGGGGGCGGAGAGACATGGAGGAGGCCACACTGTCCTTGAGTAACTGAAAGGCTTTAATAGTGTCCGGGGACCACTGCAAAGGGTCAGGAGCAAGGTTAGCAGTGAGTCGGTGGAGCGGTTTGCTTAACTCCCCGCAGGACGGCAACCAGGGGCGACAGAAGCCAATTAATCCTAAGAAACCTCGAAGTTGTTTCTTGGTGTTCGGTAGAGGGCAGTTTTGAATAGTCTTTATGCGGGCTGGGTCCATCTGTCTTCCCTCTGGGGTTAACAGGAAGCCCAGATATCGGACCTTCTGTGAGACCCACTGAATCTTTTTAGGGTCTACCTTGTGGCCTCTGGTGTGTAGGTATAATAAAAGTGCCTTACCATCGATGCGGAGGGCAGCTTCTTCGCGATTACCTAATAGGATGTTATCTACGTATAGGACCAATGTGGATCCCTGCGGACTGGTGAAACCTTCCAAGTCGTGGCGGAGGCACTGGCTGAAAATCGTGGGGCTGTCTCTGTAGCCTTGAGGAAGTCGTTGCCAGACATAACTTTGTTCCTCCCAGGTGAAACCAAAGAGATACTGAGAGTCTGGGTGCACAGGAATGCTGAAAAAAGCTGATTTTAAGTCAATAACAGTGAACCACTCAGCATCCCAGGGGATTTGGCTGATGATAGTAGCTGGGTCAGGGACTACTGCATGAAGAGGGACCACATACTGATTAACAACTCGTAGATCCTGTACAAAGCGCCAACGAACAGGATCTCCGTCCTTTTTAGGAGGCTTTTTGACAGGCAGTATAGGGGTGTTACAGGGAGTGCGCTGAGGGCGGACTAGCTTTTGTGCAATGAATCCCTCGATAATGGGGCGGATGCCCTCCCGGGCTTCCAGCGACAGGGGGTATTGAGGGACTGACGGGGGGGTTAAGGAAGGCTTCACCTGAATCCTTACGGGTTCTGCCGAAAGGAGCAGGCCAACATCAGTGTCAGAAATTCCCCAGAGGGTTGAAGGCAAGTCAGTGAGGTCAGGGGAGAGAGAGGGGGGTGTTTCCCAATTACCCTGAGTAGGGGCCGAATCTCCTAACACTGTCATCAATAATCCTACCCCTTCAGGAGTGCAGGTTAAAGTAGCCTCAAGCTTACAGAGTAAATCCCGGCCCATCAAAGGGATCGGACAAGCTGGGGAAAAAAGAAAACGGTGAGGAAAACATTTATCAGCATAAACAACATTCAAAGGCAAAGTGAGTTCCAGAGACTGTGGGTTGCCCTCCACCCCAGTCGCAGTTTTAACCTCAGAGGATAGCCAGGGAGAGGGGGCATGATTTAAAAGAGAGAAAGTAGCCCCAGTATCAATGAGGAAAGAGACAGGCAGTCCCTGGACTGAAAGGGTTAAACGAGGCTCTTTGCTGGGAGGGGAGAAAGTGAGAAAGGAGCCGGCTAAAGACATTAAGGAAATAAGACCATCACATTGTTTGCCTTCGCCCCCGGGGTACTGTCATTGAGGAGGCTGAGTTTGCTGCGGCTGCTGCTGTTTCCCGTAGTTGATCCAGGCCTGGGGAATTGGCTGAGCTGGTGGTGCAGGGGTGTATTCCTCACTTGTGTAAGCATCTGCGGATGCAACCAGACCCTCTGGGCGTCCCCAGGGGCATTCACGTTTAAAGTGACCAGGCTGTCCGCACTGAAAACAATTTCCTGATGGCTGGGGTCGCCAGGACCCTCTTCCTCGGGCACCCTGGAATCCCCTGCCACGGCCACGGCCTTTGCCTTGAACACCGCCGTGAAAAGCTAAAGCCATCAGCTTATATTCTTCCTTTTTCTCTCTACTTAACAACTGATCCACATCCGTATAAGTAGGATTATAACTTAAAAACAATCTTTCTAGAAGTTCTATGATCTTTCGGGGATTTTCCCCAAAAGACCCTGACAACTGTCCCCACTTTTTCAAGTCCCATTTTAGCCATTCTTTATATTCCACAATACTAGCATGTTGCAACCGTCCATCATTGCCCATATAAGGTTGATCATGCACCTGTAAAGGCATCTCTCTAACTATACTTTCCTCAGGGGGGGGGGCATGCACCCTGCCGTACCTGCTTGGACATAAGCCTAGTAACTACTCCTCCCGAGGTTTGCCCCTCCATTTCCTCCTCATCCTTCTGCACAAATTCCAATCTGGGATCCTGCAGATTCCCCTCTGCTACAAGGAGAGAGTCCCCCTGCGGAGGAATAGGGGCAGGTGCAGAGGGGACCAGCTGACGAGTCAAAACACGCCGTGGTCTACACCCTTCATCGAAATAACCTGGAGGGGGTTCACTCTCGGGAGAGTACCTGACTGCCATAATTTTTAAAGATTTTCACAGCTCTGCTGCTGTGTCCCAACAAAACCAGTAACATAAATGTCCCGGATGGTCTTTTTCGATCTGGCTCTTTACTCCTCTTAAGGCAGCCTGTTCGAAAGAGCCATACGAAGGCCACCTTATCTCCGGGTCGGCCAATACCGCGGTATACCCAGTCCAATTCCTTACACATAGTGTGTACAATTTCTTCCTAGACATTCCTGTCTGTACTGGGAGTTTCCCTTCGTTCCATAACTTATTTACAATCCCCAACGGACTCTCAAGAGGCACGCTAGTCCCTTGACCCATGGTGTCTGACAGGAGCCCTCCAACTGGCATTTACCCTGCTGTCCAATACACGACCCCTCAATATTGAATTGGCTGGGAGAAATCTCCTGTGGCGCCTTGCCAATTCATATATGAGTGGTCTGACCACTGGACAGAGGTACCGCACCAGAAGGTATCCCGGACGAGCCCCCAAATTGTTAGGTAATAAAGCAAGTCCTTACTCACCTCTCCAGCACCCGAGTTCGTGCGGGAGGCTATGGGCACACAATTCTGTCAGAGACCAGACACAAATGCGTTGATCAACGGGCTCACACTAACCCAAAAGCTTTAGAATAAGTGTGGCCCCTTTATTAGGGGTGAGCATTAATATTTATACACAGAAGTAAACAAAGTGATTAATAAAAGATAATGGTCATGCATAATCAATCAAGATTTTACAGGAAAAGCAAGTTTAACAAGTAAATGCATAGAGATAAAGGCTAATGGCTACTTGATAAAGGGGGTGTCATGAGTAGTTTGCAGGTCAGTGCTTTGTTCGATAAAGGGTTCAGAAAGGATTATGCAGAGACGGCCAGTCTGGGTGTGTTTTGGCTCCAAAGTTCACCAAAAGTTTAGACCCAACAGCACCAGGGACCTTTTCCCTCCAGCACACTCATCCATTTAGATACATTTATTCCCACCGCTTCCCAAGTGTCATTGCTGTTCCATGTTTTGTTAAATGGACGAGGTCCTCCAGTGAGGTCTGGGGAATTGAGTGGGATAGCCAGGACAGGAACACCAGCTTGAGAGTGGGCTGGGATGTGGCTGCAGACCCAGCATTTAGAAATATTAAGGGTCTGAGCTATCCACACTTGCTGCTGGATAAAAGAATTGCCATTGTGGGCTCCCCAGACCTTAAGACACCAGCAGCGGAGGAACAGGCACCACCAGAGGCACATGTTGGAGGCAGGGCACTTCTGGTTCTGACAGCCTCAACGGAGGGAACTGCAATCATGGTTTTACGTCCACCAGACAGCAGGCGCTAGGCTCGCTACTGCTTCTTTTTTGGGCCTTGCTTTAGGTCGTCGTGTGCTTCTGGCAACTCTTACGAAAGCGTAGATTGTAAGGTATTGCAGGCTGTTCCTCTACGTCATCTTCTGGAGTCAAAATTGACTCTGCGCGATCCTGAGGTGGTGGTTGGTTCGCTGGGGGTGGTGCCTTCTTACACTGCAAAGCATGTATCCACTCTGCGATGCTAGACAGTTTAACTGCTGTCTGGCTAGTAAGCAGTGCCTGGTGATTCTTTGATGTTCTTTACATCTCTTTGCTTCTTTCCTTGACTCTGGCTATAACAATGGCCTTCACACCTTATCTTTTCCTGATACATACATTTTTCATTTACACAAACAGATTGAGAATACAAACAGCAGTATTTTATATCAAGCAAAAAGGCATGGCAAATTAAACCTTGCCAAGTTTTACAATCTATAACCAAGACAATTACATTGAGACCCAGGCCTTCAATGTTTCTCTAATCTACTTAACATAGACACAATAGAGAATCCTGTCTCTTACTAGCTAAATCTTAAAACAAAGAGTTAAGAGAGGGCCCAATTTGTAATGCATATGGGAAAACAGAATCTCATAGTCCCAGAGGGTCATTTCTTTCTGCTATTCAAAAAGGGTGGCTAGCAGGATGAAATCAGATCATACATTAATTCTTATGGGACATTATAAAATCCTGCTCCTACATATCCCCCTTTGGACACGAAGATTATTAATCACCAGTGTCACTTCTTATTTAGTCCACGTAATAGAAAATACTGGGAGGTGATTTGGGCCTGTGGCTCTAGCTTTGCACACATTTGTTTTATTCAACAGCACATTTCAAACATTTTAATTAAACACATAGAATTTAAAACCAAAAACAATTAGGGGTAGTAACATTAGTATGCCAGGAGTTGTGGGAGACCATCCAGAAAATATGTTCCACCAGTGGTAAGCTGTTATGTCTTTCTGCAGTGGCAATTCTTAACTTGTCCCCATTTGCGAGTGTAATACGAATTGTTCCGTTTCCCACATTGCCTTTTTGTTTTTTTTTCTAGGAACTATGTTACTTTTTACCTTTAAACAGATGATTGGTAACTCTCTGCCATTCAATGCTAAGATTGATAGAGAACTCAGCTAAATCGGTGCTTACAGTAAGCTGAGACTTTTTTTTTTCCACTTGTATTTGTTTCTGTATTAGGTTGTCCTGTAGCTGGTATCAGCTTTTTCTGAAAGAAAAAAATAACATTTTTCTATCCCTTTTGGGGTGGCATTTATTATTGGTTAAAATACTCCTTTCTTTTACAAATACCCTTGCTGATTGCAGGCAAAACCAGGGGAATTACCTCTATATTTTCCTGTGTTTTTGTTATATAGGCAGGCCAGGTTTCAGTGGCTTCTATCTTTTAAGGGTTATGGGGAAATTATTTCACTGTTCAGTCATTAAATCCATGTGTACCTCAGTTTTTCTTTTTATATAGCAGACCAAGTTTGTAATTTTTTTTTCTGCTGTGTTAAGCTTAAAGCTTATTTACAAGTAATAGCTGAGAAGTATTATTACCACACTCTATTCACATATACACACTGTACATTGTTACAGGGATACTTATTAACATTAAATTTATTTTAAAGGTATCTTGCTATACTGTTGGGTCTAAACTTTTGGTGAACTTTGGAGCCAAAAAAACACCCAGACTGGCCGTCTCTGCATAATCCTTTCTGAACCTTTTTTTGAACAAAGCACTGACCTGCAAACTACTCATGACACCCCCTTCCTCAAGTAGCCATTAGCCTTTTTATCTCTATGCATTTACTTGTTAAACTTGCTCTTCCTGTAAAATCTTGATTGATTATGCATGACCATTATCTTTTATTAATCACTTTGTTTACTTCTGTGTATAAATATTGATGCTCACCCCTAATAAAGGGGCCACACTTATTCTAAAGCTTTGGGGTTAGTGTGAGCCCGTTGATCAACGCATTTGTGTCTGGTCTCTGACAGAATTGTGGGCCCATATTCCAACTCCGCACAACCTCGGGTGTTGGAGAGGTGAGTGAGGACTTGCTTTATTACCTAACAATTTGGGGGCTCGTCCGGGATTCCTTCTGGTGCGGTACCTCTGTCCAGTGGTCGGACCACTCATATATGAATTGGCAAGGCGCCACAGGAGATTTCTCCTAGCCAATTCAATATTGAGGGGTCGTGTATTGGACAGCAGGGTAAACGCCAGTTGGAGGGCTCCTGTCAGACACCATGGGTCAAGGGACTAGCGTGCCTCTTGAGAGTCCGTTGGGGATTGTAAATAAGTTATGGAACGAAGGGAAACTCCCAGTACAGACAGGAATGTCTAGGAAGAAGTTGTACACACTATGTGTAAGGAATTGGACTGGGTATACCGCGGTATTGGCCGACTCGGAGATGAGGTGGCCTTCGTATGGCTCTTTCGAACAGGCTGCCTTAAGAGGAGTAAAGAGCCAGATTGAAAAAGACCATCCAGGACAGTTATGTTACTGGTTTTGTTGGGACACAGCAGCAGAGCTGTGGAAATCTTTAAAAATTATGGCAGTCAGGTACTCTCCCGAGAGTGAACCCCCTCCAGGTTATTTCGATGAAGGGTGTAGACCACGGCGTGTTTTGACTCGTCAGCTGGTCCCCTCTGCACCTGCCCCTATTCCTCCGCAGGGGAACTCTCTCCTTGTAGCAGAGGGGAATCTGCAGGATCCCAGATTGGAATTTGTGCAGAAGGATGAGGAGGAATTGGACGGGCAAACCTCGGGAGGAGTAGTTACTAGGCTTAGGTCCAAGCAGGTACAGCAGGGTGCATGCCCCCCCCCTGAGGATAGCCCAGAGGATGTCTCTGTCAAATCTCTTGCGAATAATAAAAGTATGGTTATAGAGATGCCTTTACAGGTGCACGATCAACCTTATATGAGCAATGATGGACGATTGCAACATGCTAGTATTGTGGAATATAAAGGATGGCTAGAATGGGATTTGAAAGAGTGGGGACAGTTGTCAGGGTCTTTTGGGGAAAATCCCCGAAAGATCATAGAACTTCTAGAAAGATTGTTTTTAAGTTATAATCCTACTTATATGGATGTGGATCAGTTGTTAAGTAGATTTTTGACTGGAGAAGAACGTAGTAGATTGTGGATGGCAGAAAGGACATGGGGAGATAGCAATGCAGCTAATGTTACTTGGATGGATAGGCGGGATCTGGCCGCTGGCTGGAATCCCCTAGACTGGACTCAGCTAAGGCTGACTCAGCTGCGAACAGATAGAGAGCGATTGTTAGAGAGACTCAAGGAAATGGCTCGCCGCTCGCCTAATCAGGCTAAGTTCATGCAGATTCGGCAGGAATCTGATGAGCCGCCCAGAAAGTTCTGGTCGAGGCTATTGGAGGGGGCCCGAATGTTCACTCAGATGGATCCTGAGAGAGAAGCAGACCACCCTACTCTTATTTCATTTTTTGTGAATCAGTCGGTGCCCCCTGTAAGGGATTACTTCTTAAAGTTTCGCCCTGGTTGGGGAGGTGAGTCAGTCACTTCAGTGTTGGAAGTAGCTGATTTTGCCTGGGAGAAAGAAAGGGAAAGTAGTAAAAAGAAAGAGAAAAAGGAAGAATATAAGCTGATGGCTTTAGCTTTTCACGGTGGTGTTCGAGGCAAAGGCCGTGGCCGTGGCAGGGGATTCCAGGGTGCCCGGGGAAGAGGGTCCTGGCGACCCCAGCCATCAGGAAATTGTTTTCAGTGCGGACAGCCTGGTCACTTTAAACGTGAATGCCCCTGGGGACGCCCAGAGGGTCTGGTTGCATCCGCAGATGCTTATACAAGTGAGGAATACACCCCTGCACCACCAGCTCAGCCCATCCCCCAGGCCTGGATCAACTACGGGAAACAGCAGCAGCCGCAGCAGACTCAGCCTCCTCAATGACGGTACCCCGGGGGCGAAGGCAAACAATGTGATGGTCTTATTTCCTTAATGTCTTTAGCCGGCTCCTTTCTCGCTTTCTGCCCTCCCAGCAAAGAGCCTCGTTTAACCCTTTCAGTCCAGGGACTGCCTGTCTCTTTCCTCATTGATACTGGGGCTACTTTCTCTCTTTTAAATCATGCCCCCTCTCCCTGGCTATCCTCTGAGGTTAAAACTGCGACTGGGGTGGAGGGCAACCCACAGTCTCTGGGACTCACTTTGCCTTTGAATGTTATTTATGCTGATAAATGTTTTTCTCACCGTTTTCTTTTTTCCCCAGCTTGTCCGATCCCTTTGATGGGCCGGGATTTACTCTGTAAGCTTGAGGCTACTTTAACCTGCACTCCTGAAGGGGTAGGATTATTGATGACAGTATTAGGAGATTCGGCCCCTACTCAGGGTAATTGGGAAACACCTCTCTCTCTCTCCCCTGACCTCACTGACTTGCCTTCAACCCTCTGGGGAATTTCTGACACTGATGTTGGCCTGCTCCTTTCGGCAGAGCCCGTAAGGATTCAGGTAAAGCCTTCCTTAACCCCCCCGTCAGTCCCTCAATACCCCCTGTCGCTGGAAGCCCGGGAGGGCATCCGCCCCATTATCGAGGGATTCATTGCGCAAAAGCTAGTCCGCCCTCAGCGCACTCCCTGTAACACCCCTATACTGCCTGTCAAAAAGCCTCCTAAAAAGGACGGAGACCCTGTTCGTTGGCGCTTTGTACAGGATCTACGAGTTGTTAATCAGTATGTGGTCCCTCTTCATGCAGTAGTTCCTGACCCAGCTACTATCATCAGCCAAATCCCTTGGGATGCTGAGTGGTTCACTGTTATTGACTTAAAATCAGCTTTTTTCAGCATTCCTGTGCACCCAGACTCTCAGTATCTCTTTGGTTTCACCTGGGAGGGACAAAGTTATGTCTGGCAACGACTTCCTCAAGGCTACAGAGACAGCCCCACGATTTTCAGCCAGTGCCTCCGCCACGACTTGGAAGGTTTCACCAGTCCGCAGGGATCCACATTGGTCCTATACGTAGATGACATCCTATTAGGTAATCGCGAAGAAGCTGCCCTCCGCATCGATGGTAAGGCACTTTTATTATACCTACACACCAGAGGCCACAAGGTAGACCCTAAAAAGATTCAGTGGGTCTCACAGAAGGTCCGATATCTGGGCTTCCTGTTAACCCCAGAAGGAAGACAGATGGACCCAGCCCGCATAAAGACTATTCAAAACTGCCCTCTACCGAACACCAAGAAACAACTTCGAGGTTTCTTAGGATTAATTGGCTTCTGTCGCCCCTGGTTGCCGTCCTGCGGGGAGTTAAGCAAACCGCTCCACCGACTCACTGCTAACCTTGCTCCTGACCCTTTGCAGTGGTCCCCGGACACTATTCAAGCCTTTCAGTTACTCAAGGACAGTGTGGCCTCCTCCATGTCTCTCCGCCCCCCCAATTACAGCAAACCCTTTCACCTTTTTGTCCACGAGAGGGGCGGAATTGCTAGTGGTGTCCTTACCCAGCTGAGCGGGCCCCACCATTTCCCGCTTGCTTTTTACTCTCAGCAAATCGACCCTGTCGCTCAGGGAACCCCATCCTGCACCCGGACTCTGGCAGCAGCTGCCCTGCTGATCACAAAGGCAAAGAGCCTAACCCTGGGTCATTTTACCACGGTTTGGACCTCTCATGCCTTGTCAGCCCTTCTGCGTAGGGGCACAACCCAAGTCTTTTCGGCCCATCGTCAGCAACAGCTAGAGGCCGAACTCTTAGAAGACACTAACCTACTTTTTGAAAGGTGTGGACCCCTTAATCCAGCTACCTTGCTTCCTGACCTGCCAGTCCCCCAGGACCAGCACGACTGTGTGGAAGTAGTTTACAGCATCTTACAGATAAGAGACAACCTGTTTGACGTGCCACTGGACAACCCCGATTGCATCCTCTTCTCGGACGGAAGCTCCTTCTATGTTGATGGCAAGCGTTTCACTGGTTATGCTGTCACCTCTGAATGGGACATTCAAGAGGCCGCCTCACTGCCAGGCAACTGGGGAGCCCAAGCCGCTGAACTCTATGCCCTGGCCCGAGCTTGCCAGTTGGCCGCTGGTAAGACCGTTACCATTTTTACTGATAGCAAATATGCTTTTGGAGTTGTGCATTGTCATATCCACCTCTGGAAGTTTCGAGGTTTCCAGACAGCTGCCGGTAAACCCATTCAGCACCTCCCCCTCATCCACAAGCTTTTGGACGCCCTCCAAAAACCCTCCGTCCTGGCTGTAGTTCACTGCCGGGCCCATACTAAAGATAGCAGCCCCGTTACCCGTGGGAATGCCCTGGCTGACGCCTCCGCCAAGAAGGCTGCCACCTTACCTTTAGCCATGCCCACATTGGCTATTGCAACCTCCTCCTTTACTCCACCGCACCCCGTACCAGTACCCGCTGCTGAACTAAAATCATGGGAAAGCCTCGGGGCCACTCTGGTCAAAGGGACCTGGCTTATGCCAGATGGCCGAGCCTGCCTCCCTCGCTCCACATACCCTGTGGCAGTTCGCTGGCACCATGATAAAGGGGGTCACTACGGCACGCATGCCCTCGTGGACACTATCGCTCGCTTTTGGTATGCTCCAGGCATTCAACCCTATTGCCTATCAATAGTGAAAGCATGCAGCACATGTCAGCGTAATGGACCTGCTCCACCTCTTAACAAAATTAAGGGTGGAAGACCTCCGCCTGCTGCTCCATTTCAACATCTTCAAATTGATTTTGTAGATATGCCAAAGGCTTTTGGGAAAAAGCACCTCCTTGTTTTGGTTTGCCCTCTGACTTCCTGGGTCGAAGCTTTTCCTACTGCTAATTGTACTGCTGCCACAGTGGCGAAGATTCTCCTTAGAGATATTGTACCCCGTTTTGGCATCCCTCTTGTGCTCGACTCAGATCGCGGACCTCACTTTACTGGTCATGTCCTTGGCCATTTAGAACAAGGACTGGGCATTTCACACTCCTTTCATACACCCTACCACCCCCAGTCTAGCGGGAAAGTTGAGCGTATGAATAGGGAACTTAAGTTTACATTGGCTAAATACTGTCAGGAAACAGGATTAAAGTGGCCTCAGGTACTTCCCTTGGTCCTGTTTCACCTTCGTACTCGCCCAACCCGCGCATTGGGATTATCCCCCTTTGAACTGCTCTATGGACACCCCCCTTTCAAAGGCGGGGCGCTACCACGTGCTGATGTTTCACTATTGGGAGGGGATCATATGACTGCGTGTCAGTTTCTCTCCCTACAGGCTCGCCTCCGTACCCTTTGGAAAGCCTCGCAGTTTTCCCAGACCGTGCCGCTGGAGGAACAAATCCACCCGTTCCAACCAGGGGACTTCGTCTGGGCCAAAAAGTTCGTTCGTGACGACACCCTCCAGCCAAGGTTTACTGGACCCCACCAGGTTCTTTTGACAACCCAGACTGCAGTGTTCCTGGAAGGACGCAAATCTTGGATCCACCACTCCCACGTCAAGCCAGCCGTAGTGGACCACAGTGACGGACCAGCAGCTCTTGTCACCACTGAGGACACTGCCTTCGACCAGTGGACCAGCTTACCTCTCTCAGACATTAGACTTAAATTAACTCGAAAAAAAATGAGAGGACCCTTTATTCTGACAACTGTATGTTTTTTATGCTTTTTCAGTTTATTTTCTGCTTATGAAGATAATGCTTTTATTAGATATTCCCACGAGGTTAAAACTCGTATTTTAGGAAATAGAAGTGATTGCTGGGTATGTACTCAATTTCCAGTAAATGCAGCACAGGGACTCCCCTTCACACCCATTCCCCTAACCACTGCTAATATGACTTGGATGCCACCGACTAGAATAAAAGATCCAGTCCAACCCAATCTTACATGGGACAAAACAGAAGTGCCAATTAACAAATATCTCAGGGTAACCAATCAAACAGGATCACTGTGTTTTGTTAAAGAAAAAGGGTCAACTTTTGTGGGAACAAGTAAATGCAACATATATTTTAATGGCACCGCCTTTAGTAAAAATCTTGGCTTCAAGCCTTGCGCATCCCACTTATCCCATATGTGGATCCCTCACCCCGATCCAACCTTTTCAACTTTTTCATGGAGGGGCAGGTTTTCAGAGTCAGTTTTTAAAAAGCCCTGCTCAGATCTCGAAGGTGTCCAACTAATTGTTAAAGGATACACAATTGCCTTCTACAACTGCTCAAGCAGTACTACACTGCCCTTTGAGGACAACACTACCAAATTGTGCCTCTGCAGTTCACACAACGATCCCTCTGCGTTACCAGGGGAACAGTGGTACAACGGGTGGTGGGTTACCTCCTACTTTGAAAAATGGAATACCCAAAACGCATTATATGGAACATACTGGGTGTGCGGGCCCAAGGCTTATTATTTTCTCTCCCCTGATTGGGCAGGGTCATGTTATTTGGCATGGCTAGCACCGCCTTCTCGGATCTCCCTCACTCCCCCTCATTTTCCCCACGTTCGTAACATCCGTGAAACTGACAGAGATATTAATCTCCGTGATGGTTTGTCCTGGCAGCGGTGGGCTGGTCACACTAGCTTGAAGGGTGCCATCATCCGTCTACAGGGACTATTAGAATCTTTGACCAATGAAACTGCAACCCTATTTGAGAACCAGGCCGGGGAAATGTCCCAGCTGCGCCAGTTGGCTTTGCAAAACAGAATGGCTTTAGATATGATGTTAGCAGCCCAGGGAGGAACTTGCGCCCTCATAAATGAAGAATGCTGTGTTTTTGTAAATGACACCTACTCTGACACTTTTCAACGTACCAAACACCTAAGGGAAATGGCTAAAAACTACTCCTCTGGCCAGCCACCTTATGATTGGTGGGGAGCCTTATGGAATTGGCTGCCCGGATTTGGGTGGGTTAAAAACCTCTTGGTGGGTGTTGTTGGGGCCATGGTAGTCCTTATAATACTGTGTTGCTGTATTCAGTGTGTCCCCTCCCTCATAAACTCATGTAAGTCAGTTTATTCTTTTCCCACTTCAGCTAAAAGCCTTACTCTCTTCGAATTGGCCCAGGCTGAAATTGCCAAGCGGCCCTTGAGATCTTGAAATAGGGTGTAGCTTTTTGATTAATAGTTATCTCAAAGCTACAAATGGAGGAATGTTGGGTCTAAACTTTTGGTGAACTTTGGAGCCAAAAAAACACCCAGACTGGCCGTCTCTGCATAATCCTTTCTGAACCTTTTTTTGAACAAAGCACTGACCTGCAAACTACTCATGACACCCCCTTCCTCAAGTAGCCATTAGCCTTTTTATCTCTATGCATTTACTTGTTAAACTTGCTCTTCCTGTAAAATCTTGATTGATTATGCATGACCATTATCTTTTATTAATCACTTTGTTTACTTCTGTGTATAAATATTGATGCTCACCCCTAATAAAGGGGCCACACTTATTCTAAAGCTTTGGGGTTAGTGTGAGCCCGTTGATCAACGCATTTGTGTCTGGTCTCTGACAGAATTGTGGGCCCATATTCCAACTCCGCACAACCTCGGGTGTTGGAGAGGTGAGTGAGGACTTGCTTTATTACCTAACAATACTATGCCTTTTATTTAGGCAATTTGTTTGCTGACCAGGTTTTTTTTCCTTCATCAATCAGTTAGGTAATTTGCATCAACACAGTCTTGGCTTTTGGATTCAAAGCCATCAGCAGACACAATTAACTTTTACCAGAGTTTTGATTACTTTTAACTCTTGCTTCCAAAACACACAGAGATCTGAAAAAGAAAACACAATCTATTGTGGCTCCATTGGAGCCCTGATAGGATTTTAATTAAGTAGCATGTTTCGTTTGCATTTCTTTCACCCCTTCTATAATATACACTGCACATGCCCTGGGGAAAATGCACATTCCTTCTATAGTTTACCTTCTATACATATCAATCATGTACCCTTATCAAAGTGACAGTCTGATTACACAGAGACATCCCAAGGGTCAGTGTTTCTGACATTGCCTCTTTTTGTTTTGTGCACCTCACCCCTGCTGTTGCTTCAGAGGGGCACTGTCTTTTTAATTCTTTTACTACAGCTCTCATCTGCTATTTTGTTACAAAACCAAACAAGAATCCAGAATCTCTCCCTATTCTTCTGATTTTGACTGCCCTGCTGGAGCCATGACTTGGTCTTTATTTAAAAACATTTTAAAGTTTGTAAAAGAATCAAGTTACCCCTTAAGGGTTAAATGCCAAATCCCAAAGCCAAACAACACTGATTACCTGTGTCTGGCAAAAAGGTCTTGTCAGTTTTGCAACTTTGAGTTAAAGAGTCAAATGGATTTTTAGTGGCATTATTAAAAACAAAACTAATTTATCTTAAACCTACAAAACAGGAGTTTTACAAACCAGGTGTGTTGGTGTAGGTTCTTAGACCCTCACATATTTCCACAGCCAGATACATACACATTTTCTTTTCCTTAACATTCCTTCTACACTGCTCTGTTTTTACATAGTTTTATATAGATTGTATTCCCTTTATACATTTGGGTCAGTTAAGTTCCAGTAGAACCCCGCCCCCCCCCCCATGTTCTTAGCAAATTTGACTAAATTGACCGTAGTCAAATTATTTCAATCAGATAGTCTTTTTATTTGGATTATTTACAGACATTCTTTTGGAAAAGGGCCCATTTTCCCTTCAGAATGGCTCCAAAGAAACCAAGAATTCTTTCAGCCTCTGTAGAGTTAACTTTTCACACTCTTTCCTTAAATCACTTGTTTATCTCCCAGAATGACACCTTTATCAACTCAGATTTCACCATTGTAAGTATTGTTCCGGGGTTCATGCCTGCACTTATGGCTTTTCTTCTTCCTGACACCATGCCCTTAGGGCTTCCAACCTGTTTTTCAGTTTCTTTATCTGTTGCTTGCCTGCTTGTCTGGGCCCCGATCCTGCTTTTTCCAATGAACCATTTTTGTGAGTGATATTGTGGTCATTTCACAATTTTGAAAGAAATGTTTAAGCAAAGGGACCAGGAAGGGTGGGGGCTAGTTGAGGAGCCCACCCTCCTTGCTGAATTGGTAGTGGAACACTAAAGAATCAGTTTCTGAGGCAGACAACAAAGGGGAACAGAACAAGGGTTTTTTTTCCTTTTGTTTGTGGTTTTTTTCTTGTTTTTAATTAAATGGGAGTATGAAGGGGGTTGGGATCGATCCAGGTTTGTTTTTTTTGAGAACAGGGTAAAGGGGAGCGCTCGGTCTGGTGATGGGAGAGGAGGCTTTTAATAAAGCTTTTAACTTATTAAGAGGCGAGTTTTGATTTTATTCACCTACAGTTTGCCTTTTCCCACTACTGCATGAAACAATTAACCTCTCCTTTAGCCAATTTAGTTTTAGGTTGGCCGAGTTTGTCTTTTAAGACGTCCACTCGGTCTTTGTTCCAAGATTTTAACAGTGGCCACTGAGTTAGCCTAGACCATTTTTCCAGAAATTTACAGGAGTCCAGACCCTTCTAGAATACATAAAATGAGCTGGCGTTTCTTTAGGGAACTGTCCCGACTTAGACGTCTGGTTACCCGTACAGGATGGCTTCACACACCAATCGCACAAGAAGGAAATTCAGGTTCATCAGAGCAATGCCCTGTGCAACACACAAAAGGAGCCCACAGGCTACTGCCTCAATCGCCCTTGCTTTCACACTAAGGGTTTTACCCAAGGTGCGGTGCGGCTACGATTGTGCAGATTCCACTCAGACCGTGGGGACAGGAACCCCTTGGTTGGCTGATCCCCGGAAGGAGATGGCATCCAGACTCAAACACTCCACAGGGAGGACAGATAGACACAGAGACAGGACAGTCCTCAGTCCGGACAAAACACAGAAATAATTACCTGACCAGATTCCTGATGTCAGATCCCAGGATCCCTACCAGAACAGAGTGGGAACCAACAGGTTCGATGGCATAGACTTCACTTTGGTAGTGCACCCTGCCATTCTGGTGGATGACCGCTCGGGCCAAATGCCCAGGTGTCAGCTGCCATGGTCATCCTGCAAAAAACGGTCAGGAATCACTTGGCCCCAGTGAAGACAGTTGCCATCTCGGTGGGACCTCCAAATTGTCAAATTTAGACTCAGGACTCGCATTTTGTCAGACCACTCTGTTTTATTAGCACAGCGCTCTGCTAATAACACCCAGATAATGTGAGCACCATGCAAAACACAAATTATCTTATTTATACAGATAAAAGGGCGCAAACTTAACAAGATAACAAAGGAAGCAGAATCTAATAAGTTTACCGGGTTTAGACATGCATAGTTAATTTCCTTACTAACTTTTACCAATCTCCGGTTAATGTTTCACCAGTAGCTTAAGTGGGCTCATTGTTTATGCCTTAATGTTTCTTTTCCTGACACCTGCATTTCAACGTTTATTTCTGCTTAAAGGTACATACAGCACTTCTTTAATCCAGTCTTATTTTTACAATATAATTCTTTCTACTTTCACAGCTGGCCCTTCTCTCATGAACAGAGAGCAACAATCCCCGAAGCGTGAAGGTGCAAACAAGTTGATGTTTATTGGGGTGAACTTCCAGCAAGCAATGATTCCAGTTTCCCTCCTCAGTGTCCCCCTTCCCAACTCTGACGCCACAGAGCCTTGCCTGTGTCCCTGTTCCCATTGCCCCCGCCTTAGCAAAACATGATTCCAATTCCCTCACCGCTTTATTGCCTGATTGACTGCAGACTATATAGTAAAACTTGAGTTCTGCTTAGCTATACCTTAACCAATCATTTTACTGAAATTTAACTAACCAGTCCTAACACATTGTAACATGATTATTTAACCAATTATATCCCATCACCCTTAATTGGTTTACACCCAACAAAATGAATTACACAGCAGACAGAAACAATCACAGAACCAGGCAGAAATTATACAGACAAGCAATAGGGAAGTGGAGAGTACAGTGATAGAACAACAGAGAAATGAGGATTTCACACCCCAGCTATTGATAAGTGAGTTCTTGCCAGACAGGATGCTGTCAAACTAAGTTTTCTATTACATCTTCGAGGCTCTTCCCTTTCTCTGGAGGTGATAGGAATATCAGGACAAGATTGTATTCCTAATAGCCCAATAGCATTTTATTTCAGTGTGATTAGTTTGGAATGTAAGGATGTGACCATGCACTTCCCAGCTTATGGCTGCCTCTGCTGCTTAGCCAAAGGTTTACATTAAGAACAGGGCCCCAGACTGTCACAGTAAGAGAGGCCCTTACGCAGACAGACAATGATTTTTATTCTTTCTTTTATACATCTATAACTAGTTAAGTAAGCATAGGCCTTTGCAAATAGGCCTGAATATCTCTATCCTAACAAGGGTCATAGACGTTGCTGCTTCAGAGTGTGAACTGAACTTGCCTGGTGGGAGATGGGAAGAAATCTTGTCTAAGGAAGGTTAATTTCATTATTCTCCTGCGGGGATCTCTTGCATCCAATTTTGGGGCCTTGTCACTCCAGGTGCTGTGCAAACACTGACCGAGGTCGGGGCCCAGTTGTGCTGGGCTGCACAAACATATAAATTAGTCCTGCCCCCAGAACTGATTCTTTCTCTCCAAACAGGCTATTCAGGTTCCACACCGGACTTAATCCACCGGATCGAGCTAGAGAAGGCAGAGCTCTGGATCCAGGAAGCCGAGGCCTCCAGGGTAAACTCGGGGCCTGAGAGCACCCCTTCAGGTGAGTCATAATAATCCTATCCCTTCTGATTTACCCACCTGCTAATGGAGGGCTCCTTAATGTAAAAGGCAAAGGCAGAAAGAGATCCAGTGGCTGCGAGCAGAAGCAAGACATTGATGCTGGGAATTAGGGGCCAGTGTTTATCTGGGAGAGGAATGATCCGTTGGGAGAGCTCCCCTATGGACAGGGTGGATTCTCCACTACTGTGACTCTGTCAGTGGAGATGGGGCATTTCTTTCTCCAAGCCCTGCTCTAACTCAGCCAAGAGTTACTGGGATGGAGTCAGGAGTGACTTGGGGAGATTCTCTGGCTGGGATAGGCAGGAAGTCAGGCAGGATGGGCACAATGAGCCTGTCTGGCCTCGATATCAATGAATCATAGATATCATAGTAATGTGGGACTAGACGGGATCTTGGCAGATCATCTAGTTCAGTCCCCTGCACTGAGGCAGGACTAAGTATTATCTAGAACATCCCTGACAGGTGTTTGTCTAACCTGTTCTTAGAAACCTCCAATGATGGAGATTCCACAACCTTCCCAGGTAATTTTTTCTGGTTCTTAATTACCCTAACAGTTTGGAAGTTTTTCCTAATCTCTAACCTAAATCTCCCTTGCTGCAATTTAATCCCATTACTTCTTGTCCTGGCCTCAGTGGATAAGGAGAACAATTTGTCACCCTCCTCTTTCTAACAACCTTTTAGGTACTTGAAGACTGTTATCAGGTTTCCCCTGCCCCTAGTCTTTTCTTCTCCAGACTAAACAAATGCAATTTTTTCACTCTTTCCTCACAGGTCATGTTTTCTAGACCTTTAATCATTCTTGTTGCTCTCGTCTGACCCTCTCCAATTTGTCCACATCCTTTCTGAAGTGTGGGGCCCAGAACTGGACACACTACTCCAGTTGAGGCCTTACCAGTGCTGAGTAAAGTAGAATTACTTCTCGCATCTTGCTTGTTTCAGCACTCCTGCTAGTACATCCTAGAATATTTTTTTTTCAACAGTATTCCACTGTTGACTCATATTTACTTTGTGATCCACTATAACCCATGCCTCAGTTACCCCAGCTGTGTAATGGAGAGGGCATTGGGACTGTGAGAATAAAACCCACCTTTGTGTGTGTCAGTGGGTCTGGCACTGGGGGGCAGATGAGCACTTGGCTGGAAAGACACGCCTGTTATTCTATAGACCACATCACCTTCTTCTAGGCTTCCCACACCTCAGAAAATTATACCAAGCCAGGGGTGCCCTTGAAATGTTTCAGATGGGTTTCATGCCTCTGCCCGTCCTGACTCAAGTTGTGTGTGCTGGTGTCCTGTGGCCCTGGGCATCTGGATCCAGGCGTAGCTCAGACAGGGACAAAAACCTGCTCACAGCCTGGGAGAGCATCCCCGAGCCACTGGCCCCTGGCGCTGTCCTCTCAAGGTTCCCACCCGCTTTCTGCCCCTTCACTTTGCACCTGGCCTCTCAGACTGGAGAAACCTGTCCCCGGCGAACAAGGAGAAAGCTGGGAATGACTCAGGGCAGGGCAGGATCAGTCATGTATGAAGAGTGCAGGTCACGCCATGCGGAGAACGCCATTTTGTAGAGCAGGTCTCTGGCACTTGCAGTGTTTCACTGTAATCCTCTAAAACTACCCCGCGTTCCAGGCAGTTGTGGCTGGGGGAGAGAACCCGCAGGGCACGACTTGGAGTGCCCTGGTGTATGAGCTGGGTGTGTGTGTGTGGGGGGGGGGAATGGCCTTTGTCACATCCCCTTCTCCTCCTGCTCTCTCAGTGGCACAAAATCATTGCCACTCACATTGCTTCAGTGTCAATGCTTAGCACAGCCCTCAGCCTTAACACGGTCTGTGACTGACTGTAGATCAAAGTAGCAGCCATTCACCCCTTCCAGTTTAGCAGTGTCACTGATTGGGTTGTAAAACAAAACATGTTTTTCAGGTTACATCACACAAACCCTGAGTGACTTGTCATCCCCTCAACCCCCTTCCCACCCACTCCTCCAACCCCCACCCTCTTCAGGATTTTAATTTAGTTTTAGCTTTGCACAAAGAGAGAAACATCAGGCCAAGGGTAAATGACCTCTTTATATTTAGCTGTGACCCATGACAGACAGCTAAAATATGCTGTACTCGGGAGAGCAAACTGAACTTGTAAGGATCTGAAAACCCTTCAAGCTTCAGTACATTTCATTTCCTATCAGACTGCATCCATATTATTATACAATTTTCTGCACAGAAATTCTTTGAGCATGCTCAGCAACAAAACACAAACTACGAGGTGGAAACATTATAATAAGAAACTAGTTATTTTTCTAGCATGGAGGTACGAGCAAGTTGTAGTCAGACAAAGCTAGCAAGGGATTCCTTGAAAAGGACTCACTCCCCCGGAGGAATGAGCTACGTTGTTCTAAGCAGCTTTATACCGGTCTCACTGGAGATTGTAGCCCCTCAGCTGGTTTCAAACCAATATAGTTTAAACAGCACAAACACTGGGGAAAGGCCTTGTACTATAAAACAGGAGACAGTGCAGAACCCCAACTTGTAAATAAAAACCTCCGATTGAAATAAAACCAAAATTAGTGTGAAAACAAAACCCAGATCCTGTTTGTTAACACTTTGAGGTCCTAGTTCTGGATGAGGGCCCTGTTGTGCAGGTGCTGCCTGTATCCTGGGCAAGCTACAATTTAAGCATAAAACGAGACCCAAGGTGCATGGCGCACATGGGAGCAGGCGGTGGCCGTTGCACAAACACCATAAGTTAGAACCACCCTGAGTCAGGCTGCAGATTTGTCATGGCATTTTGTATCAGAAATTACAGAGCAGTTACAGTGAATTTATTAAAGTCACAGGTCACTGAACTTCCTGTGACTGCTCCCATAATTTTTAACAAAACCTGCCCTCCTCCTCGCCATGCCCAGAGGACACTACCCACCCAAAGAAGCACCTTCCCCCAGTGCTGCAACCCTAACCCCAGCCTGGTGCAGAGGGGTTGGGGCAGGGTAGAGAAGATCTGGGGAGCAAGGCCATTCATTGAAGTTTGGCCTGCTTCCCCCACCATTATGACTGTGGGTGGGGGCAAATCTGAGTGGCGCTGGAACCCGGCAGCCCAAGTCTCAGTGCCTGGAGCGAGGTGTTGGGTCCAGCCCTGTGGGACAGGAGCTGCCATTGCAGGGTGAGGCACCCATCCAAAAAACAGTCACTGAGAAATGGGGAAATTGCTCCATCCGTGACATTTTCCCATCCTTGACAAACCTGTAGCCTTCACTGTGCGCTAACACCAGGATTCTCTCCAGCAGGGCATGGGAACCCGGGAGGAACAAGGGCACGGGCTGAATGTGGGGAGAGTGTGGCAGGAAAGCCGTTTCCCACATCCCATAGAGGGATCCATGCACAGGACTCAGTTCATCCCCAAGGTAAAGTCAGCCAGAGACCGGATCTGGGAACACACCAGAGACTCCCTGTGGGCCGGCGTCTCCACAGCTGCATCGACTGCGGCAAGAGGTTCAGCAACCCCTCTGCGCTGACCCAGCACCGACACATGCATATTGGGGAGAGGCCATACCGCTGTGCTGCTTGTGGCAGGAGCTTCAGACAGTCCTTAGTCCTGAGAATACACCAGCTTATGCACACCAGGGAGCGGCCACACCACTGCTCTGACTGTGGCAAGAGCTTTGCACAGAGCTCAAGCCTCAGCAGACACCAGCGCACGCACACCGGGGAGCGGCCGCACTGCTGTGCTGACTGTGGCAAGGGTTTTACACAGATTTCACACATGAGAATCCACCAGCGCACACACACCGGGGAGCAGCCGCATCGCTGTCCTGACTGTGGCAAGAGCTTTGCACACAGCTCAAGCCTGAGAAGTCACCAGCGCGCACACACCGGGGAGCGGCCATATTGCTGTGATGACTGTGGCAAGAGCTTTGCACAGCTCGCACACCTGAGTGTCCATCAGCGCACACACACTGGGGAGAGGCCACACCGCTGTCCTAACTGTGGCAAGAGCTTTGGACAGAGCTCAGTCCTGAGAAGACACCAGCTCACGCACACCGGGGAGCGTCCGCACCGCTGTGCTGACTGTGGCAAGAGCTTTGCACAGAGCTCAAGCCTGAGAAAACACCAGCGCACACACACCGGGGAGCAGCCGCATTGCTGTGCTGACTGCGGCAAGAGCTTTGCACACAGTTCGATCCTGAGAAGACACCAGCTCACACACACCGGGGAGCGGCCGTACCACTGTGCTGATTGCGGCAAGTGCTTTATACAGAGCTCGATCCTTAGAAGACACCAGCGCACGCACACCGGGGAGCGGCCACACCTCTGTGCTGACTGCGGCAAGAGCTTTGGACAGATCGCACACCTGAGAGTCCATCAGCGCACACACACCGGGGAGCGGCCACATCGCTGTGCTGACTGCGGCAAGTGCTTTATACAACTTTCACACCTGAGAGTCCATCAGCGTACGCACACCGTGGAGGGGCCGCACTGTTGTGTTGACTGTGGCAAGCGCTTTACTAGGTTGGCCAACCTCATCCAGCACCAAATCACGCACACCAGTGCCCCTCTGCCAATGCCAGGGCCTCAGGGGCTTCTGGCAGCCAGTGGGCCTGGCACAGCGCCAGCACATGTGGACCAGGGAGTGTTCCTATTCCCATGATGCCTGACAGAGAGACTGTGTGGGGCAGGGAAGGGGACTTGGCTGAGTAATGTGGGGAAGAGCAAACAGCTGTGGGAATTTAGAGCCGATGGTCACAGCCTACTCCCATTTGGGAGCACCTCCACTCCTTGTAGGTGAGATCCAGCCAGGCCTTTCTCTTTCTGTCTCACACTCACGCATCTGGCTGGGATGCAGCCAGGACATCCCCCACCCCCCCTAGGTGGGACCCAACCGGGAACTTCCCCACACACCTACCTCAGTTCCAGCCAGCGGGTGACTCCTTGGTAACATCTAGAGGTGGGATTTGCAGTCCTGTCTCAGCATGGATTGGGCTGAGGGCAGGACAGCCTGGTGCATGTGATTGAAAGATGATGCAGGAACTGCTTCTGCCATATATTTAAATACAAATGTGATTTAAGAAGAATTATGTACTTAATGTGTTACAAAGGTCTGACTAACCAGGATGGATTTGATTTAAATCAATTTGATTTAAATCATGATTAAATCACTAGTCGGATAGATGTAGATTTCATTTTTAGAAGGTTACACACTACACATTTTTAAGTAATTTATTTTGAAAACTTTTCAGATTAGTTTTACAGCTATATCAGAAAATGAATGATTGGTTATTTCATTTACCAGAGGTAATTGAAGCAGATATTTATGAAATCACTGGGAGGTGAACTATCTCCAATTCAACAGGTTAATCATTAATATTTGGAGGATTTTCTTGCCATGCTGTATTAGGAGGAGAACATCACCAGACAGACATTTAAATTGTTTTATTTAACTAAAGCAACAACGTCATGTATTCTGGATTTTTTTCTTTAACAGCAAACATATAATATTTTTACAAAACAAGCATGAATTTTTTTTAATTTAAACATTCAAGTTTTTTAAAATCAGGTTTGTTTTTGTTAAAATTGTTTAATTAAAATAGTTAAATGAAATACTTAGTCGATTTTAAAAAAAAATTTTTATCAGCCAGGTCAACATGAGAAACTTAAAATATTGGCTTCTGCAGCTAACTCAGTCGTCTTCACCATTTGTTTTCCTGTTTGTTCATAATCTGGAAAAGAAAAACAAGCTTTCCTGCTTTTTCAGGTCCCAAACGATTTCTCAATTTGGAACAAATTATTCCAAAAGAAAATATTCTTTCTACTCTGGCAGAAGAAGCTACTCCTCTTAAAAGTGAGATTATCACTTCAGCAGTCTCTGAATCCAAGTGCTTAAGTGACTTCCACCAGTTCCACCAATGTGACTTTCTTTAAAACATCATCAGCAAACATATATTTCTTGTATGGTTCTTATTCCCAAACTGTGTCTCTTATGACCTGCTGCCATTATAGGTTTTCCCTTCTAATGAGAGAAAGGTATAGTAGATCTTAAATCAATGAAGGCTACACTCAGAAGGACCTCAAGACTTCTGGAATATGCTGCTCAAACAGTTTCACTTTTGTTTCTGCTGTCTGTCCGTCTTGTGATGGGCTTGGTCACAGACCCCCTTGGGACTGTCACCTGATGTGCAGAAACTACCTCTGAGCCTGTTTTCCCTGATGGCTTGGGACTCCAGCATCCTGCCTTGTTGAGCCAGACACACAAGCCTGCTGCAACACAGACCCAGGATCTGAACCACACCTCCAAAACTGCAGGCTTTAACTGAAAACCACTCAGCAGGTAACCAATTTCCAGCATCCAGACACCCAGCTCCCAGTGGGATCCAAACCCCAAATAAATCTGTTTTACTGTGTATAAAGCTTATACAGGGTAAACTCATAAATTGTCTACCCTCTATAACACTGATAGAGAGAGATGCATAGCTGTTTGTTCCTTAAGGTATTAATCACTTACTCTGGGTTAATTAATAAATAAGTGATTTTTATTAAGTATAAAATGTAGGATTTAAGTGATTCCAAGTAATAACAGACAGAACAAAGTATGTTACCAAGCAAAGTAAAACAAAACACGCAAGTCTAAGCCTAATACATTAAGGAACTGAATACAGGTAAATCTCACCCTCAGAAATGTTCCAATAAGCTTCTTTCACAGACTAGACTCCTTCCTAGTCTGGGCTTGATCCTTTCCCCTAGTACAGACCTTGTTAGTTCCAGCAGACATCTTAGGTGGAAAGCAGGGATTCCATGAGTGGGACCCCTTTTGTTCTGTTCCACGTCTTTTTATATCTTTGGCACAAGATGGGAATCCTTTTGTCTCTCTGGGTTCCCACCCCTCCTAAATGGAAAAGCACCAGGTTTAAGATAGATTCCAGTATTGTGACTAGGTCACATGTCCTGTGACACCACCATCTTCATTACCCATGTCATGTAATGGAAGGCTTGCAGGTAAATAGAGCCATTTACAGCCAATTGTCTTAGTCAATGGGAGCCATCTAAACCATCATTACTAGCCCACACTTTGCATAATTACAATAGGACCTCAGCGTTAACGCCATATTTCTAATTTTAGGTATAAGAATGATACATAGATATAAATAGTATGAAAACACTCAGTAGATTATAAGCTTTGTAATGATACCTTACGAGAGACCTTTTGCATAAAACATTCCAGTTATATCATATTCACATTCATAAACATATGGAGTGCAACATCATGCCTCCCTTCTCACATTTATCTCTGGATGACTTCTCCTTGTCCAAATCTAGTCTCATCTCCAACAATCTTCTATTCATTGAACTTTTTGAAACTTTGTACCTTTAGAGAGAGGTACAGGATTGACTCTGTACACAAATTTGCAGAGGGACATTAGGGTTTAGGTCTGTTATTTCTCACATCTATATATTGTTTGTTTAAAAACATTTTTGCCATTAACAAGCATGTTATCCATGGAGACACAAATCCACAGTTTTGAGAACTGGTATCTTCTAGACTGAGCCCCATTGTTTAGATACAAAGATTAACCTAAATAATCTATACAGAAGCCCTGGGAACCAGAGATGAGCTGCGAAAATCCTAAGAACCGGTTCCCTACCAGGTCCTCGGTACTTCAGTAGCGGAGGGGTCTTCACTCGCTCAGGATTTTTGGGTCCTTTAGTGCTGCTGAAGACCTGGAGCGAGTGAAGGACCTGCTGCTGAAGTGCTGCCAAAGACTGGGTGGGGAACCGCCTGGTGAGTACAAGCTCCATGTGCCTCCCAAAACAACTTGTCCCTGACCCCCACGCACGTACTGCCCCCTCACAATCCATCAACCTTCCCTTCTCCTTGACCCCTGACCACCCCCTCCTGAAACTCCCCCAGCCCTAACTGCCCCCCAGGACCCCATCCCCTACTCAATTCATCCCGTTCCATGTCCCTGACTGCTCTGACCCCATCCACCACCACCCCAACAGACCCCCCATTCTGCATCCCCTGACCGCCCTCCCAGAACCTCTGCTCCCTCCCACCACTCCCTGACCCTTATCCAATCCCTCCTCCCAGCCCCAGCCCAGCCCCCTTACCATGCTGCTCGGGGCACCGTGTATGGATGCCGCGTGGCCCACTGGAGCTCGCAGCCCCATCCCCTTACCATGCCGCTGGGCTCTGTGAGAGGGGGAAAGGCCGGGGGGACTTCCCCAGCCAGGAGCTTAGGCAGGCCAGACAGGATAATTCTGCAGGCTGGAGTTTGCCCACCCCTTTAACAACCGATTCTCAGCTGGCTTCTAAATTTAACAACCGGTTTGTGGGAACCGCTATGAACCAGCTCCAGCTCACCACTGCCTGGAACTCCATAAGATTGGGTCCCTAATCCATGAACTATTGGAACTCATTTACAAAACTTTTCTTAAACATTAAATGAATATATTGTCCCAAACTATAGAATTAGAAACTCCTAGCAAAGAACCAGCTGCAGTGCAACCACTGGTCCCCCAAGTGTGCCAAAGCATTCCAGACGCTAAAGGACCATCTCTGCCATGAACCAATGCTTTGTAGCCCCGCTTTCCCTCATAGGTTGACAGTCCAGACAGATGCCGTGGCAGTGGGACTTGGGGCCATCCTCTCTCAGACCCTCGACAGAGAAGACCATCCCGTCTTGTACATTGGCTGAAAGCTCTTCCCCTGGGAATGCAACTATTCGATCATCGAGGAGGCGGCCCTGGCAGTTAAATGGGCTGGGGAGGCCCTTTCATATTACCTCCTGCGGGACTCCGTGTGGAAGGGTATGATCCGTGACAACAACGAAGTAGCTCCAGACCATGAAAGGCACTAACGGGAGGCTAATAAGGTGGTACCTCCCCCTTTGACAGTTGGCATTTACCTTGCAACATAGGGCAGGTAAGGAGAATGCAAATGCTGATGGTCTCTTCCGGTTGGGGAAGGGGGACCATACCAACCCTGGAGAGTGGGTTGGGGCTGGACTTGAGGAAGGGTTGTAGTGAGAGGGTGTGTGGTCTCCAACCCTGATGGACAAGGAGAGACCACGACCGCCCCCTGATGGGCAGAGCTGGGACATGCGCGGGCGCCCCATTGGAAGCAGGGGGCCGGGACAGTGACCGGAAATGGCAGGCCTCCAGCTCAGTTGGGGGAGAGCTGCTAGAGGAGCAGGACGTCTGACCCGCACTGCTGGAGCCTGGACCTGATGGAGGCTGCTACAGTGCCAGAGCCTGGAGGGACTGCCAGAGCTGCCAGACACTGGGGACATTGAGGAGCTGTTGGGGCTGCCACTTGCCGTTTACCCCAGCGAGATGAATGACAACCCCAGAACCCCACTGCCCCCTGACTGGGAGAGTAGGAAGGAGCCCTGGAAAGCCGAATAGGACCACTCCGCCACTGTTAGGGCCCTGGGCTGGGACACAGTGGAGTGGGTGGGTCTGCGTCCCCCTGCCACTCCATCCCTGGCAGCCTCCCCACCTTCAGGCCAAGAAGCCTTCACTGGTTTATTGCCCACTTGAACTAGGACACCAGATGGTTTTGCTGACTGTTCTGCCAGGAAGCTGATTCCCCCTACACTGTTGTGTTGCTCTGCCTTAGCGCAGACCAGGGCCATGAACTGTTTTCTGTCCTGCCTTGATTGAGGGCACTGGGCCTATAAGCCTCTGCTGCTAGGTCTGAAAGCTGGCCTGTCATTAAGGCTCTGTCCACACTACCAATTTGTGCTGACAAAAGTGATGTCAACACCCAAAAATTGACATCATAAAAGTCGCAACTGCATGTTCACACTTGCTCCGTTATCTGCCATGAAGACATTGCGGACAGCAGTGAAGTTCCTAACTGAGGAAGACTTGCAGGCATCCAACATTCTGCGTGACAGGGATAGGAGCAACTTTAGATTGCTTTTGGCATTCATAGAGCAGGTACATAGGGTAGACCGTCACTTTTGGGCTCAGGACACAAGCACTGGTGAGACCGTATCGTCATGCAGATGTGGGACGACAACCAGTGGGTACAGAACTTTTGGATGCAGAAAGCTGTGAATGCACAGAGAACTGTGCGCGGAGCTCACCCCAGCCCTGCAGCACAAGGACACCAGAATGAGAACTGCCCTCTCAATAGAGAAGCATGTGGCAATCTGTGTGTGGAAGCTAATGACTCCAGACTGCTACTCAGTCGGTCGTGAATCAATTTGGAGTGGGGAAGTCAACTGTTGGGGCGGCATTAATGCAAGGGTGCAGGGCAATAACTCGCATCCTGCTACGAAGGCCCCTGACTCTGGGAAATGTGCATGAAATAGTGGACAGCTCTGCACACATTCATTTTGGCACCAGACCACATCACTAGGAAGGGGTACTTCCCCATGGTGTTGCAGACTCTTGTGGATCACCATGGGTGTTTCACTGACATCAACAAGGGGTGGTCTAGGAAGGTGTATGACAAGCATCTTCTGGAACACCTGCCTATACAGAAAGCTGCAGGCAAAGACTTTTTTTTCCTAACCAGATCACAGTGGAGGATGTTAAAATGCCCATAGTGATCCTGGGGGACCCTGCATACCCCTTACAGCCTTGGTTTATGAAACCTTACATGGGACACCTGGACAGCAGTAAGGGCAGTTCAACAACAGGTTCAGTAGGTGCCAGATGACGGTTGAATGTGCCTTTGGCAAATTAAAGGTGCATTGGCGATGCCTTTATAGCAGGTTAGACCTCACTGAGGATAATATTCCCATGGTCATAGCCACATGCTGTACATTGCATAATCTCTGTGAAGCTAAGGGTGAAAGGTTTGCTCAGGGGTGGAGTGCTGAGGCAGACTGGTTGGCAGCTGATTTTGAGCAGCTAGATACTAGGGCTGTTAGAGGAGCCCAGAGGGGCCTATTTTAATCAGGGAGGCTTTGAGACAGCACTTGGACAATAAGCATCAGTAACATATCTCTGTCAGAGATGCTCCAATGTTACATTACATTTGGTTTTCCTAGAAGGTAATGGTGACATTTGGGGCCTTATAGTCCAGTAAGAAAGTGATTAAAATGCCTGTGCATGTATTGGTAGTGCCTGCAATCTCACCTTGTAGAAAAAAAACAAAAAGATGATTTACCATTATAAAACTCTGCTTTTATTGCACAAGAAACAGCACACACAAACACACAGATGCTTGGCGGGAAAGGAGGAACCAGGGAAGGGCTGACTTTCACAACTGTGTGTAGGTCCAGCTAGCCTTGTGAAAGTTGTCTGAGGGGGTGGAGTGAATGGGACACACAGAAGTGCTGGAAAGCAGAAAGAAATTTGTGGGGGGCATGAGAAAGGGTTCTGAATGTGCTGCAGTGGAGGTCGAACACTGATTTGCTCAGGGCTTGTCTACACTTACGGGGATGCATCATCGGTCAATTTAGTGGCTCTAGTAAAGACCCGCTAAATTGACCGCAGATCGCTCTCCCATCAACTCCTATACTCCACTGGATCGAGAGGAATAGGGGGAGTCGACAGGAGAATGTCTCCCGTCGAAATCACGTAGTGTAGACCCCTTGGTAAGTAGATCTAAGCTATGTCGATTTGAGTTACACTATTCACGTAACTCAAATTGCGTAGCTTAGATCGAATTTCCCCTGAGTGTACGCAAGGCCTCAGTCTGCAGCATTATTAAGGACTTCAGCATCTGTATTTGCTCCTCCATTACTTTAATCAGTTGCTCAATTGCGTCCTTAATAAAGGTGTGATTCTCTTTTCTGTCCTGCCATTTGGCTTCCCAGCACTCCTTGTGTTCCCTTTTTTCTGCATTGGAGCGCTGCCAGACCTCCCGGAACACGTCTTTTTTGCTGTGTCTTGGGTGCTTTCTTATCTGGCAGAGACGCTCGGCCAGCATGCGTGGGGTGTCCCTGAAGGCCACATCTGGTGAAGCACAAGGGACAAGGCACAGAAGCGGGATTGTTAAATTCACACTCCTCATTGAAACATTTCAGTTAAATACACCTTTTACAATCAGGCACAAATCTCTGCGAACACTCAAAGCATTGTAAGTGGTGGTGGTAGGGGAGAGTGAGGGAGACTCCATGCTGGGAAAAGAGCACACACACTTTGCAAGGGCCACGGTGCAGCATTCTAGGGGACAAATTCTAAAATTCAACCACACTTTTCCACAGGTAAGGGTCATTCTAGCAGACATCTCACTGCTAAGGGTAAGCAGGGAAATGAGGGTACATCTACTCTATGCTTGTGGTTTCTGCCCTGCTCCCTATGCTGCTCGCCTGTGTGCCGCTTTGGTCCCTGCACAAGTGATTACTGAGTGGCATGGAAAAGTTTCCTACACTGGCGGAAGGAACAAAGCTGCTCTACCACAGAACCTTTAGCAGAGAATTGGCAAGTACCTCCAGGAAACTTTCCTGGAGATCTCCCTGGAGGATTCCTGTGAGATCTCGATATGCATCAACACCCTGTTGCATTGTACTGATTATCATAGAGTTCATAGAATATCAGGGTGGGAAGGGACCTCAGGAGGTCATCTAGTCCAACCCCTGCTCAAAGCAGGACCAATCCCCAGACAGATTTTTGCCCCAGATCCCTAAATGCCCCCCTCAAGGATTGAATTTACAACCCTGGGTTTAGCAGGCCAATGCTCAAATCACTAAGCTATCCCCCGTCCCCTCTGGATTAGCTACACAGGGAATTGTCCAGCTCACAGAAACACAACCAGCCTCCCACATTTCTATACCCTGAGCACCACCTCCACACTACACAAGCCACAGCCACTTACCAGGCATCTCATCTCCTGCTTCTTGCTTCTGTGAGAGCCACTGCTGAGTCTAGCTAGACACCTCTGGAGTGGAGGGGTTTCCTGCCCCACTGGGCGACCCTGCCAGGAGCTGCACATCCTCATCTAACTCCACTCTTCATCAATAACTTCATCCTCTGGCTTAGGTCCTCTTTCTGCCGCCCCAGGCCCTCTGAAGTGTCCATGGGGCTCTTGCTAATGGAGGAGGGGTTGCTCCTTATAGAACCAGCAAGTCTTAGGTGAAGCACCTGAATGGGAGTTCACCTCCCTCGCGTTATGGTGCGCCTGCCTTATCTCCTCTATCTCCGCTCTGCACTGCAGCATGTCCCGATCACCGGCCTCAAGAAATCTGCCTGTAGGTATCCCAGTTCCTAAGGCTCAAGCACAGCTGGGACTGCACAGCCTCCTGATGGACAGGGAGGAAGCCGCGACCGCCTTACAGACAGTTAGGGCTTAGAACATTTTCACTGGTTCACTTTAAAGATTTACACTTCACACAGGCTTCTCCACATGCCATGTGAACCATCTGCTTCTTTAATAGCAAAGAAACACCTGGCTAGGCAGACCTGTGTTACACATTAGGTATGTAGTTCTTCATCACATTTCTATTTAAAATAGACGGTATGAGCAGTTCCTGAGTCTTCTTTCAATTACATGGACCAGGCAGTCCTGTCCTGCCCAGCCCCACAGGACTGCAAATCCCACCTCTAGATGTCACCCAAGAGTCACCTGCTGGCTGGAAACAAGGTAGGCGGGGGGAAAAGTTCCTGGCTGGGTCCCATCTAGATGGAGGGGGTTGTTTTGGCTGCATCCCTGCTAGATGCATGAGTGTGTGTGGGACAGACATAGTTGGATCCCACCTACATGGGGGGCAAGGGGGGAGCTCCCTAATGAAGTAGGCTGTGACAATCTCTAAATTACTACCCGGACCGGTCTGCTCTTCCCCACAGTGCTCAGCCAAGTTCCCTTCCCCGCCCCACACAGGCTCTGCTGGTCATCAGGGGGACAAGACCACTCGCTGGTCTACATCTGCTGGTGCTATGTCAGGCCCACTGGCTGCCAGAAGCCCCCCAGGCCCTGGCGATGGCAGAGGGGCGTTGGTGTGAGTGACCTGGTGCCGGATGAGGTTGGCCAATCTACCAAACCGCTTGCCACACTCAGCACAGCTGTATGGCCGCTCCCCGGTGTGTGCACGCTGGTGTCGTCTCAGGCTTGAGCTCTCTGCAAAGCTCTTGCCGCAGTCAGTGCATTGGAAAGGCCTCTCCCCGCTGTGTGTGCGCTGGTGTTTGGCTAGTGCATTGGTGCTGCTGAAGTTCTTGCTACAAACATCACAGCGGTGCGGTGGCTGCCCGCTGTGTGTGTGTTGGTGTGTTCTCAAGTTTGAGCTCTCTGCAAAACTCTTGCCACAGTCAGCACAGCTGTACGGCCGCTCCCCGGTGTGTGTGCGCTGGTGTCTTCTCAGGCTTGAACTCTGTGCAAAGCCCTTGCCACAGTCAGCACAGTGGTACGGCCGCTCCCCGGTATGTGTGCGCCGGTGTCTTCTCAGGATTGAGCTCTGTGCAAAGCACTTTCCGCAGTCAGCACAGTGGTACGGCCGCTCACCGGTGTGTGTGCGCTGGTGTCTTTTTAGGCTTGAGCTCTCTGCAAAGCCTTTGTCACAGTCAGCACAGTGGTACGGCCGCTCTCCCGTGTGTGTGCGTTGGTGTATTCTCAGGTGTGACCTCTCTGCAAAGCCCTTGGTGCAGTCAGCACAGCGGTGCGGACGGTCACCAGTGTGTGCGCGCTGGTGTGTTCTCACATTTGAGCTCCATGCAAAGCCCTTCCCGTAGTCAGCACAGCAGTATAGCTGCTCTCCATTGTGTGTACGTGGGTGTATTTTCAGGACTGAGGACTGGCGGAAGCTCCTGCCACAGCCAGACCATGTGCTCGTTCCTCCCAGGATCCCAAGCCCTGCTGGAGAGAGCAGAGGCAATGCCGGTGTTAGCTCATGGTTAAGGATATAAGTTTGTCAAGGATGGGAAAATGTCACACTTGGGACGATTTCCCAATTTCTCTGTGTTTTTTGGATGCGCGCCTCATCCTGCAATGGCAGCTCTTATCTGACAGGGCTGGACCGAACACCATTGCTCTGGGCATTGAGACCTGGCCTGCAGGGTTACAGCACCCCTCAGATTTGCCGCTACCCAGTCATGATGGTGGGGGAGGTGGGCCAAACTTCAGTGAATGGCACTGACACCCATATCCTCTCTAGCCCGCACCAGCCCCTCTGCATCAGGCTGGGGTTAGGGTTGCAGTGCTGAGGGGAAGTGCTGCTTTGGGCAGTTGGTGCCCCTTTTGTGAAACATCACGGAGCCACCACAGTAAGTTTAGTGACCTGTGACTTTTAGTAAATTTACTAAAAGCAGCAAAGAGTCCTGTGGCACTTTATAGACTAACACACATATTGGAGCATGAGCTTTCATGGGTGAATACCCACTTCGTTGGATGCATAAATTTACTGTAACTGCTCCGTAATTTTTATATGAAATGCCGTGAGAAATCTGCAGTCTGACTCAGGGTGGTTCTATCCTATGTTGTTTATGCAGCACCTAGTGCCTGCTTCCACGTGCGCCATGTGCCCCTTGGGTCTTGTTTGATGCTTAAATGGTAGCTTGCCATGGATACACCCAGTGCCTGGCACAACGAGGCCCTGATCCACTGATTTTGGTTTTATTTCAATCAGAGGTTATTTACTTACATGTTTCTGGTTCTGCACTGTCCTCTGATTTACAGCACAACGCCTGTTCCCCAGTGTTTGTGCCGTTTAAACAATATTGGTTTGAAACTAGTTGAGGTGCTACAATCCCCTCGTGTACAGAGTTAGACTGGTTTAAAGCTGTTTAGCACAATGTAGCTCATTCCTAAGGAGGAGTCTGTCCCTTTCAACAAATTCCTTCGAAAGACGTCATTCACCCTCAGTCTCATGTTTCATTCTTTGTGCAAAACTAAAACTAAACTAAAATCCTCAAGACGCGGCAGGTAAGCAAACCAGCCCAGCCTGCCAGGGGCTTTCCCTGAACAAGCGGCATACTGGCTTTGAGAAGCACTGGTCTAGACAATACTTAGCCCTGTCTTAGTGCAGGAGACCAGACGAGATGACCTATGGAGGTCCCGTCTAGTCCCACGTCTATGATTT
The DNA here is from genome assembly GCF_007399415.2 of Gopherus evgoodei. Classification (NCBI taxonomy): domain Eukaryota; kingdom Metazoa; phylum Chordata; order Testudines; family Testudinidae; genus Gopherus; species Gopherus evgoodei. The sequence continues at coordinate 152,000,015 of NC_044325.1, read as the reverse complement.
CTATGATTCATAGATATCAAGGCCAGACAGACTCATTGTACCCATCCAGCCTGCCTTCCTGCCTATCCGAACCAGAGAATCTCCCCAGCAATTCCTGCCTCCAGCCCAGTAACTGCTGGCTGAGTTAGAGCCTTGGCTTTGAGGGAGAGCTGCTCTACCTCCACCAACAGACTCTCACTGAGGAAGAATCCATTGCATCCTGAGGGGAGCTCTCCCAGTGGTTCATTCCCCTCCCAGATAAACACTGGCCCCAAATTTGTCTCTCTTCAGCTCCCAGCCAATGGATCTCGCTCTGTCTTTGCCTTCTACATTAAGGAGCACTCCGCTAGCAGGTGTGTAAATCAGAAGGGATCGGATTATGACGACTCACCTGAGGAGGGGCTCTCAGGTCCTGAGTTTTCCCTGGAGTCCTCAGCCTCCCTGATCCATAGCTCTGCCTCCCCTAACTCGATCCGTTGAATTAAGTTCGGTGTTGAATCTGAATAGCCTGTTTGGGGAGAAAGAATCAGTTCTGGGGGCAGGGACTCATTTATATGTTTGTGCAGCCCAGTGCAACAGGACCCTGATCTCCATCAGTTTTTGTCTGTGCAGCAACTGGCACGACGAGGCCCCAATCTCAGACGCTGTTTGAGAGGAAAGTGCAAGAGATCCCAAGCAGGAGAATAATTAAATAAACCGTCCTTAGAGAAGATTTCTTCCCATTTCCCATCAGGCAAGTTCAGTTCATACTCTGAAGCTGCAGTGTCTATGACCACTCTCAATTTGCTTTGGGGGCTGAGTCATGGCAGGTGGCACCAGGTGGCACCATTACACACACCTACCAATTCTTTTGCTTAGGCTGCAGCATTGTTCAACTATGCAATTGTTAAATTTATGATGTATGATTCTTTTTGGGGAGGTGGGAAAGTAGTGGGTCTGCACAGGGCCATAGCCATGGGGTCTGGACTAGGGAGGCGCCGCTTCTGGGGAAAGACGCTTCTCCACCTGACCCAGCCCTGGAGCTGCTGCGGCCAGGGAGAGGTGCCTCTCCCCCAGCCCACTGCAGCAAGAGGGCTGGGGAAGTCCTCTCTCTCCGCTGCAGCCCTGGGGCAGCCTGCACCCCAAACCTTCACCCCCAGCCAGAGCCCTAATTCCCCTGACCCCAACCCTTGGCCCCAGCCCTGAGCCACCTCTCACACTCCAAACCTCTCAGCCTCACCACTGCCACACATCACCTCCGTATTGGGGCACAGAACACAATTTATTCTGCACATGCATGTAAAAACAGAGGGAACATTGGTGGGGAGCTGTTCCAAGCAGCAGGAGACTTTTCTCTCTGCCTTATTTGTCTAACTGGAGTCAGTTCTTGAGGTAGAGTTCTTGCCCTGGTGTCTGGGCTGGGATTCCTGTAAGAGATGGTTACAACCAAATCTGTGCCAGGACTGAGGTATAATGCAAGTAAACCAGTTACATTAACGTGACCCTAAGGCGCTGTAGCCCTGATTTCTCCTTTAACAGGAAGCTGACCTGACTTTTGCCATCACTTGGCCACTCGGTGGCACTTGGCAGCTGAGACATCGACGAAGCCCACTGCAGTGAATAAATGAAGGGAAATCAGTCCTTACCCAGGGAAATTAGGGTCCAGTAATTCCTCAGCATCTGGTCCCGGTACAGCTGCTGCTCTGGCTGGGATAGGAGCTCCCACTCCTCCCGGGTGAAATACAGAGCGACGTCCTCAAACGCCACCTGGAGCTGCTGGCACAAGCGTTACACACTCAGCACCTTCCGCTCCAGCCCCCAGCCCGGAGTCTCAGCAGGGGACGCGGTTTCTAGGGGAGCGGCTCCCAGGGAACCCCCCGCCCAGCACCTGTGACCCAGGGAGACTCTCCCCCCCGCACAGCTCCCCCGGGGACCCGGGGCCCTGCTGGCCGGGACAGGAGTCGCCCTCGGCTCCCCACGGGGCTCTGGGACGGGCCCGAATCCCAGGGCAGGGAACAGGCTCCGCCCCCCGCCTCCGCCCCAGGCCTGTGCTCAGCCCCGCTCCGCCCGGCCAGGGCTTCCCCGCGCCGCTCCTGCAGCCCCCGGCCCCGGGGTCACTAGCGCGGGAGGGACCCGGGTCCTGGCCCCCTCGGCTCGGCCCCCAGCCGGGACCAGCCAGTGCCCGGCCGGGGAGTCCCCGCCCCGCGTCCTACCTGCGCCGGCCCCGCTGCAGCCATCGCCGGGCTCGGCTCCGGCCGCTTCCTCCGCCCGGGCAGCGACTTCCCGCCCCGCGGCTGCTGCTGCCTCCCTGGGGCCGCTTCTCGGCCGCTCCCCGCCCCGGGGCTGCAGCCGGGACCCGCCTGCGCATGGGCCGGGCTGGCCCCGCTCAGCCCGGCGCCTGCGCCTGCGCCGCCGGCTCCAGCAGCCGGGGGAGGCCCCACCTCAGGGACCTCCCAGGCCCAGCCTCCCGGACGCCTGGGTCCCGAGTCCGGCCGCCAGGGGCTCTCGCGGCGGCAGGAGCCCGTAAGGGGGCAGCCCGGTCCCTGCTGTGCCGTGAGGAGCTGGGAGCCCGGACTCCTGGGTTCTCTCCCGGCTCTGGGAGGGGAACAAGGACGCGTGGGTACAAGAGGGCTCGGGCCAGCCTGTGGCGTATGTCACTGTCACAGTAAGACTGTGTGTTGTGTTTGTTGCTAGGCTGTGTGGTGATGGTGTTGTCCCACAAACTTACACAGGATCGTTTTAGGGGTTAAGACAAAGATGCCACATTTATTATTAATTCGTAACTATTAGCAAATACCCTAATGCTTATACACATACACTCACACACACACACCCCAAAATGTTCTGCAGCTGCTGGATAGTTACCAGTCCTGATTGCAGTTTGAGTTCGCAGCTTGGGATCGGAGCTCGTGGCAGCTAACTGGCCAGGAAAGCTGAGCACGAGGAGGAGCCGGGTCTCTGTCGGGCGCGCACCGATGCTCCTTGACGTTGGTAGCAGAACGTTACCCAAGGTCTCTCATCTCACCCTTTCCTTTTTATAGGAGTTTAGTTTGGATTCAAAGTTCCTAGGTCTCGCTGTGTCACGCCGCCTCTGGGTTTGCTTGATCACCCGTCAGTTGCAGGCGTGACTGTCAGTCTGGGACCTGGCTTTGATCTTCCTTCTGTTGTTTCTTTTTAGGGTGGATGCTTCTTGCTTGAGTTAGGGCTGTTGTCTAGTTCTTCAGCCGTTGGTATTTGAACTTTATCTCATCAGGACGGGCTGGTGCTGGAGGTTGATTCTATCACCCATGCATACCTCATTCACACATCTCAACTAGACTAATAAAATTACAGTATGGCTTGCAAAAATGGGGGCTGCAGCACAAGCCTTCTACAAAATGGAGTCAGCATTTTAAAATGGGTTTTGAGTTACAATATTGCACAGAAGTTACAATGTTACAATGTAGGCAAAATGGCAAGTGTAATGAAATGGTGAACAGAAGTTACAATGGTACAGTGACTAACTAAAAACAATTTCATTCACATTGGTTCTACAATAGCGTGTGTGTGTTACTAGGGATCACACCCCAGGCTGTGTATGGTGTGCAGGTAAGAGTGTTGCAGGAAGGCTGTGTGATGTGAGTGCTTTACAGATCACACCCTGGCTGTGTAGCGTGCGTGTGTTACAGGAGTTAACCCCTGGCTGGAATGTGCATGTGTTTCAGGAGGTTGTGTGTGTGTATGTTACAGGAGCTCAGTCACACCTGGCTGTAGTGTGTGCTACATGTGTGTTTCAGGAAGGCTGCGCAATGTATGTGTTACGTGTACGTTACAGGATCTCTCACTCATCGGTGTAACTTGTGTGTGTTTCAGAAGCTTGCACCCATGTCCCTTCCCAGCACCATGGGGAGAACAGCTGCCTCATACGAATGCCGTGTTCTGGCCTCAGTGCTGGCGCTGAAGGAGCTGGCGCCCAGGCTGGCTGCCCCCACCCACCGCCCTGCACACCACATGTACGGACACAACAAATGGTCAAAGTCAAACTCATCAAGGGCCCATGGGACGTCGACCAGAAGATCGCCATGCCCTGCGCTTGCCATGAAAGGCATGGGCGGGGGGGGGAGGAAGGGACAGATCCTGCATGTGACCCAGCTCCAGCCAAGGTTGTGGCTACAGAGCCCTGCCAGCCCAGCATTGACCAGTAGCACTGACTCTGGTGTCCCTAAGCCCAGCACCCCCTAACCTCTGTTAGCCCAAGGCCAGCATCCCCTCTGGCTGCTGGAGGAGAGGATGCTGGTCTGTGGGTGTCATAACATTTTTCCCAGATCTGGACCTTAGCGTCCAAAATATGGGTGTTAGCCTGAAAACCTCCAAGCTTAGTTACCAGCTTGGACTTGGTAAAGCTGCCACCACCCAAAAAATTAGAGTGTTTTGGGGCACTCTGGTCCCCCCAAAAACCTTCCCTGGGGACCCCAAGACCCAAATTCCTTGAGTCTCACAACAAAGGGGAATAAACCATTTTCCCCCTCTTCTCCCTTCCAGGTGTTCCCTCCCTGGGTTCCTGGAGAGATACACAGAAGCAAGCTCCGTGAATCTAAATAGAGGGATGCCTCCCTCCCCGTTTCCAGTCCTGGAAACACAAGCACCAAGATAGCTAATCTCTCTTCCACCCCTTCCTTCACCCAGAGGGAATGCAAAGTCAGGCTCGTAAATCTAACACACACAGATTTTTCCCCCTGACTTCTTCCTCCCACCAATTCCCTGGTGAGTTGCAGACTCAATTCCCTGGAGCCCCCACTAAAGAAAACTCCAACAGGTCTTAAAAAGAAAACTTTATATAAAAAGAAAGAAAAAATACATAAAAATGGTCTCTCTGTATTAAGGTGACAAATATAGGGTCAATTGCTTAAAAGAAATATGAATAAACAGCCTTATCCACAAAGAATACAATTTAATACATTCCAGCAACTATACACATGTAAATACAAAAGAAAACAATATAAACCTATGGTCTTCCTATCTTTGTACTTACAACTTGGAAACAGAAGATTAGAAAGCTGGAGATAGAAAAATCACTCTCATAGCCGAGAGGGTCAGACACAAGACAAAGAACAAAAAACTCACACACAAACTTCCCTCCACCCAGATTTGAAAAAGTCTTGTTTCCTGATTGGTCCTCTGGTCAGGTGTTTCAGGTTACTGGTGTTACCCCTTTACAGGTAAAAGAACATTAACCCTTAGCTATCTGTCTATGACAGTGGGTTAGTCTCCCCTCCTCATCCTTTCTCCACTGGACCTTTCCTCTATCACAGCACCTCCCATAAGGTGCCTGGGTCTCTGCCCGCCTCTAGCAGCTGCTTTGCATAAGAGGGGGGAAGCCCAGTGCCTGTGGTTTAGACGGCCTAAGTTAAGAGCTAACCCTGGCTGAAAAGGGGAAGGGTGTTGGGACAGGTGGTGTGGGGCAGGGAGGGATAGTCAGATTCAGGACACCTGGGTTCTATCCCTGGCTCCTGGAGAGGAGTGGAGGCTGGTGGGGTAAAGGAGTGGGGGCTGGGAGCCTGCCTTGGAATGGGATCCCAGCCATGTCTTCCTTGTGACTCTTCCTGCAGACCCAACCCTAATCTCAACACCAACCTGGCAAGGGAGCAGGAGCATGCCCAAAGCATCCATTGAGGCGGCCATCAAGGGAGGGGTACAGAGCCCGGTCCCAGCAGCCCCAGCTCACGGGCCAGAGGGACTCATGAGCTGCAGCCTTGCTGCATTCTCTGGGCCATGCTGAGGGGCACTGGGAGCCTTGAATGAGGGAGCGAGGCTGGGCTTGTGGCTATGGGGCTGGGCTGGGCTGGGCTACAGGAGTCCTGGTGTCTATTCTTAGCTCTGGCACTTGCTGCCTCTGTGACATTGGGCAAATCACTTAGGTCACAGGGAATCAGAGCAGAGGTGTGTCCACTCCAGTGTCCTGTTTCCAGCAGCAGAGGCACGTGTAAGAATCCCACAGTCGTGGCTGTGGGGATAATCACCATGCGCTAGTGTCACTGTGCTTCAGAGGGTCACACCAAGAATACTACATTCAGGACAAACTGCTGAGAAATAGGTAGGTGCAGACATGCCAAACCTGGTGGTTATTCCTCCACAAGATATACCAAACCAGTAAACATTTGTCTCACCACAGTGGCTAACAGTCAGAACTGGAGCCTCCTTAGGTATCCCAGTCCTTGTTTCACCACCCAGACACTAGATTTAATGATGAGTGGTTGTTTACAACTAATTTTATCAAAGAGTTCTTCTGATCCCAAAAGACCCACCCCCTTCCCAGGTTAATATATAGCTCAGATCTTGCCCAATAATTGTGGTTGCCAATCCTTTGGTATCTAGTATCTAAAGGTTTAGGTATAAGCGAAAAGAAGGAAGTGAGGGTTAAAACAGTTAAAGGAATCAAACACATACACACATTGCAAAGTTCTTGTGGCTGGTTTGAAGCAGTGATGGAATAAACTGCTGGCTTGTTAAGTCTCCGATGGCATCCAAAAGAATGGAAGGTCCTGAGTCCATTGATTAGAAAGCTCCTTTTATTATAAGTCCATAGTCCAGAGATCAGTGCAGGAAAGAGGCAAAATGCAGATGCTTCTAGGGCTTTTTATAGCTTCTGCCAGGCCTAAGTGTATCATGATTTCTTATTTCTTTTTTAGTATTTTGCTAAATGTGCCAAATAAGTCAATAACCAAGTCTGCATTTTGTCTCATACATGGGCGTATTGTCCAACTTTACATTGTTAGATTTACCTGATATTAGACTGTGTGTGTGTGTTTTATATAAAATACTGCTGAAAACAAGTATGATATTCTGTGAGACTTAACTGTCAATAAAACTAACTTGAATGTATGCTTAAAGTAGCTTATCTATACAATAATATGCAGTTTGGCTTGAGTGTATGCTTAACTGTTTTGAGAAAGAGGAGGGAAGGGTGGATGTTAAAGTGTTATGTGTCTGTATGTACGTATAAATAAACAACATTTATAGCTCTGGTAAAAAGTGCAATCAACTCTAACACAAAATAGTTTAAACTATCCCTACATTTTGTTTACATGGGGTGTGCTGAACAATTGAACACTGTTAGATTTCTTTTAAGCTAGGCTGCGTGCGTATTCTGTATGAAATAATGCTGAAAAACAAGTATGAATGTGTATGTGAGTGGGTGACGTCTATAAAGCTAGTTTGAATGTATGCTTATGGTGGTTTATAAGTTGGCTCAAATGAATGCTTATTCGTTTTGGGAAGTAGGGCTGGGAGGGGTTTGGGACTGGGGCTGTGTGTGCATGTTTTGGGGTTTTCTTTCTTTCTTAATTTCTCTATCCCTTCACCCACTTCCACAGTATACATAGGAAAGAACAGTTCTACCTGATATAACTGAGCAGCATGAACGCCAAAATGAACATTTATTATGGTTCTCCTCTCCCGTGTCATGTGGGCCACAAACAGACTGCTGAGACCGACTAGACCCCTCTGGAGAGGAGAACTCCTGACTCGCCGTGCCACCAGATGACCCTACTGCGGACTGCACAACGTTCTCCAACTTGACCTCTTTGCCCACGACTTCGTTCTCGGGCTTGAGCCCCCTGTCCACCGCCTGCAGCCCCACCAAAGTATCCACAGGGCTCTTGGCAGTGGATGTGAAGTCGCCACCAAGGGTGGCATCCAGCTCCTTATAGAAATTGTAGGTCCTCAGCGCAGGACCAGAGTGAGGGTTTGCCTCCCTTGCCTGCTGGTACGCCTGCCTGAGCTCCTTTATCTTTGCTCAGCTCTGCTGCCTCCTCCTGCCTTGTAAACAGACTTTTGATTTGGGCACCATTTAGAGTTGCCAGATCCCAAAAACCAGAAACCCTAAATGGCACCTGGACACAAAAGCCAAAACCTGGACAGGTGGCAACCCTACCAGTCATACAATAGTACATACTGTGGAACAGGCCTCTCCATTCAGCTCATTAAAAGCTGGGGCATTCCTGGGTAGTCAAATCTCCCCTTGCCCACTTTGGTGGTGACATTTGGAGGGTTGTAGGGGACGTTACTCTTTCACGCTGTACGAAGAGGTGTGTGAAACCCAGTGTTTTTATTTAAAGGCACGGCAAGACACTACACACTGAAGAGCTGTTTTAAAAGGCAGTGTGGTTCAGTGGGCTGAGCTATGGGCTGGGATCTAGAAGACCAGAGTTCCATTCCCAGCTCTGCCACTGGCCTGTTGACTGACCTTGGGTGAGGCTCTCTGTGCCTTAGTTTCCCCATCTGTAAAATGGGAATTGAGGCACTAAGTGGCTTTGTAAAGCACTTTGAGATGTACAGCTGGCCCCCATCTTTAAGTATTTCAGTAGAATAATACATTTCAAGTACAACCAAATCAAACAACCCGCCTACCCCAAGTGTTGAGGCATTTTTTCCTTCTCCAACCCCAAAACACAGATCAGGGTGGGCTGTGTCAGTCCAGTCAAGGAGCTGTTGTGTAAGGGGTGGGGCAATCAAAGCATCAGACAGACTTTCATGGAAGGGGAAAAAGCAGCCACTGCCCTAGGGGGATGAAGCCCACGCTGCGTAGCCAGCTACTGCTGCCTTCAGCCTATCTTTGCACAGAAAACATCTGGTGCAATGGCTGTTCCCCTGCAAGAGGCATTGTGCTCTTTGACTCTCCCCTAAGAACATTCATAACCATTTCCCTGTGTTCATAAGCTGTTTTTGCAACAGAGAATTCATCACTTCATTGCAGTGTGAGCTGTCGGGGGAGGGGGGGAAAGGGGAGGGGAAGATGGCAACTTAAAGCTCTTCTTCACAGGCACATGGTAAAATAAAAACAAACGTCCTTCCCTACTTCTAACCATGCATGTACAATTTATAACTTCCAAAGCATCCTGGTGGATTCTTCATCTCTAGCAATTTTAAAATCAAGAATCAAGATTGGATAAAAAAAAACAAAAACAAAAGCTCTGCTCTAGTTCAAACAGGCATTTACTCAGGGAAATTCTTTGGCCTGTGTTGTACAGGAGCTCAGGCTGAATGTGCTCTCCTGCATAGGCCTGATGAAATTGTGCACCACTGCACAGGCGCAGAATCCATGTCCCCCACAGATTTTTTTTTCCCCCTCCTAGCAGAAAATATGTTTTGCCAGTGAGGCACTGCAGTTACACCTTCTTCCCACCAGGAGCTGTTGTGGCACCAGAACAGAGGGCAGCCAGCTCAGAGCCATAGCAGAAGTGGCATTCCTCACAGCAACCTGCCCATGAGCCCAGGTGAGGAAACACACAATATGAGGGCAGGGACAGACAGAGCAGGGCACATAGGGCTCCTGCGTGGATCACATAGGCTGGGATTCAGAAGTGCTGGAGGAGAGGAAGACTGGGATGGTGTAGGGGACTGCGAAAGACTGTGTCACGGCCTAGCTAGGGTATTTCCGCTTTCTCGGTGGCCTTGTGAAAAGCCCCTGCTTGCTAAGTGGCCGGTCATTGTAGGACATAGCATGCCAGTTATAACTTGCTTTTAACTGGTTGAAACCAGTTTGTATGGCCTTAGGCCAAAGGGCAGACATAGCCTGTGGGAGGTCCCTTCTTGCATATGTATGAGTTGTTTTGTATTGTGTATATATAGCTGTATGCCTCCGGTCCCGCCTTTGGACTCTGACCCAGGCCGAGATGAGCTTCGGTGCTGGGTTCCCCGCCTCCGTGACAGCAACGCCAGGAGTCCCCACTGCGGCTGTGTCACTTTACCTTCATTAAAGCCAATAACTCACGGTGCGTGTGGGCCTCATTCTTGCAGAGCACTCAGGGTAGGCCCGTAGCCTCCCATGAACGTTACAGATGGGGTCTAAGTGGGAGTGGGTGTGCAGGACCACACAGGGATGGGGCGAGGAGAGTGCAGGGGGACACAAGACAGGGCAGATGTGCCTAACTGAATGGCAGAGGCTAGCAGATCAGCCAGGGACGCATGAGGGAGACTCCCCAACTCTAACAATCCTCTGCCCCCCCCCCAAATCTGTTACATACTTTTCCCACCCACACCCAACAACCCTCCTGCTTCACTCCCAGGCTACTTCCAGCAATTACTTCCCACTCCCTCAGCTCCTCTGTTACTCCTGATTCCCCCAAGCCTTTGTACTTCTGCTGAGGGGTGCAGGAACTACGTTTCTGTATTGTAGTTTACATAGATTCTTACTCAAATTTCCATATTAATAGCCTAGTAAAGAATCTATTTGTCAAAATATACTTTCTGAATCTTTTTTGTTGTCTGCATTGTTACAGACATACTTGCCGACAAGTATTTTGAAAAATTACCAAAACAACAAACTAGCATGATTATATTGTGTTATTCTGACAAAATGTGCAGAATTTTAAAATATTGTTCATAGAATTTTTAGTTCAGAATTCCCCCAAGAGTAATGGGAAACTCTCCCTATGTGCCTGTCTGTCATACAGTTCATCAGACCTCATGGTCAGCTAGGCCTTAGAACACTTTCATTGGTTGCACTTCACATTGGCTTCTCCACCTGCTGTGTGAATGCATCAGCTTTTTCAATAGCAAAGAAACAAGTGGTTAGATAGATCTTTGTTCCACATTAGGTACTTAGTTCTTCATCACATTTCTATTTAAAGTAGACTGCATGAGCAATTCCTCAGTTGTCTTTCAATCACACACACTGGGCTGTCATGCCCCACCCCTCAACCCAATCCATGCTGAGAGGACTGCAAATCCCACCTCCAGATGTCACCCAAGAGTCACCTGCTGGCTGGAACAGAGCAAGGTGTGGGGGGAAGTTCCTGGCTAGGTCCCATCAAGACGAGGGGTGGAAGGGGGGTTATCCTGGCTGCATCCCAGTGAGATGAGTGAGTGACTGACCTGGGGACAGAAAGAGACCTGGTTGGAAACACCTATATGAGAGGGAAAGCTCCCTAACGCAGTAGGCTGTGACCATCTGCTCTAAATTCCCTCCACCTGTCTGATCTTTCCCACACTTGGTCAGCCAAGTCCCCTTCCATGTCCCCCAGTGTCTCTCTGCTGGGCATCACTGGGACAGGACCACTCCCTGGTCTGCACTAGCTCCCAGAAGCCCCTCAGGCCCTGGCGGTGGCAAAGGGACATTCGTGCGCGTGACCAGATGCTGGATGAGGTTGGCCAATCTAGCAAAGGGCTTGCCCCAGTCAGCACAGCTGTACTGCTGCTCTCAGCTGTGAATGAACCAATGTGGTATCAAGGAGGAGGCCTGTGCAAAGCTCTTGTTGCAGCCAGCGCACCGGAATGTCCTCCCCTAGTGTGCGTGCATTGGTGCTTGGTGGGTGGACTGGTTTTTTTGACATTCTTACCAGAATCATCACAGTGCTGCGGCTGCTCCCCGGTGCGTGCGCTGGTGTTTTTTCAGGGTTGAGGACTGTGCAAAGCCCTTGCCGCAGTCAGTACAGTGATACGGTCGCTCCCCAGTGTGTGTGCGTTGGTGTGATCTCAGGTTTGACCTCTCTACAAAGCCCTTGCCACAGTAAGCACAGCGATATGGCCGCTCCCCAGTGTGCATGCGCTGGTGAATTCTCAGCCGTGAGCGCCCTGCAAAGCCTTTCCCGCAGTCAGCACAGCAGTACGGTTGCTCCCCAGTGTGCGCGCGCTGGTGCCGTGTCAGTGTGGAGGCACAGCGGAATCCCTTACCACAGTGAGCACAACGGTGTGGCTGCTCCCCAGTGTGTGCACGCTGGTGCAGTGTCAATGTGGAGGCACAGCGGAATCCCTTACCACAGTGGGCACAACGGTGTGGCCACTCCCCAGTGTGCATGCACTGGTGTTTCCTTAGGCTTGAGCTCTCTGCAAAACCCTTATTGCAGTGGGCACAGTGGTGCGGCCGCTCCCCAGTGTGTGTGCGCTGATGTATTCTCAGTGTTGAGCTCTCTGTAAAGCTCTTGCCACAGTCAGCACAGTGATGCGGCCGCTCCCCAGTGTGCATGAGCTGGTGTCTTTTCAGGTGTGAGCGCCATGCAAAGCCCTTGCCGCAGTCAGCACAGTGATGCGGCCGCTCCCCGGTGTGCGTGAGCTGGTGCTGGGTCAGTGAGGACGAACTGCAGAATCCCTTACCACAGTGAGCACACTGGTACGGCCGCTCCCCGGTGTGCATGCGCAGGTGTACTCTCAGGCCTGAGCTCTCTGCAAAGCCCTTGCCGCACTCAGGACAGCGATGTGGCCGCTCCCCGGTGTGCACGCTCTGGTGTCTTCTCAGGTGTGCACTCCGTGCAAAGGCCTTGCCACAGTCAGAGCAGCGGTGCAGCCACGCCCGAGCGTGCGTGTACTGGTGCTGGGTCAGCGCGGAGGGACTCCTGAAGCTCTTGCCGCAGTCGATGCAGCAGTGGGGACGCTGGCCCATGGGGAGTCTCTGGTGTGTAGCAAGGTCTAGTCTCTGGCTGAGTTTAGCCTGGGGATGGACTGCGTCCTGTGCATGAATCCCTATGTGGGACGTGGAATCCTGCTTCCCCGCCGCACTTTCCCCACATTCACTCTGTGTCCGCATTCCCCCCAGGATCCCGAGCCCTGCTGGAGAGAGCTCATGGTTAAGGCTACAGGTTTGTCAAGGATGGAAAATGTCACAGATGAAGCGATTTCACCAATCGTACGTGACTGTTCTTTGGACGGAAGCCTCACTTTGCAATGGCGGGTCCTGTCTCACAGGGTTGGACCCAACACTTCTCTCTGGGTACTGAGACCTGGTCTGCGGGGTTACAGCGCCACTCGGATTTGCCACCACCCCAGTGATAATGGTGGGGGAGGGAAGCCAAACTTCAGTGAATGGCCTTGCCACCCAGTTCCTCTCTAGCTCGCACCAACCCCTCTGCACCAGGCTGCGGTCAGGATTGCAGCACTGGGGGAAGTGCTGGGCAGTTGGTGCCCCATAGGCATGGCGAGGAGGAGGGCAGGTTTTGTTAAAAATGAGGGAGCAGTCACAGGAAGTTTAGTGACCTGTGCCTTTTACTACATTTTCTGTAATTTATGATACCAAATACCATAACAAATCTGCAGCCTGACTTGGTGGTTCTACCCTATGTTGTTTGCGCAGCGCCTAGGGCCTGCTCCCATGTGCACCACGCACCTCTTGGGTTTTCTTTGATGATTAAACTGTAGCTTGCCCAGGACACAGGCAGCGCCTGGCACAATAGGGCCCTCATCCAGAACTAGGGCCTCAAAGTGCTAACAAATAGGGACCGTGCTTTGTTTCAAATTGATTTTGGCTTCATTTCAATCAGAGGTTTTTATTTACATGTGGCTGGTTCTTCACATTCTCCTGTTTTATATCATGAGGCCTGTTCCACAGTGTCTGCACTATTTTCACCATATTGGTTCGAAACTAGCTCACATAGATGCAGTGAGACCGGTATCAAGCTGCTTAGAACTACGCAGTTTATTCCTGCGGGGGAGTGAGTCCTTTTCAATAAAACTAAACTAAAATCCGCAAGAGGGTAGGGTTTTTTTGGGGGGTGGGTGAAGGGGATAGAGGGGATGACAAGTCACTCAGGGTTTGTGAGATGTAATCTGAAAACCATGTCTTTTGTTTTACAACCCAATCAGTGATACTGCGGAGCTGGAAGGGGTGAATGGCTGCTACCCGGCAGGCCTTTGATCTGCAGACAGTCACAGACCGTGTTAAGGCTGAGGGCTGTGCTAAGCATTGACACTGAAGCAATGTAAGTGACAGCAATTTTGTGCCACTGAGAGAGGAGGAGGGGGGGATGTGACAAAGGCCATTCCACTCCCTCTCCCTCACACCCAGCCCGTACACCAGGGTACTCCAAGATGTGGCCCGAAGGACGATTTTGTCTGGCTTCCAAACATGTCCGCTCCCAAAGTGGCGCTGCCTGGAACACAGGGCAGTTTCAGAGCATTACGGTGACGCGCTGGAAGTGCCAGAGACTTGCTCTACAAAATAGTGTCCTCCACGTGGTGTAACCTCACACTCATCACTTATCATACGTGACTGACCCTGCCCTGCCCTGAGTCATTCCCAGCTTTCTCCTTGTTTGCTGGAGCAGGTTTCTCCTGTCTGAGATGTCACATGCAAAGTGAAGTGGCAGAGAGCAGGCTGGGTGGGAACCTGGAGAGGACAGCGCTTTCTCTGCCAAGGGCCAGTGACTCAGGGATAGTCTCCCACGCTGCAAACAGGTTTTTGTCCCTATGTGAACTATTTCTGGATCTGGGTGCCAAGGGCCACATGGCACCAGCACAGACCGCTTGAGTCAAGAGGGTCAGCGGCACGAAGCCCATTTGAAAAAAATCTCTAGGGCACCCCTGCCTTGGTATGATTTTCTGAGATGTGGGAAGCCTAGGTGGTGTTGTGGTCTATATACTAGCAGGCGTGTCTTTCTAGCCAGGTGCTTGTCACTCCCCAGTGCCAAACACACAGATTTTATCCTCACAGCCTCAGTGCCCTCTCCATTACACAGGTGGGGTAACTGAGGCATGGTGGAGCTGTAGTGACTCGCTTCTAGAACTGAACCAAGATCTTCTGAATCCTACTGCAATGTCTCCCCCCCCTAGGTAAATGCAGCCCGCATATTCTCCCCCCCCCCCCCCCGCCCCGAGACCTCTCTCTTTCCCTCAGCATCTCTCAAATCTTCCGCCTTCCCACATTGTCCCATATCACTATCCCACCCTTCTTCCAATTTCATCACCTCCCCACCTCCAATCCATTTCTCTTTCACAGTTTTGGGATCCCACCCACACTCCAGAAAGGATGTAGACAAACTGAACAGGGTCAGAGGGGAGCAACGAGAATGATTAAACAAATCCAATCATTCCTCGTAGGTCATGTTCTCTCGATCTTTAGTCTGGCGAAGGAAAGGCTAGGCGGGCTTGATAACAGTCTTCAAGTACGTAAAAGGTTGTTACAAAGTAAAGGGTGATAAATTGTTCTCCTTATCCACTGAGGCCAGGACAAGTAGTAATGGGATTAAATTGCAGCAAAGGAGATTTAGGTTAGAGATTAGGGAAAACTCTGAAGTGTAGTTAAGCCCTGGAACAAATTACCTGTGATGGTTGTGGAATTTCCATCATGGGAGGTTTCTAAAAACTGGTTAGACAAACACCTGTCAGGAATGAACTAGGTAATACTTAGTCCTGTCTCAGTGCAGGGGACTGGACTAGAGGACCTACTGAGGTCCCTTCCAGTCCTACATGTCTATGATTTCTAGGATTCATAGATATCAAGGCCAGACAGGCTCATCGTGCCCATCCAGCCTGGCTTTCTGCCTATCCCAGCCAAAGAAGCTCCCCAATGATTCCTGCCTCCAGCCCACTAACTCCTTCCCCTCCAAAATAAATACTGGCCTCTAATTCCCAGCCTCCATTTGTCCCCTTCGGTTCCCAGCCAGTGGATCTCACTGTGCCTTTGCCTTCTACATTAAGGAGCCCTCCACTAGCAGGTGCGTAAATCAGAAGGGATTGGATTATTATGACTCACCTGAGGAGGGGCTCTCAAGCCCTGAGGTTTCCCTGGAGTCCTCATAATCTTGGATCCAGAGCTCTGCCTCCCCTGCCTCAAACCGCTGGATTAAGTCCGGTGTGGAACCTGAATAGCCTGTTTGGGGGGAATTAATCAGTTTTATTACTAAAGTTTTGGGGGTTGGGACTCATTTATATATTGGTGCAACCCAGCACAATAGGCCCCAATCTCGGTCAGTGTTTGTCTGCGCAGCACTGGGTGCAATGAGGCCCCAATTTCGGACACTAGAGATGAAAGCGTAGGAGATCCCAAGCAGGAGAATAATGAAATAAATCGTCCTTAGAGGAGATTTCGTCCCATCTCCTGCCAGGCAAGTTCAGTTTGTACTCTGAAACAGCAACGTCTATGACTCTTCTCAATTTACTTTGGGGTTGTGTCGTGGCAGGTATCACTGTTATACAGACCTATCATTTTTTGTTTAGGGTGCAAGAATTGTTCAAATGCACAGTTAAGATTATGATGTTCATTTGGGGGGGGGGGCAGTGGGGAGCTGTTTTCTTCCTGCATTATTAGTCTTATGTGCTCATGTACTGTTTGCAACCAGCCCTGTGCCAGGACTGAGGTAGGTAAACAAATTACACTAAGATTAGCCCCAGGCTCTGTAGCCCTGATTTCATCTTTAACAGGAAGCCAAACTGAACGAGGCTGACATTTGCAACTACTCAGGCACATGGTGGCACATGGCAGGTGAGGCAACGAGGGAACCCAGATATTTCACGGTTCTGGGAGTTAAGATAAATAGATCCTTACCTAAGGAAACAAGGGTCCAGTAATTCCTCAGCATCTGGTCCCGGTACAGCTGCTGCTCTGGCTGGGATAGGAGCTCCCACTCCTCCCGGGTGAAATACAGAGCAACGTCCTCAAACGCCACCTGGAGCTGCTGGCAACAAGCGTTACACACTCAGCACCTTCCGCTCCAGCCCCCAGCCCGGAGTCTCAACAGGGGACGCTGTTTCTAGGGGAGCGACTCCCAGGGAACCCCCCGCCCAGCACCTGTGACCCAGGGAGACTCCCCCCCCGCACAGCTCCCGCAGGGACCCAGGGTCCTGTTCACCAGGGACAGGAGTCGCCCTTGACTCTTCATGGGGCTCTGGGCGGGGGGCTAGGAAGGGTCTGAATCTAGACTGTTCTCAGTGGTAACAGATGACAGAACAAGGAGTAATGGTCTCAAGTTGCAGTGGGGGAGGTTTAGGTTGGATATTAGGAAACACTATTTCACTAGGAGGGTGGTGAAGCACTGGACTGGGTTACCTAGGGAGGTGGTGGAATCTCTTACAGGTTTTTCAGGTCAGGCTTGACAAAGCCCTGGCTGGGATGATTTAGTTGGGGTTGGCCCTGCTCCGAGCAGGGGGTTGGACTAGATACCTCCTGAGGTCCCTTCCAACCCTGATGTTCAGTGATTCTATGAATCCCAGCGCAGGGAACAGGCTCCTCCCCCCGCCTCCACCCCAGGCCTCTGCTCAGCCCCGCTCCCGCGCCCCAGGCTCCTCTGCCCGGCCACACGCCGGGCCGCCCTGGGGGGAAGGGGCCGCGCCCGGCTCCGCGTGTCCGCCCGGCCAGGGCCCCCCCGCGCCGCTCCCCAGCCCCAGCGCTCCGGCTGCTGCAGCCCCCGGCCCCGCAGTCACTACCGCGGGAGGGACCCGGGTCCCAGCCCCCTCGGCTCGGCCCCCAGCCGGGACCAGCCAGTGCCCGGCCGGGGAGTCCCCGCCCCGCGTCCTACCTGCGCCGGCCCCGCTGCAGCCATCGCCGGGCTCGGCTCCGGCCTCGGCCGCTTCCTCCGCCCGGGCAGCGACTTCCAGCCCCGCGGCTGCTGCTGCCTCCCCGGGGCCGCCTCTCGCCCGCTCCCCGCCCCGGGGCTGCAGCCGGGACCCGCCTGCGCACGTGCCGGGCTGGGACCCAGGAAGGCTCCGCTCGCAGGGGGCTGCGGGATGCGCCGGCTCCAGCCCTGCTACTCAACGGCCCCGCGCCTGCGCCGCCAGCCCCAGTTAAGGGACCTTCCGGCCCAGCCCCACCCGGACGCCTGGGTCCCGACTCGGGCCGCCGGGGGGCGCTCGCTGCACGTCGCGTCCTGGGCTGGGAGTGGGGCACCGCTATGCCCTGGGGAGCTGGCTGGGGCTGAGGGCTGGGAGCCCGGACTCCTGGGTTCTCTCCCGGCTCTGGGAGGGGGGCGGGGACTAGTGGGTATAAGAGGACCCAGGTCAGGCTGTGCAGCGTGTGTGTCACAGTAAGGGATGGGTCGGGCTGTGTTTGGTGCTCGCTGTGTGGTGTTGGTGCGTGTGTTACAGGAGATCACACCCCAGGCTGGGTATGGTGTAGTGTGCATGGGTTACAGGACCCTGTTGCCCCTAATCGCAGCACGCCCTAACCTCTGTTAGCCCAAGGCCAGCACCCCCTCTGGCTGCTGAGGATGCTGGTCTGTGGGGTAGTGCAGGGTGGGCAAACAGTTTGGCCTGAGGGCCCCATGGGGTTGTAAAAGGGTACATAGGGCCTGGTAGAGACTATGCTCCCCAAACAGCATGGACCCCGCCCCATCCACCTCATTCCACTTCCCGCCCCGACTGTCCCCCTCAGAATCCCCAACACATCCAACTCCCCTAGCTCCTTACCCCCTAACTGCCCCCCTCCAGAGACCTCCCACCTGTAATCACCCCCTGGGACCTCACCCCCCCATCTAAGCCCCTCTGCTCCTTGTCCCTTGACTGCCCCCTCTAGTGAGCCCCCCACCCTAATTGCCTCTGGGACCCCACTCCCTACCCAACCCCCCAGACCAGAATCCACATTCCCACCTCAGCAACCCCTAGAACTCCACTCCCTTGCTTCCCTCCACTGACCACACTCCCCCAAGTCTCCGCCCCATCCAGTGCCCCCTGCTCCCTGACCACCCCCGTGACCCCCTACCCCTTATCCAATCCCACCCCCGCCACAGCCAGTCACACTGCTGTAACACTGGAGCGCTAGCAGCATGGCTGCGGGGCAGGGGATTGGACAGGACGGTCCCGCAGGCTGGATGTGGCCTGTGGGCTGTAGTTTGCCCATGTCCTGTCCGGCTTGCCTGAGCTCCGGGCCAGGGAGTCGAGCCCTGGCCCCTCCCCTACTGTCTCCCCTTCCCTGCAGCCATGCTGCTAGCGCTCCAGTCCACTGCTCCTGCCAGGGAGTGTTACAGCGCCGTGACTGGCTCTGGTGAGCAGCAGGGGTGGGATTGGATAAGGGGCAGGGGTCGTGGGGGGCAGTCAGGGATCAGGGTACGTTGGAGGGGCAGAGACTCGGGGGGAGGGTGGTCAGGGAAGAGGGAGCAGGGGAGGGGCCCAGGCTCGCCTCCCTAGCTGGGAGCTCAGAAAAGACGGTCCCATGAGCCAGATGTGGCCCACGGGCCATAGGTTGATGGCCCCTGGGGTAGTGTCTCCCATTCTCATCCTTCCTCCGCTGGACCTTTCCTCTGTCCCACAGCACCTCCTGTAAGGTGGCTGGGTATCTTCCCCCCCCCCAACAGCTGCTTGGCATTGTGACAGATTTCTGTTACCAATCTCCCTAGGATCTCAGGTGATCAGTGTGTGACCACAGGACCGTTCGGATATGAGATGCAGGAACACACCATGTGACGAATTTTTAAAGCTTTATTAATAAAATAATTAAAAAATCAGCAGTGAGTGCAGGAACTGCTTCCACGTCACTCAAAGTAAGGAAAAAGCATTAGTGCTCAAACCCTGACCCACTTTCATACAGCCAAGCCGTCCCAGGCTGGCCAGGTCTGGGGGTACCATCAGAAGAGGACGGGGGGATGGACAGGAGGTTATCCGGTGCAAAGGGTGCCCAGAGGTCTGCTGCCAAATCTCCAACTTACTTCTGCTCTTGGGAGGGGTTTTATGCCCTGGGGTCTCTTGGGGACATCCCTTGCAGAGACCTTTGCTCGGTATTCCAGTCCAGGACGGCCTTCTGCGGCTTCCCCAAAATGTATATGTTTATGGTGGTTTATAAGTTGGCTCGAATGAATGCTTATTTGTTTTGGGAAGTAGGGCTGGGGGGGATTTGGGACTGGGGCTGTGTGTACGTGCTTTGGGGTTTTCTTTTTTTTCTTTTTCTTTTTTAATTTCTCTAACCCTTCACCCACTTCCACAGTATACATAGGAAAGAACAGTTCTACCTGATATAACTGAGCAGCATGAACACCAAAATGAACATTTACTATGGTTCTCCTCTCCCGTGTCAGGTGCACCTGTCCACCGCCTGCAGCCCCACCAAAGTATCCACAGGGCTCTTGGCAGTGGATGTGAAGTCGCCACCAAGGGTGGCATCCAGCTCCTGATAGAAGTGGTAGGTCCTCAGCGCAGGACCAGAGTGAGGGTTTGCCTCCCTTGCCTGCTGGTACGCCTGCCTGAGCTCCTTTATCTTTGCTCAGCTCTGCTGCCTCCTCCTGCCTTGTAAACAGACTTTTGATTTGGGCACCATTTAGAGTTGCCAGAACCCCAAAACCAGACACCAGAAACCCTAAATGGCACCTGGACACAAAAGCCAAAACCTGGACAGGTGGCAACCCTACTAGTCATACAATAGTACATACTGTGGAACAGGCCCCTCCTTTCAGCTCATTAAAAGCTGGGGCGATCCTAGGTGGTCAGATCTCCCCTTGCCCAGTTTGGCAGTGACATGCGGGAAGTTGTGGCGGGGCAGGGGCTGTTACTCTTTCATGCTGTATGAAGGGGTGAGTGAAGACCAGTGTTTTCATCTTCCCCATCAAAATAAATTATTCTGCAATGGAAAAAAAAACATGGGGCACATGAATTCTGCACGTGCGCAATAGCACAGAATTCCTCCATGTGCCCCATGAGCTGGGCTGGCACAACTCAGCTACGTACCCCTCCCTTGATGGCCATCACAGTGGATGCTTTGGACACGCTCTTGCTTTGGCACTGCTTGATGATGCTGGCCTGGTTGGTGTTCAGATTAGGGTTGGGTCCCTCCTTTGAAATAGCAGAGAGGGGGGAGACACAGCTGGGTTCCTATTCCAGGGCAGTCCCAGTTCCCAGCCCCCATTACTATAACCCACCAGCTGCCCCTCCCCTCCCAGAGAGAGGGATAGAACCCAGGCATCCTGAGGCCCCTGGCGACCCTCCCTGCCCTAAACCACCTGCCTCTCTCCAGCTATCCTTAGCTGTTACCTCTGACCACATGAACCACAGGGACTGCACTTCCCCCCTCTTATGTGAAGCAGTTCCTAGAGGGGGACAGAGACCCAGCCACCTTATGGGAGGTGCTGTGGGACAGAGGAAAGGTCTAGTGGAGGAAGGATAAGAGTAGGAGAGACACTACCCCACAGACCAGCATCATCTGCTCCAGCAGCCAGGGAGGGTGCTGGCCTTGGGCTAACAGAGGTTAGGGGGTACTGGGGTTTGGGGCAACAGGGTCAGTGGTAATGGTCAAGGCTGGGCTCTTTAGCACCCCCTCTGGCTGGGGCTGTGTCACACCCAGAGTCCATCCCTTTCTCCACCGTAGCTTTCACAGCAAAGCACAGCAGGGCAAACTTCTGGAAGAGCCGGCTGCGGTGGGCATCCCGCAGGCCCTTGATGTGTTTAACCTTGGACCATTTGTTGCGGCTGGTGTAGGTGGCATCTGTGGTGTGCAGTGCCTGGCCCAATGGGCAGGTGCCAGGGGTAGCCAGGTGGGGCGTGAGCATCTGTATGGGGCAGCAATCCTCCCCCTGGCGATGGGCAGGGACATGTGTGTGAGCTCCTGAAACACATGTTACACAGCTGGGTGAGAGCTCCTGTAAAAAAACAACAACAGACAAACAAACAAAAAAAACCATCCTGCCCATGTGAGAGCTCCTGGAACCACAGGGGCTAGAATCAGGGGTGCTACAACACCCCCTCAGTTGAAGTGGCTTCCAATATATACAGGGGTTACGGTTTGGTTCAGTGGCTGTCAGCACCCCCACTATACAAAGGGCTCTAGACCTACACCTTGCTTGTAATGCGCATAGACACAGAGCGAGCGCTGCTCTGACACACACACACACCACACACAGCCGGGGGGTGGGGGATGATCTCCTGTAACATAACATCACACAGCCTAACAACAGACACACACTACACAGCCCTACCCATGTCTTACCATGACCCTCACAGGTAGCACAAACTGGCCGGGACCCTCTTGTACCCACAAGTCCCCACTCCCCTCCCAGAGCTGGGAGAGAACGCAGGAGTCCAGGCTGTGCCAGGACCAGATGCTGAGGAATTACCAGGTCCTTGTTTCCCTGGGTAAGGACTGATTTCCCTTCATTTATTCACAGCTGTGAAACAGTTGGGTTCCCTATGTGCCACCCTATCACTGAGTGGTGGCAAATGCCAGCCCCTTTCAGGTCAGCTCCCTGTTGGAGGCGAACTCAGGGCTAGAGTCTGGGGCTAATCTTAGTGTAACTTGTTTATTTGCATGACCTACCTCAGTCCTGGCACATTAGTGGTGTTTGCAAACAGCCCGTGAGCAACAATCTCGTCCAGGAATCCCAGCCAGATGTTGAGGGCACACAGCTCAAGTTCTCAGAGCCCTCTGCTCCATCCCCACGCAGGGAGGGGGCTCTATTAGAGGGGCAGGAGGGAGTCTGCCAGCAGTGAAGTGGGGTGGGGAGAGGTTGAGACTGTTCCCCAAGTCACCCCAGGGACTAATGCTGAAGCCACAGGATGGCAGCCCTGGTGAATGGGGCAGGTCGGCAGTCCCTGCTGACTGAATCCTCCTGTTCTCTCTAGATGGCCAAGTCCTACCAGCAGCAGGACAAGTTTCGTGGAATCATATAATATCAGGGTTGGAAGGGACCTCAGGAGGTATCAAGTCCAACCCCCTGCTCAAAGCAGGACCAACCCCAACTAAATCATCTCAGCCAGGGCTTTGTCAAGCATGATCTTAAAAACCTCTAAGGAAGGAAATAAGTATCAGAAACAAGCCATATTAGTCTGGATCTGTAAAAGCAGCAAAGAGTCCTGTGGCACCTTATAGACTAACAGACGTATTGGAGCATGAACTTTTGTGGTTGTTTCCCTAGGTAACTCATTCCAGTGCTTCACTACCTTCCTAGCGAAAGTTTTTCCTAATATCCAACCTAAACCTCCCCCACTGTAACTTGAGACCATTACTCCTTGGTCTGTCATCTGCTACCGCTGAGAACAGTCTAGATCCACCCTCTTTGGAACCCCCTTTCAGGTAGTTGAAAGCAGCTATCAAATCGCACCTCATTCTTCTCTTCTGCAGACTAAATAATCCCAGTCCACTCAGCCTCCTCTCGTAAGTCTTGTGCTCCAGCCCCCTAATCATTTTTTTTGTCCTCCGCTGGACTCTTTCCAATTTTTCCACATCCTTCTTGTAGTGTGGGGCCCAAAACTGGACACAGTACTCCAGATGAGGCCTCACCTATGCCGAATAGAATGGAATGATCACATCCCTCAATCTGCTGGCAATGCTCCTACTTATACAGCCCAAAATGCCATTAGCCTTCTTGGCAACAAGGGCACACTGGTGACTCATATCCAGCCTCTCATCTACTGTAAGCAGAGGGGCATTGCTGCTAAGTACATCGGCCAAACTGGACAGTCCCTACGGAAAAGGATAAATGGACACAAATTAGATACTAGGAATGGCAATATACAAAAACCTGTAGGAGAACACTTCAATCTCCCTGGGCGCACACTAGCAGATTTAAATGTAGCCATCCTGCAGCAGGACCAGACTTCGAAGAGAAACTGCTGAGCTTCAGTTCATCTGCAAATTTGACACCATCAGCTCAGGATTAAACAAAAAGACTGTGAACGGCTTGCCAACTACAAAAGCGGTTTCTCCTTCCTTGGCTTTCACATCTCAACTGCTAGAAGAGGGCCTCATCTTCCCTGATTGAACTAACCTTGTTATCTCTAGCCCACTTCTTGCTTGCATAAATATACCTGCCCCTGGAAATTTCCACTCCAAGCATCTGACAAAGTGGGTATTCACCCACGAAAGCTCATGTTCCAATACGTCAGTTAGTCTATAAGGTGCCACAGGACTCTTTGCTGCTTTAACAGATCCAGACTAACACGGCTACCCCTCTGATACTTGATACCTGTAATCAGTTTCTTAATGTATTAGGCTTAGATTTGCGAGTTTGTTTTATTTTGCTTTGTGTCCTACTTTGTTCTGTTATTAATTGAAACCACTTAAATCCTACTTTTTATACTTAATAAAATCACATTTATTAATAAACCCATAGTAAGTGATTAATACCTGGGGAAGCAAACAGCTGTGCATATGTATCACTGTTACAGAGGGCAGACAATTTATGAATTTACCCTGTATAAGCTTTATACAGAGTAAAACACATTTATTGGGGGGGGGGAGGGGGTTTGGATCCCTTTGGGAACTGGGTGTCTAGGGCTAGAGCAGGGGTCAGCAACCTTTCAGAAGCAGGGTGCCGAGTCTTCATTTATTCACTCTAATTTAAGGTTTCGTGTGCCAGTAATACATTTTAACCTTTTTAGGTCTCTTTCTATAAGTTTATAATATATAACTAAACTATTGTTGTATGTAAAGTAAATAAGCTTTTTAAAATGTTTAAGAAGCTTCCTTTAAAATTAAATTAAAATGCAGAGCCTCCCAGGACCCAGGCAGTGTGAG
Organism: Gopherus evgoodei; assembly: GCF_007399415.2. NCBI lineage: Eukaryota > Metazoa > Chordata > Testudines > Testudinidae > Gopherus > Gopherus evgoodei. The sequence continues at coordinate 151,975,939 of NC_044325.1, read as the reverse complement.
TCCCACTGAAAATCAGCTCGTGTACCGCCTTCGGCATGCATGACATAGGTAACTTGCTGAGCTGTTTTTAGTAAGTCTGCAGCTTTGGGGGCATAGCCCAGACCCTGGATCTGTGTTGCGGCAGGCTAGCATGTCTGGCTCAACAAGGCAGGGTTCTGGAAATCCCAAGCTGGCAGGGAAAACTGGCTCAGAGGTAATTTCAGCACATCAGGTGACAGGCCCAAGCGGATCTCTGTGACCGAACCCATTACATCTCCCTTCCCCCACCCCACACAGTGAAGATGTGTTTTACCATTTGTCTCTCTCCTCTGCATGTTGTTAATAAATGAATTTGTTTGGTTTGAAAGCAATCGTTATTGCATTAAATGAAAGCAAACACAGCCATGCAAAGCAGTGTATCTCAGTGTATAGTATGGAAGAATCGCAGTCACCTACTCGCATTACAAGCACTGCACTACAGAGCATAGCAACAAATATTACTGGCTTTCAGCTGCTCTTTATGGCCCAGTGCTGCGCCCCTCTAATAGCCCTGGTCTCTGGCTATTCAAATTCAGCTTCCAGGCACTGAGCCTCAATGGTCCATCCCTGAGTGAACCTTTCACCCTTCCCGTTGTCAGGGACTCGAACCCAGACAGCGAGGTTCGTTGTCTGACCGCGAGAGAGACAGGCAACACCAGCAAAGTCCGATCAAAAGCTCTTTATTGAAGAGTGCACACGACAATAAATAGCAGCCTGTCTCCAGAGAGAACCAGCCAGCTCTTTACATCTTAGTATAAGCCTATATAGACAGTTCCGTCGCGTCATAGATTATTCATTTGAGCAACCCACCCTTCTTCTAACAACTAGAAACTAGACACCTTTAGTATACATGTTTTACAGCATTAGGTGATTAATATCTTAACAAGCACCAAAGGTTAGAAATGTAGGGGAGTTAAAAACAGACAGAGAACAGAACCAGGAAGTGAAAGCTGGAGTTTCTTATCAGTTCTTCAAAGGAACTGTTCCTAACACAGCACAGCTGGTACTATGCCAGGAATGCAGCCCCTCCCTTATCTCACTTTTTCCCAGCTCTTTGAGAGACATGCTGCTTCTCAGTATTTTTTCTACTCAAGGATTTCCCAGAAACCTCTGTTAGCCTGACTTTGGTCAGGCTGGCATACCTGGTTTTGTCTGCTATATCTTTATTCAGGCCTAACACCGTCACAAATATTATGGAGGTTACAACAAGCGGCTATAAGCACAGGAATGTTGTCATCGGCCAGGTCCAGCTTCCCATACAGACAGCACTAGCAGGTCTTTAAATTACCAAAATCACACTCAACCATCATTCTGCATTTGCTCAGCCTGTTGCTGAACCACTCCTTCCTGCTGTCAAGGCTCCCTGCGTATGGCTTCATAAGCCATGGCATTAAGGTGCAGGCAGGGTCTCCTAGGATCCCAATGGGTATTTCGACTTCCCCTTCAGTGATCTTCTGGTCCAAGAAGAAAGTCCCAGCTTCCTGAACAGTCCAATGTTCTGAAAGACGCATGTGTCATGCACCTTTCTAGATCAGCCTGCATTAATGTCTGTGAAATGCCCACGGTGATTCACAAGTGCCTGGAGAATCATTGAGAAATATTATTTGCGATTAATGTACTCGGAGGCTAGATGGTCTCGTGCCAGAATTGGAATGTGTGTGCCATCTATCACCCCTCCACTGTTAGGGAAACCCATTTGTGCAAAGCCATCCACAATGTCACACGTTGCCCAGAGCCATGGTTCTTCTGAGCAGGATATGATTAACGGACGTGCACACTTCCATCAACACAAGTCTAACGGTCAACTTTACCATCCAAACTGGTTAGCGACTGATTGGTAGCTGTCTGGAGTAGCCAGCTTCCACAGTGCAATCGCTATGTTTCTCTCTATGGGCAGGGCAGCTCTCATTCTCGTGTCCTTGCACTGCAGGGCTTGGGTGAGCTCATCACACAGACCCACGAAAGTGGCTTTCCTCATCTGAAAGTTCTGCAGCCACTGCTTATCCCATACATGCATGACGATGTGATCCCACCATTCAGTGCTTGTTTCCCAAGCCCAAAAGCACTGTTCCACTGTGGTAAGCACCTCCGTGAATGCCACAAGCAATCTTGTGTCGTAGACACTATGGGTGGTGAGATCAATGTCGAGCTCCTCTTCACTTCTCAAAACGCTTAGCGGCAGAAGAGGAAGAGATGCTCCATGGGATAGCTACCCACCTGTCTGCTCTTCCCCACACTACTCAGCCAAGTCCTCTTCCCTGCTCCACACAGTCTCTCTGCTGGGTATCATGGGGAGAGGACCACTTTCTGGTCTGTATCTGCTGGCACTGTGCCATGCTCATCGGCTGCCAGAAGCCCCTCAGACCCTGGCAGTGACACAAGGGTGTTGGTGTGAGTGGCCTGGTGCCGGGTGAGGTTGCCCAAATGAGAAAAGCATTTGCCACAATAAGCACAGCTGTAAGGCTGCTCCCCGGTATGAATGCGCTGGTGTATTTTTAGGCATGAGCGTTGTGCAAAGCTTTTGCCACAGGCAGTGCATTCAAATGGCCGCTTCCCGGTGTGCACGGTCTGATGTTTGGTCACTGCTTGGGAACTGCTGAAGCTCTTGCCACAATTGGGACAGCTGTACGGCCGCTCCCCGGTGTGTGTGCGCTGGTGTGCTCTCAGGTTTGAGATATAGTCAAAGCCCTTCCCGCAGTCAGCACAGCGATGCGGCCGCTCCCCGGTGTGGGTGCGCTGGTGCTGGGTCAGCCTGTCGGTACTGCTGAACTTCTTACCACAGCTGCCACAGCAGTGCGGCCGCTCCCCTGTGTGTGTGCGCTGGTGTTTGGTCAGCACGCTGGCACGGATGAAACTCTTGCCACACACATCACAGCTGTACGGCCGCTCCCCAGTGTGTGTGCGCTGGTGTGCTGTCAGGTGTGGGAACTGTACGAAGCTCTTGCCGCAGTCGGTGCAGCGGTACGGCCGCTCTCCGGTGTGTGTGCGCTGGTGACTTCTCAGGCTTGTGCTGTGTGCAAAGCCTTTGCCACAGTCAGCACAGCAGTATGGCCGCTCCTTAGTGTGTATGCGCTGGTGTGTTCTCAGGTGTGCAATCTGTGCAAAGCTCTTGCCACACTCAGCACAGCGGTGCGGCCGCTCCCCGGTGTGTGTGCGCTGATGTATTCTCAGTTTTGAGCTGTCTGCAAAGCTCTTGCCACAAATGGTGCAGTGGTGCGGCCGCTCCCCAGTGTGTGTGCGCTGGTGACTTCTCAGCTGTGAGATCTGTGCAAAGCCCTTGCCGCAGTCAGCACAGCGGTGCGGTCGCTCCCCTGAGTGAGTGCGCTCATGCATTCTCAGCACTGAGATCTGTGCAAAGCCCTTGCCGCAGTCAGCACAGCAGTGCGGTCGCTCCCCTGAGTGAGTGCGCTCATGCATTCTCAGCACTGAGATCTGTGCAAAGCCCTTGCCGCAGTCAGCACAGCAGTGCGGTCGCTCCCCAGTGTGTGTGCGCTGGTGTGCTGTCAGGTGTGCGAACTGTACAAAGCTCTTGCCGCAGTCGGTGCAGCGGTACGGCCGCTCCCCGGTGTGCGTGCGTTGATGTACTCTCAGGCTTGTGCTGTGTGCAAAGCCTTTGCCACAGTCAGCACAGCAGTATGGCCGCTCCTTAGTGTGTGTGCGCTGGTGTGTTTTCAGGTGTGCAAACTGTGCAAAGCCCTTGCCACACTCAGCACAGTGGTGCGGCCGTTCCCCGGTGTGTGTGCGCCGGTGTATTATCAGGCTTGAGCTGTGTGCAAAGCCCTTGCCGCAGTCAGCACAGCGATACCGTTGCTCCCTGGGGTGCATGCACCGATGCTGGTTCAGTGCAGAGGGGTTGCTGAACCTCTTGCTGCAGTTGATGCGATGGTGGAGGCGCCGGCCCCTGGGGAGTCTCTGTTGTGTAACCACATCTGGTCTCTGGCTGAGTTTATCCTGGAGATGGACTGCATCCTGTGCATGGATCCCCCTGCGGGCCGTGGGATCCTGCTTTCCTGCCGCGCTCTCCCCACACTCAGACTGTGCCTGCGTTCCTCCCAGGATCCCGAGCCTGGCTGGAGAGATCAGAGGCAATCCTGGTGTTAGCCACTTCCTGGAGCAGCGCCAGGCTTGGGACAGGGCAAGTGGGAGCCCGCTCTGGCCCCAGTGTACGCTGCTGCCACCCCGGAGCCACTTCAGGTAAGCAGTGCTGAGCCGGAACCCGCACCCCAAACCTCCCCTGCACCCCACCCCCAACCCCTTGCCCTGAGTCCCCTGCTGCACCCCACACCCCTCCCATACCCCAACCCCCTGCCGTGTCCCTGGCCACACCCTACACCCCTCCTGCACCCCAAGCCCCTGCCCTGAGCCCCCTCGTACACCCTGCACGCCCTCCCACACCTCAACCCTCTGCTCCAGTCCTACATTCATGGTCCTGCATGCAATTTCCCCACCCAGATGTGGCCCTTGGGCCAAAAAGTTTGCCCACCTCTGGGTGAGATGGACACCTGTTAAAGATTATCTAGAAAGATAATACTTAGCCCTGCCTCACTTCAAGGGACTGGGCTAGATGATCTACCAAGGTCCTTTCTAGGCCTACAATTTTATGATTCATAGATATCAAGGCCAGACAAGCTCATTGCGACTCCAAACTCCATCTTGCTGCTGTGATTGTCCACAGTAAGGACAAAGGGGCCCTTCCACATGGCAGAGGGTATAAAAGGCCCTGGAAACCCCTCCATGTTGTCTTCATTCCTGCTTCCAATTCGTATCTCTGGAGTAACCTCTCTACAAGTGAAGTTTAGAACAAAGGACTGAATGATCCAGCCATGCATTGGATGTAATTCCATCAAGCCTGAAACAAGCCTGAAGCAAGAACTTTGCAATTGTTGTATGTATTTGATTCCATTTAACCAGTTTTAATTCTCATTTATATTTCTTTTTGTTATAAATAAACCTTTAGATTTTAAAGGATTGGAAAGAGTCTGATTTGTGGGTGACATCTGAATTGTATGTTGACCTGGGTCTGGGGCTTGGTCCTATGGGATCGGGATAACCTTTTTCTTTAACTAGGGACACTGGTTTTCATAACCATTTGTTCCTACAAGGAGTGCTACTGGTGGTAATACAAGGGAACTGGGCTATCTGAGGGAATTGCTTGTATGACTTCTGGTTACCTGGGGGAGTGAAACCGAAATCCTCTCTGTTTGGCTGGTTTGATGTGCCTTAGTAGTGAAGGACCCCCAGCCTTGGGCTGTGACTACCCTGCTCTAAGCAGGTCATCTTGAATTGATACTCTCAGCTGTGCCACCCAAGAGCACCCCTTGTTACACTTCTACGTTAAGGAGCCCTCTGCTAGCAGCTGTGTAAATCAGAAGGGATTGGATTATTATGATTTACCTGAGCAGGGGCTCTCAGGCCCTGAGCTTTCCCTGGAGTCCTCGGCATCCCAGATCCAGAGCTCTGCCTCCCCTAGCTCGATCCGGTGGATTAAGTCTGGTGTGGAATCTGAACAGCCTGTTTTGGGGGAAAGAATCAGTTTTTCACTAAAGTTTTGGGAGCAGAGATTCATTTACATGTTGGTGCAGCCCAGCACAACAGGGCCCGGATCTCAGTCAAGGTGTGTCTGTGCAGCACTGGATGCGACGAGGCCCTGACCTCAGCCAGGTCTGTTCCCACAGCACCTGGCACAGCGGGACACTGTTCTCAGTCGCTGCTTCAGAGGAAAGCCCAAGAGATCCCAAGTAGAAGAATAATGACATAAACCTTCCTTACAGGAGATTTCTTCCCATCTCCCACCAGGCAAGTTTGGTTCATACTCTGAAGCTATGGAACCTTCTCAATTTGCTTTGGGGGCTGAGTCATGTGGTACAAGGTGAATCCATTACACAGACCTATCAGTTCTTTTGCTTAGGATGCAGCATTGCTCAACTCTACGGTTGTTAAATTTATGATGTTCGTTCTTTTGGGGGAGGTGTGAAGCTGTTACAAGCAGCAGGAGAGTTTTCTTCCTGTCTTATTTGTCTAGAGTCAGTTCTTGAGGCAGAGCTGCTGCTCTCCATATCTGGGCTAGGATTCCTGGAAGCGGTTGTTGCTCATGTGCTGTTTGCAACCACCTCTGTTGCAGGACTGAGATACATAATGTTAGACTAAGATTAGATCCAGGCTCTCTAGCCCTGATTTCTCCTTTAACAGGAAACCTGCCTGAAAAGGGCTGACATTTGCCACCATATGGCAGCTGAGGCATCAAGGAAACGTGCCAGAACTCACAGCTGTGAGTAAAAGAAGGGAAATTGGTCCTTACCCAAGTAAACAAGGGCCTGGTAATTCCTCAGCATCTGGTCCCGGTACAGCTGCTTCTCTGGCTGGGATAGGAGCTCCCACTCCTCCCGGGTGAAATACAGAGCGACGTCCTCAAACGCCACCTGGAGCTGCTGGCACAAGTGTTACACACTCAGCACCTTCCGCTCCAGCCCCCAGCCCGGAGTCTCAGCAGGGGACGCGGTTTCTAGGGGAGCGACTCCCAGGGAACCCCCCGCCCAGCACCTGTGACCCAGGGAGATCCCCACCCCCCAGCTCCCCCGGGCCCTGCTGGCCGGGGCAGGAGTCGCCCTCGGCTCCCCACGGGGCTCTGGGAAGGGCCCGAATCCCAGGGTAGGGAACAGGCTCCGCCCCAGGCCTGTGCTCAGCCCCGCTCCCGCCCCGGCTCAGGCTCCTCTGCCCGGCCGGGGCCGCCCTGGGGGGAAGGGGCCGCGCCCGGCTCCGCGTTTCCGCCCGGCCAGGGCCCCCCCCCGCGCCGCTCCCCGGCCCCCGCGCTCCGGCTGCTGCAGCCCGCGGTCACTAGCGCGGGAGGGACCCGGGTCCCGGCCCCCTCGGCTCGGCCCCCAGCCGGGACCAGCCAGTGCCCGGCCGGGGAGTCCCCGCCCCGCGTCCTACCTGCGCCGGCCCCGCTGCAGCCATCGCCGGGCTCGGCTCCGGCCTCGGCCGCTTCCTCCGCCCGGGCAGCGACTTCCCGCCCCGCGGCTGCTGCTGCCTCCCCGGGGCCGCCTCTCGCCCGCTCCCCGCCCTGCGGCTGCAGCCGGGACCCGCCTGCGCACGGGCCCGCTCCGCCCCGCGCCTGCGCTGCCGGCTCCAGCGGCCGGGGGAGGCCTCAGGGCGGGGACCTTCCGGGCCAGGCTTTGCTCACGGCACCTGCCGCCTGTAAGGGGGCAGCCCGGTCCGCGCTGTGCCGGGAGGGGGGGCTGGAGCCCGGACTCCTGGGTTCGCTCCCGGCTGTGGGAGAGGAGCGGGGACACGTGGGTACAGGAGGTTTTGATGGCGACGCGCTGCAATTACACTGTTCGCCCTCTAGGGGCTGCTGTGGCACCAGAAGACAGGGCAGCTGGGTTAGGCTGGCGCAGGCAGCCAGAGGGGGAGGGGGTCAGAGGATACTTCACAGTGCTCTGCCCATGGGGTCAGGTGTGGCGGCAAGGAACATGGGGGAGATGGACAGAATGGGGGGGAGGGGAGCCTGGGGTGTCACAGGAGCTAGTGAGTTAATATTGAGCCAGATGCAGAATGCAAGTGGGGATGCAGGGACACATGGTGGTGAAAGGGGGGCAGGGGCAGGGACACACAGGGCTGGGGGGGTGATGCAGGGACACATAGGGGCAGAAGTGCCTGACTCAATGGGAGAGGCCAAGGGCAAACCAGGGTATCATATGGGAGGCTCCCCAAGCCGAATAATCACTTCCCTCCCCCTCAAAAAAAAACAACCCTCTTTCATACTTCTCCCACCCACACCCAACAACTCAAAGTTCACTCCAGGATCCTTCCCAGCAATTATTTCCCTCTCCCTCAGCTTCTCCATTACCCTCTAGCTCCCCCAAGCCTTTGCACTGCTTCTGAGAGGTGTGGGAAATATGTTTTGGTGTTGTAGTTTATATGAATTATTACTCAAAGTTCTGTGTTAATAGATCTAGTAAGGAATCTATTTTGTTGTTGTCTGTATTGCTACAAACATAATTGCTGATAGGTAACTTTAAATAAACTACCAAAATAATTGAAACTAGTGTGACTATAGTGTGTTATTTTGACAGATAAAATATGCAGAATTTTAAAGTACCATGTGCAGAATTTTAATTTTTTGGGGGGGCATAGACTTTCCCAAGGAGTAATGCAAAACTCTGTGTGAGCACCTGCCAGTCACACAGTTCATCAGGCCTCATGGTCAGTTAGGCCTTAGTACATTTGGGCTGATTTATTTTAAAGATTGACACTCCACATTGGCTTCTCCACACACCATCCGAATGCATCAGCTTCTTTAACAGCAAAGAAACATCTGGTTAGACAGACCTTTGTTACACATTTGTTCTTCATCACATTTCTATTTAAAATAGACGATATGAGCAGTTCCTGAGTCTTCTTTCAATCACACGCACTGGGCTGTCCCACCCGGCCCCTCAGACCAATCCACACTGAGACAGGACTGCAAATCCCATCTCCGCTGTCACCTAAGAGTCACCTCCTGGCTGAAACCAAGGTAGGTGTGGAGGGAAGTTCTTAACTCAGTCCCATCTGGGTGGGGAGGTGGAGAGGGATTGTCCCGGCTGCCTCACAGCTCTTTGTGTTTCCGGGGGGCGGGGGGGAGAAGGTTGACAGAGAGACCTGGCTGGATTCCAGCTTGATGCAGGGGGTCCCTAATGCAGTAGGCTGTGACCATCTACTCTAAAATCCCCCCAGCCGCCTGCTCTTCCCCACACTGCTCAGCCAAGTCCCATTCCCTGCCCCTCACAGTCTCTGCTGGTCATCATGGGGACAGGACCACTCCCTTATCTGCATTGCTGGCACTGTGCCAGGCCCACCCGCTGCCAGAAGCCCCTCAGGCCCTGGTGGTGGCAGAAGGGTGAGTAAACTGGTGAGTCAACTGGTGCCAGGTGATGTTGCCCAAGTGAGCAAAGCATTTGCCACTGTCAGCACAGCTGTACAGCCGCTCCCTGCTGCGAATGCGCTGGTGTGTTTATTAGCTCTGTGCAAAGCTTTTTCTGCAGACAGTTCATTGGAATGGTCGTTCCCCGGTGTGCGTGCGCTGGAGCTGGGTCAGCTTGTTGGCATTGCTGTTACCACAGTTGGCACAGCAGTACAGCTGCTCCCCTGTGTGTGTGTGCGCTGATGTCTACTCAGCTGCGAGCTCTGGGCAAAGCTCTTCCCACAGTCACTGCAGCGGTGCGGCCGCTCCCCGGTGTGTGTGCGCTGATGTATTCTCAGGCCCGAGCTCTGGGCAAAGCCCTTGCCGCAGTCAGTGCAGAGATACGGCCGCTCCCCGGTGTGCGTGCGCCGGTGTGTTCTCAGCGTTGAGTTCTCTGCAAAGCTCTTGCCACAGTCGGTGCAGCAGTATGGCTGTTCCCCAGTGTGCGTGCGCTGGTGTCTTTTCAGGTGTGAAAACTGTACAAAGCCCTTGCCACAGTAAGCACAGTGGTGCGGCCGCTCCCCAGTGTGTGTGCGCTGGTGTGTTCTCAGATTTGATCTCTCTGCAAAGCCCTTCCCGCAGTCAGCGCAGCGATACGGCCGCTCCCCGGTGTGCGTGCGCTGATGTGTTCTCAGGGCCGAGTTGTTTGCAAAGCTCTTGCCACAGTCAGTGCAGCAGAATGGCCGCTCCCCCGTGTGCGTGCGCCGGTGCTGGGTCAGTGCGAAGGGGTTCCTGAACCTCCTGTCGCAGTCGATGCAGAGATGAGGACGCTGGCCCATGGGGAGCCTCTGGTGTGGAGTCAGGTTTGGTCTCTGGCTGAGTTTACCCCGGGGATGGACTGTGCTCTGTGCATGGCTCCCTCTGTGGGATGTGGGATCCTGTGTTCCTGCCGTGCTCTCTCCACATTCAGACTGTGCCCTCGTTCCTCCCGGGATCCCATGCCCTGCTGGACAGAGCAGAGGCAATCCCAGTGTTAAACCAGCAGCCCTAACCGTGAGCTCTCAAGGATGGAAAATGTCACAGATGGAGCGATTCCCCAGTTGTCTATGACTGGTTTTTGGATTGGTGCCTCACCCTGCAATGGCGGCTACTGTCCGACGGGGCAGGACCCAACCCCTCCCTCCGGGCACTGAGACCTGGCCTGCGGGGTTACAGTGCCACTCAGATTTGCCCCCGCCCATGGTCATGATGGTGGGGGAGGCGGGTCAAATTTTAGTGCATGGCTGTGCCTCCCAGATCACCTCTACCCCAGGGGTTCTCCACCTTTTTCTTTCTGAGGACCCTCTCAACATGCTATAAAAACGCCATGGCCCACCTGTGCCACAATAATTGGTTTTCTGCATATAAAAGCTGCGGACGGTGTTAGGGGGCAGCAAGCAGGGCAATTGCCTGGGCCCCCATGCTACAGGGACCCCCATGAAGCTACACTGCTCAGGCTTCAGCTTCAGCCCTGAGTGGGAGGGCTCGGGGACTGGGCTTCAGCCCTATGCGGTGGGGCTTCAGCTTTCTGCCCTGGGCCCCAGCAAGTCTAATGCCTGCCCTGCTTGGAGGCTCCCCTGAAACCTGCTCAAGGCCCCCAAACCCCTGGTTGAGAACCACTGCTCTACCTCACACCAACCCCTCTGCAGCAGGCTGGGGTTAGGGTTGCAGTGCTATGAGAAGCGTACTTCTTTGGGCAGCAAGTTCCCCCTGGGCAGGGCGAGGAGAAGGGCAGGTGTTGTAAGGGGGGGCGGGGCGGGTAGTACACCCAGCCAGTCAGTCAGTCAGCTATAAAAATCCTTAGTAGCTGTTCCCTTTGCTTCACCTGTAAAGGGTTAAGGAGTCTCACTGCTATGCTTAGGTAAGAAGAAGTGAGTGGGCCCCTGACCAAAAGAGCCAATGGGAAGGCTAGAAATTTTTACAATTGAGTAAAAACCGTCCCTTTTGTCTCTCTGTTGTTGTTCTCTTGGTTGGAGAGACAGGACAGCAGCTGTGCTGTAAGAAGCTTGGAGCAAGGTATGAAAATCATCAATATCCATACTTAGACCTTCTCATTTGGAACTACAGCTATGTAAGTGGAACAGGAATGTTTAGTTAGACACGATCAGGTTTATCTCTTTTTGGGGGGCTTGTGGATGCCTCTGTGCTAACACGTGCTATTGTTTTCTTTTTGTAACTTTTAGGCTAGACCCCAGAAAACCACTCCCGGTGTTTAATCCTTGCAGTGGTTTTTTTTTTTAAATACCTAACAGCAGCCTAAGTTTCCAGATGTTTTTTCTTGCTTTTTTTCTTCCATAAAATTTGCTTCTTTGTGGCTTATTCCTGTGGGGGTGTGAATCTTTTTCTAGGAATTCCTTTTGAAGAAATCGTTCACTCTCAGCCTGAGCTTTCAGTCTTTGTGTAAAACTAAATCTAAACTAAAATCCTCAAGAAGGTGAGGGTTTGGGGGGAGGTGTGTGTGTGTGTGTGTGAAGGATTTGGGGAGGATGAGCAGTCACTCGGGGTTTGTGTGATGTAACCTGGAAAACACGTCTGTATTGTGTCACAACCCGATCCCTGGTACAGCTGAGCTGGAAGGGGTGAATGGTGCCACCCAGCCTTTAGTCTACAGACAGTCACAGATGCATTAGGGCTGATGGGTGTGCTAAGCATTGACACTGAAGCAATGTAAGTGACAAAGGTTTTATGCCAGAAAGAGCAGCAGGAAAAGGATGTGACAAAGGCCATCCCACCACCCTCTCTCTCACACCCAGCCCCTACACCAGGGTACTTAAAGTCATGGCCCGCAGGACGATTTAATCTAGCCGCCAAATGTGTCCACTCCCCCCACAGCAGCTGCCTGGCACGTGGGGCAGTTTTAGATCATCACACTGAAACGCAGCAAGTGCTAGAGATCTGCTCTATACAATGGCATCCTCTGCATGGCATCACCTTACACAAGCATGTACGGAGAAAATTAGAAAGGCCAAGGCAAAAAACAAACTGTAACTAGCCATATAAAGGGAAAAAACAAAGCATTTTGCAAATCCATGGGAAAGCAGAGGAAAGCAAAGATAGACAACGCCCATTAGTATGTCCAGTTCTGGGCCCCACACTTCAGGAAGTATGTGGACAAATTGGGGAGGGTCAGAGGAGAGCAACAATACTGATTAAATGTCTAGAAAACATGACTTATGAAGTAAGTGAAAAAACTGGGTTTGTTTAGTCTGGAGAAGAGAAGGTAGGGCGAGAACTTCTGATAATACTCCTCATGAACATAAAAGGTTGTTACAATGTAAATTGTTCACCTTATTCACTCAGAACAGGACAAGATTTTATGGGCTTCAATTGCAGCAAGGGAAATAGAGGTTAGAGATTAGGAAAAACTTCCAACCTCTGGGAGTACTTAAGCACGGGAACAAAATTATCTACGCAGGTTGTGGAATCTCCATCACTGGAGGTTTTTAAGAACAGGTTAGACAGACACCTGTCAAGGATGGACTAATTCATACTTGGTCCTGTCTCAGTGCAGAGATGATTTCTAAGATTCATTGTGCCCATCCAGCCTGGCTTCCTGCCTATCTGAGCCAGAGTATCAACCCCAGTCATTCCTGACTCCAGCCCAGAAGAGCGAAGCTTTGAGAGAGAGACACCCCATCTCCACTGACAGACTCCCAGTGAGGGAGAATCCATCATGTCCTTAGGGGAGCTCTCCCAGTGGTATATTCCCCCTCCCACATAAACACTGGCCCCTAATTCCCAGTTTCAATCTGTCTCTCTTGAGCTCCCAGCCAGTAAATCTCGCTCTGTCTTTGCCTTCTACATTAAGGAGCTCTCCGCTAGCACGTGTGTAAATCAGAAGGGACAGGATTATCATCACTCACCTGAGCAGGGGCTCTCTGGCCCAGAGTTTACCCTGGAGTCCTTGGCATCCTGGATCCAGAGCTCTGCGTCCCCTAGCTCGATCCGGTGGATTAAGTCCGGTTTGGAACCTGAAGAGCCTGTTTGGAGGGGAAGTTTTATTATGAAAGTTTATATGTTTGTGCAGCACCTGGCATGACAAGACACCAATCTTGCAGGCTGCTTTAGAGGAAAGCACAAGAGAGCCCAAGTAGGAGAGTAATGAAATAAACCTTCCTTAGAAAAGATTTCTTCCCATCTCTCACTCGTACTCTGAATCAGCAATGTCTACAACCCTTCTCATTTTGCAGTGGGGACTGAGTTTAAAACCTTGCTGGGGTAACTCTAGATGTTCCATAGAAATATCCCATTCTGCTAACACCTTGGCCTCTATGCTATCATGTGGTGCTACATTCCATAGGATAAGTGTGTGACATGGATTTCTTTTAACCCACAGAAACACCAGTGAACACCCATTAGTCTCAGATTAAGAGACAGGGTGAATAGAAAATCCACAACGACCACCTTTCTGGTCATTATTTCACTTACCCAAATGTCTCCTGAAACATTTATCACAGGGAAGACTTTGGAAGAAGGGAACATTGCTCCTTTGCCATCTTACAGCTGTTGAAACATTTTGGGCATGTCATTAAGGCATATTGGCCACAACCTGTCATAGCAGGTGTCACCAGGTGGTGCCAATACAAAGACATTCCAGTTCTTTTGCACTGTTCAGCTGTACAGTTGTTAAATTTACTATGTTCATTCTTTCTGGGGAAGTAAGGAGTTGTTGCAGGTGTGTTTTTTTTCCTGCCTTATTTGTCTAACTAGAGTCAGTTTCTGAGGCAGAATTGCTGCCCTCAATGTCTGGCTGGGATTCCTGGAAGAGATGGTTGCTCATGGGCTGTTTGCGACCACCACCGCTGCGCCTTGACTGAGGTAGGTCATGCAAATAAACAAGTCACACTAAGATTATCCCCAGGCTCTGTAGCCCTGAGTTCTCCTCCAACAGGGAGCTGACCTGAAAGGAGCTGGCATTTGCCACCACTCACTAATAGGGTGCCACATGGCAGTCAAAGCCTGGAGGGAACCCAAATGTTTTACAGATGTGAATAAATGAAGGGAAATCAGTCCTGACCCAGGGAAAGGAGGGTCCAGTAATTCCTCAGCATCTGGTCCCGGTACAGCTGCTGCTCTGGCTGGGATAGGAGCTCCCACTCCTCCCGGGTGAAATACAGAGCGACGTCCTCAAACGCCACCTGGAGCTGCTGGCACAAGCGTTACACACTCAGCACCTTCCGCTCCAGCCCCCAGCCCGGAGTCTCAGCAGGGGACGCGGTTTCTAGGGGAGCGGCTCCCAGGGAACCCCCCGCCCAGCATCTGTGACCCAGGGAGACTCCCCCACCCCCGAGCTCCCCCGGGGACCCGGGGGAAGGGGATCGCGCCCATCTCCGCCCGGCCAACGTCCTCCCCTCCCTGGCCCCAGGGACGCTCCCGGGTTTGCGGGTGGTGTCCCGGGGCCCCAGCGCCGCTCCCCGACCCCAGCGCTCCGGCTGCTGCAGCCCCCGGCCCCGCGGTCACTAGCGCGGGAGGGACCCGGGTCCCGGCCCCCTCGGCTCGGCCCCCAGCCGGGACCAGCCAGTGCCCGGCCGGGGAGTCCCCGCCCCGCGTCCTACCTGCGCCGGCCCCGCTGCAGCCATCGCCGGGCTCGGCTCCGGCCCCGGCCGCTTCCTCCGCCCGGGCAGCGACTTCCAGCCCAGCGGCCGCTGCTGCCTCCCCGGGGCCGCCCCTCGCCCGCTCCCCGCCCTGGGGCTGCAGCCGGGACCCGCCTGCGCATGGGCCGGGCTAGCCCCGCTCAGCCCCGCGCCTGCGCCTGCGCCGCCGGCTCCAGCAGCCGGGGGAGCCCCCAGCGCAGGGACCTTCCGGCCCAGCCTCCCGGACGCCTGGGTCCCGAGTCCGGCCGCCAGGGGCTCTCGCGGCGGCAGGAGCCCGTAAGGGGGCAGCCCGGTCCCTGCTGTGCCGTGAGGAGCTGGGAGCCCGGACTCCTGGGTTCTCTCCCGGCTCTGGGAGGGGAGCAGGGACGCGTGGGTACAAGAGGGCTCGGGCCAGCCTGTGGTGTATGTCACTGTCACAGTAAGACTGTGTGTTGTGTTTGTTGCTAGGCTGTGTGGTGATGGTGTTGTCCCACAAACTTACACAGGATCGTTTTAGGGGTTAAGACAAAGATGCCACATTTATTATTAATTCGTAACTATTAGCAAATACCCTAATGCTTATACACATACACTCACACACACACACACACACACACACACACCAAAATGTTCTGCAGCTGCTGGATAGTTACCAGTCCTGATTGCAGTTTGAGTTCGCAGCTTGGGATCAGAGCTCGTGGCAGCTAACTGGCCAGGAAAGCTGAGCACGAGGAGGAGCCAGGTCTCTGTCGGGCGCGCACCGATGCTCCTTGACGTTGGTAGCAGAACGTTACCCAAAGTCTCTCATCTCACCCTTTCCTTTTTATAGGAGTTTAGTTTGGATTCAAAGTTCCTAGGTCTCGCTGTGTCACGCCGCCTCTGGGTTTGCTTGATCACCCGTTAGTTGCAGGCGTGACTGTCAGTCTGGGACCTGGCTTTGATCTTCCTTCTGTTGTTTCTTTTTAGGGTGGATGCTTCTTGCTTGAGTTAGGGCTGTTGTCTAGTTCTTCAGCCGTTGGTATTTGAACTTTATCTCATCAGGACGGGCTGGTGCTGGAGGTTGATTCTATCACCCATGCATACCTCATTCACACATCTCAACTAGACTAATAAAATTACAGTATGGCTTGCAAAAATGGGGGCTGCAGCACAAGCCTTCTACAAAATGGAGTCAGCATTTTAAAATGGGTTTTGAGTTACAATATTGCACAGAAGTTACAATGTTACAATGTAGGCAAAATGGCAAGTGTAATGAAATGCTGAACAGAAGTTACAATGGTACAGTGACTAACTAAAAACAATTTCATTCACATTGGTTCTACAATGGCGTGTGTGTGTTACTAGGGATCACACCCCAGGCTGTGTATGGTGTGCAGGTAAGAGTGTTGCAGGAAGGCTGTGTGATGTGAGTGCTTTACAGATCACACCCTGGCTGTGTAGCGTGCATGTGTTACAGGAGTTAACCCCTGGCTGGAATGTGCATGTGTTTCAGGAGGTTGTGTGTGTGTATGTTACAGGAGCTCAGTCACACCTGGCTGTAGTGTGTGCTACATGTGTGTTTCAGGAAGGCTGCGCAATGTATGTGTTACGTGTACGTTACAGGATCTCTCACTCATCTGTGTAACTTGTGTGTGTTTCAGAAGCTTGCACCCATGTCCCTTCCCAGCACCATGGGGAGAACAGCTGCCTCATACAAATGCTGTGTTCTGGCCTCAGTGCTGGCGCTGAAGGAGCTGGCGCCCAGGCTGGCTGCCCCCACCCACCGCCCTGCACACCACATGTACGGACACAACAAATGGTCAAAGTCAAACTCATCAAGGGCCCATGGGACGTCGACCAGAAGCTCGCCATGCCCTGCACTTGCCATGAAAGGCATGGGGGGGGGGGGAGGAAGGGACGGATCCTGCATGTGACCCAGCTCCAGCCAAGGTTGTGGCTACAGAGCCCTGCCAGCCCAGCATTGACCAGTAGCACTGACTCTGGTGTCCCTAAACCCAGCACCCCCTAACCTCTGTTAGCCCAAGGCCAGCATCCCCTCTGGCTGCTGGAGGAGAGGATGCTGGTCTGTGGGTGTCATAACATTTTTCCCAGATCTGGACCTTAGCGTCCAAAATATGGGTGTTAGCATGAAAACCTCCAAGCTTAGTTACCAGCTTGGACTTGGTAAAGCTGCCACCACCCAAAAAATTAGAGTGTTTTGGGGCACTCTGGTCCCCCCAAAAACCTTCCCTGGGGACCCCAAGACCCAAATTCCTTGAGTCTCACAACAAAGGGGAATAAACCATTTTCCCCCTCTTCTCCCTTCCAGGTGTTCCCTCCCTGGGTTCCTGGAGAGATACACAGAAGCAAGCTCCGTGAATCTAAATAGAGGGATGCCTCCTTCCCCGTTTCCAGTCCTGGAAACACAAGCACCAAGATAGCTAATCTCTCTTCCACCCCCTCCTTCACCCAGAGGGAATGCAAAGTCAGGCTCGTAAATCTAACACACAGAGATTTTTCCCCCTGACTTCTTCCTCCCACCAATTCCCTGGTGAGTTGCAGACTCAATTCCCTGGAGCCCCCACTAAAGAAAACTCCAACAGGTCTTAAAAAGAAAACTTTATATAAAAAGAAAGAAAAAATACATAAAAATGGTCTCTCTGTATTAAGGTGACAAATATAGGGTCAATTGCTTAAAAGAAATATGAATAAACAGCCTTATCCACAAAGAATACAATTTAATACATTCCAGCAACTATACACATGTAAATACAAAAGAAAACAATATAAACCTATGGTCTTCCTATCTTTGTACTTACAACTTGGAAACAGAAGATTAGAAAGCTGGAGATAGAAAAATCACTCTCATAGCCGAGAGGGTCAGACACAAGACAAAGAACAAAAAACTCACACACAAACTTCCCTCCACCCAGATTTGAAAAAGTCTTGTTTCCTGATTGGTCCTCTGGTCAGGTGTTTCAGGTTACTGGTGTTACCCCTTTACAGGTAAAAGAACATTAACCCTTAGCTATCTGTTTATGACAGTGGGTTAGTCTCCCCTCCTCATCCTTTCTCCACTGGACCTTTCCTCTATCACAGCACCTCCCATAAGGTGCCTGGGTCTCTGCCTGCCTCTAGCAGCTGCTTTGCATAAGAGGGGGGAAGCCCAGTGCCTGTGGTTTAGACGGCCTAAGTTAAGAGCTAACCCTGGCTGAAAAGGGGAAGGGTGTTGGGACAGGTGGTGTGGGGCAGGGAGGGATAGTCAGATTCAGGACACCTGGGTTCTATCCCTGGCTCCTGGAGAGGAGTGGAGGCTGGTGGGGTAAAGGAGTGGGGGCTGGGAGCCTGCCTTGGAATGGGATCCCAGCCATGTCTTCCTTGTGACTCTTCCTGCAGACCCAACCCTAATCTCAACACCAACCTGGCAAGGGAGCAGGAGCATGCCCAAAGCATCCATTGAGGCGGCCATCAAGGGAGGGGTACAGAGCCCGGTCCCAGCAGCCCCAGCTCACGGGCCAGAGGGACTCATGAGCTGCAGCCTTGCTGCATTCTCTGGGCCATGCTGAGGGGCACTGGGAGCCTTGAATGAGGGAGCGAGGCTGGGCTTGTGGCTATGGGGCTGGGCTGGGCTGGGCTACAGGAGTCCTGGTGTCTATTCTTAGCTCTGGCACTTGCTGCCTCTGTGACATTGGGCAAATCACTTAGGTCACAGGGAATCAGAGCAGAGGTGTGTCCACTCCAGTGTCCTGTTTCCAGCAGCAGAGGCACGTGTAAGAATCCCACAGTCGTGGCTGTGGGGATAATCACCCTGCGCTAGTGTCACTGTGCTTCAGAGGGTCACACCAAGAATACTACATTCAGGACAAACTGCTGAGAAATAGGTAGGTGCAGACATGCCAAACCTGGTGGTTATTCCTCCACAAGATATACCAAACCAGTAAACATTTGTCTCACCACAGTGGCTAACAGTCAGAACTGGAGCCTCCTTAGGTATCCCAGTCCTTGTTTCACCACCCAGACACTAGATTTAATGATGAGTGGTTGTTTACAACGAATTTCATCAAAGAGTTCTTCTGATCCCAAAAGACCCACCCCCTTCCCAGGTTAATATATAGCTCAGATCTTGCCCAATAATTGTGGTTGCCAATCCTTTGGTATCTAGTATCTAAAGGTTTAGGTATAAGCGAAAAGAAGGAAGTGAGGGTTAAAACAGTTAAAGGAATCAAACACATACACACATTGCAAAGTTCTTGTGGCTGGTTTGAAGCAGTGATGGAATAAACTGCTGACTTGTTAAGTCTCCGATGGCATCCAAAAGAATGGAAGGTCCTGAGTCCATTGATTAGAAAGCTCCTTTTATTATAAGTCCATAGTCCAGAGATCAGTGCAGGAAAGAGGCAAAATGCAGATGCTTCTAGGGCTTTTTATAGCTTCTGCCAGGCCTAAGTGTATCATGATTTCTTATTTCTTTTTTAGTATTTTGCTAAATGTGCCAAATAAATCAATAACCAAGTCTGCATTTTGTCTCATACATGGGCGTATTGTCCAACTTTACATTGTTAGATTTACCTGATATTAGACTGTGTGTGTGTGTTTTATATAAAATACTGCTGAAAACAAGTATGATATTCTGTGAGACTTAACTGTCAATAAAACGAACTTGATTGTATGCTTAAAGTAGCTTATCTATACAATAATATGCAGTTTGGCTTGAGTGTATGCTTAACTGTTTTGAGAAAGAGGAGGGAAGGGTGGATGTTAAAGTGTTATGTGTCTGTATGTACGTATAAATAAACAACATTTATAGCTCTGGTAAAAAGTGCAATCAACTCTAACACAAAATAGTTTAAACTATCCCTACATTTTGTTTACATGGGGTGTGCTGAACAATTGAACACTGTTAGATTTCTTTTAAGCTAGACTGCGTGAGTATTCTGTATGAAATAATGCTGAAAAACAAGTATGAATGTGTATGTGAGTGGGTGACGTCTATAAAGCTAGTTTGAATGTATGCTTATGGTGGTTTATAAGTTGGCTTGAATGAATGCTTATTCGTTTTGGGAAGTAGGGCTGGGAGGGGTTTGGGACTGGGGCTGTGTGTGCATGTTTTGGGGTTTTCTTTCTTTCTTAATTTCTCTATCCCTTCACCCACTTCCACAGTATACATAGGAAAGAACAGTTCTACCTGATATAACTGAGCAGCATGAACGCCAAAATGAACATTTATTATGGTTCTCCTCTCCCGTGTCATGTGGGCCACAAACAGACTGCTGAGACCGACTGGACCCCTCTGGAGAGGAGAACTCCTGACTCGCCGTGCCACCAGATAACCCTACTGCGGACTGCACAACGTTCTCCAACTTGACCTCTTTGCCCACGACTTCGTTCTCGGGCTTGAGCCCCCTGTCCACCGCCTGCAGCCCCACCAAAGTATCCACAGGGCTCTTGGCAGTGGATGTGAAGTCGCCACCAAGGGTGGCATCCAGCTCCTTATAGAAATCGTAGGTCCTCAGCGTAGGACCAGAGTGAGGGTTTGCATCCCTTGCCTGCTGGTACGCCTGCCTGAGCTCCTTTATCTTTGCTCAGCTCTGCTGCCTCCTCCTGCCTTGTAAACAGACTTTTGATTTGGGCACCATTTAGAGTTGCCAGATCCAAAAAACCAGACACCCAGAAACCCTAAATGGCACCTGGACACAAAAGCCAAAACCTGGACAGGTGGCAACCCTACCAGTCATACAATAGTACATACTGTGGAACAGGCCTCTCCATTCAGCTCATTAAAAGCTGGGGCATTCCTGGATAGTCAAATCTCCCCTTGCCCACTTTGGTGGTGACATTTGGAGGGTTGTAGGGGACGTTACTCTTTCACGCTGTACGAAGAGGTGTGTGAAACCCAGTGTTTTTATTTAATGGCACGGCAAGACACTACACACTGAAGAGCTGTTTTAAAAGGCAGTGTGGTTCAGTGGGCTGAGCTATGGGCTGGGATCTAGAAGACCAGAGTTCCATTCCCAGCTCTGCCACTGGCCTGTTGACTGACCTTGGGTGAGGCTCTCTGTGCCTTAGTTTCCCCATCTGTAAAATGGGAATTGAGGCACTAAGTGGCTTTGTAAAGCACTTTGAGATGTACAGCTGGCCCCCATCTTTAAGTATTTCAGTAGAATAATACATTTCAAGTACAACCAAATCAAACACCCACCTACCCCAAGTGTTGAGGCATTTTTTCCTTCTCCAACCCCAAAACACAGATCAGGGTGGGCTGTGTCAGTCCAGTCAAGGAGCTGTTGTGTAAGGGGTGGGGCAATCAAAGCATCAGACAGACTTTCATGGAAGGGGAAAAAGCAGCCACTGCCCTAGGGGGATGAAGCCCACGCTGCGTAGCAAGCTACTGCTGCCTTCAGCCTATCTTTGCACAGAAAACATCTGGTGCAATGGCTGTTCCCCTGCAAGAGGCATTGTGCTCTTTGACTCTCCCCTGAGAACGTTCATAACCATTTCCCTGTGTTCATAAGCTGTTTTTGCAACAGAGAATTCCTCACTTCATTGCAGTGTGAGCTGTCGGGGGGAGGAGGAGAAAAGGGGAGGGGAAGATGGCAACTTAAAGCTCTTCTTCACAGGCACATGGTAAAATAAAAACAAACGTCCTTCCCTACTTCTAACCATGCATGTACAATTTATAACTTCCAAAGCATCCTGGTGGATTCTTCATCTCTAGCAATTTTAAAATCAAGAATCAAGATTGGATAAAAAAAAACAAAAACAAAAGCTCTGCTCTAGTTCAAACAGGCATTTACTCAGGGAAATTCTTTGGCCTGTGTTGTACAGGAGCTCAGGCTGAATGTGCTCTCCTGCATAGGCCTGATGAAATTGTGCACCACTGCACAGGCGCAGAATCCATGTCCCCCACAGATTTTTTTTTCCCCCTCCTAGCAGAAAATATGTTTTGCCAGTGAGGCACTGCAGTTACACCTTCTTCCCACCAGGAGCTGTTGTGGCACCAGAACAGAGGGCAGCCAGCTCAGAGCCATAGCAGAAGTGGCATTCCTCACAGCAACCTGCCCATGGGCCCAGGTGAGGAAACACACAATATGAGAGCGGGGACAGACAGAGCAGGGCACATAGGGCTCCTGCGTGGATCACATAGGCTGGGATTCAGAAGTGCTGGAGGAGAGGAAGACTGGGATGGTGTAGGGGACTGCGAAAGACTGTGTCACGGCCTAGCTAGGGTATTTCCGCTTTCTCGGTGGCCTTGTGAAAAGCCCCTGCTTGCTAAGTGGCCGGTCATTGTAGGACATAGCATGCCAGTTATAACTTGCTTTTAACTGGTTGAAACCAGTTTGTATGGCCTTAGGCCAAAGGGCAGACATAGCCTGTGGGAAGTCCCTTCTTGCATATGTATGAGTTGTTTTGTATTGTGTATATATAGCTGTATGCTTCCGGTCCCACCTTTGGACTCTGACCCAGGCCGAGATGAGCTTCGGTGCTGGGTTCCCCGCCTCCGTGACAGCAACGCCTGGAGTCCCCGTTGCGGCTGTGTCACTTTACCTTCATTAAAGCCAATAACTCATGGTGCGTGTGGGCCTCATTCTTGCAGAGCACTCAGGGTAGGCCCGTAGCCTCCCATGAACGTTACAGATGGGGTCTAAGTGGGAGTGGGTGTGCAGGACCACACAGAGATGGGGCGAGGAGAGTGCAGGGGGACACAAGACAGGGCAGATGTGCCTAACTGAATGGCAGAGGCTAGCAGATCAGCCAGGGACGCATGAGGGAGACTCCCCAACTCTAACAATCCCCTGCCCCCCCCAAATCTGTTACATACTTTTCCCACCCACACCCAACAGCCCTCCTGCTTCACTCCCAGGCTACTTCCAGCAATTACTTCCCACTCCCTCAGCTCCTCTGTTACTCCTGATTTCCCCAAGCCTTTGTACTTCTGCTGAGGGGTGCAGGAAATACGTTTCTGTATTGTAGTTTACATAGATTCTTACTCAAATTTCCATATTAATAGCCTAGTAAAGAATCTATTTGTCAAAATACACTTTCTGAATCTTTTTTGTTGTCTGCATTGTTACAGACATACTTGCCGACAAGTATTTTGAAAAATTACCAAAACAACAAACTAGCATGATTATATTGTGTTATTCTGACAAATAAAATGTGCAGAATTTTAAAATATTGTTCATAGAATTTTTAGGTTCAGAATTCCCCCAAGAGTAATGGGAAACTCTCCCTATGTGCCTGTCTGTCATACAGTTCATCAGACCTCATGGTCAGCTAGGCCTTAGAACACTTTCATTGGTTGCACTTCACATTGGCTTCTCCACCTGCTGTGTGAATGCATCAGCTTTTCAATAGCAAAGAAACAAGTGGTTAGATAGATCTTTGTTCCACATCAGGTACTTAGTTCTTCATCACATTTCTATTTAAAGTAGACTGCATGAGCAATTCCTCAGTTGTCTTTCAATCACACACACTGGGCTGTCATGCCCCACCCCTCAACCCAATCCATGCTGAGAGGACTGCAAATTCCGCCTCCAGATGTCACCCAAGAGTCACCTGCTGGCTGGAACAGAGCAAGGTGTGGGGGGAAGTTCCTGGCTAGGTCCCATCAAGACAAGGGATGGAAGGGGGGTTATCCTGGCTGCATCCCAGTGAGATGAGTGAGTGACTGACCTGGGGACAGAGAGACCTGGTTGGAAACACCTATATGAGAGGGAAAGCTCCCTAATGCAGTAGGCTGTGACCATCTGCTCTAAATTCCCTCCACCTGTCTGATCTTTCCCACACTTGGTCAGCCAAGTCCCCTTCCATGTCCCCCAGTGTCTCTCTGCTGGGCATCACTGGGACAGGACCGCTCCCTGGTCTGCACTAGCTCCCAGAAGCCCCTCAGGCCCTGGCGGTGGCAGAGGGACATTCGTGCGCGTGACCAGATGCTGGATGAGGTTGGCCAATCTAGCAAAGGGCTTGCCCCAGTCAGCACAGCTGTACTGCTGCTCTCAGCTGTGAATGAACCAATGTGGTATCAAGGAGGAGGCCTGTGCAAAGCTCTTGTTGCAGCCAGCGCATCGGAATGTCCTCCCCTAGTGTGCGTGCATTGGTGCTTGGTGGGTGGACTGTTTTTTTTTACATTCTTACCAGAATCATCACAGTGCTGTGGCTGCTCCCCGGTGCGTGCGCTGGTGTTTTTTCAGGGTTGAGGACTGTGCAAAGCCCTTGCCGCAGTCAGTACAGTGATACGGTCGCTCCCCAGTGTGCGTGCGTTGGTGTGATCTCAGGTTTGACCTCTCTACAAAGCCCTTGCCACAGTAAGCACAGCGATATGGCCGCTCCCCAGTGTGCATGCGCTGGTGAATTCTCAGCCGTGAGCGCCCTGCAAAGCCTTTCCCGCAGTCAGCACAGCAGTACGGTTGCTCCCCAGTGTGTGCGCGCTGGTGCCGTGTCAGTGTGGAGGCACAGCGGAATCCCTTACCACAGTGGGCACAACGGTGTGGCTGCTCCCCAGTGTGTGCACGCTGGTGCAGTGTCAGTGTGGAGGCACAGCGGAATCCCTTACCACAGTGGGCACAACGGTGTGGCCACTCCCCAGTGTGCGTGCACTGGTGTTTCCTTAGGCTTGAGCTCTCTGCAAAACCCTTATTGCAGTGGGCACAGTGGTGCGGCCGCTCCCCAGTGTGTGTGCGCTGATGTATTCTCAGCGTTGAGCTCTCTGTAAAGCTCTTGCCACAGTCAGAACAGTGATGCGGCCGCTCCCCAGTGTGCATGAGCTGGTGTCTTTTCAGGTGTGAGCGCCATGCAAAGCCCTTGCCGCAGTCAGCACAGTGATGCGGCCGCTCCCCGGTGTGCGTGAGCTGGTGCTGGGTCAGTGAGGACGAACTGCAGAATCCCTTACCACAGTGAGCACACTGGTACGGCCGCTCCCCGGTGTGCATGCGCAGGTGTACTCTCAGGCCTGAACTCTCTGCAAAGCCCTTGCCGCACTCAGGACAGCGATGTGGCCGCTCCCCGGTGTGCACGCTCTGGTGTCTTCTCAGGTATGCACTCCGTGCAAAGGCCTTGCCACAGTCAGAGCAGCGGTGCAGCCACGCCCGAGCGTGCGTGTACTGGTGCTGGGTCAGCGCGGAGGGACTCCTGAAGCTCTTGCCGCAGTCGATGCAGCAGTGGGGACGCTGGCCCATGGGGAGTCTCTGGTGTGTAGCAAGGTCTAGTCTCTGGCTGAGTTTAGCCTGGGGATGGACTGCGTCCTGTGCATGAATCCCTATGTGGGACGTGGAATCCTGCTTCCCCGCCGCACTTTCCCCACATTCACTCTGTGTCCGCATTCCCCCCAGGATCCCGAGCCCTGCTGGAGAGAGCTCATGGTTAAGGCTACAGGTTTGTCAAGGATGGAAAATGTCACAGATGAAGCGATTTCACCAATCGTCCGTGACTGTTCTTTGGACGGAAGCCTCACTTTGCAATGGCGGGTCCTGTCTCACAGGGTTGGACCCAACACTTCTCTCTGGGTACTGAGACCTGGTCTGCGGGGTTACAGCGCCACTCGGATTTGCCACCACCCCCAGTGATAATGGTGGGGGAAGGAAGCCAAACTTCAGTGAATGGCCTTGCCACCCAGTCCCTCTCTAGCTCGCACCAACCCCTCTGCACCAGGCTGCGGTCAGGATTGCAGCACTGGGGGAAGTGCTGGGCAGTTAGTGCCCCATAGGCATGGCGAGGAGGAGGGCAGGTTTTGTTAAAAATGAGGGAGCAGTCACAGGAAGTTTAGTGACCTGTGCCTTTTACTACATTTTCTGTAATTTATGATACCAAATACCATAACAAATCTGCAGCCTGACTTGGTGGTTCTACCCTATGTTGTTTGCGCAGCGCCTAGGGCCTGCTCCCATGTGCACCACGCACCTCTTGGGTTTTCTTTGATGATTAAACTGTAGCTTGCCCAGGACACAGGCAGCGCCTGGCACAATAGGGCCCTCATCCAGAACTAGGGCCTCAAAGTGCTAACAAATAGGGACCGTGCTTTGTTTCAAATTGATTTTGGCTTCATTTCAATCAGAGGTTTTTATTTACATGTGGCTGGTTCTTCACATTCTCCTGTTTTATACCATGAGGCCTGTTCCACAGTGTCTGCACTATTTTAACCATATTGGTTCGAAACTAGCTCACGTAGATGCAGTGAGACCGGTATCAAGCTGCTTAGAACTACGCAGTTTATTCCTGCGGGGGAGTGAGTCCTTTTCAATAAAACTAAACTAAAATCCGCAAGAGGGTAGGGTTTTTTTGGGGGGTGGGTGAAGGGGATAGAGGGGATGACAAGTCACTCAGGGTTTGTGAGATGTAATCTGAAAACCATGTCTTTTGTTTTACAACCCAATCAGTGATACTGCGGAGCTGGAAGGGGTGAATGGCTGCTACCCGGCAGGCCTTTGATCTGCAGACAGTCACAGACCGTGTTAAGGCTGAGGGCTGTGCTAAGCATTGACACTGAAGCAATGTAAGTGACAGCAATTTTGTGCCACTGAGAGAGGAGGAGGGGGGGATGTGACAAAGGCCATTCCACTCCCTCTCCCTCACACCCAGCCCGTACACCAGGGTACTCCAAGATGTGGCCCGAAGGACGATTTTGTCTGGCTTCCAAACATGTCCGCTCCCAAAGTGGCGCTGCCTGGAACACAGGGCAGTTTCAGAGCATTACGGTGACGCGCTGGAAGTGCCAGAGACTTGCTCTACAAAATAGTGTCCTCCACGTGGTGTAACCTCACACTCATCACTTATCATACGTGACTGACCCTGCCCTGCCCTGAGTCATTCCCAGCTTTCTCCTTGTTTGCTGGAGCAGGTTTCTCCTGTCTGAGATGTCACATGCAAAGTGAAGTGGCAGAGAGCAGGCTGGGTGGGAACCTGGAGAGGACAGCGCTTTCTCTGCCAAGGGCCAGTGACTCAGGGATAGTCTCCCACGCTGCAAACAGGTTTTTGTCCCTATGTGAACTATTTCTGGATCTGGGTGCCAAGGGCCACATGGCACCAGCACAGACCGCTTGAGTCAAGAGGGTCAGCGGCACGAAGCCCATTTGAAAAAAATCTCTAGGGCACCCCTGCCTCGGTATGATTTTCTGAGATGTGGGAAGCCTAGGTGGTGTTGTGGTCTATATACTAGCAGGCGTGTCTTTCTAGCCAGGTGCTTGTCACTCCCCAGTGCCAAACACACAGATTTTATCCTCACAGCCTCAGTGCCCTCTCCATTACACAGGTGGGGTAACTGAGGCATGGTGGAGCTGTAGTGACTCGCTTCTAGAACTGAACCAAGATCTTCTGAATCCTACTGCAATGTCTCCCCCCCCTAGGTAAATGCAGCCCGCATATTCTCCCCCCCCCCCGCCCCGAGACCTCTCTCTTTCCCTCAGCATCTCTCAAATCTTCCGCCTTCCCACATTGTCCCATATCACTATCCCACCCTTCTTCCAATTTCATCACCTCCCCACCTCCAATCCATTTCTCTTTCACAGTTTTGGGATCCCACCCACACTCCAGAAAGGATGTAGACAAACTGAACAGGGTCAGAGGGGAGCAACGAGAATGATTAAACAAATCCAATCATTCCTCGTAGGTCATGTTCTCTCGATCTTTAGTCTGGCGAAGGAAAGGCTAGGCGGGCTTGATAACAGTCTTCAAGTACGTAAAAGGTTGTTACAAAGTAAAGGGTGATAAATTGTTCTCCTTATCCACTGAGGCCAGGACAAGTAGTAATGGGATTAAATTGCAGCAAAGGAGATTTAGGTTAGAGATTAGGGAAAACTCTGAAGTGTAGTTAAGCCCTGGAACAAATTACCTGTGATGGTTGTGGAATTTCCATCATGGGAGGTTTCTAAAAACTGGTTAGACAAACACCTGTCAGGAATGAACTAGGTAATACTTAGTCCTGTCTCAGTGCAGGGGACTGGACTAGAGGACCTACTGAGGTCCCTTCCAGTCCTACATGTCTATGATTTCTAGGATTCATAGATATCAAGGCCAGACAGGCTCATCGTGCCCATCCAGCCTGGCTTTCTGCCTATCCCAGCCAAAGAAGCTCCCCAATGATTCCTGCCTCCAGCCCACTAACTCCTTCCCCTCCAAAATAAATACTGGCCTCTAATTCCCAGCCTCCATTTGTCCCCTTCGGTTCCCAGCCAGTGGATCTCACTGTGCCTTTGCCTTCTACATTAAGGAGCCCTCCACTAGCAGGTGCGTAAATCAGAAGGGATTGGATTATTATGACTCACCTGAGGAGGGGCTCTCAAGCCCTGAGGTTTCCCTGGAGTCCTCATAATCTTGGATCCAGAGCTCTGCCTCCCCTGCCTCAAACCGCTGGATTAAGTCCGGTGTGGAACCTGAATAGCCTGTTTGGGGGGAATTAATCAGTTTTATTACTAAAGTTTTGGGGGTTGGGACTCATTTATATATTGGTGCAACCCAGCACAATAGGCCCCGATCTCGGTCAGTGTTTGTCTGCGCAGCACTGGGTGCAATGAGGCCCCAATTTCGGACACTAGAGATGAAAGCGTAGGAGATCCCAAGCAGGAGAATAATGAAATAAATCGTCCTTAGAGGAGATTTCGTCCCATCTCCTGCCAGGCAAGTTCAGTTTGTACTCTGAAACAGCAACGTCTATGACTCTTCTCAATTTACTTTGGGGTTGTGTCGTGGCAGGTATCACTGTTATACAGACCTATCATTTTTGTTTAGGGTGCAAGAATTGTTCAAATGCACAGTTAAGATTATGATGTTCATTTGGGGGGGGGGGGGGGCAGTGGGGAGCTGTTTTCTTCCTGCATTATTAGTCTTATGTGCTCATGTACTGTTTGCAACCAGCCCTGTGCCAGGACTGAGGTAGGTAAACAAATTACACTAAGATTAGCCCCAGGCTCTGTAGCCCTGATTTCATCTTTAACAGGAAGCCAAACTGAACGAGGCTGACATTTGCAACTACTCAGGCACATGGTGGCACATGGCAGGTGAGGCAACGAGGGAACCCAGATATTTCACGGTTCTGGGAGTTAAGATAAATAGATCCTTACCTAAGGAAACAAGGGTCCAGTAATTCCTCAGCATCTGGTCCCGGTACAGCTGCTGCTCTGGCTGGGATAGGAGCTCCCACTCCTCCCGGGTGAAATACAGAGCAACGTCCTCAAACGCCACCTGGAGCTGCTGGCAACAAGCGTTACACACTCAGCACCTTCCGCTCCAGCCCCCAGCCCGGAGTCTCAACAGGGGACGCTGTTTCTAGGGGAGCGACTCCCAGGGAACCCCCCGCCCAGCACCTGTGACCCAGGGAGACTCCCCCCCCGCACAGCTCCCGCAGGGACCCAGGGTCCTGTTCACCAGGGACAGGAGTCGCCCTTGACTCTTCATGGGGCTCTGGGCGGGGGGCTAGGAAGGGTCTGAATCTAGACTGTTCTCAGTGGTAACAGATGACAGAACAAGGAGTAATGGTCTCAAGTTGCAGTGGGGGAGGTTTAGGTTGGATATTAGGAAACACTATTTCACTAGGAGGGTGGTGAAGCACTGGACTGGGTTACCTAGGGAGGTGGTGGAATCTCTTACAGGTTTTTCAGGTCAGGCTTGACAAAGCCCTGGCTGGGATGATTTAGTTGGGGTTGGCCCTGCTCCGAGCAGGGGGTTGGACTAGATACCTCCTGAGGTCCCTTCCAACCCTGATGTTCAGTGATTCTATGAATCCCAGCGCAGGGAACAGGCTCCTCCCCCCGCCTCCACCCCAGGCCTGTGCTCAGCCCCGCTCCCGCGCCCCAGGCTCCTCTGCCCGGCCACACGCCGGGCCGCCCTGGGGGGAAGGGGCCGCGCCCGGCTCCGCGTGTCCGCCCGGCCAGGGCCCCCCCGCGCCGCTCCCCAGCCCCAGCGCTCCGGCTGCTGCAGCCCCCGGCCCCGCGGTCACTACCGCGGGAGGGACCCGGGTCCCAGCCCCCTCGGCTTGGCCCCCAGCCGGGACCAGCCAGTGCCCGGCCGGGGAGTCCCCGCCCCGCGTCCTACCTGCGCCGGCCCCGCTGCAGCCATCGCCGGGCTCGGCTCCGGCCCCGGCCGCTTCCTCCGCCCGGGCAGCGACTTCCCGCCCCGCGGCTGCTGCTGCCTCCCCGGGGCCGCCTCTCGCCCGCTCCCCGCCCCGGGGCTGCAGCCGGGACCCGCCTGCGCACGTGCCGGGCTGGGACCCAGGAAGGCTCCGCTCGCAGGGGGCTGCGGGATGCGCCGGCTCCAGCCCTGCTACTCAACGGCCCCGCGCCTGCGCCGCCAGCCCCAGTTAAGGGACCTTCCGGCCCAGCCCCACCCGGACGCCTGGGTCCCGACTCGGGCCGCCGGGGGGCGCTCGCTGCACGTCGCGTCCTGGGCTGGGAGTGGGGCACCGCTATGCCCTGGGGAGCTGGCTGGGGCTGAGGGCTGGGAGCCCGGACTCCTGGGTTCTCTCCCGGCTCTGGGAGGGGAGCGGGGACTAGTGGGTATAAGAGGACCCATGCCAGGCTGTGCAGCGTGTGTGTCACAGTAAGGGATGGGTCGGGCTGTGTTTGGTGCTCGCTGTGTGGTGTTGGTGCGTGTGTTACAAGAGATCACACCCCAGGCTGGGTATGGTGTAGTGTGCATGGGTTACAGGACCCTGTTGCCCCTAATCGCAGCACGCCCTAACCTCTGTTAGCCCAAGGCCAGCACCCCCTCTGGCTGCTGAGGATGCTGGTCTGTGGGGTAGTGCAGGGTGGGCAAACAGTTTGGCCTGAGGGCCCCATGGGGTTGTAAAAGGGTACATAGGGCCTGGTAGAGACTATGCTCCCCAAACAGCATGGACCCCGCCCCATCCACCTCATTCCACTTCCCGCCCCGACTGTCCCCCTCAGAATCCCCAACACATCCAACTCCCCTAGCTCCTTATCCCCTAACTGCCCCCCTCCAGAGACCTCCCACCTGTAATCACCCCCTGGGACCTCACCCCCACATCTAAGCCCCTCTGCTCCTTGTCCCTTGACTGCCCCCTCTAGTGAGCCCCCCACCCTAATTGCCTCTGGGACCCCACTCCCTACCCAACCCCCCAGACCAGAATCCACATTCCCACCTCAGCAACCCCTAGAACTCCACTCCCTTGCTTCCCTCCACTGACCACACTCCCCCAAGTCTCCGCCCCATCCAGTGCCCCCTGCTCCCTGACCGCCCCCGTGACCCCCTACCCCTTATCCAATCCCACCCCCGCCACAGCCAGTCACACTGCTGTAACACTGGAGCGCTAGCAGCATGGCTGCGGGGCAGGGGATTGGACAGGACGGTCCCGCAGGCTGGATGTGGCCTGTGGGCTGTAGTTTGCCCATGTCCTGTCTGGCTTGCCTGAGCTCCAGGCCAGGGAGTCGAGCCCTGGCCCCTCCCCTACTGTCTCCCCTTCCCTGCAGCCATGCTGCTAGCGCTCCAGTCCACTGCTCCTGCCAGGGAGTGTTACAGCGCCGTGACTGGCTCTGGTGAGAAGCAGGGGTGGGATTGGATAAGGGGCAGGGGTCGTGGGGGGCAGTCAGGGATCAGGGTACGTTGGAGGGGCAGAGACTCGGGGGGAGGGTGGTCGGGGAAGAGGGAGCAGGGGAGGGGCCCAGGCTTGCCTCCCTAGCTGGGAGCTCAGAAAAGACGGTCCCATGAGCCAGATGTGGCCCACGGGCCATAGGTTGATGGCCCCTGGGGTAGTGTCTCCCATTCTCATCCTTCCTCCGCTGGACCTTTCCTCTGTCCCACAGCACCTCCTGTAAGGTGGCTGGGTATCTTCCCCCCCCACCCCCAACAGCTGCTTGGCATTGTGACAGATTTCTGTTACCAATCTCCCTAGGATCTCAGGTGATCAGTGTGTGACCACAGGACCGTTCGGATATGAGATGCAGGAACACACCATGTGACGAATTTTTAAAGCTTTATTAATAAAATAATTAAAAAATCAGCAGTGAGTGCAGGAACTGCTTCCACGTCACTCAAAGTAAGGAAAAAGCGTTAGTGCTCAAACCCTGACCCACTTTCATACAGCCAAGCCGTCCCAGGCTGGCCAGGTCTGGGGGTACCATCAGAAGAGGACGGGGGGATGGACAGGAGGTTATCCTGTGCAAAGGGTGCCCAGAGGTCTGCTGCCAAATCTCCAACTTACTTCTGCTCTTGGGAGGGTTTTTATGCCCTGGGGTATCTTGGGGGTGTCAAAGTTAGAATCAGGACTCACAATTTGTCAGACCACTCTGTTTATTAGCGCAGCGCTCCGCCAATAACATTCAGAATATGTGAGTGGCCATGCAAGGCCCAAACAGTCTTATTTATACAGATAAAAGAGCGGGAATTAGACAAAGGGACAAGGAAGCAAAACAGGAAAATTCACCTGGGGCACAGCATGCATATCCTATTTCCTTACTAACTGTTATCAATTTAAGGCTAATACTTCACCAATTGCCCTCAAACGGTGCAATTGTTCTATGTTAATGTCTGTATTCCTGACACCTGGATTGCAGCATTCCAACAGTTTTGCTTAAAGGTACAGACAGCATTTCTTTAATCCTTTCTATTTTTACTATATAATTCATTCTACTTTCACAGGGGCATCCCTTGCAGAGACCTTTGCTCGGTATTCCAGTCCAGGACGGCCTTCTGCGGCTTCCCCAAAATGTATGTTTATGGTGGTTTATAAGTTGGCTCGAATGAATGCTTATTTGTTTTGGGAAGTAGGGCTGGGAGGGGTTTGGGACTGGGGCTGTGTGTACGTGCTTTGGGGTTTTCTTTTTTTTCTTTTTCTTTTTTAATTTCTCTAACCCTTCACCCACTTCCACAGTATACATAGGAAAGAACAGTTCTACCTGATATAACTGAGCAGCATGAACACCAAAATGAACATTTACTGTGGTTCTCCTCTCCCGTGTCAGGTGCACCTGTCCACCGCCTGCAGCCCCACCAAAGTATCCACAGGGCTCTTGGCAGTGGATGTGAAGTCGCCACCAAGGGTGGCATCCAGCTCCTGATAGAAGTGGTAGGTCCTCAGCGCAGGACCAGAGTGAGGGTTTGCCTCCCTTGCCTGCTGGTACGCCTGCCTGAGCTCCTTTATCTTTGCTCAGCTCTGCTGCCTCCTCCTGCCTTGTAAACAGACTTTTGATTTGGGCACCATTTAGAGTTGCCAGAACCCAAAAACCAGACACCAGAAACCCTAAATGGCACCTGGACACAAAAGCCAAAACCTGGACAGGTGGCAACCCTACTAGTCATACAATAGTACATACTGTGGAACAGGCCCCTCCTTTCAGCTCATTAAAAGCTGGGGCGATCCTAGGTGGTCAGATCTCCCCTTGCCCAGTTTGGCAGTGACATGCGGGAAGTTGTGGCGGGGCAGGGGCTGTTACTCTTTCATGCTGTATGAAGGGGTGAGTGAAGACCAGTGTTTTCATCTTCCCCATCAAAATAAATTATTCTGCAATGGAAAAAAAAAACATGGGGCACATGAATTCTGCACGTGCGCAATAGCACAGAATTCCTCCATGTGCCCCATGAGCTGGGCTGGCACAACTCAGCTACGTACCCCTCCCTTGATGGCCATCACAGTGGATGCTTTGGACACGCTCTTGCTTTGGCACTGCTTGATGATGCTGGCCTGGTTGGTGTTCAGATTAGGGTTGGGTCCCTCCTTTGAAATAGCAGAGAGGGGGGAGACACAGCTGGGTTCCTATTCCAGGGCAGTCCCAGTTCCCAGCCCCCATTACTATAACCCACCAGCTGCCCCTCCCCTCCCAGAGAGAGGGATAGAACCCAGGCATCCTGAGGCCCCTGGCGACCCTCCCTGCCCTAAACCACCTGCCTCTCTCCAGCTATCCTTAGCTGTTACCTCTGACCACATGAACCACAGGGACTGCACTTCCCCCCTCTTATGTGAAGCAGTTCCTAGAGGGGGACAGAGACCCAGCCACCTTAGGGGAGGTGCTGTGGGACAGAGGAAAGGTCTAGTGGAGGAAGGATAAGAGTAGGAGAGACACTACCCCACAGACCAGCATCATCTGCTCCAGCAGCCAGGGAGGGTGCTGGCCTTGGGCTAACAGAGGTTAGGGGGTACTGGGGTTTGGGGCAACAGGGTCAGTGGTAATGGTCAAGGCTGGGCTCTTTAGCACCCCCTCTGGCTGGGGCTGTGTCACACCCAGAGTCCATCCCTTTCTCCACCGTAGCTTTCACAGCAAAGCACAGCAGGGCAAACTTCTGGAAGAGCCGGCTGCGGTGGGCATCCCGCAGGCCCTTGATGTGTTTAACCTTGGACCATTTGTTGCGGCTGGTGTAGGTGGCATCTGTGGTGTGCAGTGCCTGGCCCAATGGGCAGGTGCCAGGGGTAGCCAGGTGGGGCGTGAGCATCTGTATGGGGCAGCAATCCTCCCCCTGGCGATGGGCAGGGACATGTGTGTGAGCTCCTGAAACACATGTTACACAGCTGGGTGAGAGCTCCTGTAAAAAAACAACAACAAACAAACAAACAAAAAAAACCATCCTGCCCATGTGAGAGCTCCTGGAACCACAGGGGCTAGAATCAGGGGTGCTACAACACCCCCTCAGTTGAAGTGGCTTCCAATATATACAGGGGTTACGGTTTGGTTCAGTGGCTGTCAGCACCCCCACTATACAAAGGGCTCTAGACCTACACCTTGCTTGTAATGCGCATAGACACAGAGCGAGCGCTGCTCTGACACACACACACACCACACACAGCCGGGGGGTGGGGGATGATCTCCTGTAACATAACATCACACAGCCTAACAACAGACACACACTACACAGCCCTACCCATGTCTTACCATGACCCTCACAGGTAGCACAAACTG
This sequence comes from Gopherus evgoodei, assembly GCF_007399415.2. Classification (NCBI taxonomy): domain Eukaryota; kingdom Metazoa; phylum Chordata; order Testudines; family Testudinidae; genus Gopherus; species Gopherus evgoodei. Next base: position 151,941,614 of record NC_044325.1, on the reverse strand, counting down.
GCCGGGACCCTCTTGTACCCACAAGTCCCCACTCCCCTCCCAGAGCTGGGAGAGAACGCAGGAGTCCAGGCTGTGCCAGGACCAGATGCTGAGGAATTACCAGGTCCTTGTTTCCCTGGGTAAGGACTGATTTCCCTTCATTTATTCACAGCTGTGAAACAGTTGGGTTCCCTATGTGCCACCCTATCACTGAGTGGTGGCAAATGCCAGCCCCTTTCAGGTCAGCTCCCTGTTGGAGGCGAACTCAGGGCTAGAGTCTGGGGCTAATCTTAGTGTAACTTGTTTATTTGCATGACCTACCTCAGTCCTGGCACATTAGTGGTGTTTGCAAACAGCCCGTGAGCAACAATCTCGTCCAGGAATCCCAGCCAGATGTTGAGGGCACACAGCTCAAGTTCTCAGAGCCCTCTGCTCCATCCCCACGCAGGGAGGGGGCTCTATTAGAGGGGCAGGAGGGAGTCTGCCAGCAGTGAAGTGGGGTGGGGAGAGGTTGAGACTGTTCCCCAAGTCACCCCAGGGACTAATGCTGAAGCCACAGGATGGCAGCCCTGGTGAATGGGGCAGGTCGGCAGTCCCTGCTGACTGAATCCTCCTGTTCTCTCTAGATGGCCAAGTCCTACCAGCAGCAGGACAAGTTTCGTGGAATCATATAATATCAGGGTTGGAAGGGACCTCAGGAGGTATCAAGTCCAACCCCCTGCTCAAAGCAGGACCAACCCCAACTAAATCATCTCAGCCAGGGCTTTGTCAAGCATGATCTTAAAAACCTCTAAGGAAGGAAATAAGTATCAGAAACAAGCCATATTAGTCTGGATCTGTAAAAGCAGCAAAGAGTCCTGTGGCACCTTATAGACTAACAGACGTATTGGAGCATGAACTTTTGTGGTTGTTTCCCTAGGTAACTCATTCCAGTGCTTCACTACCTTCCTAGCGAAAGTTTTTCCTAATATCCAACCTAAACCTCCCCCACTGTAACTTGAGACCATTACTCCTTGGTCTGTCATCTGCTACCGCTGAGAACAGTCTAGATCCACCCTCTTTGGAACCCCCTTTCAGGTAGTTGAAAGCAGCTATCAAATCGCACCTCATTCTTCTCTTCTGCAGACTAAATAATCCCAGTCCACTCAGCCTCCTCTCGTAAGTCTTGTGCTCCAGCCCCCTAATCATTTTTTTTGTCCTCCGCTGGACTCTTTCCAATTTTTCCACATCCTTCTTGTAGTGTGGGGCCCAAAACTGGACACAGTACTCCAGATGAGGCCTCACCTATGCCGAATAGAATGGAATGATCACATCCCTCAATCTGCTGGCAATGCTCCTACTTATACAGCCCAAAATGCCATTAGCCTTCTTGGCAACAAGGGCACACTGGTGACTCATATCCAGCCTCTCATCTACTGTAAGCAGAGGGGCATTGCTGCTAAGTACATCGGCCAAACTGGACAGTCCCTACGGAAAAGGATAAATGGACACAAATTAGATACTAGGAATGGCAATATACAAAAACCTGTAGGAGAACACTTCAATCTCCCTGGGCGCACACTAGCAGATTTAAATGTAGCCATCCTGCAGCAGGACCAGACTTCAAAGAGAAACTGCTGAGCTTCAGTTCATCTGCAAATTTGACACCATCAGCTCAGGATTAAACAAAAAGACTGTGAATGGCTTGCCAACTACAAAAGCGGTTTCTCCTTCCTTGGCTTTCACATCTCAACTGCTAAAAGAGGGCCTCATCTTCCCTGATTGAACTAACCTTGTTATCTCTAGCCCACTTCTTGCTTGCATAAATATACCTGCCCCTGGAAATTTCCACTCCAAGCATCTGACAAAGTGGGTATTCACCCACGAAAGCTCATGTTCCAATACGTCAGTTAGTCTATAAGGTGCCACAGGACTCTTTGCTGCTTTAACAGATCCAGACTAACACGGCTACCCCTCTGATACTTGATACCTGTAATCAGTTTCTTAATGTATTAGGCTTAGATTTGCGAGTTTGTTTTATTTTGCTTTGTGTCCTACTTTGTTCTGTTATTAATTGAAACCACTTAAATCCTACTTTTTATACTTAATAAAATCACATTTATTAATAAACCCATAGTAAGTGATTAATACCTGGGGAAGCAAACAGCTGTGCATATGTATCACTGTTACAGAGGGCAGACAATTTATGAATTTACCCTGTATAAGCTTTATACAGAGTAAAACAGATTTATTGGGGGGGGGAGGGGGTTTGGATCCCTTTGGGAACTGGGTGTCTAGGGCTAGAGCAGGGGTCAGCAACCTTTCAGAAGCAGGGTGCCGAGTCTTCATTTATTCACTCTAATTTAAGGTTTCGTGTGCCAGTAATACATTTTAACCTTTTTAGGTCTCTTTCTATAAGTTTATAATATATAACTAAACTATTGTTGTATGTAAAGTAAATAAGCTTTTTAAAATGTTTAAGAAGCTTCCTTTAAAATTAAATTAAAATGCAGAGCCTCCCAGGACCCAGGCAGTGTGAGTCCCACTGAAAATCAGCTCGTGTACCGCCTTCGGCATGCATGACATAGGTAACTTGCTGAGCTGTTTTTAGTAAGTCTGCAGCTTTGGGGGCATAGCCCAGACCCTGGATCTGTGTTGCGGCAGGCTAGCATGTCTGGCTCAACAAGGCAGGGTTCTGGAAATCCCAAGCTGGCAGGGAAAACTGGCTCAGAGGTAATTTCAGCACATCAGGTGACAGTCCCAAGCGGATCTCTGTGACCGAACCCATTACATCTCCCTTCCCCCACCCCACACAGTGAAGATGTGTTTTTACCATTTGTCTCTCTCCTCTGCATGTTGTTAATAAATGAATTTGTTTGGTTTGAAAGCAATCGTTATTGCATTAAATGAAAGCAAACACAGCCATGCAAAGCAGTGTATCTCAGTGTATAGTATGGAAGAATCGCAGTCACCTACTCGCATTACAAGCACTGCACTACAGAGCATAGCAACAAATATTACTGGCTTTCAGCTGCTCTTTATGGCCCAGTGCTGCGCCCCTCTAATAGCCCTGGTCTCTGGCTATTCAAATTCAGCTTCCAGGCACTGAGCCTCAATGGTCCATCCCTGAGTGAACCTTTCACCCTTCCCGTTGTCAGGGACTCGAACCCAGACAGCGAAGTTCGTTGTCTGACCGCGAGAGAGACAGGCAACACCAGCAAGGTCCGATCAAAAGCTCTTTATTGAAGAGTGCACACGACAATAAATAGCAGCCTGTCTCCAGAGAGAACCAGCCAGCTCTTTACATCTTAGTATAAGCCTATATAGACAGTTCCGTCGCGCCATAGATTATTCATTTGAGCAACCCAACCCCCTTCTTCTAACAACTAGAAACTAGACACCTTTAGTATACATGTTTTACAGCATTAGGTGATTAATATCTTAACAAGCACCAAAGGTTAGAAATGTAGGGGAGTTAAAAACAGACAGAGAACAGAACCAGGAAGTGAAAGCTGGAGTTTCTTATCAGTTCTTCAAAGGAACTGTTCCTAACACAGCACAGCTGGTACTATGCCAGGAATGCAGCCCCTCCCTTATCTCACTTTTTCCCAGCTCTTTGAGAGACATGCTGCTTCTCAGTATTTTTTCTACTCAAGGATTTCCCAGAAACCTCTGTTAGCCTGACTTTGGTCAGGCTGGCATACCTGGTTTTGTCTGCTATATCTTTATTCAGGCCTAACACCGTCACAAATATTATGGAGGTTACAACAAGCGGCTATAAGCACAGGAATGTTGTCATCGGCCAGGTCCAGCTTCCCATACAGACAGCACTAGCAGGCCTTTAAATTACCAAAATCACACTCAACCATCATTCTGCATTTGCTCAGCCTGTTGCTGAACCACTCCTTCCTGCTGTCAAGGCTCCCTGCGTATGGCTTCATAAGCCATGGCATTAAGGTGCAGGCAGGGTCTCCTAGGATCCCAATGGGTATTTCGACTTCCCCTTCAGTGATCTTCTGGTCCAAGAAGAAAGTCCCAGCTTCCTGAACAGTCCAGTGTTCTGAAAGATGCATGTGTCATGCACCTTTCTAGATCAGCCTGCATTAATGTCTGTGAAATGCCCACGGTGATTCACAAGTGCCTGGAGAATCATTGAGAAATATTCTTTGCGATTAATGTACTCGGAGGCTAGATGGTCTTGTGCCAGAATTGGAATGTGTGTGCCATCTATCACCCCTCCACTGTTAGGGAAACCCATTTGTGCAAAGCCATCCACAATGTCACACATGTTGCCCAGAGCCATGGTTCTTCTGAGCAGGATACGATTAACGGCCGTGCACACTTCCATCAACACAAGTCTAACGGTCAACTTTACCATCCAAACTGGTTAGCGACTGATTGGTAGCTGTCTGGAGTAGCCAGCTTCCACAGTGCAATCGCTATGTTTCTCTATGGGCAGGGCAGCTCTCATTCTCGTGTCCTTGCACTGCAGGGCTGGGGCGAGCTCATCACACAGACCCACAAAAGTGGCTTTCCTCATCTGAAAGTTCTGCAGCCACTGCTTATCCCATACATGCATGATGATGTGATCCCACCACTCAGTGCTTGTTTCCCAAGCCCAAAAGCGGTGTTCCACTGTGGTAAGCACCTCCGTGAATGCCACAAGCAATCTTGTGTCGTAGCCACTATGGGTGGTGAGATCAATGTCGAGCTCCTCTTCACTTCTCAAAACGCTTAGCGGCAGAAGAGGAAGAGATGCTCCATGGGATAGCTACCCACCTGTCTGCTCTTCCCCACACTACTCAGCCAAGTCCTCTTCCCTGCTCCACACAGTCTCTCTGCTGGGTATCATGGGGAGAGGACCACTTTCTGGTCTGTATCTGCTGGCACTGTGCCATGCTCATCAGCTGCCAGAAGCCCCTCAGACCCTGGCAGTGACACAAGGGTGTTGGTGTGAGTGGCCTGGTGCCGGGTGAGGTTGCCCAAATGAGAAAAGCATTTGCCACAATAAGCACAGCTGTAAGGCTGCTCCCCGGTATGAATGCGCTGGTGTATTTTTAGGCATGAGCGTTGTGCAAAGCTTTTGCCACAGGCAGTGCATTCAAATGGTCGCTTCCCGGTGTGCACGGTCTGATGTTTGGTCACTGCTTGGGAACTGCTGAAGCTCTTGCCACAATTGGTACAGCTGTACGGCCGCTCCCCGGTGTGTGTGCGCTGGTGTGCTCTCAGGTTTGAGATATAGTCAAAGCCCTTCCCGCAGTCAGCACAGCGATGCGGCCGCTCCCCGGTGTGGGTGCGCTGGTGCTGGGTCAGCCTGTCGGTACTGCTGAACTTCTTACCACAGCTGCCACAGCAGTGCGGCCGCTCCCCTGTGTGTGTGCACTGGTGTTTGGTCAGCACGCTGGCACGGATGAAACTCTTGCCACACACATCACAGCTGTACGGCCGCTCCCCAGTGTGTGTGCGCTGGTGTGCTGTCAGGTGTGGGAACTGTACGAAGCTCTTGCCGCAGTCGGTGCAGCGGTACGGCCGCTCTCCGGTGTGTGTGCGCTGGTGACTTCTCAGGCTTGTGCTGTGTGCAAAGCCTTTGCCACAGTCAGCACAGCAGTATGGCCGCTCCTTAGTGTGTATGCGCTGGTGTGTTCTCAGGTGTGCAATCTGTGCAAAGCTCTTGCCACACTCAGCACAGCGGTGCGGCCGCTCCCCGGTGTGTGTGCGCTGATGTATTCTCAGTTTTGAGCTGTCTGCAAAGCTCTTGCCACAAATGGTGCAGTGGTGCGGCCGCTCCCCAGTGTGCGTGCGCTGGTGACTTCTCAGCTGTGAGATCTGTGCAAAGCCCTTGCCGCAGTCAGCACAGCGGTGTGGTCGCTCCCCTGAGTGAGTGCGCTCATGCATTCTCAGCACTGAGATCTGTGCAAAGCCCTTGCCGCAGTCAGCACAGCAGTGCGGTCGCTCCCCTGAGTGAGTGCGCTCATGCATTCTCAGCACTGAGATCTGTGCAAAGCCCTTGCCGCAGTCAGCACAGCAGTGCGGTCGCTCCCCAGTGTGTGTGCGCTGGTGTGCTGTCAGGTGTGCGAACTGTACAAAGCTCTTGCCGCAGTCGGTGCAGCGGTACGGCCGCTCCCCGGTGTGCGTGCGTTGATGTACTCTCAGGCTTGTGCTGTGTGCAAAGCCTTTGCCACAGTCAGCACAGCAGTATGGCCGCTCCTTAGTGTGTGTGCGCTGGTGTGTTTTCAGGTGTGCAAACTGTGCAAAGCCCTTGCCACACTCAGCACAGTGGTGCGGCCGCTCCCCGGTGTGTGTGCGCCGGTGTATTATCAGGCTTGAGCTGTGTGCAAAGCCCTTGCCGCAGTCAGCACAGCGATACCGTTGCTCCCTGGGGTGCATGCACCGATGCTGGTTCAGTGCGGAGGGGTTGCTGAACCTCTTGCTGCAGTTGATGCGATGGTGGAGGCGCCGGCCCCTGGGGAGTCTCTGTTGTGTAGCCACATCTGGTCTCTGGCTGAGTTTATCCTGGAGATGGACTGCATCCTGTGCATGGATCCCCCTGCGGGCCGTGGGATCCTGCTTTCCTGCCGCGCTCTCCCCACACTCAGACTGTGCCTGCGTTCCTCCCAGGATCCCGAGCCTGGCTGGAGAGATCAGAGGCAATCCTGGTGTTAGCCACTTCCTGGAGCAGCGCCAGGCTTGGGACAGGGCAAGTGGGAGCCCGCTCTGGCCCCAGTGTACGCTGCTGCCACCCCGGAGCCACTTCAGGTAAGCAGTGCTGAGCCGGAACCCGCACCCCAAACCTCCCCTGCACCCCACCCCCCAACCCCTTGCCCTGAGTCCCCTGCTGCACCCCACACCCCTCCCATACCCCAACCCCCTGCCGTGTCCCTGGCCACACCCTACACCCCTCCTGCACCCCAACCCCCTGCCCTGAGCCCCCTCGTACACCCTGCACGCCCTCCCACACCCCAACCCTCTGCTCCAGTCCTACATTCATGGTCCTGCATGCAATTTCCCCACCCTGATGTGGCCCTTGGGCCAAAAAGTTTGCCCACCTCTGGGTGAGATGGACACCTGTTAAAGATTATCTAGAAAGATAATACTTAGCCCTGCCTCACTTCAAGGGACTGGGCTAGATGATCTACCAAGGTCCTTTCTAGGCCTACAATTTTATGATTCATAGATATCAAGGCCAGACAAGCTCATTGCGACTCCAAACTCCATCTTGCTGCTGTGATTGTCCACAGTAAGGACAAAGGGGCCCTTCCACATGGCAGAGGGTATAAAAGGCCCTGGAAACCCCTCCATGTTGTCTTCATTCCTGCTTCCAATTCGTATCTCTGGAGTAACCTCTCTACAAGTGAAGTTTAGAACAAAGGACTGAATGATCCAGCCATGCATTGGATGTAATTCCATCAAGCCTGAAACAAGCCTGAAGCAAGAACTTTGCAATTGTTGTATGTATTTGATTCCATTTAACCAGTTTTAATTCTCATTTATATTTCTTTTTGTTATGAATAAACCTTTAGATTTTAAAGGATTGGAAAGAGTCTGATTTGTGGGTGACATCTGAATTGTATGTTGACCTGGGTCTGGGGCTTGGTCCTATGGGATCGGGATAACCTTTTTCTTTAACTAGGGACACTGGTTTTCATAACCATTTGTTCCTACAAGGAGTGCTACTGGTGGTAATACAAGGGAACTGGGCTATCTGAGGGAATTGCTTGTATGACTTCTGGTTACCTGGGGGAGTGAAACCGAAATCCTCTCTGTTTGGCTGGTTTGATGTGCCTTAGTAGTGAAGGACCCCCAGCCTTGGGCTGTGACTACCCTGCTCTAAGCAGGTCATCTTGAATTGATACTCTCAGCTGTGCCACCCAAGAGCACCCCTTGTTACACTTCTACGTTAAGGAGCCCTCTGCTAGCAGCTGTGTAAATCAGAAGGGATTGGATTATTATGATTTACCTGAGCAGGGGCTCTCAGGCCCTGAGCTTTCCCTGGAGTCCTCGGCATCCCAGATCCAGAGCTCTGCCTCCCCTAGCTCGATCCGGTGGATTAAGTCTGGTGTGGAATCTGAACAGCCTGTTTTGGGGGAAAGAATCAGTTTTTCACTAAAGTTTTGGGAGCAGAGATTCATTTACATGTTGGTGCAGCCCAGCACAACAGGGCCCGGATCTCAGTCAAGGTGTGTCTGTGCAGCACTGGATGCGACGAGGCCCTGACCTCAGCCAGGTCTGTTCCCACAGCACCTGGCACAGCGGGACACTGTTCTCAGTCGCTGCTTCAGAGGAAAGCCCAAGAGATCCCAAGTAGAAGAATAATGACATAAACCTTCCTTACAGGAGATTTCTTCCCATCTCCCACCAGGCAAGTTTGGTTCATACTCTGAAGCTATGGAACCTTCTCAATTTGCTTTGGGGGCTGAGTCATGTGGTACAAGGTGAATCCATTACACAGACCTATCAGTTCTTTTGCTTAGGATGCAGCATTGCTCAACTCTACGGTTGTTAAATTTATGATGTTCGTTCTTTTGGGGGAGGTGTGAAGCTGTTACAAGCAGCAGGAGAGTTTTCTTCCTGTCTTATTTGTCTAGAGTCAGTTCTTGAGGCAGAGCTGCTGCTCTCCATATCTGGGCTAGGATTCCTGGAAGCGGTTGTTGCTCATGTGCTGTTTGCAACCACCTCTGTTGCAGGACTGAGATACATAATGTTAGACTAAGATTGGATCCAGGCTCTCTAGCCCTGATTTCTCCTTTAACAGGAAACCTGCCTGAAAAGGGCTGACATTTGCCACCATATGGCAGCTGAGGCATCAAGGAAACGTGCCAGAACTCACAGCTGTGAGTAAAAGAAGGGAAATTGGTCCTTACCCAAGTAAACAAGGGCCTGGTAATTCCTCAGCATCTGGTCCCGGTACAGCTGCTTCTCTGGCTGGGATAGGAGCTCCCACTCCTCCCGGGTGAAATACAGAGCGACGTCCTCAAACGCCACCTGGAGCTGCTGGCACAAGTGTTACACACTCAGCACCTTCCGCTCCAGCCCCCAGCCCGGAGTCTCAGCAGGGGACGCGGTTTCTAGGGGAGCGACTCCCAGGGAACCCCCCGCCCAGCACCTGTGACCCAGGGAGATCCCCACCCCCCAGCTCCCCCGGGCCCTGCTGGCCGGGGCAGGAGTCGCCCTCGGCTCCCCACGGGGCTCTGGGAAGGGCCCGAATCCCAGGGTAGGGAACAGGCTCCGCCCCAGGCCTGTGCTCAGCCCCGCTCCCGCCCCGGCTCAGGCTGCTCTGCCCGGCCGGGGCCGCCCTGGGGGGAAGGGGCCGCGCCCGGCTCCGCGTTTCCGCCCGGCCAGGGCCCCCCCCCCGCGCCGCTCCCCGGCCCCCGCGCTCCGGCTGCTGCAGCCCCCGGCCCCGCGGTCACTAGCGCGGGAGGGACCCGGGTCCCGGCCCCCTCGGCTCGGCCCCCAGCCGGGACCAGCCAGTGCCCGGCCGGGGAGTCCCCGCCCCGCGTCCTACCTGCGCCGGCCCCGCTGCAGCCATCGCCGGGCTCGGCTCCGGCCTCGGCCGCTTCCTCCGCCCGGGCAGCGACTTCCCGCCCCGCGGCTGCTGCTGCCTCCCCGGGGCCGCCTCTCGCCCGCTCCCCGCCCTGGGGCTGCAGCCGGGACCCGCCTGCACACGGGCCCGCTCCGCCCCGCGCCTGCGCTGCCGGCTCCAGCGGCCGGGGGAGGCCTCAGGGCGGGGACCTTCCGGGCCAGGCTTCGCTCACGGCACCTGCCGCCTGTAAGGGGGCAGCCCGGTCCGCGCTGTGCCGGGAGGGGGGGCTGGAGCCCGGACTCCTGGGTTCGCTCCCGGCTGTGGGAGAGGAGCGGGGACACGTGGGTACAGGAGGTTTTGATGGCGACGCGCTGCAATTACACTGTTCGCCCTCTAGGGGCTGCTGTGGCACCAGAAGACAGGGCAGCTGGGTTAGGCTGGCGCAGGCAGCCAGAGGGGGAGGGGGTCAGAGGATACTTCACAGTGCTCTGCCCATGGGGTCAGGTGTGGCGGCAAGGAACATGGGGGAGATGGACAGAATGGGGGGGAGGGGAGCCTGGGGTGTCACAGGAGCTAGTGAGTTAATATTGAGCCAGATGCAGAATGCAAGTGGGGATACAGGGACACATGGTGGTGAAAGGGGGGCAGGGGCAGGGACACACAGGGCTGGGGGGGTGATGCAGGGACACACAGGGGCAGAAGTGCCTGACTCAATGGGAGAGGCCAAGGCCAAACCAGGGTATCATATGGGAGGCTGCCCAAGCCGAATAATCACCTCCCTCCCCCTCAAAAAAAAAACCCTCTTTCATACTTCTTCCACCCACACCCAACAACTCAAAGTTCACTCCAGGATCCTTCCCAGCAATTATTTCCCTCTCCCTCAGTTTCTCCATTACCCCCTAGCTCCCCCAAGCCTTTGCACTGCTTCTGAGAGGTGTGGGAAATATGTTCTGATGTTGTAGTTTATATGAATTATTACTCAATGTTCTGTTTTAATAGATCTAGTAAGGAATCTATTTTGTTGTTGTCTGTATTGCTACAAACATAGTTGCTGATAGATAACTTTAAATAAACTACCAAAATAATTGAAACTAGTGTGACTATAGTGTGTTATTTTGACAGATAAAATATGCAGAATTTTAAAGTACCATGTGCAGAATTTTAATTTTTTGGGGGGCATAGACTTTCCCAAGGAGTAATGCAAAACTCTGTGTGAGCACCTGCCAGTCACACAGTTCATCAGGCCTCATGGTCAGTTAGGCCTTAGTACATTTGGGCTGATTTATTTTAAAGACTGACACTCCACATTGGCTTCTCCACAGACCATCCGAATGCATCAGCTTCTTTAACAGCAAAGAAACATCTGGTTAGACAGACCTTTGTTACACATTTGTTCTTCATCACATTTCTATTTAAAATAGACGATATGAGCAGTTCCTGAGTCTTCTTTCAATCACACGCACTGGGCTGTCCCACCCGGCCCCTCAGACCAATCCACACTGAGACAGGACTGCAAATCCCATCTCCGCTGTCACCTAAGAGTCACCCCCTGGCTGAAACCAAGGTAGGTGTGGAGGGAAGTTCTTAACTCAGTCCCATCTGGGTAGGGAGGTGGAGAGGGATTGTCCCGGCTGCCTCACAGCTCTTTGTGTTTCCGGGGGGGGGGGGAGGGGGGGGGGGGAAGGGGGAAAGATTGACAGAGAGACCTGGCTGGATTCCAGCTTGATGCAGGGGGTCCCTAATGCAATAAGCTGTGACCATCTACTCTAAAATCCCCCTAGCTGTCTGCTCTTCCCCATACTGCTCAGCCAAGTCCCATTCCCTGCCCCTCACAGTCTCTGCTGGTCATCATGGGGACAGGACCACTCCCTTATCTGCATTGCTGGCACTGTGCCAGGCCCACCCGCTGCCAGAAGCCCCTCAGGCCCTGGTGGTGGCAGAAGGGCGAGTAAACGGGTGAGTCAACTGGTGCCAGGTGATGTTGCCCAAGTGAGCAAAGCATTTGCCACTGTCCGCACAGCTGTACAGCCGCTCCCTGCTGTGAATGCGCTGGTGTGTTTATTAGCTCTGTGCAAAGCTTTTTCTGCAGACAGTTCATTGGAATGGTCGTTCCCCGGTGTGCGTGCGCTGGAGCTGGGTCAGCTTGTTGGCAGTGCTGTTACCACAGTTGGCACAGCAGTACAGCTGCTCCCCTGTGTGTGTGTGCGCTGATGTCTACTCAGCTGCGAGCTCTGGGCAAAGCTCTTCCCACAGTCACTGCAGCGGTGCGGCCGCTCCCCGGTGTGTGTGCGCTGATGTATTCTCAGGCCCGAGCTCTGGGCAAAGCCCTTCCCGCAGTCAGTGCAGAGATACGGCCGCTCCCCGGTGTGCGTGCGCTGGTGTGTTCTCAGCGTTGAGTTCTCTGCAAAGCTCTTGCCACAGTCAGTGCAGCAGTATGGCTGTTCCCCGGTGTGCGTGCGCTGGTGTCTTTTCAGGTGTGAAAACTGTACAAAGCCCTTGCCACAGTAAGCACAGTGGTGCGGCCGCTCCCCAGTGTGTGTGCGCTGGTGTGTTCTCAGATTTGACCTCTCTGCAAAGCCCTTCCCGCAGTCAGCGCAGCGATACGGCCGCTCCCCGGTGTGCGTGCGCTGATGTGTTCTCAGGGCCGAGTTGTTTGCAAAGCTCTTGCCACAGTCAGTGCAGCAGAATGGCCGCTCCCCGGTGTGCGTGCGCCGGTGCTGGGTCAGTGCGAAGGGGTTCCTGAACCTCCTGTCGCAGTCGATGCAGAGATGAGGACGCTGGCCCATGGGGAGCCTCTGGTGTGGAGTCAGGTTTGGTCTCTGGCTGAGTTTACCCCGGGGATGGACTGTGCTCTGTGCATGGCTCCCTCTGTGGGATGTGGGATCCTGTGTTCCTGCCGTGCTCTCTCCACATTCAGACTGTGCCCTCGTTCCTCCCGGGATCCCATGCCCTGCTGGAGAGAGCAGAGGCAATCCCAGTGTTAAACCAGCAGCCCTAACCGTGAGCTCTCAAGGATGGAAAATGTCACAGATGGAGCGATTCCCCAGTTGTCTATGACTGGTTTTTGGATTGGTGCCTCACCCTGCAATGGCGGCTACTGTCCGACGGGGCAGGACCCAACCCCTCCCTCCGGGCACTGAGACCTGGCCTGCGGGGTTACAGTGCCACTCAGATTTGCCCCCGCCCATGGTCATGATGGTGGGGGAGGCGGGTCAAATTTTAGTGCATGGCTGTGCCTCCCAGATCACCTCTACCCCAGGGGTTCTCCACCTTTTTCTTTCTGAGGACCCTCTCAACATGCTATAAAAACGCCATGGCCCACCTGTGCCACAATAATTGGTTTTCTGCATATAAAAGCTGCGGACGGTGTTAGGGGGCAGCAAGCAGGGCAATTGCCTGGGCCCCCATGCTACAGGGACCCCCATGAAGCTACACTGCTCAGGCTTCAGCTTCAGCCCTGAGTGGGAGGGCTCGGGGACTGGGCTTCAGCCCTATGCGGTGGGGCTTCAGCTTTCTGCCCTGGGCCCCAGCAAGTCTAATGCCTGCCCTGCTTGGAGGCTCCCCTGAAACCTGCTCAAGGCCCCCAAACCCCTGGTTGAGAACCACTGCTCTACCTCACACCAACCCCTCTGCAGCAGGCTGGGGTTAGGGTTGCAGTGCTATGAGAAGCGTACTTCTTTGGGCAGCAAGTTCCCCCTGGGCAGGGCGAGGAGAAGGGCAGGTGTTGTAAGGGGGGGCGGGGCGGGTAGTACACCCAGCCAGTCAGTCAGTCAGCTATAAAAATCCTTAGTAGCTGTTCCCTTTGCTTCACCTGTAAAGGGTTAAGGAGTCTCACTGCTATGCTTAGGTAAGAAGAAGTGAGTGGGCCCCTGACCAAAAGAGCCAATGGGAAGGCTAGAAATTTTTACAATTGAGTAAAAACCGTCCCTTTTGTCTCTCTGTTGTTGTTCTCTTGGTTGGAGAGACAGGACAGCAGCTGTGCTGTAAGAAGCTTGGAGCAAGGTATGAAAATCATCAATATCCATACTTAGACCTTCTCATTTGGAACTACAGCTATGTAAGTGGAACAGGAATGTTTAGTTAGACACGATCAGGTTTATCTCTTTTTGGGGGGCTTGTGGATGCCTCTGTGCTAACACGTGCTATTGTTTTCCTTTTGTAACTTTTAGGCTAGACCCCAGAAAACCACTCCCGGTGTTTAATCCTTGCAGTGGTTTTTTTTTTTAAATACCTAACAGCAGCCTAAGTTTCCAGATGTTTTTTCTTGCTTTTTTTCTTCCATAAAATTTGCTTCTTTGTGGCTTATTTCTGTGGGGGTGTGAATCTTTTTCTAGGAATTCCTTTTGAAGAAATCGTTCACTCTCAGCCTGAGCTTTCAGTCTTTGTGTAAAACTAAATCTAAACTAAAATCCTCAAGAAGGTGAGGGTTTGGGGGGAGGTGTGTGTGTGTGTGTGAAGGATTTGGGGAGGATGAGCAGTCACTCGGGGTTTGTGTGATGTAACCTGGAAAACACGTCTGTATTGTGTCACAACCCGATCCCTGGTACAGCTGAGCTGGAAGGGGTGAATGGTGCCACCCAGCCTTTAGTCTACAGACAGTCACAGATGCATTAGGGCTGATGGGTGTGCTAAGCATTGACACTGAAGCAATGTAAGTGACAAAGGTTTTATGCCAGAAAGAGCAGCAGGAAAAGGATGTGACAAAGGCCATCCCACCACCCTCTCTCTCACACCCAGCCCCTACACCAGGGTACTTAAAGTCATGGCCCGCAGGACGATTTAATCTAGCCGCCAAATGTGTCCACTCCCCCCACAGCAGCTGCCTGGCACGTGGGGCAGTTTTAGATCATCACACTGAAACGCAGCAAGTGCTAGAGATCTGCTCTATACAATGGCATCCTCTGCATGGCATCACCTTACACAAGCATGTACGGAGAAAATTAGAAAGGCCAAGGCAAAAAACAAACTGTAACTAGCCATATAAAGGGAAAAAACAAAGCATTTTGCAAATCCATGGGAAAGCAGAGGAAAGCAAAGATAGACAACGCCCATTAGTATGTCCAGTTCTGGGCCCCACACTTCAGGAAGTATGTGGACAAATTGGGGAGGGTCAGAGGAGAGCAACAATACTGATTAAATGTCTAGAAAACATGACTTATGAAGCAAGTGAAAAAACTGGGTTTGTTTAGTCTGGAGAAGAGAAGGTAGGGCGAGAACTTCTGATAATACTCCTCATGAACATAAAAGGTTGTTACAATGTAAATTGTTCACCTTATTCACTCAGAACAGGACAAGATTTTATGGGCTTCAATTGCAGCAAGGGAAATAGAGGTTAGAGATTAGGAAAAACTTCCAACCTCTGGGAGTACTTAAGCACGGGAACAAAATTATCTACGCAGGTTGTGGAATCTCCATCACTGGAGGTTTTTAAGAACAGGTTAGACAGACATCTGTCAAGGATGAACTAATTCATACTTGGTCCTGTCTCAGTGCAGAGATGATTTCTAAGATTCATTGTGCCCATCCAGCCTGGCTTCCTGCCTATCTGAGCCAGAGTATCAACCCCAGTAATTCCTGACTCCAGCCCAGAAGAGCGAAGCTTTGAGAGAGAGACACCCCATCTCCACTGACAGACTCCCAGTGAGGGAGAATCCATCATGTCCTTAGGGGAGCTCTCCCAGTGGTATATTCCCCCTCCCACATAAACACTGGCCCCTAATTCCCAGCTTCAATCTGTCTCTCTTGAGCTCCCAGCCAGTAAATCTCGCTCTGTCTTTGCCTTCTACATTAAGGAGCTCTCCGCTAGCAGGTGTGTAAATCAGAAGGGACAGGATTATCATCACTCACCTGAGGAGGGGCTCTCTGGCCCAGAGTTTACCCTGGAGCCCTTGGCATCCTGGATCCAGAGCTCTGCGTCCCCTATCTCGATCCGGTGGATTAAGTCTGGTTTGGAACCTGAAGAGCCTGTTTGGAGGGGAAGTTTCATTATGAAAGTTTATATGTTTGTGCAGCACCTGGCATGACAAGACACCAATCTCGCAGGCTGCTTTAGAGGAAAGCACAAGAGAGCCCAAGTAGGAGAGTAATGAAATAAACCTTCCTTAGAGAAGATTTCTTCCCATCTCTCACTCGTACTCTGAATCAGCAATGTCTACAACCCTGCTCATTTTGCAGTGGGGACTGAGTTTAAAACTTTGCTGGGGTAACTCTAGATGTTCCATAGAAATATCCCATTCTGCTAACACCTTGGCCTCTATGCTATCTTGTGGTGCTACATTCCATAGGATAAGTGTGTGACATGGATTTCTTTTAACCCACAGAAACACCAGTGAACACCCATTAGTCTCAGATTAAGAGACAGGGTGAATAGAAAATCCACAACCACCACCTTTCTGGTCATTATTTCACTTACCCAAATGTCTCCTGAAACATTTATCACAGGGAAGACTTTGGAAGAAGGGAACATTGCTCCTTTGCCATCTTACAGCTGTTGAAACATTTTGGGCATGTCATTAAGGCACATTGGCCACAACCTGTCATAGCAGGTGTCAGCAGGTGGTGCCAATACAAAGACATTCCAGTTCTTTTGCATTGTTCAGCTGTACAGTTGTTAAATTTACTATGTTCATTCTTTCTGGGGAAGTAAGGAGTTGTTGCAGGTGTGTTTTTTTTCCTGCCTTATTTGTCTAACTAGAGTCAGTTTCTGAGGCAGAATTGCGGCCCTCAATGTCTGGCTGGGATTCCTGGAAGAGATTGTTGCTCATGGGCTGTTTGCGACCACCACCACTGCGCCTTGACTGAGGTAGGTCATGCAAATAAACAAGTCACACTAAGATTATCCCCAGGCTCTGTAGCCCTGAGTTCTCCTCCAACAGGGAGCTGACCTGAAAGGAGCTGGCATTTGCCACCACTCACTAATAGGGTGCCACATGGCAGTCAAAGCCTGAAGGGAACCCAAATGTTTTACAGATGTGAATAAATGAAGGGAAATCAGTCCTGACCCAGGGAAAGGAGGGTCCAGTAATTCCTCAGCATCTGGTCCCGGTACAGCTGCTGCTCTGGCTGGGATAGGAGCTCCCACTCCTCCCGGGTGAAATACAGAGCGACGTCCTCAAACGCCACCTGGAGCTGCTGGCACAAGCGTTACACACTCAGCACCTTCCGCTCCAGCCCCCAGCCCGGAGTCTCAGCAGGGGACGCGGTTTCTAGGGGAGCGGCTCCCAGGGAACCCCCCGCCCAGCACCTGTGACCCAGGGAGACTCCCCCCGCACAGCTCCCGCAGGGACCCGGGGGAAGGGGATCGCGCCCATCTCCGCCCGGCCAACGTCCTCCCCTCCCTGGCCCCAGGGACGCTCCCGGGTTTGCGGGTGGTGCCCGGGGCCCCAGCGCCGCTCCCCGACCCCAGCGCTCCAGCTGCTGCAGCCCCCGGCCCCGCGGTCACTAGCGCGGGAGGGACCCGGGTCCCGGCCCCCTCGGCTCGGCCCCCAGCCGGGACCAGCCAGTGCCCGGCCGGGGAGTCCCCGCCCCGCGTCCTACCTGCGCCGGCCCCGCTGCAGCCATCGCCGGGCTCGGCTCCGGCCCCGGCCGCTTCCTCCGCCCGGGCAGCGACTTCCCGCCCCGCGGCTGCTGCCTCCCCGGGGCCGCCTCTCGCCCGCTCCCCGCCCTCGGGCTGCAGCCGGGACCCGCCTGCTCACGGGCGGGGCTGGGACCCAGGGGCCGGGCTGGCCCCGCTCCGCCCCGCGCCTGCGCCGCCGGCACCAGCAGCCGCGGGAGGCCCCAGCTCAGGGACCTTCCGGCCGAGCGCCCGCTCGGGGCACCTGGGGCCCCGCTATGTCGTGGGGGCGGGCTGGGAGCCCGGACTCCTGGGTTCTCTCCCGGCTCTGGGAGGGGAGCGGGGACTAGTGGGTATAAGAGGACCCCGGCAAGGCTGTGCAGCGTGTGTGTCACAGTAAGAAACGGCTCGGGCTGTGTGATGTTGGTGCGTTTGTTACAAGGGATCACAGCGTGGGGTGTGATCCCCTGTAATATGTGTGTTACAGGAGAACTGTCTGTGTGTTAGAGGAGGGCTGCGTGTGTGTTTCAGAAGTGTTAGGCCCAAATAAAAACATAGCAGACAATACAGGTATGCCAACTTGACTGAAGCTAGGCTAACAAAGGTTTCTGGGTAATCTCTGAGTGGAAAAATACTGAGAAGCAGTGTGTCTCACAAGGAGCTGGGAAAAGTGAGATAAGACAGGGCTGCATTCTTGTGTGCAATGTGCTGTGTCGAGAATGGCTAGTTTGTTTAGAGAACAGATAAGGAGACTCGCATTCCCTTCTCCCTATCTCATTTTAGATTCTGTTCTGTATCTGTTCTTCACTCCCTGTTCCTAACTTCTGGTACTCCTCAATGTGCTAATAAGAAATTGTTAAAATGTCATCATGTTATTAATCACCTAATGTTGCTATAGGTACACACGTATGTATACAAAATAATTCTAGGGTTTAGTTGTTAGAAAAGGGTGGGAAATTGCATAAATGAATAATCAGTGATGCGACTGAACTGTCTATATAAATTTATGTTAGTTGTAAAGAGTAAACTGCTTCTCTCTGGATGTGGGCTGCTCTCTGTTGACGTGTGCACTCTTCAATAAAGAGCTTCTGATCGGACCTTGCTGGTGTTGCCTGTCTCTCTCGCGGTCAGACAACGAACTTTGCCGTCTGGGTTCGAGTCTCTGACAGAAGCTCACACATGGCTGTAGTTAGTGTGTGTGTGTGGGTGTTTCAGGAGCTCACACCCATATCCCTGCCCAGCGCCATGGGGAGGGCAGGCGCCCCATACAGATGCCGTGTTCTGGCCTTGGTGCTGGCACTGAAGCAGCTGTCCCTGCCCCCCACTCATCATGCTGGGCCCTGCACACCTCAGGTGCCACCCCCTCTGGCCACAACAAATGGTCCAAAGTCAAGCATATCAGGAGCCCGTGGGACGCTAAGCGCAGCCAGCTCTTCCAGAATCTCACCATGCTGCTGCGCTTCGCTGGGAAAGGTATGGGGGGCAGGGGAGGAAGGTGTGGATCCTGTGTGTGACACAGCCCCAGCCAGAGGGAGCGCTACAGAGCCCTGCCAGCTTCCCGGTGCCCCACAAGCTCTGCCACAGCGAGGGGGCACTAGAGAGTTTTCCTAGCCCCCCCTCCCGTACCTGATGGGGCCCAGGCAGAGGTTGTGTCTACAGAGCCCTGCAAGCCCAGCCTTGACCACTAGCACTGACCCTGTTGCCCCTAACCCCAGCACCCCCTAACCTCTGTTAACCCAAGGCCAGAATCCTCCCTGGCTGCTGGAGCAGAGGATGCTGCTCTGTGGGGTAGCATTTCCCCTTCTTATCTTTTCTCCACTGGACCTTTCCTCGGCCTCACAGCACCTCCCCAAAGTCTCTGCCCATCTCTCACAGCTGTTTCGCATAAGGGAGGCAGCCCAGTCTCTGTGGTTCAAGCAGCCTAAGGTAACAGCTCATGGTGGCTGAAGAGGGGAAGAGCCCTGGAACAGGTAGTTTGGGGCAGGAAGTGGGTCACCAGGGGCCTCAGGACTCCTGGGTCCCATTGCCAGCTGTGCAAGGGGGATAGTGGGTTATAGCAGGGGGACTCAGAGTGAGGACACCTTGATTCTATCCCTGGCTCTGGGAGGGGAGTGGATCGTGGTGGGTTAAAACGGGGGACTGGGAGTCAGCGCAGTTGAATGAAGGAGCGAGGCTGGGCTTGAAGTTATGGTGCTGGGCTGGACTACAGGACTCGTGGTTTCTATTCCTAGTTCTGCCACTTGGTCCCTCTCTGACTTTGGGCAAAAGCAGGTCAATGGTTCTCAACCAGGAGTACACATACCCTGGGGGGTATGCCGAGGTCTTCCAGGGAGTGCACCATCTCATCTGGAGAGTGGCCTAGTTTTACAACAGGCTATATAAAAAGCACTCTCAAAGTCAGTACAAACTAAACTTTCATACTGAAAATGACTTGTTTATACCACTCTATATACTATACACTGAAATATAAGTACCATATTTTTATTGCAATTTATTTATTTTATAATGTAAAAATGAGGAAATCAGCATTTTTTCAGTACTAGTGGGCTGAGGCACTTTTGTATTTTTTTGTCTGATTTTGTAAGCAAGTGGTTTTTAAGTGAGGTGAAACTTGGGCATACGCAAGAGAAATCAGACTGCTGAAAGGGGTACAGTAGGTTGAGAGCCACTGACTTAAGTCATAGGGAATAGCCAGACTGGATCAGAGCGGAGGCTTAATTTGTTTGGTCAGTGATCTAATCTAATATACTTCAACTAGGCACTAGACAGCGTTTTATTTTCATTATTCTTGTAACCATTTCTGACTGTTATGCCTCATTGCTTGTACCCACTTAAAAATCTCTCTTTGCAATTAATAAACTTAATTCATAGTTTCATCTAACCCAGTGTGTTTAAGTAAAGTGTCAGAGTAACTTTGTTTATGGAAATGAATTGGTGTATATTATTCCCTTTAAAGGAATAAGAAATTTAGCATTTCTCGACTGCCTGGGAGAGGGTTGGACATGACAGAACATACATATCTGAGGGAAAATCTGAGTGTGCTGGGGTGACCTAGTGGGTCAGGTGTGGAGGTAAGGAATATGGGGGAGATGGACAGAATGGGGCACACAGGGATCTTGGGGGCTCATAGGAGCTAATGAGATAACAATGATCCGAGGCAGAATGCAAGTGGGGATGCAGGGACACATACGGGTGGGGGGGGGGGCAGGGACACATGGGGACAGAGGGCAGATGTGCCTGACTCAATCGGAGAGGCCAAGGGTGAGCCAGGGTTCAATAGGGGAGGCTCTCCAAATCACTAACAATCCCTTTTCCCCTCTCCCTCGAAAACCGCCTGTTCCATACTTCTCCCACCCACACCCAACAACACTCAATGCTCACTCCAGGCTCCCTCCCAGCAATAACTCCCCTCTTCCTCAGCACCTCCATTGTCCCCTGGCTCCCCTAAGCCTCTGCACTGCTTCTGAGGGGTGCGGGAAATACATTTCGATATTGTAGTTTAAATGAATTATTACTCAAAGTTCTGTGTTAAAATGTCTCGTAAGGAATCTATTTGTGAAAAATCATTTCCGGAATTTTTTTTTGTTTGTATTCTTACAAACATAGTTGCTGATCGGTAGTTTGAAATAAACCATCAAAATAATTGAAACGAGTGTGATTATATTGACAAATAAAATATGCAGAATTTTAAAATATGGTGTGTAGAATTTTTAATTTTGGGGGGGCATAGACTTCCCCAAGGAGTAATGCGAAACTCTCTGTGAGCACCTGCCAGTTACACAGTTCATCAGGCCTCATGGTCAGTTAGGCCTTAGTACATTTGGGCTGATTTATTTTAAAAGACTGACACTTCACATTGGCTTCTCCACACACCATCCAAATGCATCAGCTTCTTTAATAGCAAAGAAACACCTGGTTAGACAGACCTTTGTTACACATTAGGTACATAATTTTTCTTCATCACATTTCTATTTAAAATAGACGATATGAGCAGTTCCTGAGTCGTCTTTCAATCACACATACTGGGCTGTCATGCCCCGCCCCTCAACCCAATCCATGCTGAGAGGACTGCAAATCCTATCTCCGATGTCACCTAAGAGTCACCCCCTGGCTGAAACCGAGGTAGGTGTGGAGGGAAGTTCCTGCCTCAGTCCCATCTGGATGGGGGGTGGAGAAGGATTGTCCCAGCTGCCTCACAGCTATATGTGTTGGGGAGAGTTTGACAGAGAGACCTGGCTGGATCCCAGCTTGATGCAGGAGGACCCTAATGGAGTAGGCTGTGACCATCTACTCTAAAATCCCCCCACACTGCCAAGTCCCATTCCCTGCCCCACACAGTCTCTGCTGGGCATCATGGGGACAGGACTGCTCCCTTATCTGCATCGCTGGCACTGTGCCAGGCCCACCTGCTGCCAGAAGCCCCTCAGGCCCTGGCACTGGCAGAGGGATGTTAGTGAGTCAACTGGTGCCAAGTGAGGGTGCCCAAGTGAGCAAAGCATTTGCCACAGCCAACACAGCCACTCCCTGCTGTGAATGCGCTGGTGTTCTCAGGTATTAACTCTGTGCAAAGCTTTTTCTGTAGCATTGGAATGGCCGTTCCCTGGTGTGTGCACACTGATGTATTCAGAGGTTTGAGCTGTGTGCAAAGCCCTTGCCGCAGTCAGCGAGGAGTCCGGCCGCTCCCCCATGGGCATGTGCTGGAGCTGGGTCAGCTTGTTGGCATTGCTGAACCTGTTACCACAGTTGGTACAGCTGTACAGCTGCTCCCCGCTGTGTGTGTGTGCTGATGTCTGGTCAGCGTACTGGCATTGCTGAAGCTTTTCTTGCAATCATCACAGTGGTACGGCCGCTCCCCAGTGTGCGTGCGCTGGTGCATCCTCAGGGTTGAGCTCTGGGCAAAGGCCTTGCCACAGTCGGTGCAGCAGTGCGGCCGCTCTCCGGTGTGTGTGCGCTGGTGTAGTCTCAAGGTGGAGCTCTGGGCAAAGCCCTTGCCACAGTCGTTGCAGTGATATGGCCGCTCCCCGGTGTGCGTGCGCTGGTGTATTCTCAGCTTTGATCTCTCTGCAAAGCTCTTGCCACAGTCGGTGCAGCGGTGCGGCCGCTCCCTGGTGTGCGTACGCTGATGTGCTCTCAGGCTTGAGCTCACTGCAAAGCTCTTGCCACAGTCGGTGCAGTGGTGCGGCCGCTCCCCGGTGTGTGCGCGCTGGTGTATTCTCAGCTTTGAGCTCTCTGCAAAGCTCTTGCCACAGTCGGTGCAGCGGTGCGGCCGCTCCCCGGTGTGCGTGCGCTGGTGTATTCTCAGCTTTGAGCTCCCCGCAAAGCTCTTGCCACATTCATTGCAGCGGTATGGCTGCTCCTCGCTGTGCACGCGCTGGTGTTTTCTCAGGGATGAGCTCTGTGCAAAACACTCTTCGCAATCAGTGCAACGGTGCAGCCGCTTCCCAGTGTGTGAGAGCTGGTGCATTCTCAGGTAAGTGCGCCGTGCAAAGCCCTTGCCACAGTGAGCACAGAGGTACGGCCGCTCCCCAGTGTGTGTGCGTTGGTGTATTCTCAGTATTGAGCTCTGTGCAAAGCTCTTGCCACAGTAATTGCAGTGGTACGGCTGCTCCCCGGTGTGTGTGCGCCAGTGTCTTCTCAGTATTGAGCTCGTTGAAAAGCTCTTGCCACAGTCGGTGCAGACATACGGCCGCTCCCCGGTGTGGGTGCGCTGGTGTATTCTAAGCGTTGAGCTCTCTGAAAAGCTCTTGCCGCAGTCAGCGCAGCAGTGCGGCCGCTCCCCGGTGTGCGTGCGCTGATGTATTCTCAGGCTTGAGCTCTGCGCAAAGCCCTTGCCGCAGGCGGTGCAGCAGTATGGCAGTTCCCCAGTGTGCGTGCGCTGGTGTCTTTTCAGGTGTGCAAACTGTGCAAAGCCCTTGCCACAGTAAGCACAGTGGTGCGGCCGCTCCCCGGTGTGCGCGCGCTGGTGTGTTCTCAGGGTTGACCTCTCTGCAAAGCCCTTTCCGCAGTCAGTGCAGCGATACGGCCGCTCCCCGGTGTGCGTGCGCTGGTGTGTTCTCAGAGCTGAGCTCTTTGCAAAGCCCTTGCCACAGTCAGCGCAGCAGTACAGCCGCTCCCCGGTGTGCGTGCGCCGGTGCTGGGTCAGCGCGGAGGGGTTGCTGAAATTCTTGCTGCAGTCAATGCAGTGGTGGGGACACAGGTCCATGGGGAGTCTCTGGTTGAGTTTACCCCAGGGATGGACTGCGACTACATGGATCCCTCTGTTGGCCGTGGGATCCTGCGTTCCTGCTGCGCTCTCCCCACATTCAGACTGTGTCCTCATTCCCCCGAGGATCCCGAGCCCTGCTGGAGAGAGCAGAGGCAATCCTGGTGTTAGCTCACAGTTAGGGCTGCAGGTTTGTCATGGATGATTGTTTTTTGGATGGGGGCCTACCCTGCAGTGGCAGCTCCTGTCCCACAGGGCGGGATCCAATGCCTCGCTCTGGGCACTGAGACCTGGCCTGCGGGGTTACAGTACCACTTAGATTTGCCCCCGCCCCAAGTCATGATGGTGGGGGAGGCAGGTCAAATTTCCATGAATGGCTTTGCCCCCCAGATCACCTCTACTCCAATCCCTCTGCACCAGGCCGGGGTTAGGGCTGCAGTGCTGGGAGAAGGGTGCTTCTTTGGATAGCAAGTTCCCCCTGGGCAGGGCGAGGAGGAGGGCAGGTGCTGTAAAGGGGGAAGTACACTCAGCTAGCTATAAAAATCCTTAGCAGCTGTTCTCTTTGCTTTATCTGGTTTTGTTTTCAAACTGATTTTGTGTTTATTTCAATCAGAAGGGTTTATTTACATGGTGCTGGTTCTTCACTTTCTCCTGTTTTACAGCATGTCTGTTCCCCATTTTTTTTTCCTGTTATAATTATAATGATTTGAAACTAGTTCAGTTAAGGGGCTACAATCCCTTCATGTGGATGCAGTGAGACCAGTTTAAAGCTGCTTAGAACAATGTAGCTTATTCCTGTGGGGGAGTGAGTCCTTTTCTAGGAATTCCTTTTGAAGAAATCATTTACTCTCGGCCTGAGGTTTCAGTCTTTGTGTAAAACTAAACTAAAATCCTCAAGAAGGTGAGGGTTTTGGAGTTAGTGTGAAGGATTTGGGGGGATGACCAGTCACTCAGGGTTTGTGTGATGTAACCTGGAAAACATGTCTGTATTGTGTCATAACCCGATCCCTGGTACTGCTGAGCTGGAAGGGGTGAATGGTGCCACCCAGCCTTTAGTCTACAGACAGTCACAGACATGTTAGGGCTGAGCGGTGTGCTAAGCATTGACACTGAAGCAATGTAAGTGACAAAGGTTTCATGCCACAAAGAGCAGGAGGAGAAGGGATGTGACAAAGGCCATCCCACCACCCTTTCACACCCAGCCCCTAACACCAGGGTACTCGAAGTCATGGCCCGCAGGACGATTTAATCTGGCCCCCAAATGCATCCACTCTCCCCACAGCAGCTGCCGCGGGGCAGTTTTAGAGCATTACAGTGAAACTCTGCAAGTGCTAGAGATCTGCTCTACCCAGTAGCGTACTCTGTATGGCATCACCTTACACTAGTCATATGTGACTGATCCTGCCCTGGGTCATTTCCAGCTTTTTCCTTGCTCACTGGGGACAGGCTTCTCAAGTCTGAGAGGTCATGTGTGAAGGGAAGTGGCAGAGAGGGGGTGAGGTGGGAACCTAGAGAGGACAGCGCCTTCTCTGCCAAGGGCCAGTGACTCGGGGATGCTCTTGCAGGGGGCAGAGGCATGAAAAGCCATCTGAAAAGTCTCTAGGGCGCCCCTTACCTTGGTATGATTTTTTGAGGTGTGGGAAGCCTAGCAGGTGTTGTGGTCTATGGCCGAACAGGCTTGTCTTTCTACCTAGGTACTTGTTTGCCCCCCAGCAGCCAGCTCACACAGTCTCTCTCTCTCTCCGCTCCTCCCCACCAGCAGTCCAGGTAACCTGCCTCCTCAGAGTGAGGGCTGGGGATATGGGGCTCAGGAGAGCTCTCAGTGAACGTCTTAGAGACAGCACACAGTGTCTCTGAAACTTCCCCAGCAGCTAGAACACAGACTCCGTGTGTGTGTGTGTGTGTGTGTGAGACACACACACACACACACACACACACACACAGTGTCCTGGCTCTTTCACACTCACCTCCGAACACTAACACTTGTATTATTGTTACTTCTTGGTACTTCCTATAATGCACATATATTCTCTGCAATTTTACTCTTCCGAAGTGTGTTACTTTAGAGTTTTGACTGGTTTATGCATTTCATGATTTTTATTTCTCTTGCACTTAAATTTAATTAGTGAGTGCTAAAATACCTAACCTCTCCTGGCTGGAGTAATTATCCCTATGGTAACTTTTAATATATATATATTATCTAGGGACATACCTTGCACATAACAAAATTTATTCTGCAGGTGGATGGAAAAAATGAGAGGGAACATTGCTCAAAGCCCCAGTGCCCTTTCTATTAAACAGCTGGGGAAGCTGAGGCATGTAGTGACTCACTTCTAGAACTGAAGTGAGATCTTCTGAATCCTACTGCACTGTCCTACCCACTAGATAAATACGGCCCAAAAATTTTTTCCCCCACCATGGAGATCTCTCTCATTCCCTCAGCAACCCTCAAATCTCCCACCACTGTCCCATATCACAATTCCACCCCCCTTCCCATTTCATCACAGCCCCATTTCCGATCCATTTCTTTGTCGTGGTTTGGAGGCCCCATCATATGTAGGTCTCATCCTAGGTCAGAGATTACCAATGTACAGAAGAAATAGGAAGTATTGTAAGAGCCCCTCTGGTTTACCTAGAAGATTTTCAATGACCTGAAATTCAAAAAAGAGTCATACAAGAAATAGAAAGGCCAAGATGAAAAACAGAACTAAATTAGGGATATAAAGGGAAAAAACAAAGCATTTTTCAAATACATGGGAAGACAGAGGAAAACAAGCACAGGGTAGGTCTATTACTAAATGAGGAGAAAAAGACAATAAGAGGAAATACAGCAATGGCTGAACTGGTAAATGCGTCTTTTGTTTCAGTTTCTGCCAAAAAGTTAGCAGTGATTGGTCAACTAACAAAGTGAACATCGGTGTCAATGGGGTAGGATCTCAGGCTGAAATAGAAAAAGAAATAGTTATGAATTACTTAGACAAAATAGATGTTTTCAAGTTGGCAGGGCCTGATGAAATACATCTTAGAATAGTTAAGTAACTGGATGAAGAAATCTCTGAGCCATTAGTGATTATCTCAGAAGTCATGGAGGATAGTAGCAGGGCCGGTGCAACCATTTAGGCAGCCTAGGTGGTTGCCAGGATTTGGGGGGTGACATTTTCTTTGGCAGCGACTGCGCGGCTGGATCTTCGGCCACCCTGGTCGCTGCCAGCATTTAGGCGGAGGGAGCTGGGGCAGGGGAGCAGGGGGAAGGCTGCCTGCATCAAGTAAGTGGGGGGCAAGCACACAGGGGAACTCCTCGCCCCAGCACACCCCTGCCCCACCTCCTCCCAGAGCATGCCATGGCTGCTTCACTTCTCCCGTCTCCCAGGCTTGCAGCGCCTAAGCTGATTGGTGCCTAAGCGGAGGGTGGGGGCACCTAAGGGCGGAGGTGGGGAGCTGCCGCGGGGGGGGGCAGTGCGCTTCAGGGCGGAGGCAGGGAGCTGCTGCGGTGGGGGGGGCAGCTCAGGGCAGAGGCTCAGGGACGGGGGAGGGTGCAAGGCGGAAGTTTCGCCGAGGGCACGAAACATCCTTGCACCGGCCCTGGATAGCAGAGGGACCCATGGACGGAAAAAGGATAAGTATAGTACGCAGCTATAGACAGGGGAAAAAGGAGGACCAAGGGAATTACAGCCCAGTCAGCTTAACTTCAGTGCCTGGAAAGATAATAGACGAAGTAATCTAATGCTCTATTTGTAAGCACCTAGAATGAAATAAAGTAATAAGTAAGAGTCAATATGGATTTGTCAAGAACAAATTTTGTGAAACCAACCTAATATCCTTCTTTGACAGGTAACAAGCCTAGTGGATAGGGGAGAAGCAGTTGATGTCACATATCTTGACTTTATTAAAGTTTTTGATACTGTCTTACATGACCATCTCACTAACAAAGTAGAGCAATATAGGCTAGGCAAGGCGACTAAAGATGGTTGCACAACTCAGAGTATTATGGTTCACAAACAAGATGAAAGGACGCATCGAGGGATCGTGCAGGGATCTGTCCTGGGTCTGGTTCTAGTCAGTATCTTCATAAATGATTTGGACAGCAGCACAGAGAATACACTCAGTGTTTACAAATGATTCTAAGAGAGGCCTGGTTGCAAGTGCTTTAAAAACAGGATTAAAATTCAAAAGGATCTTGACAAACTGGAGAAATAGCATGAATAGAAAAGGAAGAAACTCTAGAAGATCCTATTCAAAGTACTACATTTAGGTAGGAATAATCAATCACACAAATACAGAATGAGAAGTGACTGCCTAGGAAGGAGTGCTGCAGAAAAGGATCAAGCACTTATAGTGGATCACAAATTAACTATGAGTTGAACAGTGGAATATAGTTGGGGAAAAAAGCAAATATCGTTCTGGGATGTATTAGCAGGAATGTTTTAAGCAAGATGCGAGAAGTACCGTATATACTTGTTCATAAGCCCGTTCGTTTATAAGCCGACCCCTCAAGATGGTTAGGTAAAAATAGCAAAAACTGTATGACCCTTTCATAAGCCGACCCTATATTTCAGGGGTTGGCAAACTTTGGCTCCCAGTCTGTCAAGGTAAGCCGCTAGCGGGTCGGGACGTTTTGTTTACTTGGAGCGTCTGCAGGCACAGAGCCCCTCAGCTCCCGATGTCTGCAGTTTGCCGTTCCCAGCCAATGGGAGCTGTGGGAAGCGGTGCCCTGACCGGCCGGGAGACAAAGTTTGCTGACCCCTGCTATATTTTAAAAGCTGTCATCACAAGAAACACTCAAAAGTTTTGCTAGAATTATTTTAATGAAAATTAAATTATTTTTATGAAAATCCTATTGTTATACCTGAACTAATACGTATTCACCTTCAAAATTACAGTCACTATTAAAAATCAGTAAATGGATATTTAAAACAAGTAACTTCAAACAATATGAGACTTTAAAAAGTCTTAAAATCCTTCGAAGTCTGAATTAGTCTCTGATTCACCAAGCAGTTCATTAAACTCAGCTTCAGTCACAGCTGCACCTGCATTGTTGTCATCATAGATGTTGGCAGTGTCGTCTTCAGACTCAGATTCCTTCTCATCAGCAGCCTCTCTTGTGTCATCATCAAATATGGCATCATCTTCTGACTCGTCGAGTGCATTGCTGATACAGCATTTCCTAAATGATTTTTCTACCATCTCCGAGGGAATGGACACCCACGCATCCTTGATCCACTGGGCGACCAGATTGATTTCGGGCTTCATAAGATTCCCGCCTTTTGTCAACTTTGCCATGCCTGAGCACATCCATTCAGACCACATTTTACGTAGCCTGTTTTTAAAGGGTTTGTTCAGGCAGACATCAAGCGGTTGTAGAACTGACGTTAAGCCTCCCGGTATTATAGCCAAAGTAGTTTTCATATTTTTGGCCACATTTTTCACCTCATCCGTCTTGTGTGCCCTGAACATGTCCCAGACGAGCATAGCAGGTTTCTTGCAAAGTGCTCCTGGTCTCTTATTCCACACTTTTTCCAGCCATTCAATAGTCCCACTTTCATCCATCCATCCTTTTTTGTGAGCACGTACAATGACACCAGCAGGAAATTTCATGTTTTTAGGCAAAGTTTTTCTTTTAAAAATAACAACAGGAGGGAGCTTTGATCCATTTGCCAAACATGATAAAACCACCGTAAAATAGATTTTTTCATGGCCAGTGGTTTTAATTAAAACTGTTTTTTCACCAACACCGGTTACCGTTCTGTTGCTCGGGAGATCGAATGTCATTGGTGTTTCATCCATATTTCCTATTTGTGATAGTTCAAATGCACATTCCTTTCGATATTTTATAATAAACCTTTGGAAAGATTCGATTTTATCTTCCAGATCTCTCGGCAGCTTTTGCGCTATCTTAGTTCGCTGACAAAGACAGAGACCATGACGGTTCATGAAGCGAGTACACCAACCCGCTGATGCGACAAACATTGATGGCTTTACTGACTTGTATTTGTCGTCTTTCGACATTTGCAAAGCACGCAGACGAATTCCAGTTCTAGTGACAACGTACCCATTTTGTTGGCATTCAACAATCCAGTTATTGAGATCTTTCTCTAGCTCAGGAAATGAAGCACACCTTGTTGGACATTTTTTCTTGCTTCTTGGCATGTCTTTTAGTGTTGTTTTATTTTTTCGCCATTCTCTTACTTGCTTCTCATTGATACAGAATTCACGAGCAGCGGCGCAATTGTTGTTTGCTTCTGCATATTCAACAACTTTAAGTTTGAACGCTGCGTGATAAGCAGACCTTTTTCTTTTGATTTCACCGTTGTTCATTTTAAATACTAGTATGAAAATAGATTATTATTATTATAGTTATAGATTTTGTAGAACTTTATATAGGAATATCACCTGCTTTATCAAATTATTATTATTATTCTTTGTCTATTTCAAAGGAGCCCTGTAGATAGCCTGTTATCGCCAGACATGGCAATTTCAATTTTATTAGAGATTCCAGCAATTCTGCACGTTATATTTTCATATTGGCTTGAGAATTATGAGGTCCATTGGTAGAAATGCATGAAGAGATCAAATTACACAGTAGCGGACTGATACCAGTGCTCTAGTATTATTATTCACTGTATTTTTCTGATTGGCTTGTAAGGTGTTGCATTTTGTGAAATACTGGGTCAAATGTCATGCAGATCTGCAGCACTGCTCTTTTAGTATTCCTTTCAAGCCAATCTAGTCCACTGAACAAAGCCTTTGCAACTTTAAAAGGCTGCAGTATTGACATCACTAAATGGGTTGGCAAACTTTGGCTCCCAGCCTGTCAGGGTAAGCCACTGGTGGGACGTTTTGTTTACTTGGGAGCGTCTGCAGGCATGGAGCCCCTCAGCTCCCTGTGGCCACGGTTTGCCGTTCCCAGCCAAGGGGAGATGCAGGAAGTGGCACAACTCCCATGGGCTGGGAACGGTGAACTGTGGTCAGAGGCAGCTGAGGGGCTCCATGCCTGCAGATGCTCCAGGTGAACAAAATGCAATGTATTATATATTCAGTTCAATAATTCCATAAAGTTTAGAATCATCAAATTTTGGTGTAGACCCATTTATAAGCCGACCTCCGCCCTTTGATGCGTCACTTTTTTACCAAAAATATTCAGCTTATGAACGAGTATATACGGTAATTCTTCCCACACTATTCAGCGCTCATAAGGCCTCAGCTGGAGTACTGTGTCCAGTTCTGGGCCCCACACTTCAGGAAGGATGTAGACCAAGGGGAGACTCAGAGGAGAGCAACAATACTGATTAAATGTCTAGAAAACAAGACCTATGAAGAAAGTGAAAACACGGGGTTTGTTTAATCTGGAGAAGGAGGGGAGGGAAGAACCCTTGACAACAATCCTCCCACACATAAAAGATTGTTACAAAGTGGAGGGTGATAAATTGTTCTCCTTATCCACTGAGAACAGCAGAAAATTTAATGGGATTCAATTGCAGCAAGGGAGATTTAGGTTACAGATTAGGAAAAACTTCCAAACTCCGAGGGTAGTTAAGCACTGGAACAAAGTTACCTGGGAGGTTGTGGAATCTCCACCATTGGAGGTTTCTAAGAACAGGTTAAACAGACACCTGTCAAGGATGGACTTGGTAATACTTAGTCCTGTCTCAGTGCATGGGACTAGACTAGATGACCTACCTTGGTCTCTTCTAGTCCCACGTGTCTATGATTTCTAGGATTCAAAGATATCAAGGCCAGACAGGCTCATTGTGCCCATTCAGTCTGGCTTCCTGCCTATCCCAGCCAGAGAAACTCCCCAGCGATTCCTTCCTCTGGCCCAAAAACTACTGGCTCAGTTAGAGTGGGGCTTTGAGAGACAGTCGTCCCATCTCCACAGACAGACTCCCACTGAGGGAGAATCCATTGCATCCTGAGGGGAGCGCTCCTAGTGGTTCATTCCCCTCCCAGATAAACACTGGCCCCTAAATCCCAGCTTCAATTTGTCTCTCTTCAGCTCCTAGCCAATGGAACTCACTCTGCCTTTGCCTTCCACATCAAGGAGCGCTCCGCTAGCAAGTGTGTAAATCAGAAGGGATCAGATTATGATGACTCACCTGAGAGGGGGCTCTCAGATCCAGAGTTCACCCTGGGGCCCTCGGCATCCCGGATCCAGAGCTCTGCCTCCCCTATCTCGATCCGATGGATTAAGTCCGGTTTGGAACCTGAAGAGCCTGTTTGGAGGGGAATGTTTTATTACTAAAGTTTGGGGGGCAGGGACTCATTTATATGTTGGTGCAGCCCAGCACAACAGGGCCCTGACCTCGGTCATGTTTTTGCATGCACCTAGCATGACGGGACACTGCTGTCACTGTTTCAGAGGAAAGCGCAAGAGATCTCAAGCAGGAGAATAAAGACATAAACCTTCCTTAGACGAGATTTCTTCCC
Organism: Gopherus evgoodei; assembly: GCF_007399415.2. Lineage (NCBI taxonomy): Eukaryota > Metazoa > Chordata > Testudines > Testudinidae > Gopherus > Gopherus evgoodei. The sequence goes on along the minus strand of NC_044325.1, from coordinate 151,909,958 downwards.
ATCTCTCATCAGGCAAGTACAGTTTGTACTCTGAACCGGCAACATCTACACCCCTTCTCACTTTGCAGTGGGGGCAGAGTTTAAAGCCTTGCCCTAGATGTTCCATAAAAATATCCCATTCTGCTAACACCTTGGCCTCTATGCTAACTTGTGGCACCACGTTCCATAGGATAAGTGTGTGACATGAATTTCCTTTAAACCACAGAAACACCAGTGAACACCCATTAGTCTCAGATTAAGAGACAGGGTGAATAGAAAATCCACAACGACCACCTTTCTGGTCATTATTTCACTTACCCAAATGTCTCCTGAAACATTTATCACAGGGAAGACTTTAGAAGAAGGGAACATTGCTCCCTTGCCATCTTACAGCTGTTGAAATGTTTTGGGCATGTCATTAAGGCACATTGGCCACAACGTGTCATGGCAGATGTCACCAGGTGGCACCGGTACACAGACATTCCAGTTCATTTGTGTTGTTCAACTGTACAGTTGTTAAATTTACTATGTTCAATTTTTGCGGGGAGGTGGGGAGCTATTGCAGCAGCATTTTTTCCCTGCCTTATTTGTCTAACTAGAGTCATTTCCTGAGGCAGAGTTGCTGCCCTCAACGTCTGGCTAGGATTCCTGAAAGAGACTGTTGCTCCCAGACTGTTTGCTAACACACTAATGTGCCATGACTGAGGTAGGAAACGCAAATAAACAAGTTACACTAAGGGCTGCTCTACACTGGCAATTTAAAGAACTGCATCTTTCTCCCTCGAGGGTGTGAAAAAATACCCCGCTGAGCGCAGCAAGTTTCAGCGCTGTAAACCACCAGTGTAAACAGTGCACCAGCACTGGTAGCTACGCCTAGTGGAGAGGGATTTTTCAGACTGTTTTTTTAGAGCTGCGTGCTTTAGCGTTGCCACTGTAGACTAGCCCTAAGATTAGCCCCAGGCTCTGTAGCCCTGAGTTCGCCTCCAACAGGGAGCTGACCTGAAAGGAGCTGGCATTTGCCACCACTCACTAATAGGGTGCCACATGGCAGCCAAAGCCTCGAGAGAACCCAAATATTTTATACATGTGAATAAATGAAGGGAAATCAGTCCTGACCCAGGGAAAGGAGGGTCCAGTAATTCCTCAGCATCTGGTCCCGGTACAGCTGCTGCTCTGGCTGGGATAGGAGCTCCCACTCCTCCCGGGTGAAATACAGAGCGACGTCCTCAAACGCCACCTGGAGCTGCTGGCACAAGCGTTACACACTCAGCACCTTCCGCTCCAGCCCCCAGCCCGGAGTCTCAGCAGGGGACGCGGTTTCTAGGGGAGCGACTCCCAGGGAACCCCCCGCCCAGCACCTGTGACCCAGGGAAACTCCCCCCCGCACAGCTCCCCCGGGGACCCGGGGCCCTGCTGGCCGGGACAGGAGTCGCCCTCGGCTCCCCACGGGGCTCTGGGCGGGGCCCGAATCCCAGGGCGGGGAACAGGCTCCGCCCCCCGCTCCCGCCCCGGCTCAGGCTCCTCTGCCCGGCCGGGGCCGCGCTCGGGGGAAGGGGCCGCGCCCGGCTCCGCGTGTCCGCCCGGCCAGGGCCCCCCCGCGCCGCTCCCCGACCCCCGCGCTCCGGCTGCTGCAGCCCCGGCCCCGCGGTCACTAGCGCGGGAGGGACCCGGGTCCCGGCCCCCTCGGCTCGGCCCCCAGCCGGGACCAGCCAGTGCCCGGCCGGGGAGTCCCCGCCCCGCGTCCTACCTGCGCCGGCCCCGCTGCAGCCATCGCCGGGCTCGGCTCCGGCCCCGGCCGCTTCCTCCGCCCGGGCAGCGACTTCCCGCCCCGCGGCTGCTGCTGCCTCCCCGGGGCCGCCCCTCGCCCGCTCCCCGCCCTGGGGCTGCAGCCGGGACCCGCCTGCGCACGGGCGGGGCTGGGACCCAGGGGGCCGGGCTGGCCCCGCTCCGCCTCGCGCCTGCGCTGCCGGCTCCAGCAGCTGGGCCCGGGGCATTTCCCATTTCATCCCGAGGAGGCGCTATCCGCCCTGCGGTGCGGATAAGGGTCGTTGTGTTAATGTGCACGCCGGGTGGACCCTGCAGATGCACATAACCCGTTTATAAACATGCCTTGGTCTAGTTCCATTTCAAAGAGGACACGATCAACATGCTTCAAGGAACAGTGAATGTGCATCAGGCTGCGGCTCGACAGCCTGCGCCCAGCAAGCTAGTTGAGGGTGGATCACATCGCAGTGCCACGAATCTACTGCCCTAGGCAGCTGCTTAGCTTGCCCAGGCTTGGAGCAGCTGGGAGGTATTGCACAAGAATAAAGCTGGGGCAAGAAATGGGGTGGCCAGGTGCTAGAGAACAGGCGAACAGCCTGTGGTGACCCAAGACATGCTTGGTCAGTCACTGTGACAGCCACAGAGAGCCCGTGTCCTCACTCCAGAGCCATCCCTAAAGTGGAAGGCTGGGGAGGTGGCATGAGTCTTGTGATATTTGGGTGATATTCCTGAAATCCCCAGTTCCTGGAATTGTGTTTATGCCAAAATCTTCACTGTCTTTTAAAAAAAGGATAAGCCCTGAGGCTTGAGAAAAAATCTTGGAAATGCAGCCCCTAATGGCTATGAAAAAAAGTCAAATAAACAAAACCTATTTTTTAAGGGCTCATGGTTTTTAAACTGACTTGATTTTTTGAGGCTTGGCTCACTATTTTTGGTCGTGCAGTGGGCAATGCTGTGCTAGTTCCTGTTTATGGAAGGACTCATTTACTTTGCTTTTGTTTTAGTTTACAGGTTGATTTTTAAAGACAAATACAATATTTTCAAAGATTTTGAGGCTGGAAGGGGCTATTTTGCCCATCCCCTCTGGCTTCCTTTGTAGCCCAAATCAGATAATTCCCAGCAATTCCTGCCTAGGGCCCAGTATCTTGTGGTGGTTCTACAGCTGAGCTCATTGTCAGATAACAGAAACTGTCAGAGCAGTGGTGAAATTTTCAAAAATTACATAGGGTCCTGAATCCCACTGGCTTTCAAGGAGACTTAGGCACCTCAGGAATTTGTCACTTTTGAAAATGGGAATTAGGGTTAAGGGCTTTCCCTTCACCTGGTTCTTGTCACACAGACAGAAAGCAGAAGACCAGAAGTCCAAAGTGCAAGCAATGTAATGTTTATTGGGGTTAATTAGGCAAGCATATCCATAGCTCTGACAACAAAGGCCATTTCCCCAGTGTTCCTGTTCGCACTCCTCCTCCTTAGCAGGCCCAAATATACCTGCAGTGCACGCCTCTGGTCCCACCCCTTTCAATTTATGGTCATGTTCCATTTTGGAGGGTCTTGGGCCTAGGGGCTTTGGTACCACCTCTTTTATACCCTGTGGGAAAGGTAGGCAATGAGGGACAGGCTTTTCAGTATTTCTGATACCTTCCCCAAACACACTCAACCCTCCTTGAGAGAGAAGCCAAGTATCCTTCCAGTGTATGCTCATATATACAATACTGGCAGCGGATAGCATCCATCAGAGTCCTCTCCAGCATGGTTCTGGCTGTTGGAGTAATGAGTGTGTGCTCCATGTCCTTCACCCAGGGCATCAGGACTCCCAGCTCCTGGCTACCACTAGTTGTTCCAGGGCAAGTTTTCTAAAGTGCCCAGTGTTTGTCTATAGGCTTGTTTGTTAGCCTGAGATAGAAGTTTCAGTTTGATTTTTGATACTCATGTATCCTTACTAATATGTAAGGACGAAGACACTGTGTGTTGTATGCCCACAACCAGATGGGGCTTTTAGCACGAGATAAGAGATGGGGCATTCCTGGGTAGAGATGGTTGGCACAAGCCATATGACGCAAGCATGCTTTCACTTCAAACTTCTACTTTATTTAGTTTCAAACACATAGAAACACAAGATTACAGAGCACCTCAAACATCTGGAGTGGTTAACAACAGCCTTCCGGTGGCCTGCCTACCATCTGCTGCTGCTGCCTGTAGCAAATCAAGACTCACTGGCATGGCACCTCCTGCTAGTTGCTCCTGGGAATTAGCTCAACTCCAGCCCTGGAGCACCCTTTGTGGGTGGTGACTCGCCTGCTGTTGCCTTCTCCACCATCAGGGACCTGTGTTGCTCCCCAGCTTGCAGCACCCTCTTCAGAGCACAGCCCTCCGGCCATGTCCCAATTCAGTTCTTCCCCCTTCTGGGGGAAAATCGGCCATCCTCAGTTCCACCCCATGCCACCATGATGAACTGTGGCCATTTAGTCTAGCCCATCTCACAGGGGCAAGCTGCCATCCTTCTAGTTGGCCACTTCTAGCAACCAGTGGGGCAAAGAGTGGGGGGGGCAAGAGGAGGACCAGGCCCACCCACTACTCTGGGCCTTGGCCTAGGGACCCTCAAGCAGCAGCCACTCCCTGCCTTCATTCCCTGGGCCACTTCTCCAGCGCCCTTACACCCACTCAGCCCTTGTATCTAGACCTGCAATCTGGCTGGGGTCAGCCAGAGCTACTGCTACCACCACCCTGCTACTCTGCTGTGTCCAGGGTACTGCACCTTCTACCAAGAGCCAGTCCTCCTCCCTTGCTGGTCAAGGGGAGACTGATCTCTTGTCTGATCATCAGCCCTTTTATAGGGCCCAGCCTGGCCCTGATTGGCTGCCCATCTGCGCAGCCTCTCTGGCTTGCTTTAACCCTTCTCTCCCCCGAGTGGGGCAGCTGCCCCACTATACTGACTTTAAGATGGGTTCCCCGCAGAGTCCACCCAACTGAGACCTTTTAACCTTTTTATGCTTGTAAGTATCCCATAGCTTGTCAATCACCCATAACCGCCAAGCAAGCAGTTTGTTAAACAAGTTTCAAGCCCTTATTTATACAGATGTGTTGTTGCAAAGGCTGCAGTACTGTAGATCCAGACAAACACCAGAAGTCAGATATAGACACCCTGTCTTTCAAAACCCCATGCTTCAGAAGACAGGATGGTGCTGGATCATGCTAAAGTCTCATGGTCACTCCCCCTCCCCTCCTGCCTAGTTATGCTAAGGCTCCTACAAAGGCCTTTGCAGCTACTTTCGGCAATACGCATAATAATCAATAATCCAGTTAGTGGCAGTGGCCTAAGCACTTTGCTGGGCTGTTAAAATCTTCCCTTACACCAACCACTTGTTTACAGCCCCATGCTGGCTTTCCCCAGCCTTGTTTACAAACACTGAGATGCCCCCAACACCCTCCTAGCCCTGAATTTTCCCTATAGTGTGCGCTCTGTAATGTCCAGCTCTCTCCTGGACAGTTCTGAGAACTAATAATGTTTGCTTGTTCCTCTAAAGCCCCAAAAGCACATCATAATTTAGCTGGGGAAATGCACCCCTCCCTTTAAAACACAGCACTGACTTCATTTATAGTGAACTTTAAACAAATTTATTAACAAAATATACAAGGTTAAATGAGCTCAAGGATAAGGAATGAAGATAGAAAGAGTTACAAGTAAAACCAAACAGAACATGCTTTGAACAGTCTAAAACTTGATCTAGCCGGCTTTGTTCAAGATGTTTTCTCTCACCAGTCATCCTTCTTCCCAGCCATGGCTGATTTTCCTTTAGTCAGGTGACAGTGCCCCCCATAAGGCTTTATGGAAATATGCTTATGAATGTATATATGACATAACTAGCATATGTTTTATGCTACATATGCCATGTAACAGATCTCTGTAAAGATTATGATCTACTGAATCTATTAATCCTATTTATATGCATGTATCATTTTTATATTTGAAGTTATGAATATTGGCTGTGTACTGGCTTGATTTTTAAGGAGCCTTTTTAAAGCATTTGGTCAGTTTTTTGAGAAAAGAATGTGCAAATTAAGTGCCCAGTCAAGATGCACTTAAAGGACAATGGATCTTGGAAGGCTCCAATCCACATAAGAAGTCTACATGAGGACGTTCAAGGTAGCAGGTAAGTAAAGGCTGCTGCCTGTAAAAACTGAGTCATGCATGGACATGTGACTTGCCCATGTGACTCCAAAACTCCATCCTGGAGCTGGACTTTGCATAGGAGAGAGGAGGGGGTCTCCACCCACAAGAGAAAGTTTATTTAAGCCCATGGGAGAGCCCTCTATTTTGTCTTCAATTGGCTCAAGAGAGAGCCTCTCCACCCCCAAGGATACCGGAAAGAAACTGGAACAAAGAACAGTAACTACAGGAGTTATGAGTGATTGCTGGACCCAGACTAGAAGGAGACTAGTCTGTAAAAGGAAGCTTACTGGAATTCCTCTAAGGGTGAGGTTTTTATCTGTATTCAGTTTTCTTACTCTATTAGACATAGATTTGTGTGTCCTATTTTATTTTGCTTGGTAATTCACTTTGTTCTCTCTGTTACTACTTGGAACCACTTAAATCCTACTTTCTGTTTTTAATAAAATCACTTTTTACTTATTAATTAACCCAGGATATGTATTAATATGGGGGGGGGGGGTGCCCAAACAGCTGTGCATCTCTATCAGTGTTATAGAGGACAAACAATGTATGAGTTTACCCTGTATATGCTTTATACAGGGTAAAACGGATTTATTTGGGGTTTGGATCCCATTGGGAGTTGGGCATCTGAGTGTTAAAATACAGGAACACTTCTTAAACTGCTTTCAGTTAAGTCTGCCACTTTGGGGCATGTGGTTCAGACCCTGGGTCTGCGTTGGAACAGACTGGCAGGTCTGGCTCAACAAGACAGGGTGCTGGAGTCCCAAGCTGGAAGGGAAAGCAGGTGCAGAAGTAGTCTTGGCACATCAGCTGGCAGCCCCAAGGGGGTTTCTGTGATCCAGCCCGTCACATTAGGAGCTTCCACAAAAGTGAAAGTTCTTTGCCTAAGCAGACTTCTCACCTATGTTCAGTTCCAGAGACTTCAACCCTCCTTTTGTTGAAGGACCCATCCTTCTCAGCTTGCAAAAGCTCTGCCCTCTTTGAGTTCGTCTAGTAACGAATGCCAAAAGGTGGCTTCTGTCCTTGCTTATATCCTTCAAAGCTCAATGAACTTGTTTCAAGAAGCAGGATGACCTCATGCTGTTCTTCTGTTCTTGTGAGCATCCCATCCCTCTGTATGCAAATAGAGCTTCCATTGTTTTCTTTCCACCATGTTTAATTGACACAGGAGACACCTATCTGGGAGGGAACCGGTTTCTCCCTGTTTGGCCACAGATTTGACAACACGGTATTGTTATGTACCCATATTTCCTCATACAGTGTTAATACAGACATTTCATAATGATGTTAATCACCAGGGTGTCATTAGCTTTCAAAAAAGACCTCACTCTGTACACTTTTATAATACAGTAGGATTTCAGTTGATTCAATTACTCATCACTTGAGGTTGAGCCCTCATCTTTATACTCCTGTAAATCTTTTAAATGGGTTCTGCTGAGGGTCACCCCTCAAAGTAAAGTTATTCAAGCTACGAGGAAAGCAACATGGAGTCTGGTGGGGAAGGAAGCTCCATGCTCTTTCTTCCCACACTTGTACTTACTGAAATGCAAACTGTTATGTTTCCTGCCATCTCTTCCCCCTGCTGCCTTGATGGCCCTGTTTACGGCTAGATGGAAACTGAGGTAAACACCCATTCCTTGCTTTAGGACAGACCTGGCAAACAACTCCCCTGACTTACTCACACTTCAGTCGTAATTCCAAAACTCTGAATACCCACTGCGTCCATACCTCATGAGAGAACATTAATGATCAGGTAGTTATTCATTATCAAATGATACCTCACAAGGCCTATTTTGTGCAAAGACTATTACACTGGTGTGTAGGGTGTGAACAGAAGGGTGCTTATGCTTAGTGTCACAGTGTCCTAGTACAAAATAGGAGCAGCCAGACTCTCTTATCTGGGACATTGGGCAGGAGGAGGCCACATCTATCCACATCCCTTGAAGGTGGAATCCCCTGTGAACTGGCCTATACTTCAACCTAAAAAGCAAGTCCATTTTTTATAGGCTTGGCTAATTACTACTGCAGATGTGTAAATGGTTTCAGTGAGATTGTGGCTGCTAGTGCAGGCTAGCGCAAAACACCAAAACCAAGTGAAGTAGTGTGAAAAGAGGCTCTGACAAGATAAAAATGATCCTGCCAGGAAAGCCCATTGTGGCCAGTCCAAAGGTTATGGGCTACTGCAGGAGTGGGTGGGTGAGGTTCAATGCCTGCAACGTGCCACTCCATTATGCAAGGTTTTTTATCACACTCTTCTTACAAAGACAAACTTTAGTTCTATCCTAGTCTGGGTGGGTGATTTTGTTACCAGAAAGAGACTATGGATCCTTCAATATAGATTCTTCTTCCACTCAAGCTTATCTGCTAATGGAGTCACAGGACTGCTTGTTTAGTTGATCTGACACCAATTCTCAGTAGAATTTAGAAATTTAGTCAAATTACTTCATTATCAAGAAATGTCAATTCATTTCAGGAGGACAATGTCCGGGGATACTCAGAGCCCAGTTGTACAGGCACAAGACTACTCCATGTTAAAACCAAAACCTAACATCCAGGGAATGATTTTGAAGCTATTCTACTTTCTCTAGAATTTAACCAGTTCTTATGCTACTATAACCATACATTTAAATAGTGATAAAAATCTTTACCTCACAAGTTAATTCAAAGCTCCTTCCCCTCTGTCTACGAAGCTGTCAATTTTCTTGACCACAAAAATCTGTAGGCTTTCTAAGATGAACTCTTTGAAACATTCAGGCATGGTCAACACCTAAAACTTTGACCTAAATAAGTTGCACAGTTTTTCTCTCTCTCTTACTCCCACTGTAAATGCAGCTAAGTCAAGGGAAGAATTCTTCCATCTACCCTGCTACCTACCGCCTCTCAAGGGGGTGGAGTTACTACAGAGGCAGGAAAACCCCTTCCCTCCTTGCCGTGAGTCAATGCTTTCTGTGCTACAGTAGCACTTGTAGCATAGACATGCCCTCAGGGTTTCTTGCAGTAACTTTTGCTACAGGGAAGCTGTTTCCTGTTCTAAATAGAACATAGCCTCTGTCAGCATAGCAGACAAAGACAGAAGGAAAGGTACCTCCCTCAATGACATTAGCTACATTGACAGAAGCACTCTAGTTAGTGTAATGGTTTTCTCCAGCCTCAGTGATCTCAACTGAGGCTTGGTTACCATTTGAAAGTTACGTTGGCATAGCTACATCGGTCAGGAGTATGGAAAAAAAAAACAAACACATCCCTGACCAACACAGCTATTCCGACAAAATCCCAGTATAGACACAGCTACCTCCATGGAAGAGTATTTTTGTCAGCATAGCTAACATCAGAGAAGTCTACACTTAAAAATTAGGGCTGTCGATTAACCGCAGTTAACTCACACGATTAACTCAAAAAAATTAATCATGATTTAAAAAGATCACAATTAACTGCACTGTTAAACAATAGAATCCCAACTGAAATTTATTAAAAATATTTTTGGATGTTTTTCTACATTTTAAAAATATATTGACTTCAATTACAACACAGAATACAAAGTGTACAGTGCTCACTTTATATTATTTTTATTACAAATACTTGCACTGTAAAAATGATAAACAAAAGAAATAGTATTTTTCAATTTCACCTCATACAAGTACTGTAGTGCAATCTTTATTGTGAAAGTGCAACTACAAATGTAGATTTTTTTGTTACATAACTGCACTCAAAAACAAAATGTTGGAGCGTAAAAGTCCAATCAGTCCTACTTCTTGTTCAACTAATCACTAAGACAAGCAAGTTTGTTTACATTTACAGGAGATAATGCTGCCCGCTTCTTATTTACAATGTCACCTGAAAGTGAGAACAGACGTTCACATGGCACTTTTGTAGCTGGCATTGCAAGGTACTTATATGCCAGATAAGCTAAACATTCGTATAAGCCTTCATGCTTCGGCTACCATTCCAGAGGACATGCTTCCATGCTGATGATGCTCATTTAAAAAAATAATGCATTAATTTAATGTGTGACTGAACTCCTTGGGGGGAGAATTGTATGCTTCCTGCTGTTTTACCCACATTCTGCCATGTATTTCATGTTATAGCAGTCTCAGATGATGACCCAGGATGTTGTTCGTTTTAAGAACAGTTTCACTGCAGATTTGTTAAAACACAAAAAAGGTACCAATCTGAGATTTTGAAAGATAGCTACAGCACTCAACCCAAGGTTTAAGAATCTGAAAAGCCTTCCAAAATCTCTGAGGGACAGGGTGTGGAGCATGCTTTCAGAAGTCTTACAAGAGCAACACTCCAATGCGGAAACTACAGAACCTGAACCATCAAAAAGGAAAATCAACCTTCTGCTGGGGCATTTGACTCAGATGATGAAAATGAAAACGTGTCAGTCCGCACTCCTTTGGATTGTTATCGAGCAGAACCCATCATCAGCATGGACGCATGTCCTCTGGAATGGTGGTTGAAGCATAAGGGACATCTGGCATGTAAATATCTTGCGATGCCAGCTACAACAGTGCCATGCGAATGCCTGTTCTCACTTTGAGGTGATATTGTAAACAAGAAGCGAGCAGCATTATCGCCTACAAATGTAAACAAACTTGTTTCTCTGAGCAATTGGCTGAACAAGAAGTAGGACTGAGTGGACTTGCAGGATCTACAATTTTACGTTGTTTTATTTTTGAATGCAGGGTTTTTTGTACATAATTCTACATTTGTAAGTTCAACTTTCATGATAAAGAGATTGCATTACAGTGCTTGTAATGGGGGAATTGAAAAATACTATTTCTTTTGTTTTTTTTTTACAGTGCAAATATTTGTAATAAAAAATAAATCTGAAGTACACTTTGTATTCTGGGTTGTAATGAAAATCAATATATTTGAAAATGTAGAAAACATCCAAAAATATTTAAAGAAATGGTGTTCAATTATTGTTTAACAACACGATTAACTGCACAATTAATCACGATTAATTTTTTTAACAGCATGATTAATTGTGATTAATTTTTTAATCACTTGACAGCCCTATTAAAGCTCAAACTGATCGAATAAGCCCTTTCATCTATTTAGCAAAAATCTACACTATGGTGTTATAACTGCATAGCCACAGATGTACTGCTTTAGCCTGCATATGCTCAAAATTCGAGGAGTTGGTGTTCCTACCCCGGCAGAAAAACATCTTCTGTCAGCATACACTCCATCTATACTAGGTAACTATGCTGTTATAGCCCCATCAACATAGGCTCCAGAGTGTAAACTAGCCTGTTAGTGATTCAGTGTAACTTCTAGACAACTCATAACCAGTGAAATACAAATACACATAACAGATTTTAGTCGACAAGAGGGTTTTAACACTGGTATGAAGCGTTTAGTTTAAACACAACCACGCCATCAACTGGGTAAACAATACACGGATATTTCACTAGGAGGGTGGTGAAGCACTGGAATGGGTTACCTAGGGAAGTGGTGGAATCTCCTTCCTTAGAGGTTTTTAAGGTCAGGCTTGACAAAGCCCTGGCTGGGATGATTTAGTTGGGGATTGGTCCTGCTTTGAGCAGGAGATTGGACTAGATGACCTCCTGAGGTCCCTTCCAACCCTGATAGTCTATGTTTCTATGATAAATGTCATTTTGCTACATATATCAGTTGGAGTTGGCATGGAGGTGATTTCTCCAGCTCAGCTTCACCACTGCGATGGCTGGCTCTAGATTCAGTGAGGAAGTTCAATCAGGTGATTCATTCAAGGTGCTGTGACAGCCGTATTCCTGTCCTCTGTGAGAATTTCTCAGTGGTGCTTGTCGGCAACCAGATTTCAGTTGTTACCCTGTAAGAGGTGCTCAACCTGGCCAGGCAAGTATGCTCCCACTCACAAGCACTGTCATGCAGATGTTTCTATTTCAGGAAGCGTGACATTTTATACCTTTTCTGATGGGCAAAGCTAATGTGGCCCAATCAGGAAGTGATCCAGACTTAGAGCAAAAATTTGGAAAGTCCAGCCAGGATATGAGTTATGTCCCTTCTCATCATCCAATGAGAAAACAAGGCCTCTTGCAACTTCAGAAAACTCCAGTGTCTTTGTGTAAAACACTTTGTGCCATTACCACTTAGGTCAGACACACTGGGCCATGCACTGAACGTCTGCTCGCTCAGCTCCAGTCAGCAACCTATTTCTGCAAATTACTTTCCGTGGGCCTCCTATGGTATGCTCCTTTGGCCCACTGTGTCTGACTCCATGCTCTTTCCATTTTAGCTGTCTGCAGCAATGCCCAGCAATGTTCTGGAAGTTAGAATAAAATCTCTATGGAAAGTCTCTTCCCCCTCCTGGATGGCTCTGTCCTTGAGTAGTAGTTCATAACGCAGCCATATACAGTTATTTGATTCACTTGCTTGGTCCACCAGCAACAGCAGAGAACAGTTAGTGAAATAACACAAGACAGCTCTATGCACCTTCATACCAGGACTTGTTTCCTACACCTCAGTGACAAGGTCAGTAGGATCACTTCACGTGTGACCCTCTCTCTGGGCACCTGCCAGTCACAAAGTTCACCAGGCCTCATAATCAATTAGGCCTTAGAGAACATTTCTCCTCATGCCAACAGAATGGATCAGCTTCTTTAATATCAAATATAGTTAGACCTTTGTTAAAGATTCATTACATATTTCTTATTGATCACGTTTCTATTTAAAATAGACAGCATGAGCAATTCCTGAGTCTTCTTTCAATCACACAGACAGGCTGTACCATCCCGTCCCTCAGACCAATCCATGCTGAGGTGGGACTGCAAATCCCACCTCTGGAGTGTCCTGTCTGGAACTGATGATTGTGGGGGGAAGTTCCTAGCTAGAGGTGTGTGTGTGTGAGAGAGAGAGAGGTGTGTGTGTTTGTGAGTTAGTGTGTGTTTGTGAGTGAGTGAGTGTGTGTGAGAGAGAGAGGTGGATCCTGGCTAGATGGCAGGGCAGGGAGTGTCCTGGTTGGATCCCAGCTACATGAGTCACACTAATGGAGTAGGCCGTGACCAATTTCTCTGAAGGCACAATAAGCTTATGGGCATCTCCACAATCCATCTGCCCGCCCTTTCCCCACAGTGCTCAGCCAAATTCTCTTCCTTGCCTCCATATGGACTCTCTGCTGGGCATCAAGGAGACAGGACCACAGCCTGGTCTCCATCTACTGGAGCTGTGCCAAGCCCACCGGCCCCCAGAAGCCCCTCAGGTCCTGGTGGTGGTAGAGAGGCATTAGCATGTGTGGCTAGGTGCCTGGTAAGGTTTGCCTGTTGGCTGAAGCCCTTGCCACATGTTGTGCAGCGGTATGGCTGTGCCCCAGTGTGCGTGTGCTGGTGCTTGGTCAGCGTGCTGGCGTTGCTGAAGCCCTTGCCGCAGTCGATGCAGCGGTACGGACGCTCCCCGGTGTGTGTGCGCCAATGCTGGGTCAGGGTGCTGGCGTTGCCGAAGCACTTGCCGCAGTCAGTGCATCGGAAGGGCCGCTCCCCGGTGTGCATGCGCCGGTGCTGGGTCAGCGTGCTGGCATTGCTGAAGCCCTTGCCGCAGTCGGTGCAGCGGTGTGGCCGCTCCCCGGTGTGTGTGCGTCGGTGCTGAGTCAGCGTCCAGGCGTTGCCGAAGCTCTTGCCGCAGTCGGCACAGAGGTAGGGCCGCTCCCCGGTGTGCGTGCGCCGGTGCCGGCTCAGCGAGGCGGCATCACAGAAGTCCTTGCGGCAGTCGGCACAGTGGTACGGCCACGCCTGGGTGTGCGTGCGCCGATGCCGGTGCAGTGACTTGGCCCAGCAGAAGCTCTGGCCGCAGTCATCACAGCGGTACAGCTGCTCCCCAGTGTGTGTGCGCTGATGTGCTGACAGGTGTGAGAGCTGAGCAAAGTCCTTGCCGCAGTCGACGCAGCGGTAGGGCCGCTCCCCGGTGTGTGTGCGCCAGTGCTGGTTCAGTGCAGAGGCTCTGATGAAGCCCTTGCCGCAGTCGGCGCAGCGGTACGGCCGCTCCCCGCTGTGCGTTCGCCGGTGCTGGGTCAGTGCGGAGGCGTTGCTGAACCTCTTGCCGCAGTCGACGCAGCCATGGGATTGCTGCCCCACAGCAAGGCTCTGGTGTGAAGCCAGGTCTGGTCTCTGGCTGAGTCCATCCCCACACTTGGCATGGGGATTGACTTCATCCTGTCCATGGTTCTCCCCGGGGGCCGTGAGATCCTGCTTTCCTCCCACACTCTCCCCACATTCAGACCGTCTCCTCGTTCCTCTCCGGATCCCGTGCCCTGTTGGAGAGAGCAGAGGGAATTCTGGTGTTGGCTCACGGTTAGGTTTGTCAAAGTGAGAAAAATCTCATTGATAGCTCGACTGTCCCATTTGTCCGTGACTTGTCCGTGACTCATCCCGCAATAGTGATTCCTGACCCACGGGGCTGGGCCCAAAGCCCTGCACCAGGCAGTGTAACCTGGCAGCCAGGGCCAAAGTGCCACTCACATTTGCCCCTCTGTCCCACCCATGACAGGTCAAACCTGAGCCCCACGGGACAGGAGCTCTTGCTGAGGGGTGAGGGCAGTGAACCAGGACAAGCCCTATAGCCAGGACCTCCAGGGACTAACACTGTGGAGTGAGCATGGGGCAGGCTCACTCGAGTCTCCCCCCACACCCCCCAGCCTCTCCACACCAGGACATGGTGCTGGGTTGAGGGTGCTGCTGTGAATGCTTGGTGCCCATTTGATAAAACATGCTGTGACAAATCTGCAGCCTAACTTATGGTGGTTCTACCTAACTTGTTTGTGCAGCACCTAGCGCCTGCTCCCACACGAGCATGCACCTCGTGTCTCATTTTATGCTTAAATTGTAGAGTGCCTAGGAAACGGGCAGCAACTGGTACAACACGGCCCTGTCCAGGACCAGGACCCCTCCATGCGAATGCAGTACAAACAGGGTCCGGTTTTTCTTTTCAAACTGATTTAGTTTTTATTTCAATCAGAGGATTTTATGTTGCTGGTTCTTCTCTTTCTCCCCATTTTGTCGCATGAAGCCTGCTCCCCCGTTTTGGTACTGTTTTAACTATGCCACTTTGAAACCAGTTTAGTTAAAGGGCTACAGCCCTCTAATGTGGACACAGTTAGACCAGTATAAAGGGGCTTAGAACAACACGGCTTATTCCAGTGGGGGAGTGAGTCCTTTTCGAGATGTCATTCCCCCTGGGCCTGATGTTTCATTCCTTGTGCAAAACTTAAACTGGACGTTTGTTTTTTTTCTCGCAGGTGTAGGGGAAGGGACAAATTACTCAGGATTTAAGTGATGTAGCCTGAAACCACTTTTGTATTGTTTTACAAGCCAATCAATGGATATTGTTAAGCGGGAAGGTGTTCATGGCTCCTACACAGCGGGCCTGTGATCTACAGACAAGCACGGACCTCATTTAGGCTGATGGGCGAGCTAAGCAATAGCACTGAAGCAATGTTAGTTTGAAGTGACAAAGGGTTTGTGCTACTGAGGGAGCGGGAAGAGAGGGGGATGAGAGAGAGGCTGTCCCACTGCACTCCCTCATGTAGATCCAATGCCTCAGTGCCCTTCCCATATTGCCAGGAGTCCTGGTTGAATGGCAGAGGGAAATGGCTCAGAACTCATTCTAGGGCAAGAATCCTATCCGCAAGGCAGCCTAGAAGAGAGCTTTGTGGACTGTGGACCAGCAGGCCTGTCTCACCCCCCAGCTCTGCAGAATCTGATCACTTGACACACAGATGGAAGTTATCCTCACGGCCTCACAGCCCTCCCCATTACACAGAGGGTGAGCTGATGCACAGGGAGTGCTGTAATGATGCGGTTTAGGAACTGAATCCAGAACTTATGAATCCACTCCAATGTTCTACCTCTGTGTAAACATAGCCCCCCATGTCCTTCCCTCATGAGCGCTCTCTTTCCCTCAGCACCCCTCAAATCCCCCACCACACTGTCACACACCACTACCCCCCACATCCCATCTCATCACCTCCCCATCTCCAGTTCATGTCTCTTTCACTGCTTTGAGGCCCCATCTCTCTTAGGTCCCGTCCTGGGTCATAGATATCAAGCCCAGAGAAGCCCACTGAGCCCATCCAGCCCAGCCTCCTGCCTAACCGAGCCAGAGAATCTCCCCAGCGATTCCTGCCTCTGGCCCAATAACTCCTGGCTGAGCTAGAGCAGGGCTTTAAGAGAGAGATGCCCCATCTCCACGGACAGACTCCCAGTGACGGAGAATCCATCCCGTCCCTAGGGGAGCTGTTCCAGTGGTGAATTCTCTCTTCCCTCCACGCCCCCCCGGTAAGGGGTTGGGTTATGATGACTTACCTCGGGAGGGGCTCTCAGGCCCTGAGCTTTCCCTGGAGTTCTCGGCATCCTGGATCCAGAGCTCTGCCTCCCCTACCTCAATCCGGTGGATTAAGTCCGGTGTGGAACCTGAATAGCCTGTTTGGGGGGAAAGAATCAGTTTTATTACTAATGTCTTGTCTACACAACACAGTTTTGTTGACAAAACAGTGGAGGTGTACACACTACAATGAAACTTTTGGTGACAAATAAAACCACCTCAATGAGAGGCATAGAGCTTTTTGAGGCAAAGTTTTAGAGACAAAGTGTCAGTGTAGACACTGTGCTTGATTATGTCGCTGTAAGTGTCCTCCAGGAGGTGCCCCACAATGCCCATCCTGACCACTCTGGTCAACAGTTTGAACTTCGCTGCCCTGCGGCCAGGTACACAGGCATCCACCCCTTCCCATTAAAGCCCTGTAAATTTTTGAAATTCCACTTCCTGTTTGGTCGGCCTGGAGAGCTCACATTGCATCTTCCCAGCTGATCATGGTGGCTCCTCATGGCAAATGCGCTCCTGCTTGGACCACTGTGGATCTGTTGGATCTGCTCGGTATATGAGGAGAGGAGGCTGTGCAGTCCCAGCTGTAGGAAGTTCGATACCTACAGGCACATTTCTCATGGCATCTGTGAACAGGGCTATGATAGAGACATGCTGCAGTGCAGAGCGAAGATACAGGAGCTGAGGCAGGCGTACCAGAAGGCAAGGGATGCCAACCGTCACTCTGGTGCTGTACCAAAACCCCGCCGCTTCTATAAGGAGCGGGATGCCATCCTTGCTGGTGACCCCACTTCCACTGTCCCGTGGATACTTCAGCAGGGCTGGAGGTAGTGAAAAGTGAACCTAACCCAGAAGATGAGATAATGGACGAGGAGGTGGCGATTGCAGTCTCCACGTGGGGTGGTGAGTCAGGACCTCTTCTCCACTCTGAAGGAGTCTACCCAGTCCCTCTCTGCCGAGCAGGAAGCAGGAGAGGAGACCCTGGTAAGTGACTTTCTTGAGTTGATGCTGTTCGTTTATATGATGTCCAGCTTCCCTTCGCTTTGCATAGTGCGGAAGTGGGTGAAGGGTTAGAAATCTAGTAGCTGTGTTTCTGCGCACTGCACATTTCCCTGTGCAGCTAAGCACTGCAGCAGAACAGTGTGTTGATACATACTGAGATTTCATGGGAATCTTCCAGAGAGATCTCTAGGAGACTTTGTAGGAACTTTCCTGTGCTACTCAGCCATCCCTTGTTCAGGGACCAAAGTGGCAGAGATATGAGCAGCATAGGGACCAGGTCTGAACCCACAAGCATGCAGCAGATGCATCCTTGCATCCTTTCTCACACTCAGGAATCAGATATCAGTTTTAATGACCCTCGCTGGTGGAAAAGGGTGGGAGAATTTACAATATTGTCCCTAGTCACCTGCACCGCAACCCTTGAATCACCACCACTGCTCTTTTTCCAAGCTGGAACACCCCCGCTCCTAACACACACACACACACATTGGGCCAAACTCATCATGCTCAGGGTGTTCGCAAAGATGTCTGCCTGCAGAGGGTCTGTGAGAAACTGCTTGTGATGTTACAAGCGGTGCATTTTACTTTAATGATTCAATGGGGTTTGTGAACTAACAATCATGATTCTGTGTATTGTTTCTTGTGCTTCTGCAGATGTGGCCTTCAGGGGAACCCTTGCACACCAGCAGGCGCCTCTCCCACATAAGAAAGCTGTGACGGGTTTGGGCCCTTTGGGGTGTCACTCAATGTGCTGGGATGCGACTGAGTCAGCCTGGGTCCCCTTTACCTGGACTTGCTGGGTTAGGTTCACAAGCCTCGTCCAGCCAAGCACACAGGCAGGCCCACACCCAGCTGCACAGAGAGACACAGATCCGCTCTGGAAAGATTCAGCCGTCAGGGCTTGCCCCAACGCTGTGGTGCCCACTCCCTTTAAGGGGTGCAGACTCAAAGGTTTTATGAAATTTGCCCTCTCCCTCAATGTGGAGGGAGAGATGCACAACCTCTTTCCCCCCCCCCATTAGAAATTAAATAAACTGGCTTATATTATAAACAAGAAATAAGTTTAACAGCTACAAAAGGTCACTTTCAAGTAAGTATAAGAGATTACAGACAGTACAAAGCAGCTTACTGACCAAATAAAGCAAAATACGCAAGCTAAGCTCAATATACTTAAGAAACAGGTTACAAAATGTAAATTCTCACCCTAAATATTATTTTAGGCAGGTTGCAAAGTTTCTGCTGTTCAGAGTTCCAGTTCTATTCCTTTTCAGACTGAACCTGTGTCTCAGTCTGGACTTCCCCCTTGCCTTCCCTTCAGGTGGCTTTTGCAGTCTTTCTTCTTGGGCAGACAGGCCATGGAGAGGAATCCTCCCATTTACCTTCCTCCCCACCCTTAAATAGGATTTACATAAGGTGGGATTCCTTTGTTTCCCAAACTTGACCCCTCACCCTTCCCTTCCAGTGGAAAGTTACAGGCAACATTTAGTATCAGGTGACAAGACCACCTGACTCTGTAGTATCACGGCGTCCATGAGTCAGTGGCAGTATGGTGCATCCGCAGGAAGCCTTTTCACAGTCCATTGTCTTCGCTGAGGGGTCATCAGCCTTGCCTGGCTTTTCCACTGTTGTACCTGAAGTGTTCACAGTAGGCGTCACCCAAAGTAGCATAGTTGAAATACAGATACATAGTCAATATTCCCACCTTCAGATACAGAAATGATACAGGCATACTAATTGGATAATTGCATTCAGTAAATTATAGCCTTTCCACTGATATCTTACAAGACCCATATTGCATAAAGTACAGCTCAGTTATGTCATATTCATATCAGAAGTATATTTTCATAAAGACTATGGAGTGAAACGTTACAAAAGCATCCAAGGCGGAGCACAGAGGACATGTTCCAGGAGATGCTATAGTTCTCTGACACAGAAAAATGGGAGTGCAGGGAGTAGATAGAAATGGAAAGGTGGGACAGAAAAGAAAATCAGGAGATTGTTCAAAAGGCCACTGAGTGGATGATAAAAGTAATGGAGGAGCAAAGAGAGATGCTGAAGTCCCTAAACATGCTCCATTCTGAACAGATGCATGCTCGCCTCCCCCTGTAGCCGCTTCAGAATGGTTTTCCGTACCCTCCCCAAACTCTTCCCACACATTCCTTTCAACTTTCTGGGACTTCTCGGTTCACTCCACTCCTTTGGACAGCTTCCAAAATGATACTGGATTTATGCACCGCTATGACAGTCTGCCTTTCACTGTACCTCCCTTCCCACCAAGCCTTTGTGTGTGTGTTAATTGGTGTTTAATAAAAACAAAATATCTGAAAGATAACTAATCTTTATTTGTGTACTACAAATTGTGATAGCAGCTAGCAGTAAAACGTATACAGGCAGTTTAGTCATTTTCTTCCTGAAAACTCAGTCTACGAACCATTGCAAGTGTTTCGTAATTAAACTTGACTTAATGAAGCACAGCAGACTGCTATATAGAAATATACACCACTGGCTCTCATTCTCAAAATGTTGCCTCAAAGCCTCCCTGATTCAGATTGTGTTCTCTCAAATTGTGCCTCTCTAATAGCCCTGGCATCAAGCTGCCCAAAAATCAGCAGCCAGGCGATCTGCCTCTGTGCTCCAACCCTGAGCAAACCTTTCACTCTTAGGTTCACAACTATTATGCAATGTACAGCAAGCGGCTATGACCACGGGAATATTTTCCTGAGTGAGGTCTAACCTCCCATAAAGGCATCACCAATGCACCTTTAATCTGCCAAACACACACACCATGATCAGTCTGCACACGCTCAGCCTATTGTTGAGGCACTTCTGGCTGCTGTCCAGGTTTTCTGTGTAAGTATTTATGAGACATGGGAGTAACGGGTATGCTGGGTCTTCCAGGATCACTATGGGCATTTCAACATCTCCCAGTGGACTCTTCTGGTCTGGAAAGAAAGTCCCTGCTTGCAGCTTTCTGTACAGGCCAGTGTTCCTGAAGATGCATGCATCATTCACTTTCCTGGACCACCCCACGCTAATGTCAATGAAACGCCCACAAAACCATGAAACATACTGACGTATTCTGCGGCAATGTGGTCCAGTTCCAAAATTGGGATATGCGTGCCATCTATCGTCCCTCCACATTTAGGGAAACCCATTTCCGCAAAGCCACCCACTATTTCACGCACATTGCCAAGAGTCATGGTCCTTCGTAGCAGGATGCGATTAATGGCCCTGCACACTCGTGCTAACACAGCCCCAGTGGTCAACTGCCTAACTCCAAACTGATTCATGACCAACTGGTAGCAGTCAGGAGTCGCCAGCTTCCTAAATGCAATCGCCACTTGCTTCTCTACCAAGAGTGAAGCTCTCATTTTGATGTCCTTGCGTTGCAGTGCTGGGGCAAGCGCTGCACAAAGTTCCAGGAAGGTGGCTTTCCGCATTTGAAAGTTCTGCAGCTGCTGCTCTTCATCCCAGACCGGCATAACGATGCAATTGCATCACTCAGTGCTTGTTTCCTTAGCCCAAAAGAGATGGTTCACCATGTGCAGCTGCACCATGAATGCCAAAAGTATCTGGCATTGTTTCTATCCATGGCCCACAGCAGGTCAGGCAGCTCTGACATGTTCAGATAGGAACCTCATGATGAAGTGCAATGCAATCTGCGATGGGCTAATGACAGGTAACAGAGCTGTGTGGGATCCATCCTTTCACACAGAGATGGCAGGCGCACAGTAAACAAGCGCTGTTATAAAATACAATGAAACGCACTCAGAAGAGCACAGAATGCTGGGACAGAAAACAATGCATCATGGGACATTGAGTCCACACCCATGATGTGCTGCAATCTACTTGGCCAACCCACAAGTTGTAAGAGCATAAGGTGGTGAGTAGCACTGTGGGATAGCTACCCACAGTGCACTGCTCTTACAGTGAATGCTAGGGCACCAAGCGTGGATGCGTTCTGCTGACAGAGGGAGTGCAGTGTGAATATGCAATAGAGATATTATAGCACAGGGGTAGGCAACCTATGGCACGGGTGCCGAAGGCGGCACACGAGCTGATTTTCAGTGGCACTCACACTGCCAGTGTCCTGGCCACCGGTCCGGGAGGCTCTGCATTTTAATTTAATTTTAAATGAAGCTTCTTAAACATTTTGAAACCTTATTTACTTTACATACAACAATAGTTTAGTTATACATTATAGACTTAAAGAAAGAGAACTCTGAAAAACATTAAATTGTATTACTGGCATATGAGACCTTAAATTAGAGCGAATAAATGAAGACTCGGCACACCACTTCTGAAAGGTTGCCGAACCATTATAGCACTTTTTGGTCGTCGACATAACTTTTGCTGTCATAATACTGTAGTGTAGACAAGGCCTAAGCTTTTGGGGGCAGAGAGCTACATTTATAATATGTCTGTGAAGCACCTGGCACAACAGGGACCTGATCTCTGGCACTGTGTGCGCAGCGAGTGGCATGACGGGGCCCTAATCTCGGTCACTGATTTAGAAGAAAGTAAAAAATATCCCAAGCAGGACAATAATGGAACAAACCTTCCTTAGGAGAGATTTCATCCCATACTCCTCCTGCTGAGTTTAGTTCATACTCTGAAGCAGCAAGGTCTATAATCCTTCTCAACTTGCAAGAGTTGCTTATTTTTAAGACCTTTATTAGGGTAACTCTAAATGTTCTAGAGAAATATTCCGTCTTTGTCTCAGTGCTATCTAGCACCAGTGTGATCCACAGGACACCTGTGTGACACAGATTTCCCTTTACCCATTGAAATATCATTGAACATCCCTTTTTCCTCAGATTAGGAGACAGGGTGAACAGAAAGTCCCCCACTATCTTCTCTCTCCTGGCCATTATTTCCATGTACCCAATTGTCTCCTGAAAAAAATTTCAGGAAAAAAGTTTTTGGAAGCGTTTGCTTCTTTGCCGTCTTATTATTGTTTTCAACAGCTCTTTGCAGCATGTCATTAAGAGACCGGCCATAGTGTGTTATGCAGGTATTGTTAGATGACACTACTACGTAGACCTGCATGTTTTTTTGCTTAGGGGGCAAGTACTGTTCAACTGCACGGTTGTTAAATTTATGATGTACTTTCTTTTTCAGAGGAGTGGGCTGGGGGGGGGTGGAGGGGAGAGGCTGTGCAAGCAGCAGGAGAGTTTTTGTAAGGTGTGAGGGCTTTTTCTGCAGCCATATTAGGAGACCAGCAGCCATGAGCCAAGAAGCAGAAGTCACATCTGCACATTCCATCTAAATTACGTTAAAACAATGTAATATCAGGCTGTTAAGAAGACTCCTGTCCGAATAGCACCCACCATCACCAGCTAAAGAAACAGATCTTACGACGGTTAAAGAAAACTTTGTTTGATAGCATTCTGTCTGGTAAGGAATCATTTATCAACAGTTGTGGGTGTGAAATCTCATCTTTGTTTTACCTTTACGGTCCCTACTTCGCTATTGTTTATCTGTATGGTTTCTGTCTGGTTCTTTGATTGTTTCTGTCTGTTGCATAATTAATTTTACATTTAAATCAACTCAAGTATGATTGGATTTAGAATTGTTTCCCAATATGTTAAGATTGGCCAAAGACTTATTTTGTAGTATTTTACTTTAAAATGATTTGTAAAAAGGTACAGCTAAGTAGGACTCACGTTTCACTATATAAACTAGGGTCCAAAAAGAACTTCCTTGGAACCAAATCCAGAACACAGTCCCAAGATCAGAGCTGCCAGACCTCAACACCCCCAGAAGCTGGAGTCCCCGGACAAGCTGATCCTGAGTGGCCAGCAGGAAAAGTTTGTCTGCCTTATTGGGAGTGGTGAGGCTTGTATGCTTAGTGTGAGCATTCCATTTTGGTGATTGTTAATAAATAGAGGTTCAGGATATTACTGTGTAAGGTTCTTTCACTAGTTTAAAAAAACCCCAAAAAACCCAAAACCCAACCACAAACATGCAGAGTGTAAAGTTACACCCTGAGCTCTAGGAACTGGGTAAGGATGCGTGCCCTAGAGTGTGTGGATAACATTTTCTCCATGCCTTGAGGCAGAGTTGCTGCCATCGGTGTTTGCTACCACTGCTGTGCCAGGACTGAGGAACATAATGAAAATAAACAAGTTAAACTAAAATTACCCACAGGCTCCATAGACCTGAGTTCTCCAACAGGAAGCCGACCTGAAAGGCGCTGATGAGGGTTGTCCATTAATCTCAGTTAACTTATACAATTAACTCAAAAAAATTAATTTAAATTAAAAATTTGCAATTAAATGCACTGTTAAACAATAGAATCCCAATTGAAATTTATTAAATATTTTTGGATGTTTTTCTACATTTAAAAATATATTGACTTCGATTACAACACAGAAAGCAAATTGTTATTTTTATTACAAATATTTGCAGTGTAAAAATGATAAACAAAAGAAATAGTATTTTTCAATTCATCTCATACAAGTACTGTAGTGCAATCTTTATTGTGAAAGTGCAACTTACAAATGTAGCATATCTGGCACATAAATACCTTGCAATGCCAGCTACAAAAGTGCCATGTGAACGTCTGTTCTCACTTTCAGATGACATTGTAAATAAGAAGCGGGCAGCATTATCTCCCGTAAATGTAAACAAATTTGCTTGTCTTAGCGGTTGGTTGAACAAGAAGTAGGACTGAGTGGACTTTTATGCTCTAACATTATTTTGTTTTTGAGTGCTGTTATGTAACAACAACAACAACAACAATCTACATTTGTAAGTTGGACTTTCACAATAAAGATTGCACTACAAGACTTGTATGGGGTGAATTGAAAAATACTATTTCTTTTGTTTTTTTACTCGGCAAATATTTGTAATAAAAAATAAATATAAAGTAGCACTGTCCATTTTGTATTCTGTGTTGTAATTGAAATCAATATATTTGAAAATGTAGAAAACATCCACAAATATTTAAATGGTAATTCTATTATTAAAAGTGCGACTGTGATAAATTTTTTTAATCGCTTGACAGCCCCAGTACTGACATTTGCCACCACTTGGCCACTCGGTGGCACATGGCAGCCAAGGCTTCAAGGGAACCTAGACATGCATAGCTGCGAATAAAAGAGGGGAAATTGGTCCTTACCCAGGGAAACGAGCGCCTGGTAATTCCTCAGCATCTGGTCCCGGTACAGCTGCTGCTCTGGCTGGGATAGGAGCTCCCACTCCTCCCGAGTGAAATACAGAGCGATGTCCTCAAACGCCACCTGGAGCTGCTGGCAACAAGCGTTACACACTCAGCACCTTCCGCTCCAGCTCCCAGTCCGGAGTTTCAGCAGGGGACGCGGTTTCTAGGGGAGCGACTCCCAGGGAACCCCCCGCCCAGCACCTGTGATCCAGGGAGACTTCCTCCCCCCCCTCCGCCGCACAGCTCCCGCAGGGACCCGGGGCCCTGCTGGCCGGGGACAGGAGTCGCCCTCGGCTCCCCGCGGGGCTCTGGGAAGGGCCCGAATCCCAGGGCAGGGAACAGGCTCCTCCCCCATCCCCGGCCAGAGTCCCCACCTCCGCCCCAGGCCTGTGCTCAGCCCCGCTCCCACCCCTATTCAGGCGCCTCAGGCTCCTTTGTCAGGCCAGGACCTTCAGGGTAAAGAGGTTGCGCCCGGCTCAGCATGTCTGCCTGGCCAGGGCTCTCCCCTTCCTAGTCCCCAGGGACGCTCCCGGCTTTCCCCAGCTGCGCTGGTGCAAAATGGGACCCCGGGCCCTGCCTGGCCATGCAGCTGCCTGCCCAAGGGCAGCGCTACCCCCCAGGAGCTGCTGCAACTCCTGGCCCCAGGGTCACTAGAGCAGGAAGGATCCAGGTCCCGGCCCCCCTCGGCCCCCAGCTGGGATCAGCCAGTGCCCAGGGGAGTCACTGCCCCCAGCAAGCTCCCGGCCAGCATCCTACCTGTGCCGGCCCCGCTGCAGCCATCACCATGGTCTGGGGCTATTGGGGTCTGGGGCAAGGGGGGTCCTTGGCAGCAGGGACCGGACAGACCGGGCGTGTCCCTTCAGACAGACAACCTGGAGAGAGGAGAGAAGGGGCCTAGTCAGTGCCCAGGGAATCCCCCGAGGAGAGCGGGACCCCGTTATTCTGGGCCTGGGGCAGGTGTGACATTCCCAGTAACATCCCGGGGAGGGGGGCTAGGATTACACCCCCCCCGTCACTGCCCTACTACGGGGTGGAAATAAAGCCCCGGGTTAGCTCAGCCGCAGAGCCCCTGCTGCATTGGCGCTGGCTGGGGGGAAGAGGGTCTCTCCAGCCCCGCTCGACTCCGACCCCCCCACCAGCAGCCGCTTTCTCCGGGCAGCGATTTCCTGCCTCCGCGGCTGTATCCTCCCTCTCCTGCGCCCCGCTCACCGACCGATCCCCGGGCTGCAGCGGGGACCTGCCCTGTGCACGGGCCGGGCTGGGGACCCAGGTGTCCGGCCTGGCACGGGAAGGCTCCTGGGCCCCGCCTGCTCCAGGGCGGACTTAGCGCCCCGGCCTTTAACCCTTCCCGCGCCGCGCAGACCTGTGCGGGCCGGAGAGTCCCGGCTGGGCTGGAGGCGGGAGCTGCCCCGCCCCCTTCTCCAAGAGGCAGGGGCCTGGCGGGGGCTCTCTGGGGCTGGAAACGGGGCCATGCGGGGCAACAGTGGGCCTGGGAACCCAGGCGTCCGGCGCTGGGACACGTGGGTCAGGTACAATCCCCGCCCCGAGCCAGGCCGGAAGCGAGCGGAGGCTGGAGGGGGTCGGGGCAGCCATCCTCTCCCACTTGTGCAGGGCCAGGGCCTTGGCCAAAACAATTCTAAGCAGAATTACTGTGATACGAATTACCTCTCTCTCTCTTCCACATTAAACCCAAAATATAATATTCAGAAAGCTCTTCTAATTTCTCTGGAATTTAACCAGTATTATGTAGCGTGACTGTATTTCCCTAAACTGAAAATGGGACTCTGCACCCAGGTAAGCAGCCACGCCAGTAGGGTGACCAGATGTCTTGATTTTATAGGGACAGTCCTGATTTTGGGTCTTTTTCTTATATAGGCTCCTATTACCCCCCCTACCCCCATCCTGATTTTTCACATTTGCTGTCTGGTCACCCTAGATGCCAGGCAGCCTGGTGGCTGTGCTATCTGATAAGCTCACCAATGCAGAGATGTTAGATAGGAGTGAGAAAGGCCCATGAGAAATCAGGCTTTTCCCATCAGAAAAAGCTCATGCTCTGTGATGTGGGGTGCAGGGGTCATCGTTAGCATGGTGATGTACAATGAGAAGGGGAGTTGGGGCAGTTTAAAATCCAGGGTCCAGTATACTCTAAAACAGCATTTATCCTCTTGTGTGATGATCATTACTTTGGGGTCTTGGATGTGAAGAATATGTAGGGGGTAAGATATTTCTGTGACCGTTGCTACATGACCTATAACCCTAACAATAGCCAGGTATGCCACCAGAGCTGCAGTATGTTACCCGCCCCAAATTCTCTGTTACTCACACACTCTGGGGGCACCCACCCTTACCTGTTCCTAGGGCTCAGACGTAACCTTACACTCTACGGGTTTGCGGGATCTTTTACCAGTGAAGAGACTTACACAGTAATATCCTTATCCTCTATTATTAATAATCACCAAAACCAAAATGCTCACGCTCAGCATACAATGCTCACCACTCCCAATAAGGCAGACGAACTTTTCCTGCTGGCGACTCAGGATTAGGTTCATGCAGTGGAAAATACAGTAGGAAGATATATGTATACACAGAGAACATGAAAAAATGGGTGTTGCCATACCCACTATAAGGAGAATGATCAGTTAAGGGGAGCCATTATCAGCCAGAGAAAAACAAAAACAAAACCTTTTGTGGTGATAATCAGGATGGCCCATTTCCAACAGTTGACAAGAAGGTGTGCGTAACAGTAGAGGGAAAAATAAACATGGGGAAATAGTTTTACTTTGTGTTATGACCCATCCACTCCCAGTCTTTATTCAAGCCTAATTTAATGGCGTCAAGTTTGCAAATTAATTCCAATTCAGCAGTTTCTTGTTGGAGTCTGTTTTTGAAGTTTTTTTTGTTGTAATATTGTGACTTTTAGGTCTGTAATCGAGCGACCAGGGAGACTGAAGTGTTCTCCAACTGGTTTTTGAATGTTATAATTCTTGATATCTGATTTGTGTCCATTTACTCTTTTACGTAGAGACTGTCATTCACAAAGTAAAACTATTTTCCCATGTTTATTTCCTCCTCCTACTGTTACTCACACCTTGTCAACTGTTGGAAATAGGCCATCTTGATTATCACTACAAAAGGTTTTTTTTTCTCCTGCTGATAATAGCTCACCTTAACTGATCACTCTTGTTATAGTGGGCATGGCAACCAGCAGCGGCTCCAGGCCCTAGCGCTCCAAGTGCGTGCCTGGGGTGGCAAGCCGCGGGGGCGCCCTGCCGATCCCTGCCAGGGCGGCAGTCAGGCAGCCTTCAGCAGCATGCCTACGGGAGGTCTGCCAGTTCCGCGGATTCGGCGGCAATTCAGCGGCAGGTATGCCAAAGCCGAAGGACCGGAGACCTCTGGCAGGCGTGCCACTGAAGGCAGCCTGCCTGCCGTGCTTGGGGCAGCTAAAAAGCTAGAGCCACCCCTGATGGCAACACCCATTTTTAAAACAAGAGGCTTCAAACTTGCTTAAAACTGTAAATATATCAATAAAACATTGTGTTCAAGTGATACTCTCTATATATTATGGCTAGGGAAACTAAAGTTCAGGGTTTCATTTTAATCACCGAAAAATGTGGATTTTTATGTTTTTTATGAGAAATATTGCAGTTCTTTTTTCACGGAAAACTAGGATCCCTGGTGATGTTGAAGACTGTGATGATCTAAACCAGTGGTTCTCAACACGTGGGCCGCATGTGGTCCAATTAGCACACAGCTGTGGCCCAAGTGTGTGCTAAAAAAAATTCAAAATTTGCTGCTCTGGTCTGGCAGGGGGCAGGGCTGGCTGAGAGGGAGACAGTGTCTTGCAGCCTGCAGCAGCGCTTCTGCCAGCAGGGGACTGGTGAGTGCCGCAGTGGGGTAGAGGGCAGGAGAGTGGGTCCGTGGGTAAGTTTTTTGGGGGGAGGGCTCTGGCAATTAGGCATTTGCCCCAGGTTTTAGGTGGGCCTTCACTCCTGACCCCCTTCTTGGGTCCTGGCTGCCAGCCCCACCAGGTGCTATGCTCCTGGCTGGCGCAGGAGTCCCAGCTGCTGCCTGGCCCCGTGTGGCGGGGTCTGGGTTCCCGCTGCTGTGCAGCTCCCCTCCTGGCCCCACTCTGAGCAGGGGTGCTGGGCATAAGGGACTGTGAGTGATTTTAGGCTGGGGGGGCATTGTGATTCTCAACCTGTGGCCCACAATGATAAACAGGTTGAGTACCACTGATCTAGACAGACATCTATGTTTCATGGTCAACAACTCAACATCGGTGCAACCAAGGCATCAGAAAAGTAAATTGTGTATGTTGTGTGCAAGGGACCCCTGACCAGATCCCTAGTTACATTTTTGCAAAGCAAGATCTGCTGGCAGTTTACGGGTGTGGAATGTGTTGCAGCCTTTGCCAGGACCTTTCTGGCTAAGCTCTTTTGGAACCGCATCTTCCTAGCTCCCTGCTGCAAAGGGGATGACAGGCACATTATCCTGAGACAGCTCTTGAAGGAGAAGATGGATGTAAATCAGGTCGCGCAATAAGGCAAAGTCCTGGTTGTGAAGGTGAAGGCCTTGGACATTTGTTTTATTGATTCTTCCTACTCTTACCTATGAAGCTCAGCCAGCTAATGCAGGCCCTGGGCTCGGCCTGGGACAAAGGGTATTTTCCTCATTCCTCATTAACACTTTAAAACTGAAGACTAGGTCAGGGCTATGGCAGACTACAGTGCAGATTGCATGATGCCCCAGTTTCTCTGAGAGGGAAGGTGTAGATTTACACAGAGAGCTTGTCAAGGTGAACCTGGCTAAAAGGCAAATTGCAGAATTGTTTCTGAACTGGCTGTGGGGGAAGCTCGGACAGAGATCAAACCTGCCCAACACCACCCTCCTGAGAGACACAGACCAGCTCCAGGAGTACCTGTTTTGCCCCAGTGTATAAGGTTCCTTCCTGTGAGTTTATCAACAATGAAACAGCCTGTCTGGGCTGGAAGTACATAGTCCCTTCAAGGCCTGCATTTCTATGATTTCCGCTGAAACTTTCCAGAACATTCAGCCTGAGGCAGGCATCCGGCATGAAGCATTTCAGCCCAAATGGCTCAAGTCTGAAAAAGCCATAAGTAACTGAAGCCAGGGTCTTAAAGTGAATGCACCAGGCAACTTTAACTAGGCACCATTCTACCTAGGATGTGTCCCTCTTGTTTACAGCTGGCCAGCAGTAACACCTCCGGGCTGATGTGTGGAGGAGATACATGGCTGCCTGAGGAGCTGTCCCCCCACCCTCCACACTAGACCTGGGCAGACTTCTCCCCACCCACTGTGGAAGAGCAGAGTGGGGGCTATGACACATGGACCCCTGCAGGGATCAAACCCCAAATGTGCAGCCTACATTGTACCTTCCTGTCACAGGCCTGAGGGCTCTGGTTCCTACTCCTTGGCAGCGTGATGGTGGTGGTGGGTTAGAGGGAGATGGAGGGAACCTGTTTCAGTCACTGGCAGTTTTAGCTCTTGCCTGAATAGCTCCTAGGAGCTGAAATGCCCCTAAGTGGCAAGAGCAACACGGCCTGAGAGCTCAACCCCTGCTCCTAGCCACAGCCAGCCTGACCCACCCCCCAGGAGCAGCCAGAGCTGGCAGCAGCCCAGCCAGAGCATCCCCCCAGCTGATGGCAAGAAGCAGCCATTAACCCCCTCCTAGCCTTTAGCAAGCAACAGCCAGCACTGGGCCCAACAACCCGGCCACAGCTCTCCTCCACCCAGCCCAGGACAAGGAGCACAGGGGCAGAGCCTCAAGAACCCACGAAACATCCCCAGACATCAGCCTCAGGGGAGGTCAGAGCCAGCTGGGAGCAGCGCCAAGATCCAGAGCTGACTCTAAGGCCAGAAGGGACTGTTATGATCATCTAGGCGGTTCTCTTGGCTCCCCCAGCGTTTGCATATGCTGCATCCTCATCAGGCTTAAGCTCTAGTGACCTCTCCTCCATGCAAATAAAGCTGTGTATATTCAAATATGCAAATTGAAGCATTAAGTCACTTGTGCACAGTCTCCTGCTTTCTGAGCATCCAGCTGGACTTAGATTGGCAGTGTCACAGACTCTCACAATTTGTTTGTGAGTTTCATGAAGTTTGGTGTTTTTTTTCCTTAAAGCCCCAGCTCCCAGAGTCAGGGGATTATGTGAGAATATTAGCTGTCATTTAAAAAACAAAGTCCATCCCTAGCCCTCAGGGTTGGGAAGAAGAGTCAGAAAATGTAATCCTCCGCAAAGGCTCAAACCAGGGACTTAAGTAAAGAGAGTGTCAAATTGTATTTGATGTATTGTATTTCTTTAAATCTTATGGTCTTTTTAAGCCAATCTCATGTTCTCTTGGGGGCCTGACACGATTTTTGTTTGTTGAATTTGGGGCTGACAATACAAGAATTTGGTGGCAGCGTGAATTTGGAGATATTGAATTTTGGGAGTCGTGACACTGTGCGGCTGTGAATTTGGAATTGGTGGCACAGTGAATTTGGCAATACAGTACATTTGACACTGTGACTTTGGGGTTTCTACAGTGTTTAATTTGTGATGAAATAGAGGCTGGGGTTTGAGCAATTTTTTTTTACTTTATGAGGAGAGGCCGGAGGTGCCGGGGCTATGAACTGCCAAGCCTGGAAGTGCCAGGCCTCAGCCCTGGCAAGCCCCAGCACAAATTAAGCACTGGGTTTCTACTTTCATAGATCTTAAGTCCAGAAGGGACCATTAGGCCATAGTCTAACCTGCATAATACAGGTCAGACAATCTCATCTAGTTATAAACTAGTGTGATGGGATGGGGGGACCTCATCCTTCAAGCTCCCTTCTGTCTCTAGGCTGTGAGACCTAAGGGATGAAGTCCATAGAGTTACCATGATCCACGGGGTTCTAAGGCCCAATGGCTGGAGTCTATGTAATCACCCTGATCCACAAGGCAGTAAAGTCCCATGACCTATGTCAGGGAGTGGGGGGAGCCTTTCTCTGCAGAGGAGTGAGGCCTAGCAGCTAGAGGCCATAGAGATACCCTGGGTTTGCAAGACAGTAAGGTCTAGCAGCTGGAGTCAATAGAGTTGCCCTCCAAGGTAGGGCTGTATGGCCTAGTCAAGGCTGACTCCAGGCACCCATGCAGCAAGCAGGTGCCTGAGGCGGCCAAGGGGAACGGGCGGCACGTCGAGCTCTTTGGTGGCAATTCGGCAGCAGGTCCCTCAGTCCCTCTTGGAGGGAATGACCTGCTGCCGAACTGCCGCCTAAGAATGAAGCGACGGCGGTAAAGCTGCTACCGAAGTGCCGCCGATTGCAGCTTTTTTTTTTTCCCTCCACTTGGGGTGGCAAAAATGCTGGAGCTGGCTCTGGGCGTAGTGGCCAGTTGGAGTGCGTGGGCCATCACCTAGGGGGTGGTGGCAGCCAGGTAGGGGACCTGGGCCCTCCCTGCTCCATCAGGTCCCAACCAAGGGCCCTGTCAGGGTATGTCTACACTTACTGTGGATTGACACTGCGGCGATCGAGCCACCAGGGGTCGATTTAGATGGTCTACCTGCTAAATCGACTGCAGACTGCTCTCCTGTCAACTTCGGTACTCCACCAGAATGAGAAGTGTAAGGTAAGTCGATTCATGTAGCTGGAGTTGCGTAACTTAGGTTGACTTAACTCTGTAGTATAGACCTGCCCTTAGTGTTGAGTGTGTCTGCCCCTTGGTCAGCAGGGATCCGTCTGCAACATGCTGACCATCATCTGGACAATGGCTAGTCCCCCACACCCAAGGCTATTTCCTGCCATGTTACTCCTGGTGGCGGTCTGCATGTCCTCAGGGTCTCCAGGTTCCTCAGCTGGTGCAAATCCCTGTAGCTCAGACCTCCCTGGGGCATACACAGGTAACTGGGCATCTGCTAGGGTCTCAGCGCCTCTGACTTCTGCAGTCCAAGGTTCCTGTGGTTCCTGGGCTGGAGCCAGCAAGGAACATCCTTCCTCTCCGGTGGTGAGCTGCTTCCTCTTAAACTGGTGCTCATAGACTCCAGTTCCATCGGTGCTGCAAGACTGGAACACCCACAGAGAAAAATTAGTGGGTGCTCTGCACCCACCATCAGTCAAGCTCCCCGCGCCCCCACCTCCTCTTCACCTCCTCCTCCCCCAAGTGTGCCGCATCCCTGCTCCTCCCCCTCACAGCGATTCCCGCCTGCCACCTAACAGCAGTTTGGTGGCACATAGGACTTTCGAGCAGGGAAGGGGAGGAGTGGGGACGCAGTGTGCTCCAGGGAGGAGGCGGTAAAGAGGCGGGGCAGGGGCGGGGACTTGGGGGAAGGAGCAGGACGGGGGGGGTGTTGAGCAGTAGGAATGTGGGGGCGTGGTTTCCTCTGCCCACATTGAGGAGTTAACCCTTCCCTCTCCAGTGCTGGGTGAATTCACCCCGCCACAGGTGGCTATACGTCCTATTTTGGCTGGGACAGTCCGGTTTTTAAGCCCTGTCCTGGCCGACCCAGCTTTTGTGGCAAAAGTTCATCAATTGGCAAGAGCAAATGGGACAAATGCCCACTTTTGTCAAAAAGGTGGGGCGCAGAGGAATGAGTGTGTGGGGGAGTGGTGATGCCAGCCCCACACGGGGGGGGGGGAGTAGCTGGACACAGGGAGGGGGGCAGGCAGGGCTCAGGCAAGCAGCGAGGCCAGCCCCATGTGGGGAGTGGGGTGGGCTCGGGCAAGCAGGGGGGGTCTTGGGTCAGCCCCAGGTTGGAGTGGGGGCTAGTGACCAGCTGTCCCGATTTTATACGGACAGTCCTTTTTTGGAGGGGATCTTTTTCTTATATAGGCTCCTATTACTCCCCACCCACTGTCCCAATTTTTCACATTTGCTGTTTAGTCACCCTAGGGGGGGCTTGGGCGATCGGCTCTGGCCACTCAAGTATGGGGTGGGGGGGAGGAAGGGCTCGGGCTAGTCCCACCCGGGGTGTCCCATTTTCCCTTTGAGAAATTTCATCACCCTATCTAGCCCCCCCCCCGGTGCTGAGCCTGGATTTGAAGCCCTGCCCCCACTCCCGCCAGCCCAGCACGGCCCCGCCCTCGGTCGCTGTCGGAGAGTGACGAGCGCGAGAAATGCCCACGGGGGTGGGGCGAAGGGACCCCGGGAGGCCGATGGGGAACTCGCTTCCCAGAAGAGGCGGGCAGCAGCGCCGAGCTCGCTTCGGGCAGGGCCGCCATGGAGCAGCTGGTGAAGCAGCTGCTGGGCCCCCTGGAGAAGAAGGGCGAGCGGGAGCTGCAGCGCTTCGGCAAGAGGCTGGAGAAGTGTCTGAGGAGGGAGGGGGAGAAGCTCTTCGCCGCGGACACGCCGGAGGGAGGGGCGGAGCCGGCCCCGGATATTAACGGCCTCAGGGACAGCGCCGAGCACTGCGGGCTGGAGGTGGCTGTGAAGGTGCTGACAGATCCGGACTGCATCAGAAACCTGGCAGAGGCACTCGGCACAGACGGTACAGAGAGATGGGGGAACCCCCAGCCGGCCCCCTTGTTTCTGGACACGACTAAATCCCCCCCCCTCGCGAGGGACTCTGGGAGCTGGAAACAATCCCCAATCTGCCTTTCTTTCCCCTCTTTTCCAGGCTGGGATTTCTCCCCCCCTCCCCCCGCTTTCACTTTCATTTTCATTTTCATTCTCTTCTCATACCAGCCCCTTCCCCTCTCTGCCTTGCAGCTCCCCTGCTCCTTTCCGGCCACATCCTGAGCTGGTGTGGCATTAGGGACCATTTACACCTGGGGAGAATCTGCTCCCCACCCACCACCTCATGTGTAAAAAGTAAGAGAGAATTGTTGATCCATTGGCAAAAATTCCTGCTGCCCCCCCAACACACACACACCCCCTAACTCAGGCCCTTGGACCAGCAG
The DNA here is from genome assembly GCF_007399415.2 of Gopherus evgoodei. NCBI lineage: Eukaryota > Metazoa > Chordata > Testudines > Testudinidae > Gopherus > Gopherus evgoodei. The sequence goes on along the minus strand of NC_044325.1, from coordinate 151,875,683 downwards.
CACCCCCCAAACCAGCTGAACACTCACCAGTTTACGTGGATTGTTCACTCACTGGAGGCAGAGACGCTCGTTTTGTTCTGGGTTTTGTACAGTACCTGTCGCAATGGGGGCCCAGTCCGTGGCTGGGCCGTCCCAGTGCAGACATGCCAATGCTCACGAATGCTTCGCGAGAGATGTGATTTCTAGGTAAAATTGAGCCTCGCTCATGATCTCGCTATAGAATTCTGTTTTCAGCTCCAGTGGTAGGGCTCCTGCTCTCAGCTCCCAGGGGGGACTCCTGGAGAGCCCTTCTTCGTGGGGCTGAGAGTGCTCTGTGGGGTGTTTTAGGTAAAGTAAGTGAGAGAATCTCTCCACCCAAACTGCAGGTTAACAAAATTTTGTTTTTAAATGGAGAATTTCCTTAGCTTTTTTTTTTATTATTAATTATGAATTGCTCAATCTTCCCCATGACAGGTGTCCAACACAGGCCTTGCAGACTGCACAAGAATGAACCCTATTCCTTCCCAGTGGACTCCTTTCCACTGCCATATCTGTCCTCCTTCCATCCCATTCCCTGGACCAGATCCCCCCAGCCCCATTTGTAGTAGGTCTATGCAGCATTCACTTGAAAGAAAATGTGATAGTTAGAACAGGGTCAATGAACAAATCTAGCTGAGGGGCAGAAGCATCTGCTTTAGCTCTCTGAACCCTTGTTTCTCTGCAATTATGGTTCCTTCTCCCTTTGTCCCGACTCTCCCCTGCTCTGCTATCTCACTTGCACTCCTGTTCTGGCCTCTGAGAACTAAGTTTGTCCTCTGTGTGTATGTGTGGGGAGAGGGTGGGCTGTGCTGTGAGCTGACTATGGGTCCGAGACTGATTTTTCCCCTTTTTTATTCAGTGCCCCCTGAATCTGCAGCCACTGCTGTGCAGAGCAAGCCCCTTCCTATGGGTGCCACAGCCGTAGCAGCAGGTGAGTGGGGTGAAGATCAAGAGGCACGTGAAAGGCTCTGAAAGGAGGATTCCTTTCCCCCAGCCCGGGACAGATCATTCCCTTTCCAAATCCCAGGCTTGGAGACACCTGGGGCCATGGGAGCCAACTTTCCCCAGCGCCGGTGGGTGCTCATGCTCACCCCCAGGCCTCTCCCTCATTCCAACCCCTGCCCCAAAGTCTCTGACCCAACTCTGCCCCCTCCCTGCCCCTATTGGACCCCTTCCCCAAATTCCTGCCCTGGCTCCACCTCTTCCCCGAGCGTGCTGTGTTCACCCTCCCCCCTCCAGCGCTTGCTGTGCGAATCAGCTGTTTCGCGGCGCAAACCCTGGGGTAGGGGGAGAAGCAGAACGCAGCGGTGCGCCCAAGGGAGGAGGTGGAGGCGGCGGAGGCAGGGTGGAGGTGAGCTGGGGCGGGAGGGTGGGGAGCTGCTGGTCGATGTAGAGCACCCACCAATTTTTCCCCGTGGGTGCTCCAGCCCTGGAGCACCCATGGAGATGGCACCTATGCCTGGGACAGCTTTGGCTCAGGGCTCTTCCCCAGCCCCCTAGATTTCCGAGGGGATCATCACCCCCATTTCCTCCTGTCATGGACTAGTGGCAAACGGCAGAGTGCCCTCCTCCTACCTCCCCATTTATGCCCTTCTCTGGCTCCTGTAGAAAGAGGCCAGATGAAGATTCTTTTCCCTGTCTAGTGAATGTTCTGTTACTGAGATGTACTGTAAGTGCCTTCAGGCAGGGAGCTCTGTGCCTGGTAGCACCATGGCGAGTATTGGGGGGATAAGGCTTCCCATTAGTGGTCTCTGCCCCTTCCAGCTCTGAGCTGCGACTCGCTCTATAGCACTGACGCTTCCTCTCTGTCTCGTTTGCTCCAGAGTCCTCCCCCACAGTGATTCCTGACTCTGAGCAGCTGGAAATTCTCCCTTTGGACAATGCAGAGGGACACACAGGTCAGTAGTTCCCTTGTTGCAGTGCTTACATTCTCCTGGAGTCCTCCAGGCCCATCCCTCCTTCCCATTCGGGGCTCAGGGCTTCAGCCCCAGACGAGCCCCCTGGGGTCGGGCTTGGGGTTTCAGTTCCGCAAGAGGTGCCTGGGCTTGTGGCTCTGGGCTTCAGCTGCGGGGCACCATGGACCCCTTGAAACCAGCTCATGGCCCCCCAGAGGACTAGGATCCCAGGTTGAGCGCCAACAGCATCAGGCTGGAGTCAAGGGGAAATATTTACTGGAGCTCTGCTCCGAACAGCTGAATTTAAGCCCTGCCTTTGTGGATTCAGCTGGTACCACGTGGGGCTGAGAAGAGAGGGCTGGGTCCCCTTCTCTGCCCCAACAGATATCCATGCTGGAGTCCAGAGACATCAAGCCCTCCTGGAATGTAATGATGGGACATAGGAACTGCCCCGATGAGCCCATCTAGCCTGGTATCCTGCCCCCTCCATGCCACTCTGGATCAAATCATTGGGCCAGTCTGGACTGTATCCTGCCCCCTCCCTACAACCTCAAATCAGATCAATGGACCCATCTAGTCCAATAGTCTAACTCCAATAGTGGCCATTAGCAGACGCTACAGATGGAAGCCTCACTTCTCCTTCCCTCTCTCTCTATCCATTTGACTTCTCTTTTCCTCTCTCTCTATCCATTTTACTTTTCAGTTGTCCTGCGGAGCCCAGAGGTATCAGAAATATTCCAGTCTCAGCCGCTGTTGGAGGGCAGCCACGTGGCCTTCAGCTGCTTCATCGCAGGATACTTCCCCCAGGAGCTAACTGTGACCTGGCTCAGGAGGGAGAGTGGAGCCAGTGTGGCCATGCCCATCAAGGACTCTGCTGATTATGCCATCATCCACAAGGAGACCCGTGCCAAAGACAAAGAGACCTACCAGCAGATGGTGACGCTGTCCTTCACCCTGTTGGCACAGAGAGACCATGGGGCAGAGTTCATCTGCCAGGTGGGACATGTGGCCCTGCAGACCCTCATTGAGAGGAGCACCGGGATGCTGGAGGTCAAAGGTCAGTCTGAGTTTAAAGGTGGAGTGCTATTGCCCGTGGGTTGTTTGTGTATCTGTCTCCAGCCCTAGATCCTAATACTCTGGTTTGTTGCCCCAGCCAGCCAGTCTGTCTCCTGGACCTCAGTTTGCTGGTCTGGATTATATTTCAGGTGTCAGTCACTGCAGCACTTGGTAGTTTTAGTACCTGACCCTGGAAATAAGTCACTCACTGCTGAGCTCCTATTGCTGGCATCTGTGAGCAATCCCAGTCCCTTTACTGAGGCTTCTCCTAACAGCAAGTGCTGCGCTGGGTGATACCCCAGTGAGGTTTCACAGGATGAGGCCCCATATCTGTGGTTTCCACCCACTCTAGCTTGAACTGGGATTCATCCATAATGGGGTCTAGAGAGCCCTCAAGCTCTCCTGGAACAAAGTGATGGGACAGAGGAACTGCTGCTCCAGATCCAGCCAATGGGCCCATCTAGCTTGGTATCTCGCCTTCCCCATGCTGTCCTGGATCAGACCTTTGGGTCCATCTAGCCCAGTATCCCACTTCTCCCTGCTGTCCTGGATCAGACCTATGGGTCCATGCTCTTTGGGGCAGGGGTCATCTTCTTGTTCCGTGAGTCTACAATGCCTGGGGCAAAGAGTCTTGGTCCAGGAGTGGTGTTCCTGAGCAAAGTAATTAACACTAATCTCAGGTCCTGACTTCCTGGGACCTTCTAAAGTGCTGCTTAGCTGAGGTGAGTACAAAAGTCCAGACCAGAAAAGTCCTTCCAGAAAAACATATTGGGAAGCAAGAACCTGACATTTTTAATGTTAAGAATACAGGAAGGATGATGTTTTTCCCAAAGAAATGTGATGGCCAGTTTAGCCAGGGTGTCAGGGCAAGAAACACCACACACATGATTTTGCTGAGCCTTTCACCTCTATACCTGACTCGGAATCCAATACAAGCAGAAAGGACAGTTACTCTCACCTTCCCTGGTGAAACAGCTTGAGTAATGTCTTCTTCTGGTCTCTAACTCTATTTCCTGGGGTCTCTGAACAGGTGTAGCTACCCCCGACGCCAAGGAGGTTGCCCCCGACGCCAGGGAAGTGACTTCTGTTTCCAAGGAGGTTGCCCCCGACGCCAGGGAAGTTACTTCTGTTTCCAAGGAGGTTGCCCCCAACTCCAGGAAAGTTACTCCTATTTTCAAAAAAGTTGCCCCCAACTCCAGGGAAGTTACTCCTGTTTTTGAAGAAGTTTCCCGCTACTCCAGGGAAGTTACTGCTGTTTCCAAAGAAGTTACACCTGACTCCAGAGAATTTAAGCCCATTTCCAGGGAAGACATAGGAAGCACAGCTGGTAGAAAAGGTGAGAGGCAAGCTTTGATGGGCACAGTCTTTATATGACATTGAAGAGAGCTGAATGGAGAGTGGGGCAAGAGGTAGATGGGCCCAGAAGTGCGTGTCCAGCTCAGGGTTAGGCTGCAGCTCAGGGTTAAAGGCCAAATCAGGGTGAAGTCAGGTTCCACAGTGCCAGAGTTCTGCCAGTGGCTCTCCTTTGATTTCCTACCCGCATCTTGGGCCAGAGCTAAACCCAGTGATGAAAACAGGCTTCTCTCAGTTTTGGATCTGACTCAAATCTTGGCTGTGGATTTGAACTCAAAGGGGCTGAGGGTTTAAGTTTCCCTTTGGACCCAACTTTTAGAAACACCATTGTTGTGAGCCAAAACTGAACCCTTGGGCACCAAGATAGTGGCCTCTCAAATCCCATATCACCTTGGTTTGGAATGGAGTGGAGAGGGGTTGATGTGGATGTGAAGGAGGCTGAAGGGGATAAAGACCTGGAGAAAGCTTTTGTGGACAGACGAAGGGACAGATCTCAGAGACACTGAGGAGGAAGACGCGGCAAGATTTGGGCACTGCCTGGATATGGGGATGTCGAGAGAAGGACCAGGTCAAAGATGCAGCCAGGTCATGGGCTGGAGTGGCAAGGAGGATGCTAGTGCTGTCAAGAGGCAGAGAACGGAGGGCCTCGCAGGGGAGATCTGGTTGGCCAATATGAGCTGACAGCAAGATATCCAGGAGGAGGCTTCAGAGAGACAGGACTGAGAGGAGCGATTGGGTTGGAGTGGGAACAAGAGCAGAGATTTGATAGTCACAGGCATGAAGATAGTAGCTAGAGCCATGGGAACAGTTCAGAACAGGGAGAAAAGGAGGGATCCTCTCAGAGAGAAGTGGGAGCAACAGGGAGGAGATCCGCTGGATGAGTCACTGGAGCAACCAGAGAGGTAGGAGGACAGTAGGCAGAGGAGGGAGTCTTGGAGCCTAAGGTAGGACAAAGTACCAAGCAGGAGGGGTATGATGGATGGTGTCTGAAGCAGTGGAGAAATCAAGGATGAGGATGGGGTTAAAATGCTGACACTGGGCCCAGAAGAAGGATTTGGTGATGGTGGATGCTGGATCAGAGTGGGGGAACGGAGGTGGAGCTGGAGGTGTGGTTGTTGGTGGTGCATTGAATGGAGTTGGAGGTGAAGGGGAGACAGGGCTTAGCAGGAGGGGTTGGGGATTGGTTTTGAATGACAGGGCAAAGCAGATTAATTATGCATGGGAGGGAGGTTACAGAGCAGAGAAAATCTGCTTGAGTACAGAGGGCCCCATGGGGGTCAATAGCTAGGGACTGAGCCAGTAAAAGGGGCAATAGCAATACAGGCATTTGAGCAGTTAATCAAGATGGGCAGGTGATTGTGTGGATAATTAAATAGATCCTGTGGATAACAGAATAGTGAGCAGACTGTGTGGATAATGAAGTAGCTAATAGACTATGTGGATTCTTATATCTGGAGTAGCTGATAGACCATGCACATAATCAAATAGAATGCATCGATAACAGAGTCGCTAATAGACAGTGTTGCTAATGAAAGTGCAGCAGAGAGCATGATGCAGACCATTTCTGTACTATCTTGTGTTCCTCTTTTTCCCCTCAGAGACACACTTTGTGGACCGGCACCGAGAACAGCTCATCCAGCGAGTAACTCTGGTCGAGGGCGTCCTAGATAAGCTGCTGGGTGACGTGTTGGACACTGAGCAATATCTGACCATTACAGCCGAGAGAACCAACCCAATGAAAATGCGGAAGCTATACGAGTTCATGGTGAGCTGGAACAAGTATTGCAAGGACCAGCTCTACGAGGCGCTGAAGGACAAGTGCAAGTTCCTTGTTGCAGATCTGGAAGGGGAATGAACACACACTCTCACTCACTCTCTGTCTCCCTCTCTCTCTCTCCCTTTGCTTCCAGTGTCTGTTGCAGGGAAGAAAACCCATTTCTGGTTCTTCCCCATGTTTCCAAAGATGTCACAACTGGTTAAGACGAGGGCTTCATGAAAACTTCCCCTTGAAATTATTTTTCAATGGAAAATCAGGTTTTTAACAAGATAAAATATCTACTTTCTGAGAAAAAAAATTATTGTTGAAAAACCAAATCTATTTCAGCCAAAACCAGAAAATATTTCAATGTGGGTATAACTTATGGGAGTTGTAGTTCACTTGCCTCATCCCCATTCTCATCTATGGACCAGGGCCCTCAGCTGGACTACATTTCCCATGATACACCATGGCCAGGGATTCCCATGAGGCAACTGCCTCACCAAAGGGAGAGACCATGGTGCATGCTGGAGCCCAGACTACAGTGGAGAATGCGATCACGAGGCACCAAAATTTCAACACCCATTTGGAACTGCGACAGCATTTCCAAATCAAAATATTTTGGTTTTAATTTAGTGTTGGGTTTTTTGTTTGTTTTTTTGCTGAAATATTGAACTTTTCAGTGAAAAATCTGGACAAGAATGAAATCTATTTATCTGTTTTTGTTTGGGGATTTTGTTTAAAACATCAGTGGAAAAATCCTTCATTTGCCAACAGCAGAGCCCCAAACCAAACTGCAGCTCCCTCTCCTCACCTGGCTCTCCCAGCCACCTCAGCCCCTGGCTGCTGCATGCTGTTGGCAACGGAGCGTGAAGGGCTGGAGGCTGAACTGAACAGCTGCTGGGCTGCGCTGGTGAGGACCGCAAATCTGGGGGGGCATCCCCATTTTATCCTAGTCTCTGGGAAGATAAAGGATGTGAGCCCTGAATCGCCATAGCTACATTCCTTCCTCTGCAGGGCCGACTCTTGGCCACCGCATCCCTCCCTTTGGATACAAAAAGCCCAGCGATGCCCTCCTAGAGTTTAAAGCCAGAAGGGACCATTAGATCCTTCAGTCTGATCTGTGTAGCCCAGGCGCTTACATTTCCCACAGTTACCCCTGCACTGAGCCTTATGACCTGCGTTTGACTAAAGCCTCTTCCACAATGGCAGCCGGTCAGGTTTTGAAGACACCAAGAAATGGAGGATTCACTACTTCCTTTGGGCGTTTGTTCCACTCTGAGTGAGAAAAATCGGGGCCTGATTTCTAATGTGAATTCGTCTGGCTTCAGCTCTCCAGCTCCGGGTTCTTGTTCTGTTTTTCTCCAGCAGATTGCAGAGCCTCGAACACTGCAGTATACTGTGCCCTTCCCCCACGCTCTCACTTCCATTACAGACCCATTCGTCCTTTGTATCAGGGCTTCGGGCAAGGCGATTCCACCGCTGCCAGGACGAGGCTCTGCTCTGCTTCTCCTCAGACATTCCCCAAGCCAGAACCCGGCAGCTGCTCCGGGTCTTTGCTGTCCATCTAAGTCCACCAGCACCAACCTGTCAGGGCCCTGTCGGGAGAGGGGGCTGCCTATCTCCCAGCCTGCTGAAAGGGGAAATCACTGTAATTCTCACCTTAACCAATAGGGGCTGGTTCTTGTGATTAGTTTAATATAGAGCAACTTTTGTACCTTTTGTATTTAAATTAAAAAGAAGGTGGTACCTGGCTGAGAGTGGGGCAGTCGTGCTCGTTGGTGGCAAGGAGGATTTTGTGGTGGGAGGTGGAGGCGAATGCAAGGGAGGAAGCAGCAGCTGCTGGGAGGGAGGGAAGGAGAGGACACTTGGACTGTGATAAGTAGTAGCGGAACCTGAGCCAAACTTTCCCAGTCCCAGCTGAGTGGGAAGGGGACGTGGGTGGGGCGGAGTCAGGACTGGGTATTCCCTGTGTAAACCCTTGGGGGTGTGATCACTGCACCTGGGAGTGTGCCTGGGTCTGTGGCCTTGTGTTGGCAGGCAGGAGCAGCAGAAACTCAAAGCAGGGGGACCACGGGCACCTGAACTCCCTGTAGCACCCCTACTCCTAGAGGCTCTGCCCTGCCCCTTCCCTTGAGGCCATGCCCCTGCTCTGCCCCTTCCCCCAAGACCCTGCCCCCCACTTGCTCCTCTCCATCCCCTCCCACCCGTTGCTCGGCCAGTAAAAGTGGGTGGGCCATGGTCTGGTAAAATAGATCTCCCCCGTTCCAGCAGCCCTGTTAGGAGGGCTCGTGTTAGCCTGCTAAACCTGCCTATGTAGCCACTACAGCTTGTGCTGGCATTCAGGGTGGTGTGGGGGGAGATGGGAGGAGGGGTGTCGGCTTGGGAGCCTGAGCTCCAGCCTGAGCAGCAACATCCAAGCAATGTGTCTACACGGTATTTTGTAGCACGACAGCTACCGTGACCACTCTAGCACAAGTCTGTGGAGCTGGGTGGGGAGTCTCGCTCCCAGATGCATGGAACGCGAAACCTTAAATTAGAATGAATTAAGACTCGGCACACCACTTCTGAAAGGTTGCCGACCCCTGATCTAGAGGTTACAGCGGATCACGAGTTGACTACAGGTCAACAGTGTGATGCTATTGCGGAAAAGGCAGATGTCATTCTGGGGCGTATTAACCGCAGTGTCGTATGTAAGATGGGAGGTAATTGTTCTTCTCTTCTCAGCACTGGTGAGGCCTCAGCTGGAGCACTGTGTCCGGTTCTTGGCACCACACATTAGGAAATATGTGGACCACATTGTTGAGAGTCCAGAGGAGAGCAACAAAAATGATCAGAGGTTCAGAAAACCTGGCCTGTGAGGGAAGGTTGAAAGAACAGGACTTGTTTGGTCTAGAGTTTAGAAAGCTGAGAGTGGATAAGATAACAGCCTTCAAATATATCAAAGGTTATGATAACGAGGACAGGGGTCAACCGTTCTCCATGCCCACTCAGAGTGGGACAGGAAGGAATCGGCTTGGTTTGCAGCAAGGGGGATTCAGGAAAAACTTCCTAATTCTATGGATAATTAGGCACTGGAACAGGTTCCCTCGGGAGGTTGTGGAATCCCTGTAAATGGAGGTTTTTAAGGACATGTTAGATAGAGATGGTCTAAGTCTTAACCCTGCCTGAGTGCAGGGGATGGATTTGATCTATCAAGGTCCCTTCCAGCCCTACATTTCTATGATTCTGTGCTCCAGGCTAGGGCTGCAGGGGCTGAGCCAGACTTCCTCTGCAATTACTGCTCTGGGCTGCTGCCTCCTTGGGCCCCAGAACTGAGAGCAGAGTGATTGGGGAACACTGAAGGGACATACCCCTGCTGCTGGTGCCCCACCACAGGGGCTCGGGCACTGGCTTAGGCCATAGGAAACCCAGGTTCACATGCCTGCTCTGCTATGCACTTCCTGTATGACCTTGGCCAAATCACGTAACCTGTCTCTGCCTCAGTTCCCATTGGCACAATGGGGATAACGGCACTGGGCTGTGAGGATAAATACACTAAATATTGGGTGGGCAGTGCTTTGAGATCTCCTGATGAAAAGTGCTATATAAGATAGGCATGAGTAGCATGAAGCAACCTGACTTGGGATGAAGAGGCTGGAGGAATGGGGGGAACACCTGGGAGACAGAGTTGCAGGAGCCAGAGAGTGGGGGGGGGATGACATAGGAACTGCTGGGGGGTCAGCAGAGGGGGGAAGGGAAGATGAGCTGGGGGAGGGTTAGGTTCTGGAGGGTGTATAGGCACCGATGTGGGGGAGGATAGTAGCACAGTGGGAAGGGGGCAAGGATTATAGGAGTAAGAATGGGGTGGGGAAGAGGCACCTCACAAAGCTTTTCCCTTTCTCAATGCTCTGACATACCCATAAAAGGTGATTACGTGTTTCTTCTGCCTTACAGGGCACACAGAGTCCGTCTTTGTGTCTCTTCATCTGAAAAAGATTTTAGTTTGAGCCACAATGTTAATACTCTAAACAAAAGCACTTCCTGCGTGCATCCTGTCCAGTCCTGAAGTATGTCGTAATCCTCCGCTCTGGGGCTCAGTTCAGATAATCAGCTTCCTTTTTTTCCATTAGTGCAATTTTTTTTTTGCCGTTTTCCCTTTACATTTTTCTGTACTAGGCTTTTGAATTCCTACTTACTCAAGGGCATTTCCGTGTTAATCCTTCCATTTCTCACAGCGTTTTTAGCTGCTTTGTTAGCCATTTTGTTCCCTGTTATCCCAATAAGCACTGGGATACAAGCTAATGCTGCCTGTATCCCCATTTGTAGTTACTCTGTTGTTAGAAATATAATTTTGTTGCTTAAATCACTTCTACATATTGAGACACCCTTTTTTATCCCCATAACGCCTGAGATTGAATCAAAAAATGACTGCTGCTGCTGGGTGTCCATCCCAGATCCAGCTGAATGCTAGCATTATTGCTACTGGTTCAGCTGTCACGACAGCTACATAATCAGATATTCTTTTGGATGCACTAATTCCCAATGTTGGTGTACAATACGTCATCCCTACTCTTCCTGTTTTTTTCTTTTTTGGACCCACCTGTATATATGTAAGCAGGGTCTGCTGAATTCTTCCCTGGCAGCTACCTGGGAGGGGGAGAGACTGCAAGAGCAAACTGTATTTACATGAGCACACCTACTCTGCTTAGATAGCCAGCAGACAGAGCAGTGTGTTGCTCAAAGTGATCAACTTTGGCTGGTGTCGGGTTACAAATCATCTCAGTAGTGATAGAGGGGTAGTGAAATGCTGTTACCAATGTTGGCATTATTGTGAATAAAGGGGAGCAGAACTGTACTTAATGTGTCCCAAATGAGGGGCATCACCCTCAGCTGAAAGGACCTCATCAAGCTAGGGGCTCAAATACCAGAGCCCCATAGAAGTAAGAGGGGTGGGGATAGGTGTCCAAGCTAAGAGATGTGGAACTTCCTCCAAACGTCCATCCTGGACTGGTTTAACTTGTTTCCCTCCACTCTTCAAAGAAAGAGCTAAACAGGGTTTATTAGGAGCCTCTCTGTTATTTTAAATGCTCCATCAGAGCTGAAATCAGTTGTGGTAGGATTGTGTTTCTGCCCAGCCTCTTAAAAGCTAAAAATTACTCGGGGTATGTCTACACTACAGGATAAATTCAAATTAGCTAAAACCAATTTTATAAAACAGATATTAAATAGTCAATTGTGCACGTCCACACTAGGCACATTAATTCGGTGGTGTGCGTCCGTGGTCCGAGGCTAGCGTCGATTTCTGGAGCGGTGCATTGTGGATAGCTACTGTAAAAGAATGAGGCCAATAACGTAGATTTGTGTCCACACTAACCCTAAATTGATATAGTAATATCAATTTTAGCGTTACTCCTCTTGTTTTGTAGGAGTACAGAAGTCAATTTAAAGAGCCCTTTAAATCGATATAAAGAGCAGGATAGTGTGGACGGGTGCAGCGTTAAATCGATTTAACGCTGTTAAAATCAGTTTAACAGTGTAGTGTGGACCAGGCCTAAGAGATTCATGCGCAGAAGTCACAGCGGAGAGGCTGGTAGCAGCAGAAGGTGACTGACAAATCAGCTGGTGATGCAGCAAGGAACCATGGTTGGTGGGATGGGCACTGGAGAGGAACCAGACCTGGCAGGGCAGTCAAGTGCAAGGAGCAGCAGCTGGCAGGGCAGCCAGGTGGCACAGTGAGTGGCCAGCAGGGCACAGAGAGATGCAGCCAGCAGAGCCCTAGAGAGAGGGGCAGCAAGCTAGTGTCCAAGCAGCGGAGCAAGTAAGGTGCCTCCTTATCCCCCCCTCCACCCAGGGCAGGAGGTGAACTCTACAGATGCACTTCTGAACTCTAGATCTGCGCTGACAAGGGCAGCAACTGTGAGTGGGGTGCAGAGAAGGGACGGGCACATTAAAGGGACTTTTGGGTTGCTGGACTTCAGAACCTGAGGGGGAAGGGCACTGTCCAACCTATTTGGGGATGGGTCTTTTACTCACGGTTTATGTTTATGAACCCTGTCTGCAGTGTCTTCCCAAATTAACACCAAGTCACTCCTCTCTTTTTATTAAAAGTTTATTTTCTACACTCAGACTCTGTGCTTGTGAGGGGGGGAAGTATTGCCTCTCAGAGGCACCCAGGGGTGGTGTATAATTTTCTTAGGTTACTGGGTGGGAGCTCAAGCCAGTTCTAAGTTGTATCAACAGGAAAGAACCCCTAGATGTTGAACCTGGCCCTGGTTGTTGCTGGCTCCACCTGGCAGAATGGTTACAATACATTTGACAAAACTGACTCCACTCCTCATCTATAGACCGGTACACTTCATTTTCAAAACCTGCTCTCTCTTTTTTACCATCAAATTTATAAAATAAATCTAAATCCACATTTGGGCATGCAGCTTTCCATCCCTAACTAATTTTCCCATGACTAAAAGTTTTGACTTCATTCAGGTTTTCCTTGTCTTTCAACTCCTGCATATGGAGTTCTAACATGTGTTTGTAACGGGGCACGATTCACCACCATGGTGCCTCCTGCTGGCCATCCTGGGAATTAGCTCTCAGCCCTTCCAGTCCACCTTCAGCTAGTGGTGTCACACCTGCCATCACTGCTGTCTCCACTCTTTGGAGCCACATTGCTCCCCAAACAGCAGCATCCTCTTCTAGGTATGGTCCTCCAGCTGTGCCCCCACCCCAGTATCTCCCTTCTTCTGTGGGACCAGCAGTCCTTAGTCCCACCATTTGCCTCAATGGCCAGCTGCAGTCCAAGGTTCAGTCCCTTACCTCAGGTACAAACTGCAGTCTGGATACAGGCCATTCTCCTCCTTGGCAAGTGGGTGCAAGTGTGGGGGACCATCCAAGCCTGCCCACTACTCTGGGTCCCAACCCTGGGACCCTATAGCCAGCAGCCACCTACTGCCCTCTCCAATCTACTGCCTATTTTCCCTGGGTCTCTTCCCCCATAGCCCTAGAACCCTCTCAGCCCTGGTAGCAAGGCCCCAGCCTGGCAGTTTAGCCAGCAGCTCACCCTCACACTCTGCTGCCGCTGCCCCCGCCCAGCATTTCTCTATCTATGGCACTTCTTCAGGCACCCAGTCCTCCACCCTTGCCTTCCAGAGAGAGAGACTGCCCTCTGTTCTGCTGAACAGTCCTTTATATATGGCCCTCACCAGTCCTGATTGGCTGCTCCGGCAAACCTTCCCCCTATTGGTGGGCTCAATAAGCCTTTTCCTGGTTAGTGGGTTCTGCACAGACTCCCTGGTGCTGCTTTTAACCCCTTCTTCTCCCTGTGTGGGGCAACCACCCCACCAGAATGCTATATAGTTTACCTATCAGATTCCCAACAAGCCTCATATTTCGCTTGGCACTTTCATCGTTGCAGTTCCTATTAACTTTGGCCCAGAAAGTTAGGGCCAGTAGTTTGTAGCGTAGCTGGCATTTCACTAGAAGCTATCTGTAGTGCGCACAGGTGGTGTAATAAATGCACTGCTCGCGATTTGTAGTGCCTGGGCTTGTATTAAATATAATTTTTTAAGTTCTGATTTTGATGCTAACCCAAAAGTTTGGCAGGGGGTTGGGGTGCAGGAGGGGTTCAGGGTGTGGACTCTGGCCTGGCGCTGCTTACCTGGAGTGGCTTCGGGGTGCCAGCAGCATGCAGCAGGGCCAGGGCAGGTTCCCTGCCTGCCTGCCCTGGCCCTGCGCCACTCCAGGAAGTGGCTGGCACCATGTCCCTGTGGCCCCTGACGGATAGGGGGCAGAAGGCTCCGGGCGTTGCCCTTCCCTGTGGATACCTCCCCCAAAGTTCCCATTGGCCGCATTTCCCCATTCCCGGTGGTGGGAGCAAAGCGTGAATCCCCCCCAACTGCCCCTCTCCCTAGGAGCTGAAGGGACATGGAGCTAGGTAGGGAGCCTTCGAGCCTCTCCCCAGCACCAACGGGGGTCTTGGGCCACCCCCCAAACACCCACAGCAGCCCTGGACTGCTCCCCCCATCGGAGCACCTGTGGCCCCATGGCCCAAGTTTTAGTTAGGGATATATAGTAAAAGTCATGGACAGGTCTCGGGCAGTGAATTTTTGTTTACTGCCTGTGACCTGTCCATGACTTTTACTAAAAATACCCATGACTAAAACGTAGCCTTACTTATAACACACTGAAGGAGGGAGAGATCTATATGGCTTGGTTCACAATATCTGAAACCCTAGCGTTACTCTCTCAGGTAGAGTTCCTCCCTTCAATGTAACCAGTACAATTGCTGGTGGCTTGCGTCTTCTCATTTGCTAATTAGTCACTTACTAGCTAACACTTCATCTTCTCCATTAGCGTGAGCTCTTGGGGCAGTGCCCATTGTTCACTGTTAGTACGGTACCCAGCCCAGTGGGGCCTTGCTGTGCACAACAGTACAGAGGCTGGCTGTGCCCTCAGGATGGTCTAAGGCCGATGTGATCTAAGGCCGGTCTGCTCTCAACTCCACTGACTAGGAAGGAAGCTGCGGATCAGCAAGAAAAAGTGGAACCAAAACCAACCACCAAAGGTAATATGCCGTGAAATAGACATGATGACACTGGAATTATAATTGAGTGACGTGGTGCTGCTCACATGTTGTTAACTAAGGGCTTGTCTATGCTGGACTAAGGGGAGTGAATTGCAGAGTGCACCAAAGATTTGTGCTCCAATTGCCTCCCCGCGCCCACTCCATGTGGACACTGCTGGTGCAAACTAAATGTAACTAGTCCTGTTTGAATGTAGTTCTAGCTTGCTCCAGCAGTGTCCACACAGGGCAGTTACAGCACAACACTTTGGTGCACTCTGCAGTTCGCACCATAGGCCACCCTGCCCCACAGCGTAGTTACCGATGCAATCAGGGTCCTGTTCTATAAAGGCTGATTGTGCATTTAGAATTTGTTCAGTGCCTTAATGTCACATTCATCCTCAGTGAGCGGGAAGCACGCTCACATTTAGGGTGATAGTTCGCACACTCACTCGCAAATGTTAGTCTGAAGTGGCCTCTTGCAAGCGGTTTTGGTTTTCCCCTTGCACCCACACAGACTGACTTGGTATATGTGTGTAAGCGGGGGAATGGTCCTGCTATTGTGGGGAACTTTCTGGCTTCTGCACTACCCCGGTGAAATGGGCTAGCGGAAGGATCTGAGTCTTCGCTCCCACTTCCTTTATCCAGACGCCTCCCTGCCCTTGAGGGCTCCCCTTCCATTCTCCTGTGTGGCAGAGTCCTCGTAACCCCAACAAGGCTGGGCCCAGGATTCCTGGGGGGCTCAACCCCCAACCCTGCTGTGGTCACCTAGGACAGGGGTTAGGGTGTCCCCACTCCAGGGTGCTCTCTCTGCACTGGGCACCTCCCTGACCACTGATCATTACATACAGTTTAAAGCAAATACAATTTATTTAATCAACAATTAATTTAAAAAAGAATAAGGAAAAATGGGAAAGGTTACAGGAAAACACATCACCCTGCTCCGTGGCAGGGAACATTACAAACAGTGTCTCTGGACATCAAAGCACTTTTCAGTCTGTTCCTTGTTGGTTCCAGGCCTCCGTCTCAGGCCCTGGCTGTGCTGCAGGGATGCTGTGGGTTGGACACTTGCTCTGGTGGTGGCCATACACCTCCGGGCTTTGGATGGTGGGACCCTTCTTCCCAGCATCAGCCCCCCATCGGGTTAAGAGCCCCCTCCCAGTCTGGCCTGCAAGGACCCTTGGCTGGGGGTGTCTTTTTGTGCTGGGCCCTTTGCCCAGGGTCACCCCCTTGGCTGGCCCCAGGTGTTCACTGCACTGGGCTCCAGACTGCTCCAGCCCCAGCTCCAGCTCCCCTCGGCCTCAGCACTGATGCTGATGCTCTGCCTCCAGCCCCCTGGGCTGCTTCTCTGGCTCTGTGGCTGCAGCCCTGCTCCCAGCACAGGATCTGCCCTCCCTGAGCCATTTCTTTGGCTCTGTGGGCTGCTTCTGCGACTCTGCTCCCAGCACTGACCTACTTCCTGGGCTGCTCCTCTGGCCCCTCTGGATCTGGCACGGATCTGCTCCCCTGCTCAGCTCGGGCCCCTGCTCTCTCCTTAGCTCAGCCCCACTCTGTCTGACCCATCCAATTCCAGCTCACATGGAGGAGGATGGGACCCAATCCACAGTTCCGGATTCCCTGAGGAGATATCCAGCAAAAGCTGGGAAAGCCAGGTGAGACATGCATACACACATGCAACCTCACACACAAGGGAAGGTTAGAGCAGCAAAGGGGCTCCTGAGCTCTGCAAGCTGGGAAGGGGGTGGAGGGTAGTGGGTTAGCACAGAGGGAGGGGCTGAGAGTCTGGACTCCTGGCTTCTATTCTGCAGCACATCTCATTGTATTCTGTGATGGCCTGGCTCAGTATTTGCAGCAGAAGGCCCCCTTCTTTGATCCAGCAGCTCAGCTTCCTTTAACGAGGAAACTCAGTCCCTAGCTGTTAGGGTTCTGAATGAAACACTTGGAATATAAACTGTGGCGTAGCCACGGCAGTGACAGCTGCCTGCGTCTGCAGATAGTCTGAGACCATCACTGCGCGAGGGCTGAAAAGTGTCTGTTCATCTCAGGGGAAGCGGGGGTCTGTTGACTGTGAAATCTAATGGTGCCAATTTAAACACTGTGGGTAAAATTTTGCTGCTAATTTTCTTCGCCCCAAAGTCCAGGGCCTGCATTGATGCCGATATCCCAGAGCAGTAGCTAGCTCTCTGACTGTCTCCATCTGATTCAGCCCTGTGTCTGTCTGGGGCTGCGCGCCCCTGTCTGTTCTGGAGCCGGAGCCACTAGATGGCTCTGGCTCTGGCTCTGGGAGACAAAGCTCATGTTTCTCTCTCTCTCAATCTGTTCAGCACTTCCTGGTTGTGCAGCTCCTGTCCTAGTCCCCAGTTCCCATTGTGCCTTCTCCCTCCACACGGCACTGCGCCCTGGGGCTATGGGGGCCCGGGAGCCGGGTCTGAGCATCCCCTGGTGCTGGGGAGAGCGCATCAGCCTGCAGAGAAGCAGGACTCCTGGGTTCTGGCTCTGGCAGGGGAGTGGGGTCTGGTAGGTTAGGATTGGGGGTAGCAGCTGGGGGTCAGTGCTTGCCTTGGGCAGCACCTCATAGTGGTTGTGCCTCTCTCTGCTCTACTGAGGTTTATCTAGTCACCCTCTGGGGTGCTCAGTGACTGTGAGAAAGATGCTCATCTGGTGTGTGGACTAGTTCCCAGGAGCCTGTGCAGACCCCACTCCTTGCTGTACATGTGACCTGGAGCCCTAAACAACAGGTCATCCCTGAAGCTGGGAGGAACCTTTTCTGTTTGCAGCCTAGTCACTAGAGCTGGCTGCAATTTAGGGGGCTGTTTTTCATGGAAATTTTGGAAAGAAAAGAAATCGTTTTTGTGTGTGTCTCCCCCCCCCCTTCCCTGTTGGCAAAATAATTCAAGATGAGTTTTTTTCTCAGAACTTTAAGTAGTTGACCAATTTCAGCTCCTGGAGAAAATCTCCCGCTTGCCCTGCTCTTCTGCACAGGGGCAGGATTCCTGATTCCCATGGAAGCACCCTGCATCCCGGATCTCCAGGGCTCTGAGGACACGGATGGGCCACAAGGCGTCCATAGAGGTGAGAGAGCTCAGAGAGCTTCTCTGAGCCATGTAAATATCCCAGTGGGGCTGGGGTGAGCTCCCTGTGTGTGTGTGTGTGTGTGTGTGTGTGTGTGTGTGTGTGTGTGTGTGTGTGTGTGTGTGTGTGTGAGAGAGAGAGAGAGAGAGAGAGAGAGGGGAGGGGAATCAGTAAGGCTCTTGAAATGCATTGGTTTTTGCGACGTATCAGGCAATGTCCTCTTTCAAAAAGTCCACTGCCCACAGGCAAAATTGTCTGGGAAGCGGGTTGTCAGGCCCCAGAGAATTTTGTGTGTTTGAAACACCCAGGTTTTCAGTGGATGAAAGAAGTAGCTACTGACTGTGATGGAAATCTGGGTCCAAGAATTTTGAAGCAATGAAAAATGCTTCAGGCTAGAAGCTGCGAAAGGAACATTTTTGTAGTGGAACTAGTTTTTCATTGTAATAGCCACATTACACCCTCCTGACCATGGCATGCATGGATTGCACTGACCTTGACTCATTTCTGACAGCTGCTCTGACCCTTTGCCTCCCATCCTTCTGCAAAGAGCAGAGAGCAAAGATTACACAGGAGGAGAGATTTCACTCCTGCTCTGTTTAATCTCACTTGCAGCTCTAGTGGCAGGAAGTTGGTAATGAGGACAGAATCTGGCCCCTTCTATGTCATAATGTCTTAGAATTTCATAGATGTCAGAGACAGCAGAGCCCATCATGCCCATCCAACCCAGCCTCCTGCCTAACTCAGGCCAGGAATCGCTGTGCCTCCAGCCTAGTAACTCCTGGCTGAGCTAGAGATGCCCCATCTCCACAGACAACCCACCTCCTTCCTAGGGGAGCTCTCCCAATGGTTCATTCCCCTCCCAGATAAACACTAGCCCCTAATTCCCAGTCTCAATTTGTCTCCCTTCTGCTCCCAGCCAGTGGATCGTGCTCTGCCTTTGTATTTTAAAGATCCCAAACTATTACAGTTGTGCAGCGCCTGACGCTACAGGTCCCTCATCTCAGTCGTTGTGTGTCTGTGCAGTGCCCTGCGCGACGGGGCCCCTGATCTCAATCGCTGTTTGTCTGTGCAACACGCAGAGTGACAGGGTCCTGATCTCAGTCACTGATCTCTCTCTCTCTACCAGCACTTTCCTCTCCCAGCTGTTCATTGTCTCCCGTTTCCTTCGCATAGGTGCTGAGATGCTGCACAGGGACAAGGAGGGGAGTCCGTGGCAGGATGAAGCATTGTCGGGCGAGGCGTCCGAGGGCCAGCCCGGGGCTGAGGTTCAGCTGGATGGAGCACAGGATGCAGGGACCGCGGAGCGGAAGACGTGCCCTGAGTGCGGGAAGAGGTTTGTCTGGAGCTCGCACCTTGTGCAGCACCGGCGCATGCACACCGGGGAGCGGCCGTTCCAGTGTGGTGAGTGCGGCAAGAGCTTCAGCCGCAGCTCCAACCTAGTGAAGCACCAGGGCACCCACACCGGCGAACGCCCCTACCGCTGCCAAGACTGCGGCCGCGGTTTCACCGACTCCTCCAACCTGGCCGCTCACCTACGTGGCCATGCCGGCCACAAGCCCCACCGCTGCCCCCAGTGCGGGAAAGGCTTTGCCCGGCGCTCCCACATTGCCACGCACAGGCGCACCCACACCGGCGAGCGCCCCTTCCCCTGCCCCGACTGTGGCAAGGCCTTCGCCCAGCGCTCCGACCTGGTGGCCCACCGCCGCACCCACACCGGGGAGCGCCCCTACCAGTGCACTGTGTGCGGCAAGCGCTTTGGCATGAGCTCCACCCTGACGGTGCACTGGCGCACCCACACTGGTGAGAAACCCTACCGCTGCCACCAGTGCGGCAAAGGCTTCACCCAGAACTCGGGCTTCCTCATCCACCAGCGGCTGCATGCCGGAGACAAGCCCTACAAGTGCGGACAGTGCGGCAAGGCCTTCAGCGTCAGCTCCGATCTCCTCGCCCACCAGAGGGGCCATGACGCTGGGGTTGCGGCCCACAAGTGCCCTGACTGCGGAGCTGGCTTCGGTGCCAGCGCCGAACTCCTGAACCACCAGAGCAGCACCCACGGGGAGAAGATGCCACACCGGTGCGCAGCTTGCGGGAAAGCCTTCCGGTGCCGCGCTGCCCTTGGCAGGCACCAGAGGACTCACAGCCAGCAGAGATCGCACAGCTGCTGCCAGTGTGGGAAAAACTTCCCGCACAGTTCGTCCCTCAGTGCCCACCTGAGGACCCACACTGGGGAGAAGCCTTTCAAATGCACCCAGTGCGGGAAGGACTTCCGCCAGAGTTCAGCCCTGATCAGACACCAGAGGACTCATACGGGCTAGGGCCGGCCACGGCTAACCCTTGGGGGGCCGGAGCCAGCTTGGAGATCAAGAGGAGCAGAGGACAGGGGTCAGATTGGGGTGGCCGCTGGGAAGGTGGGGATGGGCTCTGGGGGAGGGACCTAGCACCTAGATGGAGAGTTTGGGGTTGGGGACTGGGACGGTAAGGAACTGGGTGAGGGGGCAGGAGCGTCAAGTGAAGTAAAGTGTGGAGTCTGCTTGGCATCCTTGGAGAGTATCACACACGTCAGGGCAAAGCTTGCTAGTGGCACAAAAGTTCCTGGGTGGGGAATAACAGTGGGGGAAGTGCTGGCTCATGGATCTCACCCCTATGCTCTGGGTCTAACTTTTCGCCATATTTGGGGTCAGGAGGGAATTCCCCCTTGGGTCAGATTGGCAGAGATCCTCGGTGTTTTTCTCCTTCTTCTACAGCATGGGGCACGGGTCACTTGTAGGTTTGAACTAGAGTAAGCGGTGGATTCTCTGTCTTGTGAAGTCTTTAAATCATAATTTGAGAACTTCAGTAACTCAGCCAGCGGTTACGGGCCTATTACGGGCGTGGATGGGGGACGTTCTGTGGCCTGCAACATGGAGGAGGTCAGACTAGATGATCTTGATGGTCCCTTGTGGTCTTAAAGTCTATGAGGAATCGGGGTCAGTTGAGATAATTCAAACAAGGTGCTTTTTAATACAGCCAAATGCAAGGTCGTCTTTCTAGGACAAAGGAATGCAGGCCAGACCAGCAGAATGCGGAGTGTACCCTGGAAGGCAGAGGCCCTGAGAAGGATGTAGGCAATTCCACTCTGCAGCGCTGTGATTAAGAGGGTAACTTTCTCCTCGGCTGTGTGAGCAGGGAAATACCGAGTCAGAGTGGAGAAGGCGTGTTACCGCTGTATGCAGCACTGGGGAGACGATTCCTGGATCCTGTGTCCAATCCTGGGGTCCACACTTCCAAAGACAACCCATTTCCAGTGAAAGGAAATGCCTTTTGCCATGACCTGTGGAACTCATTGCCACATGATCTTTCCGAGTCCAAGAACCGAACATGTCTCAGTGAAGGGACTGGGGGCAGATGGAAAGAGAGCGCTTCACACCTGCAGAGGAGCTGCGCTTCGGCATCCAGGTGGGAGGAGAGAACATTCACAGTCACTAATCATTCCTGGCCCCGCCTCACTCAGACTGGGAGCAAACCAGCGCCTCCTACAACTGCCCTCTGCAGGCCTCACGACCCTCCCTCTGAACGAACTGCTTCTGGGCACTGTCAGAGCTGGAACACTGGCTAGAGGGGCCCCTGGGCTGAGCCAGGGTTTGTGTTGCCCCCACAGATTGTGAGCTCTTGGAAGCAGGCGCTTTCTCTTTGGTCTGTGTTCGTCTGGCGCCCAGCACAATGGGCACCTGGCCTATAGGCCCCACCACAACTCAAATAAACAATAACAACCCAGCCAGCAGTGGTGAGGGGGGGCGGGGGCACTGAATGAAGCGCTGCAGCTATTGGGGATGGTAGAGTTTGGGAGGAGCTGTCTGTCTGTCTTGGGGGCAGGGAATGTGATATGGGGCCTTTCCCCTGGTGCTTCCTCCACTCACTGGACTGAGACCAGCTTTTGTGGCTGCAGAATCCAGTTTATTCAGACACAGTGGCTGCCCCAAACATACAGCCCTCACACTGTCTGTCTGCGCAGTCAGACTTGTGCTTCTGTCTTGCCTAAAACCCTATGGCCAATTGCGCGCGTGCACGTGCACACACACACACCCAGTGCTGCTAGGAACAAGGGCCCAACAGGGGGTGCTGCAAACCCACCCGCACACTAAACCCCTATGTCAGTGGTCCCCAACTTTTTCGTCTGGTGGGCACCAGATGAAGGACCATGGCGGTGGTGGAGCACCCACCGAAATACTGCCAAATTTCTGCGGCATTTCAGCAGCGACGCCTCTCGATGACGTCACTTGTTGGTGGCAAGCGGCGTCATCAAGAGGCATCGCCGCCAAAATGCCGCAGAAATTTGGGGGCGACGCCTCTCGATGACGCCGCTTGTCAGCAGCAAGCGGCGTCATCGAGAGGTGTCGCCGCTGAAATGCCGCCAAAATTTGGCGGCATTTCGGCGGATGCTCCACCACCGGCCAGTACGCGGGCGCATTTAGATGCCCCTGCAGGCGCCATGGCTCCCACGGGAACCACATTGGGGACCCCTGCTGTAAGCCATACTCATGGCAGGAGTGAATTGTGAGTTCAGCCCTTGCCTCCCATCATGCCCCAGGAGGATGTGGCAGGTTTTCCCACAGTGCCTAATGCACCCAGGAGCAACTCTGTTCTGGGAATCCTGCCAGGGGGTGGAGGGGCTTATTCCCCAGTAATTGCTGTGTGGGGATGGGCAGAGGGACATAGGGTGCAGGTAGAAAGAGGCTATGGGACAGAGTTGGGGTGCTGGGGGGGAGGCAGAGGCAAGAAGAATCAGGAGGCAGAGGAGGGTGCAGGAGGATGAAGGGGGATGGGGCATAGAAACGTGGAGCAGAGGGATGTGGGGTGGAGGCCAGTGGAGCTGTGGGGGGGGGGGCCTAAAGGGTGGAGGAGGCAGAGGGGTGCAAAGGTGGCCTATGCTAGCTCCCCACAAGGCAAACATGCAATGAGGGTCAAGCACTGTGAGTGCAAACAAACCTTAAGAGGGAAACCTGGAACAAAGTAAACCCCAAGACTCCAAACGTAAAATCTAGGAGCTTGGTTTTTAAAAACTGAAAAATTGTCATCAAAAATCAATTTTCTAGGGGTCTCTCATTCCCAGAGGACTCTGAGCCACGTAGATTTGATCCCTGTTTATCAGAGCCTTTGAGCAGCAGGATTCAGCCTCCTGGGCACAGTGCATGAAACCCATCCCCTCAGAGCAACTGTCTCAGGCTCTCGCCAGACTCAGGCAGGGCCAGCGTCTGTGCAGTGCCCTGCACAACAGGACCCCCATTCTGGTTGAATTCACAGTAATAATAATGGGCTCTTGATGGATCCCTCCTGTGATCGCAGCCATTGTCCCTGCCCAGATGGCCTCCCAGTCTAGTTTTGGAGTCAAGGCCCGGAGTGCAGCACCCAGCAGTGCAGACGCTTTAGGTTGGGTTTCTCCCCAGACTGTCCTTAGTTAGGAGGACGATGAGCTCTGGGTTCTGAATAACTCCCGTTTTAGCTCCCAAGGGTTTGAAGCACAAGATGGTGCTGCCCCACGGGGCTGCTGTAGGCGTGAGGTACACACCTGGTGGGGGTGGGGCGGAGAGGTCAGTAACTCACAACCTGCCACATCTTTACATTCAGTTTATTCTAAAAAAAAAAATGGTCCTCACCAAACCAACCCAGCAGAGCGAGGGCTTTCTGGGGGAGGGGGCACGAGGACATCCCACCGGGGGGCAGAGACTGAGGCCCAACCAGTGTGGGTGAGCCCATCCCACTGCACAACCAGGCCTGGCCCTGCCATGTCTGCCCTGCTTCGTCTCAGCGCCGGGGTGTGTGGTAGGCGAGGGTGGTGCACAGGGCTGGGCAGGCGTTCTATGGGAGCGTGTATACACACACTTACCGAGGCAGGCCCCCCTCAGCCCTGAGAGCTGCGGAAGGGGAGCTGGCTGGCATACCGCGTCTCCCTGCCCCCTGCCACCGCTGCTGCTAGGGTGAGGGAGCCCCCCAACTCCAACAGCCCTGAGCGGTCCCCAGCTACTGGACGATTGGGCGGGGTGTTGGTGTGATGGGGCAGGAGCTGCCGTCCCACCCAGAGGCCCTGTCAGGGACACTGCCCGCTCTCGTGCCATTCCCCAGTCCATCAGGCCTGCTTCCCCCCACTCACACCATGGGGTGAACCCTGAGGCTGGTGCCAGGGCATATGAGCCAGAAGAAGGGGTAAAGTGGCTTGGGGAAGCGGGTGCTGCTGGCAAAGGAGAAGATGGGCTCCATGCCCTCGGCCTCATAGAAGGTGATGCTCCCACCATCATAGTCCAGGAAGATGCCCAGGAGCTGGGGGCTGCGGCTCGGCGACAGTCTGGTCTCAGGACAGGTGTGGGCATGGTATTGGCCCCTGATCAGCCCCGATGCTCTCTTCCTGCTCCATGCTGAACCAGCCCTTCCTGAGCAGCGAGCCCGCACTATGCCCAGCGTCCAGTAGGCCTTGTTGCCTGTCTCCACCTCCACCTCCAAGTAGTGCTGTCCTGTACGCAGCCCCTCCGCGCCCAGCACACAGCGGTACATGTCAAAACGCTTGGCGTGGGATGGGACGGCCAGCTGCGGCTCCCCCAGCTGCATGCCATGACGGTCCTTGGACAGCTCCAGGCACACGTGGGCTATCTCAGGGTCCAGCGTCATGTCCACTATATGGAGAGATGGGAAAGTCAGACCAGCACTCCATGATCCAGGGACCACATGACCCCACCCACGGACTCTGGCTGCACCTCTGCCCTGTAGCCATGCCCCCAGAATATAGCCCCACACCACACCATGGTCCCACCCCCAAAACGGAGCTCCATCCTCTGTATCAAGGCCACGTCCCTGTGCAACCCACACACCTCCTGGGTGTGGTGCTCTGCCCCAGCTAGTGGCACCCAGAACATTTGGAGATTAATGAGTCTGCTACAGCCTTAGCTAAGAGCGATGTGTCTTTTAGCTCGGCAGTAGAGGCTCATGTATTTAGCTCCAAAGGTTGTAGGTTCAATCCTGCCAACAAATGGAGTCTGTCAGTGTTACCCCTGCAACATGGCTCCCAGAATGTAGCCTCATCCCATGTTGTGACTTCTACCCCTCACTGTGGCCTTGTGCCCACGCATCTGGCTCCTCGCTTCAGCACTGTGGGCCTACCTCCCCTCATATACAAACCACACCTGCACAGAGATTCACAGGCCAGAAGGGATAACTGTGAGACTCTAGCCTGACCTCCTGCGTAACACAGCAGCACAAGACGTCTCTGAATTAATTTCTGTTTGAACTAGAGCAGATCTTTTAGGGGTAAAAAACAACAACATCCAAACTTGAATTAAAAATGACCAGTGATGGAGACTCCACCACAGTCGTTGGTAAGTTGTTCCAGTAGCTACTCAACCTCGCTGTTAAGAAGTCATGCTGTATTTACAGTCTGAGTTTGTCTAGCTTCAACTAGCAGCCACTGGATCTTGTTAGACCTTCATCTGCTAGCTTGAAGAGGCCTCTATTATTAAATATTTGTTCCCTATGGAAGTACTTATAGACTGTGATCAAGTCACCCCTGAACTTTCTCTTTGTTAAGCTAAATAGACTGAGGTCCTTGAGTCTCTCACTAGAAGGCAGGTTTTCTAATCCTTCAACCATTCTCATGGCTCTTCCCTGAACCCGCTGCAATTTTTCAACATCCTTCTGGAATTGTGGACACAGGATTTCAGCAGCAGTTGCACCAGTGATAAACACAGAGGTGACTAACCTCTCTACTCCTACTGGAGATTCCCCTGTGTATGCATCCAGGTATCAAATTACTCCCCGCACCCCCTGCCTAAACACACACGGGGTGTATATTCTTCTGTTCTCACTGGGATCCCCAGCAAATTCCATTCCGTGTGGTGTTACTCACTCTTGAATCTCTGTAGCATTTTCTTCATATCCAGGCAACGCTCAGGGAATTTGTATCTATTCTTCACTTCAATGGGTGTGGCTTCTGGCTCCTGCAGTTCGATAGTTTCAGCACTACAGGGAGAAATGCATCATTATCTCAGTTCCCAGTGCACCCATCCATAGCAGAAATGGAACAGAGATGGACCATGGTCACCTACCTGCTCAGTGAACATTTCACACCCTGCAGAGAAGAAACGGAGAATCTGTGTCTGCTGTGAAAAAGGCTTGTTTGGTGAATCCTAACATTTTCCAGTTGGGTTTTTTCCCAACCTCCCTCCCCCGCAGCCTAAATATTTGAAGAAAACAAAATCTTTTTCAGCAGAGGGAAAAATCCCAAGTCATTTCCCAACCAATTCTACCAGTTAGCCCCATTTAACAGCTGGGGAAATTGATGTCCACAGAAGGAAAAGTCACACAGAGACAGGCTGGGATTAAATCTCAGGCCTCCCACATCACTGCCCTGTACCTTACCCCCTTGGCCACCCAGTCACCTGCAGAAACACCCCACACACTCTCACCTCCAGCAGCTCCACAGATGATTTCCAGCACTTCTCCTCCAGCTCTACAATGAGTTTGCCCAGGGCAGAGCTCTGCTCCGAGAGGTCATCTAGGTTGGTCCGTATTCTCTGCACGAAGTCCTTCTCTTCCGTCGCCAGCTTCTTTAGCAGCAGCTTTCCTCCTCAGTCAGGAACTGGCGGATCTTCTCGAACTCTGACATAATGATCTCACGCTGAACCTGCACTTTCTCCTGCCAGGAGAAGTAAATAACACCAACAGGACTGAGGATAAACTATGTGCTACTTACACACCAGCCAGCCCGCCAACCTTCCCCTACACTTTTCTCATCGAACATGGTTTTAATAACAGAGAAAGTGGGGAGAAGGGGGTAGCTTCCCCCCCCATTTCCTCCAAATTGTTTGATGTCCCCCCACTATCAAGGTTTCGAAAAGTGAAACAAAACTAACATTTTTTATTTAATAAATGTATAGATTCCAAGGCCATAATGGACTGTTAGATTTTAGTCTCACCTCCTGCATAGCCCAGTCATTGAATTTCACCCAGTCACCCCTGTTCTGAGCCCAATAACTTGTGATTGACAAAAACGTTTTCCAGAAAGACGTCCCATCTAGATTCAAAGCCACCAAGGGATGGAGCATCCACCACTTCCCTTAGGAGTTTGCTCCAGTGGTTAATGACCCTTTGTGTTAATAATCTGTGCCTTATATCTACTTTGAATTTGTCTGGCCGCCGCTCCCAGCCATTGGCTCTTTTTCTGCCATTCTCTGCTAGATCAAAGAGTCCTTTAGTAGCCAGTATTTTCTCCTGTGGAGGTACTTCTCAGGGTGTCACTGGGTCAATGCTCTGGAACTACTCCATACGAAGCCAGTCAGGACTCTGGGGGAGCCTCTTCTCCCTGAGCATAGTGCCTCCAAGGCAAGAGGCTTACACAGCTTTGACCTTCCTGGGTTTGACCTCGGAGCATTCAGCATCCCCTTCCACACCATGCACTTCCCGCAGCGAGTCTGCCCGGGCGGGGCTCCTGGGGAAACCAGAGGGCCCTGCACCCCAACTCCTCAGTCAGACATGACATTCAGCCAGTGTAAAATGGAAGGGTTATTGGTTGACAGGAACACAGTGTAGAAGAGAGCTTGCTATCACAGAAATCAGTGACTTTCAGCCAAGTCCATCTTGGAAGTCCTGGGCCAGAAGCCCTGGACTCCCCATCTTCTAGTACCCCCAAGCAGACTGCCAGCTTCTAGCAACCCAACCTCAGACACCCCTGTTGCTCCTCCTCCCTCTCTTTCTCTCACTTATCCAGGCCAAAGGTGTCACTTGGCCACACCCTGCCCTCCTGGGTCTCAGGTTACATAGGTGCAGACAGCTGGGCAGCCTGACCTGCCCCAAGGGCCTCAGCAAAAATCACACACCCAATTCCCACCATCGAAATATTCATGCAGTACACTGGGAAACCGAGGTACCCACAATATTAGTATAGGACAGTAAGACTCACATGCAGCATACCAAGATGAATAAGACCCCACTTTGTCACAACTTCTACACTGCCATCAAGTCACATCTTACTCTTCTTCTTGAGAAGCTAAAGAAAATTGAGCTCTTTGAGTCTCCCATTGAATAATTTGAACCAAAGGGGAAATTTCACATTGGCTCAGAAAGTAAAGAAAATCTTCAATTCATTCTGAAATTTCCCGTAAAAAATCAGGAATGAAGATCTGTCATGGGGAAAATTATGTATATACAGGTCTAACTTACAGTCAGGAGTAGAGGACGTTAAAATTGCTAGAATGGATGTTACAGATTTGGCACAGTCCATAATGGTCTAGACAGACTATATCTTGACCAAGTTACTGGGAATTTCACTGTCTTAATAGATCTATCCAGCTTGATAGCAGGGGTGGCAGGAGTGGCACGCAAGAAGGGCCAGATGGATCCAGGTATATGCTTCTCAGAAACACTTACTGTACAATGAAAGATGCATTTGCTTTGATGCCCTGGCTCGGCCCCTGCCAGACAAATTTGCCTGGGGACGCTGGGTCCCTTTGGGGTGAGGGGCTCAAAGAGGCTCACACCCTCAAGGCAGAGGGAAAGGTTTTTGAGAGCTAAGGAGAACTAGACTGAGGAAAGTTAGACCCCTGGGAGTTGGCAGGATTCCAGGTAAGGCGGATGTGCGTGGAGACCTTTTGATGAGTCAAGGTCCTTCTCTCTGAAGTACTTTGTTACAGACACACCGCTATTGCTATAAGAAGTCTGACTACCGAATGGACCCTTGGTTGGGGGTCCCCGAGGGACAGCCCACTTGTGCATGATACACAGGGGACTGCAGGGCAGGACCCGGTCTGAAAGTGGCAGAATCTCAGGATTCCACCCCAGAGAGATGGACACTCAATCCAGAGCAGGATGCCTTCAGAGAGCACAGGGCGACAGAGGAGCAGCGTCCCTGAGCCGTGCTCCCCTACTTCTGTGCTAACGTGCTCCCAGACCCGCACAGCAGCTACAGCCCATGTATATGTCTGCTCCATCCCTGGGAGTCTGTCTTGGCTTGGACATCTACAGTCATTGCACTAACAAACTTCATCTTTAAGAGGCGGATGCTTTGGTGTCCTGGGTTTTCATTCCCCACAGATTCCTGAGCCAGGCTCATCACTAAATACAAAAGAAGTCACCAGTTTAGTACCCAGGAGCTAAGGCCCCATCACACTGGGTGCTGCACTGACATAAGGCGACCAAGAGCAAGGCCTCAATAGGTTGTGGTTGAACTGGAGTGGATCTACCTTTCCACCAGGGAGACACTCACCTGCCATTCCTTGATCTTCCTGTTCTCCTTGGTCTCCAGCTGCTTGGCAGCTTCCATCTCCTTCCTGAGCTGAGTCAGGGCTTGCTGGACTTTGGTCTGAGGGAGAAGAGCAGCACTGGTCAGGAGGGCATCCTGGAGGGCCATGCACCTGCCACTGAGGTGCTGACCACTTTTGGCTTCCACCAGACCTGTGACCTGACCATGTAGAGGGCATTGTAAGGCTGCTACTGCATCTCAGCTAATGCCCCCTGGCCTGTAAGCTCAAACAGGAGCGGTGTTTGGTTGAAGATCCAGAGGCCTGGGATCAGGGGCGCTGGAACGGGGGGAGGGGTGAGGGAGTCATGGCACCACCAATTTTTACTGGCCATAAGAACGAGTGATGGGGAAGGGACAGAGAAGAGTGTGCGGTGGGTGGGGTCTTGAGGGAAGAGCTGGTGCAGGAGCAGAGCCTCGGAGAAAGAGGTGGGGTGAGGATGGGGCCACAGGGGAATGGGCGGCGTAGGGGTGGGGCCTTGGGGAATGGGTGGCATGGGGGGCGGGGCCACAGTTCAGGAGCCTGTGGGAGTAGTAATAAGCTCGATAGTATTCATCACCATGCAATTTTGACAGGTTTCCACGCCCCTTTTAGGGCTTATGTCCCACCTTCCCACCCCCCGTTTTGGTTGGCGCTGTCGGCCATTTTGAAAAAATGTGTGTGTGTGTTTGACTAGGGGAAGTGTATTAAATATCAGGGTGGATTAAGAGAAAAGTTAAATAATATTGAAAACTAGGTTTATAAAGGGAATTTACTACGTCAAAACCTGTTTGTTAAGCACAGGATAAAAAAGCATTGAATCTATTCAATACCAATGTAGGTTAAGAAAAAAACATTATAAACTAAGTTTAAAAGGATAATTAAGTGAAGCAAAACCTGTTTTGTAAGGACATAAGCAAAAACTTTAAGGAAATACTTAAAAACTAGATTTAAAAAAAATTAACCAAGGCAAATCCTGTTTGGGGTGCCCCGGGTAAAAAAGTGAATAAAAAGGGATTGAAACTATTGAATGCCAGCATAGGTTAAAAAAAGCTTTTTAATATTATTAAGTAATATTAAAAGCAATACAGCTAGGTTTAAAAGGGGAATTGACTGAAGCAAAACCTGTTAAGTAAGCACATGGCCAAAAACTATAAAGGGGTACTAAGAAAAAGGCTTTTAAAAACATTAAAAACTAGGTTTAAAAGAAAATGTACTAAGGCAGTGTAATAAAAGTGAATAAAACGTATTAAAACTAGTCAATACCAATGTAGGTTAAGAAAAAACGAGGTTTAAAAGGAAAATTGACAAAGAGAAAGCCTGTTCGGTAAGCACAGGGTAAAAACTCTATAAAAAAGTGGCTAAGAAAAATACAATAAAGCTCAGGGTAAAATTAAAAAATGTTTACCTTTGCAGTCTTTTTGTAAAGCGAGGCAGCTTTTCTGGTTTAACCCTAGTAAATAAAACACATTAAAACTAGTTAATGCCAATGCAGGTTAAGAAAAAACGAGTTTTAAAAGGAAAATTGACCAAGGCAAAGCCTGTTTGGTAAGCCCGGGGTAAAAAAGCATTCAATATCAGTGTAGATTAAGAAAAAAGAGCAAAGATAGAGAGCACGCGGCGGAATCAGAATGAGACAGAGAGAGAAGCAGGCAGAGTCTGTTTAGTAAGCACAGGGTAAAAAAGCATTCAGAATCAGGGCGGGTTACAAGACAAGAAAAGCGAGGAGAGAGTCCGCTTTGCAAAGAGCAAAGATAGAGAGCACAGGGTAGGATTAAAGAGAAAGAGAGAGAATTGTTACCTTTGCCCGTCTTTCTGTAGAATGAGGGAGATTTCCTGCTTCTGACACTCTCCGGCTTGTTATCACCGCTTTTGGATCGGCCCAATCAGAGGTGGTTTTACAACAGCATCATAGAATTCATTTTCCTGAACCAACCAATCCTAGTGTTTCAAGAGTTTAAGCAAGAGCCTTTTAAAAACCGGTTATTGTCTACCAATCAGCATGTGTTTTTGTGTATAAAAACACGTGATTTTGCGAGCGGGTTTTTCAACACAGAGAAACTAAACACAAAGGCATGTCCCTGTACAAAACACCTACAGATGCCAAGAAGCCGGAATTGCCCCTGGGAGCGCCAGACCGTGTTCAGAAAAGAAGGCTCCTTTACAGTTGTTTTGCCAACGAGAAAGGGTTGTTGTCGAGCCCTGTGTTTTATTCTGAAAGAGAACTGAAAAAAGAGGAGCCACAGCCGTTTATAAAAAATCAAGTGCGAAAAAATTTGTTGTCAGATTTGGAAAAAACAGAATTAAAGGCAGAAGTAAATTTTTTTTTTGTAACAAATTACAAAATGTTTTAAAAAAATAGTGGGTTAAATCTTTTTGTTTTTATAGGGGGGAATGGAAGAAGAGCCTATATATGAGGACATGGCAACCGAGGAACAGCTGCAGGATAGCGATGTTGAAAACCAACCGATAGACCCCGAGTTGTGGAAAGATGGTGATATTGTTACGGTATAAGCTTTATTAGTTGTAGGGATCGGTCCTGGCTGGCAAACCACCAGAAACCGCCCCCTGCAAAACCCCCTTTTGCCTTTGCCACAGAATGCTGATTTGTCTCAGAATGCTGACTCCATATTATCACAAGATTAGGAAAATACCGCACGCTCTGCCCACATGCAGTGGGTGAGGGGAAAAGGGGAAGAAAGAGTCCTCCACCAATGCGAAACAAGTAAACAAGGCTGTAAGCTATGCATGACGCTGTAACTGAAAGAATAAAAAGGTTGCCACGCCTCACGGCGGGGCGCTTTCCTGAACACACAAGCTGTCTGCGTCTGGTTCCTTCCCGCATCTGGTGACCCCGACGTGATTCCAGCCCTCCGTACCCACCGGCCGGTCGAGCCGTGGTGCACCTCAGTGCGTCTTTGCGCACTCCCTCGTGAGTATGGGGGGGGGGACTTGTCCGTGCAACAGAAGGCTCATGCGAAAGAGCTGGTTAAGTTACTCAAGGTAACTGGTCGCATAACAGCAGCACAGCAACATGTGGAGGCTTTGCTCCATGTTATAGAGGTTAAATGCCCTTGGTACCCCGAGAAAGGAACTCTCAAGGTTTCTGACTGGCAAAATGTGGGCGAACGGCTCCTAAGGGAGCCACGAGCGCCCATCCAACACATCTTGCTGTGGCAACATTGTACAGAGGCAATCGGGCGTTTGCGAAAGAAGGCGCCCCCGCTTGCCTCTCCCACCCCTACCCCACCTCCCTCATATGTCACGGAGGTTGAAACCCCAAGTCCTGCACCCAGGGCGACAGCCCCTAGTCTAGCCCCCTCTGAGTCCTTGCTGTCGTCGCCCCCTCCCTTTTGCCCCCTCCGGCTCCGAGCGCAGTACAGGCTGCTTTCGGCCCCAGCTGGCTGTGAAGGAAAAAATATAGACAGAGGCGGAGCAAAAGGAAATACAAGTTACAGAACTGAAATTACGTTTGCAAAGCTTAACTGTCCAGTAAGACCCAACAGTGTGCCTTTGTGACCCTGGAGTCGGAAGCCACAGGCAGCCGACCAGGACTGGAATCTCTGAAAAAGACGCTGCAGGAGATTCCAGGGTGTAAAAGAACAGCCCTCCCAAGAGCAGAAGCATGTTGGAAATTCTGGACAAGCTGTATACAGGATAATCTCCCTTCCACCTCTCCCCCTCCTCTGAACATTACACGCAGAAGTGGCCAGTCTGGACGTACCTGTGTAAGTATGAAAGAAGCTTCGGGCTTGGGGCATTAATATTTTCCTGAGTGATGTGGGAGCGTTCCCAACACTCTCCATTGTTGTTTTATTATTTTATTAATGAAGCTTCAAAATTCAGTTATATGGTGTATTTTCTTTATCTTCCCCCAGCGATCCTGTAGTGTCAGCCTGATCACCTGACACGAGGGATAGATTGGTAACAGAAATTTGTCACAGCTTGGTGAGCAATTTAGAAGGGGGGAGCACTGCAGAATTTACACCATCTATTTGTTTTACCCTTGTTATTTTGTGTTTGCTTTGGTTGGTACTGTTGGTGCTATATGTTAAGAATTGCATAAGTAAAAGTATGCCTTAATAGGATAAGGAAACGCTATTTGGTTCTGGTTCTGTTCTGTTTAACCGGTTACTGTTGTTTTTCTGCTCTGTATACATTTGGGCGTTAGGAGTGTGGGCGGAACTGAACCTCTCGTTCGTAATTCCTTGGAGTGGAAGCCAAGAGTGCGAGGAAGCTCTGAGGTTGAATTGAGATCCTTCTGTCCCGTCCCCTGTAGCGGACAGTGTATAGAAGTGGGAAAGTCTGACTTAGACTGTAATTCCCTCTGCGCTCTGTGTAATTTCTTTTTTCTGTTTAAGTGTCAGCAGACAGATGGGTGGGTCTCTAGGTAAACTCTCTAAAGGGGTTTGGATTTTTGTTCAGGTGGCAAGCCTCATGAAGGAGGACTCGGGTAGTCTTGTGAGTAAGAAGGTTTAAGAAAAAAGACCAGGAGGGGTGGGGGCTAGTTAAAAAGCCCACCCTCCTAGCTAAACTAGTAGTGGAACAAGTTGGTGCCCATGGAAGGGACGGTTCAGCAAGAAAAGCAGGATCGGGCCCAGGCAGGCAGGCAACAGAGAGAGAGATTGAAAAGCAGGTTGAAAAACTTTACGGGTGTAGTGGAAGGAAAAAGTCAGTAAGTGTAAGCATGGGGATTTCAAATACCCAGGACTTACTTGGCATGGTGATTTAAGTTGATAAAAGTGGCTGTTGGGAGACAAGCAAGTGATTTAAGGGAGAGTGAGAAGTTAACTCTGTAGTTGCTGGAGGAAACAGCAGTTGAACTTTGTAAAAATGCTAAAGAAAAGGGCTCT
This sequence comes from Gopherus evgoodei, assembly GCF_007399415.2. NCBI lineage: Eukaryota > Metazoa > Chordata > Testudines > Testudinidae > Gopherus > Gopherus evgoodei. The sequence goes on along the minus strand of NC_044325.1, from coordinate 151,841,904 downwards.
TGGTGTCTGCGAAATGTTTGTAAATAAATTTAGGCAAAAAAAATTATTGAATTGCTATTATTTGGTTTGGCTATGAACAATTTAGTTAAATTAGCTGAAGAATGTATACAGTGTTATGTAATTAAAAACCTAGGCTGCTTATGAAACAAATATAAGAAAATATGGGGTAATTCCTCTGTTCTTGCCTGAAGTCAACAAGGGTATTTGTATATTTCAAGCGATGATTGTCTGCCCAGAAGGGGTGGGTAGACCTCTGTTTTTTGTCTTTCAGATAATCAAAGAAAACTAATGCCAGCTAACAGCATTCAACGTATCATGCATTTACTGGCACAACAGGAATTATGTTTTGTGTTCTATGTCCTGTCTTGTGGTGTTTGTCTCGTGGCCAAAATTGTTGTGTTTAATATTTTCATAGGATAGTCTAGTTAAAATTAAATAAAAGGGTTAAATGCAAATACTTGTTTTATTCCCCTTTAAAATACAAGGTGTTTGGATAAATCAAAAAAATGTAATACACTAAAGTCTAATGCATTTGCTTAAGTAAGAAAAATAAGCTTCATTGGCCAAATTGTTAATTAAAGAAATTGTTGTTATAATTTGCATGCCAACGGTCTTTGAAAGCAAAGACATGAAAAGTTAACCCACTCCCCATATTGTACATGGGATCTTTCTGGCTGCCTCAAATTTCTAGCCAGAGGGCTGGGGATGGTGGAAAGCTATTGGACTAGAGGTTGAATTGAATGAACTCCTCAAAGTGGGTGTGCTTGTTCTAGCTCGTTGCTCCAAAGTTCTGTAATAAGGTTATTTTAGTAAAAAAGTATGTGTGGCATATATTAAATAATAAGACTAATGTACTGTATAATGGCAATGTTTACGTGTTCGTTGCTGGGAAAAGGTGTATAAGTAAAAAGTGAAAGTTTCCTTTGCAGGTTAAAGGAAGCCAAAAAGGGAGAAGAAAAAAAAAAAGAACAGAATGAGTTAACTAAAAAGAAAAAAGAAGCTAGGAGACTGTAGATAAGACACTGTCTCCATTCAAGGACACTGCTCACAGCTAAAACTTGGCTGATAACCAAGGAAAGGGGGGTGGGGCTTGAATGTGCCCAAGCAGCTATGAGATCTGCAAAACACTGCCAGGCACTAATGAAATGTGTTAAGTTTCTTTTCTCACAGGTAAAGAAGCGCTACCCAAAGACCGAATCAGCCCTTGCCTTCCCGGATGCCCTTCAACTAGCCCTGGCAGGCTTTGTGGGCTCCCTGTCCTATCATATTCAGAAAGATCCTCGCCTGCATGCCATTTGTTACATTCCCACTGTATTTTGTAATTTTTGCCAGCAAACCCCCATAATTGATGCGCTTACAGTATTCACTGATGGCTGCCTAACCCGTGGTGTTGTTTCTTGGTGTACTGCCACGCAATGGCACTCGTGGTTTACCACTCCTCATACAAGCCCTCAATGGGCAGAACTTGCTACCCTTTGTTTAGCCTTTTCTCATTTTTCCATTGTCCCCCTTAATGTTATTACATATAGCCTTTATGTTGCTAACGTTGGTGCCGCTATAGCTGGAAGCTATGTAACCCCACTTATGAAATAACCACTTCTTGCCCTTTTTCTTACCCTCCAACAGCTTCTGAGCTCCCGGTCTCACCCATTTTTTATTGCACATATTCATAGCCATCTTCCCCTCCCCGGGGTTTTGTCTGAGGGCAACGCTTATGCTGATGCACAAGTGCGCATTTCCTGGGTTCACTCCCTTACCTCCAGCCACGCCTTTCATCATCAAAATGTTAAAGCCCTCGCCCGGGAGTTCTCCATTCCCTTGGATGAGGCTAAAGCTGTTGTTCAACAATGCCCACAATGTTCCTCTCTCCATTCCTACCCTCCCACTGGCGTTAACCCCCGCGGCCTCGGTGCCAATCAGCTCTGGCAAATGAATGTCACACGTTTTCCCCCTTTTTCCCCTTAAAATTTTCTTCATGTTACTGTTAACACTTACTCAGGTTACCTTTGGGCCACACCCCATAAAGGACAACGTGTTCAACACGTTATCAATCACTTTGTTCGTTGCTTTTCTGTTATGGGCATCCCAGCCAAGCTCAAAACAGATAATGGGCCTGCATACTGTTCTCAGCAATTTGCTGCATTTTGCTCCCGCTGGGGCGTTGTGCACACCTTTGGCATCCCCTACAATTCACAGGGCCAGGCCATTGTGGAGCGTGCCAACCGCACCTTAAAAACAGCTCTCCTCCAACAAAAAACAAAAGAGGGAATTCCGCCCACCTTGCCAGACAAGGAGGAGTGGTTAGCACACGTCTTATATACAATCAATCATTTAAATCTTGTTTTTGATGGTACCCATTATGTTTCCCGCTTACAAAAACATTTTAGGTGCAAAGAAGAACTCCCCGCCCCAAAAGTGACGTATCGGCAACTCCCCGGCACTTCGTGGAGTGCCCCAGTTCCGCTGATAACCTGGGGGCGGGGATACGCGGCCGTCAGCACGCCACAAGGACCGGTGTGGGTCCCAGCTCGTTACATATGTCCGTGGAAGGAGGACCCCACTTGCAACCCACAGCATGGCGTGGCACCAGGGCCTTAGCGATCCCATTCCTGATTTTAACCCGTTGATAACTACAACAGTGACTTTGTCTCAAGAGCAATACCGCGGTCCTCCCAATGCTCCAGTGACATGGGGGCAGATGAAGTCTCTCTCCCAACAGGCTGACCACCTGCTAAAGCAACAAGATAAGGAGAAGTCCCCGGAGAATTTTTACTTGCCCTCATTGCTTGTTTAAATGCTAACTCTTGTGTTTTATTGAGCATAATGATATTTGTTGTTTGTTTGCCCTTGGGATTCGGGGTAGCACATCCCCCCTATTCCCCAGCTACCAATGTATGGGAGGTTTTGGCTCTTTCTATTAATCGTACTGATTTCTGCCTTTCCCAGCAAACAGCAGTAGGACAATTACTTGGTACATGTCTTATTCCAGTTTGCCATGATGCCAATGAAATAAAAAATAGTACTTGGTTTTATTCCAGCTTAAAAAGCAACACCACAATTAAGAATTTGGGCTTTTCAGCCTATCATAATTGGGGACCCCAGTCCCAACGTCTTCCAGATGGGGCTGTTCAGTTGCTTACCCCTTATGTTGCTAATTTAAATGCTAGCTGTGCACGTATAACCAATTGCACAGCGCACACCTGTGTCACTCTCCCTGCCACCCCCCTTAATTGTTCCAGGCCATATAATATTTCCTACCTTTACAAGCACATAAAATTGCCCCCTGGATGGTTCTGAACATGCACTGACCGGACCTTTAATTACATCCCAGCTAATCTTACTGATGGCACCTTTTGCTGCATCAGCCGTCTGTCCCTCATTCTTATTCCCCGGTCTGAGCATACACCACGAGCAAAGCGTTCATACACTCAGCTGTCAGCTGATTGCAACTCCAAAGTCGATCTCCTGTCCAAAACCAAGTATGTGGCCCTGGCTGCTTCTTTGGTTGGTATACCTGGCTTAACAATTATGAATAGCAAAAATCTTAACCGGTTAGCCTGTTCAGCAGCTAAAGCTCTTAATGCCACGTCTATTGCAGTGGCATTGCTTAATGAGGAACAAATGCAGTTACGCCATGGTATTTTGCAAAATAGAGCTGCTATTGATTATCTTTTGCTTTTGCATTATTATGGCTGTGAAAAAGTTAATGATATGTGTTGTTTTAATATTTCTGATCATTCTCATGCTATTGAAAATCAATTAGCCATTATTAAGAATCTTACTGCTCAAATTCAAATTGACAGTGACCCATTTTCCTCCTGGTGGGACTGGCTGGCTAGCTGGCTGCCAGGATGGGGTTGGCTACATCAGCTAATAACCTACGGAGGACTCTGCCTCTTATTCCTCGTGCTCACCTGCTGTGGCATTCAGTGCATTCCCTCCTTAATTTCATTGTGCACCCAAGGGTGCCCATGGTCCAAACAAAAGCCTGCCTTTTCCTTTTAAAAACAAAAGGTGGAGATGTAGGGATCGGTCCTGGCTGGCAAACCACCAGAAACCGCCCCCTGCAAAACCCCCTTTTGCCTTTGCCACAGAATGCTGATTTGTCTCGGAATGCTGACTCCATATTATCACAAGATTAGGAAAATACCGCACGCTCTGCCCACATGCAGTGGGTGAGGGGAAAAGGGGAAGAGAGAGTCCTCCACCAATGCGAAACAAGTAAACAAGGCTGTAAGCTATGCATGACGCTGTAACTGAAAGAATAAAAAGGTTGCCACGCCTCACGGCGGGGCGCTTTCCTGAACACACAAGCTGTCTGCGTCTGGTTCCTTCCCGCAATTAGTTGTAAAAAAAAAATAAAAAATTATCGTATTTACACTTTTAAAAAATGACTTTTGATTTTTAACAGATAACCAAGCCTGGGCCGTACAAGATTACTGCTTTGGTGTGTAACAAACTGCCAACAGTTGCAGAGACAGAAACACCCGAGGAGGTAAAGACAGCTTAACTTATTTGAAATATATATATATATATATATATGTGCATGATACTAATTAAGCGTTAATATACGGTTGGTTTAATAATAGGCTGCTGAAACTATGATTGACGAAGGTGATTCAGAAACAAAGGACACAAACGGGTTGTCAATGGTAAAACCCAAAGAGCATGACAAGGTAAAAGTTACTTAAATAATTAAAAAATATATAAATATAAACATATATAAGAGTGGTAAAATAAAACTAAATGTTTTGTGTTTAATAACAGGAAGATGATATGGGGTTCAACGGTGCATCAGTCGAGGATGATGATAATTCAGAATCAGACGAGGGTAAGACCGAGGTAGCACAAATAAACTCTAGGCTTTTTTATTTTAAAATTTTTGCATCAAAAAACTTAAAATATGTTTTTAAAATGTTTTTAACAGACATCTTCAGAGGATGAAAAGAGGCGGCCTCTAAGCAGAACAGCCGTAATATGTACCTGTTGTTTTTGTGTGAAGCAAGATGTTAAAAAAAAGTCTGTAAAAAGTGAAGAGAGTGACCAGAAAAGCGGTGAAGAAAAAGAGGATGCAGTTATGGTTGATATTGTTAGAGCTGTTGTAGTAAAAGCCTTTTACCACTGTTTGAAAAAACAACTTTTGGAAAACTGTGCAGCCTGCGCTGTAAATAAGTCCAACCCTTTTAGTCACCCTTGTATCTTTTGGGATCGCTCAGAAGTATTTTACCAGCTTAGATGTATTTCTTCTAAACTGAACGTGGCCCAGCTGGTAAATGTAATTATAGCTGAAGGCTACAAACTGAAAAAGCTTAACATAACCACTGAAACTATAACCAAAGTTGTTAAAATGATTAGGGAGGTTGGAAAATCATCTGACCCGGTGGCCTTGCTGGTAGACCTGTCAAAAGAGGTGGCCCCCTATATTGGCCGAGCGGTGTGTAGCAGGGTTCGCCAAATGGATTATAAAACTTTTTACATGCAAGGTTGTGACCCTAGAGGCTTAAAAAATATATATTAATTAAAATGCATTGTTAAAAAAAACTGTATCACAGTTTTTATATTATTTTGCTTAACCGTTAAAAATGTATGTAATTGTATCGTATATTACTTTACTGCCGCTTTAAAAGTCAAATGTGTATAAACGTTGTTGTGTTAAATAAAAACAAAAGCAGAAACAAACTTTTGTGTATATAGTGTTTTAAAGCAAGACGGGGTAAGCATGGCAAAGCTGCTAAAGAAAATTTATTACTCACCCGAAAAAGTTGGTAGTTTTGAGGGCATAACACCCTTATTTCAGGCCGCTAAAAGACACCGTAAAAGCTTAAGCAAAAAGCAGGTTTCCGCTTGGCTTGCGGATCAAGATGCTTACGCTTTACATAAACCTGCAAGGCTTAAATTTAAAAGAAATAAAACAGTGGTGTCTAATGTGGATACGCAATGGCAGGCAGATTTGGTTGATATGGCCGCCTATTCTAAAGACAATGACAACCGTAAATATATTTTAACAGTGATAGATATTTTGTCTAAATACGCCTGGGTGGTAACCCTAAAAAATAAAACAGGAAAAGAGGTGGCAGAGGCGTTTAAAGCTATTTTTTCAAAGGGGCGCATGCCTCAAAAATTACAAACAGACCGAGGAAAAGAGTTTTTAAACAAAGCTTTAAAAAATTTGTTTAAGCAATATGGAGTACACCATTTTGTTACCAATAACGAAGTTAAAGCGGGAATTGTGGAGAGGTTTAACAGAACTTTAAAATAAAAAATGTGGAGGTATTTTACTGCCCGTAACACCTTTCGCTACATTGATGTGCTGCAGGCCTTCATAGACGGTTACAACAGAAGTTATCACAGAACTATCAGAGGGAGCCCAATTGACGTGACACAAGCTAATGCGCTAAGCGTGTGGAAAACCGTCTACGGGGGTAGTTTTAAAATAAAGAGGCAACGTGTGGTTTTTAAAAAAGGGGATCACGTAAGAGTATCTAAAACGAAGGGCACTTTTGAAAAGGGCTATCAGCAAACCTTTACCGATGAAATATTTATCGTGTCAGGGGTTTTATTAAGAGGACAAAGACCGGTGTATGCATTACAAGATTATGAAGGGGAGGAAGTTGTGGGGTCTTTTTATCCTGAAGAATTACAAAAAGTAAACCCTAACCAGGACCGCCTTTACAAGGTAGAAAAAATTTTTAAAAAAAAAGGTCGGGGAAGAAACAAATATTTCTTTGTAAAATGGAAAGGTTGGCCTAAAAAATTTAATAGTTGGGTTAAAGCGTCTCAAGTGCAGGACCTTTAATAAAAAAATGACTGAACAAAGTTTTTACATGACATTACCAAGCAACGCCTCAGCGGGGGCTTTTCCTCAAAATACTAGTTCCAATTTTACAATACAACTAGCCAAGCCTTTAAATTTAATAGGGCGGTGGGATGTCGCTTTATCGGAAATTCATTATTGTCACTCTTGGAACACGCTTCTTTTCGATACAGCATTTACGTTAGCATCGGAAAAAAAAATTCGAACCTACTACATGGATGCCGGCTATTATTCGAGCATTCACCATTTAATAGAAGTCATCAACAAGAATATAGACAAAGATGTCGAAAAACCAAATGCCTACGTTATTTACAACCCTGTGACTAGAAGGGTTCAGCTAAAACCAAACGATGGAAAGTACTTTTTTTCCACAGGTGGTAAATTGGCAACAATACTGGGAATGCTTTCAAATCATCCGTGTAGGATTGCACCGTACCCCGCAGACATTACGGGGGGTTTTAACTCTTTATACGTGTACACCGACATAGTGGAACATCAGTTAGTGGGGGACTACTATGTGCCGCTGTTGCGCTGCGTTCCCATCCGCGGTAGCAATAACGAATTTGTTACAATAACGTATGACAAACCGCATTACGTCCCCGTAAGTAAGCAGCACATCGGAACCATTACTATTGAAATAAAGACGGATCAAAATAAACACGTTTCATTTAGTTTTGGAAAGGTAATTGTTAAACTACATTTGCGTCCCAAAAAAGCCGAAGAATGGTAACTATGAAAAACTACGGGGACCCCTTTTTGTATAGAAACTACTACAAGGCCCAGGCTGGCTATGGCTTACCAGGATATCAAGGATTACCCGTTATGTACGGGGCAGGTTTAGGAGGAATATTTCGCAGCCTTTTTAGGAAAGCCGTGCCACTTTTAAAAAGAGGTTTTGACATTATTAAACCCCACATGAAAACAGCCGCGAAAAATATAACCAGAGACGTCGTAAACCACGTGTCTAGCGCAGTTATAAACAAAATAGGAGCACAGGAAGGTTCTGGTTTAGTGGTAATGAGAAGAAAAAGAGCAGCGTTGCGCCAGCCCTTTAAAGGCCCACCTAGACCTTTAAAAAAAAAAAAAGCTGTGAGAAGAGGTCTTAGCCATATACCAAAAAGGCGTCCTAAGAAGAGGAAGCGTCGCGTTACCCGCGATAAAAGGGATATATTTTAAAATGGCTTTTATTCATTGTGGCTCTGACGAATGCACCAAATCGGAGCTGGATTTATTTCAAATAGCCCCCACACAAACCAGTATTGAAAATAGCTTTTATGTAGAGGTGCCTCCTTTGGCCGCTTTAACGGTAAACGCCCCTCTTGAATTTTTTATTTCGGGACATGGGGATCATTACTTAGACCTTAACAACACGCTGCTGTACGTGTGCTGCAAGGTGATAAAAGAAGACGGATCAGACATTGATGATGATGCCCGGGTGGCCTTAACAAACTACCCCATCGCCACTCTTTTTAACCAGCTGGATGTTACTTTAGGCGATCGTCTTATTAGCCAGAGCAACAATTGTTACCCTTACAGAGCCTTAATAGAGCTAATTTTAAACTACAGCCCCGACACCCTCGCTACTCAGTTTTCGACAGGCGGATTTTATAAAGACACGGCAGGGGGCCACGAAAGCACCCTTTTGGTCGGCCAGGCCAATGAGGGGTTTATACGCAGGGCCGAACTAACGGCCGGCAGCAGGAAGCTGGATTTGTTGGGACCTTTACACAGCGATTTGTTTTTTCAAGAAAAACTACTGCTAAACGGCGTGGATTTAAAAATCAAACTAACACGTAGCAAAGATATTTTTTGCCTCATGAGCGGCACTGCCAACGAGAATTATAAAGTACACATTATTTCGGCGTCCCTGTTTGTAAAACGTGTAAAAGTAACCCCGGGGGTTCGTTTGGGGCACGCTGAAGCTTTAATGACCGCCAACGCTAAGTATCCCGTAGACCGGGTAAGCATAAAGGTGTTTAGCATACCGGCCGGCAGTCGTGTTAGTAACCAGGAAAACCTTTTTTTGGGGCAGCTACCCAAGCAGCTAGTAATCGGTTTTATAGATAACGACGCCTTCAGCGGCAGCTACGTTAAAAACCCTTTTAACTTTAAACATTATAACATTAATTTTGTGGCCTTGTATGTGGATGGCGAACAGGTGCCAGCAAAACCCCTACAACCCGATTTTGAAAATGGAAACTGCGTGAGGGAGTATATGCAGCTCGTGCAGGCTACTGGAAAATATGTAAAAGATCGATCGCTCTTAATTAACCGCGATGAATTTGCCCAGGGCTATACGCTGTACGCCTTTGATTTGACCCCAGATCAGGAGTGCGCCGACCATTATTCTTTAATTAAAACTGGAAACCTGAGAGCGGAAATTCGGTTTGCAACGGCTTTGCCCTCTACGGTTAACATGATAGTGTATGGGGTTTTTGATAACGTGCTCGAAGTAAATCATAGAAGAAACGTTCTGTTTGACTATATGTAATCATGAACACTGTGCAGCTACGAGATATTTTATCAAAGGACCCTTCTTTTTTAGATGTTTTTTCTAGCGATTTGCTTCCGAAAAGTTTTGTGTCCGGAAGACCTTTGGGGCTTATTGTTAACACCCACCCCCATAAGTTACCCGGGGAACATTGGCTGGCCCTTTATTTACCGAAACGTGGGCCCGGCGAGTTTTTTGACTCCTACGGTTTTTCCCCAGACAGTAACTTTTTCCCTAAGTCTATTATGACTTTTTTAAACAGTAACTGTGATAAGGTTGTGTTTCATCAGAGACAACTACAGGACCCCCTAGCTGTAACTTGCGGTTATCATTGTATTTTTTTTTAAAACAACGTAATAAGGGTTTATCTTTTGATTGTATTTTAAAATTGTACTCCGATGATTTACCAGAAAATGACCGCTTGGTGGTGCGATTTGTAAAAGGAAAAAGACCCGGCATGCCCAGACCTGTTTTAAGCATGTTTCAACATGTTCAAACGTGTTTATCTTGTCGTGTGTTTAAAGAGGTGCATCAATAAAACACAATTTTTAATTTTGTTTACGTCTTTTATTTTACATTGTTAACCAGTCGATTTTTCGTTTTTTAACAGGGATGCTTTTAAAAGGGGCGGCGTTACTTGTGGCCTTGACCGGCTTTAGCCCTATTTTTAGACGCTCTAAAAATTGTTTATTGGTAACATGCCCTACGACGGTCATAGGCACGTTTAGCTCTGCCAAGGCTTTCATAAAAACATGCCACCCTTTAGGAGTCCTCTTGTTAGCGAAAGAATAAGAGCCGGTTACCCCTCTGACTAAATCAAGCATGTGAGACCCCTCAATCGCCTTCCCCCGGTACACAAAACGGCCGTTATCAGCCCAAGAAGACACATCTTTACGCTGTTTAAGCTTATTTAACAATATTTCAGCTTTTTTTTTATAGCGAGGATTTACCCCTCCAACACCTCCTGAATAACAAAGTCCGATACATCCCCCTGAACGTTAGGAGGTTGAAGCTCCTCTTGCTCTTGCTCTTGCTCAGGGGAAAAAAAAAAGGTTTATTTTAGTCTTTTCCATTTCACCACGCTTGGCCAATACCAGGTATCTTTGCAGGACCGCCTCGTAGAGTTTAGCCTTTTCGTAGTCGGATAAACCGGTTCTTTGAAGAATGTCTTTCATTTCTGAATCCAATTGGCGAGTGGTTGTGGTTCTGATATTTTCTTCACCGCTAGAAGCCCGCTTTATTTGTTCTAACTGGTGGCTAGGAACAAGGTACATTTTTTCGGCGTGTTCCATTATCTGTTAATTAAAAGGCTTGACAGCAGGGGGAGTGCAAAGCTTAACAAAGGGCCAATAAAGCCACCAGTTTGTTTTACAATAACCTTTTTTCTTTTTAGGGATAGCTTTTTATCACTTAGCTTTTTAATAATTTTTCGGTTTTTTTTAAGGATGCTTATTTGTTGAGGTTTTAGAGGAACGTTTCCTTTTAAAGTGTTAAGCGCTATTTCTGAGATGGCCGCTACTAGGTCGTCAGACGCCGTACAGAGAATAGCCTTTCTCTGAGGCGGCTTGGCTTTGATAAGAAATTTTAAAAGAGACAGGTTTTTTTGCACACGGTAAGACATGTTTGTTCGGGTGGTGATTTTTTTAAAATGGAGGATTAATAAAAAATAACTATTTTTTATGGGTTTTTTTAAAGGTGTATGCACAGGGCCAGTCTGGGGGGAAAAGACCTGTTCTTAACCTGAGGTTTTCGGGCGTTGAAGCGTTTAAATCCACCAGCAGATACCCATAGGGGTTTTTGGTAGCGTCCTCAAAAGCCTCCAAAAAAAATTGTGTTTTACCAGGGTACATTTGCCGGGCCAAAGTGGTGACTTGTAGTTTATCGCGGGAGTTTTTAAAAAGAACCATATATTTAGTATTTAAATTAATTGTACGGCTTTTTTTTCCCTGACAAAACATATTTTGCACAATGTACATAATACTTAAGTTTTTGTGGTGTACGTATTTTGTAAAGGCTTTTTCAATTTCACCACTTTCAGAAGCAGACTCCATTAAATCATCTATAATAACCATATTCACTTTATTACTAGGAAATAAATGTTCATCATTAAAAGTATTAGGTAAACCTTCCAAAAATGTAATACATGAAAATTTTTGCAACAACTCTGTATACAGCGGTTGCCAACAGCTATAACACCACACAATATTTTCAGGCATACATGATAACAGTTTATGACCATTTTCTAACAACTGTTTTATAAAATATGATTTTCCAGAATTTGAGGGCCCACAAAGCAAACAGGAAAAGGGATGAACAAACTGAACGTGGTTTTTCATAATAATTAATACCCGTACGGCAAAGTTTTAAAAGCCTCCTCGAGGGCTCTTTTGTCGTAAATGACTTTTTGGGTTTTTTTTAGAGTTCTTGTTTCTATTAACCAGTGTTTTTTTACCCTTACGATTCCTGGCTGCTGTATTACGATTTCTTTTGGGTCCTCTCCCGCGGGGTAATCCCAGACGAGTTCTTTTAAGCTTTCAAAATTAATTTTTTCACTGTTTCCTGAGTTAAGTGTGATTCCTTTTAATTTCATAGAGGTTTTACCGCTGGACAGTTTGTACCCGTATGTTTTAGGTCCCGCGGACACAAACTCCACAATGTGTTCATCTGGGGGTATTTCGCTAGTTAAATCTCCTAAATAATCCCCTAGGGGTGGATTCCACTCCCCTTCTTTACTTACAAAAATTACAGAATCCGTATCATGATAAAGACACCGCTGCTGTAAACGATCTAACAAGCGGTAGAGCTCTAACCGAGCATAAGCGGTGGTAAAGCACGCTATAAACACGTTAGTGTTGCTGGAATGGGTGCAGTGTTCTTTTGCGTACTTCCAAGACACTACGGCTGTATCATCATCGATAAACTCGCACGATGACACATCGTAATAAGGTACAAAAACGTACTTAAAGAGCTCGTCCGGGTCCGTTACTATACTAGTGTTAGTCAAATTTGTTCGCTGACCAAATTTTCCCCACAAGGAATTTAAAAACAGCTTTGAAATTTGTCTTTTTGCGGGGTTTACCTTAATTTTGTTTAGACGCAGACACACACCTTCTTTTTCACGGTACTCTTTAACGTACTGTTCTTTTTTAAGCTTGTCCGTACACCAGTGAGGAAACCCTGAGGCCTCTTGTTTTTGTCTTAGGTGTGTTTTAATATAGTCTGAAAACAGGGCATCTGAAGAGCGGTTAAAATGCCAGACTTCATAAATTTCAGCGATTTTGTACCCTTTGTTTAAAGCCTCCACCAACTCTATTGTGCACCAAGTCCCTGTTAAAGCCCTCTCCTCCTGACTGTGCCCGCAGGGATCCTTTTGTTTTGTTTCTGCACAAAGGGCGCACAGGGGAAACATTAGTTTACCATCAACCCTGTATGGTAACACGGGAAAATACAAACCTCTTGGAGGGTACACTTTAACCTTGGCTATGCCAAAGTACTGGCCGATATCCCCAAAACCCTCATACACAATAACGGGATGTCCCACAGGGTACTGTTTAGTTTTGTTAACAAATGGGTAGAGGCTAGTAAAATTGTAGTAATGAACCTGCTCCCCGAGCTGCGGTTTGTAATAAAGGCAAATGGCGTTTGTTCTACCACCGTAAAGGGCGTCTCTAGGAACCAAAGGCTGTGGCAGCTTTTTTTCTCTTAAAAAATTTTCCACCCGGTTATCGTTTGCTAGCATGGTCTGCCACTCGTGTTCCCACACGGTCCTTACCTCAAACCCCTGGCTTTTTAAAAATTCAGCCTTAATAATGGTTCGGTTGTACAGCTGTCCGTAGGTTGCCTTAAGCAATGGGTTGTAATCATTTTCGCAATAGCAAATGGGGCACCCGTGAAAAAAAACACCCGTTAAATTCAAAGGCCGTGGGTTTACCAGCTATAATGGCGTAACCGTCCAAAAAATAGGACCCAGTTTTAAACTCGCCACCCTGCAAAGCGTGTTGAATGTAAATATTTTCAGTGTGGGCTACGTACATCAACCACTGAATGGCCGGCGTGGAATATCTCTTCTGCTGTTTGTGGTAATTGTCTAACGGCAAAAGCGCTATGGTTTGCGGCTTTAAAAAATTAAACCGGTACATGGCCATGCAAATCGAGGCCAATGTGAGGTGCTGAGAGGGATCTATACACTTAGTAACCACTTCCTCATTATCCTTTCCGGGGTTTTTAACAATTTGCTTTTCTGTCATTTTTATAACTTTGTTTCTGAACCGGTTGCAAGCCTCTCGCAAAATTTCAACATCTTTTTGACAATAATAGCGTAGTTCTTTTTGAAGATCAAAGCTGTTTTGGTGATTGTGCTGGTACCAGTTTAAAAATTCTTTTTTTTCTTCAGGCATCATGTAGTCTACTCCAAAGTACTCTATTTCGGGCATAGGTCCCACATAGTTTTGATTTTTAACGGTGTTAAAAAAGTGCGGAAAGTACCCCTTCGCTTCCTCAAACCCCATAGCTTTGGGTAACTTGCTAAGTTTCATGGGGAGAAAATTTAAAGAATCTATAAATTTAATGGCTAAGTTTACCACCGTCACGCAAATAAGTTTTCCCCCTTGCGTTACGGTGCTAACAGCCATTTTTTCTTTAATTAACTGCCTCAGAATAAAATAACTATCGTAACCTTTAGCGTTATGAGCAATAAAAGTGTATCCCTTAAAGCGCTTGTCTACAAAGGTTAAAACAAACTCGCTAATGCATTCTTCCCCCTTAAATTCCCAGCTAGTTTCTTTATTTAAATGCAAAGCATAAACATAATTTGGCACGTGTACCCCCGTTTCCTGCATACATTCAAAATCATAAAACACATAATCCTTTCCCTCTTCTGGAGACCAAATATTACGCATATAACACTCGTGACCCTCTATGTTGTCAGTTTTTTGATGGCACTGGGGACACTTTTTGCTTCTACACTGGTGATTTTTAACCATGTAGAAGCCGCATTTATCGCAAAAAATTCTGTTTTTACAATCAACTTTACCGCTGGTCGCCAAAGCGCTGTGCCTTTCTAAACAGTCGTCAGACCTGCAAAACAGCTTACAGTTGGGGCATCTTTTTTTTTCCCCGGCCACTTCGAGGCACTCGGCGCTATTACACGTACGGCAGTGGTTTTTACAGGCGTGCTGGTGTTTGTGGCTATAGGGAGCGTAACAGTAGTTGCACAAATACGGGGCGCCTATAAAGGCTTTAATATTTAAAATACCGTAAAAATGTTTGTTATGTAACAAAACAAAAACAGTTTGGGAACGCTGTACACCCCCAGTTGTAAAAAAACACCAATTTCCATTTTCATAATACAAAACGGTAATAGCTACCCCCAAGCGCTCTTCGAAAGAGCTCACGTCTGTCAAGCTAATCATTTTTTGGTCCGAAAACCCCAACTCCTGATGAAGGTGTTTGGCCCCCTCTAACAGCTGGGCATCTGTAAGTTTTTTATCTGATAAAAGACCCAGCACGCTACCGGCAAAACATAAGTTGTTACCCTGATTATTTAAATCAATTAAATGTTTTCTTTTTTTTTCAATAATTTTACTGTACGTAATAGTTTTTAGGGGTCTTACAGACCCAACTCCACCAAGCCTGTTTCTAATTATTGTAACAACCAGGCGTAAAGTTCCGGACCCCACAATCTCTGCATTACTTTGCAACACATTAACGATGTTATTTAAAAAATCTATGGTGTTTAAATTTTCCCAAGGCCTCCGTAAAGAAAAGAGTGGGTGATTTAGCCCCGGGGCATCTAAGCGTAGCTGTACAAAATCTTCAGGACCCACCTGATTATTAATATCATCTAGCAAATTTTGAATAGCAATGTCGATGGCCGCCATGGCTTCTGTGAACCCCGTTACTCTGTCCAAATTAGCAAAACGAAATTCCTGAAAATATTCATATGCGTTAAACTCTCTTCGGGGTCTTATCCAGTGTCTTACACGCTCCAAATACACCTCTGGTGGTGTATCAGGAGCGGGGGAATCTGGACCTTCAGAAGAAGAAGAAGGGGTGGGAGGGTCTATTTCCTTTTCTTGGTTGGTTTTTTTTTTTAAAATAGCTTTGGCTTTTTTTATTCTTTTTGCCAAAAGCCTTCTTAACATTTTAGATTTTTTCCATTTTTTTTTCCAACCCCTTTTTACATTTTTAGGTTTCATGTGTAGTCACCCTCTTCCTTCCCCCTTTAACGCGCTTTCCACCTTTTCAATTAGTGCCCGGGTGTCTGCTATTTTTTGGTCTAAAACAACCCTTTCTTCTGGAAAATTTTGTTTTTGAAATACCTCAAGAATTAGCTTTGAAAACTTTTTATCTATTAAACGCTTTAAAGATGAACAAACACTAAACAGCTCGTTACAAGCAGCAACTGATGTGGCCAGCCCCACAGGAAGATTGTTATTTGTAGCAAGGGTTTTGCGGGTTCCGAGAGCTTGGGGGTTAACTTCTTCACCCTGCTCGAACCCACCCCTAGACACGGTTCCTTCTACAGAGTTGTTTATTTTTAAAGCTGATTGGGTCGGGGAGGCATAGGTCTGTTGAAAACGAGGGGATTTACCGCCTCCGCCTCGCTTACAATGGTTTTTGAAAGTTGTAGAGGTAGCTTTGGGCGGTTCAAAAGCGGGGGATCTGAGCCCCTTTCCCCCCGCCCTGAAAACGGATGCTGTTTTAGAGGTAGACTTTTTGGCCTTTTTTAATGCCGGCTGGTTTTGTTCAATAAGGGATTTAGACGTACAGGGCTGTTCAAAATCGGTGTGCTTAATACCCTTGCTTCCGACTGCAGCTGCCTCAGAGGGAAATTTTTTGCCCCTCTTTAAAGGTTGCGGGCTTTGGGCAATAAGGGATTTGGACGTGCAGGGCTGTTCAAAATCGGTGTGCTTAATACCCTTGCTTCCAACTGCAGCTGCCTCAGAGGGAAATTTCTTGGCCCCTTTAAGCGCTCTTCCCTTCAACATTTCTTCTTGAGGAATAACGCTTGATAAGTCTGCCGATACACATAAAAAATGTTTTTTAGCACGGGGTTTGTTTTTTTTTTACTAACAACAACAAACATGTCCCCCAAATATATATATTTTAAAAACGTTTTTGCAATAAGGGGGCTAAAAACCGCGTTTAAGTATAATGTACAAAATAAAGCGCTCTTTTAGTTTACACCCCCCTTGGGGCTGTACAACGGCAGCTTTTGTACAGTAAAACCTTTAAGGGTTTTTTTCCCTAACAATAACAAACAAACCCCTAAAATGCACACTATTTCCAACGTCAATTTAAAAAAAAACCACATATTTAAAAAACAGTTCACACCTTCGTCTGTAATTTCAGGAAAACCTATTGGGTGGTTTTGACTTCCATCTTGTTCTAAATTAAAAAAATAAAAATTTTTAAAACCTTTTTTTCTTAAAAATAAATTATACTTGTGTAGCATATTAATCGGCTTACCAAAATTTAAAGCTTCTAGCGTGGCATCTGGAATGTCAAGAAAAAAGTTCTCGTCCTATTTAAAAGAAAAAAATGTTGGCTTTTAACTAAGCATAACGCTGTTATAATATCTTGGCGGCCCATACAAATTATAGTACGGTTTCTTACCATGTTGTTGCTCCCCATAACGGTAGAAGTCTTGTATTAGCAATATTTCTTTAACAGCCTTGTTCAGTTTTTTGTCCCCCTATTTATAGGTTTAAACCTGCTTTTTTAAAAAAAAAAGGTTTTGCCCCCCACACCCAAAATTAATATTTAAAAAGGCGTTTCTTTAAAAAAACAGGGTGTGTAAAGGGCACTTTTCTAGGAAAAAAAGGCGGGTGTAGTTTTGGGGGGTGCCAAATACTTTAGCTTTAATGGCTAACAATGTTATTTTTTATAGTAAATGTGTTTAAACAGTTAATAAAAAGCCTTTGTAAATGGTAATATACCTATTTACAGCTTTGTAACCAAAAAGTTTTTAAAAACTGCAACCTGTATTTTTTAAATTTGTTATATGTCCTTGGTTTTTAAAACAAAACTGCTAATTTAAAAATAAACCACCTTAAACTTTTACAAAACTTATTTTACATTGTTAGTAAGTTAAAACATTAGGTATTACTTTAAAAACACATTTTAAAACGGTATATAGCTTTTGTTACAGGTTTTAAAAAAAAGCCAAAGGCTCTGGCTGTTTAGATAAGGGCGGGGGGGGGGGTGGCTGTCTTAGTCTGTTTTTTAAAAAAGGCGGGAAGGTTTTTGGCTACACACTTTAGCTTTTAAACTTTAATGTTTAAAAAGCTTAGTTTTAATAGTAAGTAAGTTAGTATGCTTTTTAATACCTATTTTGCTTTAAAAGAAGACCTTCTTATGTTTTGTTCTTTTTATTTTTAATTTACTGACTTACAGAGGCTGTTTTTGCTGACAGCCGCTCTGCTGCAAAAGCCTGCTGTTTTTACTTTAAAATGTGCTAATTTAAAAATAAACCACGTTAAACTTTTACAAAACTTATTTTACATTGTTAATAAGTTAAAAAAATAGGTATTACTTTAAAAACACATTTTAAAACGGTATATAGCTTTTGTTACAGGGTTAAAAAAAGCCAAAGGCTCTGGCTGTTTAGATAAGGGCGGAGGAGGGGGAGGGGGAGTGGTTGTCTTAGTCGGTTTTTTTAAAAAAGGCGGGAAGGTTTTTGGCTACACACTTTAGCTTTTAAACTTTAATGGTTAAAAAGCTTAGTTTTAATAGTAAGTAAGTTAGTATGCTTTTTAATACCTATTTTGCTTTAAAAGAAGACCTTCTTATGTTTTGTTCTTTTTATTTTTAATTTACTGACTTACAGAGGCTGTTTTTGCTAACAGCCGCTCTGCTGCAAAAGTTAAAAAACTTTAAAATGGTTCGCGTTTGCCTAAAATTAAAAAAAAAAACTTTTTTTGTTACAACACGTTAGTTTTATAGCCCTAAACTGTTTTTGCACACTTACGTGTTATTAAAACACCTATGCCTAAATAAAGGCTATGGGTCTGCAGGTTTCCTTTTCACTTTTATTTGTTAAATAGTAAAAAAAGCAATCTTTTCTCTAATCCACTAACTCACAAAAACTGCTTAGCTAACAGGCGCTTTGCTTCTTTGTTTTTCTAATTTACTGGTTTACAAAATAAGGGATATATAAACCGCCTGTTACTAAAAAACCTAGGATGCTTCTGCATACTTTTTATTACAACACATACAAAAGAATTGGTTTTTCTATTCCTTTGCAAAACTTAAGGTAACTTTAACATGTGTTAAAAATGGTGTATTAGTAAAAGCTTATGGTTTTAACTTTTATAAAAACCCTTTGTAAAAGGGCTACGTGGCAAAAAAAATGCTAGGGGTCTGTCTCTTTAGATAAGAAAAAACAGTTGAGGGGGGGAGGCAGCTGGATTACAAATATGGGGACTATAAACCGCCTGTTACTAAAAAACCTAGGGTGCTTCTGTATAATTTTTTATTACAACACATACAAAAAATTGTTTTTTCGAGTCCTTATCCTTTTGCAAAACTTAATGTAACTTTTTAAAGGGTTTGAAAAAGAAGCAGCCTTCTTCTCTCTGATTCGCTGACTCACAGAGACTGCTTTGCTATGTGTTGTTCAGCTTTTGCTACAGGGTCTGGTTGATTAGATAAGAGCAGAGCACGGCTCTGCTGCAGCTTCACAGTTTTTACTGAAAAATAAGCAGTGCTAGTCTAAAACCTAGGGGAAAATTTTTTTTTTTGTCACTATACATTACTTTTATAATCCTAAACTGTTTGTGCATGCTCTTTTTTAATTAAAACACCTATACCAAAGGACAGTGCCTTCATTTTGGCATGTCTTTTACCTCTCTTTGTTAAAAAGCGGGGAAAAAAACAATCTTCTTCTCTCTAATCCAGTGGTTTACAAAATAAGGGGTTTATAAACTGTTTGTTACTAAAAACCTAGGGTGCTTCTGCCTGCTCCTTTTTTATTACAACACATACAAAAGGGTTGTGTCTTAGGTTTGTCTTTTCCAGTCATTTTCCCTTTGCAAAACTTAATGTAATTGTAACTTGTGTTTGTTAAAAAGCACGAAAAAGAAGCAGCCTTCTTATCTCTGATTCACTAACTCACAGAGGCTGCTTTGCTAACAGGCGCTTTGCTGCAGTTTCACATTGTTTTTACTAAAAAATAACCTCTGTTTAAAACCTAGGGGAAAACTTTTAAAAATTGTTTGTTACTAAAAGCTTATGGTTTTAACTTTTTTTATAATAATCCCTCTGCCCACTCTTTCATTGAAACACTTATGCCAAGGGGGTTAAATAAAAAAAAGGTGTCTTCATTTAGATATGTCTTTTCAAGTGTTTATACCTTTACAAGACTTTCACTTCTGTTTGTTAAAAAGCAGGGGAAAGAAGCAATTGTCTTCTCTCTAATTCAGTGGTCTACAAAATAAGGAATATATAAACCGCCTGTTACTAAAAAAACCTAGGGTGCTTCTGCATACTTTTTATTACAACACATACAAAGGGGGTGTTTTTTTTATTCCTTTGCAAAACTTAAGGTAATTTTAACATGTGTTAAAAATGGTGTATTAGTAAAAGCTTATGGTTTTAACTTTTATAAAAACTCTTTGTAAAAGGGCTATGTGGCGGGAAAATGCTAGGGGTCTGTTTCTTTAGATAAGAAAAAAACAGTTAAAAGGGCGGGGGGAGAGAGGAGGGGAGGGGGGAAAGGAGGGGGCTGGCTCTTGCTTAAACTCTTGAAACACTAGGATTGGTTGGTTCAGGAAAATGAATTCTATGACGCTGTTGTAAAACCACCTCTGATTGGGCCGATCCAAAAGCGGTGATAACAAGCCGGAGAGTGTCAGAAGCAGGAAATCTCCCTCATTCTACAGAAAGACGGGCAAAGGTAACAATTCTCTCTCTTTCTCTTTAATCCTACCCTGTGCTCTCTATCTTTGCTCTTTGCAAAGCGGACTCTCTCCTCGCTTTTCTTGTCTTGTAACCCGCCCTGATTCTGAATGCTTTTTTACCCTGTGCTTACTAAACAGACTCTGCCTGCTTCTCTCTCTGTCTCATTCTGATTCCGCCGCGTGCTCTCTATCTTTGCTCTTTTTTCTTAATCTACACTGATATTGAATGCTTTTTTACCCCGGGCTTACCAAACAGGCTTTGCCTTGGTCAATTTTCCTTTTAAAACTCGTTTTTTTCTTAACCTGCATTGGCATTAACTAGTTTTAATGTGTTTTATTTACTAGGGTTAAACCAGAAAAGCTGCCTCGTTTTACAAAAAGACTGCAAAGGTAAACATTTTTAAATTTTACCCTGAGCTTTATTGTATTTTTCTTAGCCACTTTTTTATAGAGTTTTTACCCTGTGCTTACCGAACAGGCTTTCTCTTTGTCAATTTTCCTTTTAAACCTCGTTTTTTCTTAACCTACATTGGTATTGACTAGTTTTAATACGTTTTATTCACTTTTATTACACTGCCTTAGTACATTTTCTTTTAAACCTAGTTTTTAATGTTTTTAAAAGCCTTTTTCTTAGTACCCCTTTATAGTTTTTGGCCATGTGCTTACTTAACAGGTTTTGCTTCAGTCAATTCCCCTTTTAAACCTAGCTGTATTGCTTTTAATATTACTTAATAATATTAAAAAGCTTTTTTTAACCTATGTTGGCATTCAATAGTTTCAATCCCTTTTTATTCACTTTTTTACCCAGGGCACCCCAAACAGGATTTGCCTTGGTTAATTTTTTTTAAACCTAGTTTTTAAGTATTTCCTTATAGTTTTTGCTTATGTCCTTACAAAACAGGTTTTGCTTCACTTAATTATCCTTTTAAACTTAGTTTATAATGTTTTTTTCTTAACCTACATTGGTATTGAATAGATTCAATGCTTTTTTATCCTGTGCTTAACAAACAGGTTTTGACGTAGTAAATTCCCTTTATAAACCTAGTTTTCAATATTATTTAACTTTTCTCTTAATCCACCCTGATATTTAATACACTTCCCCTAGTCAAACACACACACACATTTTTTCAAAATGGCCGACAGCGCCAACCAAAACGGGGGGTGGGAAGGCGGGACATAAGCCCTAAAAGGGGCGTGGAAACCTGTCAAAATTGCATGGTGATGAATACTATCGAGCTTATTACTACTTGTGGGGCCTCTCACTTTTAGGGCACTTCCACTGCTTCTGCCTGGGATCAGTTGCCAGGGTGTCTTAGTGTACCAGTAAAAGTGAGCCATTAGCCACACACAGGCTCCCCTGTATATAAAGCCTGTCCAAAGATTTGCTTAGAAGTTCCTCTCCCCCCAAAGAAAAAATGTTGTGTTTTTGTTCAACATGGACAATTTTGTGAAAAATATTCATGTTCCTCCCTGAAAAGTTCCCTTGGTTGCAATGAAGAAACCCTAAAGCCATTGTTTGGTCTATTTGTGTCAGAGCTGGGAACTGAACCAGGTAGCCTGAGGGCCTGCCCCTGGCATAGATAAGCAGCCCAGCTTGCTGAGGGAAAAGCGTTTTCTCAAACACAAGAAAAGACTTGTAGCCCCTTTCAAACAAAGTTTCAGCAGTGGAGAGGAGACCCCAGCAGTGCTTGTGATTAGCACCCAGCTCCCCAGCAGAGTAGCATCCAGGAGCCCCTGCACCCAGCAGACTCTCACCCTGTATTTTTGGGCAGCCTCCTCCACGGGTGCCACCCTGTGTTCCCGGTGCTCTTGGGACTCCCAGCACACCACACAGATGGCCTTCCTGTCCTCCTCGCAGAACAACTTGAGATGCTCTTGGTGATGCTGGCAGAACGGCCCCGCTTGGTCCTCTCCCCTCACAGCCCTCAGTTTCAGGATGTTCTCTACCATGTTGGCTATCGGCCATTTGGGCCGGAAGTTGTCCTTCTTGAATTTCCTTTTGCAGATGGGGCACTGGGCAGGGTGAACAGGGCTTTCCACCTCACACGTCTACAGTACTGACCGATGCAGACACGGCAGAAGTTATGCCCACAGTCAATGCTCACCGGATTAGTGAAGAACTCCAGGCAGATGTTGCACTTGGCCTCATCCTGCAGTCTCTCCACAGGGTTTACTGAGGCCATCATGCCACTATATGGCAATGCCCTGTAAAACAGAGTGCTGCGTTCATGGCACATGCACAGAAATGAGATAAAAACATAAAAATCTCTTGCTGGAAGGTTGCAATGTGATGTTACTTTAATTTCTAGAATTCAGAATAACACTCCTCAAGAATCCCAAAACAGAGAGAGACAAAGCAGGATGCTCCCTAAGGCAGTGAGGCCCAATATACCCACCTTGCTCTAGGCTGACTGATCACACACTCCCCTCTAGAGCCCCTTAGTCTGCAAACAGGATCAGGAAAAAAAAATTCTTAAAGTGATAGCTTGTAATGCAAACACAGTCCTCAATACACCACACAAACCCAAGAGCATTTTCAGGGATCCAACCAGCCTTGCTTTATGGAGACCCAAATTCTACCTTGGGAGAGGAAACTTCCTCTGAAGGTGAGATATCCTGCACGTGTAACCCACCAGTCAGAGCAAGACATGAGTCTATTACAGCCCAGCCACTTTAGCTCTATGGACCCCATCACCACAGTGTCAGCTGCCTCACAATCTTTATGAGTCCCTGTATTAATCCCCTTCCTTCATAGGCCATGGGGAGAACAGGATTGCCTGCACTGCCTTCAACATGCTCACAAACATGCAGCTGTGCACTAAGACAATGGCTATAATCAAATATCATGCTTCAGGGTTACGGCCACTGAGGAGGTCAGGAAGGAATATTTGTCTCCATGCACAGTTTGGCCAGATGTATTCTTCATTTCCTCTATGTCCCCCTTTCTCTGAAGCATCAGGGATTGTTCACAGCTAGAGACAGGATGGATTAGTGCTCTGAGGCTGTCCGAGAATGGCGTGCCACGTCCCCTTCAAGTTATTATACTATGGTTAACTGAGATCAGGGCCCGTTGTGCCCAGCTGCTGCACAGACATACAGTGCCTGAGATCAGACAGAAAGTGAGAGACAGTCCCTGCCACAGAGAGTTTACCCTCTAAATAGACAATACAGAAGGAAGGATTATTTTTGTTCTTTTCTAGGTGAGGAACTGAGCCTCAGAGAGAGAGTCACTGCCCTGGCTCACTCGGTGCATTAAAAGAAAGTAACTTGTGCTGGAGCTAATTTGCTTATTATTGTTATATTTTGCATGCAGTGTCATTGCAGGGCCTGTCGCTCCAGACATTGCACAGATACTGGACCAGAAGGCAAAGCGCTGCCCTAAGAACTGCAGTCTACAAATACCGCTACAGAAATGGGGAGGGATTGGAATGGCATCAAATATATTGGTCTAGCAGCTGTAATTCCTGATTGCCTCATTCCGTGTTTTTTTCCATTGGTTTAGGGCAGTCCAGGCTGTTTGGCTGAGTCCAGAGGGCTCAGGGGGTTATGTGTGATTGACCCAAGTAGAATGGAAGGTCAAATAAGGACCAGGAGCAGGTTCCTCTGGCCCCGAGAAGGTCCAAGTTGTGCTTCCCTTCCCTGCTGAGTTCTGCCTCTGCTCCGACAGCCGGGTATGAAATGGCTGGATTTCACGCCAAAAACTATGACTTCCACTCTAGGCACTTAAGTTCCAACTTCTTCATAGGCAGCCAAAAGGGGATTGGTTTTTATACTATATTCCCCCAGCCCTCTCTCCCAGCATGCTTTTCCACAGACAAGGCTGTTTAGATGGCCGTCATGGTGGATTGTATTTCCCAGCATGCCTTGTCACAGGTAGGACTGGTAAAATGGCTGCCGTGGTAGATGGAGCTGAGGTGGTGGCAGTAGAAAGCTCCCAAGAGGGTGGCACTGCCGCATGTCCCCTCCCCACAGCCGCTGAGCACGTGGGAGCAGTGCCACCCCTGTCCCACATGCGGTAAAAGCTTCCTCACCACCTCGGCCCTGCAGATGCATCGGAGGAACCATCCTGGGGAGAAGCCATTCCAGTGCAGGGCCTGTGCGCTGCAGTTCAGCTGGGTTACAATCTGATCGAGCGCCAGGCCCTGCACATGGGGGAGCGGCCCTACCAGTGCCCTGACTGCAGTCAGTTTCTCTTCCAGAGTAACTCCATCATGCACCACTGCATGGCCCACGCCTTACATCAAAACCGCCAAGAGTGTCACTGGAGGCTCCAGTGTTCTCGAGCATGGGGCCCGCGCAGTCAACCGGCTGCATCTTTGCCACCAATGTGGGAAGAGCTTCATCTCCAGGTCCAAACAGCTGGTGCACTGCCTCAGCCACGGAGGGGTGAGGCCCAACAAGTGCCCCCAGTGTGGGAAAAGCTTCATCCGTCTCTCCAAGCTCATCTGGCATCAGTGCATGAACACGGGCGAGCGCCCCGTCACATACCATGAGTGCTTCATGTACCGTGAGAACTCTTGCTTTGCCCATCACAGGAAAGTCCACGTGCCCTGATGGCCCAGGCGGTGCAGGGTGGCCGGCATGGGACGGCACTCACTGCTCACAGACGTCAGACGCTGAGTGGTTCAGGGAGTAGGTGCAGTTCTGGGAGGGAGGAAAGGCTAAGGTGCAGCAGCGTGGGGTGGTTCTGCTCTGTTGCTGGGAAGAGACACCACCAAGACCTGATCCCAAGTGATATTCCATGGTGGGATTCTCCAGCCTACATTACGCAGGTCAGATTGGACAGCCCTAATGGCCCTTTTGGCCTTAACATCTATTAATCTGTAACTCAGGGCAGAGAACGTCCCGCTGTGATTCCTGCATCCAGCCCTTATCTCGTGAGTGAGCTAGTGCAGACCTGTTAGATTTCTTTTGTACTTGCTTTCTGAGTTTTGAGATGTTAGGAGTCACAGATTCCAACCCTTCTTTCCAACTATGAGGGCTAGAAAACTCCCTTTTTAAAAATAAATAAATTGAAATTTGCTTGTACTGAGCACAGCTACCAGCCGAGGCCTCTCAGGTAAGATAGGGGAGGGAACACCTGGTTGGAGGGTCCCAGGGAGCTTATGTATGAGATAGGCATGTACTCAGTGGCAGAAATGTAGATGCCTCAGGGACTTTAACAGTGAGACTTCAGGTGCCTACAGGCAGCTACTGCACCGGGTGGGGGTGGAGGATCTCATTGGTGGCTACATGTTGGCTTTGGGCCCTTAAAATGGCAGTTAGGGGTCTTCTAAGTCCTTTTGTGGATCTATCTTTAGCCCCTAAAGCCTTGTCAACATGCATAACCTGCACCATGTATCAGAGGGGTAGCTGTGTTAGTCTGGATCTGTTAAAGCAGCAAAGAATCCTGTGGCACCTTATAGACTAACAGACGTATTGGAGCGTGAGCTTTTGTGGATGAATACCATGCATCTGACGAAGTGGGTATTCACCCACGAAAGCTCATGCTCCAATACGTCTGTTAGTCTATAAGATGGCACAAGACTCTGCAACTTGTATCATGTTAACTAGATGGGTTGGTTAGTGTGGTACAGCTGTTAGTTCAGTTACGTGATAATTTCATTCAGTGTTAAGAAATTGATTGGGAGTTGAAAAAGCAGGAAAACTTGTCTTCCTCTTCCAATCTATGAATAAAAATGAGGTGTGAGATGGTGAGATCTATTAGTTCTAACAATTTGAAGCACATGGTTACCAGAAACAAACAATTCAATTCACTAACTACAAACAATACTGCACTTGTTAAATAATTCACTTAATTTTCAATGCAAAGCAGGTTAAAATAGCCTCCCTTTATTTTATGTATCCAGCATATTTAAGATTTTGTTTAACTAACGAAAAACAATTTTAAAATGCTATTTTTGTCCACTTTATTTTAATTCCAATTGCCATCCAAATGCAGCTTGACACAAATCATATGTGAATAACTAACCATCTAGTAAATAAGAAAAGTATTCAAAATTTTCACATAACAAAATCTAAAAATTAATATTTTGAATTGTTAAGCTATATAACTGTTTAAATAAATGTGCATAGACATAGTGTATCCTGATTAGCAAAAAATTACTGTAAAGGCTATATTTAATTGCAAATGAACATGTTATAATGGTTGCCAAGCAAGGAGAATCAACCCTTTTTTGGGAGGGAAATAACTAAAGAGTACAAAAGATTAAAACTGATTATTTAAATTAAGGTTTCCTGCTTGTTGATTTAAATTAGTCTACCTGAGATGCAGAGAACAGGTCTGATTGACCCACTTAGAGACAAGGTAGGTGAGGTAATATCTTTTACTGGACCAACCAACCTCTGTTGGTGAGATAGACGCATTTTTGAGCCACACAAACCACTTCTTCAGGTCTGGGAAAGGTACTCGGAGCATCACAGTTAAATGCAAGGTAGAACAGATTGTTCAGCATTACTAGTTAGCACATATTCCAAGGGACAATTCAAGGTAGGGTAGCCTATTAACATGTCTGCACTGCAGCGTCTGCAGTCATAGGACAAAGAAGGACCTAGTGGGTTACTGATTGTTGTAATAAGCCATAAATCCAGGGTCTCTGTTCAGTTAGAATAATAGAATCATAGAATATTAGGGTTGGAAGAGACCTCAGGAGGTCATCTAGTCCAATCCCCTGCTCAGAATAGGACCAACACCAACTAAATCATCCCAGCCAGGCAGGATGGTGCAAGGATATTTCGTGCCCTAGGTGAAACTTCCACCTTGTGCCCCACCCGAGCCCTGTGGCAGCTCTCCGCCCCCCTGCTCTGACCCCGTCCTCCCCCCGTGGCTGCTCCCCCTGGCCCAGGGAGCCGTGCGGCAGCTCCCCACATCCGCTCATCTCTGTTCTGCCTCCTTCCTGAGCATGCTGTTGCCGCTCCACTCCTCCTGCCTCCCAGGCTTGTGGCACCAATCAGCTGCTTGGTGCCACAAGCCTGGGAGGGAGAGAAGCAGAGCGAGGTGGTGTGCTCAGGGGAGGAGGTGGAGCAGAGGTGAGCTGGGGCAGGGAGCGGTTCCCTGCATGCCGCGCCCCCCCCTTACTTGCTGCAGGCGGCTCTCCCCGCGCCTCCTTGCCCCAGGTCCCTCCGCCTAAATGCCAACAACGACCGGGGTGGCCAAAGATCCGGCCACCATGGCTGCTGCCGAAGGACCCGAATGCCGCCCCCCAAATCCTAGCACCCTAGACAACTGCCTAGGTCACCTAATGGGTTGCACTGGCCCTGCAGCCAGGGCTTTGTCAAGCCAGGCCTTAAAAACCTCTAAGAATGGAGATTCCACCACCTCCCTAGGTAACCCATTCCAGTGCTTCACCACCCTCCTAGTGAAATAGTGTTTCCTAATATCCAACCTAGCCCTCCCCCACTGCAACTTGAGACCATTACGCCTTGTTCTGTCATCTGCTACCACTGAGAACAGTCTAGATCCATCCTCTTTGGAACCCTCCTTTAGGTAGTTGAAGGCTGGTATTAAATCCCCCCTCACTCTTATCTTCTGCAGACTAAATAACCCCAGTTCCTTCAGCCTCTGCTCATAAGTCATGTGCCCCAGCCCCTTGATCATTTGCATTGCCCTCCGCTGGACTTTCTCCAATTTGTCCACATCCTTATTGTAGTGGGGGGGGGGGACCAAAACTGGACACAATACTCCAGATGTGTCCTCACCAGTGCTGAATAGAGGGGAATAATCACTTCCCTCGATCTGCTGGCAATGCTCCTACTTATACAGCTCAATATGCTGTTGGCCTTCTGGGCAACAAGGGCACACTGCTGGCTCATATCCAGCTTCTCATCCACTGTAATCCCCAGGTCCTTTTCTGCAGAACTGCTGCTTAGCTAGTCAGTCTGAAGTCTGTAGCAGTGCATGGGATTCTTCCTTCCTCAGTGCAGGACTCTGCACTTATCCATCAGATTTCTTTTGGCCCAATCCTCCAATTTGTCTAGATCCCTCTGGACCCTATCCAGATTTAGTGATTCTAAGACTATATCTACACTAGCACTTTTGTCAGTAAAACTTTTGTTGGTCAGGGGTGTGAAAAAACACACCCCTGACTGACATTAAGTTTCACCAAGAGAAGCACAAGTGTGGACAGAAGTGGGGAGATACCATGGGAGACAGGGACGAGTGTGTGGGGAGGGGGCACTGCAGGGGGGATATAGTGGGAGTAGTAGGCAGCAGGGATAAGGGGTAGCAGGGCACCATGTGGGGTATGGTTGGAGGAGTGGGTGGGGGACAGGGGCACTGTGGAAGCAGTGGGGGCATTGTGCAGGGTAGGAGGGTCACCACTGGGGACACTGCGGGGCTAGGAGGGGGCTCCATGTGGGGTAGGGAGCACAAAGCAGAGTCAGGGGAAGGGGGTGCCAGGGACACTATGCTGGGCAGTGTGGCAGGGGCACATTGTGCAGAGCAGGAAGACGGTGGATTTGAAGTGGAGGGGCACCATGGGGGACAGGAGGAGAATGGGGGAGGCAGGGAGGAGTGGAGTGGCACTGTGTGGGGGAGAATAGGGGATTGGATAAAGTGGGGGACACTAAGGGGTTGGGTGGCACTAGAGGAGCAGGGTTGGGGAGCACTGGGGGGGCAGAGGGCAGCAAGGTGGCATGGAGGGGCAGGAGCACTGTGGAAGCAGCAGGGGGCACTGCAGCACTGTGTGGGGTTGGGGAGACACCATGGGGGGAGGGGGTATTGTGCCGGTTGAGGAGACATGGGAGGGTATGGGAGAGCAGGGGTTTGGTGAGCAAAGGGGCCGTGTGTAGAGAGGGGGAGCAGGTGACACCATATGGATCTGGGGAGACACCATGGGACATTGTGAGGGGCAGGGGAGTTAGAGATGGCACAGGGAGTCATCATGCAGTGTGGGGTTATGGGTACTATGAGAGCACTGGCAGCAGAAGAGGATGGAGGCTTTGGGAGATATGGGGAGCAGAGTGGGTGGAGGGATAAGTGGCGGCACTATAGGGGTCCCCCTCCCATTCATCCCAAGTGCCCCTCCCCATGTGGTGCAGCCCTGGGCAAGGAGTGGAACACCGGGCTCTGGGGATCGGAAATGGACCCAACATGTTCCCAGTCTCCAAACCCTGCAAGTCCTGTAGGGCTGGGCTAAGGGAGGGGGTCTTCCAATTCCAGCCCAGGACATCTGGGTCCTGAGCCTGACTCTGGCCCGTGTGTGAGCAGGGTGAGTTCCCGTCTGCAGCCCCGGGGGATCTCCCTGGGTGGGCAGTGAGTGGGGACACGAGGCACAGGGGAGACACAGAGTGTTGCAGCCAGAGGTGGCCCCGGGGAGGGAGAGAAACAGTAGTATAGTAGACCTGGTAAGCTTTGGAGTTGTGAGGAGTTCCTAGAAATAGTCCATCATTTTAGTCCAATGTTCCATACCAGGGTATTCTAGATGGGACTGGGGATTTCAATCTTGCAGCTCAATACTTCCCCAGATAAAGCAGAAGCAAATTTGAGATGAAAGAATCAGGTCCCATGAATTGTTTATACAGTTCCTGGACAGCACAGAGTTCTTGAATGAACAATAAGCTTTTGATGTAACTTTTGGTTTCCCGAACAATACCGATAATTAACTACATGGATTAACATAAGGTGATTTATCCATTAAGCAGTTCATCACAAACTTTAAAGAGACATATAGAGAATAACATTATCACACTTACAGTTCATCTAACTGTTAACCGTCCCTTTTGATCTCTGAATCAATAGCTATAGTAATAGACAGTAATTGTCTGTTCACCTGGCTAACATCTAACAATATAGATGTAAACGTACAATTAGTATTTCCTCTAATTCTCTAACACTACAGGTTTGCATTTCAACGCTCTAGCCTAGCTAACGTGGAACGACCCTAATTACCATTTACATACTTTTCTAACATGTCGCTAAAGGTTGAATCTGGGTCACTTAGCCTGTGAGCTGCTTAACCCTTTCTGGCCACGTGTCACACCAGGGAATCCACATGGCGAAGAGTGGTAAATGCAATGAGTGAGAGAGAAGCTTCAGTCTCAGCTCAGACTTCAGAGGATTCACATGGGAGGGAACTCCTACAAATGCAGTGAGTGCAGGGAAAGCTACAATGACCATGCACACCGTACTGAGCACCAGGGAATCCACATGGAAGAGAGACCCCACAAGTACCTCGAACGAGAGGCAAGCGGCAGCTGCTCATACATTCTCAGATATGAGAGAATCTACAAGAGAAAAGGACCCTATAATTGTCCAGTTCTTGGGAAAAGCGTCCACAAGAAGTCACACCTTACTGAACACCAGAGAATCCACACACGGGAGAGACCCTACAAATCTCCTGGAGTATGGCAAATGCCTCAGTTACTTCTTAGTTTGTATTAGGCATCAGAAAATCCACCCAGTGCACAGACCCCATAAGTGACCAGACTAGCAATGGGCCAAGTGAACAGCACCATGGGTGATTTGCACCAAACTCACAGGCAGAGCCATCCCTTGGGTATGGCAAATCGGGGTGAGTGCCTTGGGCCCTGTGCCTTGTGGGGCCCCCGTGGGTGGGGAGATGAGGCAAGAGGCGGGCGGACAAGCGAGGTGAGGAGGTGAACAAGAGGCAAGCAGCAGGTGGGCAGGTGGGCTGAGGAGGAGCCCCCACACCAGAACCTCCTCTCCTTGCTGGGAGGCCCCGCTGATCAGCACCTCCCCCTTCCACCACAGATGTTTTGCAGCATCAGAAGGCGCTGGGAGGGAGGGGGAAGGAGCAAAGGTGCAGCACGCTTGGGGAAGGGGCATAACTGGGCAGGGAAGGGGTGGGGAAGAGGTGTGGCAGAAAGAAGCAGGGCAGGGGTAGGGCTTTGAGGGAAGAGGTGGAGTGGGGGCAGGTCCTGGACGGAGCCAGAGGGGAGCACTGAGTTTCTAATGTATTGGGCCACGCACTCCCCTAGGGATGGCCCGGCTCACAGGGTTGGGCAAGGTTGGAGTAGCCACGTAACAGGGCATGCAGTAGTTATGTAAGCAGAGAATGAAATCACCATCCTGGACCATGTAAAGCCGTGTGAGCCATGGCAAACTGGCAGCCATGAAAGGTTCCTGGGGGAGCCAGCCACGCGTGTTTGGGAAAATTGTTTAATAGGTATGCCCCTGATTTTAACCTCCTAAAAGGCTATCAAACTAGGCTTAAAAATAATCTGCGTCTTATCTATGAGTCTGCGTCTTACTTTTCTGCTGCTGAAAGCCTCTCCACTCCTTCAGCAGAGAGATTCCTTGTGGGAGGAAACATTCAGTAGCCTTGCTCCAGATGAGTGCATCATGGGGTATTATACCACTTGTAGCCCAGTTCTTGTAGGATGGGGGCAAAGAAGGAGCCTCTCTGGTTGGGCCATTCAGCTGCTGGGTCTGGAATAACACTGTCCTTAACCCACATGATCCACACTTGTTTCCTTGCTGCCCAGGCAGGCTTTCTGATTTTCAAACCTGACATACTCTCCAGGGCTACAAGGAAAGGGAGATCCCAAAGGACACCCACACAGGTGAGGTGTTGGCTGAACTGACTCAGAAACCAATTTTTGTATCTTCACGGTGAACATCACTCATGGGTTTTCACCTGTCCTTTCTGACCCTATAGTCCAGGGCATGGGTGGTGCATTGCATAGGGTGGGGAAGGCTGTGCCTCCCTAAACGGCCCGGCATGGCCCCGCCCATGCTCCTCCCCAAAGCCCTGCTTGCCCTTCCCCTTGGTCCCAGCCCAGGCAGGCTGCTCCTCTTCACAGAAGCAGTGTGCTGGGGCTTGGGCTAGGGTGGCCGGGACTTGGGGTGGCTGGGGAACCCTGGGTGCCGGGGTCGAGCTGCCTGGTGCTCGGGGGGTGGGGGAAGGCTGGAGGCGCTGGGGTGGCCTGCCCTGTGCTTGGGGATGCTGGCGGGGGCATGCACTGCCCGCCCAGGGCTGGGAGGGCATGGTGAGGAGAGGCTCTAGCAGGGAAAGATTCACTTACTGGCAGTGGTCCAGGGGTGGCCAAACCGTGGCTTGCAAGTCACATCTAGTTCTTTGACAGGTAAAGTGCAGCTTGTGGAGCCCCCATGCCAGCTTCCATTCTCCACCTACCAGACTGGGGCGGGGGAGATGTCAGGACCTCTGCCTTGCAGCGGGGTGGCAGGGCTAGGGGCTTCTGCCCAGTAAGAAAGAGGGTCTCAGGGCTCCATCCCCGCAGGACACACCTGCTAGAGCTTGGGGCTTCAGCAGGAGCGGGGCTGAACTCTAGCAGCTGTGCCCCGGCTCTTGAACTTCTGAAGATTGTCGTATGTGGCTCGAAGGGTCGGTAAGTTTGGCCGCCCCTGCTATAGCCCCTCCCTTCATCTATATTCAGGTGGGACATGGCAGCAGAATTGATCCCTGGCTCCATCTCCGATTGGAAAGGGACTTTGGGGTTCAGTGCCTGATAGCTCAATTTCCCCAGCAGTCATTTGTGTCTGATGCTTTGACACTTTCTGGGGCACCCTGGGTTGTGAGGCAGCTCGCTACCACCCGCCCTTAGTGTGAGGAAGGTTTGTCTGTGCCTGCCGGGGGCCAGCTCCACAGCGCTATCAGACACAGGTAACACAAGCACTCCCCTCTTGGCTTCACAGGCCCCCGTCACTCTGCAGGTTAGCAATAGGCAGACAGCACCCCCTCACCGATGTCCTCCCAGAGTCCACTGGACACATACAGTAGTCACTGATCTGCGGCTTCCAAAGGAGCAGTATACTCCAGCTTACCAGTTTCACCTCAGGTCACTGCTCTGCTTAAATCACAGCACTTAGATTTGTTTATAGTATGTTTAAGAATATGTTTATTTAACAAAGCACAGAGATCCAAGTAGTAGCAAGTAGAAGTGTTGGGAACAAAGGGGTACATATAAAATAAAATCGT
The DNA here is from genome assembly GCF_007399415.2 of Gopherus evgoodei. Lineage (NCBI taxonomy): Eukaryota > Metazoa > Chordata > Testudines > Testudinidae > Gopherus > Gopherus evgoodei. Next base: position 151,808,799 of record NC_044325.1, on the reverse strand, counting down.
AACTCACAATCTAGAACCTAGATCTAATTAACAAGATATTCTCATGTCTCATAAATTTATTGTTCACCCAAAATCCCTGCAGTGCTTACATAGAGTCATAGAATATCAGGGTTGGAAGGGACCTCAGGAGGTCATCTAGTCCAACCTGTGGCCCTCCTTTCGTGAGATAATCATACTGTCGGTTTGCCCCCTAGGTGAGGGTTTCAATGTGTCTTTTTGGAACTCCAGGGTATACCAGACCAACCCTTTTTCTATACTCAAGAACAGGACACTCCTCCCCTCCTCACAGTTGTTTCTTCCTGTAGATTTCTTCTCTTGTAGATTTCACAGTCACTCAGTTCACACCTGGCTCTTAGAAGGGGGTTGGAAGGGACCCCAGGAGGTCATCTAGTGCAATCCCCTGCTCAAAGCAGGACCAACACCAACTAAATCCTCTAAGGAAGGAGATTCCACCACCTCCGTAGGTAACCCATTCCAGTGCTTTACCACCCTCCTAGTGAAATAGTGTTTTCTAGTATCCAACCTAAACCTCCCCCACTGCAACTTGAGACCATTGCTCATTGTTCTGTCATCTGCCACCACTGAGAACAGCCGAGCTCCATCCTCTTTGGAACCCCCTTCAGGTAGTTGAAGGTTGCTATCAAATCCCCCCTCATTCTTCTCTTCTGCAAACTAAATGATCCTAGTTCCCTCAGCCTCTCCTCGTAAGTCATGCTCAGTATGCATATACAATATACAATACACAAATGGCCAAACAGGGAGATAAGTGTCAGGTCACCTCCTGCCTGAAAGGAACATCTCCGAAGTATGTCATCTCCTGGCAACCTATCTGAACTCCAAGACCTTAACACCATAATTCTGAGTATAGATACATAACTCCTTAAATATTATCCATATATACATTTTGCAATGTTTATGAAAACCAGTGGGCTACTGGCTCTTGGTAGAGAACTCAACATGCCACCTTTCGGTGAACTATTATGCACATATCCAACCAAGAAGATCCCTGACAAAACCTTTTTTTTTTTTTTTTTTTTTTTTTTTTTTTGCCAGCTGGCACCAGTGCGTCCCTGTGTCACAGATCCTGTCTTTCCCATTCCCTTTTCTGAGGTTCCCTTTCCCTTGTCTGGATTCTCTCTCTCTGTCCCAGCACCAGGTTGGACAGTGAGTGAAAACAAGGAGAAGTCCCCTCAGTAGGAAGGCACTGAGCAAGTGGAATGGCATGGGATGATATCAGGAAGAGCAAAGGGGAACATTTCCCACCGTCCTAAGCAGAGAGAAGCCCAGGAGAGTCAGCACAGGGTAGAGAGGCACACAGGGAAACCAGCCAGGAAAGAGAGGGAATAAATCCACTCACAGGAGCAGAGTGGCCAAGAAAATGAAAGGAACTACTCCTCAGAGAATCCCCACTGGAGGGAGACCCAACACATGCAGTGACTGTGGGAAAAGCTACACCATGCACACCTTATTGAGCACTGGTGAAGCCATGTAAAAGAGAAAGACCCCACCAGTTCCCCCAATGTGGGAAAAGCATCTGTGGCAGCTCATGCATTCTCAGACATGAGAGAATCCACACAAGAGAGAGACCCTATAACTGCCCAGAGTGTGAGCACTGGCCTGCTAAACTCAGGGTTATGAGTTCAGTCCTTGAGGGGGCCACTTAGGGATCTGGGGAAAAAATCTGTCTGGGGATTGGTCCTGCTTTGAGAAGGGGGTTGGACTAGATGATCTCCTGAGGTCCCTTCCAACCCTGATATTCTATGTGCCCTGAATGTGGGAAGAGCATCCAACAGCGGGCACCCCTTACTGAACACCAAAGAATCCACACAGGAGAGTGATCCTGCCAATGTCCTGAGTGTGGGAATATCTTTGGTTGGTTTGCGCACTGGAGAAAGACCCTACAAATGTCCTGAGTGGGGGGAAAGCTTCAGTCAGTTCTGAGCCTGCATTAGCCATCAGAAAATCCATGCATGACGGAGACCCTGTAAGTGACGTTGACTAGGGAAGAGGCAAGTGAATAACATTTTGGCCTATTAGTCCCATCATGCTCAGGGGGTTGGGCATGCAACAAGGATGTGTAGTTGTTGTTATGTAAGCAGAGATTGAAATCATCATCCTTGAATGTGTCCCGAACTGTGAGCCACAGGCTTCCTTGGGGAGCCAGTTCATGGGAGAGCCAGCCACAAATGTTTGCAGGAAAATTTTTGATAGCCTTTTTTATTATTAATTATTAATTACTATTATTATTATTATTATGACATTATTAAACAAGGCTTAAAAATTACCTGCATCTTATCTTTGGGAAGTACCAGATTTACAACAGCATCGGGTCCAAGCTCAGAAGGGAGCCCATAACACTCGTTTCCTCCGCTCTCACAGCACTGCACAAGCAAAGCCTCCAAGCAACAGGATCCAGCATGAGAGCTGTAGTTCCTTGGCCAGCTCCCTTCCTAAAGAGCCTGTCCTGGAGCAGAGCAGGAACTACATTTCCCAGCATTCCCTTGGCCACTATCAACAGGAAAGGGAGGGGGAGGGAGGGGAGAAACTGAGACCCCATGCACTGCAGCTTATTGTGAATGGCGAGCTGACTGCTAGAAGGAGGTGGCAGTGTGAATGGGGAACAAGTGTGCCCAAGGAGTAGAAGATATCACCCTCAGAAGACTTCCCCAGACTGGATTAGGGATGCTGGTGTGACCTCGCCTGGCACCCCCAATGAAGGAACTGGGTGAAATGAATGGACAGTGCCCCCCACTATCTGAAGCCTAGCAAGGGAGGTATGTGGACCCCATTAGGAGAAGTTAAAATGAAAAGTAAGGGAGGGGAGGGTCTACTGGACCTGGGCAGCTTTAGGTACAGTACCAGGCACGCAGGAGGATTTCCACATCTGAGCCATGGAAGCAGAAATTGACTTTTCCTTTCCAGATTTATCCAATATTCAGAAAGGAAATCTATCCTGTGCCTTCCAGATTTGAACACCCTCAAAATTCAGGAGGGCTCAAACTCAATTTGGGCAGCTGTTATTCATTTCTCCCAAATCAAATATACTGATCCACTGTAATTTGCTGTAGAAGTAGTAGGATAAAATTGAGCAACAAATGCTGGGGTCTTCCCAGTGCTAACTAGGACTGGAATTGCTATTTTCAACAGCCATTACCATTTTTTTTTAGTTTTGTTTGTTTAAAAGGAAGACAGTGATATTGCATTGGCAAATTTGCACCTCAACTTTTCTTCATTTATGGAGGAAAGTCTTATAATGTGGCTCCAGATATCCTCCAATCACACAAGCTGAAAATGGTTCTACTTTACTGCAGTTTTGGAACCATGCAGGAACCAGTCCTGTCTGTGTTCTGCGCACATCCAAAATTCATACTGCATTCAGAAGTGCCTTGCTTTTGTAACCGTCCTACCTGATGTATTCAGTCCTTGTAAGCGAAGCAGGTTCATATTAAGTAATTGGGTGGGAAACCTCTCGGAAAAAGTTAGGTGCTGTAGGAGGTGTTCCTTATTCACTAGGTAATGTGAGACGTTCCTGTTACAATAGTAAACCAGTGCCGCATAGAATGCACTTTGCTCCTAGAGTCTAGAATGGGGGCCTTTGCTTCTATACGCAGCATATTAAAGACAATGAAAAGACTCCTACTCATTTCAAGAGGCTTTGGACAGAACTGGTTATACACAGGGTAACTCCACTGTCATCACAGGGTCCTGGTCCCACAGCGGAGGGGAGCATGTGAGCTTGTTGCAGAGCTGCTGCTCAGGGATGGGAACCTCCTGGCACCCCAGCCTCCAAAACAATTCAGGCTGCATGACTATGTGCTGGCTGAGGAGTGTGTGGGAATTGGTGGCCTCTGCTGCAGGTGATGGGCATCTCAGGTACTTAAAGCCATGGCCTAGAGGAGGGAAGTGCCTAACTGCAGAGTCTGTAGCTGCCTAGGGCCAGTGCTGAGGATTTAGAGTCCCTAGGGCTTCTGTTGCAAGGTTCGAGCATGCTCAGCCTTGGAATTGCCACCCCTGCCTTGCTAGCAGCTGCAGCTATCATAGAATATCAGAGTTAGAAGGGACCTCAGGAGATCATCTAGTCCAACCCCCTGCTCAAAGCAGGACCAATCCCCAGACAGATTTTTTCCCCAAATGGCCCCCTCAAGGATTGAATTTATAACCCTGAGTTTAGCAGGCCAATGCTCAAACCACTGAGCTATTCCTCCTCCCTGTAGCTAGCTGAGGCTGACCTCTGTCAATTGGCCCCATGGCTATAGCCAGAGAAGCTGCAGGTGGCTCTGTGACTACTGGGGGCCATGAAGCTAGGAGCAGATAAAGAAAGTGGAGTTAACCTGAAGGAACAGAGGTCACGAGTAGGAAAGGAACGTCAAGAGGAGCAGGGAAAGAGGAAGCAGGTCAGGCTTGCAGAGGGAGCTTCCAGCTGGTTGGGGAGCATGTCCGAAGTAGAAAGGAAATAAGTATGAGGAAAGGTAGTGGTGATCAGGTAGCAGACTAGCATGTAAATAGGAGCAGAGGGAGAAAGGCTGGTGTTTTCCGACTCCCAAGGGCTAAGTTTTCACTTTTGGGAAATGGTTTTTGCTAGTGGCTTGCTCACATGGCAGGATGGGTGCTGAGGGAGGGATTTGTCAGAACTGATCAGGTATCTGCTTTAGAATTTTGAGCTGAGACTAGGACCACATACAGTGACTGGTGACATAGGCGGGTACTGGAGACATGGCTATAGAAGGTCTGAATGAGGAAGGAGATAAATCGGTGGGGAGTTTCCCTGATCACTATGAAAGTTCTGCTCACTGTAGACGCTGGTAAACCCACATGGGTGTACAGCTCAATGGGAAAAACTGGGGGCTGAGGGAGCTGTGTATGGCAATGCATATAGTCATGTCAAGGCGTGTGATCAAAATGAAAAATGTCTCTGAGATTCAGTACCAGGTATACTATGGCACCAATGGCACTGCCACACCAGGCCCACACTCGGAGCTCACAATGACTACATGGGGGCCCACAAAAAGTTAATCTGGCCCTTTCTTTGCGTTTGCAATTTATGCTGGTGCAAGGGTTGGGTGGGAACCTCTCTGTGGCCTCTGTGCCTGCAGGGGGCTTTCAGCAGAGAGATTCCATGCGGGTGGAAACATTCAGCAGGAAGTCGCTTGGCTGAAAGCCCGCTGCAGGAGCAGAGAGCAAAGAGAGGGTTCCAGTGCTGTCATCATTAGCAGAAGCAGAAGCACGAGCAGATGGGGGAAAGGGACTGAGGGAAGAGAATCATGCATGTTGGCGAGTGCTGATGGAATAGCATGTCCAGTTCTGGTGTCCACAGTTCAAGGATGTGGATAATTGGTTTCAGAGGTTTCATAGAAGAGCCACAAGAATGCTTAAGGGATTAGAAAACCTACCTTAGGGGCTGTATACCCTTGAAAGTCAACATCCGTACAACTGCAGTGCTGCAGCTGTGCCACTGTAGCACTTCAGTGTAGACACTATCTACACCAACGGAAGGGGTTCTCCCATCGGTGTAGATCATCCACTTCTCTGAAAGGCAGTAGCTAGATTGATGGAAGAACTCTGCCATCAACCTAGCATTGTCTACATAGGGACTTAGGTTAGCTCAACTGTGCCGCTCGGAATGTGCGTTTTTCACACCCCTGAAAAACATAGTTATGTTGACCTAATTTTCTACTGTTGACCAGGCCTTAGAGTGATAAGCTAAATAGATTGCGCTCCTTGAGTCTAACAAAGAGGAGGTAAAGGGGCGACTTGATTACAGTCTGTGGCGGTGTATGATACTCTGTCCCCCTTTAGGGTGGACTGTGGATGTGGTGGCACCGTGGTTACAGTCTGCCAGACTAGGGCCCTGAGACTCAAGGCAGTGCGGCTCAATGGTCAGAGTCAAAGTGGCTGCCCTTGGGTTCAGGGCTATGCAGCCTAGTGACTGGAGTCAATCTAGCAGCCCTCAAGTACAGGGCTGCGTGGCCTAGTGGCCAGATCCAGGGACCACCACCCAATGCGGGTGGCGGCTGGGGTAGAGAGTCCCAGGGTAGTGAGGTAGTGGGCCCGCCTGACTCCACTGACAGGGCCCTGTCAGCAGTGAGTGCATTCAACAGCCATTCAGTGGGGATCCTACTGCAACATGCTGACCTTATACGGGTGAGAGATACCACTCACTCCACCTCCCTGGGCCACCTCCTACCATGTGACATCAGGGTCTCCAGGCTCCTTGGCGCAGGTAACTCCCTGGGACACTGACTCCAGATGGTCAGTTGTAGGCAACAGGTCTCTGTTCTGGGTCTCGGGAGCTCCAGCTCCCGCAGGCAAGGGCTGTAGTGGTTCTTGGGCTGGAGCCTCCACCAAGCATCCTTCCTCCTTGGTGGCCAGCCCAGAGTGAGCTGGGCTGCTGTCCTGTATACCAGCATAGCAGTTGAAGCATGCCCAGCATGGTCTGAGGGGTGGGACTTTCTCTGCCCATAGTGTGGGATTAACCCTTTCTTGCCTAGTGCGGGGTATGCATATCCCATCACACAGTCTATAAGTATCTATCTGGAGAACAAATATTTAACAATGGGCTCTTCAATCTAGCAGAGAAAGGTCTAACATGACCCAATGGCTAGACGCTGAAGCTAGACAAATTCAGACTGGAAGTAAGGAGTAATTTTTTTTTAAGTGAGGACAATTAACCAATTTACCAAGGGTCGTGGTGGATTCCCCATCACTGACAATTTTTAAAATCAAGATTGGATGTTTTCTACAAGATATTCTCTATAAACTATTTTGGGGAAGTTCCGTGGCCTGTGTTACACAGGAGGTCAGACTAGATTATCATAATGATCCTTTCTGGCCTTGGAATCTGTGACTCTTTACAAAGGAATGATTTTTACCAAGTGCTAAGCCTACACATAGCAAACATTTGACTGAAGATGATAATGAACAGACAAGGAAGGAAAGCAGACAATACGATAATAGTTACATTATGTTTGGATTTTTGTGTCTCCATATTACTGTGGAAAGGCCATACCATAATATGGCATTTGTTTTCAATTGTTAGCAAATGAAAGTATGAGGCCAGGTCTACTACAGAGACATTTAGAAACCAAACACCCAGAATTTGTAAACAAGAGTTGTGATTTATTTTCCCCTTCAGAAATAAGAAGAATTAAAGCAGGAGGAGGGTGTAGTGGTGGGGATGCCTAAAGAAGCAATCACCTTTCAAAGAGACTTAGAAGATGCTTATGTTGTGGGCATGCGAATTGCAAAATACAAACAAGCACACACCATTGGCGAGACCCTTGTACTCCCAGAAGCAATAGATGTGTAGAATTAACAGGGGTGAAAGTAACTCACAGGACTTACCGTTACGGCCACAGTCATGGGGCGGGGAGATGGGCCTCATCCAGAAGAGGCATGGCCTCAAGATTTAAAGACCCCGGGGCACCAGCTGTGGCTGGGAGTCCCAGGGCCTTTAAATCACTCAGGGGGCTCCCAGCTGCAGAGGTGGCTGGTAGCCCCTGGGGCGAACTAAAGGGCCCAAGGCTCCAGCCACCGTGGAGCTCCAGGACCTTTAAATGCCGGCCCCAGTTCAGCTGCCAAAGCTGCGGGTGGGATTTAAAGGGCTCCTTTGGGCTCCCCGCCACAGCTTTGCATTGTGTAATGAAATCAGAATTTTCCTCCTTGGGAAAACAGATTTTGCAGATTGCCTGTGTACTGTGGATGTCTTGACTATGAACGTTTACCTGGTGGAAGTATTTGGCAAATTGAGTGCACTGAACCTAAAACTTCAGGATGGGAATACAGATATACTCGATATGACAGAGCAAGTCAGGGGACTCAGGAAGAAGCTTTATCCATGGAGACGCCACATTGAAAAGGAAATTACCAAAACAGTTCCATTGTTTCCAGTCCAGCTTTATAAAGAAACAGAGTGAAAGTGATCAAAATGCTATTAAAGACCAAATATTAACTCATATGTATGTATTGTATTTCCATTTTGATTAATATATTCCTGGAGTTGAACATGAATCTCCAGATAACAAACGGATTCTACACTGGTTCTCAGGAACAGCTGACTCCATTCCAACTTTACGTATCTCAGCTCAAGAAAATCTCTTAAATTGTCAAGTGATCACATGCTACCAAACCAGGATTTCAATTAAAGGAGAGTATGAAGAACCCAATGATAAAGCTGTGAAAGTGTTGCACTCATTTGCTTTATTTCTGTGAGCCTGGGTTTTCAGCAATGGTTTCCGTGAACACTAAACATAGAAATCATTGAAACTTGGAAAATGACTTGGCCCTGGTGCGACTGCTGCTGAAATGCTGTGTCCGGTTCTGGTGCCCACAATTCAAGAAGGATGTTGATAAATTGGATAAATTGATAAATCAGTAAGCAGAGAATCCCCCAGGGAGGGAAAGACCCCATCAACATCCTGGCTGAGGGGTGAGCATTAGTTAGAGCTCAGGCTCCATCAGCCTTCAGAGCTTCCCCACAGAGGGAAAGACTCCATCAATGTCCTGGCTGTGAAGTAAGTCTCTGTGCAGGCTCTGATTTAGGATCCATCCTCTCTTGAAATGGATTATCATAGACGTTAATACCAGAAGAGACCATTAGATCATCCAGTCTGACCTCCTGTATGTCACAGGCCATAGAATTCCACTTAATTACCCCTATGTTGAGCCCAGTTACCTGTGTTTGGCTAATACAGCCAGAAAGGTACCCAGTCTGGATTTGAAGGCATGAAAAATCCATGCAGAATCCATCTTTTCCCTTGGGACTTTATCCCAATGGCTAATCCTTTTCACTGTTAAAATGGGGACTTATTTCAAATTCAAATGTGTCTGGCTTCAGCTTCCAGTCATGGCTTCTTGTTCTGCCTTTCTCCACTAGATTAAACAGTCCTTTACTATCCAGTATGGTCTTCTGTGAAGGTATACTGCAATCAAGTTAACAAACTGAGTTCTTTAATTCTCTCATTGTAAGGCAGTTTCTCCAACTCTCAAATAATTTTTCTGGTTCTTCTCTGCACCATTTCCAATTTTTGTAATAGCTTCATAGATTCCAAGGCCAGAAGGTGTCATAAACAGATAGCTAAGGGTTAATGTCTCTTTCACCTGAAGCACCTGACCAGAGGACCAATCAGGAAACTGGATTTTTTTCAACTCTGGGGGGAGGGAAGTTTGTGTCTGAGTCTTTGTCTGTCTGCCTGCTTTCTCTGAGCTTTGGAGAAGCAGTTTCTGCTTTCTAATCTTCTGTTTCTAAGTGTAAGGACAAAGAGATCAGATAGTAAGTTATATGGTTTCTTTTCTTTGGTATTTGCATGAATATAAGTGCTGGAGTGCTTTGATTTGTATTCTTTTTGAATAAGGCTGTTTATTCATATTTCTTCTAAGAAATCGACCCTGTATTTTGTCACCTTAATACAGAGAGACCATTTGTATGTATTTTCTTTCTTTTTTATATAAAGCTTTCTTTTAAGACCTGTTGGAGTTTTCTTTTCTGGGAAATTTCAGGGAAATTGAGTCTGTACTCACCAGGGAATTGGTGGGAGGAAGAAATCAGGGGGAGATCTGTGTGTGTTGGATTTGCTAGCCTGATTTTGCATTCCCTCTGGGTGAAGAGGAAAGTGCTTTTGTTTCCAGGACTGGGAACGGAGAGGGGGAGTCACTCTGTTTGGATTCACAGAGCTTGTGTCTGTGTATCTCTCCAGGAGCACCTGGAGGGGGGAAAGGAAAAAGGATTATTTCCCTTTGTTGTGAGACTCAAGGGATTTGGGTCTTGGGGTCCCCAGGGAAGGTTTTTCAGGGGGACCAGAGTGCCCCAAAACACTCTAATTTTTTGGGTGGTGGCAGCAAGTACCAGGTCCAAGCTGGTAACTAAGCTTGGAGGTTTTTCATGCTAACCCCCATATTTTGGACGCTAAGGTCCAAATCTGGGACTAAAGTTATGATATGAGTGGCAGCGGTTATGGGATAGACAAAATCCAGGAGGAATATTATTTTTTTCTCTTCTTTGCTAAGGGCTTTTTAGCAGAGAGAAACAGTTTGGGTTTAAATGAGAATTTTTTTTTTCTGCTCTCTCTGGCAGTTTGTGGCTTGCATGTTAAGCAAGAAGCCATTACCAGACTGTTAAGGGTCTTTTGTCACCCTAACCCTAACCCTAAGCCGGAAAGATACTCAGTCTGGATTTGAAGGCATGAAAAATCCATGCAGAATCCATCTTTTCCCTTGGGAGTTTATCCCAATGGCTAATCCTTTTCACTGTTAAAGTGGGGACTTATTTCAAATTCAAATGTGTCTGGCTTCAGCTTCTAGTCATGGCTTCTTGTTCTGCCTTTCTCCACTAGATTAAACAGTCCTTTATTATCCAGTATGGTCTTCTGTGAAGGTATACTGCAATCAAGTTAACAAACTGAGTTCTTTAATTCTCTCATTGTAAGGCAGTTTCTCCAACTCTCAAATAATTTTTCTGGTTCTTCTCTGCACCATTTCCAATTTTTGTAATAGCTTCATAGATTCCAAGGCCAGAAGGGACCATTGTGATCATATAATCTGACTGCCTACATAACATGGGCCACAAAACGCTCCCAGAATAATTCTTTTTGAATTAAAACATATCTTTTAAAAAAGTAAACCCAGTCCCCACAGCTCATGGACTGGCCTACATCTGGATTCTTTCCATGTCAGCAGGGGACAAGGGCCCTGTGCAAGGGTGGATGGGGGAGAGGGATTCTGGAGCAGGATGGGGAACCACATAGGAAGTTCTCAGGACGGTCCAAAGGGGAGACAGCAATTGAGACCACAGAGTAACAAGGAGACCCTGCCAGGAAAACTTCCCACAGCATACTCCCTCAGCCACGTGGGGATTGACTGTATGGTAGTGCCAGGGGTGGGGAGGGTCCCAGCTGGGGGCACATCATGTGATCCACAGGGTGGGTGGAGTGGCCCAACCACCCTGCAGAGCACATAAGATGGTCTTTGGGGAATGGCCTTTGCACCACTTCAGAGGCTGTGCCTGAGGTGGGGATGGGAGGCCTGGGCAGCGAATGCGTCCATCCCACTGAGGCCGCGGGGAAGAGCCATTCCGGATGGTGCAGTGTGTGAATCCAGAAATTATTCTCAGCGGTGTGATGCATGTCTCTGTGTCTAGGTGTGTATGGTTTGGTGTGCGTCTCTCTGGGTGTGCTGTGGTGGTAGATGAATGGGCTGGGAGGAGGTTGTGATGGGCTCCGGAGTAGGGGGTGTCATAAACAGACAGCTAATGGTTAATGTCTCTTTCACCTATAAAGGGTTAACAAACAGTGATCTGCAAACACCTGACCAGAGGACCAATCAGGAGACAAGATACTTTCAAATCTCGTGGAGGGAAGTCTTTGTTTGTGGGTTTTGGGTTTGGCTTTGTTCTCTCTGGGTCCTGGATGGGGCTAGAGGTGCAACCAGGTTTCTGCCAATCTCCCTGCTACAGTCTCTTCTCTATTCAGAATTGTAAGTAAGAAAAGGCGGTCATAGTCTTTTAATTTGTTTTTTTCCATTTGCATATGTGTACTTGCTGGAAGTAGCTTAAATTGTGTTTCTGCTGGAGAAAGTTTCTTTTTATTGTTTATAAGTTGAAAGACACTGTAACTGTTTACCATCTAAAGTGCAGAGATAAACCTTTTACTTTTTTTCTTTTTTTTTTTATTAAAAGTTTTGCTTGTAAGACCTGTTGATTTTTCTCTCCTAATTAAGGCTCAAAGAAATTGAGTCTGTATATACCAGGGAATCGGTGGGAAGCAAGGAGGGAAAGGTAAATTTCCTCTTTGTGTTAGATTCAGGCAGCTTGAATCTGTATTGCCTCTGGGTGAGGGGGAGAAAGAAACTTGATCTCTCTGTGTTGTGTTTCAAGAAATTGATTCACGGTATCTCCTAGTGTACCCAGGCAGGAAAGATCTGGGAGGAGGTAAAGAGGTGGGAGGGAATGGTTTATTTCCCTTTGTTGTGAGACTCAAGGAATCTGGGTCTTGGGGTCCCCTGGGAAGGTTTTGGGGGGACCAGAGGGTATCAGGCCCTAAAAATTCCTGATTGATGGCAGCGCTACAGAATCTAAGCTAATAATTAAGCTTAGAGGACTTTATGCTAGTACCCATATCCTGGATGCTAAGGTCCAGATTTGGGAATTATACTATGAAAGGGGGTCATTCTGAGTGTTGGTTGGGTTCAGTGAGGGCCTCAGGTAGATGAGAGAAATTATGTACATGTTGGAAAAGTAGCCACAACAGTAGCCATGGTCAGTGTAAATCAAACTCTTAGGTTTCCATTGTTGCTGGACATCTTGTAATTGGGATTGGTGTGACACTAGGCCCAATCTGGAATGGAGGGGAAGTTAACAAGGCCCTAGTCATGGCAACAGAGAGTCAAAGCTTGGTGCAGAGTCCTTCAACCCTTGGAAGTGTGTCACTGGGCTAATTTTTAACTGGTCTCGGAGGCCACCAACTTGCCAGGGCCTCAGCTCCGAACACATCTAAGACTCCACATCTCTCTGCATTGCTCCCCAAGTCCTTGAGGGAGGAGAGCTGATGACAATTTTTCAAAAGAAAAGATTTTTTTCCATTGAAAAACTTCTTTTTATTTCTCAAAATTATCATTTTTTTAATCGAAACATTATTGTAAATGTCATAAAAAGGGTCATTTAAACTGCTTAAGGTAAATGGAAAAATTTTATTTAGCAAAAGTTAAGTGTTTTGTAAATGAAAAATCTCACTAACATATTTTATAATATTTCGTATAAAAATGTTCCACCAAGAATTTAGGAAAAACAATAAATGAGTCTGTTTGGAAACCTGTGAACTGAAAACAACTTCAGCATTTTTTCCAAAACTAACTTGTCATTTTTTGTTGGGCTCTGCCATATGGTTTTTAGCCAAAGGTGACCTTGCTACAGTGCATTCTGCACACATTTCCCTGGCCTTATTCAGTCTATTGTTTATGTTATGGTGGTGCCTACAGGCCCCAACTTAACTCCGGGCCGTGTGGGCCAGGCACTTCACAGACACACAGTGACCAAGATCAGGGCCCTGTTGTGTTGGGCACTGCATAGATACGCAGTGAGATACAGTATCTGCCCCAAATATCTCATGTCCCATAGATGTGAAGGCCACAAAGGCCCATTCTCATCATCCAGTCTGGCCTCTGGCATAACCTGGTCAAAGAATCTCACCCAGCAATTCCTGCATCTGGCCCTATGGCTGAGCTAGAGTGGATTATTTGAACAGCTCCCCTCTTTATCCCAGCAGGTATCAAAGTCTCCTGGATAAGAACAAGGAGGTAGCATCCATGGGCCTGCATGGGTCATTCTCAAGGAATTGCAGAGAGGGCTCATTGCAGACTTCCACCAGGACAAACAGCTTTGAATGCTAGCACTGGCTGGAGAGTTCCTCACTGGAGTAGGCCGGGGTGAAGGTGCCACAGGTGCCGCGGCAACAGGGGAACTGAAGGACAACATGGCCCCCCACAGGGCCTGCCCCTGAGACTGGCCCCACCAGTGCGCCCAGCGCTTCCAACAACACTGCACACTTAGCCCTGGTCTACACTACAGGGTTAGGTCAAATTTAGCCACGTTAGGTCGATTTTATAATGAATGTGTCTACACAAGCAACTACGTTCCATCGACATAAAGTGCTCTTAAAATCGACTGCTGTACTCCTCCCCGGCGAGGGGAGTAGCATAAAATTGACTTGCGTTGAATTTGGGATAGTGCAGATGCAAATTGATGTTATTGGCCTCCGGGAGCTATCCCAGAGTGCTCCAATGTGACCACTCTGGATAGCACTTTCAACTCCGATGCACTAGCCAGGTACACAAAAAAAGGCCTGGGAACTTTTGAATTTCATTTCCCGTTTGGCCAGCGTGGCGAGCTCAGCAGCATTCAGCAGCACAGGTGTCCATGCAGTCCCCCCAGAATCGCAAACAAGTTCCAGCATGAAGCAAATGGGAGACACTGGATCTGACTGCTGTATGGGGAAAAGAATCTGTGCAGGCTGAACTCCGATCAAAAAGAAGAAATGCTGATATCTATGCCAAACTCGCACAGGATATGGTGGAAAGAGGCTGCAAGAGGGGCACACAGCAGTACCGCGTGAAAGTCAAGGAGCTCAGGCAAGCCTACCAAAAGACAAAGGAAGCAAATAGTCTCTCTGGGTCAGAGCCCCATACATGCCGCTTCTATGATCAGCTGCATGAGATTCTAGGGGGGATCCTACCACTGTCCATGGACACTTGCAAGGGGGGAGTCTCACACAACATGGAGGAGGATTTTATGGAGAAGGAGGAGAATGCACAGCAGGCAAGTGGAGAATCCGTTCTCCCCAGCAGCCAGGACCTTTTCATCACCCTGGAGTCAATACCCTCCCAAGGTGGGATTCCTGACCCTGAAGGCAGAGAAGGCACCTCTGGTGAGTGCACATTTGTAACTACACTACAGGGGTTTAAAAGCAATAGTGTTTAATGTTTGATTTGCCCTGAAGACTTGGGATGCATTTGCAGCCAGTACAGCTACTGGAAAAGTCTGTTAACGTGTCTGGGAATGGAGCGGGAATCCTCCAGGGACATCTCCATGAAGCTGTCCTGGAGGTACTCTGAAAGTCTTTGCAGAAGGTTTCTGGGGAGGGCTGCCTTATTTTGTCCTCCACGGTAGGACACTTTACCACACCAAGCCAGTAGCAAGTGGTCTGAAATCATTGCAGCACAAAGCATGGCAGCGAATGGTGCTGGGTTTTGGTCGCATTCAAGCAACATTTGGTCTTTATCTTTCTGTGTCAGCCTCAGGAGAGTGATATCATTCATGGTCACCTGGTTGAAATAGGGGGATTTTTGTAAGAGAACAGTAAAAGGAGCCCGTTCGTGCTGGGCTGTTTGCGCTTGGCTAAAAAGGATAATCCCTGAGAATAGTCATACGGTGGGGAGAGTGGTGAAGGGGTCATCCCAAATAGCCATGCGGAGGGGTGGAGGAAGGTATGTGCTGCACATCCACCCGAAAACCACAGCCCCTCCTTTTAAATGGCAAACCCATTCGGCATTGCTTCCTATGGGAAAGTAGGGTCCTGCAGTTTGAAAACATTCCCACATGTTATGAAGGCGTTAAAAGCCAAACCTGCGTACTCTTTGGCTTACCATGGCTGTCTGGAAACCGAATTCTGTTGCCCAGCCATGTGTGATGTGTCACCATACCAGCAGGTGCTCAATATAAAGGGCAAAATGCAACCTTGTACCTAAAGGTACATGTGCTGTCTGCTGTGAATTGCTTGATTCACTGTGAAAGAGTCTCCCTTTTGTTCTCAGAAATGTATCATCTTAGCTTTACTCTTCCTTTTTATCCCCCCGCAGGCGCAAATGTCTCTATGCTCCCCCATACTCTCTGTCCCAGCGATTATCGCAGATTAGGTGATAAAAACCACACTCGTGATGACGTGTTTTCTGAGCTCATGCAGTCCTCCCACACTGATAGGGCACAGCTGAATGCATGGAGGCATTCAGTGGTAGAGTACAGGAAAGCATTAAGTGAGCGTGATGAGAAGAGGCAGGATGCAATGCTGAGGCTAATAAGGGAGCAAACAGACAGGCTCAGGCATCTGGTGGAGCTGCAGAAAAGCCATCAAGAGCACAGACCCTCCCTGCATCCACTGTACAACCGCCTGCCCTCCTCCCCAAGTTCCATATCCTCCTCACCCAGATGTCCAAGAATGCGGGGGGAGGCTCCAGGCACCCAGCCACTCCACTCCAGAGGATGACCCAAGCAACAGAAGGCTGTCATTCAAACAGTTTTGATTTGTAGTGTGGCTACAATAAGCAATGTGGCCTTGTCCTTCCCTCCTCCCCTATCCCACCCAGGATACCTTGTCAGTTATCTCCCTTTTTTTTTTAATTAATAAAGAAAGAATGCATGGTTTCAAAACAATAGTGACTTTATTTCCTTTGCCAGCTGTGATCGAGGGGGGAGGCTGGTTGGCAGGACCGGCACTAGTGTTTTAGCGCCCTAGGCGCACAGCAATTTCGCCGCCCCGCATGCTGGTCCTGCAGCTCCGGTGGAGCTGCCGCAGCTGTGCCTGCGGGAGGTCCACTGGAGCCGTGGGACCAGGGGACCCTCGGCAGGCACGACTGTGGCAGGTCCACCAGAGCTGCCTGCCGCCCCCCCCCCCCGGCAAAATGCCGCCTCCCAATAATCCTGGTGCCCTAGGCGATTGCCTAGGCTGCCTAAGTGGAAGTGCTGGCCCTGGTGGTTGGCTTACAGGGAATTAAAAACAACAAAGGGGGCAGGTTTGCATCTAGGATAAACACACACAACTGTCACACCGTAGCCTGGCCAGTCATGAAACTGGTTTTCAAAGCCTCTCTGATGCACAGCACGCCTACCTGTGCTCTTCTAATCGCCCTAGTATCTCGGTGTTGAAAATTGGCAGCCAGGTGATTTGCCTCAATCTCCCACCCCACCATAAACATCTCTCCTTTATTCTCACAGATATTATGGAGCACACAGCAATCAGTAATAACAATGGGAATATTGGTTGCGCTGAGATCTAACCTAGTCAGCAAACAGCGTCAGCGAGCTTTTAAACGTCCAAAGGCACATTTACCACCATTCTGCACTTGCTCAGCCTATAGTAGAACTGCTCCTTACTACTACTCCAGGCTGCCTGTGTATGGCTTCATGAGCCATGGGAGCAAGGGGTAGGCTGGGTCTCCAGGAATAACTATTGGCATTTCAACATCCCCAACAGTAACTTTATGGTCCAGGAAGTAAGTCCCTTCTTGCAGCTGCTCAAAGAGTTCCTAAAGAGGCGAGCGTCATGCACCTTTCCCGGCCATCCCACATTGATGTCAGTGAAAGGTCCTTTGTGATCCACTGCTGCTTGCAGCACCATTGAGAAGTATCCCTTGTGGTTTATGTACTGGTTGGCAAGGTGGTCCGGTGCCAAGTTAGGGATATACATTCTGTCTATCGCCCCACCACTGTTAGGGAATCCCATTGCAGCAAAGCCATCCGCTATGACCTGCACATTTCCCAGAGTCACTACCCTTGATAGCAGAACGTCAGTGATTGCATTGGCTACTTGATCACGGCAGTCCCGTCATAGTATGAGTCTCCACTCTGAACCTTAGCGTCCAAAAGATGGGGTACCAGCATGAATTTCCCCTAAGCTTAATTACCAGCTTAGAACTTGTAGTGCTGCCACCAACCAGGACTTGCAGTGCCTGGTACACTCTGGTCCCCCGCAAAACCTTCCCGGGGACCCCAAGACCCTGAGCCCCTGGATCTTAACACAAGGAAAGTAAATCCTTTCCCCCACCGTTGCCTCTCCCAGGCTTCCCCTCCCTGGGTTACCCTGGAAGATCACTGTGATTCAAACTCCTTGAATCTTAAAACAAAGAGGAATTCACCTTCCCCTCCTCTTCTCTCCCCCTCCCAGATTCTCCCTGAAAGAGAGACAGTAATCTTAACATAGAGAGAAATCAGGCTTTTCCTCCCCCCTTCTCTCCTTCCTCCCACCAATTCCCTGGTGAGTGCAGACTCCCTCCCCTGGGGTCTTACACAAGATAACTAAAAAAATCAATCAGGTTCTAAAAAAGAAAAGCTTTTGATAAAAGAAAGAAAAAAGTAAAAGTTGTCTCTGTAAAATTTAAGATGGCAAATGTTACAGGGTCTTTCAGCTTATAGACACTAGAGAAAATCTTCCCCTCAGCACAAATACAATCCTTCCAGCAAAATACACATTTGCAAATAAAGAAAACAAATAAAAAGACTAAACCACCTTTCCTAATTGGTACTTATTAAATTGAACAGAAGAGGCTGTATCAGAAATTTTAAGATATCTGCTTACATGTCTGGCCCCTCTCAGAACCCAGAGAGAACAGAGCAAAACCCAAAAAACACAAACAAAGGCTTCCCTCCACTGAGATTTGAAAGAATCATGTCTCCTGATTGGTCCTCTGGTCAGGTATTCCAGGTTTACTGCTAGTTAACCCTTTATAGGTAAAAGAGACATTAACCCGTAACCATCTGTTTATCCATTGCAGCAAAGCCATCCACTATGACCTGCACATTTCCCAGAGTCACCACCCTTGATAGCAGAACGTCAATGACCACATTGGCTACTTGATCACGGCAGTCCCCAGAGTAGATTTGCCCACTCCAAATTGATTCCCGACTGACCGGTAGCAGTCAGGTGTTGTAAGCTTCCATGAGGCTATCGCCACTCGCTTCTCACCTGTCAGGGCAGCGCTCATCTTGGTAAATCAGTAAATCTTATGTAACTCATGCACACGTACACTCAGGCTGGGACAAGAAGTAAAGAGCTTAATCTGCAGCAAAGGAGATCGAGATATTAGGGAAAAAATTTTAACTATAAGGAAAGTTAAGCTTTGGAACAGGCTTCCAAGGAAGGTTGTGGAATCCCCATCACTGGAGGTTTCTAAGAACAGGTTGGACAAACACCTGTCAAGGATGGCCTAGGTTTACTTAGTCCTGTCTCAGGGCAGAGGGCTGGACTTGATGACTTCTCAAGGTCCCTTCCAGTCCTACATGGACCTGTCCAAAGCCCAGTTAAGTCTTTCCATTGACCTTCAAAAGGTTTTGGATCAGGCCCTCTGGGTGGGATCTAGTCACCAGAGTCAGGATTTCCAGAAGCTGGCTCCATCCCATAATCTCACTATTGGGGAGATATAATCATCTACAGTAAATTGTCACATGTCTTACAATTCTTTTTCAAAACCCAACAAAAAACCAAACACAGGAAATTCCCAAAGATCTGTGTTAAGATACACACTTGACTGTAAATAGTTAACAATTAAGATGAGACAACCATATTACAACAAACTATATTTTTCTATAAAATGCTGGAAATCCAAAGATAACATAAAAAAATCCAGCAACCCAAAGTTT
The DNA here is from genome assembly GCF_007399415.2 of Gopherus evgoodei. Lineage (NCBI taxonomy): Eukaryota > Metazoa > Chordata > Testudines > Testudinidae > Gopherus > Gopherus evgoodei. The sequence continues at coordinate 151,789,904 of NC_044325.1, read as the reverse complement.
TCAAAGTCAAGAAATACATAATTAAGGATCCTCAAAACAATCTTAGCTCTGAACTGAAGGATTTGGAGTCTCACACTGGAAATTCCATCAACAACTGTGTTGTAGATCGAAGCAACAACCCACTGACTTTTGCATAGACCCTGCATCCACTTCAGCCTCAGCGACAGCAACAAACCCAAACAACTCACGTCTCAATTCAGGCAAATGTAGAAGCAGCATGAGAACAACCTTACTTACTCCCTGAAGCCTCATAAGCTACTAGTATGTCATGACACGTGGTGTCATAGTCTCATGAGTTGGGTTGGGGTCAGAGTTAAGGTTATTGTGGAGCCTAGGCTATGAATTTATTTAGAACACAAATGGTTGGCTTGCTCTTGTAACTGGGAAGCTTGGCTGATGCTGGCGATGTGGATGCCTGTGAGGTATCTTAGAGGGCCCAGTGGTCCCCTCTGCTTAAGAGCAGGAGAAGGATGGTATATCCTCTGTATGTCACTGTGACAGGGCACACTAGCTTCAGAGAGACCAGCACCTGGGGAAGGGCCGGTGCTAGCAAGGACCAGGGGAGCTAGGGAGAGTTCCTGACGGGCTGCCAGGACTTACAGGCTCAAGGCTCTGGGAAGAGGGCAAAGGAGCTGGAGCCAGAGGCAGGCGCAAAAGGAACTGAGGCTGTGGGAAAGTGGCTCAGGGAATAGAGACAGTGGGCTGGAAGGAAGCGGCAGCAAGAAGCCGCTGTTTGCCCCTTGGGCAGGGGCCTGGAGTAGTGAGCTGGCCTGCCCCTCTCCCCCACTAGCTGCTGAAAGAGCAGCCTGGCTGTGGACTGCCAAGCCACTGCGAGGAGTGGCTGGACTCTTGTTAGAGGAGTTCCTTGGAAGGGGGGAAACCAAACGGTGACACAGCCAGGGGGCTGTGCCATGAAGTAGACGCCAAGCAGAAATGAGCTATATCGGGCCTGCAAGCAGAGGCAAGGATGGGAGTCCCACCATCACCTGCGGGTGCACCTGCTGGGACTGAGCTAATTCCCAAAATGCCCAGCAGGAGGTTTGTGCCAGTGCGGTGAGTAACCCCCGTGACAGTCCCTTTTGCCACCTCTGTAACATCATCCCCTACTCATCAGGAGGGATAGCTCAGTGGTTTGAGCATTGGCCTGCTAAACCTAGGGGTGTGAGCTCAATCCTTGAGGGGACCATTTAGGGATCTGATGCAAAATCAGTACTTAGTGCTGCTAGTAAAGGCAGAGGGCTAGACTCAATGACCTTTCAGGGTCCCCTCTAGCTCTGTGAGATAGGTATATCTCCATATAGTCTTATCCCAGACACCTCTACAATTATGCTCTACAGAGCTACTTTCTGTTGGAAAACCAAACACCTGATAACAGACCATTTCTGGCAAAAACCTGAACATATTTCTGTTTTTAGCAGGTTTTAGTCCCCCTACAGAGATGTCTGTGGTTGCATGTTAAGTGCCAGCCATTCGCTTCACCAGCTCCAGGTCCAGCGGGGCCTCTGCGGTGCCAGAAGTGCCTTCGTGCTGCCCGTCCCCTCTGAGCTGTAACTGCATCCCCCGCCAGGCCAGCTTCTCCATTGCTGCCTAAGCGTGAGCCTATGGAACTGGCATTACTGTGACCCCTCAGCTTAATGCATGTTCTTATGAGCCATCCCCAACCCTACTGCTCAGTGACAGGGCTCCCCACAGGCTCTACCCCCCATGAGTCATCCCTGTTCGTACCTGTCATAAACAGATAGCTAAGGGTTAATGTCTCTTTCACCTGAAACACCTGACCAGAGAACCAATCAGGAAACCGGATTTTTTTCAACTTTGGGTGGAGGGAATTGTGTGTCTAGGGTCTTTGTTTTCTGTCTGCCTGCTGTCTCTGAGCTTTGGAGAAGTAGCTCTGTTTTCTAATCTTCTGTTTCTAAGTGTAAGGACAAAGAGATCAGATAGTAAGTTATATGGTTTCTTTTCTTTGGTATTTGCATGAATATAAGTGCTGGAGTGCTTTGATTTGTATTCTTTTTGAATAAGGCTGTTTATTCAATATTCTTTTAAGAAATTGCCCTGTGTTGTGTCATCTTAATACAGAGAGATCATTGTATTTTTTCTTTCTTTTTATATAAAGCTTTCTTTTAAGACCTGTTGGAGTTTTCTTTACTTCAGGGAAATTAAGTCTGTACTCACCAGGGAATTGGTGGGAGGAAGAAATCAAGGGGAGATCTGTGTGTTGGATTGCTAGCCTGATTTTGCATTTCCTCTGGGTGAAGAGGAAAGTGCTTTTGTTCCAGGATTGGAAACGGAGAGGGGGAAGTCCCTCTGTTGGATTCACAGAGCTTGTGTCTGTGTATCTCTCCAGGAGCACCTGGAGGGGGGAAGGGAAACAGGATTATTTCCCTTTGTTGTGAGACTCAAGGGATTTGGGTCTTGGGGTCCCCAGGGAAGGTTTTTCAGGGGGACCAGAGTGCCCCAAAACACTCTAATTTTTTGGGTGGTGGCAGCAAGTACCAGGTCCAAGCTGGTAGCTAAGCTTGGAGGTTTTCATGCTAACCCCCATATTTTGGACGCTAAGGTCCAAATCTGGGAATAAGGTTATAACATGAGTGGCAGTGGTGGGAGATAGACAGAATCCAGAAGCCAGTAGGAAAATTATATTTTTCTTTTCTCTGCTGAGGGCTTTTTAGCAGAGAGAAACAGTTTGGTTTTAAAAGGGAACCAGAGAGAATTTTTTTTTTCTGCTCTCTCTGGCAGTATGTGGCTTGCATGTTAAGCAAGAAGTCGTTAAGGACTATTACCAGTCTTTTGTCATGCAATAGCCCTCCCATTAGGAGGCAAGTACCAGCACTTATATGCATGCAAATAAAGTGGTTTTTCTGGTTTCCCTTCATTGAACATTAGCTAGAGAGAGAAAGGGAAAAAAGCACTGTTGCTAGGCAGACTCCAGGAGGCAACAGAGAACCTGCAGTGCAGAAGATAAACACCGGAGGGCACCCCAACACAAGAAAACAGGAATTATGACTTCTAAGGCAAAAATGGAGGCCGAAGACCAAATCAAAGAAGCTGAACACAGGCGACAACTAGAAATAAAACAAAAAGAGATGGAGCTGAAAGAAAAGGAAGAAAGCATCAAACAGGCAGCCCAAGAGGCAGCACACAAAAGAAAACTAGAAGAAGAAGAGGTGGCCTACCGAAGGAAACAAGCAGAAGATGAGTTGGCCCACAGAAGGAAGCAAGAAGAAGAAGAGGCGGCCCACCGCCGAGACATGGAAAAACAACAAAAAGAAATGGAAAAACAACAAAAAGAAAATGAAGAGAAGGAAAAACAGAGAAAACATGAACTGGACTTGGCAAAAGTTGGGCTGCATGTGCCAGCCAACCCTAACAACCCGGCGCCAATTATTGCTCCACAGCACAGGAAATTTCCCACCTACAAGGCAGGGGATGACACCGAGGCCTTCTTGGAAAATTTTGAAAGAGCCTGTCTTGGGTACAGCATCCCCGAAGACCAGTACATGGTAGAATTAAGGCCACAGCTCAGTGGACCTTTAGCAGAGGTGGCAGCTGAAATGCCTAAGCGGCAAATGAATGACTATAAACTTTTTCAAACCAAGGCCAGATACAGAATGGGGATAACCCCAGATCATGCCCGTCGGCGCTTCAGAACCCAAAAGTGGAAACCAGAGGTGTCATTTCCCAAACACGCCTACTACATTGCAAAAAACTATGAGGCCTGGCTAACAGGAAACAACATTCAAACCTTGGAAGAACTGAACCTCCTCATACAAATGGAGCAGTTCTTGGATGGTGTTCCTGAAGACATCACACGGTACATACAAGATAGAAATCCCAAAGATATCGCTGAGGCGGGGGAGATTGGAGCCAAATGGATGGAACTGGCAGAAAGCAAGAAAGCTACTGTCAAGGGGAACGATTACCCCAGGGGGCACACAGACCATAAACCCTACAACCGAGGACAGCCAAAGACCCCACATACCACCCAAGTAAAGCCACAGATACCCTACCCTTCAACCTCACCAGTCTCCAGTAACTCACCTCGGCCCAGTGACCCATCAGATGGAAGATGCTTTAAGTGTAATGAACTGGGACATATCAAGGCCAACTGTCCCAAGAACACCATGCGAGTGCAATTCATTACACCACCATCACACCAAAGATCCCCAGGCCCGGATGCCTCTCAAATACCCTTGGAGCGAAGGGAAAATTTGAGAGTGGGCGGAAAGAAGGTTACTGCGTGGAGAGACACGGGGGCACAAGTGTCAGCTATCCACCAATCCTTCGTTGACCCCAAATTCATCAACCCAAAGGCCAAAGTTACAATTTACCCCTTCATGTCACAAGCTGTAGACTTGGCTACAGCTCAACTGCCTGTCCAGTACAAAGGCTGGTCAGGAATGTGGACTTTTGCAGTCTATGACAATTATCCTATCCCCATGCTACTGGGGGAAGACTTGGCCAACCAGGTGAGGCGGGCCAAGAGAGTGGGAATGGTTACCCGTAGCCAAACCAGGCAAGCTTCCAGACCCATTCCTGTTCCTGAGCCGTCCACAGAGGCCCCGTCTGTGTTACCAGAGACCCAGACAGAGGTAGTGGACCCGGATTCCATGCCTACCACTGAAACAGCTACAGCATCTCCAGTCCCAGGCCCGGAACTGGAACAGCAACCAGCACCAGCAAGTGCAACCACATCTTCAAACTCAACGCCAGAGGGCGCCAGCGAGCCACCACTGGCAGAAGCAACAGACAGCCATACCCAACAGGCTCAGCCAGAGCCTGAAATACCCTCAGGTGCACCAGCGGAGAGCGGTTCACCAGCAACGGAAACAACCCCATCACCTACATCGCTTCCAGAGGGACCAAGCCCAAGTCCACAGTCTGAGGAAGAACTGGTGACCCCAGCCTCAAGGGAACAGTTCCAGACTGAGCAGGAAGCAGATGACAGCCTTCAGAAAGCTTGGGCGGCGGCACGGAGCACCCCACCGCCTCTCAGCTCTTCTAATCGATCCCGGTTTGTTATAGACCAAGGACTTTTATACAAGGAAATTCTTTCTGGTGGACACCGGGAAGAATGGCAGCCGCAAAAACAGTTGGTGGTTCCAACTAAGTACCGGGGGAAGCTCTTAAGCTTAGCCCATGATCATCCCAGTGGCCATGCTGGGGTGAACAGAACCAAGGACCGGTTGGGGAAGTCCTTCCACTGGGAGGGGATGGGCAAGGATGTTGCCAAGTATGTCCGGTCTTGTGAGGTATGCCAAAGAGTGGGTAAGCCTCAAGACCAGGTCAAGGCCCCTCTCCAGCCACTCCCCATAATTGAGGTCCCATTTCAGCGAGTAGCTGTGGATATTCTGGGCCCTTTTCCAAAAAAGACGCCCAGAGGAAAACAGTACGTACTGACTTTAGTGGACTTTGCTACCCGATGGCCAGAAGCAGTAGCTTTAGGCAACACCAGGGCTAACACTGTGTGCCTGGCCCTAACAGACATCTTTGCCAGGGTAGGTTGGCCCTCTGACATCCTTACAGATTCAGGGTCTAATTTCCTGGCAGGGACCATGGAAAAACTGTGGGAAACTCATGGGGTGAATCACTTGGTTGCCACCCCGTACCACCATCAAACCAATGGCCTGGTGGAAAGGTTCAATGGAACTTTGGGGGCCATGATACGAAAATTCATCAACGAATTCTCCAATAATTGGGACCTAGTGTTGCAGCAGTTGCTGTTTGCCTACAGGGCTGTACCACATCCCAGTTTGGGGTTTTCACCATTTGAACTTGTGTATGGTCACGAGGTTAAGGGGCCATTACAGTTGGTGAAGCAGCAATGGGAGGGGTTTACGCCTTCTCCAGGAACTAACATTCTGGACTTTGTAAGCAACCTACAAAGCACCCTCCAACGCTCTTTAGCCCTTGCTAGAGAGAACCTAAAGGATGCTCAGGAGGAGCAAAAGGCCTGGTATGACAAACATGCCAGAGAACGTTCTTTCAGGGAAGGAGACCAGGTTATGGTCTTGAAGGCGCAACAGGCCCATAAGATGGAAGCATCATGGGAAGGGCCATTCACGGTCCAAGAGCGCCTGGGAACTGTAAACTACCTCATAGCATTTCCCAATTCCTCACTAAAGCCTAAAGTGTACCATGTTAATTCTCTCAAGCCTTTCTATTCCAGAGACTTACAGGTTTGTCAGTTTACAGTCCAGGGAGATGATGCTGAGTGGCCTGACGGTGTCTACTACGACGGGAAAAAAGACGGTGGCATGGAAGAGGTGAACCTCTCAACCACCCTAGAACGTCTGCAGCAGCAACAAATCAAGGAGCTGTGCACTAGCTTCGCCCCATTGTTCTCAGCCACCCCAGGACGGACTGAACGGGCATACCACTCCATTGATACAGGTAATGCTCACCCAATCAGAACCCCACCCTACCGGGTGTCTCCTCATGCCCAAGCTGCTATAGAACGGGAGATCCAGAACATGCTACAGATGGGTATAATCCGCCCATCTACCAGTGCATGGGCATCTCCAGTGGTTCTGGTACCCAAACCAGATGGGGAAATACGCTTTTGCGTGGACTACCGTAAGCTAAATGCGGTAACTCGTCTGGACAACTATCCAATGCCACGCACCGATGAGCTTTTGGAGAAGTTGGGACGTGCCCAGTTCATCTCTACAATAGACTTAACCAAGGGGTACTGGCAAGTACCGCTAGATGAACCTGCCAAGGAGAGGTCAGCATTCGTCACCCATGCGGGGGTGTATGAATTCAATGTCCTTCCTTTCGGCCTTCGAAATGCACCCGCCACCTTCCAGAGGCTGGTAGATGGTCTACTAGCTGGACTGGGAGAATTTGCAGTTGCCTACCTCGATGATGTGGCCATTTTTTCAGACTCCTGGCCTGAACACCTACTACACCTGGAAAAGGTCTTTGAGCGCATCAGGCAGGCAGGACTAACTGTTAAGGCCAAAAAGTGTCAAATAGGCCAAAACAGAGTGACGTACCTGGGGCACCAGGTGGGTCGAGGAACCATAAACCCCCTACAGGCCAAGGTGGATGCTATCCAAAAGTGGCCTGTCCCAAGGTCAAAGAAACAGGTCCAATCCTTCTTAGGCTTGGCCGGATACTACAGGCGATTTGTACCACACTACAGCCAAATCGCTGCCCCATTGACCGACCTAACCAAAAAGACCCAGCCAAATGCAGTTAAGTGGACTGATGAGTGTCAAAAGGCCTTTACCCAACTTAAGGCAACACTCGTGTCTGACCCTGTGCTCAGGGCCCCGGACTTTGACAAGCCATTCCTAGTAACCACCGATGCATCTGAGCGTGGTATAGGAGCAGTGCTCATGCAGGAAGCAACAGATCACAACTTCCATCCTGTCGTGTTCCTCAGCAAGAAACTGTCTGAGAGGGAAAGTCACTGGTCAGTCAGTGAAAAGGAATGCTATGCCATTGTGTACGCCCTGGAAAAGCTACGCCCATATGTTTGGGGACGGCGGTTCAAACTACAAACTGACTATGCTGCACTACAGTGGCTTCATACTGCCAAGGGGAACAACAAAAAACTTCTTCGTTGGAGTTTAGCTCTCCAAGATTTTGATTTTGAAATTCAACACATCACAGAAGCTTCTAACAAAGTTGCTGATGCACTCTCCCGTGAGAGTTTCCCAGAATCCAGTAGTTAAAAAGTGTTCTTAAAATGTAAAAGTCTGTTAGTTATATACTTAGTAGTATATGTAAAGGTGCATGTGTTGTATTGATCTGTTTATTTTCAAGTTCTAGAAGGAAATTGCCGCCAGTGAGCTTCCCCACTGTCTGCAATTTGGGGGGCGTGTCATAAACAGATAGCTAAGGGTTAATGTCTCTTTCACCTGAAACACCTGACCAGAGAACCAATCAGGAAACCGGATTTTTTCAACTTTGGGTGGAGGGAATTGTGTGTCTAGGGTCTTTGTTTTCTGTCTGCCTGCTGTCTCTGAGCTTTGGAGAAGTAGCTCTGTTTTCTAATCTTCTGTTTAAGGACAAAGAGATCAGATAGTAAGTTATATGGTTTCTTTTCTTTGGTATTTGCATGAATATAAGTGCTGGAGTGCTTTGATTTGTATTCTTTTTGAATAAGGCTGTTTATTCAATATTCTTTTAAGAAATTGCCCTGTGTTGTGTCATCTTAATACAGAGAGATCATTGTATTTTTTCTTTCTTTTTATATAAAGCTTTCTTTTAAGACCTGTTGGAGTTTTCTTTACTTCAGGGAAATTAAGTCTGTACTCACCAGGGAATTGGTGGGAGGAAGAAATCAAGGGGAGATCTGTGTGTTGGATTGCTAGCCTGATTTTGCATTTCCTCTGGGTGAAGAGGAAAGTGCTTTTGTTCCAGGATTGGAACGGAGAGGGGCAAGTCCCTCTGTTGGAGTTCACAGAGCTTGTGTCTGTGTATCTCTCCAGGAGCACCTGGAGGGGGGAAGGGAAAAAGGATTATTTCCCTTTGTTGTGAGACTCAAGGGATTTGGGTCTTGGGGTCCCCAGGGAAGGTTTTTCAGGGGGACCAGAGTGCCCCAAAACACTCTAATTTTTTGGGTGGTGGCAGCAAGTACCAGGTCCAAGCTGGTAGCTAAGCTTGGAGGTTTTCATGCTAACCCCCATATTTTGGACGCTAAGGTCCAAATCTGGGAATAAGGTTATAACAGTACCATGCAATGACATGAGAGGGCTCCCCTGAACTGTATGCCTTGTGTACCTGGAGCACGTTTCAAGGCAGCTCTCCCCTTCCCCATGGCCAGTGCGGGTTTCACAGAATCACAGATTATTAGGATTGGAAGGGACCTCACAAGATCATCTAGTCCAACCCCCTGCTCAAAGCAGGACCAATCCCCAAATGGACCCCTCAAGGATTGAACTCACAACCCTGGGTTTAGCAGGCTAATGCTCAACCACTGGCAGCTCTCCCCTTCCCCATGGTCAGAGTGTCTCTTGAGGCCTCTCTCTCCTCCCCATCTGAAGCAAGTTTCTGGGTGACTCTCCCTTCCCCTCTACTGATGCATCTTTTGTTGCTGCTTTGTCCTTCGCCGCCCTCAGTGCATCTTTCAGGGCTGCTCTCTCCTCATCCACAGCTGGTGCATCTTTTGTTTGGCATTCTTTGAGGCATGGTCTGGGGAGGCGCTGTCCTCCCCCATGCCCAGCCCACTTTGAGGGGCAGCTCTCCTCTCATCGGCCCCAGATTCTGGGGTCAACCTTTCCTTCCCTACAGCCAACGTGGTTTTTGTTGCCACTTTCTCCATACCTATGCCCGGCATGTGATTGGTGGTAGCTGCGTCCTTCCTCGTGGCTAGTGTCTTTTGAGGCCTCTCTCTCCTTCTCCCTGCCAAAACATCTTTCAGAGACAGCACATCTTTCCATGCTGTCTTTCCTCTCCTGTGCCCAGCCCATGTCTGGGGGTGTCTCTCTCTTCTCTTGTACCAGGGCCATTCTGGGGAGCGGCTCTCTCAGCCCCCATTCCCGGTCCATGTCTGGGAGGAGCTCTGTCCTCGGTTGGCCTGTCTCTGGGGGCAGCTCTTTCTACCCCACTGTCTGGTCTGCGTCTAGGAGTGTCTCTCTTCTCCCTTGTGCCAGGCCTATTTTGGGAGACAGCTGTGTCCCTAGCCAGCATGGTGCAGGGGCCCGTGTGGGTGCGTCGGTGTTTGACCAGGTGTGAGGCCTGGCTGAAGCACTTCCCGCACTCGGAGCAGGGGTAGGGGCGCTCCCCTGTGTGGACACGTCGGTGCTGAGCCAGGGTGGAGCGGTCACTGAAGCGCTTGGCGCAGACGCTGCACTCGTAGGGCCGCTCACCGGTGTGAGTGCGCTGGTGGAGGACGAGATTTGAGTTGTGGTGGAAGCTCTTGCCGCACACAGAGCAAACATAGGGTTTCTGGTCCAAGTGGATCTTACTGTGAGTCCGGAGGCTGGAGCTCTGCGAGAAGGCACGGCCGCACTCCCCGCACTGGTAGGGCCGCTCCCCGGTGTGGGTGCGGTGGTGCACGATCAGGCTGGACTGCAGCCGGAAGCTCTTCTCGCATGCCGGGCAGTGGAAAGGTTTCTCTCCCGTGTGGATGCGCCGGTGCCGCTGCAGGTCTGAGCTCTGCCTGAAGGCCCGGCCACACTCAGGGCACTGGTAGCACCTCTTAGATGGGGGCAGGCTATTGCTAGTGGGGGATCCTCCCATGATCACGTTCTTGCAGCAGGAATTAACAGGCGATGACAGAGGGGGCTGCTGTGCCTGGCTGAGAGTGGGGTGTGGCTGTGTCCTGTGCAGGGCAGGAAGCAGCTGTTCAGTGCACCGAGGAGAGACTGGCTGTTCCTTGTGCATAGGGGGGGATGTATGTTCCCTGCCAGGAGTGGAGGGCGGCTGTTCCCTGCGCAGGGGCGGGGGCGGCTGTTCCCAGCACACAGGAGGGGGCAGCTGTTCCCTGTCAGGAGCGGGGGGTGGCTGTTCCTGGCACACAGGAGGGGGCGGCTGTTCCCTGCTCAGGGGAGGGAGCAGCTGTTCCTGGCACACGGGAGGGGGCGGCTGTTCCCTGCTCAGGGGAGGGGGCGGCTGTTCCCTGTCAGGAGCGGGGGCTGGTTGTTCCTGGCACACAGGAGGGGGCGGCTGTTCCCTGCTCAGGGGAGGGGGCGGCTGTTCCCTGTCAGGAGCAGGGGGTGGCTGTTCCTGGCACACAGGAGGGGGCGGCTGTTCCCTGCTCAGGGGAGGGGACGGCTGTTCCCGGCACACAGGAGGGGGCGGCTGTTCCCTGCTTAGGGGAGGAGGTGGCTGTTCCCGGCACACAGGAGGGACAGGCTGTTCCCTGTGCACAAGAGGCGGTGGCTGTTTCCTGCATACAGGAAGGAAAGGCTTTTGCATGCACACAGAAGGACGCGGCTGTTGCATGTAGGTGGGACAGGTGGGGAGCTGCTGTTTCCCACCCTCAGAGCAGGCTGCTGGCTCTTCTCCACCCAGAGAGGGTTTCTTTCTCTTCCGGCCAGGGCTCTGGGGCGCTTTCCTCTTGGGCAGCCTTGGTGAGGCCTTTGGCATTGGAGCTGCTTTGACAGGTGCCTGCGCCTCCCCGTGGTGCTGCACAGCCAGCTCCTCAGCGCCCAGCCCCCTGCCGGTGCCTGCGGGGACCAAGAGAGAAGTGTTGCGTGAGCCGGGCCCCAGGCATAGGGGGAAGCCAGCAGAGGGATCTAAACTAACACTGGCTTGAAAGTGGAATTCAAAGTTCACAAAAAATATTCGAGTTTTTGGAAAAAAGTTTGTCCCAAATTGGGACAAAAAACCAAAAACTGGAAATGTTCCCCACAACTTGAACCCCACAATACTTGGTTTGGGACACACCGAGCTGCAGGAACGTGGGTGTGAAATGAAATGTGCTCCCTGGGATCCCAGGGTGCCTGTCTAGGCAGATGCCGTGCAGTCAGGAGTGCCTGGGAGCCCCAGCTCCGGGGCAGCCACCAGGCCAGTTGCTGATGGCCCTGGGAGCCGGGTATCCCAGTGCTTCCAGGCTCCTGGCGCCTCTGTAGTTCAGAAACCCCAGGCTAGGGGGCAGCCCTCCTGGTGAGCTGCTGAAGCGTTGGGGAGGGACGAGCTGGCGAGACACCAGGCAGGTTTTTGTCAGTCCCCAGCCTGCTTTCTTCCCAAATTCTTTCAGAACTGAGATGTTTCCATGGAACGCTTCAAATTTGGCAAATCATCATTTTGTGATGGAAAAAATCTCCAGCCATATCCCAAGTAACCCCATTATCTAAAGCAGGGCAAACTGTTTCCACTTGCATGGAACTGAATCAAAACAAACTTGGTTAAAACCAGAACAAGGACATCCACAAGGCCCAGTGCAGCTTTTTAACTGTGTTTTATTGTGTATTATAGTATACACAAATGCAAAAAGCCTGGGAAACAAGCAGGGAGAACTGGAAGTCCTGGCACAGTCAAGGAAATATTATGTGATTGGAATAACAGAGACCTGGTGGGATAACTCACATGACTGGAGTACTGTCATGTGACAGGCAGGCAGAAAAGGTGGGGGAGTTGCACTGTATGTAAGAGAGCAGTATGACTGCTCAGAGCTCCAGTATGAAACTTCAGAAAAACCTGAGAGTCTCTGGATTAAGTTTAGAAGTGTGAGCAACAAGGGTGATGTCGTGGTGGGAGTCTACTATAGACCACCAGACCAGGGGGATGAGGTGGACTAGACTTTCTTCAGGCAACTAACAGAAGTTACTAGATCACAGGCCCTGGTTCTCATGGGAGACTTTAATCACCCTGATATCTGCTGGGAGAGCAATACAGCGGTGCACAGACAATCCAGGAAGTTTTTTGTAAGTGTAGGGGACAATTTCCTGGTGCATGTGCTGGAGGAACCAACTAGGGGCAGAGCTCTTCTTGACCTGCTGCTCACAAACAGGGAAGAATTAGTAAGGGAAGCAAAAGTGGATGGGAACCTGGGAGGCAGTGACCATGAGATGGTCGAGTTCAGGATCCTGACACAAGGAAGAAAGGAGACCAGCAGAATACAGACCCTGCACTTCAGAAAAGCAGACTTTGACTCTCTAAGGGAACTGGTGGGCAGGATCACCTGGGAGAATAACATGAAGGAGAAAGGAGTCCAGGACAGCTGGCTGTATTTTAAAGAATCCTTATTGAGGTTGCAGGAACTAAGCATTCCTATGTGTAGCAAGAATAGTAAATATGGCAGGAGACCAGCTTGGCTTAACAGTGAAATCCTTGCTGATCTTAAACACGAAAAGAAGCTTACAAGAAGTGGAAGACTGAACAAATGACCAGGGAGGAGTATAAAAATATTACTCAGGCATGCAGGAGTGAAATCAGGAAGGCCAAATCACATTTGGAGTTGCAGCTAGCAAGGAATATTAAAGTAACAAGAAGGGTTTCTACAGGTATGTTAGCAACAAGAAAAAGGTCAATGAAAGTGTGGGCCCTTTACTGAATGAGGGAGGCAACCTAGTGACAGAGGATGTGGAAAAAGCTGATGGACTCAATACTTTTTTTGCCTCTGTCTTCACAAACAAGGGCAACTCCCAGACTGCTGCACTGGGCAGCACAGTATGGGGAGGAGGTGACCAGCCCTCGGTGGAGAAAGAAGTGGTTCAGGACTGTTTAGAAAAGCTGGACGAGCACAAGTCCATGGGGCCAGATGCCCTGCATCCGAGGTTGCTAAAGGAGTTGGCGGATGTGATTGCAGACCCATTGGCCATTATCTTTGAAAACTCATGGCGAACGGGGCAGGTCCCGGATGACTGGAAAAAGGCTACTGTAGTGCCCATCTTTAAAAAAAGGGAAGGAGGAGGATCAGGGGAACTATAGGCCAGTCAGCCTCACCTCAGTCCCTGGAAAAATCATGGAGCAGGTCCTCAAGGAATCAATTTTGAAGCACTTAGAGAAGAAGAAATTGATCAGGAACAGTCAGCATGGATTCACTAAGGGCTAGTCATGCCTGACTAACCTAACTGCCTTCTATGAGGAGATAACTGGGTCTGTGGATGAGGAAAAAGCAGTGGACATCTTATTCCTTGACTTTAGCAAAGCTTTTGATACGGTCTCTCATGATATTCTTGCCAGCAAGTTAAAGACGTACGGACTGGATGAATGGACTATAAGGTGGATAGGAAGCTGGCTAGATCATCGGGTTCAACAGGTAGTGATCAATGGCTCCATGTCTAGTTGGCAGCCGGTATCAAGTGGAGTGTCCCAAGAGTTGGTCCTGGGGCCGGTTTTGTTCAATATCTTCATTAATGATCTGGAGGATGGCGTGGACTGCACTCTCAGCAAGTTTGCAGATGAACTGGGAGGATTGGTAGATACACTGGAGGGTAGGGATAGGATACAGAGGGACCTAGACAAATTAGAGGATTGGGCCAAAAGAAATCTGATGAGGTTCAACAAGGACAAGTGCAGAGTCCTGCACTTAGGACGGAAGAATCCCATGCATTGCTACAGACTAGGGACCGATTGGCTAGGCAGCAGTTCTGCAGAAAAGGACCTAGGGGTTACTGTAGACAAGAAGCTGGATATGAGTCACCAGTGTGCCCTTGTTGCCAAGAAGGCTAATGGCATTTTGGGCTGTATAAGTAGAGGAATTGTCAGCAGATCGAGGGACATTATTGTTCCCCTCTATTTGACATTAGTGAGGCCTCATCTGGAGTACTGTGTCCAATTTTGGGCCCCAGACTACAAGAAGGATGTGGAAAAATTGGAAAGAGTCCAGCGGAGGGCAACAAAAATGATTAGGGGGCTGGAGCACAAGACTTATGAGGGGAGGCTAAGGGGACTGAGATTATTTAGTCTGCAGAGGAGAAGAATGAGGGGGATTTTATAGCTGCTTTCAACTACCTGAAAGGGGGTTCCAAAGAGGGTGGATCTAGACTGTTCTCAGTGGTGGCAGATGACAGACCAAGGAGTAATGGTCTCAAGTTGCAGTGGGGGAGGTTTAGGTTGGATATTAGGAAACACTATTTCACTAGGAGGGTGGTGAAGCACTGGAATGGGTTATCTAAGGAGGTGGTGGAATCTCCTTCCTTAGAGATTTTTAAGCTCAGACTTGACAAAGCCCTGGCTGGGATGATTTAATTGGGGATTAGTCCTGCTTTGAGCCATAGGTGCCAACTTCTCCTGGTGCCGGAGGTGCACGCGACCCCTAGCCCTGTCCCATATTCACCCCTGCCCCGCCCCCATTCCAACCCCTTTCCCAAAGTCCCCACCTCAGCTCTGCTCCCTCCCTGCCCCTATTGAACTCATTTCCCATATCCCCGCCCCGGTCTCGCCTCTTCTCCGCCTCCTCCCCTGAGTGTGCCATGGTCCCGCTTCTCCCCCTCCCTCCCACAGTTTGTTTATGTCACGAAACAGCTGTTTCGTGGCAGCAAGCGCTGGGAGGAGAAGCAGGGAAGGCGCGCTCAGGGGAGGAGGCGGAGGTGAGCTGCGGCAGGGGAGCGGGGCGTGGAACTGTCGGTGGGTGGAAAGCCTGTGCTTTGAGCAGGGGGTTGGACTAGATGACTCCTGAGATCCCTTCCAACCCTGAGATTCTATGATTCTAAAGTGTCTGTCTATCTCTCGTATTGACAGGCCCCAGCACCATAGTATGCAGGCACCTCACAATCCTTAATGTGTTTATCCACATGCACGCCTGGGAGGCAGGGCAGAGCTGTTATCCCCTGGGATGGGAACTGACACACACAGGGACTAAATGACTTGCCCAGGGTCACACAGGGAGTCTGTGTCAGAGGTCAAACAGAAGCCAGGTCTTCAGCATCTAAGGCCAGTGAGTAAGCACCAGGCCACACTTCCCGGTCATGCAGCTATCTGCACTACTGCATCGCTGTGCAGCGCCAAGCCTGGTGGATGTCAGAGTAACAGTAGCTTGGAAGTGGTGACCGTGAGAGTCTCATATCTGGATTCACCATGGTGAAGGTGGAAAGAAAAGGCAGAACATGTCTTGATTCTGCCTCCCCCATGGCTCAGTGGATCCAGCCGTGGGGCAGGGCTGCAGGAGCTCCTGGCTGTGTGACTAAGCTCTGCCTTCTCCATGGCTCAGCAGACGCAGCCAGGAGGCACTGCCACGGGAACTTGTGGCTGAGATCCCAGGATTTTACTTTCTGAGCTGGTTGATTCATCCCTCACCTGCTGGGACATCCCTCTGGGTCTCCTGCTCCTCAGAGGCTGCGGGATCTAGGATGCACGGCTCCTCCCGTCGCTCCAGCTGAGAGATCAGGGCTGGTTTGCGAACCGGAAAACCTGCCCATGGGGAAGAGAAAAGATGCAATAAGGGTGTGGTCAGCGAGCCCCAGGGCTTGGTACAAAGGTCCCTCTCTGCTGGGGAGGAGATGATGGGGAAGTGTGACAACCAGTGGAAGGAGGGGTAGGCACAATCCAACGGTGACAACCCTGAATCCACAGAGACAGATAAGAGCACTCTCTGCTCGAGCAGGAACCCCAGCTCAGGCAGGCAGGGAATACAGGCAGCTTGTGTGTGGGGTCGTGCGTGTATGCGTGTACTCAGATAGGGAACCCTAGGATAGCATCACAGGTTCAAAGGCCAGCAGGGCCCATTCTATCCAGACAGTTTGGCTTCCTGCATCGAGCCAGGTACGTAAAATTCTACAACAAAATATGTTTCCTTTGGACAGTGCCGTTTCAACTTAAGGAAATTTTTTCACACAAGCAAATAATTTTCAAAATGAAAATTCTTTGGAAAATATAAAAATGAAAATACTGCAGAATAAATGTTGTTTTGAATATTTTCTAAATTACATTGTTTACATTCTGGGCAGGGCATCGCAGGACATAGTACAAAGTGTCTCCTGTTTGTGCTGCAGTTTCTTATTTATTTATTGTTTGTGTTATGGTCAAGCCGTAGAGCCCCAGTCCTGGAGCAGGACCCTATTGCGCCAGGTGCTGTACAAACACACAACAAATAGACAGTTTGTACCCGAAAAAGCTCACAGTCTAGTACATAACAAGAGACAACAGATCTATACAGACAGACAGAGGAATACAAGGAAAAAACGATGTAACTGTTACCACGACAAAGACACAACAGTAACATTATCTAAATAGGTTTCAGAGCAGCAGCCGTGTTAGTCTGTATCCGCAAAAAGAACAGTAGTACTTGTGGCATCCAAAGAAATGGGCTGTAGCCCATGAAAGCTTATGCTCAAATAAATTTGTTAGTCTCTAAGGTGCCACAAGAACTCCCATTATCTAAATAGACAAAACATAGGGTGGGGGAAGTGGTAGAAGAGAGAGAACAATGTCATGACAGTTCCAAGATTTACGTCACGTTAGTTCCACAGGTATCAAGCTGTTTCACTGCAACATAAACAGGAGACACTTTGATCTAGAAAATAAGTCAAGATGTTTCAATCTGTACTAAGCAGCCATGGCCCTTAGTGTATTTAATAAATAAATAAATATTTTGACTATTATGTCATAAGATTACAAACCGTAACATGAGAGTACATGTTCTTGTGTGCACTGTATATAATGAAATAATGTAAAAATAATATAAAAATGAAAACAAAACACATTTTAAAACAATAGTTTTCAGACTGTCTGCTTCACGGGAAATTACAAGGATATTTGGTTTTGTTCTGATTCGGGGTGAAAACAAATTTTGAAATGTCGAAACGAAACAGAAATTTGGAGTTTTGACCAGACTTGCTCCTGCATAACCCAGGCCAGAGAGTCTTACCCAGAGATTCTTGCTTCCAGCCCATCGCAGAGGTGCTTAGGAAATTACTTTTCAAAAAAATGTTGATTAAAAGCAGTGGGGAAAGGAGTGGGTTTTTTTTTAACCTTTTCGGGATTTTGATGAAAACACACACATCTGGGGTTTTTCAGCAGCCGACACTCAACATATTTGATGGAAAGTTTTTGTGAAAATGTCAGTTCTGTTGAAAAATCCAATTTCCATAGAAAATAATTTTGATGGGAAAGTTTGAAACAGTTCTATGCTTCATGTGCATGTACTGTGTTTCTCAAGCTCCTTGAAAACAAGGGGTGCAAAGATTAGTCTGGGATTCCAATGCCACCTCCCACCAGGAACCCAAGACACCAGGGGATAGCCTGCAACTAAACTTGGGAAAAAAAGTTTCCAACACAACAGTTTCCGTGGAAACCATGAAGCTGCAAGATTAGCTGGCTCCCTGAGATGTTTAGAAATTTCATTTTGGCTCTTCTGACACAGAATTTTTCAAATATTCCATTTCTGTGGGAAATTTTTAATTTCTGACTTTGTTGTCTGAATTCTAGAAATGCAAAATTTCTCACAGAAAGCCCGCCAGACCTGGGCATAGCAGAGAACTCACCAAGAGAACTGCTAAAAGACTAGCCATCCAAACTTTATTTTCAACTAAAATTGGGACATTGAACATAAAAATTAGCAGAAATGTTCTGATTTGCTCAACATTTTTTGTTTTTTTCACTGAAAATTTATAAAAAACCCAAACCAAAAATTAGTTTCCACTGAAATTTTCCATGAAAAAAAAATCTCCATTTTCTGTCCAGCTCTACTCACAGCCAGCGCTGATCAACATTTTTTTGTTCAACAAAATTTTCAGATGAAAAACAGACTTTATTTCCAGGTAACAAAATTCTATTTTTCAACAAAAGAGTTTCCAGTTTTTGTTTTTTCTCTCTCGTTTTTCCTTTATTCCCCCAGTACTAAAACAGTAAAAGTCACAGGGGAGAGAAAGGAAAGAATGAGGGAAAAAACAGAGACAGACAATTTGGTTCTTGTTGAAAAACTTGAAATACTTGTGAAAAAATATTTTTAGTTTCTTTCAAAACAATTTTTTGGCAGAAAAGATTTACAATTTTCCAGACAGCTTTGCCCAGAGCTTCCACGAGGCAGGAAGTTTGGATAATCACCCAACTAACCCAGTGAGCTAATGCTCCGGTAATTCTCCTGCATGACAGTCCCATACAGCTGCCTCTGCTTCTCATCCAACAGCAACCACTCTGCCTCAGTCAGAGTCACAGCCACATCCTTGAACTGCACCGGCATCTGCAACCACAAAGACATCCTGCTTAGCACTGACCACTCCTGGATAATTCCCTGCTGAGCACTAGTTGTGCCAGGGACAAATCCTCCCCCGCACAACGCTGTGTGCCAGTCCTCCCTGCCCTGCTCAGTGCCAGCTGCTCTGGGGCCTATCCCTGGAATTAGGAGAACATGCACAGAAGCAGGGCAGGGTGTGACGTAGTGGGGAATTTCCCTTGTTATGTTGTATGTGAGCCTATGTGAGTCTTACTGTTTTGCATGAATGCTGTGTGTGCCTCAGCTTCCCTGTGTATTGCACCAATGTCTAGGTGGTGGGAATAAGGATGTGTGACTTTTGAGGGGACTGCTCTAGCTGGAAACAAGTCAGCCTTGGCTGGCTTGGGGCACAGAGGGGAGGACCCGAGTCCTGACTCTGGGCTCCCCTCCCCACAAGATAGACTTGGCTGAAAGTCACTGATTTCTGTGCTAACAAGTTCTGCCCTATGCTGTGTTCCTGTCGACTAATAAACTTTCTGTTTTATCGGCTGGCTGAGAGTCATGTCTGACTGCATGCATCTGACGAAGTGGGTATTCACCCACGAAAGCTCATGCTCCAAAATGTCTGTTAGTCTATAAGGTGCCACAGGATTCTTTGCTGCTTTTACAGATCCAGGCTAACACGGCTACCCCTCTGATACATGTCTGACTGAGGAGTTGGAGTTCAGGGCCCTCTAGCTTCCCCAGGAGCCCCGCCCAGGCAGACTCGCTGCGGGAAGTGCATGGTGTGGAAGGGGATGCTGAATGCTCCAAGGTAATAGAATCAGAAACTTTAAGGTCAGAAGGGACCACTATGATCATCTAGTCTGACCTCCTGCACAATGCAGGCCACAGAATCTCACCCACCCAATCCTGTATCAAACCTGTGTCTGAGCCATTGAAGTCTTCAAATCATGGTTTAAAGACTTCAAGGTGCAGAGAACCTTCCAGCAAGTGACCTGTGTCCCATGCTGCAGAAGAAGGTGAAAAACCCCAAGGGCTTCTGCCAATCTGCCCTCGAGGAAAATTCCTTCCTGACCCCAAATATGGTGATCAGCTAAACCCTGAGCATGTGGGCAAGACTCACCAGCCAGACACCCAGGAAAGAATTCTCTGTAGTAACTCAGATCCTAACCCCATCTAATATCCCATCACTAACCATTAGGCATATTTACCGCTAGTAGTCAAAGATGAGCTTAATTTTGGTAATTAATAATCTCATTCTACCATCCCCTCCATAAATTTATCAAGCTTAGTTTTGAAGCCAGATATGTCTTTTGCCCCCACTACTCCCCTTAGAAGGCTGTTCCAGAACTTCGCTCCTCTAATGGTTAGAAACCTTTGCCTAATTTCAAGTCTAAACTTGCTGATAGCCAGTTTATAACCATTTATTCTTGTGTCCATATTGGTACTGAGCTTAAATAATTCCTCTCCCTCCTTGGTATTTATTCCTCTGATACATTTATAGAGAGCAATCATATCTCCCCTCAGCCTTCTTTTGGTTAGGCTAAACAAGCCAAGCTCTTTGAGTCTCCTTTCATATGACAGGTTTTCCATTCCTCGGATCATCCTAGTAGCCCTTCTCTGTACCTGTTCCAGTTTGAAGTCATCCTTCTTAAACATGGGAAACCAGAACTGCACACAGTATTCCAGATGAGGTCTCACCAGTGCCTTGTATAACGGTACTAACACCTCCTTCTCTCTACTGGAAATACCTCGCCTGATGCATCCCTAGACTGCATTAGCTTTTCTCACGGCTATATCACATTGGCGGTTCATAGTCATCCTGTGATCAACCAATACTCCAAGGTCCTTCTCCTCCTCTGTTACTTCCAACTGATGCCTCCCCAGCTTATAACAATAGTTCTTGTTATTAATCCCTAAATGCATGACCTTGCGCTTTTCACTATTAAATTTCATCCTATTACTATTACTCCAGTTTACGAGGTCATCTAGATCTTCCTGTATGATATCCTGGTCCTTCTCTGTATTGGCAATACCTCCCAGTTTTGTGTCTGCAAACTTTATTAGCACATTAGCACACTTTTTGTGCCAAGGTCACTAATAAAAAGATTAAATAAGATTGGTCCCAAAACAGATCCCTGAGGAACTCCACAAATAACCTCCCTCCAGCCTGACAATTCACGTTTTAGTACAACTCGTTGTAGTCTCCCCTTTAACCAGTTCCTTATCCACCTTTCAGTTTTCATATTGATCCCCATCTTTTCTAATTTAGCTAATAATTCCCCATGTGGAACTGCATCAAATGCCTTACTGAAATCGAGGTAAATGAGATCCACTGTGTTTCCTTTGTCTAAAAACTCTGTTACCTTCTCAGACCCAGGAAAGTCGAAGCTGTGTGAGCTTCTTGCCCGGGCAACAGTATGCTCAGAGAGAGGAGGCTCCCCCACAGTCCTGACTGGCTTCGTATGAAGTAGTTCCAGAGCATCTCCCTGGTGACTCCATGACACCAAGCCAGTGTCGAAGGAAACAGGACACACACAAATGGGGTGTGCACGGTGGGGATTAGTGTGGGGAATGGTGTTCTCAGCCACATCAAACAATAACCACACCGTGCCCTGGACAGTATCTCTGGTGAGGAGGTGGCCCGCCTGTCAGCGTGAAGTGCTTCAATTTGGAGAGCAAATTCCCTGCAAGACAGATACCCTCACACAACGAATATGAGGACCAGGCTGGCACGACAGCATGAGGACCTCCTCCATTTTGGGAAACACGTTCCCTTCAAAATGGCTGCCCTCATAGAGTGAATCACAGACTCTCATGGAGACCCAACACTGGGCCTTTTCACCTTAAATCAAACCTGTTCAGATCCAAAGCTAGGCTGCGTACTTGGGAACTCACAACATTGCAGGAGAGAGCACTCAGATGTCACTGTTATAAGGGAAATTTTAAATGAGAGCAGACCGTCTCCTGCTCTCTCCAGTAGTATATTTTCCGGCCTCTTGGAACATCTTAGCACAGGTGTGTTTGAGATGCCATGTGTGGCAAATTCACTCCCTCAAAATCCTCTGATTAGTAGCACAGGCAGCTCTCGCTAGCTGAGGTCTCTCCTGTTGACCCTTCTAAGTTGTCGGGGCCACATGAATCCCCAAGTACTCAGATGCCCACTAGTGGCTGCTAACTTGGGGCACTACAGTTTTTAGTTGTCCAGCTGGGAGACGGTTGCGGCCTGGTTTACAGGGGGGATGTGCTAAGGATAATACAGCTGTATCTGCACAGCATCTGAATCATCAGGCCCAAGTTGACTCATGTTGGGCACCCAAACTCTGAAGCACCCACACTCCATGGAGATTCTTGAGCAAGGCTTTTGAGGGACAAACACAGGAACCCTGGCTCCCCTGTGGCCACAGTCTGTCTCCCCTTTCCACCCCAGTCCCTCATTGAGAATGTGATCACTCTCACCTGTAGTCCCGGCCACTGGGCCTCTGGCTGCCCCAGCTGGAACCCCTCAGCCAGAGCCACCGCTTGGGTGCCGGTCTCGGGACCATGTTCCCAGACCCAGCCCTGAATTTCCTCTGGCAGGATGGTCAGGAACTGCTCCAGGATCAGCAGCTCCAGGATCTGCTCCTTGGTGCGGCTCTGCGGCTCCAGCCAGCGATGGCAGAGCTCCCGGAGGTGGCTGTAAGCCTCCCGGGGCCCCTCGGCCTCTTGGTAGCGGAATTCCCTGAAGCGCCTGCGCTGTGTCTCTGGGCTGATGCCATAGCGATGCAGGATGGTGGCCTTCACCTTCCCATAGTCACTTGTCTCTGTGATGTCCAGGCTGCCATAGGCCAGCTGGGCTTTCCCAGTGAGGTACGGCTCCAGTCGGGTTGTCCACTCCCCTCTCGGCCACTGGCAGGCGTCAGCCACCTGCTCAAAGGTGGCCAGATAGGCCTCGATATCGTCCTCTGGGGCCAGCTGTGGTGGCTCCAGGGTTCTCCATGCAGGTGCTGGAGTTGGCTTAACCTCGGCAGGGGTCTGCGTGGCTGACAGCTGCTCCTCTTGACATGGTGCCATCTCCTCCTGCGGCTCGATTCCAGCCTGCTCCAGACCCCTGGGTGACTCTCTGGCCCCCTGGGAGGCGGGGTTTTCACACCCATGTGCACAAGTCGGTGCTGGCACAACTCCGGGAGGAGGCAGCAGTTCTGGTTCTCCAGGCCTGAGGGCGCACGCCGGAGCCGGCCTCACCTCTGGGAGGATGCGCAGGGCCTGCAGCACCTCCTGCCAGACATCCTCCCAGTGCTGCAGCATCTCCTTCTGCGACGCATACCGGGCCTGCTGCGGCGCCACCCATCTCAGCAGCTCCCCAATGGTGCCGGACTGCACCACAATAGGCAGCCTGCCCGACCGCTCCAATCCCACATCTGGCTCGGGCCCAGCTGAGGCCTGCTGCTCCGTCAGCCCAGCGGGGCACACCGACTGCTCCACATGGATCTGAAACTGCAGGTCTAGGGCCCCGTCTGCCCCCTGCTCTGCAGCCATGGATGCTCCCCGGGGGTGTCCTTATCCCAGCAGGGGATGAGCCCAGACCCCAGGCCTTTCGGTCTCATTCATGCCCCTGGCAGGGAGCATCCAGCCTCTGGCTTCCAACCTCAGTGTCCCATTTTTGACACCATGTGAGCCGGCTGGGGGATCAGGTCCGAGGGCCCAGAAGCACAAACTGTCTCACAAAACCAGAGCAACCTCCTGGAGCCGGCAATGCTGCGGTCTGGAAAGAGGGGCTTCTCCCACAGCTCCTGAGAGGGCAAGAGAAACACAGACAGTGAGGGGGCAATTCCGTGGTACTGAGGGATTTGAGTGCTTAGCTCACCCTGCTCACTCCTGGTAAAAACGACAACGGCCGAGTTGTCCCTGGGACTGTGCGTCATGTTCACTAACACTCCTATCCTCCTAGTGTGGACACACCCTTCCCTGCCAGAAAAGTTGTGTGTTCTTACAGCCAGCTAGTGACACCTCTCCTTGTCAGAGAATCGTCCCAGCAGGGGGGATGCAGCAATGAGGGGCACAAACCAGGGACCTGGGGAAGCCGAGTTCAGTTCCCTGCTAGACTCTGTATGTGAGCCTGGGACAGTCACGCATGCATGCAGAGCTTCCAGAGAAAAACCTGTAACAGAAAGGCCCCTGCCCACCACCTCTCCCACTTCCCTGCCCCAACAGGTCCCTTTATGACCCTCCCTCCACATGTACCCCTAGGGCCCTGCCCCTTGTCAGCACAGCCAGCCCCCTCCTTGCCCTGTGGAAGGTGATATAGGGTTGCAGCTGTGTTCATTAGAGTTTGTCTACACAGGGAATTTGGCTGGCATAGCAACAGTGCAATAACCATAGGTTAGTTGGCCTGAATCTGCCCCCCACCCAACATGAGGCTCACACAAATGGCCATCTGGCCTGATCCCCAGAGGAAGCATAGAATATCAGGGTTGGAAGGGACCTCAGGAGGTCATCTTGTCCAACCCCCTGCTCAAAGCAGGACCCATCCCCAGACAGGTTTTTACCCCAGTTCCCTAAATGGCCCCCTCAAGGACTGAACTCACAACCCTGGGTTTAGCAGGCCAATGCTCAAACCACTGAGCTATCTGTCCCCTCTGGGAGCACATGGGATGCTGGATGGGTCTGTTGCCACCCCCCTCCCCCAAGTTCACACACTTCGTAATCCTTCGCCTCCTCTCACACAAACACCCCCCAACTCGTTCTGTTAGCATCACACTCCTCCTGCCCTTTGCCCCCACGCGCATCCTCCCCACCCGCAACCGCTGGGGTTTTGTTCAGCCGGGCCGGCAAGCCCCCCCCCCCTCTGTGCGCAGGGAGAAAGCTGCAGCGTGGTTAAACCCGCCTTTGTTCTCTCCAGTTCCGCCTTTGGGCTGAGTTTCCTTGTAGTGTCTAACTCCTCCCTACTTGTGCCCTGCATTTTAACCCCTCGTTAGCCTGCGCCGTTTCCACTGTGCTTAGCGCTTCCACTGCATTTGGACAGAGAATTCCTCCTCCCTCCTGCCACTTGGACAGAAGCCTCTCGGAAACGGGGGAAATGTTTTACAGGCAGAATTTCCCACTGACTAGTTTGCAGATGACACAAAGCTGGGTGGGGGATTACCAACACTTTGGAGGATAGAGCTAAAATTCAGAGGGATCTTGATAAATTGAAGAACTGGGTTACAGACAATAAAATGAAATTCAGCAAAGAGAAATGTAGAGTGCTGCACTTAGGGAAGAAAAACCAAATGCACAGACACAGAATGGGGGAAAACTGTCCTGGCAGCAGCACTGCTGAGAAGGATCTGCGAGTTGTGGTGGATCACAACCACAACATAAGCCAGCAATGCGATGCTGTTGGAAAAAAGCAAATGCAATTTTCGGTTGCTTTAACAGAGGCACAGCAGGCAAGTCATGGGAGGTGACAGTACCGCTCTACTCGGAGCTGGTTAGGCCTCGGCTGGAGTTGTGTCCAATTTTGGTCACCAATGTACAGAAAGGATGTAGAGAGAAACTGGAAAGGACCCAGAAGTGAACGACAAAGATGGTCACAGGAATGGAATGCAAGTCATGTGAGCAAAGGCTGAAGGAACTGGATATGTTTTGTTTGGAAAAGAGGTGATTAAAGAGAGACGTGATAGTGGTCTTCAAATACTTGAAAGGCTGCCGTAAAAAAGATGGAGAAAAGAGGCAAGAGGCAATGGGTTCAAACTAGAGCACAGAAGATTTATGTCTATAGTGGCAATTGAGTGACAAAACTTTTGTCGTTCAGAGGGGCAAACCACTCTCTCCCAAGACAAAAGTTTTGCTGCGGCAAGTGTCATTGTGAACAGTGTGTTGTCAGCAGGAGCGCTCTCCTGTCGACAATGTGAACGCTGTTCATGGGAGATGCAAGTATTTTGCTGGCAAGAGTGCCGACAAACAGCGGCTACACTGCCCGACTTTTAGCGACACAGCTGTGTTGACGAGGCCATGTCGCTAAAAGCTGTGTAGTGTAGACAAAGCCTAAGATTAAATCTCAGGAAAAACTTCCTAACTGTAAGAAGAGTAAGACAATGGCACAGACCTGCCTAGGGAGGTCGAGGTCACTGGAGGTTTTCCAAGGGAGGCTGGATAACCAGCTGTCTTGGATGGGTTAGTGTAACGCCTGGCTAGAAAGGGTTAAACATCCTGCAAAATAAATAACCCTCAAAAGACATGTGGGGAGATAATGTTTGTGTTTTTATGTATTTACATATGTATGAGTGAGGTCCACAATGTAATCAACACACTCTATGCTGTATTCTGATATCATTTAAATTAATTGTAATGTACTGTGAATGGTGGAAGAACAAGCAAATTGCCTTATGTTAATTCATATAGCTAAGTACCGGTGATGGACCTCCTTCAAAGTCATCCTAGTTACCTTTTGTTCCCTGAGGAACTCCCAGCTTGTCAAAAGAGACCAGCACAGGCAGACATGGGTTCAAGGCCCAGCTCTGCCAGGGATTCCCTGCATGACCTTGGGCAAGTGATTGAATCGCTGGGAGCCTCAGTTTTCCCTATCTATAAAATGGAGATAACGCTCTCCTACCTCACAGAGCCATGTCAGGATAAAATCCATTCATCTCTGAAATACTGCCAAACCCTGATGCTCAGGAGCCAGGTCCCCAAAATCTTGAGATTAGCTTAAATACCTTGTCACTTCACTATTTAAAAAAACAATTTTGGAGCCTGTTTACTCGCCTGCTGGTGTGTGGGCCATTAGGTGCCACGTTTAGCAGCTTTTTCCCCCCAATCATGAGGCCTGGAATCTTACAGACCAGGGCCCCATTGCACTAAGGCTCGCACACAATGGAGCAAGGGACTGATAAGCCCCTAGAGAGACCTCTAGGGATTGTCATGCAGGAAATGTACAGGTATAATAATAGCAGTATAATTATTAAACGCTCCATGTAGATACTCTTCCAGAGTGCTTGTTTCCCAGTTCAGTTTATAACCAGATGAGCTATATGCTACTGAATGTCCCTGTGTAGCATTTGTTGTTTTTTTTCAGTGGAGAGGGATGGAGTTTCCTTTCTGATTAAATAGACAGACATCATCTTGTTTTAATATCTCCTGTTGATCTGAGCCACCTCTGGGGCTGGAGGCAGCAGGGGCTGATGATACAGGAATCTGTCACCCAGCACAGAGTTTTTACTAGATCAGAAGAGGAGATGTAGATCTGAATTACTGATGCTGGAGTGGAATGAACTCAGATGAGACAATTTCATGTGCTGCCTCTAGTGAGACTGGAAAATATTTAGATTGAGGCGGAGCTGGTGAATTTTCATCTTTCATCAAAATGTGGGTGGGGTTTTGAAAGGAAACAGTTTTTCATCAAAATGGACATTTTTGCAAATATGTATTACATTTTTTTTGTCAAATTCCTTGATTTTCACTGGAAAAAAATCCAAATTCCGAAACCCAATAAATGTTCAGTTTTCAGTAATCAAAGCCCAACAGAGTTTCAGCTTTAAAAACAAAACCGTTTGGGTTTCAGAAAAGTAAAGAACTTTCAGTTTTTCAAGGGAAACCAAAATATTAAGACAAAAATGGAATATATTTTAAAAGAGGGAGGAATAATTTGCTTCCCAATCCATCAACTCATCTGTGTCTTGTACTTTGTGCTAAGGGCAGGGCTACCCTCAGCGTTGGGTGCTGCTTGGTACAGAGACTACACAACCAAGGATGCCCTCTCTATTTGGATTGTGAGAGAAGAAATCGCTCTCCCACTGCCCAGAGCCCAAATCCTGTTGCCGATGGGCAGAAGCACATTGAGATCTGGATGGACATGTTTGCCAATCGCAATTTAAGGCTCCTGGAGTCTGGCTGAGGGGTTGATGTTTGTTGACAGGCGCTTTCCCGAGCTGGCTAGAGACACAGGGCTGGCCTTCGGTAAAATAGCATCCTGAGGAAGCCTTTGGTGCCTTTCCTTTGAATCTGGATATGGTGTGTGTGTGGGCAGGGGGGAATGGACGGAAGGGGGCAGCTCCATGTACAGTGGCCCCTCCCCCTATGGCTGGGGAGTGATGGGGGAAGGCAAGGTTATTGTAAGGGATTGTGGTATTGCCACACATCCTTCTGCACTGCCTTCAGAGCTGGACAGCTGGAGAGCGGCAGCTGCTGGCCAGGCTGGGACCCCCAGTTTGAGAAAAGCTGGTTTCCTCTGTGAAATCTGTATAGTACAGGGTAAAGGTACACAAAAGACCAGATTTCACAGGGGAGACCAGATTTCATGGACCTTGATGCATTTTTCCTGGCTGCGAATTTGGTAAGGCCCTACTGATCACCCATATCGCCCACTCACAAGGCAGGCTCCGTAGAGACAACAGCAGCAGCGGTGCCCCTCATGAGCCCCCCAGACTCACACTGCTGTTCACAACACTGCTCACCCCACCACCCACATTATAGAAGGGAAAGCAGAACTTACCCTCAAAAAGCTGAGGCACTAGGACACCTGCCCCTGACAGCTCTGCACTTGTCACTCCCACGCCCCCATGTCTGTCTCAAACAGATGGACTCTCCCTTAGATACCCCCATCTGATCCAGAGCCAGGGCATCCCTCCTGCACCACAGATCCCACTGTGGCAAAAGCTCGCAGTCCCTCTGTGCACCCCAGCCCCACAAAAGTCTGGCTCTAGGGCTGGGGGATCACTCCCCACTCATGCCCCAGTCAGAGTGTTGGGGTCCCTCCTGCTTCACTTTGGTGGTGACAGGGCCCAGAGCTAGGGGGAGTGGAGAGGTACATGCCTATCTGTTTCCCTCTCACCTCCAGAAGCCACCCTCAACTCACCGCCCACCATAGGGCCTGGCCCCTGCTCTGCTCCTAGACTGGGTCTTGCTCCCTTCATCAAGGCCCGACTGTGCTGCATGTGCACCTGTAACCCCCCGCCCAGGTATGGTGCTCTGTCCCCGTTAGTGGCACAGAGACCACTTAGGGATTAAAGTGGCTGCTACAGCCTTAGCTAAGAGCCATGTGGCTTTTAGCTCATGTGGTAGAGACTCACATATTTAGCTCCAGCAGTCTCAGGTTTGATCCTGCCTGCTGATGACTGGGGCCTGCCGATGGTACATACTTACTCCCCTGGGGGGTAAGTGGGGGCTCCATCCAGAACAGAGGGCAGGCAGTGTTTGAGAAGAATTGTTCCCATCATTCAGCACAAGGCGCTGCTCCCCTGCCCAGCGCTGGTCCTTTCCCGGGGCTGAGATGCAGCTGAGTCTGAAGTGGGGCGTGAAGCCTGTTTATACAGGTGTTCTTCACCTGGCAATGATCTACAGCTGACTTTGGGGCCAGGCCTGGGGGCACGCGCCCTCTCTGCTGGGATCCCCCAGGCTGGGCGTCACTGTTGCATTGAGTCCAGCTGTCATAAACAGATAGCTAAGGGTTAATGTCTCTTTCACCTGAAGCACCTGACCAGAGGACCAATCAGGAAACCGGATTTTTTCAACTTTGGGTGGAGGGAATTTTGTGTCTGAGGTCTTTGTTTTCTGGCTGCCTGCTTTCTCTGAGCTTTGGAGAAGTAGTTCTGTTTTCTAATCTTCTGTTTCTAAGTGTAAGGACAAAGAGATCAGATAGTAAGTTATATGGTTTCTTTTCTTTGGTATTTGCATGAATATAAGTGCTGGAGTGCTTTAATTTGTATTCTTTTTGAATAAGGCTGTCTATTCAATATTCTTTTAAGCAATTGCCCTGTGTTGTGTCATCTTAATACAGAGAGACCATTTGTATGTATTTTTCTTTCTTTTTATATAAAGCTTTCTTTTAAGACCTGTTGGAGTTTTTCTTTACTTCAGGGAAATTGAATCTGTACTCACCAGGGAATTGGTGGGAGGAAGAAATCAGGGGAGATCGGTGTGTGTTGAATTGGCTAGCCTAATTTTGCATTCCCTCTGGGGGAATAGGAAAGTCCTTTTTGTTTCCAGGACCGGGAATGGAGAGGGGGAGTCACTCTGTTTGGATTCACAGAGCTTGTGTCTGTGTATCTCTCCAGGAGCACCTGGAGGGGGGAAGGGAAAAAGGATTATTTCCCTTTGTTGTGAGACTCAAGGGATTTGGGTCTTGGGGTCCCCAGGGAAGGTTTTTCAGGGGGACCAGAGTGCCCCAAAACACTCTAATTTTTTGGGTGGTGGCAGCAAGTACCAGGTCCAAGCTGCTAACTAAGCTTGGAGGTTTTCATGCTAACCCCCATATCTTGGACGCTAAGGTCCAAATCTGGGACTAAGGTTATGACATGGTGGCAGTGGGTGGGATCTAGACAGAATCCAGAAGCCAGTAGGAATATTATATTTTTCTTTTCTCTGCTAAGGGCTTTTTAGCAGAGAGAAACAGTTTGGTTTTAAAAGGGAACCAGAGAGAATTTTTTTTTCTGCTCTCTCTGGCAGTTTGTGGCTTGCATGTTAAGCAAGAAGTCGTGAAGGTGCTATCACGAGTCTTTTGTCACACAATAGCACTCCCATTGAGAGTCATACCAGCACTATATAAATGCAAATAAAGTGGTTTTTCAGGTTTACTTAACATTGAAGATTAGCTAAAGGCACTGTTGCTAGGCAGACTTCAGGAGGCAACAGAGAGCCTGCAGTTCAGAAGAGAAACACCGGAGGGCACCCCAACACAAGAAAACAGGAACCATGTCTACCAAGGCAAAAATTGAGGCCGAAGACCAATTCAGAGAAGCTGAACACAGGCGACAGCTGGAAATAAAACAAAAAGACATGGAGATGAAAGAAAGAGAAGAACAGATCAGACAGGCAGCCTACCAAAGAGAACAGGCAGCCTACCAAAGAGAACAGGCAGCCAAAGAGGCGGACCACCGCCGAGAAATGGAAAAACAACAAAAAGATGAAGAGAAGGAAAAACAGAGAAAGCATGAACTGGACTTGGCAAAAGCTGGGCTGCATGTGCCAGCCAACCCTAACAACCCGGCGCCAATTATTGCTCCACAGCACAGGAAATTTCCCACCTACAAGGCAGGTGATGACACCGAGGCCTTCTTGGAAAATTTTGAAAGAGCCTGTCTTGGGTACAGCATCCCCGAAGACCAGTACATGGTAGAATTAAGGCCACAACTCAGTGGACCTTTAGCAGAGGTGGCAGCTGAAATGCCTAAGCAGCAAATGAATGACTATAAACTTTTTCAAACCAAGGCCAGATACAGAATGGGGATAACCCCAGATCATGCCCGTCGGCGATTCAGAACCCAAAAGTGGAAACCAGAGGTGTCATTTCCCAAACACGCCTACTACATTGCAAAAAACTATGAGGCCTGGATAACAGGAAACAACATTCAAACCTTGGAAGAACTGAACCTCCTCATACAAATGGAGCAGTTCTTGGATGGTGTTCCTGAAGACATCACACGGTACATACAAGATGGAAAACCCAAAGATCTCGCTGAGGCGGGGGAGATTGGAGCCAAATGGATGGAACTGGCAGAAAGCAAGAAAGCTACTGTCAAGGGGAACGATTACCCCAGGGGGCACACAGACCATAAACCCTACAACCGAGGACAGCCAAAGACCCCACATACCACCCAAGTAAAGCCACAGACACCCTACCCTTCCACCTCACCAGTCTCCAGTAACTCACCTCGGCCCAGTGACCCATCAGATGGAAGATGCTTTAAGTGTAATGAACTGGGACATATCAAGGCCAACTGTCCAAAGAACACCATGCGAGTGCAATTCATTACACCAACATCACACCAAAGATCCCCAGGCCCGGATGCCTCTCAAATACCCTTGGAGCGAAGGGAAAATTTGAGAGTGGGCGGAAAGAAGGTTATTGCGTGGAGAGACACGGGGGCACAAGTGTCAGCTATCCACCAATCCTTCGTAGACCCCAAATTCATGAACCCAAAGGCCAAAGTTACAATTTACCCCTTCATGTCACAAGCTGTAGACTTGCCTACAGCTGAACTGCCTGTCCAGTACAAAGGCTTGTCAGGAATGTGGACTTTTGCCGTCTATGACAATTATCCTATCCCCATGCTACTGGGGGAAGACTTGGCCAACCAGGTGAGGCGGGCCAAGAGAGTGGGAATGGTTACCCGTAGCCAAACCAGGCAAGCTTCCAGACCCATTCCTGTTCCTGAGCCGTCCACAGAGGCCCCGTCTGTGTTACCACAGACCCAGACAGAGGTAGTGGACCCGGATTCCATGCCTACCACTGAAACAGCCACAGCATCTCCAGTCCCAGGCCCGGAACTGGAACAGCAACCAGCACCAGCAAGTGCAACCACATCTTCAAACTCAACGCCAGAGGGCGCCAGCGAGCCAGAACTGGCAGAAGCAACAGACAGCCATACCCAAAAGGCTCAGCCAGAGCCTGAAATACCCTCAGGTGCACCAGCGGAGAGCGGTTCACCAGCAACGGAAACAACCCCATCACCTACATCGCTTCCAGAGGGACCAAGCCCAAGTCCACAGTCTGAGGAAGAACTGGTGACCCCAGCCTCAAGGGAACAGTTCCAGGCTGAGCAGGAAGCGGATGGCAGCCTTCAGAAAGCTTGGGCGGCGGCACGGAGCACCCCACCGCCTCTCAGCTCTTCTAATCGATCCCGGTTTGTTATAGACCAAGGACTTTTATACAAGGAAATTCTTTCTGGTGGACACCGGGAAGAATGGCAGCCGCAAAAAAAGTTGGTGGTTCCAACTAAGTACCGGGGGAAGCTCTTAAGCTTAGCCCATGATCATCCCAGTGGCCATGCTGGGGTGAACAGAACCAAGGACCGGTTGGGGAAGTCCTTCCACTGGGAGGGGATGGGCAAGGATGTTTCCAAGTATGTCCGGTCTTGTGAGGTATGCCAAAGAGTGGGAAAGCCTCAAGACCAGGTCAAGGCCCCTCTCCAGCCACTCCCCATAATTGAGGTCCCATTTCAGCGAGTAGCTGTGGATATTCTGGGCCCTTTCCCAAAAAAGACGCCCAGAGGAAAGCAGTACGTACTGACTTTAGTGGACTTTGCTACCCGATGGCCAGAAGCAGTAGCTCTAGGCAACACCAGAGCTAACACTGTGTGCCTGGCCCTAACAGACATCTTTGCCAGGGTAGGTTGGCCCTCTGACATCCTTACAGATTCAGGGTCTAATTTCCTGGCAGGGACCATGGAAAAACTGTGGGAAACTCATGGGGTGAATCACTTGGTTGCCACCCCGTACCACCATCAAACCAATGGCCTGGTGGAAAGGTTCAATGGAACTTTGGGGGCCATAATACGAAAATTCATCAACGAATTCTCCAATAATTGGGACCTAGTGTTGCAGCAGTTGCTGTTTGCCTACAGGGCTGTACCACATCCCAGTTTAGGGTTTTCACCATTTGAACTTGTGTATGGTCACGAGGTTAAGGGGCCATTACAGTTGGTGAAGCAGCAATGGGAGGGGTTTACGCCTTCTCCAGGAACTAACATTCTGGACTTTGTAAGCAACCTACAAAGCACCCTCCGACACTCTTTAGCCCTTGCTAGAGAGAACCTAAAGAATGCTCAGGAAGAGCAAAAGGCCTGGTATGACAGACATGCCAGAGAACGTTCTTTCAAGGTAGGAGACCAGGTTATGGTCTTGAAGGCGCAACAGGCCCATAAGATGGAAGCATCATGGGAAGGGCCATTCACGGTCCAAGAGCGCCTGGGAACTGTAAACTACCTCATAGCATTTCCCAATTCCTCACTAAAGCCTAAAGTGTACCATGTTAATTCTCTCAAGCCTTTCTATTCCAGAGATTTACAGGTTTGTCAGTTTACAGTCCAGGGAGATGATGCTGAGTGGCCTGACGGTGTCTACTACGACGGGAAAAAAGACGGTGGCGTGGAAGAGGTGAACCTCTCAACCACCCTGGAACGTCTGCAGTGGTGACAAATCAAGGAGCTGTGCACTATCTTCGCCCCATTGTTCTCAGCCACCCCAGGACGGACTGAACGGGCATACCACTCCATTGATACAGGTAATGCTCACCCAATCAGAACCCCACCCTACCGGGTGTCTCCTCATGCCCAAACTGCTATAGAACGGGAGATCCAGAACATGCTACAGATGGGTATAATCCGCCCATCTACCAGTGCATGGGCATCTCCAGTGGTTCTGGTACCCAAACCAGATGGGGAAATACGCTTTTGCGTGGACTACCGTAAGCTAAATGCTGTAACTCGTCCGGACAACTATCCAATGCCACGCACTGATAAGCTATTGGAGAAGTTGGGACGTGCCCAGTTCATCTCTACAATAGACTTAACCAAGGGGTACTGGCAAGTACCGCTAGATGAACCTGCCAAGGAGAGGTCAGCATTCATCACCCATGCGGGGGTGTATGAATTCAATGTCCTTCCTTTCGGCCTTCGAAATGCACCCGCCACCTTCCAGAGGCTGGTAGATGGTCTACTAGCTGGACTGGGAGAATTTGCAGTTGCCTACCTCGATGATGTGGCCATTTTTTCAGACTCCTGGCCCGAACACCTACTACACCTGGAAAAAGTCTTTGAGCGCATCAGGCAGGCAGGACTAACTGTTAAGGCCAAAAAGTGTCAAATAGGCCAAAACAGAGTGACTTACCTGGGGCACCAGGTGGGTCGAGGAACCATAAACCCCCTACAGGCCAAGGTGGATGCTATCCAAAAGTGGCCTGTCCCAAGGTCAAAGAAACAGGTCCAATCCTTCTTAGGCTTGGCCGGATACTACAGGCTATTTGTACCACACTACAGCCAAATCGCTGCCCCATTGACCGACCTGACCAAAAAGACCCAGCCAAATGCCGTTAAGTGGACTGATGAGTGTCAAAAGGCCTTTACCCAGCTTAAGGCAATGCTCATGTCTGACCCTGTGCTCAGGGCCCCGGACTTTGACAAGCCATTCATAGTAACCACAGATGCATCTGAGCGTGGTATAGGAGCAGTGCTCATGCAGGAAGCAACAGATCACAACTTCCATCCTGTCGTGTTTCTCAGCAAGAAACTGTCTGAGAGGGAAAGTCACTGGTCAGTCAGTGAAAAGGAATGCTATGCCATTGTGTACGCCCTGGAAAAGCTACGCCCATATGTTTGGGGACGGCGGTTCAAACTACAAACTGACCATGCTGCACTAAAGTGGCTTCCTACTGCCAAGGGAAACAACAAGAAACTTCTTCGTTGGAGTTTAGCTCTCCAAGATTTTGATTTTGAAATTCAACACATCACAGGAGCTTCTAACAAAGTTGCTGATGCTCTCTCCCGTGAGAGTTTCCCAGAATTCAGTAGTTAAAAAGTGTTCTTAAAATGTAGACGTCTGTTAGTTATATACTTAGGGGTATATGTAAAGGTGCATGTGTTGTATTAATCTGTTTATTTTCAAGTTCTAGAAGGAAATCGCCGCCAGTGAGCTTCCCCACTGTCTGCAATTTGGGGGGCGTGTCATAAACAGATAGCTAACTTAATGTCTCTTTCACCTGAAGCACCTGACCAGAGGACCAATCAGGAAACCGGATTTTTTCAACTTTGGGTGGAGGGAATTTTGTGTCTGAGGTCTTTGTTTTCTGGCTGCCTGCTTTCTCTGAGCTTTGGAGAAGTAGTTCTGTTTTCTAATCTTCTGTTTCTAAGTGTAAGGACAAAGAGATCAGATAGTAAGTTATATGGTTTCTTTTCTTTGGTATTTGCATGAATATAAGTGCTGGAGTGCTTTAATTTGTATTCTTTTTGAATAAGGCTGTCTATTCAATATTCTTTTAAGCAATTGCCCTGTGTTGTGTCATCTTAATACAGAGAGACCATTTGTATGTATTTTTCTTTCTTTTTATATAAAGCTTTCTTTTAAGACCTGTTGGAGTTTTTCTTTACTTCAGGGAAATTGAATCTGTACTCACCAGGGAATTGGTGGGAGGAAGAAATCAGGGGAGATCGGTGTGTGTTGAATTGGCTAGCCTAATTTTGCATTCCCTCTGGGGGAATAGGAAAGTCCTTTTTGTTTCCAGGACCGGGAACGGAGAGGGGGAGTCACTCTGTTTGGATTCACAGAGCTTGTGTCTGTGTATCTCTCCAGGAGCACCTGGAGGGGGGAAGGGAAAAAGGATTATTTCCCTTTGTTGTGAGACTCAAGGGATTTGGGTCTTGGGGTCCCCAGGGAAGGTTTTTCAGGGGGACCAGAGTGCCCCAAAACACTCTAATTTTTTGGGTGGTGGCAGCAAGTACCAGGTCCAAGCTGGTAACTAAGCTTGGAGGTTTTCATGCTAACCCCCATATTTTGGACGCTAAGGTCCAAATCTGGGACTAAAGTTATGACACCAGCACCCACAGCTTGTGTCCACATTGGGCGTGTCTGACTAGGAGGCATCTCCACCCACCTGCCACGGTGAATAGCCAGCACCCAACTGCCCCCAGCAGGTGAGATGTGGTTGGGGACCAGGGATCCCTGGGAAGTGGACTCTGGAGAGCTGCTGGCTTCCCCCAATCATTATGTTTAGGAATAAAACCACCCCGACAATCAACAGCAGCTGGGCAGAGCTGGGACTGAGCCATCTCAGATGCAGGGCCTGACTTAGATGGGACTAGAGGGTCAGGTCCTCATAGATGCAGGGGCTGCCCCTGACACTCCATCTTCCCCATCAACTTCCTGCAGGGCCAGGATAATGCTAGGTTCCCAGTGCAGATTCTTGGCTCCTTGGTGCCAAAACTCAACAGCCATTGCTGGCTCTGGAGCTCTTCCCACATTGATGGGGTCTCTCCACCACCACAAAGGGGGGCTATTGGGGACTGAATGAACTGCCCCACTAGTGGGACATTGATGGGGTCTCTTCCCCCACACGCTGGCTCTGTCCCACAACCAGCACATGAGCAGGGTCACTTCCCAGCGTGAGCAGGGGGTCTCTAGTGGGTGGCAGCCAAGGATTGAGCTGAGAGAAAAATGGCCCCCATGCTCCAGGGACTGACGGGTTCTCTGCTCCACATGAGAGAGAGGGGCTCTTAGGTGTGTGCTATGGGCTGATCTCTGGGGCAAACAGCCCCTAGCGTAACTAATGCAGCAACACCTGCCTGCATCTGCAGGGAGCCTGAGACAATTGCTCTGAGAGGGAGTTGTTCTGGGTAGGACCAATGCAGAGACACTGGCTCAGTAACCAGAAAACTAATACAAAGAACCCAAAGTGTATTTTTAGTTTACTCTCCTTTTCTTTTTTTAGTCAGACTCCTGGTTGGTGATCACTTTGGGTTGGTGAGAGTGTCTCAGTGGGAACCCCCCACTGACTGCTGTGGAGCAAGGGTCACACAGAGACCTGAATATAACCCTGTCCCATGGACAATTGAATCAGCTGTCTCCGGTGACTGAGTATTCATAGACTTGTAGAATTAAAGCCGGGAGGGACCATTAGATCATTGGTCTGACCCTCTTGTCATAAACAGATAGTTAAGGGTTAATGTCTCTCTTACCTGTAAAGGGTTAACAAACAGGGACTCCAAACACCTGACCAGAGGACCAATCAGGAGACAAGATAGTTTAAAATCTCGTGGGAAGGAAGCCTTTGTTTGTGGGTTTTGGGTTTGGCTTTGTTCTCTCTGAGTCCTGGACGGGGCTAGACATGTAACCAGGTTTCTGCCAATCTCCCTGCTACAGTCTCTTATCTGTTCAGAATTGTAAGTAGAAAAGGCGGTCATAGCCTTTTAATTTGTTTTCTTTTTCATTTGCATATGTGTACTTGCTGGAAGTAGCTTAAATTGTGTTTCTGCTGGAGAAAGTTTCTTTCTATTGTTTATAGGTTGAAAGACCCTGTAACTTTTTATCATCTAAAGTGCAGAGATAAACCTGTTACTTTTTTCTTTCTTTTGTTATTAAAAGCTTTGCTTTAAGACCTTTTGAGTGTTTTCTCCTAGTTAAGGCTCAAAGAAGCTTGAGTCTATATTGCCTGAGGGAGGGAATGGTAAAGTTCCTCTTTGTGTTAGATTCACGGAGTTGAATCAGGTGATCTCCTAGTGTTTCCAGGGCGGGAAGGAACTGGGAATGAAGGAGGGAGGGGGAAGGAAATGGTTTATTCCCCTTTGTTGTGAGACTCAGGGAATTTGGGTCTTGGGACCCCAAGGGAAGGTTTTTGGGGGAGACTAGAGTCGATCAGGCGCTCTACTCTAAGTCCTGATTGGTGGCAGCCTATCAGATCTAAGCTGGTAATTAAGCTTAGGGGAATTCATGCTAATACTCATATTTTGGACGCTAAGGTCCAGAATGGGGAATTATATTATGACATGATGTGCAGCGCACCTCTGTATAGCACAGACCACTAAATTCCATCCAGTTCCCACTGTATCGAGCCCAGTAACTTGTGTTCAGTTAAAGCGTCACCCAGGAAAACCCCCAGTCAGGATCTGAAAACATCAGGAGATGAAGAATCCATCACTTCCCTTGGGAGTTTGTTCCAGTGGTTAATGACCCTCACGGTGACAAACATGTGCCTAGTCTCTCATTTAACTTTGCCTGGCTTCAGCTCCCAGCCATCGGTTCTTGTTCTGCTTTTCTCCGCTAGATTAAAGAGCCTTTTAGCACCCAGTATTTCCCCCCTAGGATGGCACTTTGACTTCCTGGTGCAGGTAGCAACAGGCAGAGTCACAGTAATATAGGCATAGTCAGACTGGGTCAGAGCCAAGTTCCATCCAGTCCAGTATCCCATCTCCAATACCAGACGCTGCAGAGGAAGATATAAGAACCCAGCAGTAGCAGATGGGGGATAATCTGCTCCCCTGAGCACTTAAGCAGGAGAGGTTGCCAGGCATTTTTTGCATTAATTACTCTAGCTCTGGATATTCTTGTCATCCATAGAAATGCCCAGTCACTCTTTGAATCTTGCTAAGTTCTTGCTCTCAGTGGAATCCTGTGGCAGTGAATTCCACAGGATAATTATGTGCTGTGTGGAAAAGTATTTACTTTGATCTGTTTTGAATTTCCCAACTTTTATTTTCATAGTGTTTCCCTTCACTCTTGCATTATAGGACAGGGAGAACAGAACCACCTTTCTCCCAGATCTCTTTTCTAGACTAGTCAATGTTTTATAGACTTTGATCATGTCCCTTCTTGTTCATCCCCTATCAAAGATTCAATTCCAGCTACGTCTCTCTCTCTCTCCAGGAGGGAGCTCTGTCCCTTCATAGGTTTTCAATAAACCAAGATTTATACAACTGTGCGGTAAAGACCTAATAATTCAAGTTGTCTCTGTTATAATATAACATGCTTTTATTTTATGGGGAGGTTTACTGTGAACACAGCAGAATAGTCAGCAGGCGGTCTAATCAAATTTTTTGTTATATCGGGTGGAACAGAAATGTGTGTGCTGCCAGGGTTGCCAACATGTGAATACTGGGCGATCCCTGGCCCAGGAAGTTGCAGAAGTTTTTGGGAGAGCAAGGAGTGCACTGTGACACAAGGGTTGCTGACTACAGGCAGATTTGGGTGGCCAGAGGTGGCCTGCGTTCCCATCCTCTTTTGCCCACTCTGCACCATCTAAGGCCTTGACTACACTACAAAGTTTTGTCGGTAAAAGTTATGCCACCTTAATTAAAGCGTTTTCATTAAAACCACCGTTGCGTGTCCACACTAGCTCCTTGTGTCGGCAGAGCGCATCCACACTAACAGCTCTTGCATCGACACAGAGAGCAGTGTACTGTGGGTAGCTATCCCACTACACAACTGGCGCAGGGTACTTTGGGAAGGGTTTGTTGCTCGCAATGCCTCATGGGGCAGGTACATGATGCATGATTTTGTCAGTCGCTTTTTCAATGAAAGTGGGGGGAGAGAGGAGAGTGGTGTGTCTGGGGCAGGGGAGACAGCAGGCTGACTGACCTATCCTGAGGCAGACGGAGGGGGATGACCCCCCACATCAGCCCCTGGCTGAGTCCACTCTGCCTGCAGTTCTGTGATTCCCTCTGAGTTCTCCCACACAGCCTCGTCAGCTGCTGGGAGCGGCATCCTGAGCAGCTCTGTGAGCTCTCCATGGCAAAGCAGCATAGCAGTCTCCCTCCCCCAATCCCCGCAGCCGCAGTCTGCCTGCCCCTTCCTACCTAGTGCAGGCAGAACAAGCATTCCACATGAATGATTTGCTCTTTGTCCCCTAAAGGGAGCAGCACACTCAGCTGTCAGCTACTTCCCGGAGCTATGAAAGGGGAGGGGCACATGATGCCTGCCAGGCAGCAGGGATCAAAACAGAGAGCAGAGCGGTGTCTGCAGGCATTGTGGGATACAGGCCAATTCCGGAAGCCAGTTCTGTTGACAAAATAAACAGCAGTGTCTACACGGAGGCTTTGTTACTTTAACTTAAACATAAAGTTTTATGCTCTCGTTGAGGTGGTTTTATTTTGTTGGCAAAACAGCAGAGTTTTGCCACCAAAAGTAGCTTTGCAGCATGTGCACCTTCCCTGTTTTGTCAGCAAAAAGCAGCTTTTGCCGACAAAACTTTGTAGCGTAGACAAAGTCTAACTAATGACTTAAAAGATTGTGATCTACCAGACATTGTGCTGATTCACTCAGGTAGAAATGATCTGGGCCTTATCCTCATTCAATGGATGAAAGCAGATTTGGTCTGCATTGGAGATTTGCATCCAGGACCTCTGACAGTTTGGCTAAGGCTTCGTCTACACTACCAATTTATGTTGGTATTACTACATCACTCAGCAGTATGGAAACCTAACCCGCAGTGTAGAAAGCGTTTCTCCTGTTGACATAGCTAATGCTTCTCGGCAACGCGGAGAACCTACACTGATAGGAGAAGCTTTCCTGTTGGCATAGGTAGCATCCTCAGTAAGTGCTACAGTTGCGGCAATGCAGCTGGGCCACTGCAGCACTGCAAGGGTAGACAAGCCCTGATTGTCTGCATAATTCTGACAGTCACAATATGGCAGCCATTACTAAGTGTTGGAAGAACATTAACAGGGAAATGAGAGAGTTCATGGCTGACTGGACAAGGTGTAGGGTTTGTCACAGAAACATTATGAGCTCTGACCCTACAGTGTTTGTCAGAGATGGAGTCCATCTATTGGGCAGGGAACAGAGAATCTCTCTCTCAACCATAAAACTGTCAATATTTTGGAACAGAAACCCTGTCTGTGATTTCTCTCACCGACCCGGCTACAAACTCCACCTTTCAACCATTCTGAAGCACAACCAGGAACACCACTGCACTGTAACAGAGCTGTCCTTCATTCCAGGCACGGCATGTGAGTTGGGTTATCAGAGGGGATAAGTAATGGCAATAGAAACATTGTATATCAGGGAGTGAGGAGTCCAAGGAGATACATTCCCTCCTTGCTGTGGGCTGGGCAGGGAGGGGAGCCTGGAAACAGTAGTGTGGAGGAAGCTAGGTTGGAGTGGGGAAAACCGTGGGCCAGGGATATAGCTGGGGAGGTGTGCCAAAGAAGTGCTAGAGAGGGGCCTAGCTGATGTGTACTGAGGGGCTGGCTGGCTGGCTGGGTATGCAAATTGCAGGACACAATATGTACAACTGCCTAAATGACTACTAACTCCTACCGAAACAATATCTTCTCCTGTTCAAAAAAGTAGGAAATTCAGTGACAGAAAAAGACATTAACGCAGAGTCATGCTTGCTTGGTGGTATGTCGGACCCTTGCAGAATGCTGAATTGAGCAAAACTCAAACTTCTGAAAACAAGGAAATGCAATTTGTGCTGATGTCATGCCTCTGGTGAACACCTGGCACTAATTATTGTAGTCCCAACCTTTGTAAACCTGTGCAATAAAGATTTAGCAACTCAAGTTGTCTCTGTTAGAATTTTTATTTTATGGGGAGGGTTACTGTGAACACAGTAGAATAGTTAGCAGACAGGCTAACCAGCTCTGCATTCTTTTAGCAATGCCCTAATATACCATGTTACAGGTATACCTTTTTACTTGGCCAACACCATAATTGCTGAAATGTAAAAGCTCCTTTTACCACACATTCACAGGATTCTATATGACACTATTAAAGGACAAAGAAAGATGTGGAGAAATTGGAGAGGGTCCAGAGAAGAGCAACAAGAATGATTAAAGGTCCTGAGAACATGACCTATGAAGGAAGGCTGAAGGAATTGGGTTTGTTTAGTTTGGAAAAGAGAAGACTGAGAGGGGACCTGATAGCAGTTTTCAGGTATCTAAAAGGGTGTCATCAGGAGGAGGGAGAAAACTTGTTCACCTTAGCCTCCAATGATAGAACAAGAAGCAATGGGCTTAAACTGCAGCAAGGGAGATTTAGGTTGGACATTAGGAAAAAGCTCCTAATTGTCAGGGTAGTTAAACACTGGAATAAATTGCCTAGGGAGGTTGTGGAATCTCCATCTCTGGAGATATTTAAGAGTAGGTTAGATAAATGTCTGTTAGGGATGGTCTAGACAGTATTTGGTCCTGCCATGAGGGCAGGGGACTGGACTCGATGACCTCTCAAGGTCCCTTCCAGTGCTAGAGTCTATGAGTCTATGAGACAAAAAGGAAAAAATAAAGTTGCCCAGCTGGAAAAGGGCAGAATTAAGGTTATACTGGCAACCTTAACTCTTCATTTCCTGGTTTTCAGAAGTCTGAATTTTGCTCAACTCAGCATTCTGAAAGGGTATACAACCAAGCTGGCTTAACTCAGCCTGAATGTAGTTCTTTTGCCATTGAAATCTTGATTACCCTTGTTGAAAAGATATCTTTGGTGTGTGACATTGTTCTTGTAGGTTAGAAGTGCGTTTGGAGTGCTTGTAGGATTTTACGTGGGTCAACTTGGTCTGCTGCTGACATAATCTGGATGCTGCTGGAGCATGTGGCAGCCCTTGATCATTACAGCTAAAAGTGTGGCTGCTTTTTATTTTGTTTTCCTTTTTATCCAGCCCCGTTGTAATTTTGTAGTTTTCCCGTTGTGATCTAAAGAATGTCCAGTGGCTGAACACATCTCTTTGTGTGTCTGCTTGTTCATGGACAGGGATCTGGCAGGTGACCAGGATTTTTGTTAGGCTTGGGAGGATGAGAGTTTTATTGGTAAATGTCAGTAAACGTCAATTTCTCCCAACACACACAAAGGGATGGAAAATGATTGCCACCAGTTATAACTGAAATTTACAGATAAGCAAAATAAGAAAAAATGCTGCTGGAGAATTACTTAGAATTCAATGTAAGAATATTTACATGGTATATTTTGACATGTGACATTGCCAATTTGTGTTTTAATAGTTACAAAACTTTAATTTTTTTGAATTTCAACGTCGTCATTAACTAAGTATTATCTGACACACGCATGCAATTTCCTGAAATTGCAGAAATGTAAACTGATAAAAATAGAAAAAAAATGTTTAAAACCCACACATTTGGGCAAATGTGGAAACTTAAATCGACAAATATATATATATATATATATATATATATATATATATATATATATATATATATATATAAAAAGAAGCTTTAAAATAAGCGGATATTATCCAGTGAAATTAGAAAAAAAGAAAATTCAGTCCTGACAAGTCTAATTATTGTTTCCTCTTTGAGTTTTGTTTTTCTGCAATATTCTTAGTTTTGAATCTCAGGTACCTGC
The DNA here is from genome assembly GCF_007399415.2 of Gopherus evgoodei. Classification (NCBI taxonomy): domain Eukaryota; kingdom Metazoa; phylum Chordata; order Testudines; family Testudinidae; genus Gopherus; species Gopherus evgoodei. The sequence continues at coordinate 151,746,886 of NC_044325.1, read as the reverse complement.
AGGAGCTAGCTCCTGACACCAAGATAAGAGCATAAGAGAAAGAGCTAAGGTAGCACGACAGTCTGGTTTTATTCCTTCCACCACATCTACAGTCCTTTCTCATTAAGCAATTACTGACCGTACAGTTCTCTGCATTCTTAAACATTACCCTATATGAGCATCCTATCTTGTAACAGCCCCCTGCGCTGGGGAGAGACCCCGCTAATGTGCTGGCTGTAGGACAGAGCCAGCCTGTGGGGGCAGAAACCCTATCAATGTCTGCATAGAGGAGGGGGCATGAGGGCAGATCATTTAGTCTCCCAGTAGCCCCCCTTTGCGACGATGGAGAGACCCCATCAATGTGAGGAGAGCTCCAGAGCTAGCGACAGCCACTGAGCCATGGTGCTGGGGAGCCAGGGATCTGAACTGGGCACCCGGTGCTGCCCTGGGTCTGCAATCAGCCAGTGGGGGAGAGGTAGGGCGTCAGAGGCAGCCCCTGCACTCATGATGCCCTGACCCCCCAGCCTAGTCTATGCTAGTCCCTGAGGCTGGGATGGCTCAGCCGCAGCACTGTCCAGCTGCTATTAATTGTAGGGATGGTTTTATTCCTAATCACAGTGGCTGGGAGCAGTTGGCACCACTCCAGCCCTTAGTCCCCAGAGAGACCTGGGGGAGGAGTGGAGATGTCTTCTGGCCATATACTGCCAATACAAACACAAGTGCTGGAGTCAGTGCAACGGTGCCCGGGGTTGCCCCTAGCATCCCAGAGTGGCTGCATCTTAACCCCAGGCTGAAGAATCTCTGCTTAAACAGCCTCCACACCCCCACCCCAGAATCAGCTGCATCTCTGCACCATGCAAGGTATAAACAGCTGGCATGCCCCACCCCAGAGATGGCCGCAACTGAACAGAGGACAAAGGATCTCTGTATAAACAGCCCCTGCAGCTCACCCTGGAGGCAGCTGCATATCATTATGGGACAAGGGACCCTGTATAAACATCTCTGGTGCCCTGCCCCAGAATCAGCTGCATCTCAATGCCTGGCAAGGGATCCCTGAATAAAGGCCCCCCCCCAGCACCCCAGAATCAGCTGCATCACAAAACTGGGCAAGGGATCCCTGCATAAATAGCCCCTGCTCCCCACCCCAGAGGTACCTTTATTTCTGGATGGACTGAAAACCGGTATAAAGAGCCACTCGAATCAGCTGCATCTCAGCACCCGGCCAGGGCTCCCTGCATAAACAGCCTCCATGTTGACCCCACTTCAGAAGCGGCCTCATTTCGGGACGTCTCTGGGCAGCAGGATCCCAGAGCAAGCTGGGGGTGAGCGAGTAGGGGAGGAGCAGCAGCACCGTGCAGTTGCATGATGGGAAAAAGTCTCGACACCCCCCCCCCCCACCGCATCCTGTCTAATAACTTCTGGCTGAGCTGGAGCAAGAGACGGACAGACAGACCCCCCCCCACACACACACACACACACACGCGATGGAGCAGCCGCCCGGGTTCCCAGCGTGAATCCCCAGCCCAGGTAACCACGATCCCCTTATTCCCAGTCTGGATGGGTCTCTCAGCCAGTGGGTCTGGCTCTGCCTTTGTCTGGGAGCTGAAAGCCACCTCTGGTTCCTGCCCCCGCCCCGGGCGGGGTTCACAGCCCGGGACCCACCGAGGCAGCGCTTCGGGGAGGGAAGCGGGGAGCCGGGGGGAGCCCGGCCGGGCTGGGTGAATGCGGACGGGACAGGGGCGCACGCAGGGTGTGAGCAGCGCTGGCTGCAGGCAGCAGCAGACTCTTTCCCAAGGGCTCCGTGCGAGCCGGTTGGGAGATTTGGGTTTTGTTTTTGTCTGTGGAAATAAAGCAAATCGGATTTTTAGGGCGTGGGGAGGAGGAAATGGGGGCCCAAAAATATTCCTGGTGGCACAGGGACAGTAGAAGAGATGGGAGAGCCCCCACCTGTGAAAGAGACCAGGCGCCTGTGACAGAGAGAGAGTTGGGCAGAAAGTGTATGCGTGTGTGTGTGTTAAAAGGACAGAGCATGTGCTCTTGTGACAGGGAGAGAGCATGTGTGTGAAAGAGAGAGGGGCAGAAAGTGTGTGCATGTGTGTGTGACAGGCACAGAGCATGTGCTCTTGTGACAGGAAGAGAGCATGTGTGTGAAAGAGAGAGAGAGGGGCAGAAAGTGTGTGCGTAACAGGCAGAGAGCATGTGCTCATGTGACAGGGAGAGAGCATGTGTGTGTGTGAGAGAGAGAGACGGGGGGGCAGAAAGTGCCTGTCACACACACATGCACACAGAGAGCATGTGCTCATGTGACGGGGAGAGAGTGCATGTGTGGGTCTGATGGTGTGTTTGTGTGACAGGCAGAAAATATGTGTGTATGCACACATGTAACAGGGAGTGAACGTGTATGTGTGTGTCATGGGCAGAGAGTGTTGGTGTGCATGTGTGTTTGTGTGACAGGCGGAGAGCATGTGTGTGTGTCAGGCAGTGTGTGGTTGTGTGATGTGCAGAGAGCATATGTATGCGCATGTGATAGAGCACATGTGTGCATGCTAGGCAACTTGTGTGTGTTTGTGTGATGGGCAGAGAGAACATGTGTGTGCGTGCATCACATATGACAGGAGAGAATATGTGTGTGCCAGGCAGAGTGTGTATGTGTGTGTTAGAGAGAAACAGCAGAGTTTGTGTGTTACATTAATTTATTGAAATATATGGACTTAAAGGGTCACAGGTGTCCACTATTAAACAAGGTTCAGGGTTTGGTAGTAATAGTACTTGGTACCCTGGTAAACACCCCATTAAAGAGTCTTTTAATCCTTTAATAAAGATACAAAAAAGAAAGAGACAACAGTTAATGTTTGATGTGTAAAGTACCAAATAAGTCTTTTAACAACTTTTTTGTTGTTGTTAAGCTGCAGTGTGTTTCTAAAAGGAATGCTCCCTCCCCCCATCATTTGACAGACATTTAGATGGTATTAAAGATAGTAATAACTGTCAAAGAGTTAAGAGAAATGGGCCAGAGCTGTTATTGTTAGTGAAGTTTGACTTGTTATTTGAAAGGCAAAGCAAGACGTGCACACCTCAGGGGACAGAAGAGAACAGCAGACGGAGAACGTGCAGCTCCTGTCTGTGTCATCCTTGACTTTTACTTGCAGTTTCACTATTGGAAAAACACGTGTTGCCCATCACGTCCATCTGATCAGTCACACTAAGAGTTGGCAAACTTGTGCCAGTATTGGGCTGTGTAGGGCATTGCTTTTAGCTGCATTGCAGATTATACAGCCTTGGCTGGCTAAGCCAGATTCTTATTAAACAGAAGGCAAAGAAGAGGGATAGGAAAGAGAAAATGGGGAAGGAAAACACAACATAGGGGTGGAAGGACAAAGTTTTACAGCCCAGGGGGCGTTTGGGATTCAGTCAGAGCCAGGGGAGGTGGTGATGTCATCTGGGTCCCTTTTTTTGCCTGAGTCTGGTCAGAAAATCTCTTAGGATCAGGACAACAAAGACCCAACAGTGTCATGGTGGATCCTGGTCATCCAGGAGACAATGTGGTCAGGCAGTCACGCTGATAAAGCTGGTTCCTTCCTGATCTTCTCTCTTTCAGCCTGCCTGCATCCCCCTTTGCCACTTTTCCTCCTAAAGTCTTTTTTTTTTATTTTTTTTTTTAAGAACCTCATTGCAGTGTCTGCACACTCCATCTCCCTTTTGGGGTGGATCTTGGGTGAGGGGTCACTGCGGTTACAGTCCACCAGACTGTCCTTGTGCTTAAGACAGCACAGCACACAGGTTAGAGTCAACACGGCTGCCCTCGGGTGCAAGGCTGTACAGCCTAATGGCCGGAGTCAGGGGCCACTCGGGGAAGGGGAGGTTGACAGCCAGGGTAGGGGGACCAGTCCCTCCCTGCTCCACCAGGTCCCAGCCCAGGTCCCTGTCAGCTGTGAGTGTGGTCATCACCCAGTCAGCAGGGATCCTACTGCAACATGCTGACCTTCCTCAGGTGGGAGATACCATTCACTGCGCCTCCCTGGGCCACTTCCTACTGTGTCTCCTGAAACCGGGATATGTACGTGATCAGGGTCTCCAGGCACAGGTCACTCCCTGGGATTCTGACTCCAGTCAGCCCACCATCAACAACAGGTCTCTGGTCTAGTCCTCAGGATCCCACAGTCAGGTGCTGAAGCAGCTTCTGGACAGGAACCTTCATCAAGCATCCTTCCCACTCAGTGGTCAGCCTAGAATGAGCTGGGCTGCTCCCTTTTATACTAAAGCAGCAGTTGGAGCATGCCCAGAATGGTCTGAGGGGTGGGACTTCCTCCGCCCACAGTGTGGGGTTAACCCTTTCTTGCCTAGTGCAGGGTATGCACACCCTGTCACAGATCCCAAAAGGGGAGTGATGCGTGGAATAGCCCATTCCCTCATTATTTTGTCCACTAATAGGCCCAATATCTGACACACTGATTTTGGTTAATTGACTTCTGGTCCCAGGCATGACTGTAACACAGTTTTGAATTATATCAGTAGGCCTTTTTTAGATTAATTCAGGCTTTCTGTCTCCCTTTTTCACCTTTTCCCATCATATATTGTTAGAGGTGATTGTAATACGTTTGTTAACTTTTGTTTACCTTTTCATAGGCTCACGATAATTGCTAGGCCCCAATTGTTCCAACTGTGTGTGTGTATATGTGTGTGTGTGTGTGTGTGTGAGAGAGAGAGAGAGAGAGAGAGAGAGACAGGGTGACCAGATGTCCCAATTTTATAGGGACAGTCCCAATATTTGGGGCTTTGTCTTATATGGGCCCCTATTACTCCCCACCCTCTGTCTCAATTTTTCACACTTGCTATCTGGTTACCCTAGTGCGAGATAGGCAGAGTGTGTATGTAAGAGAGAGAGAGGGAGAAATGGGAAGAGAGCATGTGACTACAAAGGCAATATTTTAGTGGGGAGAAGGTCTATGAAGGGAGGAGCATGTGTAGAGGACATGCAAGAGAGGTGAAGGCTAAGAACACATGGGGATGACGCTAAAATAAAGTGCATGTGAGAAGCATGTTTGGGTGGGGGTGGCCACATGGCTGAGAGGACGTGTGTGTGTGTGTGTGTGTGTCAGGAGGGATACAGAGGGAGGCGTGCTCATATGTGAGGAGGCAAAGGCTCATGAGGGAACGTGTGTGTGAGTGCAGTGGGGAAATGTGTGTGTGGCAGAGGGACACGTATGGTGCGATCCCATTCTCCTCGCCTGTGGGTTAAGATCAGTTGAATGCTGTCAGAGCCGGTGCATATCCCTCACCCGGGTCCTTGTACAAGGAGGGGGGATTGTCATTCCCACCAGCCAATTTCCCCATGTAAACAGACCCTAATAACCTAGACATAACCCCATGTCACCCAGCACCGGGCATGGAGGAACCTGTCTGTGTTGGGTGGGGCAGGGAGCTGAGGGAATGGGGGGTGTCTGTCTGTGCCGGATGAGGGCTGAGAGCTGGGGGTATGAGTTGGGGAGATGTGCAGTAGTCTTTCAGTTATGACTTTTTCTCTGGAAGCTCTGCATATGTGGTATGAACCATGCAAATCCTGTCGGCACTGGGAACTTTCACTCACTCCCTTGTTCAAAGGTAAGGGCGGGTCTATACTAGGGGGAGGAATGGATCTAAGATACGCAACTTCAGCTACGGTGTTCTCGTAGCTGAAGTCAAAGTATCTTAGTTTGACTTACCTGGCCATCCTCACAGCTGCGAGTCGACTGCCACGGCTCCCACATCGACGCAATTTACTCCTCCTGCCGAGGTGGAGTACAGGTGTTGATTCGCGGATCGATTTATCGCGTCTAGACGAGATGCAATAAATCGATCCCCGATAGATCAATTACTACCCGCCAATGCGGCGGGTAGTATAGGCGTACCCTAAGGGAGAAGAAGTGTTCCCTGTTAACAGTGTGTGAGCATCCCACAGGCCTTCATGCATTTATCCTCACACACCACTGTCAGCCAAGGCAGTGCTACTGTCCCTGTGGTACAGGTGGGGAAACTGAGGCACGGAGAGACTAAGGTCTGGTCTACCCTTCAAAGCTTTACAGGCACAGCTTGGGAGGGGGGTGGAGAGTGTGATACTGTTACTGACATAGCTATACCAGTAAATGCCCTAGATGCAGTTACAGTGACAGAGCTTATACCAGACACCAAACCAGCATAATCTATATCAGTGCTATATGTTTTATACCGGCATAACAGCATCCCCACTACAGGGTACTGGCGGTGTAGCTATGCTGATGTAATCATACCACAAACCCCACCTCATGTAGACAAGGCTAGAGTGACTGTCCCAGGCTCACACATAGAGTCTGACAGCAGGGAACTGAACTCAGCTTTCCCAGGTCCCTGGTTTGTGCCCCTCATTGCCCCATCCCCCCACTGGGATGATTCTCTAACAAGGAGAGGTGGTCACTAGCTGGCTGTAAGAACACACAACTTTTCTGGCAGGGAAGGGTGTGTCCACACTAGGAGGACAGGAGTGTTAGTGAACATGACGCACAGTCCCAGGGACAACTCGGCCGTTGTCGTTTTTACCAGGAGTTAGCAGGGTGAGCTAAGCACTCAAATCCCTCAGTACCACGGAATTGCCCCCTCACTGTCTGTGTTTCCCTTGCCTTTTAAGGAGCTGTGGGAGAAGCCCCTCTTTCCAGACAGCAGCATTGCCGGCTCCAGGAGGTTGCTCTGGTTTTGCGAGACAGTTTGTGCTTCTGGGCCTTCGGACCTGATCCCCCAGCCGGCTCACGTGGTGTCAAAAACGGGACACTGAGGTAGGAAGCCAGAAGCTGGATGCTTCCTGCCAGGGGCATGAATGAGACCGAAAGGCCTGGGGTCTGGGCTCATCCCCTGCTGGGATAAGGACACCCCCGGGGAACATCCATGGCTGCAGAGCAGGGGGCAGATGGGGCCCTAGACCTGCAGTTTCAGATCCATGTGGAGCAGTCGGTGTGCCCCGCTGGGCTGACGGAGCAGCAGGCCTCAGCTGGGCCCGAGCCAGATGTGGGATTGGAGCGGTCGGGCAGGCTGCCTATTGTGGTGCAGTCTGGCACCATTGGGGAGCTGCTGAGATGGGTGGCGCCGCAGCAGGCCCGGTATGCGTCGCAGAAGGAGATGCTGCAGCACTGGGAGGATGTCTGGCAGGAGGTGCTGCAGGCCCTGCGCATCCTCCCAGAGGTGAGGCCGGCTCCGGCGTGCGCCCTCAGGCCTGGAGAACCAGAAGTGCCGCCTCCTCCCGGAGTTGTGCCAGCACCGACTTGTGCACATGGGTGTGAAAACCCCGCCTCCCAGGGGGCCAGAGAGTCACCCAGGGGTCTGGAGCAAGCTGGAATCGAGCCACAGGAGAAGACGGCACCATGTCGACAGGAGCAGCTGTCAGCCACGCAGACCCCTGCCAAGATTAAGCCAACTCCAGCACCTGCATGGAGAACCCTGGAGCTGCCACAGCTGGCCCCAGAGGACGATATCGAGGCCTATTTGGCCACCTTTGAGCAGGTGGCTGATGCCTGCCAGTGGCCGAGAGGGGAATGGACAACCCGACTGGAGCTGTACCTCACTGGGAAAGCCCAGCTGGCCTATGGCAGCCTAGACATCACAGAGACAAGTGACTATGGGAAGGTGAAGGCCACCATCCTAGGTCGCTATGGCATCAGCCCAGAGACACAGCGCAGGCGCTTCAGGGGATTCTGCTACCAAGAGGCCGAGGGGCCCCGGGAGGCTTACAGCCACCTCCGGGAGCTCTGCCATCGCTGGCTGGAGCCGCAGAGCCGCACCAAGGAGCAGATCCTGGAGCTGCTGATCCTGGAGCAGTTCCTGACCATCCTGCCAGAGGAAATGCAGAGCTGGGTCTGGGAACGTGGTCCTGAAACCGGTGCCCAAGCAGTGGCCCTGGCTGAGGGGTTCCAGCTGGGGCAGCCAGATGCCGAATGGCCAAGGCTACAGGTGAGAGTTCAACTCTTGTTATCTCGGTGAGGGACTGGGGTGGGAAGGGGAGACAGACTGTGGCCACAGGGGAGCCAGGGTTCCTGTATTTGTCCCTGTAAACTTTGCTCAAGAATCTCCATGGAGTGTGGGTGCTTCAGAGTTTGGGTGCCCAACCTGAGTCAACAAGGGCCTCCCTGATGGTTCAGATGCTGCGCAGATACAGCTGTGTTATTCTTAGCACATCCCCCCCTGAAAACCAGGCCCCACCCGTCTCCCAGCTGGACAACTAAAAACTGTAGTGCCCCAAGTTAGAGGGCACTCATGGGCATCTGAGTGCTTGGGGACTCATGTGGCCCCGACAGTTTAGAAGCATCAAGGAGGGTCACCTTGGCTAGCGAGAGCTGCCCGTGCTGCTAATCAGGGGATTCTGAAGGAGTGAATTCACCACACATGGCATCCCAGACACACCTGTGCTAAGATGCCCCGAGGGAGCACTGGAGACAGTCTGCTCTCATTTAAAGTCTCCTTTTGAATATGACGTCTCAGGGCTCTCTCCTGCAGTGCCATGGCTGGTTTGAGTTAAACCCCACCCGGTGATGATTTTCTATGAAAGTTTGTGATTCGTTCTGTAAGAGCGGCCATCTTGTAGCAAATGTGTTCTACACAATTGTGCATCTCCTGGAAACAAGCCAGCCTGCTCTTTAAAGTCAGTATCTAAGGATGGCTGTCTCCCAGAGGATGTGCTCTCCAAATTAGAGGGTCTCAAGCTAATGTGCAAGTCACCTCCTCACCAGAGTTACTTTGTAGGGCTCAGAAAACAACACGGTAATTGCTTGATGTGGCTACGAATACCATCTCCCCACACTAAGATTCATAAATTACCAGACCAGAAGGGACCATTGTGATCATCTAGTCTGACTTTCTGTCTAACAGAGGCCAGAGAACGTCCCTGAAATAATTTTTAGAGCAGAACTTTTAGGAAAACATCCACTCTTGATTTAAAAATTGTCAGTGATGGAGAATCCACTCCTCACTCTTGGTAAATTATTCCAATGGTTAAATACCCTTGCTGTTAAAAATTTACACTGTATTTCCAATCTGAATTTGTCTAGCTTCAACTTCCAGCCATTGGATCATGTTAGTCCTTTCTCTGTTAGACTGAAAAGTCCATTATTAAATATTTCTTCCCTATGTCAATACTTACAGACGGTGATCAAGTCACCCCTTCTCTTTGTTAAGCAAAATAGATTGAGCTCCTTAAGTCTATCACTATAAGGAGGGTTTTCTTATCCTTCAGTCATGTTCATGGATCTTCTCTGAATCCTCTCCAATTATTTACATCCTTCTTGACTTTGTGGGCACCAGAACTGAACAGAGTAGTGCAGCAGTGGTCGCACCAGTGCCAAATGCAGAGGTACAATAACCTCTCTATTCCTACTCGAGATTCTCGTTTATGCATCCCAGGATCGCATTAGCTCTTTTGGCCACAGCGTGACACTGGGAGCTCATGTTCAGCTGAATACCCATCACGACTCCATAATCTTTTTCAGAGTCACTGTTTCTGAGGATAGAGTCTCCCCTCCTATAAGGATGGCCTCCATTTTTTGTTCCTAGTTGTATATATTTACATTTATCTGTATTAAAATGCATATTGTTTGCCTGAACCCAGTTTACCAAGTCATCTAGATCACTCTGTATCAGTGACCTGTCTCTTCATTGTTTACCACTCCCCCAATTTTTGTGTCATCTGCAAACTTTCTTAGTGATGATTTTTTTTGTTTTCTTCCAGGTCATTGGTAAAAATGTTAATAATGTAGTGCCAGGATCCGATCCTTGTGGGCCCCACTGAAAACACACCTGCTCAATGATGATTCTCCATTTACAGTTACATTTTGAGACCTAACAGTTATCCAGTTTTTAGTTCATTTAATGTAATGTAAATTTTATATCTTTCTAGTTCTTTAATCAAAATGTTGTGTGGTACCAAGTCAAATGCCTTACAGAAGTCTAAGTATATTATGTCAACACTATTACCTTTTTCAGCTAACCTGAACTCTCATAAAACAAAAAACAAGGTAATTTGACTGGACCTATTTTCCATAAACCCATGTTGATTGGCATTCATTACATTACCCTGTTTTAATTATTTATTAATTGAGTCCTGTATCAGCCCCTCTATTATCTTGCCCAGGACTGATGTCAGGCTGACATACCTGTAATTATTTAGGTCATCCTATTTATGTGTTCTATGAATTGGCACATTAGCTGTCTTCCAGTCTTCTGGAACCTCCCCAGTGCTCCAAGACTTACGGAATATCAACACTAACGATCCAGCAAGCTCCTCAGCCACTTCTTTTAAAACTCTTAGATGCAAATTATCTGGGCCTGCTGATTTACAGATGTCTTACAAATAGCTTCTGTTTAACATCCTCCAGAGATATTAATGGAAAGAGTGTTATCCTCATCATATAATCAGCAGAGAGTCCTGTGGCACCTTATAGACTAACAGACGTTTTGGAGCATGAGCTTCCGTGGGTGAATACCCACTTCGTCAGATGCATGTAGTCAGATGCATCTGACGAAGTGGGTATTCACCCACGGAAATTCATGGTCCAAAACGTCTGTTAATCTATAAGGTGCCACAGGACTTTTTGCTGCTTTTACAGATCCAGACTAACACGGCTACCCCTGATACTTGACATCATATGATGAGACTAAATCATCTGTTTTTCTTTTCCCAATACAGCACAGAAATGTTCATTGAACACTTCTCTCTTTTCTACATTATTATTGATAATTCTACCATTTCCATCTAGTAATGGACCAGTACCTTGTCAGGATTCTAACTCCCACCATGCACGCCCAAATTCTGTGGGTCCTGTTTGCTCGCCACTTGGCCCTGATCTGCTTCTGTGCCTGGTCCCCTGATTTCAGGGGTTGGCCCTGGAAAAGCTGGTGCTAAGTGGGATGGAGGAGGACTGGCAGAGGTTGGGAGGGAAGGGCAGCTCCCTGGCACAAGCACTGGTGAGCAGGGGATAGCCTTGGAGTGGCCTGTGCTGAGGAGGATGTGTTTGTGGTTGCAGGTGCCAGTGCAGTTTGAGGACGTGGCTGTGACTCTGAGTGAGGCAGAGTGGTTGTTGGTGGATGAGGAGAAGCAGCAGCTCTACAGGGACATCATGTACGAGAATTACCAGAGCATCAGCTCACTGGGTGAGTTGCATTATTATCCAGACTTCTTGCCCACTGTGGAAGCTCTGGGCAGAGCTGTCCAGAAAATCATAAATCTTTTCCACCGAATTTTATTTTTTAAAGAAACTGAAAATATTAAAAAAAAAAATAATCCCCCCAAAATATTCCTAATTGTTCAACAAAACCCACACTGAACATCTGAATCTTTGCCTTCTCTTCTCCCTCCTCCTCGCTCTGCTTTTTCCCATCCTTTCCTCTCTCCTCCTGCTCCCTCTTTCCCCCATTTACTATTTTGCTACTGGGGAAAAAAGGAAAAAGTGAAGATAAAAAACAAAAACTGGAAACTTCTTTTGTTGAAAAATTTTCACTTGCGAGTAAAGCCTGTTTTTCATCCAAAGATGTTGCAGAACAAAAAATGTTGACCACCTCTGTCTGGCTTTGAGCAGAGCTGGACAGAAAACGGAGAATTTTTTCAATAGAAAATTTCAGTGGAAACTAATATTTGTTTTACTTTTTGTTGAAGTTTTCAGTGGAAAATTTATATTTTTCAATGTAACCCCAACATTTTTGGTTCAAAAACTGCCAAAAAAAATTAAAAATCAATAGAATTAGAATAGCCAAAATCTGGGTTTTGGCTGAAAATTTAAAATTTTGGGGACTTTGTTCAAAATTAAAAAAAAAAATTGACGAAAGCACACGCTGTCTGCTAAAAATTTTTGTTCAATCAAACCCCAAATTTTCTGTCACTGAAGGAGTCTGGATGGATAATTTTTGAGCAACTCTCATGGTGAAGTCTCTGCTACCCCCAAATCTGGCAGGCTGCAGGAAGATTAGTGATCAACCAGAATTTGTCGTCTGTGAGAAATGTCATGTTTCTGAAATGTGAACAAAAGTCAGAAATTAGAAATTTCCCATAGAACCAAAATGTCTGGAAAATTCTCTTCATGAAAGAACTGAAATGGAAATTTATAAACATTTCTGGCTGGAAATAGGATTTTTTTTTCTAAATAAAACTGATATTTTCACAAAGCCTTTTGCACCAAATATTTTTGGATTTCATTCATTGAAAACCCTCAGATGTGTGTGTTTCAACAAAAACCTGAAAAAGATCTAAAAAAATCCTCCCCCTTAAAAAAAATTTCAATGGGGAAAGAAAATAATTTTCCTGAGGCACAGGTGCCGACTTTCTGATTTTCCTGGGGGTACTCGACCCCCCACTCTGCCCCAGGCCCTGCCCCCACACTCCACTTCTTCCACCAAGGCCCCACCTCTTCCACCCCCTCCCCCAAGTGCATCCCACCCCCGCTCCTTCTCCTCCCCCACCCAGGGCCTCGTGCTTCTCCCAGCAAATAACTCAGAGGTTTCAGCTGGAGGGGGAGCAGCCCTTGCAATTGCTGCTGTGCTGGTGAAATTCACCCCTCGGAAACTGTGAACCTTCTGCCAGGGGCTGGTGGCAGCTCGGAGGGTCAGGGTCAGTTCTCCAGCAGGGTGGTTCAGAAGTTAGTGGCTGGGACACCCACCAAAATCCCAGCTTGGCCTAGGAACTTTGCCAGGCAAAACTGCCCCAGGCCCAGCGTGTGGGGTTTGGACACGTGGAGAGCTTTGTGCCTGGGGATGGAGGCACAGCCCAGGCTGGGAAGAACCAGCATCGGATCAGGAAGCCCCAGCTAGTGAATCCAGCTACCTTGGCCATAGCCTGGCCCTCTTCCCCCTGAGTGCACTGAGCTGTTCCCTGAGTGCCACCCCAGCACGGGAGCACCCATGGAGTCAGTGCCTATGTCCTGAGCAGGTCTGTGGTGGGCTGGATGCAGGAATCATTGGGTGAGACTCTCTGGCCTGGGTTATGCAGGAGCAGGAGCAGGTCCAGTCAAAACGCTGAATTTCCGTTTCACTCGACACTTCAAAATTTGTTTTCATTCTGAATCAGAACAAAACCAAATGTTCTTGAAATGAAACACAAATTTTGAAAACAAATATTTAGACATTTATTTTATTTCTTTTTTCTTGTCAATGTTATACTATTTGCATTATTTTTACCTTATTTCATGACAAGTAGTGCACACTACGGCATGTCCTCTTGTTAGACACAAGGTGGGTGAGGTAATTTCTTTTGTTGGAATAACTCCTGTTGGAGAGAGACAAGTTTTGAGCTTACACGTTGCTCTTCTTCAGGTCTGAAGGTTACAACACAGTTGCATACAACGTGTCCTCTCGTGTCAAGTCATATCATAATATGGCATATTATGACATCATATTCAAAACATTTTTATTTTATTTTAAAAAATATTAAGGACAGTGGCTGCTTAGTACAGATTGAAACATCTTATTTTCTAGATCAAAGTGTCTCCTGTTTATGTTGTTGTGAAAACATTTAACACCTATGGAACTAACATGACGTGAATCATAGAAGATTAGGGTTGGAAGGGACCTCAGGAGGTCATCTAGTCCAACCCCCTGCTCAAAGCAGGACCAACACCAACTAAATCATCCCAGCCAGGGCTTTGTCAAGCCTGACCTTAAAAACCTCTAAGGATGGAGATTCCACCACCTCCCTAGGGAACCCATTCCAGTGCTTCGCCACCCTCCTAGTGAAACAGTGTTTCCTAATATCCAGCCTAAACCTCCCCCACTGCAACTTGAGACCATTACTCCTTGTTCTGTCATCTGCCACCACTGAGAACAGCCGAGCTCCATCCTTTTTGGAACTCCCTTTCAGGTAGTTGAAAGCAGCTATCAAATCCCCCCTCACTCTTCTCTTCTGCAGACTAAACAAGCCCAGTTCCCTCAGCCTCTGCTCATAAGTCACGTGCCTCAGTCCCCTGATCATTTTCGTTGCCCTCCGCTGGACTCTCTCCAATTTGTCACCATCCTTTCTGTAGTGGGGGGCCCAAACTGGACGCAATACTCCAGATGTGGCCTCACCAGTGCTGACTAGAGGGGAATGATCACGTCCCTCGATCTGCTGGCAATGCTCCTACTAATGCAGCCCAATGTAGCCTTTTATTTTATTTAAAGTGAATTTTGTAATGTGTTGTTAAACCACCGTAGGTTCGGTTCTAGTGGCTAGTTTCAAGCATAACAGAGTGAAAGTTACCTCTGCTACTTACTTCAGAATTAGTCTCTAGGAACAAATAAAGACCAAGGGTGGTGACCACACATACATTCACCAGTACGCAATCTAGTCTATTTTACAGGTTTTATTAAAGTTACAATTCAAGTTATGATTACTCAAGGGCATAGAAATTCTGTACAGACCTAGGCACAAGTTACAAATATAGTTATACTCACATCCTTAACAATAGCGTTGGGGTCTGATGGATCTCTCATGGCTTAGTCATCAGTAGAGGGATGGTTCCTGCTGGAGTCTCCTAGAGGGAGTGTAAACGAGTGCCGCCAGGGCTCGACCCTCCCCAGGCGAGGAGGGGAGCCACACCTGCTCACTACACACTAGCGGGTCCGAGGAAATAGTCCGGCGGTCCTCGTGGCAATTGCCTGCCCTGCGGGACAAGGGCGCTCAGGCCCTGGGGCAGGGCTGAGCAACCATAGCAGGTAAGGCCCTGGCCCTCGGTCAGGGCAGGGCAACAAGCACTGAGTCAGTAGGCTCAGCCCCTTGGGCAGGGCTGAGCAGTAGTGATAGGCTTTGGCCTCCTCAGGCCAGGAAGAGGGGGAGTCTGCCACCCAGGAGTTGGGTGGCAGGGGGGACACAGGCCCTCCCACTCCACTGCTTCCCAGCCCGGGGCCCTAGCAGTGACTGAAGATCCGCAGGAGTCAGTGGGGATCCTGGCTGCAGCACACTGACATAGGCTCCGGTAATGCTGCAGCCAGACTGGGGTCGGCTTCCCCCGGGCCACTTCCGTACTCCCCCTCGGGCCCTAACCTGGGTCCTGACGTCGGCCTCAGCAGGATCCAGGAGCATGGGCTCGTCGCTGCCGGGGCTGGGTGGCAGGTCCAGCAACTCCTCCGGATAGTCGGCCCAGGGTATCTCCGGCGGTTCCTCCGGGTAGCAGGCGCAGGGGAGCTCCGGCGGCTCCTCCGGGTAGTGGGGGCGGGGGAGTTCTGGTGGCTCCTCCGGGTAGCGGGGACGGTGGAGCTCAGGCCAGCCTGGGCGGCTGCCCTGGGTCACAGGGGGTTCCCAGTCTTGAGCTCCCTGAGGGACGTCTGCTCACTCCGGCTGCTGGGCCCTGACTGAGCTCGGAATGCCGGCTTTTATAGTTCTGGGTTGCCGCCTGACCCTTTGAGGGGCGGGCTCAGAGCTCTGTAGCTCCGCCCACTCTGGCCTCCGGCTGGGCTCTTCCTCCTCTGGCCTGGAGGGGAGCCACACTGGATCACTACAGGGAGCTTAATTTTCCCATTCTGGGCATCCCCCTTTTATAATGTGATTCTGTCTATACCTACGTTCTGCACATGTCCATAAAAGTGTCAACCCTCTTTTCTCTTATTGATCTGTGTCCCCTGGAAACTTAAGGGACCCCAATTTTCTATAGGCTGGGTAAGTTCCCTTTGTTCTCATTAGCATTGGTACAACCTGTATCCCATGGGTAAGGCACATGTCTGAGACTGATGTGCCTTTACAGTATTTTTCTGATCTAATATTAATCTTCTGGGTAATTTTGCACAATTATACCACTTGGTATCTCTTTTCCCATAATCTTAGGGCATTAGGTTATTTCTTGGTCATTGGCTTGAGTCATCATTTCTCGTCTCCAAGGCCCAAAATCGCTAAGCTAAAGTCTTGCAGGCCTCAACCTAGGTTCTTGCGTTTCAGCTTGTCGTACTTATGTCTAATACTTGGTTCCTCTAAATACTGATCAGTCTTATACTTTTATAATCCTACAAATTAACTCTAATTAACAACAGTGAATATCTGCAATATAACATATTAATCATAACATCACACTATAAACGGATAATAAACTAAAATCACTGGCTACATTCCCCTCCTTGACAGGCTGTCACATCCATATTACATGACAGTATCCAGCAATGATTAATACAATGGTACACAGAGTAGGAATACGATGGACGATAATCCATTTTTTCCAGCCAACTTTTATCCCTCTTGATACAATGAATATCTTATATGAGCTGCTACCGTCCACAATTTCAGACCATGCTTGGTTTGTTTTATTTAAGTTATTCCTATTTTTAATTGTAAATTTTTTTCTTTAACAATTGTTTTAGCTGTAAAGTTAATATTTATATGCATGAAACACAACTGAAGAGACTCTGATCTATGTCCTATGAGGTGCTGCTCTGAGTGACCTGTCATGAAATAATGTGAAAAGAATTTAAAATGAAAATAAAATAAATTTCTGTTTTGAATTTTCCTAAACTATATTTTCCAAAAAGCTTTCATTTTGAAAATGACTTAAGTTGAAAGGGCATTTTCCAAAGGAAACTTTTCTTTGTAAAATTTTTCCCAACCGACTCGGTGCAGGAGGCCAAACTGTCTGGTCAGAGTGGGCCCTGCTGGCCTTTGAACCTGTGACTCCACCCCACGGTACCTAAAAGGGGCTAGTCCTTGTCCGAGTACAGGCGCATGCACTGCTTGTATTCCCTGTGTGTTTGAGCTGGGGGTCCTGCTCCAGCGGAGAGTGCTCTGGTCTGTCTCTGTGGGTTCAGAGTTGTCAGCACTGGGTTGTGCCTGCCCCTCCCCACACTAGTCATACAACTTTCCCACTGCCCTATTTCCAGCAGACAGGGGCCTTTGTACCAAGCCCTCGGGCTCACTGGCTGCACCCTGATGGCTTCTCTTCTCTTCCCCATCGGCAGGTTTTCCGGTTCGCAAACCCACCCTGATCTCTCAGCTGGAGCGAGGGGAAGAGCCGTGCATCCTACATCCCCCAGCCCCTGAGGAGCAGGAGACCCGGAGGGATGTCCCAACAGGTGAGGGATGAATCAGCCAGCTTAAAAAGTAAAATCCTGGGATCCCAGCCATGAGCTCCCATGGCAGTGCCTCCTGGCTGAGTCTGCAGAGCCATGGGGTAGGCAGAGCTCAGCCACACAGCCAGGAGCTCCCACAGCTGCTCCCCAGGGTCAGATCCACTGAGCCATGGCGGAGTCAGAACCACAAATTCCTGGTTCCGCAAGCTGCACTCTGTCCAATTTGTGTTCTGCCACAGACTCCCTGTGTGACCTTGGGCAAGCCACTTAGTCCCTGTGTGTGTCAGTTCCCATCTGTACACTGGGGATAACAGCCCTGCCCTGCCTCCCAGGCATGCATGTGAATAAACACATTAAGGATTGTGAGGTGCCTGCATACTATGGTGCTGGGGCCCGTCAATACCAGAGATAGACAGACACTATAATATAACCTATGTCTGTTAGAGCTGCACTGGGCCGTGTGGACTGCCTTGTTCTGGTTTTAACCAAGCTTGGTTTGGTTCAGATCCATGCAAGTGGAAACAGGTTAAGGGTAAACCGAAGTAGGCACCTCCAGGTGGCAGTTTGCCCTGGTTTCGATAACAGGGTTACTTTGGAGCTAGCTGGAGATTTTTTCCATCACAAAATGACGATTTGCCGAATTTGAAATGTTCCATGGAAACATCTCAGTTCTGACAGAATTTGGGCAGAAAGCAGGCTGGGGACTGACAAAAACCTGCCTGGTGTCTCGCCAGCTCGTCCCTCCCCAGTGCGTCAGCAGCTGCCCCTAGCCTGGGGTTTCTGAACTACAGAGGCACCAGGAGCCTGGAAGCACTGGGATACCCGGCTCCCAAGCTCCCAGGGCCATCAGCAGCTGGACGGGTGGCTGCCCCAGAGCCAGGGCTCCTAGGCGCTCCTGACTGCACGGCACCTGCCTAGACCGGCAGCCGGGGATCCCAGGGAGCACATTTCATTTCACACCCACATTCCTACAGCTCGGTGTGTCCCAAACCAAGTATTGTGGGGTTCAAGTTGTAGGGAACATTTCCGGTTTTTGTCCCAATTTGGGACAAATTTTTTTCCAAAAACTCGAATATTTTTTGTGAACTTTGAATTCCACTTTCAAGCCAGTGTTAGTTTAGATCCCTCTGCTGGCTTCCCCCTATGCCTGGGGCCCGGCTCACGCACCACTTCTCTCTTGGTCCCCGCAGGCACCGGCAGGGGGCTGGGCGCTGAGGAGCTGGCTGTGCAGCACCACGGGGAGGCGCAGGCACCTGTCAAAGCAGCTCCAATGCCAAAGGCCTCACCAAGGCGGCCCAAGAGGAAAGCGCCCCAGAGCCCTGGTCGGAAGAGAAAGAAACCCTCTCTGGATGGAGAAGAGCCAGCAGCCTGCTCTGAGGGTGGGAAACAGCAGCTCCCCACCTGTCCCACGTACATGCAACAGCTGCTTCCTTCTGTGCGCATGCAAAAGCCTTTCCTTCCTGTATGCAGGAAACAGCCACCGCCTGTTGTGCACAGGGAACAGCTGCCCTCCACTCCTGGCAGGGAACAGCCACCTTCTCCCCTCACCAGGGAACAGCCGCCCCCTCCCCTGAGCAGAGAACAGCCACCCCCTACCCAGCTGCCTCACTTGCCATCCCTGTCTAAGTCCTGCTGCAAGAAGCCAGCAGAACAAGATTCCCCTCCCAGCAGTAGCCTGCCCCAGTCTAAGAGGTGCTACCAGTGTCCCTTGTGTAGTCAGAACTTCAGGCAGAGCTCAGACCTGCAGCGGCACCGGCGCATCCACACGGGAGAGAAGCCTTTCCACTGCCTGGTGTGCGAGAAGAGCTTCCGGCTGCAGTCCAACCTGATCGTGCACCAGCGCACCCACACCGGGGAGCGGCCCTACCAGTGCGGGGAGTGTGGCCGTGCCTTCTCGCAGAGCTCCAACCTCCTGACCCACAGCAAGATCCACCTGGGCCAGAAGCCCTACACCTGCTTTGAGTGTGGCAAGAGCTTCCACCACAGCTCCAACCTCATCATTCACCAGCGCACCCACACTGGGGAGCGGCCCTACGAGTGCAGCGTCTGCGCCAAGCGCTTCAGCGACCGCTCCACCCTGGTGCAGCACCAGCGCCTCCACACAGGCGAGCGCCCCTACGCCTGCTCCGAGTGTGGGAAGTGCTTCAGCCAGGCCTCACACCTGATCAAACATCGACGCACCCACGCAAGCCCCTGCACCAAGAATAGAGCTGCCCCCAGAAAAGCACCAGTCACAGCGGTAGAGAGAAACAGCCCCAAAAATGGGGCAGCCACTGGGGAGGAGAGAGCTACCCCCACTCATGGGCTGAGTGAGAGGATTGCCATGCCCCAAAATGGAGCAGCTATAGGGGAGGAAAGAGCAGCCCTGAAAGATACACCCACCGTGGGGAAGGATAGAGCCACCCAGGAAGTAGGTTCAGAGGGGGAGAAGGACAAAGCAGCTCAGAAAGTTGCTTTGGCCACAAAGGAGATAGCCACCCCCAAACACACGCTGGCTATGGGGATGGAAAGGGCAGCAACAAAGGACACGCTGGCCCCAGGGAAGGAAAGGGGGACCCCCACACCTGGGCTGGGTGAGTTGAGAGCTGCTCCCATGAACAGGCTGGGCACAGGAGAGGACAGAGCCACTCCAAAAGCTGTGCCAGCCATGGGGGGAAAGAGAGCACCGACTCCCGATGCACCAGCTGTGCATGAGGAGAGAGACTCCCTGAAAGATGCACTGAGGGCAGGGAAGGACAAAACAGCAATAAATCACACATCAGCTGTGGAGAAGGGGAGAACCGCCCCCAAACTCGTGCTGGCCATGAGGCAGGGAAGAGCTGGCCCCAAACACACACTGGCCACGGAGAAGGAGGTAGCCGGCCCCAAACACACGCTGGCCACGGGGAAAGGGAGAGCCGGCCCTGAACATGCACTTGCCACAGGGAAAGGGATAGCCGGCCCTGAACATGCACTGGTCATGGGGCCGGGGAGAACTGGCCTCAAATACGCACTTACCATGGGGAAGTGGGGAGCCAGTCCTAAAAACACACTGGCCATGGGGAAAGGGGAAGCCAGCCCCAAATATGCACTTGCCAAAGGGAAGTAAAGAGCTGGCCCCAAACACACACTGGCCATGGGGAAGGGGAGAGCTGGCCCCAAATACACACTTGCCATGGGGAAAGAGGGAAATGCCTCCAAATATGCCCTGGGGAGAGCCGGCCACGAACACGCACTGGCCATGGGGAAGGGGCAAACTGGCCCCAATCACATACCAGGCACACGGGAGCGCAGACAGCAGGGGAACCCTCTCATGTCACTGCATGATAGGGGCAGAGGTAGCTCACAGGGGGAACAGGCTGTGAGGAGCCCTGTCACTGCACGGTAGGGTCCGGGCTGGCTCCTTTGAACATGTGTTCAGCTGATTTTTCACTGACTGGGTGTGAAACCCCATCAATGTGCAGATGGGCAGTAATGCCAATGCCATAGGCTCACACTTAGGCAGCAGTGGAGAAGCTGGCCTGGCATGGGATGCACTAACAGCTCAGAGAGGAAGGGAAGCACAAAGGCACTTCTGGCACCGCAGAGAGTGGGCCCCCCAACCCCCGGGGGACTGGAGCTGGCAGAGCAAGTGGCTGGCACATAAAATGCAAACCCAGACCTCTCTCTCTCGGGGCAGGGGCAGGAGGAGGCTGAAATCTTGGCAGGCAACAGGAAGGGAGAGTTGGATGAACTTTAAACTCTCGAATTGTGCCCTGAGCTGAGGGAGTGTAAAAGAAGCCCTAGAAATCTCCCTCTTTGTGGAACTAAACTGAGAAGAAAGGTTCTGGTGTGACCAACTCTTGTGATCTGTGGTCTGTCTCTTAAAGCCCCAGCTCTGCTTTTATATATAAATAGAAAATCTGTGTCTAGCCCAATGACTGGGGAGAAAAATCAAGGAAACCCCGGCCCTATTGGCTACAATGCCAGAGGGCAAATCACTCCATGTTAATTTATTTTATTTTATTAAATCTCATGATTTTTTAAAACTGGTTTTGTGATATTTTGGGTCTGAGACCACATTTCTTTGAAGGCTTGGGGCTTTTAGGGGAGGAGGGACTGATAAAGCCACAGGAGGCAATTTTAGAAGCCCTGTGAATGTATCCTCCAGGGTCCATTGCAACCCATATGCTGCATCCCAGGTGAGCCCTAATGGAGAAATGGATGAAATGTGGCAGTCCCATTCTCAAGGGGTAAATGCATTGTGAAGTCTTACACCTGCAGAACGCTGTTGGGATTTTTCTTGACAATTTGTTGTGGCCACAATCCATTGGAAGAAGTTTTTTTAAAAATCGCCTAATTTTTAAATGGACAGTGCCCCTTTTGTAGCTTTTTAGGTCAGAACAGTGTAACGGTGTGTTTCAGGAATGGCACGAACTGGCTCGCAGAGAAATGGAGTTTTGCAGGGAAACTCAGAAACATCCCTTCCTCTGCCCCCTGGGGAGTTTCTTCAGTGGCTTGTCCCGCATGTCTTTTCCAGAGCCCTTTTGGGAGAAATTGAAACTGCTCTGGGATCTGCGCTTGGCAACTTCCCCCCAAATCAGGGATACACAGCCAGCATCTCACACACGCACACCAACATTCAAAAATCCTGTGCCTGTCCTACACACCCTGTCATAAACAGATAGCTAAGGGTTAATGTCTCTTTCACCTGAAACACCTGACCAGAGAACCAATCAGGAAACCGGATTTTTTCAACTTTGGGTGGAGGGAATTGTGTGTCTGAGTCTTTTGTCTGCCTGCCTGCTTTCTCTGAGCTTTGGAGAAGTAGTTCTACTTTCTAATCTTCTGTTTCTAAGTGTAAGGACAAAAAGATCAGATAGTAAGTTCTATGGTTTTCTTTTCTTTGGTATTTGCATGAATATAAGTGCTGGAATGCTTTGATTTGTCTTCTTTTTGAATAAGGCTGTTTATTCAATATTCTTTTAAGCAATTGACCCTGTGTTGTATCATCTTAATACAGAGAGCACATTTGTATGTATTTTTCTTTCTTTTTATATAAAGCTTTCTTTTAAGACCTGTTGAAGTTTTCTTTACTTCAGGGAAATTGAGTCTATACTCACCAGGGAATTGGTGGGAGGAAGAAATCGGGGAGATCTGTGTGTTGGATTGCTAGCCTGATTTTGCATTCCCTCTGAGGGGAATAGGAAAGTACTTTTTGTTTCCAGGATTGGGAACAGAGAGGGGGGAGTCTCTGTGTAGTTTCACAAAGCTTGTGTCTGTGTATCTCTCCAGGAGCACCTGGAGGGGGGAAGGGAAAAAGGATTATTTCCCTTTGTTGTGAGACTCAAGGGATTTGGGTCTTGGGGTCCCCAGGGAAGGATTTTCAGGGGGACCAGAGTGCCCCAAAACACTCTAATTTTTTGGGTGGTGGCAGCAGGTACCAGGTCCAAGCTGGTAACTAAGCTTGGAGGTTTTCATGCTAACCCCCATATTTTGGACGCTAAGGTCCAAATCTGGGACTAAGGTTATGATATGGTGTGCAGTGGTGGGATATAGACAGAATCCAGAAGCCAGTAGGAATATTATATTTTTCTTTTCTCTGCTAAGGGCTTTTTAGCAGAGAGAGAAACAGTTGGTTTTAAAAGGGAACCAGACAGAATTTTTTTTCTGCTCTCTCTGGCAGTTTGTGGCTTGCATAATAAGCAAGAAGCCATTACCAGACTGTTAAGGGTCTTTTGTCATGCAATAGCCCTCCCATTAGGAGGCAAGTACCAGCACTTATATGCATGCAAATAAAGTGATTTTTCTAGTTTCCCTTCATTGAACATTAGCTAGAGAGAGAAAGGGAAAAAAGCACTGTTGCTAGGCAGACTTCAGGAGGGAACAAAGCCTGCAGTTCAGAAGATAAACACCGGAGGGCACCCCAACACAAGAAAACAGGAACCATGACTTCTAAGACAAAAATAGACGCCGAAGAACAAATCAAAGAAGCTGAACACAGGCGACAGATGGAGATGAAAGAAAAGGAAGAAAGCATGAAACTGGCAGCCTTCCAAAGAGAACAGGCAGCCCAAGAGGCAGCACACAAAAGAAAACTAGAAGAAAAAGAGGTGGCCTACCGCCAAGAAATGGAAAAACAACAAAAAGAAATGGAAAAACAACAAAAAGAGAATGAAGAGAAGGAAAAACAGAGAAAACATGAACTGGACTTGGCAAAAGCTGGGCTGCATGTGCCAGCCACCCCTAACAACCCGGCGCCAATTATTGCTCCACAGCACAGAAAATTTCCCACCTACAAGGCAGGTGATGACACCGAGGCCTTCTTGGAAAATTTTGAAAGAGCCTGTCTTGGGTATAGCATCCCCGAAGACCAGTACATGGTAGAATTAAGGCCACAACTCAGTGGGCCTTTAGCAGAGGTGGCAGCTGAAATGCCTAAGCAGCAAATGAATGACTATAAACTTTTTCAAACCAAGGCCAGATACAGGATGGGGATAACCCCAGATCATGCCCGTCGGCGCTTCAGAACCCAAAAGTGGAAACCAGAGGTGTCATTTCCCAAACACACCTACTACATTGCAAAAAACTATGAGGCCTGGCTAACAGGAAACAACGTTCAAACCTTGGAAGAACTGAACCTCCTCATACAAATGGAGCAGTTCTTGGATGGTGTTCCTGAAGACATCACACGGTACATACAAGATGGAAAACCCAAAGATATCGCTGAGGCGGGGGAGATTGGAGCCAAATGGATGAAACTGGCAGAAAGCAAGAAAGCTACTGTCAAGGGGAACGATTACCACAGGGGGCACACAGACCATAAACCCTACAACCGAGGACAGCCAAAGACCCCACATACCACCCAAGTAAAGCCACAGATACCCTACCCTTCAACCTCACCAGTCTCCAGTAACTCACCTCGGCCCAGTGACCCATCAAATGGAAGATGCTTTAAGTGTAATGAACTGGGACATATCAAGGCCAACTGTCCCAAGAACACCATGTGAGTGCAATTCATTACACCACCATCACCCCAAAGATCCCCAGGCCCGGATGCCACTCAAATACCCTTGGAGCGAAGGGAAAATTTGAGAGTGGGCGGAAAGAAGGTTACTGCGTGGAGAGACACGGGGGCACAAGTGTCAGCTATCCACCAATCCTTCGTTGCCCCTAAATTCATCAACCCAAAGGCCAAAGTTACAATTTACCCCTTCATGTCACAAGCTGTAGACTTGCCTACAGCTCAACTGCCTGTCCAGTACAAAGGCTGGTCAGGAATGTGGACTTTTGCAGTCTATGACAATTATCCTATCCCCATGCTACTGGGGGAAGACTTGGCCAACCAGGTGAGGCGGGCCAAGGGAGTGGGAATGGTTACACGTAGCCAAACCAGGCAAGCTTCCAGACCCATTCCTGTTCCTGAGCCGTCCACAGAGGCCCCGTCTGTGTTACCAGAGACCCAGACAGAGGTAGTGGACCCGGATTCCATGCTTACCACTGAAACAGCCACAGCATCTCCAGTCCCAGGCCCGGAACTGGAACAGCAACCAGCACCAGCAATTGCAACCCCATCTTCAAACTCAACGCCAGTGGGCGCCAGCGAGCCAGAACTGGCAGAAGCAAAAGACAGCCATACCCAAAAGGCTCAGCCAGAGCCTGAAATACCCTCAGGTGCACCAGCGGAGAGCGGTTCACCAGCAACGGAAACAACCCCATCACCTACATCGCTTCCAGAGGGACCAAGCCCAAGTCCACAGTCTGAGGAAGAACTGGTGACCCCAGCCTCAAGGGAACAGTTCCAGACTGAGCAGGAAGCAGATGACAGCCTTCAGAAAGCGTGGGCGGCGGCACGGAGCACCCCACCGCCTCTCAGCTCTTCTAATCGATCCCGGTTTGTTATAGACCAAGGACTTTTATACAAGGAAATTCTTTCTGGTGGACACCGGGAAGAATGGCAGCCGCAAAAACAGTTGGTGGTTCCAACTAAGTACCGGGGGAAGCTCTTAAGCTTAGCCCATGATCATCCCAGTGGGCATGCTGGGGTAAACAGAACCAAGGACAGGTTGGGGAAGTCCTTCCACTGGGAGGGGATGGGCAAGGACGTTGCCAAGTATGTCCGGTCTTGTGAGGTATGCCAAAGAGTGGGAAAGCCTCAAGACCAGGTCAAGGCCCCTCTCCAGCCACTCCCCATAATTGAGGTCCCATTTCAGCAAGTAGCTGTGGATATTCTGGGCCCTTTCCCAAAAAAGACGCCCAGAGGAAAGCAGTATGTACTGAATTTAGTGGACTTTGCTACCCGATGGCCAGAAGCAGTCGCTCTAGGCAACACCAGGGCTAACACTGTGTGCCTGGCCCTAACAGACATCTTTGCCAGGGTAGGTTGGCCCTCTGACATCCTTACAGATTCAGGGTCTAATTTCCTGGCAGGGACCATGGAAAAACTGTGGGAAACTCATGGGGTGAATCACTTGGTTGCCACCCCGTACCACCATCAAACCAATGGCCTGGTGGAAAGGTTCAATGGAACTTTGGGGGCCATGATACAAAAATTCATCAACGAATTCTCCAATAATTGGGACCTAGTGTTGCAGCAGTTGCTGTTTGCCTACAGGGCTGTACCACATCCCAGTTTAGGGTTTTCACCGTTTGAACTTGTGTATGGTCACGAGGTTAAGGGGCCATTACAGTTGGTGAAGCAGCAATGGGAGGGGTTTACGCCTTCTCCAGGAACTAACATTCTGGACTTTGTAAGCAGCCTACAAAGCACCCTCCGACACTCTTTAGCCCTTGCTAGAGAGAACCTAAAGGATGCTCAAAAAGAGCAAAAGGCCTGGTATGACAGACATGCCAGAGATCGGTCCTTCAAGGTAGGAGACCAGGTTATGGTCTTGAAGGCGCAACAGGCCCATAAGATGGAAGCATCATGGGAAGGGCCATTCACGGTCCAAGAGCGCCTGGGAGCTGTAAACTACCTCATAGCATTTCCCAATTCCTCACTAAAGCCTAAAGTGTACCATGTTAATTCTCTCAAGCCTTTCTATTCCAGAGACTTACAGGTTTGTCAGTTTACAGTCCAGGGAGATGATGCTGAGTGGCCTGACGGTGTCTACTACGACGGAAAAAAAGACGGTGGCGTGGAAGAGGTGAACCTCTCAACCACCCTGGAACGTCTGCAGCGGCAACAAATCAAGGAGCTGTGCACTAGCTTCGCCGCATTGTTCTCAGACACCCCAGGACGGACTGAACGGGCATACCACTCCATTGATACAGGTAATGCTCACCCAATCAGAACCCCACCCTACCGAGTGTCTCCTCATGCCCAAGCTGCTATAGAACGGGAGATCCAGAAAATGCTACAGATGGGTATAATCCGCTCATCTACCAGTGCATGGGCATCTCCAGTGGTTCTGGTACCCAAACCAGATGGGGAAATACGCTTTTGCGTGGACTGCCGTAAGCTAAATGCGGTAACTCATCCGGACAACTATCCAATGCCACGCACCGATGAGCTATTGGAGAAGTTGGGACGTGCCCAGTTCATCTCTACAATAGACTTAACCAAGGGGTACTGGCAAGTACCACTAGATGAACCTGCCAAGGAGAGGTCAGCATTCGTCACCCATGCGGGGGTGTATGAATTCAATGTCCTTCCTTTCGGCCTTCGAAATGCACCCGCCTCCTTCCAGAGGCTGGTAGATGGTCTACTAGCTGGACTGGGAGAATTTGCAGTTGCCTACCTCGATGATGTGGCTATTTTTTCAGACTCCTGGCCCGAACACCTACTACACCTGGAAAAGGTCTTTGAGCGCATCAGGCAGGCAGGACTAACTGTTAAGGCCAAAAAGTGTCAAATAGGCCAAAACAGAGTAACTTACCTGGGGCACCAGGTGGGTCGAGGAACCATAAACCCCCTACAGGCCAAGGTGGATGCTATCCAAAAGTGGCCTGTCCCAAGGTCAAAGAAACAGGTCCAATCCTTCTTAGGCTTGGCCGGATACTACAGGCGATTTGTACCACACTACAGCCAAATCGCT
Source organism: Gopherus evgoodei (assembly GCF_007399415.2). NCBI lineage: Eukaryota > Metazoa > Chordata > Testudines > Testudinidae > Gopherus > Gopherus evgoodei. The sequence continues at coordinate 151,719,905 of NC_044325.1, read as the reverse complement.
GCCCCATTGACCGACCTGACCAAAAAGACCCAGCCAAATGCCGTTAAGTGGACTAATAAGTGTCAAAAGGCCTTTACCCAGCTTAAGGCAACGCTCATGTCTGACCCTGTGCTCAGGGCCCTGGACTTTGACAAGCCATTCCTAGTAACCACGGATGCATCTGAGCGTGGTATAGGAGCAGTGCTCATGCAGGAAGCAACAGATCACAACTTCCATCCTGTCGTGTTTCTCAGCAAGAAACTGTCTGAGAGGGAAAGTCACTGGTCAGTCAGTGAAAAGGAATGCTATGCCATTGTGTACGCCCTGGAAAAGCTACGCCCATATGTTTGGGGACGGCGGTTCAAACTACAAACTGACCATGCTGCACTAAAGTGGCTTCATACTGCCAAGGGGAACAACAAAAAACTTCTTCGTTGGAGTTTAGCTCTCCAAGATTTTAATTTTGAAATTCAACACATCACAGGAGCTTCTAACAAAGTTGCTGATGCACTCTCCCGTGAGAGTTTCCCAGAATCCAGTAGTTAAAAAGTGTTCTTAAAATGTAAAAGTCTGTTAGTTATATACTTAGTAGTATATGTAAAGGTGCATGTGTTGTATTAACCTGTTTATTTTCAAGTTCTAGAAGGAAATTGCCGCCAGTGAGCTTCCCCACTGTCTGCAATTTGGGGGGCGTGTCATAAACAGATAGCTAAGGGTTAATGTCTCTTTCACCTGAAACACCTGACCAGAGAACCAATCAGGAAACCGGATTTTTTCAACTTTGGGTGGAGGGAATTGTGTGTCTGAGTCTTTTGTCTGCCTGCCTGCTTTCTCTGAGCTTTGGAGAAGTAGTTCTACTTTCTAATCTTCTGTTTCTAAGTGTAAGGACAAAAAGATCAGATAGTAAGTTCTATGGTTTTCTTTTCTTTGGTATTTGCATGAATATAAGTGCTGGAATGCTTTGATTTGTCTTCTTTTTGAATAAGGCTGTTTATTCAATATTCTTTTAAGCAATTGACCCTGTGTTGTATCATCTTAATACAGAGAGCACATTTGTATGTATTTTTCTTTCTTTTTATATAAAGCTTTCTTTTAAGACCTGTTGAAGTTTTCTTTACTTCAGGGAAATTGAGTCTATACTCACCAGGGAATTGGTGGGAGGAAGAAACCGGGGAGATCTGTGTGTTGGATTGCTAGCCTGATTTTGCATTCCCTCTGAGGGGAATAGGAAAGTACTTTTTGTTTCCAGGATTGGGAACAGAGAGGGGGGAGTCTCTGTGTAGTTTCACAGAGCTTGTGTCTGTGTATCTCTCCAGGAGCACCTGGAGGGGGGAAGGGAAAAAGGATTATTTCCCTTTGTTGTGAGACTCAAGGGATTTGGGTCTTGGGGTCCCCAGGGAAGGTTTTTCAGGGGGACCAGAGTGCCCCAAAACACTCTAATTTTTTGGGTGGTGGCAGCAGGTACCAGGTCCAAGCTGGTAACTAAGCTTGGAGGTTTTCATGCTAACCCCCATATTTTGGACGCTAAGGTCCAAATCTGGGACTAAGGTTATAATACACCCCCCCCCCATGAGCTTGAAAAAATAATCCATGTTGGGTTGTGTTTACCTTGGAGCATGTGATTATTCTGGAGAGGCGATTTCAATAATACACTGAGCTACCACACGCAATGAGGCATAAACTGACCGACCCTGTAGCCCAATAGCCAGACTTCCCTAAACTGACACCAATTAATCTAGCTGTTCAGATTAGCTCTTTTAGCTGCTGTTTATATCCCTCAGTCCACTTTGCAAATATTATGGAGTGTGCAGCAGGCAGCTATGACCACAAGAATATTTTCTTCATTTAGGTCTAACCTGTCATAAAGGCAGCACCAGCGCGCTTTTAATCTGTCAAAGGCTCATTCTATGGTCAGTCTGCACCTGCTCAACTTATTGTTGAAGCTCTTCTTGCTTCTTCTGTCCGGGTTTCCTGTGTAAGGCTTCATGAGCCACAGGACCAAGGAGTAGCCTAGGTCTCCCAGGATCACTATGGGCATTTCAATATTCCCCACTGGAGTCTTCTGGTCTGGAAAGAAAGGCCCTGCTTGGAGCTATCTGTACAGGCCAGTGTTCCTGAAGATGTGTGCATCATGCACCTTCCCGAACCACCCTGTGTTGATGTCAGTGAAATGCTCATAGTGAACTACAAGTGCCTGTAATACCATAGAGAAGTATCCCTTTCTACTGATATACTCCATCGCAAGATGGTCTGTGGGACAAAACTGAATATGTGTGCCATCTTTCACCCATGGGAAATGGGAATCCCATTTCATAAATCATAGGACTGGAAGGGAACTCAAGAGGCAATCTAGTCCAGTCCCCTGTCCCCCTGGCAGGACTAAGTATTATCTAGACCTTCTGAAAAGCCATCTAATATTTCAAGCACATTGCCAAGAGTCACAGTCCTTCGTAGCAGGATGCAATTAATGGCCCTGCACACTTGTGTTACTGCAGCCCCAGTGGTTGACTTCCCAATGCCAAACTGATTCGTGACCAACAGGAGTCTGGAGTCCAGTAGTCTGGAGTTGCCAGCTTCCACACAGCAATCACCATGTGCTTCTCCACTGAAAGGGCAGCTGGCATAGCCCAGAGGAGAGGGTTTGGGTGCCTGAAAGGCTGGTGGTGTTAGGGGGCTGACACCCACCCACCACAGGCAAGACTCCCTCTCACTAGGGGTGTGTGTGTGGGAGGGGTAACAGGATGACTCAGACTCCTAGATTCCACAGGAACTGCCACAGCAGGGTTCCTGGGAGGCAGGGACACAATTCCCAGAGGGGAGGAGGACTTCTCAGGGAAAGCAGGTAGGTTCCCAGGGACAGAGTTCCTAAGGGTGTCAGGGCACATAATGTCAGCAGTCTGACCTAGGAGCTGGAGCCCAGAGTAGAGTCAGGGTCATAGTCAGGAATCACACCAAGGGTCCCAGTCGGTCAGTAACTAGAGTTAGTGTGAGGAAGCAGGGACAAGGAGCAGGAGCCAGTCCAGAAGGCAGGAACTTGATCTCAGGGGTCTGCTCAGCCCAGCAGCAGCTGCTCAGAGGAGCGATTTGGCAGGAGCAGGATGCCATATGCCCAGAGGATCTATGGCTAGTCAGCAGCATCTGCTAAATCAGTGGGAGCAGGCCCTGTCTGTGGGGGATCAGCCACAGTTTCCATGCTGAGCCTTGCCATGGGTGGCAGGGGCTTGAGAGCTGCAGGGCCTGATCAGGAACGGGTGGGGTTTCTGCAAGAACAGTTCTCGGGGAGAGGGGGGCTCAGGGGACTCCCAGGATGTGATTCCCAGAGGTCAGGCAGCAGGGTTCTGTGGGGGACGTGAGGGGGTTCCCAGGGGTTGGGTTGTGGGGAAGGGGGTGAGATTCCCAGAGGCTGGCAGCAGGGCTGGGGAGAGGTGAAGGGGCTCCCAGAGGTGGGGTTTGTGGGCTGGGGGATAGGATTCCCAGAGGCCAGCAGCAGGGCTGGGGGGAAGTAAGAGGGCACTGGCCGGTTGTGGGGAGAGAGTGGGATTCCCAGAGGCCAGCAGCAGGGCTGCGGGGAAGTGAGAGGGCATTGGAGGGGTTGTGGGGAGGGGGTGGGATTCCCAGATGCCAGCAGCAGGGCTGGGAGGAAGTAAGGGGGCACTGGTGGGGTTGTGGGGAGGGGGTAGGATTCCCAGAGGCCTGCAGCAGGGTTGGGGGGAAGTGAGAGAGCACTAGGGGGGCTGTGAGGAGGGGGTAGGATTCCCAGAGGCCAGGCAGCAGGGCTGGGAGGGAGTGAGGGGTACTGGGGGGGTTGTGGGGAGGGGGTGTGATTCCCAGAGGCCAGGCAGCAGGGCTGGGAGGAGTGAGAGGGCACTAGGGGGGCTGTGAGGAGGGGGTGGGATTCCCAGAGGCCAAGCAGCAGGGCTGGGAGAGAGTGAGGGGGCACTGGGGGGGGCGGGGGTTGTGGGTAGGTGGTGGGATTCCCAGAGGCCTGCAGCAGGGTTGGGGGGAAGTGAAAGGGCACTAGGGGGGCTGTGAGGAGGGGGTGGGATTCCCAGAGGCCAGGCAGCAGGGCTGGGAGAGAGTGAGGGGGCACTGGGGGGGTTGTGGGGAGGGGGTGTGATTCCCAGAGGCCAGGCAGCAGGGCTGGGAGGGAGTGAGGGGGCACTGGGGTGGTTGTGGGGAGGGGGTGGGATTCCCAGAGGCCAGGCAGCAGGGCTGGGAGGGAGTGAGAGGGCACTAGGGGGGTTGTGGGGAGGGGGTGTGATTCCCAGAGGCCAGGCAGCAGGGCTGGGAGGAGTGAGAGGGCACTAGGGGGGTTGTGGGGAGGGGGCGGGATTCCCAGAGACCAGCAGCAGGGCTGGGGAGGAAGTGAGAGGGCACTGGGGGGGGGCGGGGGTTGTGGGTAGGCGGTGGGATTCCCAGAGGCCTGCAGCAGGGTTGGGGGGAAGTGAGAGGGCACTAGGGGGGCTGTGAGGAGGGGGTGGGATTCCCAGAGGCCAGGCAGCAGGGCTGGGAGGGAGGGGGCACTGGGGAGGGGGTGTGATTCCCAGAGGCCTGCAGCAGGGTTGGGGGGAAGTGAGAGGGCACTAGGGGGGTTGTGGGTAGGTGGTGGGATTCCCAGAGGCCTGCAGCAGGGTTGGGAATGAGGGGGCACTGGGGGGGTCCCTGGAGAGGGGGTGTGATTCCCAGAGGCCAGGCAGCAGGGCTGGGAGGGAGTGAGGGGGCACTGGGGTGGTTGTGGGGAGGGGGGTGTGATTCCCAGAGGCCAGGCAGCAGGGCTGGGAGGGAGTGAGGGTACGGGGGGGTGTGGGGAGGGGGTGTGATTCCCAGAGGCCAGGGAGCAGGGCTGGGAGGGAGTGAGGGGTACTGGGGGGAGTGTGGGGAGGGGGTGTGATTCCCAGAGGCCAGGCAGCAGGGCTGGGAGTGAGGGGGCACTGGGGGGGGGTCCCCTGGAAAGGGGAGGGCTCTGAATGGTCAGGTGTTTCAGGCCTGGATCACTGCCCCAGACCCTCTGCCCAAGCTCCCTCCCCACGTGCCCACCAGGAGGCAGCAGGCTCCAAGCCCAGCCCAACAGCGAAGAGGGAGGGTCCAGCAAGGGGGCGCGTCTGCGCCTCACCTCGCCCTCCCGTGATCTGATTGGCTGTTAGCGTCGGGAGGCGGGGCTTATTCCGCCATGTTGTTCCGGGGCGGAAGGCGCCTGGGGCGGTCGGAGAGGCTGGCGCAGAGGCCATCTTTGTTGAGGGCAAGCGGGCGGTTTGACCCCGCGGTGTCCGAGGAGCTGCCCGGTGAGACTCGGCCCTGCGGTACCTGCCGGGGGGGCCTGGTGCCGGGACGAGCGCGGCCAGGGGCGCCCCAGAGCACGTGGGGCCGGACGCTGCCGCGCGAGCCCCTGCGAGTGGGGGCCGGGGTGGCGGTACGGCGGGTGCAGAGAGATGGAGGGGGTGGAGGGTGCGGGGGGTGATACAAATATGGTGGGGGCGTGCAGGGGAGGGGGGTGCATGGAGTGGGGGGGTATAAATGTCGGGGGGTGCAGGGGGTGGGATGCAGGTGGAGGGGGTGCATGGATTGGGAGGGTGCATGGAGTGGGGGGGTATAAATGTCGGGGGGTGCAGGGGGTGGGATGCAGGTGGAGGGGGTGCATGGATTGGGAGGGTGCATGGGAGGGGGGTGCATGGAGTGGGGGGGTATAAATGTCGGGGGTGCAGGGGGTGGGATGCAGGTGGAGGGGGTGCATGGATTGGGAGGGTGCAGGGGGTCAGATGCAGGGGATGGGGATGCAGGTGGGGGGGTGCATGGATTGGGAGGGTGCAGGGGGTCGGATGCAGGTGGGGGGGGTGCATGGGCAGTATACACTGTTGCCTTGGCTCCCTCCAACAGAAGGGGAAAGGTCAGAGCCTGGGCTTGCCCCTACCCTGCAGGGTGTGGGAAATTCCCTATGCGCCTTCTGCAAACCCATCCCGGGACTCCCAGGCACAGAAGCCTGTTGGTGGGGAGCTGCCTAGCCCGGGCCTTTGTTCCTTGGCTGGGTGGCTAGAGCGTGGCTGCTGCACATGGACTCAGTACGCATGGTGACTCCAAGTTCAAATATTTCAGCACGAGCGAAAGGTGGAAAAACCACTTGGCCCAATTCATGGCTATTGTGAGAAAGTTTGCGAATGTGGCGAATTGAGACAGAGCTGCAGAATTTGCAAAGAACAAGCGAGTGGGCCAACCGAGATCTCAGGCGGGGAGCCTTTTTGCTGAATGCATGGAAAGAAGAAGGAGAGGCCCAGAACGGACTGACTTTGGCTAAACATCTGTGAGTGTTAGACTCAGACTCTGAGGATGAAGGTACTGATATTGCTGCATTGCCAAGTACATCAGAAGGAAGCTGGATCCAGGTCAGCCAAAGACAAAGAGCAGGAAGTATTATGTTGTTTTCAATCATAAATGCTTTTGTAACAAAAACAACTCCAGAACTTAAACAAAAGAGAGACTGGAAAATTGCTAATTTTTTTTAAAGCTGTAATATTCCCTTTTCTGTTATTGAGCATCCAACTTTTCTAGCAATGAGCAGCTGCCTATGGCCAGGCAACCAAGACCCAGTCAAAAGCAGGTAGCAGGTAAACAGTGAAATGAAGTTACTGATGGCTTGAGGGGCGGAAGCATGCAACACATTAAATGGAAAAGCAGTTACATTATGGCTGGCGTAATGTGCACAACCAGTGATTGCTAACTGTATGCAAACAGGGAAGACTGTACTTCGTGCATCAGTGGTTGATACTGGATGGAATGAGAAGACAGGACTGGACAGGACAGTGCTATGCTACCCTGGCAAGAGAAGCCAAGGCATTAGCAAATGAACTGTACGGTTGCATTGTGAAGAGCTACATGACAGAAAACAAGAGAAAGATGCAAAGTCTGACGAGTGATTTGGAAGAAGGTGACGGCACTTGAGTAATGTATGGATGTGCATCATATTGACTCAATCTACTTGGACAAGAACGTAAACCAAGTGCTTTGATGAAATGTTGTAGATTGCCAAAAGTATTTTGGCAATTGTGTGCAGCCTGGAACTTGGCTAAAAGAATGCCAAATCCCCAGTGACACGATGGAACAATCAGATAACATGCCTGAAAACGTATGTTAAAGTCGGCCATATTATGTCAGAATGATTTAGTTGGGGATTGGTCCTGCTTTGAGCAGGGGGTTGGAATAGATGACCTCCTGAGGTCCCCCAACCCTGGTATTCTATGATTCTAGGACAGTGAGAAATTGTGAGGCAGAATTTGAAGATAGAGCAATCAGTATAATTAATACTCAAGGAATTTTCCAAGAAGCAAAGAACCTGATCGCTCAGTTGAAACCAGTTGCTGTGGCACTTGACTCACTTCAAAAGGACACATATCAACAGTTGCTGTTACAGATGAAGTATGGTTGGATCTGCAGATAAATGAAGATCTTGCACCGCATAAAGCAAAAGTACAAAAGAGAGGTCATGAGGCAATTACTCCTGTACACATGTTGATCAACCATACGCAGGAAAAAAAATTGTCAGCTGAACAAGAATATATTTCAAGGCAGTGGGTGCTTGGCAAAAATCCAGATGTTGTGCCATATTTACTTGCCTTTAAAGCAGAAGAATCTCTTGATTCAAAAATCTGCGTTTTTCATCCGCTATGAAGAAAAAGGATGGAAAAATCTGAAGGCTGCTGATAGTCCATCTAACTTCATAGAACTGGTGGTGCAATTGCATCAGTGCCCAGAAAGTGCAGGAAGCATAGAATGAATTTGAAACTTTGGATACATCCATTCATAACTGAAGAATGGGCTCGGTCTATCCGCTGCGTCAGAGTTGGTCTCCTGCTGCAGAATGCTGCATGGCCAAATGGACCCAGACCGGCAGCCTGTAACTCTGCATGCTTCTGATTGCATAATGTGTCAAGCTAGCACCTCTGCATTACTGTCGCTTTCTTATCATCAAGTGTTTTTAATTATTTGTATAATCAAAACCGAAATGAGTCATGATCTGTATGATTTCCTTGAGGAAAACACCAAACCAAATCAGACACAGGCATTCTGACATTCCTAATCACATACATTCGTATTATGCCCTGTGTAGTTTTACTTTTTATTTGTACAACCCTAAATTAATCACTGAATCTACTGCCATATGGAACCATAATTTGAATATGTAAATAAACCAAGTATAAAGTGGTATGCATTACTGAAACAGTGTTTAAAATGCCTTAAATTGGGACTAATTAGTTTTTCTCAGGGAGATAAAAACTCTGATTTTACCTGGTAAAAAAACCCACCTCTGATAAATACCATGCTATCCCTGGTGTGCATAGGGGTGGAGGAAGGGATGGGTGAGTGTACATAGCAATGATGGGGGGAGGGGGAGGAGAGATGGGTGAGTGAGAGTGCATGGGGTTGAATGGGGGGAGGGATAGGAGGGGTGGGTGTTCTTAAGGGTGGCATAGTGTGGTGGTGGGATGGGTGGGGATCGTGGGGGTTGTAGCAGTGGGGGGGTGGCATGGCAGTGGGTGAGTGGAGGCATGGGGGGATGTGTGAGTGGGCATGGTAGTAGATGGGTTCTGCTAGGGCTGCTGTGAGGGGAAACCAAGCCTTTGTACTCGGGATCCCTGGGGTATATCAAACACCCGGAGCCTGAACAGAGTCCAGCTACTGCCCCAATCTCAGGGTCTCCAGGCACACACTCAGAGGAGACCTGCTATCTGGCACCCCCTGTAAGGCTGGAACCCACTGTCCAGCCACCTACCCCCTCTAGACTCCCCAATACTTGAACTCATCTGCCACAGATCCACAGGATTGGAGCTAGGCCCCCGTTTTTAAACAGTGCTTAGAACCCTTCAGTGCACCAGACCCCCAAGGGGTCCCACTCTCCTTCAGGGCAGGCCACCCGGCCTCACTGCCTCCGAGATGGAGCCTCTGGCCTCCAGCCCCCTTGCTCCACCCAGTGAGCTCTGCCCTGCTAGCTGACGTGCCCATGGTTCGGTGAAGGGCAGAGGGCCTCAGTTGTGCTGTCCTCTCGCTCTCTCTGCAGGGTGTGATGTTCCCTGCCCTGTAACCATCTCCGCCTGGGCGCCTGCCCCACACCCGGTGCCACGAGGGCAGCTGGCTCTGCACGGGGGTATCTGTCCCAGGAGAACGAGCAGCGGTGCCGAGGGCTGCTGGAAAGCCTCCACCAGACGTTACCAGGGCAGGAGGCGCTGGCAGCGGCTGTGCTGGTGACACTGTGTTCTGTGGGCGGGTATCCTGCGCTGCTCTACACGCTGCGCTCCAGCACACTGACAGGCCAGCACAAGGGAGATGTCAGGTACCCCGGCCCTCGGCTCACCGAGTGCCCTGCAGGCCCTGCTCCCCATGCCCTACCTCCACTGCATGCACAGCTCTGCCAGTGCCCCTCAATTCCAGCCTGCCCCCCTGCTATCCCCGCCCTGCCCCCCCCCCCCACTCGAGCTCTGCCGGTGCCCCTCAGTCCTGACCCACAGCCCCTGCTAGCCCAGCCCTGGGCTATCCCCACCTCTCCCACAGCTCTGCCAGTGCCCCTCAATTCCAGCCTGCCCCCCTGCTATCCCAGCCCTGCCCCCCCCCACACGAGCTCTGCCGGTGCCCCTCAATCCTGACCCACAGCCCCAGCTATCCCAGTCTTGGGCTCCCTCCCACCCCCCTCTGTAACCCTACTGGTGCCCCTGAATCCCAACTCACATCCCCCTGTTATCTCAGCCCAGAGATACCCCTCCCAGCTCTGCCAGTGCCCCTCAGTCCTGACCCACAGCCCCATTATCTCAGCCCAGGGCTCCCCAGCCCTACTGGTGCCGCTCAAACCCACCTCGCAGTCCCCTACTAATCCAGCCTGGTGCCCCCCTGTTGTTTCAATAGTTAACAGAAGCTCTTCTCTGCAGCCCCTTTCACCAACCCTGAGCATCCGGTGCCAGGGTGGAAGATGCCCCTCCTGCCTGCCACGGCGCCTGGGGCAATGGATCCTCCCTCCCTCTAATGAGATTCTGGCTTGTTGCAGTTTCCCAGGCGGCAAGCGCGACAGCGCCGACCAGGATGTGATCGCCACAGCGCTGAGGGAGACGCAGGAAGAGCTGGGCCTGCACCTGGGGGCTGAGAGCGTTTGGGGGGTCATGAGACCCCTACCCACCGGGGTAACACCACTCTGCTCCCCTAGCAGTGTTAGGGAATCACTGGGGCAGGGAAGGGGTGGGGTCTCTCTGGGGCGGGATCACTTTGGGGCAGAGTGGGTTTCTCTGGGGTGGGATCATGTGGGAGGAGCAGCGTGAAGGGTGGGTGTGTTGCTCTGAGCAGGGTCCCATGGGGGGCAGCCATGTGAGTTGGGGTCCCCTTGAGGCTGGGGTCCACTGGGCGTGGCAATGTGAGGGGAGGTGCTATGAGGCAGGAGGGTCCTTTTGGGCAGGGGGGGTGTCCTGCACGACAAGGAAGGGTCCTATGGGGGGGTGCACTGTAAGGTGGGGATGTCCCATTGGCAGTGTTGCTGAGGTGGGGTGTTTCCTAGGGGGGGTACGGTGCGAGGTAGAGGGCCATAGGCAGGTCTCAGAGGAGAGAGGCTACTGTGAGATGAAGGGGGGTGTCTCTGAGAAGGGGGAGATGCTGAGGTTGAAGGCCTGGGGGAGCGGGGGTGGATGTCTCTGAGGCAGGCTGAGTCCTGTGGTGTCAGGGTGGTGAGGCAGAGAGGCTATCGGAGGGGGCCCTCTCTGAGGAGGGGGAGATTCTGTGGGGGGCAGTGCTGTGAGGCGGAGGGGGTCTCTGGGGTGGGGAGATTGGGGGTGTGGGGAGTGCTGTCAGGAGGAAGGTCCATGGGGAGGCCTCTCTGAGGAGGGGAGATTCGGAGGCAGGGGGAGAGCTGTGAGGCGGAGGGTCCATGGGGGGCTTTTCTGAGGAGGGGGAGATCCGGGGTGGGGGGGCAGTGCTGTGAGGCGTAGGGTCCATGGGGGTTCTCCAAGTAGGAGTGGGTTCTGTTGGGGTAGTGTCGTGAGGCTGAGGTGTCTCTTAGGGAGGATTCCGGGGGTGGTGCTGGAAGTTGGAGGTGGATCTCATGGGCAAAGGTGGGTCCCAGATGGGGGGGGGGGGGTTCCTAGGAAGCAGTGTCAGTGGGGGTCTCACTCTGGTTTCCTTCCGAGGGACTGACTGTTGCTCCTGTCCTGGCACATCTGGGCCCCTTGGAGTGTGTGTGTTCTGAGCCCCAACCCACAAGAGGTGAGCCCCACGCAGACCCCACCCTGCCATGACTGTGCTGCTTTCGGCTGCCCTTAGCACGTGCAGGGCCCTCACCATCCTTCAGGTCCCTGGCCGGAGGGCGGTGCCCCAGCCTGGTTAGCATGCTGGCCTCCTGCAGGGAGGGGGATCAGCAGAGCCCCTGGCCCATGGGCAGCTGGGGCCAGTGTCACCGTGCACGTGGCTGCCTGCATCAGGCTTCCCCATTGCAGAGTGACTCATTATCTGGCCAGAGTGGACCTTCCCAATCACCCTGGCTGAGTTCCTCCCCTGCCAGCCCAGAGAGTCCCGATCCAGCAACTGAGACCAGCCCAGTGCCCCTTGCTTGGGGACCCCTGCCCCAGCAGCTCCCGTCCTGCAGCAACTGGAGCCCCCTTCCTAGCAACCCACTCGGGCAGAGGTGTCCTGGCTGGGGGAGAGCCCATCTCCTGTAAAGAGACCCTGAGGCCTGCTGGTCTACACTTAAATTTAGGGTGAGCCAGCTACAGCTCTCTAGGGTGTGAAGAATTCCCCTCCTGCCCGAGTGCTACAGCTGCACCAGCCTAGCCCCTGGAGTGGACAGGGCTAGGTCAACAGAAGAACGCTTCAGAGGACCTAGCTGCTGCTGCTCAGAGAGGTGCAGTTCCTGCAGCGATGGAAAAAATCCCTTCCATCCTTGTAGGAAGTGTCTCCACTGCAGCAGCGTAGCTGCACCACCCTAGCTGTTAGCACCCTTAGCATAGACATTGGCCCGAAAGTTCATTGAAGAATGATGGGGAATCCGCCCTGCCCTGGGCACCTTGTACCAAGCATTATTTTTCCCTCCCTGTTAGCCACTTGTGCCTCATTTCCAGTCTGACCCCAGCTCTGGGGCCTCACTTTGCCTGTGTCTGAATCAGAAATGCTCTCCCTTGGAGATCCTTCTAGACCAGAGCAAGTCGCCTCTTCATCCTCTGTGACTGTGGAAATTTTTGTAATATGTTTATGAATGCTATGCGTGCCTCAGTTGCTCGCCCCTGTACTTTGCAGTGCTACCCTGCGGTGGGAAGGTGTTAAATGGGAAATTGTATTGAGAAGGTGCGTTTCCACTACGTCTCATGGGAATTGGTCCTTGGCCCTATGCTATTTAACATTTTTGTCAATGACCTGGAAGAAAAAACAGAATCATCACTGATAAATGTTTGAAGATGACACAAAATCAGGGAGTGGTAAATAATGAAGAGGACAAGATCACAGATACCGAGTGATCTGGAACCTTGGTAAACTGGTGGCAAGCAACAATATGTTTTAATTACAGGTAAATGTATACATCTAGGGGCAGCAGTCCCCAACCTTGTCATCTGGCAGGCGCCAGATGAAGGACCGTGGCAGCGTTGCAGCATCTGCCGAAATTCGCGGCAACGCCTCTCGATGTCACTTGTCAGTGGCATTTCAGTGGATGCTCAACCACTGGCCAAAACGCGGCCCAATTTAGATGCCCCCGCGGGCGCCATGGGAACAAAAAAAGTAGGTTGTGTTTACAGGATGGGGGATGTATCCTCAGCAGTGACTCTGAAAAATATTTTGGAGCTGAACATGAGCTCTCTGTGTGATGCTGTGGCCAAAAGAGTTATGGATCCTGCCTAATCTTGAGTAGGACAAAGGAAGTTATTTTATCTCTCTGGTTGCCACTGGTGTGACCATTGCTGGGTCCGTCCTGAAGCCCACAGTTCAAGTAATATTTGGATAAGTTGGAGAAGGTTCAGGGAGATTCATGAAAATGATACCTGCCCTATAGTGATAGACTCAAGGTGCTTGATCTATTTATCTTAAAGAGAAGATTAAGGGGCAACTCACTCGGAGTCCATAGCTATGTACATGGGAAACAAATTATTAACAATGACCTCTTCAGTCTAGCAGAGAAGGTCTCTAACAGGATCCAAAAGCTGGAAGTTGAAGTTAGACAAATTCAGACTGGAAATAAGGGTGTAAATGTTTAACCAGGGAGTGTAATTAAGCATTGGAACAATTTACCAAAGGTCATGGTGGATTCTCCATCCTGACAGTTTAAGTCAAGACTGGATGTTTGCTAAAAGCTCTGCTCTAGGGATTGGTTTGCAGCAGTTCCCTGGCCTGGGTTAGACAGGAGGTCACATGAGATGACGGCAATTGGGCCTTTCTGGCCTTGAAATCTATGAAAGAAGAGTTGAATTTGTGTGTGGGGCGGGCAGCATAGGAGACGTGAAGTGTGGATGGCATTTTGCTGTGTAGGGCGCAAGGCACTGGCTAGAACCTGCCAAAACTGAGCCACATCGATGCCTAAGCCCAAAAAGATAATAGGAAGCCCTAGTGATGAGAACATGCACACGCAGCAACCAACCAACATGTGGAAGGAGGTTTCCCCCACCTCACGGCAGGATGCAGAGCCGAGGCCAGCTCAAGACCCAAGGACGAGAGGCCAGGAAGGGATAGGAGGGGGTTTTTGAGAGACACCATGTGCTCACTTGAGACTGGAACAGGACAGACAGAGCCTGAAATGGAGGCCAGCTTGGCTGTTGATGGCACTGGCTTGGCCAGATGGACAGTGTCTTAACCTTATTCTCTCAGCTGCCCTAAGAACCTCCCCAGACTGGTTCAAGGTCATTAATAAACCCTGCTCTATGTGGAAAAAGGCTGCCTTGTGTCACTGCACACACGGCCGGGGTCCATTAGTCCCCTGAAGAGTGTGAAAGTCTCTGAGCAGGGATCTGGCTCAGAGGGATGTGCTAGGTAGAACAGGGGGGATGGAGCCCAGTGCTCCCTCTCTGAAGCAGTGAGGCTGCATGGCCTGCCTAGGAGGAAGAGTGGGACCCCATGGAGGGCAGGGGGGGGCTGGCACAACTGAAGGGCTCCTATAAGGCAATCTCAAAGGTGGAGTGCAGCACCCATCCCATGGATCTGTTACACCTTCTCCTGGACAGAGCCATGAGATGGTGTTGGCTGTGCTGGGCCAATCCCAGCACTGGATGCAGTAACCAGTGGTGTCTCTCCCCCACCCACATGCACACAGCTGCTCCTACTCGCTATCTCCACTTGTACACCAAGGACTGCACTCGCCCTCAGCCACCAGGACTCCTGGGGGCTAGTCAGGGTCCCAGTTTGCCAAGGACAAGCCCTACCCTTCAGCATGACCTGCGGCTCCATTCCCAGCCACAGGAGCTGGCACTGAGCAGATGGAAGGGACCAGGATCCTGGTCTGATGTGTCCCTGCCACCTTTGGGGATGTCTACACTGTGTTTTAAACGTGCAGCAGATAGTGAGCCCAGCTCGCAACCCTGAGCTTGTGCTGTAGCTCTGAAAACAGCTGTGTCCAGCGTGCAGGGTTCGAGGCCTGAAGCCTGGGGCAGGGGATGGTTCTGAAGCTCAAGCCCAAGCCACAACATCTACAGGGCCCTTAGCACTGTAGGGCGAGCCCAAGTCTGGACCCAGGCTCTGAGGCTCACTACCACAAGGTTTTAAGAGTGTAGAGGTCTCCTCTGTACTGCCTTTTGCCAGCAGCCATCCCTCATAAAGCTGCTGAACACCAGGGGGGCTGAGCTCAGCTCCCAGAGGGCCACCCTGTAGAGGCCTCCCCCTTGACAAGTCCACTGCTGAGCTGGCCGATCTTTAATCCTTTGCTGAGTGCTGTGGTGCCCTGCTCCCGCCATCACCTTGTCTGGAGCATGGAGCACAGCTCAGGGTGCTGCAGCAGCAGCATAACAGAGGGGAATGGCCCAGTGGGGAGCTCCCAGGGGGACAGGATGAGCCAAGTCCAGCCAGCCGCTCCTTGGGGGCAGGGGGGACCAGTTGACAAGATGCTGTCCTGCTCGAGAACACCCTCCTCTAGTGGAGAGGGGGTAGACATGGGCTAGAGAGGCTTGTCAAGGAGGGTACCGCGTGCTGGGGGGCGCAGGGCACTCAGGTGTGCTGCTTTCCTAGCCCAGGCCAGCCAGCAGTGGGCCGAGGGCTAGGTGCTGGGGTAAGGGGACCCTGCCGGGCAGGCCAACACCAACATGCCCTTCTGTCTCTCTTCGCCCCCAGGTGGAGGATGTTTTCACCATCCCCCTGTCTCACCTGCTGCAGGCCCAGAACCACGGTTACACCCACTTCTGCCACCAGGGCCGCTACAGCTACACGCTGCCCCGTCTTCCTCACCGGCCGCTACCGGGTGTGGGGGCTGACAGCCATCATCACGGACCCTCACGTTGGAGCTGGCTGGCACCCAGCGCCTACCGCCGGAGAACACACCCACCCAGCCCCCGCTGAGTCTCCAGCCCGCCTGCGCTATGGCCTGCCCTGGCCCTGCAGCATGGACACAGCCAGCTGGCCGAGGTCTCCCTGAAGGCAGAAGAGAGTCAGCGGGACAGCCTGGGCGAGTGTCCCCCCTCCTCACGGGCAGGAAGAAGAAGGGGGCATGCTGGGCGTGCCCCTCCCAGAGACATGGGACAGAACTGAAGGGGTGACCCAGGAGGGAATCCAACCCATGATAACACTGGGGGGAGGTTCCATGGTGGCGGGAGGGGGGATGCTGATGAGACCTGCATGAGCCGTGATGCTGGCGCCTGCTGTATTCCATGTGGGGCCCAAGCATAAACAAATCTCCCTGAGCTCAGTGTGCATCTGTGCTGGGGTGGAGGGGGGCACCCAGGGCCGGTGCTGCCCCCTGCTGGGCCTCAGGAGACACCAACAGGAACTCATGACATACCCTTCACCCCACCCCTGCCAGCAATGGGGGCTGGAGCCAGCAAAGAGTAGGGGAACCCCTGGTGCCCCAGCCGGCCCCCTCCCACCCACATGTGGGCCCCAGCCAGGCCCCCTGGGGCCAGTCCTCACTTCGCCCACCAGACACTGTGGATGACCCGCCCACACCCACCGCATGCACTCCCCCACACCCACTGCCCCCACGTCTTCCCCCCCAACACACACACTTGCAGTGCCACTCCCCAGCCACCACTCTGCCCTCCCCCCCACACTGCAACCTGTTCATTAGGGTTCGGTTTGGATTGAAGTGAGGTCAGAAACAGCCCAATCCCGTGGGATCCGGTCAGGCTGACCACCACCTGCTGCCCTTGGGGTTGGCACAGCAGCAGCCGCACCTCGCCGCTGCACACCCAGACAGGAACGGGACACGGCTGCTGCCTCCCCGAGCTCCTAGACAGGAGGCAGCGTTGACAGATCACATACAGAGGGTCTGGGGACAGGAAGCCCCAGGACAAGGAGGCAGCAGCAGCTGGCTCAGGCTTGGGGAAGTGTCGGGTTGGGCTTTCAAATGAGACCCAAGCAGAGCTCAACTGGTACTGGATCACCCCAAGAACAGCCAGAGCGCTACAGCTGTAAGGGAACCCAGCCCGCCGTTCTCCTGGCAGGGAGGGGGCGGCCGTGCGAGGGACAGCAGCTTGTGGCTGGCACCCAGCTGCTCCCTGGCGTTACACAGATGAGTGTTCATCCAGGAAGGAGATACCAGCTGCCACCACAGCACATTTATTGGGGAGCTCACCCAGCAGGGGAGGGTGAGGAGACAGCACAGCCAGGGGGTCTCCCCCTCATGCAAGAGGAAACCCCAATATACACACAGGTAAGTCACCCACCCCGCAGCCAGAGAAACCCATCAACACCCAGAGTCACCAAGGGCTGCCCTCATCAGATCCCAGCTACTGTGTCAAGTGCTCAGCCCCTCCCACACATTGTCGTGGGGGAGGGGCACTGACTACGCATGGAGAGGTGGGATCCGGCCCCTTCCATCACCCAGCCCTCACACGGACGCTTGCCGAGCCTGGGTCTCCTCGTGACACCGCATCCGCTCCTCCAACTCTGGGCGGAAGTGACGGATCAACCCCTGCAAGCAAAGAATGAGTGCGCAGGGCTGGCAAGGTAGTGCCGCACCCCATCCTGCATCTGCCACCCACCCCTCATCACACACAGAGCAGCCCCTGAGATGTACCGCCATCTGCAGGAGCTCCCCCACCCCCAACACTACCCTTTTGCCAGGCTAGTTTATGAGCACACCCACCATCTACCCACACATCCCTCCCCTCTGCCAGGACACCTCCCACTTCGGTGCCCAGCCACCCGCTACCTGCACAGGCCACGCGGCCCCATCGCCCAGGGCGCAGATGGTATGACCCTCAATCTGCTTGCTGATCTCCCAGAGCGCATCGATCTCGGCTGCCTGCGCGTTGCCTTGCACAAACCGCCACATCACCTTGTTCATCCAATCCACACCTGGGGGGGTAGGGAGGGCAGGCGCCACAGCCAATCACAGCCCGCACACTGGGGAGAGAGGCTGCATCCACAGAGCCACCTTCCCCTGATCCCACTCACAGGCCCTGACTGCTGGGCATCATCCCCACAGCATGGAGCCTGCCAGTCCAGCATCCTCACCCCCAATTCCACCCATGGTCCCAGCTAGTTGGACGTCCTCCCTCCTCCACCCTACCCCCAGTGACCCCAGCCCGCCCGGCATCCTCCCCGCCACCCCCGGTGACCTCAGCCAGCCTGCCCGCCCCCACCCAGTGACCCCAGCCAGCCTGCCTGCCCGGCATCCTCCTCCCCCACCAGTGGGCAGTCTGGCATATCTCCCCCAGCCGTACCCAGATCAGCAGCAGCCCAGCTCCCAGCACTCACCCTCCCTGCAGGGGGTGCACTGCCCACAGCTTTCGTGCTTGTAGAACTCGATGAGGCGGGCGATGGCTCGGACAATGTCTGTCTGAGGGAGGAGGAGAGGGTGAGTGCCATGCTGCAGGAGCTAGGCCGGCTGACGGGGGGGGGGGGGGGGGTGCCACAGGGTCCGGGCAGGCCAGGGGCCTTACCGATTTGTCCATGACGATGACAGCCGCTGTGCCGAGCCCGGTCTGCGCCTGCACCAGCCCATCGAAGTCCATGGGCACCGTCTCACACACTGACTTGGGGATGAGGGGGGTGGAAGAGCCTCCTGGGATCACTGCCAAGAGGTTGTCCCAGCCCCCGCGCACACCTCCTGCAGAGGGGGCAGGGTTAGGCCTAGGCACTACCCCTCTCCATGGCAAACCAGATCCATGATGCCCAGTGCTGTCCCCATCCCCATAAGCCTCCCCTTAGTGTGACCTGCTACTCCAGACTCTGGGTGGAAGCGACGGATCAGCCCCTCTGACTGGCCACAAGCAGGGTTAGCAGGCCACCACCTGTCCCCTCAGCCTTACTTTTGTAGGGTGAGCCCCCCCCAGCCGCAACTGCTGGACCTAGACCTGGGGACAGCCCTGAGACGAAGTGGCCCAAGAGGGGAAGTGGGGGAGGAGGGGGGCGTCCAGCCCTGTTGCTCACCCAGCAGTCAGGGGAGGGACAGGGTTTGGCATCTCACCCGCATGCTTCTCGATCAGCTCCTTGAGCGGCACGACATCTCCTCCTCCACGGTGCAGGGTGTGTTCACGTGCCCGGAGATGTTGAAGAGCTTGGTGCCCGAGTTGCGTTCACGCCCGAAGCTGGCAAACCAGGCTCCCCCGCGCCGGCAGATGGTGGGCGCCACAGCCACCGTCTCCACATTGGCCACGGTAGTGGGGCAGCCAAACACGCCTGGGAAGGAGAGGGCAGTGATGTGGACACAGAGCAGGCTGAGGGTCCTGGTGCCCCCAAAATAGTGTGAACCCCCCAGCCACACAAGCAGCAGGGCAGGGCTACCCAGCTAGAACACTCCATCCCTCAGTCCCAAGAAGGCAAGCGAACCCCCACTAAGGCATCCCCCATCTGCCCGCCACATCACAGTTCCCCAGTGGGTCATACCAACATCAGCCGGGAAGGGCGGTTTGAGGCGTGGCTTGCCCTGCTTGCCCTCGATGGATTCGATCAGTGCTGTCTCCTCCCCACAGATGTAGGCCCCGGCGCCCCTCACCACAAACACGTCGAAGTCATAGCCTGAGCTGCAGGCGTCTTTGCCCAGCAGACCGGCCTCATAGGCCTCACGGATCGCCACCTGCAGGGAGACAGGTCAGCACAGCTGCTCCCCTGGCCCTGCCGCTCCACACCTGCCTGGCCTGGCTCACTGCCCTGCCCTCTGTGCCTGCAGAGAGACCGGTCAGAGCAGCTGCCCTGCCCTCTGTGCCACATGGGGAAATGGCAGCTGCTGCCCCCACTCCCCAGGCTCTGTGGGTCAGTGCACCTTCTCCCCCTATAGCTCCTGCTTACCTGAAGGTTGGAGGCTTCATTGTAGAATTCCCCACGGATGTAAATGTAGGCAGCCCGGGCCCCCATGGAGCGCCCTGCCACCAGGCAGCCCTCCACCAGCTTGTGTGGGTCATGGCGCATGATCTCACGGTCCTTACAGGTGCCTGGCTCCCCTTCATCCGCGTTCACCACCAGGTACTTGGGCCTAGAACACAGACCCGATTGGACCGACCACAGCAGCCCTCCCTGTGTGAGCTACCAGCCCATGGCAGACCCAGCTCCACCCCCTTGCTGCCAGCGAGGAAACCCGTTTGGCCAGCATGGCCAGCTGTCCCACCCCAAGGAGCCAGTGGGGCCCAGACACACTGCAGCTCAGCAGCCCTATGGCTTCCAATGGGACTGCCCCCAGAGTGGAGGTATTCTGGGAATGTTTGTTAGTACGGAGGGGGCTTGCAGCCAGGATGTCTGGGTTCTAGACAGGCATCAGCACTGCCCACCCCCCAAGCCTACCCGACAGGGATGTGTCAGACTCAGAGAAGGAGCTGTATCGCCCTGAGCCATTGTCCACCCCATGCTGTAAAGGGCCCAACAGTAGCAGCCCTGCCCCCCTCACCTGCCATCTGAAGGCTTGTTCATGAAGCTCCATTTGAGACCTGTGGGGAAGCCAGCCCCACCCCGACCTCGCAGGCCAGATCTTGATCTCGTTCAAGATCCAGTCGACCCCCTTCAGCAAGATCTCCTTGGTTTTGTACCAGTCACCCCGGCTCAGAGCCCCCTTCAGCCTGGACAAGAGAGAAGGCAAACAGCTGGTTACGTTATGGGGATCAGCAGTACCAAGCCTGGAGCACAAACCAAGCAGATACAAGGAACAAAGAGTCCTGTGGCACCTTATAGACCAACAGACGTATTGGAGCATGAATGTCGTGGGTGAATACCCACTTCGTCAGATACAGGCTCTTTTACCTCCATGGGCACCAGCTCCGGCCCAGCCCCAGGATAGGGAAGGGGGACTGGCAGACTCAGGGTTGGGGAATGGAATGCAGGACCTTTCCCATCCAGGGGGCACGACTCCAATCTGATTCTAGGGTGGGGGAACCGGTGGCTCAGTGGGTGGGGAATGTGCAGGGTTTTTCACCTCTAGGAAGTGCCAGCTCCAGTCCAGCCCGGGCAGGAGAAGGGGACCCAGCAGGCTCAGCGGGATGGGGAATGGGACCTTTCATCTTTGGGGGGCACTGCCTCTGATTCAGCTCCCTTCCTTGGGGAGGCAAGGAATTGGACATGGGGCTTTTCCTCTCCGGAGGGTGCCAGCACCATCCAGCCCCAGGGCTGCCGGGGTGGGACTGGAACATGGGATCCTCCAACCCATCCCTGGGATGCCAGTACCCACTGGTCCACACTTCAGATGCAACCAGGTAGAAGTACAGGGCAGTATCGAATAGTCCAGGAGTGAGGAGTCACATAGGCTGTGCAGCTTGGATCTCACCTCCAGTCATGGCGTCCATAGAGATTTGTGAAGATCCGGTCCTCGTCCTTCAAAGAGCCAAACTGGGTTTCTTAGGCGCTGTCTACAGAAGACACATTGCCAAGGTGAGTTGGTACCAGCCCACAGCAAACAGCACGCTCCTCCTGTGCAGACATTAACCTGGGACTATACCCCTCTCCCACACTCCCCAGCATTACCCCAATCGAGATGACCAGATGTCCTGATTTTATAGGGCCAGTCCCAAATTTTTGGGTCTTTTTTTTTTTATATAGGCTCCTATTACCGCCCCCCCCCCAAATCCCTGTCCTGATTTTTCACACTTGCTGTCTGGTCACCGTACCCCAATCCTACCCAGAGCAGCCCTGGCACCCAGTGGTGGCACAGGAGGGACAATGTAGCGGGGGATAGCTCAGTGGTTTGAGCATTGGCCTGCTAAACCCTTAAATCCTTGAGGGGGCCATTTAGGGAACTGGGGCAAAAATCTGTCTGGGGATCGGCCCTGCTCTGAGCAGGGGGCTGGACTAGATACCTCCTGAGGTCCTTCCCACCCTGATGTTCTATAATTTTTGTAATGAGCGACAGTGTGCCTAGTGGCTAGAGCACTGGCTGGGACTTGGGAGACGTGGGTTCTAGTCCAGACTCTGCCACTGCCGGTGGGGGGCAGGCTCGGGATGGGGCCGCGGGTGCAGGGGCGGGGCCGGCGTCACTCGGCTCCAGAGTCATCGCCGGGGGGGGGCGGGGAGAGGAAGGCCCCCCCCCCCCCACTCACCGAGCCGGCGGCGGCGGAGAAGCGGCGCAGGAAGCGGGGCTCAGCAGCTGCCGCGTGGCCATGGCGGGCGGCGCCCGGGATCGGGTCTGTCCGGGCCGCGCACTCCGACCCGTCACCTTCACCCAGCCCGGGGTGAGGGGGGAGGTGGCGTCGCGCGCAAATAACGTCACGTCGCCGGGACCCACTTCCGGCGCGTCGGACGTGACGTCACGTCCCGGAAGCGAGGACCCCAGCGTGGAGCCTGCTGGGAGACGTAGTCCGGGGGCCCGGCTGGGGCAGCCCAATAAGTCGCGCCCAGAACATTGACACGCGCTGGCCGCGCGCTCTCGCCTCTCCTGCGGTCGCTCATTGGCCAGGGCGCTCTGCCCCTGCAGCCCGCGCTCTGGTTGGTTAGTTTCCGCCCAGCGCCCGGGGACCAGGGTCGCACGGCCACGTGGTGCCTGGGCCACTTGCCAAACTGACGCCCGGGGGGGGGGGGTTATGTCAGCTAGAACCTCATCCAGTTTGTGAAAACTCACCACGGACCTGACAGTTTTTCACCACTGACACTTGTGTCCGTGCACGGACGCGGTGCTGAGCCCTGCGGGGAAGAGGGTGTTCACCTAGGGTGGCGTGGCCAGACAGCAAGTGTGAAAAATCAGGAGGGGGGGGTAATAGGAGCCCATCTAAGAAAAAGACCCCAAAATGGCACTGTCCCTATAAAATCAGGACATCTGGTCCCTATGTTCACCTGACCAGAGCTCGGCGCTGCCGGGAGCAAAGAAAGTAGATTTAAAAAGAAAAATCCATCAGCCAGACCCCCCCCCCCACCCCCCACTTCCAGGGTTTGATTTCTGAAAACAGCTGGGTAGCTAACCACTGGCCAAGCCAGGGAAGGAGTAAAGGGGAACTGAAATCAAGCTAGTTCAACCTTTGATCCATCCTGTAGTAAGGGCTTCATTCCTGGAGGCACGGTGCCCCCACATCCCATTGGGGCACATGGCCCTGTCTCATCCCACCCCACCTTCCATCTGTCCCGCTCTCCTTGCTGGCTAAACTGCCTCACCAACCCTGCCCACTTCATTAGCCATCTTTCCCTGAATCACAGGGTGTGCTCCTACTATGGAGCGGCAAGAAAGACACATTTGGGTAAAAACAAGCCCTGGCTATGTGCTGCTCACTCCAAAGTATGCCTGGCTTTAGCAAAGTATTTAATTAGTCTCCACAAACTTGCTTTCCTCACCTACAGATTATAGTGATCTCAGCCTGAAGCCCTGGAATGTGATTCCTTCCGAGGATGTCCTCAGTTGAGATGTAATGACATTCTGTTGCACACCAAGTCAATGTGGAATGGATTTTATTAACACTATTGAGCTGCTTGTGAATGATTTTGTCACTATAGATATTGGAGACTTCTTTCTCTGACTATCACTGTAATTGGCAGTGGAAGCTGCTAGATTTGTCACTGGTCACTTTGACACTTATTTTCTCGCTAAGGAAACCAAAAAGTCATTAAGTCTAGTGACAAGTTTGCTAAATTGGCAACACCGCTAGCAAGGGCATTTTTGCCTCTGAGACAGAGCATCTGCAGCCAGGATAAAGATGATCCTTGTGCTACCCTAGTGTTGGTTGGTGTCAGGGTCGGTGCTACGCCCCAGCTTTTAAATGGTCCCTTGGAGAAGCCTCTTCAATGTACCAGCCCCTCAACTGGTCCCACTCTCAGGAGTGCCATTTAAGGAGGGCACCTGCCCCCCCTGCATGGACAGAGATTGGGGTCCCCCCCAACTGGATACATTGCAGAGGTGATGCATGGGGGGTAGAAGGATGACATCCAGATTTCTGCCTTCCATTTGGCCCTGCTCCCTCCCCAAGCCGTGCAGGGCGGCCCTGTGCCCTGCTAGAGGGTTCGGGATGGCGCAGAGAAATGTTGGGTGCAAGGGGTGCAGTGATGCCAGGGCCTCTGTCTGCCCCAGTCAGTTTCCCCACGTGGGCTGATTAACAGCCGCTGTGCTTTACAGGCTCAGGTAGGCGTAGTTCTCAGTGTTCATGAACCACTGGGACTGGTGGCCAAGGTGACCACATAGGATGGCGTGGCCTGGACTGGTGTGTACATAACGACATGGAGCAGAGCGCTCCCACTGTGCCATCTATGGACTGACACCTCACCCTGTAGCCACCCCCTTGGACACACACCTCCCTGCCCCCTGGGTCACCCCACTCCTGCCACACAGCCCCTAGCTACCCCTTCCCTGCACCCTGAGTGGTTTTTAAACTTTTTGAGCTAAGTCCCCCCTTTGAGTTATAATTTGTGGCTGTGTTCCCCCTATTATCTGCCAAAAACCTAGAGTTTTCAGGTGTCTAAGTAGCCCCTGGAATCATGGTTAAAGTTACCCATGCACACCAAAATCTGAAGTGGTGCCCCTACCCGCTATTACTGCAGGGCCGGCCACGTGGCCTCCCCACCTTCGAGATAGAGCCTTTGGACTCCAGCCATCCTGCTTCAACCCATGAGCTCTGCTCAGCGTTTCCCACTGAGCCAGACTCCAGAGAGAGACCTGGCCACTCTTCAGAGGCTCCGACACCCCAGCCAATGTTTGCAGTGTTTCCTGGCAGTGTTTGAAATCCTTATGGCAGCAGAGAGAAGTGAAGGTGGATACACCCATCTGGCCAGGCCATGGCTTCACCAGCCAAGCTGAAATGGACTCCCAACTCAAGCTCTGTCATGGTCTCTGCCCCTTTGTTAGTCCCAGTTAGGAGCAGGCCAGCCTCTCCCCAAAGCCCATGCTTGTCACCTCTCAGGGCTTGTACACACTACCACTTATGTCGGTATAACTTATGTCTCTCGGGGTGTGAGTAAGCCACCCTCCCAAGCAACGTAAGGCACACGACCTAAGTGCCCATGTGCACAGCGCTATGTCCTGGGAGAGCTTCTCCCGCTGCCAGAACTACTACCCTCATGGAGCCGGAGTTGTTATGCTGACGGGAGAATTCTCTCCCATTGGCACAGATTATCTTCACCAGAAGCACTACACCAGGGGAGCTGCATTGGTGCAGCTGTGCCGATATTGCTCTTCTAGTATAGACTGGCCCTCTGTCCTTTGTTCTCCAGCTGGTCTTTGCTCAGTGTGTCAATGTTCTGGTCACTGGGGCTTCCCATTGTCTCCTTCAGATTCTTCTTTAATATGGGTTGGCTTCAGCCAGTTCCTTAATGACCCTATTCAAAAGAAACCTGATGAGGTTCAGCAAGGACAAGTGCAGAGTCCTGCACTTAGGAGGGAAGAATCCCACGCACTGTTACAGACTAGGGACTGAATGGCTAGGAAGCATTTCTGCAGAAAAGGACCTAGGGTTACAGTGGACGAGAAGCTGGATATGAGTCAACAGTGTGTCCTTGTTGCCAAGAAGGCTAACGGCATTTTGGGCTGTATAAGCAGGAGCATTGCCAAATCGAGGGACATGATCATTCCCCTCTATTTGGCATAGGTGAGGCCTCATCTGGAGTACTGTGTCCAGTTTTGGACCCCACACTACAAGAAAGATGTGGAAAAATTGGAAAGAGTCCAGCAGAGGGCAACAAAAATGATTAGGGGGCTGGAGCACGTGACTTATGAAGAAAGGCTGAGGGAACTGGGATTGTTTAGTCTGCAGAAGAGAAGAATGAGGGGGGATTTGATAGCTGCTTTCAACTACCTGAAAGGGGGTTTCAAAGAGGATGGATCTAGACTGTTCTCAGTGGTAGCAGATGACAGAACAAGGTGCAATGGTCTCAAGTTGCAGTGGGGGAGGTTTAGGCTGGATATTAGGAGAAAATTTTCACTAGAAGGGTGGTGAAGCACTGGAATGGGTTACCTAGGGAGGTGGTGGAATCTCCATCCTTAGAGGTTTTTAAGGTCAGCTTGACAAAGCCCTGGCTGGGATTTAGTTGGCGTTGGTCCTGCTTTGAGCAGGGGATTGGACTAGATGACCTCCTGAGGTCCCTTCCAACCCTGATATTCTATGATTGGGGCCCAGACACCTCAGGACACACATACCTCGTGTCTCCTGCTCCCATTTGCCTCCACTGGGTAGCTGTGCAAAGTAGGGAGGGAAACTGAGGCTTGCGTAGGATTTATAAAAATATTCAGGAAATTTCCACGTTGTCACATCTCTTCCCCCTTTGAGACTGAAGTGAGCAGGGTCACTTTAACCAGTGACCTGTTATCCATAGCTGCTACTACACATTTCCCATCCCCCTCGCAGCTGTCCTACCAGGCTCTTTTTAGATTCTTACAGCAGTTTCTAATCAATGAAAACTTACAGTTTCCAATACACAGCTCAGAGCAATCTTACATCCCCTCCCTTAGGGCAGGTCTGTTCGATGACGCTGGCAGGGGGCAGTGGGGAGTTTTCATGCAGCTCTGTGCTCTTCTGCCCCCCAAAAACTTTGGGTTTGAAACTGAGATAGGATCCTGCCACTCCATCCTCACCCCATCATCTGCCAAGGAGTGAGGAGGGCCATGACCCCAGGTTCCTCCATATGTTGGTCGTCTTGGCTGCAGCCTGGGGTGTCCTGACCCCTAGGCTGGGATATGGAGTGACCCCTTGGGCATTTGGGGGATCAGTGTAGGTTTGTTCCCTTGCAAAGCTGGTCTTAGCCGACCCATGGCTCTGGGGCTCTGGTGTCCCAGGGTCTGGTGAGGCAGGGGGCTCCCCCAGGCTGGCAGCCCCCCTCTGGAGTTTGTAGTGGAGAGAGAGAGCCTAGAGCAGTGGGCCTGGTGCCAAATCCGAGGCCTGAACCAGAGGCTGTGAGCCAAAGTCAGGACACATTAACGCAGATGCTCACGAGCTCACTGTCCAGTACATGAACTTAGCAAACTTGTTGCTGGTGTACTAGGCACTAGATATTTAGGTAAATATATTCCAGCTAGTACAGATACATCCCAATCTAGTACAAGATAAGATGGTGTGAAAAATAACGAATAAGGGTGTTCTGTCCAAGATATGAGGAGCAAGGGGAGGTAACAAACATGTAAGGTGGTACGTAAGGTGTTTATCCCCAGTTGTTTATCTCAGTCTGTAATTGTTGGGGTCCCTGACCATAACCTTTTGTGTTGTCATGGAGACAGCAGAGATTCCCGCTGATGATGAGCTACTCCTTGCCACTGGGCACTCATGTGTTAATGTACCTGTAACCATGGAGCCAGGCCACTAAAACTGTGTCTTGAGGGCATAAACCTGGTTGGTGCCTTTGTCACTGAACCCTGCTGGTGGTCTTTCTTCATGAGTAACTGTCATAAACAGATAGTTAAGGGTTAATGTCTCTTTTACTTGTAAAGGATTAAGAAGCTCAGTAAAACCTGGCTGACACCTGACCAGAGGACCAATAGGGGGTCAAGATACTTTCAAATCTTGGTGGAGAGACGTCTTTGTTTGTGCTCTTTGTTTTGGGGGTTGTTCGCTCTTGGGACTAAGAGGGACCAGACGTCAATCCCGGCTCTCCAAATCTTTCTGAATCAGTCTCTCTGTTTCAAACTTGTAAGTAACAGCCAGGCAAGGCATGTTAGTCTTATTTTTGTTTTCTCAACTTGTAAATGTTCCTTTTTTTGCTGAGAGGATTTTACCTCTGTTCGCTTGTAACTTTGAACCTAAGGCTAGAGGGGTTCCTCTGGGCTATATGAATCTGATTACCCTGTAAGTATTTTCCATCCTGATTTTTACAAAGGTGATTTTTACTTTTCTTTCTTTCTTTAATTAAAAGCTTTGTTTTTAAGAATCTGATTGATTTTTCCTCGTTTTAAGATCCAAGGGGATTGGATCTGGACTCACCAGGGATTGGTGGGGGGAAAGGAGGGGCGATGGTTAATTTCTCCTTGTTTTAAGATCCAAGGGATTTGGATCTGTGTTCACCAGGGAATTGGTGAAGTCTCTCAAGGCAACTCAGAGAGGAGAAAATTTTGGGGGGACAGAGAGTGCTCCAGACACTGGAATTCTGGATGGTGGCCGTGTACCAGATCTAAGCTAGTAATTATAAGCTTAGAAGTGTCCATGCAGGTCCCCACTTCTGTACCCTAAAGTTCAGAGTGGGGAAAGAACCTGACAGTAACACTGAGATCTGCTGAACGAGCAGGCTGCCTGGTCTGCTGCTCGTACTATAACGTGGGAGCTCCAAGGCGAGATGCACAGGGCAGCCTGAACAGCAATCCTAAGGCAACAACATTCCAGCCTTTGACAATTTACAACAGCGCTGTGTCCCAATCCCAGAGCTGTGTGTATGCCAGGAACCCATTTTCCCTTTTGGGTCTAACCTGTTGCCATTGCCTCCAGGACAGAGGCATTATTTATTTAAATAAGTGATGAAGGTACCGTCAGAATTTTACCAGTAGCAGATCACCAACAGAGAGCTGCCTTAGCAGATGTACCCACAGAAATAGTAATTTTACAAGTGCAATTATCATTCTTTTCTCAGCCCTGGCTCCCACCTGTCAATAATGAACAATTAGCGAAGGGGGAGGGTAGGTGTGTAGCCAGATGTGTATATTTTTGTCATATTTGAATGAAAATGTCTATATTTAGAGAAAGCAGCGAAGAGTCCTGTGGCACCTTATAGACTAACAGACGTTTTGGAGCATGAGCTTTCATGGGTGAATACCCACTTCGTCAGATGCATGTAGTGGAAATCTCCAGGGGCAGGTATATATGCAGGCAAGCTAGAGATAATGAGGTACTTCAATCAGGGAGGATGAGGCCCTGTTCTAGCAGTTGAGGTGTGGAAAACCAAGGGAGGAGAAACTGGTTCTGTAATTGGCAAGCCATTCACAGTCTTTGTTTAATCCTGAGCTGATGGTGTCAAATTTGCAGATGAACTGAAGCTCAGCAGTTGTCTCTTTGAAGTCTGGTCCTGAAGTTTTTTTGCTGCAGGATGGCGACCTTAAGGTCTGCTATAGTGTGGCCAGGGAGGTTGAAGTGTTCTCCTACGGGTTTTTGTATATTGCCATTCCTAATATCTGATTTGTGTCCATTTATCCTTTTCTGTAGCAACTGTCCAGTTTGGCCGATGTTACATAGCTGAGGGGCATTGCTGGCATATGATGGCGTATATTACATGGTGGATGTATATTTAGAGACAATCTTCTTTTTCCCATATCTCCTTTATTTATCAAGCGATTTCGATAAAATCTGAAATGGAGTCAGTATTTTCTTTGTAGAGGGCCCTCATATTGTGGGCCCAACCTGTAGCTTAGTTAGTTATGTGTTAATCCGGCACTGCTTGGCCACAGCTGGAGAGTGCTGGGCGATGGAGCGGCACGGCCCCTGTGGAGTGGGCTGGGGCTGGGAGTGCTGATTGCAGCTCCTGTTTCATGGGCTGCCTCTGCATGGTGAGGGAGACTGGGGTGGGCATGGCAGGTCAGGGTCAGCCTGGTGCTGCGGCAGATAACAATCCAGGGCTCTGGGAACATATCCTGATAAGATATCCCTCCCCACCTCCTGGCCAGGCTGTGCTAATCCCCTTCCATCTCCCTCTGCCCGCCATGCTACTCTTCTACCGTCCCCCCCTAATCCTCCCCATCTCTTTTGCTGCTCTCCTCCAGAGCCTTGCTTCCTTGCTCCAGATTAACTAACTATCTGGCTGTGCTAACCCCCGTTAAATGGATTAAGAAGTGGCTAATGGAGGGAGCTCAAAGGAGTGGTCGATGGGGAATCACCGTCCAACAGGCGCTTATGCCGGGATCTGCGCTAGGCCTCACCCTACTTAACGTTTCCATCGATCCGGCAGCAAATATTAAACCTCAGCTGAGGAGCTGGGCAGCTGGCACCATTGGGGTGTGGGAAAGAGTGAGGCGGTTGGGGCAGTCAGACAATGCCATCGGAGCTCTGGTACGCTGGGCACATTCCAACAAAATGCATTTTAACACGGCCAGCTGCAAAGTCACCCATGCATAAGTAAGGCCTGCAGCCCTCACCTCCAGACTGGGGAGCTGGTCCTGGAGAGCAGGGAGTCTGCAGAGGATTTAGGGGTAGCATGAGTCTCAGACAAGGGCCCTCTCTCCGCCGCTCACTAGACTGCTGGGGGTGTGGTGGGAGCCTGCTGCTGGGTTTCCAGGTGTTTTAAGCCTCTGTCTCAGTCTGAGGGTCCCCAGGCCGACTCTCAGGGTGAAGACCCTCTGGCTAGCACCCCCTCCTGTCCAGGAGCCCAGCCCCTGGGCTCAGAACTGACCCTTCCTCCGCCATCCCCTAGCTTAAATCCCTCTCTCCTATAGGGTTGCCAAGTTTCTAATGGCACAAAACCGAACACCCTTGCCCCACCCCCTGCCCGGCCCCTTTCCCAAGGACCTGTTCATTCCCTCACCCCTTCTCTGAAGCCCTGCCCCCACTCACTCCAGCCCCTCTCCCTCTGTTGCTCACTGTCCCCCACCCACACTGGGCTGGGGCAGGGGGTTGGGGTGCAGGAGGGGGTGAGGCTCCCATTGGGGGTGAGGAGTTCAAGGTGCGGGAGGGGGCTCCAGGCTGGGGCCAAGGGATTTGGCGTGTGGGAGTGGGCTCAAGGCTGGGGCAGGGGGTTGGGGTGCAGGAAGGGGCGCAGGCTCCAGCTGGGGGTGTGAGCTCTGGGGTGCTGCTGGGGATGAGGGGTTTGGGGTGTGGGCCTCAGGAGGAAGTTTGGACACGTGAAGGAGTTCCGACTTGGGGCAGGGGGCTGGGGTGGGGGTCCAGGGTCTGGGAGGGAGTTAGGGTGTGGGAGGAGGTTCCAATCTGGGGCAGGGAGTTCGAGGTGTGGGCTCTGGCCTGGCAGCTCTCGTTCGGCAGCACCACCCTGCCTGCCCTGGCTCCGTGCTGCTGTCATAAACAGATAGCTAAGGGTTAATGTCTCTTTCACCTGAAACACCTGACCAGAGAACCAATCAGGAAACCGGATTTTTTCAACTTTGGGTGGAGGGAAGTGGGTGTCTGAGTCTTTTGTCTGCCTGCCTGCTTCTCTGAGCTTTGGAGAAGTACTTTCTACTTTCTAGTCTTCTGTTTCTAAGAGTAAGGACAAAGAGATCAGATAGTAAGTTATATGGTTTCTTTTCTTTGGTATTTGCATGAATATAAGTGCTGGAATGCTTTGATTTGTATTCTTTTTGAATAAGGCTGTTTATTCAATATTCTTTTAAGCAATTGACCCTGTGTTGTATCATCTTAATACAGAGAGAACATTTGTATTTTTTCTTTTTTTTTTATATAAAGTTTTCTTTTAAGACCTGTTGGAGTTTTTCTTTACTTCAGGGAAATTAAGTCTGTACTCACCAGGAATTGGTGGGAGGAAGAAATCAGGGGAAAGCTGTGTGTTGGATTGCTAGCCTGATTTTGCATTTCCTCTGGGTGAAGAGGAAAGTGCTTTTGTTCCAGGATTGGGAACGGAGAGGGGGACTCACTCTGCGTAGTTTCACAGAGCTTGTGTCTGTGTATCTCTCCAGGAGCACCTGGAGCGGGGAAGGGAATCAGGATTATTTCCCTTTGTTGTGAAACTCAAGGGATTTGGGTCTTGTGGTCCCCAGGGAAGGTTTTTCAGGGGGACCAGAGTGCCCCAAAACACTCTAATTTTTTGGGTGGTGGCAGCAGTACCAGGTCCAAGCTGGTAACTAAGCTTGGAGGTTTTCATGCTAACCCCCATATTTTGGACGCTAAGGTCCAGAATCTGGGAATAAAGGTTATAACATGGTGTAGCAGCGGCGGGATATAGACAGAATCCAGAAGCCAGTAGGAATATTATATTTTTCTTTTCTCTGCTAAGGGCTTTTTAGCAGAGAGAAACAGTTTGGTTTTAAAAGGGAACCAGAGAGAATTTTTTTTTCTGCTCTCTAGCAGTTTGTGGTTTGCATATTAAGCGAGAAGACTGTTAAGGGTCTTTTGTCATGCAATAGCCCTCCCATTAGGAGGCAAGTACCAGCACTTATATGCATGCAGATAAAGTGGTTTTTTCTGGTTTCCCTTAATTGAACATTAGCTAGAGAGAGAAAAGGAAAAAAAGCACTGTTGCTAGGCAGACTTCAGGAGGCAACAGAGAGCCTGCAGTTCAGAAGATAAACATCGGAGGGCACCCCAACACAAGAAAACAGGAACCATGACTTCTAAGGCAAGGATTGACGCCGAAGAACAAATCAAAGACGCTGAACACAGGCGACAGATGGAGATGAAAGAAAAGGAAGAAAGCCTCAAACTGGCAGCCTTCCAAAGAGAACAGGCAGCCCAAGAGGCAGCACACAAAAGAAAACTAGAGAAGAAGAGGTGGCCCACCGCCGAGAAATGGAAAAGCACCAAAAGAAATGGAAAAACAACAAAAAGAAATGGAAAAACAACAAAAAGAGAATGAAGAGAAGGAAAACAGAGAAAACATGAACTGGAGATGGCAAAAGCTGGGCTGCATGTGCCAGCCAACCCTAACAACCCGGCGCCAATTATTGCTCCCCAGCACAGGAAATTTCCCACCTACAAGGCAGGTGATGACACCGAGGCCTTCTTGAAAAATTTTGAAAGAGCCTGTCTTGGGTACAGCATCCCCGAAGCCCAGTACATGGTAGAATTAAGGCCACACCTCAGTGGACCTTTAGCAGAGGTGGCAGCTGAAATGCCCAAGCCGCAAATGAATGACTATAAACTTTTTCAAACCAAGGCCAGATACAGGATGGGGATAACCCCAGATCATGCCCGTCGGCGCTTCAGAACCCAAAAATGGAAACCAGAGGTGTCATTTCCCAAACACGCCTACTACATTGCAAAAAACTATGAGGCCTGGTTAACAGGAAACAACATTCAAACCTTGGAAGAAGTGAACCTTCTCATACAAATGGAGCAGTTCTTGGATGGTGTTCCTGAAGACATCACACGGTACATACAAGATAGAAATCCCAAAACTATCGCTGAGGCGGGGGAGATTGGAGCCAAATGGATGGAACTGGCAGAAAGCAAAAAAGCTACTGTCAAGGGAAACGATTACCCCAGGGGGCACACAGACCATAAACCCTACAACCGAGGACAGCCAAAGACCCTACATACCACCCAAGTAAAGCCACAGATACCCTACTCTTCAACCTCACCAGTCTCCAGTAACTCACCTCGGCCCAGTGACCCATCAGATGGAAGATGCTTTCAGTGTAATGAACTGGGACATATCAAGGCCAACTGTCCCAAGAACACCATGCAAGTGCAATTCATTACACCACCATCACCCCAAAGATCCCCAGGCCCAGATGCCTCTCAAATACCCTTGGAGCGAAGGGAAAATTTGAGAGTGGGCGGAAAGAAGGTTACTGCGTGGAGAGACACGGGGGCACAAGTGTCAGCTATCCACCAATCCTTCGTTGACCCCAAATTCATCAACCCAAAGGCCAAAGTTACAATTTACCCCTTCATGTCACAAGCTGTAGACTTGCCTACAGCTCAACTGCCTGTCCAGTACAAAGGCTGGTCAGGAATGTGGACTTTTGCAGTCTATGACAATTATCCTATCCCCATGCTACTGGGGGAAGACTTGGCCAACCAGGTGAGGCGGGCCAAGAGAGTGGGAATGGTTACCCGTAGCCAAACCAGGCAAGCTTCCAGACCCATTCCTGTTCCTGAGCCGTCCACAGAGGCCCCGTCTGTGTTACCAGAGACCCAGACAGAGGTAGTGGACCCGGATTCCATGCCTACCACTGAAACAGCCACAGCATCTCCAGTCCCAGGCCCGGAACTGGAACAGCAACCAGCACCAGCAAGTGCAACCACATCTTCAAACTCAACGCCAGAGGGCGCCAGCGAGCCAAAACTGGCAGAAGCACACGACAGCCATACCCAAAAGGCTCAGCCAGAGCCTGAAATACCCTCAGGTGCACCAGCGGAGAGCGGTTCACCAGCAACGGAAACAACCCCATCACCTACATCGCTTCCAGAGGGACCAAGCCCAAGTCCACAGTCTGAGGAAGAACTGGTGACCCCAGCCTCAAGGGAACAGTTCCAGGCTGAGCAGGAAGCAGATGACAGCCTTCAGAAAGCGTGGGCGGCGGCACGGAGCACCCCACCGCCTCTCAGCTCTTCTAATCGATCCCGGTTTGTTATAGACCAAGGACTTTTATACAAGGAAATTCTTTCTGGTGGACACGGGAGGAATGGCAGCCGCAAAACAGTGGTGGTCCCAACTAAGTACGGGAGAAGCTCTTAAGCTTAGCCCATGATCATCCCAATGGCCATGCTGGGGTGAACAGAACCAAGGACCGGTTGGGGAAGTCCTTCCACTGGGAGGGGATGGGCAAGGATGTTGCCAAGTATGTCCGGTCTTGTGAGGTATGCCAAAGAGTAGGTAAGCCTCAAGACCAGGTCAAGGCCCCTCTCCCGCCACTCCCCATAATTGAGGTCCCATTTCAGCAAGTAGCTGTGAATATTCTGGGCCCTTTCCCAAAAAAGACGCCCAGAGGAAAGCAGTACGTACTGACTTTAGTGGACTTTGCTACCCGATGGCCAGAAGCAGTAGCTCTAGGCAACACCAGGGCTAACACTGTGTGCCTGGCCCTAACAGACATCTTTGCCAGGGTAGGTTGGCCCTCCGACATCCTTACAGATTCAGGGTCTAATTTCCTGGCAGGGACCATGGAAAACTGTGGGAAACTCATGGGGTGAATCACTTGGTTGCCACCCCGTACCACCATCAAACCAATGGCCTGGTGGAAAGGTTCAATGGAACTTTGGGGGCCATGATAAGAAAATTCATCAACGAATTCTCCAATAATTGGGACCTAGTGTTGCAGCAGTTGCTGTTTGCCTACAGGGCTGTACCACATCCCAGTTTAGGGTTTTCACCATTTGAACTAGTGTATGGTCACGAGGTTAAGGGGCCATTACAGTTGGTGAAGCAGCAATGGGAGGGGTTTACGCCTTCTCCAGGAACTAACATTCTGGACTTTGTAAGCAACCTACAAAGCACCCTCCGACACTCTTTAGCCCTTGCTAAAGAAAACCTAAAGGATGCTCAAGAAGAGCAAAGGCCTGGTATGACAGACATGCCAGAGAACGTTCCTTCAAGGTAGGAGACCAGGTTATGGTCTTGAAGGCGCAACAGGCCCATAAGATGGAAGCATCATGGGAAGGGCCATTCACGGTCCAAGAGCGCCTGGGAGCTGTAAACTACCTCATAGCATTTCCCAATTCCTCACTAAAGCCTAAAGTGTACCATGTTAATTCTCTCAAGCCTTTCTATTCCAGAGACTTACAGGTTTGTCAGTTTACAGTCCAGGGAGATGATGCTGAGTGGCCTGACGGTGTCTACTACGACGGAAAAAAAAGACGGTGGCGTGGAAGAGGTGAACCTCTCAACCACCCTGGAACGTCTGCAGCGGCAACAAATCAAGGAGCTGTGCACTAGCTTCGCCCCATTGTCTCAGCCACCCCAGGACGGACTGAACGGGCATACCACTCCATTGATACAGGTAATGCTCACCCAATCAGAACCCCACCCTACCGGGTGTCTCCTCATGCCCAAGCTGCTATAGAACGGGAGATCCAGAACATGCTACAGATGGGTATAATCCGCCCATCTACCAGTGCCTGGGCATCTCCAGTGGTTCTGGTACCCAAACCAGATGGGGAAATACGCTTTTGCGTGGACTACCGTAAGCTAAATGCTGTAACTCGTCCGGACAACTATCCAATGCCACGTACTGATGAGCTATTGGAAAAGTTGGGACGTGCCCAGTTCATCTCTACCATAGACTTAACCAAGGGGTACTGGCAAGTACCGCTAGATGAACCTGCCAAGGAGAGGTCAGCATTCGTCACCCATACGGGGGTGTATGAATTCAATGTCCTTCCTTTCGGCCTTCGAAATGCACCCGCCACCTTCCAGAGGCTGGTAGATGGTCTACTAGCTGGACTGGGAGAATTTGCAGTTGCCTACCTCGATAATGTGGCCATTTTTTCAGACTCCTGGCCCGAACACCTACTCCACCTGAAAAAGGTCTTTGAGCGCATCAGGCAGGCAGGACTAACTGTTAAGGCCAAAAAGTGTCAAATAGGCCAAAACAGAGTGACTTACCTGGGGCACCAGGTGGGTCGAGGAACCATAAACCCCCTACAGGCCAAGGTGGATGCTATCCAAAAGTGGCCTGTCCCAAGGTCAAAGAAACAGGTCCAATCCTTCTTAGGCTTGGCCGGATACTACAGGCGATTTGTACCACACTACAGCCAAATCGCTGCCCCATTAACCGACCTAACCAAAAAGACCCAGCCAAATGCCGTTAAGTGGACTAATGAGTGTCAAGAGGCCTTTACCCAGCTTAAGGCGATGCTCATGTCTGACCCTGTGCTCAGGGCCCCGGATTTTGACAAGCCATTCCTAGTAACCACAGATGCATCTGAGCGTGGTATAGGAGCAGTGCTCATGCAGGAAGCAACAGATCACAACTTCCATCCTGTCGTGTTTCTTAGCAAGAAACTGTCTGAGAGGGAAAGTCACTGGTCAGTCAGTGAAAAGGAATGCTATGCCATTGTGTACGCCCTGGAAAAGCTACGCCCATATGTTTGGGGACGGCGGTTCCAACTACAAACTGACCATGCTGCACTAAAGTGGCTTCATACTGCCAAGGGGAACAACAAGAAACTTCTTCGGTGGAGTTTAGCTCTCCAAGATTTTGATTTTGAAATTCAACACATCACAGGAGCTTCTAACAAAGTTGCTGATGCACTCTCCCGTGAGAGTTTCCCAGAATCCAGTAGTTAAAAAGTGTTCTTAAAATGTAAAAGTCTGTTAGTTATATACTTAGTAGTATATGTAAAGGTGCATGTGTTGTATTAATCTGTTTATTTTCAAGTTCTAGAAGGAAATTGCCGCCCGTGAGCTTCCCCACTGTCTGCAATTTGGGGGGCGTGTCATAAACAGATAGCTAAGGGTTAATGTCTCTTTCACCTGAAACACCTGACCAGAGAACCAATCAGGAAACCGGATTTTTTCAACTTTGGGTGGAGGGAAGTGGGTGTCTGAGTCTTTTGTCTGCCTGCCTGCTTCTCTGAGCTTTGGAGAAGTACTTTCTACTTTCTAGTCTTCTGTTTCTAAGAGTAAGGACAAAGAGATCAGATAGTAAGTTATATGGTTTCTTTTCTTTGGTATTTGCATGAATATAAGTGCTGGAATGCTTTGATTTGTATTCTTTTTGAATAAGGCTGTTTATTCAATATTCTTTTAAGCAATTGACCCTGTGTTGTATCATCTTAATACAGAGAGAACATTTGTATTTTTTCTTTTTTTTTTATATAAAGTTTTCTTTTAAGACCTGTTGGAGTTTTTCTTTACTTCAGGGAAATTAAGTCTGTACTCACCAGGGAATTGGTGGGAGGAAGAAATCAGGGGAAAGCTGTGTGTTGGATTGCTAGCCTGATTTTGCATTTCCTCTGGGTGAAGAGGAAAGTGCTTTTGTTCCAGGATTGGGAACGGAGAGGGGGACTCACTCTGCGTAGTTTCACAGAGCTTGTGTCTGTGTATCTCTCCAGGAGCACCTGGAGCGGGGAAGGGAATCAGGATTATTTCCCTTTGTTGTGAAACTCAAGGGATTTGGGTCTTGTGGTCCCCAGGGAAGGTTTTTCAGGGGGACCAGAGTGCCCCAAAACACTCTAATTTTTTGGGTGGTGGCAGCAGTACCAGGTCCAAGCTGGTAACTAAGCTTGGAGGTTTTCATGCTAACCCCCATATTTTGGACGCTAAGGTCCAGAATCTGGGAATAAGGTTTTAACAGCTGCTCCCTAAGTGGAGGTGCTGCCAGGTGGATCTGCACGGTGCGCACTGCCCATGACTGCAAGCATCGCCCCTGCAGCTCCCATTGGCCAATGAGAGCTATGGGGGTGGCTCTCAGGGTGGGGGCAGCACGTGAAGCTTCCCTGATCACCCTTGGGCCTAGGGGTCAGATGTGCTGTCAGCTTCCCGGAGCTGCGCTCAAGCCAGGGCAAGCAGGGAGCCTGCCTTAGCCCTGCTGCACCACTCACCAGACTTTTTACAGCCCAATCAGCAGTGCCGACTGGAGCTGCCAGGGTCCCTTTTCAACTGGGCATTCGGGTTGAAAACCGGAGGCCTGGCAACCCTACTCTCCCAGCACTCCACTGAAGGGGTGAGCTGGCTGGGTTCCCAGAGGCCTACGGTATGTGAAACAGAGACACACACAGCCCCTTTGAGTCTCCCCCATGGCTGCCCTTTAACAGCACAATAGTCAGACCTATGCAAGGCAACAACTTTGCCAAGCATTTCCCTGCCTCAGCATCCTCCCTACTCGAGCACATTCCTGGGCTGGCATCAAAGTCCTCTGGGCCAGTCAGGCCCTTGTGCTTCACAACAGAGTTTATCTGCTGCCATTTGGCACATTCTACCCCAGCTCAGCTCTTCTCACGTGGCTGTCTGCTCTGCACCCTCCGTCCTGCCCAAGCTTCCTACATCTTGCCCCAGCTCCCCGGGGTCTGTTTAATGTACCCCCCCATCAACGCTTGAGTCTTTTTGGTAATTTCCCACTGCTCCCAGGGCAGCACAGCCAAGGAGGGAGGATGTGCTTTGTCCAGCAGCCCCCTTAGCCATTCCTGTTATGATCTGAGCGTTCTCCATTGTCCTGGGTTGGGATGCAGTTCTGCTAGTCAGTGGGGCACAGACAGGAGGGTATTTGTGCTTTCCATAGCAACAGCTTCCTACCATCACCTGTCCAGATGAGGCCTCAAAATCATCACAGGGCCAAACATCTTGTCGTCCGCTCCCGGTGCGATGCTGTGGCAAAAAGGGCTGGTGCAACCCTGGGCTATATAAACAGGGGAGTGGTGAGCAGGAGCAGGGCGTTGGATTTACCTCTGCATCCGGCACTGAGGAGACCCACACTGGGATGCTGGCGTCCAGTTCTGGGGGCCAGGTTTACAATGGATGTTGAAAAAAATTGGAGAGGGTGCAGAGAAGAGCCACCAAAATGATTCGAGGGCTGGAAAAAGTGCCTGACAGGGAGAGACCGACAGAGCTCAATCTGTCTAGCTTCTCAAAGCCGTGCCTGAGAGGTGGCTGGATAACAGGGTCGAAGTACCTTCAGGGAGGGAGAAGAACAGGTACAAAAGGTCTCTTTGATCTAGCAGAGCGAGACGGGGCAAGACCCAGCGGCTGGGAAATGGAGCCAGGCACATTCCAGTTAGAAAGGAGGCACAAATGTCTAATGGTGCAGGTGAGGAACCCCCATAGCAAACTCCTGAGGGCTGGAGAGGAGGCTCCATCGCTGCTGTCTTCAGAGCCAAACTGGAGCCTTTCGGGACACTGCTTTGGTCAAACACCAGGGACAGGGCTCAGTACAGGGGAAGCGAGTAAAAGTCCCCGTCCTGTGCCCTATGGGAGGTCAGACGGGGTGAGTCAATGGGCCCATCTGGCCTCCCCATCTCTCAGCCCCCTAGCACCCTTCCTGAGACCGGCATGGTCCCTGGGCCTCTCCTGCAGCAGCTCCTCCTTCCACCTTTTCCTACTGGAGTGAAGCTCCCCTGGCCTTGGGGTCCCCCTGGGGAGTCTCCTGGGTGGCATCCCCTCCCCCCATGGCAGGCTCCTGCAGCTGTTCCACGGCCATGGCAACCCCCTTCCATGTGGCTGTTGGAGACAGAAGAACACCATGCCTCTCAGATCCTTCTGGGCTGGCTGTGACCAAGGACCCACCCCCCTCAGGAAAGGGGAGGGGTCTGTGCCCTGAGCAGTGAGACAGAGCAGTGGGAACAGATGCCCAGGGAGGGGGATCCCAGCCCCATGGCACATCCACAATGACAATTCTCTCACCACACCGGGCGACAGGGCGCAGCGGGGCTGATGGGACCCCTGTCTGGGGAGGTGCCAGTCCTGCTATGGAAATTGCCCTCCCACCCCGAAATCAGACCTGCTCACATGGCAGTACTGACTGTGTGCCAGGGGAGCC
The DNA here is from genome assembly GCF_007399415.2 of Gopherus evgoodei. NCBI lineage: Eukaryota > Metazoa > Chordata > Testudines > Testudinidae > Gopherus > Gopherus evgoodei. The sequence continues at coordinate 151,680,448 of NC_044325.1, read as the reverse complement.
TGTCCCAGCGGGAGGCTCGGTTCGATGTGCTAAGGTCTGTCTATGCTTCACCAGCAACCCCAGCTCCCACTCATCCCCTCTCCTTGGCAGCCAGGCTGGATCAGACATGTCCAGGGGCAGCAGTGGGTGAAAGCAGGGAGACAAGCTGTGACAAAGGCGGAATTCTTTGTAATAGTTTTTTTATGAAGCCCAGGGCCAGCTCTAACTTTTTTGCCACCCCAAGCAAGAAAGAAGATGGCCACACCGCCCGAAGCCCTGCCCCCGCCCGAGCGCCGCGCTGCTCTCAGCCCCCACTCCCCCTGCGCCGTGCTGCTCTCAGCCCCCCCCAGCACCATGCCAAGCCCCCGCCCCCCTGAGCACCTCTTGCTGCCTGAAGCCCCACCCCCCAAATGCCGCCCCACCCGAAGCTCCGTCCCCCGAGCGCCGCACCGCTCAAGTGCCACCCCGCCCGAAGCCCCACGCCGCCAAAACAAAAAAAATCCTCCAGTGCTGTGCTCACGAACCAAAAAAAAACAAAAAAACAAACCCCAGAGCGCCGCCCTGGCCCAAGGTGCGGCCCCAAGCACATGCTTGGTCGGCTGGTGCCTGGAGCCGGCCCTGATGAAGCCTCGGTGTGCCTCAGTTTCCCCCATAGTTTGCATGTGGCTACCCACTGGGGGAAACAGGATGAAGTTTGCTCTCAGGGCAGGCTAAGAGACGTGGGGGAAAGGTCCCCTAGCTGTCTGAGTAGGGATCATTAAAGAAGGACCAGTGAGGCCGAGCCTTATCGGCAGAAAACGCAAGGTGACAATGGGAAATCCAGTCACCAGGGCACGGACACCTAGCAACCCGTGCCCCAGCAGGAGGATTTTGCCACTTCTCAGCAGGGAGGCGGAAGGGAGGACGGCGCTGGGAGGTGGGGGAGGAATGGTGGCTGCTGGAGGGAGGTGGGGGAGAAAGGGTGGCTGCTGGAGGAAGCTGGGGGCTCCCGTCTGGGAACTGAGGAAAGAAGGAGTCAGAGACACATTCTGAACATGGAGTTTGGGCTAGGTTGGGGGCAGGTTTGGAAGGTGGGGGACGGCTTTAGGGGCAGGGTTGGGCTTGGCTGGTGAATAGTGGCTCGACCAGAATGAATGATGCTTTAACCCTCAGTTCTTCCTGCTGACCTAGGGCCTCGCTGGGCCATGGAGCAGGTTTGACAATGCTGCCAAGTGTCACTGCAAACAGGGGCTGGGGTGTCAGAGCTCACCAAAGAACACCCAGGTCTCTCCAGGAGTCTGGCTCAGTGGGAAACGCTAGGCAGCGTTCACGGGGTAAAGGATGGTGGAGCCCAGAGGTTCTGGGGCAGAGGCCACGTGACCAGCCCTGGAGGAAGAGTGAGGCCCTGGGGGGCTGGGGCACTGAAGGGCTCCTCCACAGGACAGTGTAAATGCTGCGGCCTAGCCCCGATCTTGGGGATCTGTGACACAGGGGCTGCCAACCGCCCAAGGGGCCAGGCCAAGGGTGGGGCCCATGGAGGAATCACACACCCACTCTGGGGATGCCTGGATTCTATCCCCAGCCCTCAAAGGGTGGGTGGGGCCTAGTAGGTACAGCAGGGGGCCAGGTCCCCAGACACCTGGTTTCCACCCCTCCCCAGTACAATGTGGATAGCTCTGCTGGCACCAGGGGCTGAGGAGAGGCAGATGAACAGCCTTTTCAGTTAGACTGGAAGAGAATTGGATTTTATGGGCTGAGGACCTGCTGGAGCAGCCCCTCCCTTTGGAGGGGAGTTTGCCATGCCCCACCCTGAGTCCTCAGGGCTGGTGTTTCTGTGCTTGTGGGCATGCACCTGGCAACACAGCCTGCCCCCGGCAGAGTCTGGCCTGATGGAACAGGGCAGGATAAGTGCAGGGCACGGTGTGGGCACCGCTCTGGGTCAGGGCACTGCCCCCAGGGGCTCCTGACCATCCCACTGGGCAATGCCCCATCTCGGGCGCAGCCACCAAGCAGAGTAGCACTAAGGCCCTGGGAGGAGGTAGCCCATGTGCCTGCGTATCACTGCCCCTCTGCTGTCCCCCAGCTGCACACAACAGCAGCCCCACAGGACCCAGCTCCCAGCACGGTCCTTGAGCTCTGGGCAGCAGGCACCTGCTGGAACCGTGCGTGGGGCTGCTTCCAGGAGTGGAAATGGGTTTTTAAGCACCAACTCCCCCTTGGCCACTATGCCCCCCCAACAACACACAGGGGCCTGGTCTGGTAGCTGTTTATTGTGCCACGAGAGTGCCCCCTCCCTCCATCCATGGGGGTCACTGCTTGCCGTTGCCATTGATGGGCCGGTCACGGTGGGTAGCTGACTCCAGGTAGGTGCGCAGGCGGGGCCGGGAAGTCACCCGCTCCACGTAAGCGGCCAGCAGAGGGCAGGAGCCCAGGCAGCCAGGTGCCAGCACCAGGTGGTTCCGCACCAGCTCCACCAGGTTATAGTCTGCAAAAGAGATCTGAGGAGAGGGGGTGGAGTCAACCCATGGCCATGCCCCCAGGCAGCTGATGAGACTCATCTGTTTTGGGGCCAGGGACAGTGAGAGCCTGGTCACCTGGCGAGGAGGAGACTGATAAACAGATACCCCAGCTACTGTAGGGGGCAGGAGTGGGGAGACTGCCCCCTCCCAAACACACTCACCTGATCTCCGATGATGAAGGCCTGGCCGGCGCGGTTCTGGGACAGCAGGGTCTCAAAGGGGCACAGCTGCGCTGGCAGTGCCTCCACATAGGCTGCTTTACCGTTCTCCTGCAGGAGACAGGGGTCAGGGCCCAGCTGCTCCCCCAGAAACCCACCCCCACTGCAACTCATCCTAGTGCTGGACCCACCGCCAACACGACTGGGACCACCCCCACCCAGACCTGTCCCAGCGCTGGAACCACCCCCACCACAACAGGACCTGTCCCCAGTGCTGGACCCATAGCCTCACTCCCAATGCCAGTACCAAAGTCAACCTTGCCCTTACTGAAATGGGGCCCACTCCCAACACCCCAGCCAGGCCTATGCCCCAGTGCTGGAGCTGCCCTCTCCTGCCCCCACCCCTCCCCCAACACAGACTCTAGCCTTGGCTCACGTAGTTCTGGTAGATGAGTTGGGCGTATTTGAGGCGCAGATCTTCCACTCCATCATTCACCATGTCCAGCAACGCCGCCTCCCGCTGGTCCTTTCCGTATAGCCCTGCCAGAGCGAGAGCTGCTATCAGCCTGGGGAGACCTCCCCCTCCCATTCCCCTGCCCACACCTGCTCCCTACACCCAGCCCTGCCCCCCTCAAGCTCCTTCCCATACAGCACTGCCAGAGGAGAGCTGTGGCCAGCACAGGGAGCCCCGCTACACCCAGCTCCCCCCAGCTGCCCAGTCCCTCCCTCCCCCAGCCATACCATAGGTCCTGGCCAGGTGCCGCAGGAAGGCATTGGACTGGTACAGGGTCAAGTCTCCATCCTGAAACTTGGGCAGCTGCCCAAACAGCTGCAGGGAGCACAAGGTGAGGAGTCATAAGCCCCAGATTGGGCTGACAGGGTGAGGCCGCGGGATGGATGGACGGACAGACAGATGCACGCACACCGCAGAGCAGCCACCTCAGTGGGCCAAAATCAAGATGGGCCAGAAAGCCATTGGGGGAGGTGACTCTGAACCAGTGCTTCAACCTCTGCTGGGATCCCCCTCCTCACCCCTCCAGAGGGTCATGCCTCTATCTCCCCTGAGGATCCCCCCACCCCACCACGGGATCATGCCTCCCACCTCCCCCAAGGGTTCCCCCACACTTGCCATTTCCCCCAGTACTCCCTCCCACCCCCATAGGGTCACATCCACAATCTCCCCAGAGATGCCCCCCACCCCTCATGGTGTCATGCCCCCCACCTCCCCTGGGATTCCCCCCCATCCCCACAGGGTCACTCCCCCCACATCCCCCACTCTGCTCAGGGACCCCACCCTGAACACTCAGTGTCAGCCACCCCCAGGGGTTTCACTCACACAGGATTTCTTGAGCTCTCCCTTCTGCCACCGATCCATGGTCACTACATCCTCCTGCCACTCCTGCCCCTGGTCGGCCAGCAGCATTCGCACAGCCTCACAGCGCCCTGCGCCATGGGACAGATAGATCCTCACTGGCTACCCCCGGGCACAGATAGACCCCTCCGGTGCCCCCAGCCCCCCAGCAGCTCCCTCAGGCACAGACAGATCCCCTCCAGTCCCATCCCCCTCCTGCAGCTCCCCAGGGCACAGGCATCCCCATCTCCATCCTTCTCACCACCCAGCCCCTGGAGTCATCGACACCGCTGCCCCACGCCCCCCTCGCTGCCCGGCCCCAACAGGGCACAGATCGGGCAGAACAGACACCCCTGGCCAATGCTGCTCTCTGCACCCAGGGCACCAGTAGAGCTAGAGGGGACGGGGGTTGCTGGGGGAGCCCAGGGCTGGGCTGGCAGGGGCTGCGGATCGGGAGTGAGGGGTACCGACAGGGCTGGGGGGGAGCCCAGGGCTGGGCTGGCAGGGGCTGCGGATCGGGAGTGAGGGGTACCGACAGGGCTGGGGGGGAGCCCAGGGCTGTGCTGGCAGGGGCTGCGGGTCAGGAGTGAGGGGCACTGGTGGAGCTGGGGGCGGGGGGAGCCCAGAGCTGGGCTGGCAGGGGCTGCGGATCGGGAGTGAGGGGCACCGACAGGGCTGGGGGGGAGCCCAGGGCTGGGCTGGCAGGGGCTGCGGATCGGGAGTGAGGGGCACCGACAGGGCTGGGGGGGAGCCCAGGGCTGGGCTGGCAGGGGCTGCGGGTTGAGAGTGAGGGACAGTGGTGGAGCTGGGGGCGGGGGGAGCCCAGGGCTGGTCTGGCAGGGGCTGCGGATCGGGAGTGAGGGGCATCAGCAGGGCTGGGGGGGAAGCAGGGGCTGCAGACCAGTATCGAGGTCCCCTCGCTGGCTGTGCCCCCCCATCACTCACCGCGCACGGGGAAGTAGGTGATGGTGAAGGGTCCAGGCACTGCGGAGAGAACAGAGAAGGGAGGGGAGTTAGCGGGGTCCGGGACGCGGCGGGGGGGGGGGGGGCGATGGGGATCCTCGGACTCACTCTTGGTCTCTCTCTGCAGCTGCGGAGCCAGACAGAGCCTGATCCGGACCAAAGGGAGCCAGGGAAAGTGCTGAGTCACTTGCCTCCCGGTGCCTTAAGAGCAAAGGCAAAGGCACAGGCACCGCCCCCTCCCACCCCCTTCCCCCCCGCAGCGAGCGGGGCGGAATTTGCTGCGGGGCTGGGAGCGTGCAGCGCCTAATCCGCTTCCCAGGGCTCTGGTCCTAAAGCCCCAGGCTGGCCGGCGCCAGCCCGCACCGCAGGGAGCTGCTGCAGGAGGAAAAATACACTAGTCGGACATTTAAAACTCCCCCCTCGGTTTCCGGGTCTGTCCCCGCCGCTTCAGGCCTTGGTACTGTTCACTTTAGAGAATGTGACTCTTATTACATCGTCCTGCACCCCCGTTCCCCTTGTGCAGCTGGAGGTCCCCGGGGCATATTGGGGATACCAAGTAATGGCTGAAGATGTTCCTACTTTGCTCCCAGCTCCAGGCAGCGATCGCACTTCCTGCTTGTGTTGCAACAGGCGTTTTTCGTTTTACATTTTTGTTCTTTTACTGTATTTTATTTTTTTAATACCCAGGGTTATTCTTTGGGATCACATGACATCCAGGCTGAGTAATTTCCTGGCTTGGTGGCCAGACTTTTTCAGGTTTAAGAGTAGCAGCCGTGTTCGTCTGTATCAGCAAAAAGAACAGGAGTACTTGTGGCGCTTTAGATACAAACCTCTTTATTTGGGCATAAGCTTTTATGGGATGCATGCTGCGGAAAATACAGAAGGAACACACACACACACACACACACACACACACGTGTGTGTGTTGGTGTGCTATTTTCAGCAGGAGAAAAAAAAACTTTTGTAGTAATAATCACCCACCTTAATTGATTAGTCCTGTTGTAGTTGGTATGGCAACATCCATTTTTTCATGCCCTCTGTTTATATATCTTCCTACTGTATTTTCCACTGCATGCATCCAATGAAGTGGGTTTTAGCCCATGAAAGCTTATGTCCATATAAATTCGTTACTCTCTAAGGTGCCACAAGGACTCCTCGTTCTTCAAACTTTTCCAGTTTCCGTTGATCCACCAATGGGAATTGCATTTGTCAGTGGTTGCCTCCCTATCCAGCACCCTCCTGCTTTTTCACCTCACCGCTTGTGTGTAGAAGTTGGTTCCCAAATATTCAGCACAGGCCAGATGTGTAAAGGTTGAAAGCACTTCGATACTTTGAAAATCCCACTAGGTGCCTTTATTTAAGCACCGTGCTATCTTGTATGAAATCCTTTTCAAAGGCAAATTTCTACTGTAATTTTAGGTATACAACTCCAACATAGACTGACAGCCACAAACATTCAAAAATAACCAATTATACACCCCAAAGACATGAGATTTAAATACATTCATTCTGGGTTCTTTTAATTTGCATTTTTTATGAGCCTTTAGGGTGCACTGGGTTGGTACTTTTATCAGTTACCTCTCCCCAAGAATCCATATCCCTAAAACAGTTGCACATTCCTGTAACATCCTGTAATGTTTTGGACTTCCAGTAACATGTGATTCCTCCTCCCCACACACTTTGTAATTGAAAACTTATTAAAAATTCTCTTTGTGTAGGTAATCCCCATCTTGCAGACGCTGAAGTGCAGACTTCACTCTTCTGTGACTTCATTTGTTGCATACCTAGATGTGGATTTTCTACAGAATTGTTCCTACTTCTAATTGCATATTTTCATAGCCTTTTTTTTGTATGCCACATGTTTTATTATGATACATTTGAATGTGATACATGATGTTCTTCATTCTGACAAGTTTACTGTTTCGTACTGCCAAAATCAAGGACTAAAAAAAATTAATTATCCTGTTCCTCCTTTGCATTGATTGGGCAGCGGGCATAAGTGCTCACTGTGATACTGCACCCCTTATTCTTCACAGTGATATGATATGATTGTGGCATAATTATGATGCATTTTGTATAAGATAAGTCATGTGAGGTGTCATTGGAAAAGTTATGATTTACCAGATATGATTATCTTATTTGTGTGCATGTATCAGTTTTGTATCTGAAGTTGTGAATAGTGACTATGCATCTGGATTTCAGATATAGTTACACCTGGGTAACGGCCACTAGACAAGATGTTTTCAGTCCAGATAGCTGGATGGGAAGGGCCTGTTTCTGGTAATGGGCCATTAGGGAAAACAATTGGTCTTAGGAGATGTTTATCCACCACCTGAGCCTTTCTGAGCGTGCTCCAGACAACCTGTGAGTAATGGCTGCTATGACTCAGCAAGGTATGCAAGAGCCTGTGACCAGGTCACGTGATTCCAGACTCCACTTTGGGATGTCAGTGTTTTTCACAAACTGAGTTTGGGACAAAGGGTTCCCACCATATGCTAAAACTATATTAGGCAGGGAGTGGCATCATCTGTGGTTCTGCCCTCCCCACCATAAGAAGACTCCTGGAAATATCCGAGGAACAAAGACTGAACTGGAGGAAGTGCTGGACCCAGGCTCAAAGGGTTTGTAGCTTGTGCAAGAAAGACCTGGGGCTTCCAAGCTGTAAAGAAAGGGCAGCTTGCCCCTTAAGAATCTACAGCCTGCTTGTACCATCAGTTAGTGTGAGAATCTGCTATTCAGATCCAATCTATTTAGTAAACTAAGGTTAGTTTGTATTTGTTCTTTATTTGCTAGGTAATCTGCTTTGATCTGTTTGCTATCCCTTACAATCACTTACAATCTATCTTTTGTAGTTAATAAACTTGTTTTTGCTTTGTCTAAACTGGCGAGTTGGAGTGAAGTGTATGAGAATCTTAGCTCAAGGGGCAAAGACTGTGACATATTCCTCTCCATATTGGGGAAGGGGCAAACTTTATGAGCTTACACTGTACAGTTCCCTGTGCAGCATGTGACGGTATTACTTTGGGTTTATACTACCATGGGGGGGGGGGAGGTGCCTGGAGAGCTGCGAGTTGCCTTAGCTGTATCCCAAGAGTAGGCAATCTATGGCACGGGTGCCGAAGGTGGCACATGAGCCGATTTTCATCGGCACTCACACTGCCCAGGTCCTGGCCACCGGTCTGGGGAGCTCTGTATTTTAATTTAATTTTAAATGAAGCTTCTGAAACATTTTAAAAGCCTTATTTACTTTCCATACAAGCATAGTTCAGTTATATATTATGTATTACTGGCATGCGGAACCTTAAATTAGAGTAAATAAATGAAGACTCAGCACAGCATTTCTGAACGGTTGCTGACCCCTGTTGTAGCCTTTCTGTTGTAAATTGATTGCAGGGGCGGGAGAGAGAGCCTGCATGTGCTGCATCTGGGTGTGTCCCTACCTGTGCGTATGCTAGTGAAAGTCCAGGCTGGAGGGCTTTGCAGCTTGTCCTAGCAGCATAGTGAGAGAGGGAGCCCAGGCTGGTAGGTCAGAGGGCTCAGTGGTACTTCAGTTCCAGGTGCACCCCTGTGGAAACCTGTCACAGTGACATGGTCAAGCAGGGTTATATGCACAGCTTGCTCCTCTGAGTCAGATTTGCACTTCATACACTGGGAGTGATTTTAAGTGTAGTGGCTTGAGGTTACTGGTTGTTGTTTTCTGGCAAGGGAGTTAGGGACAGAAAAGCAGCAAGATGAGTGAGAATAGTGAAACCATGGTGAATTTGGAGCTGTGCAGAGTGCAGGCAGAAGAAAAAGAGGGAGAACCCCAAAGACTGTTGGAGATAAAAGAATTACAGAAAGAAGTAATTGAAGCCCAGCAGCAAGTCAGGAAAGCAGAGAATGCAAGGCAAGAAGCTGCACACCAGAGTGTTTTGGAACTGAAACAGACAGAGGAAGACAAAGATATTAAGATCCAGAAATTAGCCATGGAGGGTGGAGAGAGAGAGGAGAAAAAGCACCAACTAAACTTGTGAAAGAAGCAGAACCACATGCATCTGAGGAAGTGGGTATTCACCCACGAAAGCTCATGCTCCAAAACGTCTGTTAGTCTATAAGGTGCCACAGGATTCTTTGCTGCTTTTACAGATCCAGACTAACACGGCTACCCTCTGATACTTGACACATGAAAGATTTATTGAAAAAGGGATTGTACTTTAAAAAAAAAAAAAGTAATCATGTTGAGTATTAAGCTGAAACCCCAGAGGAAAAAGATAAAGTCTCGGGTACTGCTGGAGTAAAGGAGAGCGTGTCTTTAAGTCCTCTGCAACAATGGGAAACTGTATACTCCCTGGGCGAGCGAGTGTGCTTGAGATCAGCTCTCGCATGGTAGCTGAAGGCAGCATTTCCCCTAGAAAGGAGGTCGAGGGGAGGGGCACTGGTGTTGCCTGCCAGTGAGAAAACTATCCAGGTTGCTGGCTGCAGATAAGCAAGGGACGGACCTCACCTGCATAGGGAGATGTGTCCTAGAGGGAAGCCCAGCGGAGGGTGATGGAATTGTAGAGACCACTGAGGTGGGTGAGGGTTGCATTGACTCTGTAGCTGGAGGCAAACCCAACTCCGAGAGGAGGAGAGTTTAGTCCCTGCCAGTGAAAGAACTGTTCAGGCTGTTAACTGCGAGCTCATCACAGCTGGAGAGGGGATAGATCCCACTCTAGAGAACACAGAGGTGTGTGTCTTGGGGAGGGAGGGTCAGAGGCGGAAACTGAAAAGGAATTAGTGGGAGTACGGGGATGTCTCCTCACTGATCACATGGGGGGAGGGCTTTGCCCAGGACAGAAAAGCTGGGTCAGTTTCTGAGCAGGCAGGCACTCAGCCTGTGGCTTAGGTTTTAAGAGGGAACTGTGTAACTGATCTCTCAGTCACACAACTGACCTCTTGGGGATACCCCAGTCCAGGTCCCACTTTTGCAAAATGCTCTTCCTGATGCACTTGTGGAAACTAACTCTGTCTCTTTAAGACCAGATGAGAATCCTACTAAAGACGTGAGTGTCAGTGAAAATGCTAATGGCCGACCTGAGCAATGGGAGGAGGAAGCAATTGCTGTGTCTTACCCAGCCAGGAAATCAGCTAAGGAAAAGCTGCTGGAGGAGCACAGCCCTCTAGAAAAAGAGAGTGGGGAAAGTCCCAGTGCTGGGAGGGTAAATCACAAGGAAATCCTAGGAGTGGGGGTGTGGCTTTTTGTGTATGGGCATAACCCTGGAGATCAAATGCCGCCCGACAGAGGGCCAGACCCCAACGCAAGGTCCCCTCACATCCTTGCCTCACCAAAACCCCAAAGACATACATAAACTGAGAACCCTTTGTGACATTCTATACCTTGGGGGAGCATCCTGGAACCCCCATATTCCTCATTTTTATATAATCATGATCTTACATATAAAACATGCCTTGTAAGGTACCAGGGGAAAGGTTATGACCTGCTGAAAGTCATTTCTCTATCCATATATGATATCATTAATGTATATGATGTTATGAGAATTGTTTGTATGGTGGTCACTAAAACATGCTGTAAGTTGGGGAATCAGGCAGATATTAGCTCCCCAGAGGCAACAGCAAGGAAAGTAACCAACACCCGTGCGGGGTGTTAAACAACCCATCAACAACCATTGTCCAGCAAGGGAGCTACAATTCAACGACTCACCTGCATGAATCCCCATCAGGAGAATTGCTCAACATTGCCTGGGGACTCAGCAATGCCCCCCAGATGCGCCTGGACTTGTGCTCCCCCAACGCATAGGACTCAGAGTATAAAATCGAACACAGGGGGCCCATGGTTGGCCTTTCTCCCGTCCCCACGTACATTGCAAGCAAGAAAGACACTCTGAAGACTCCAACTGAGGGGACTGGCCCAGATTTCAAGGATGAAATCTGTGTACTATGAACTGCAATATCCAGTGAGGCGAGAAAAACTGCTGAATCTAGTTGTTGCCCAGTCTAACAGGGCTGAGAGTTCAGACTGTGTGGTTATATTTTATTTCTTTTGGTAACTCTGAGGTTTTGCCTATCACTTAAAATCTCTCTTTTGTAATCAATAAATTTGTTTTACTGTTTGTCTTTACCAGTGAGTTTGTAGGAAGCGTGTGGCAAATCTGCTCCGGTTTTGCAAAGGCTGGTGTATGTCCACTTCCCATTGATGAAGTGGTGAACCAATTAATGAATTTGCACTGCCCATCTTGTGCAGTGCAAGACTGTATATGCCTGAGATACAGTACTGGGAGGATTCAGCTAGTGCCTTTCTCTGTGTGATTCATGAGTGGCTCTTGGAACATTCGTGCAATCTAGCTGGGTGTGGGGCTCTACTTGCTGTTGTGCTGAGTGATAACAGTACCTGGATGGGTTTGCTGCTGGTCACTAGCAAGGCATTGTAAGAGACAGCCCAGGCTGGAGAGAGTTTAAGGGGGCACAGCGGTCTCACAATCCCAGGCTGCACCCCAAGGATCACATCACACCCTTACTGAAGGGGACACTGGAAAAAAACACTAACCAGAAAGAAAGACCACTATCTGATCACCTGCTATGGTTCAGGGAGGAGCTGGGAAAAAAACAATGAGTATTAAACAAACCAGACTGTCTAAACAGAACGTGTGGTACTTGGAAACACCTCCCTGTCATGAATTTGCTGGTACTGTTAAGTCTCATTATTATGTCAAAGTTAGACTCAGGACTCACAGTTTGTGAGACCACTCTGTTTTATTAGCACAGCGCTCTGCTAATAACACCCAGATAATGCGAGCACCATGCAAGACACAAACTACCTTATTTATACAGATAAAAGGGCGAGCACTTAACAAGATAACAAAGGAAGCAGAATCTGATAAGTTTACCTGGGCTAGGCATGCATATCTTATTTCCTTACTAACTATTACCGATCTTCTGTTAATGTTTCACCATTAGCACCCTTGTTTATGCCTAATGTTTCTTTTCCTGGCACCTGTATTTCAGCAGTTCTTATTTCTGCTTAAAGGTACATACAACATTTCTTTAATCCATTCTTATTTTTACAATATAATTTATTCTACTTTCACAACAGTTTGTTGGTTATATTGAAGGTAAATCCTTTGAAAAGGTCTAACATTGTTGGGAAGAACTTTTGAACATGCTCGGAGTGGTACCAGGGAAGTCCTATAAGATACTGCTTCCCAACTAATACCTGTAAACAGGATTAGAGCTTGGCACAGCAGAAAAAGCATTAAAAAACCCAGTCTGCTGTGTGGAAGGGGAAACTGAAGTACACTATCTCAGGGCATTGGTGGCTAAATGCCAAGACACCTTCGCTCTAAAATATATTAATATCTGCATTGTGTTAACAATGCTACACACAAGAATATTTTCAGGCAACTTGGGAAAAGAAACACAGAAAAGAAACTGGCTGACAGTTTGACCCTTTGACCTCACTCCCATTAAAAAAAAAAAGCCAAAACACTTCGGAGTTGTAGAGCTAAAACCTAAAGAGGGCATTAGGCATACTGCCTCCAGATTAGTCAGTGACTAACCCTCTGGCAGTGATCTAAAGGGTAAGGTGTGGCACTGTGCCCCATATTCTTCACAGTGATATTATGATATGATTGTGGCCAATTATGATGCATTTTGTATAAGATAAGTCATGTGAGGTGTCATTGGAAAAGTTATGATTTGCCAAATATGATTATCCTATTTGTGTGCATGTATCAACTTTGTATCTGAAGTTATGGATAGTGACTATGTATCTGTATTTCAGATGTAGTTACACCTGGTAGGGGCCACTAGATAAGATGCTTTCAGTCTAGATAGGTGGATGGGAAAGGCCCATTCCTGGTAATGGGCCATTAGGGAAAACAATTGGTCTTAGGAGATTTTTATCCACCACCTGAGCCTTTCTGAGGACAACTGGTGAGTAATGGCTGCTATGACTCAGCAAGGTATGCAAGGGCCTGTGGCCAGGTCACATGATTCCAGACTCCACTTTGAGATGTCAGTGTTTTTCCACAAACTGAGTTTGGGACACAGGGTTCCCATCATATGCTAAAGCTATATAAGGAAGGGAGTGACATCATCTGTGGTTCTGCCCTCCTCACCTAAGAAATACCTGAGGAACAAAGACTGAACTGGGGGGAGAGATTTCTAGCCTGTGCATGAAAGACCTGGGGCTTCCAAGCTGTAAAGAAAGGGCAGCTTGTGCCTTAAGAATCTGCAGCCTGCTTGTACCATCAGTTAGTGTGAGAATCTGCTATTCGCATCCAATCTATTTAGTAAACTAAGCTTAGTTTGCATTGTTTATGTTCATTTGCTAGGTAATCTGCTTTGATCTGTTTGCTATCCCTTATAATCACTTAAAATCTATCTTCTGTAGTTAATAAACTTGTTTTTTGCTTTATCTAAACCAGTGAGTTGGAATGAAGTGTATGAGAATCTTGGCTCAAGGGGCAAAAGCTGTGACATATTCCTCTCCGCTTTGCATCTGATGAAGTGGGTATTCACCCACGAAAGCTCATGCTCCAATATGTCTGTTAGTCTATAAGGTGCCACAGGACTCTTTGCTGCTCTTACCTTAAACAGTTACCCAGAGACTTCAATTTAAACACACTGGATTAGATAAAACAGTAAAACAAGTTTAATAAGTACACAGAGAGAGAGATTTTAAGTGAGTACAAGTAATGAGCATAGGCGCTGGGTCCATGGGTGCTCTGGGGCTGGAGCACTCACATGGAAAAAAAATGGTGGGTGCTGAGCACCCACCGACAGCACCCCCATCAACTCCTCTCCCTCCCCCCAGTGCCTCCTTCCTGCTGGGGGGCTGCACTGATCAGCACTTCCCACAAATCAGCTGTTTTGTGGCATCAGGAGGCACTGGGGGGGAAGGAGGGAAGGTATAATGTGCTCAGGGGAGGGGGCAGGGCCTGGGTGGAGCCAGAGGGGAGCACTCCTCCCCCCAGCAGATTAGAAACTCGCTGCCTAAGGTAATGAGGCATAAAAGTCAGAAATGGTTACAAGAAAAAGAGATAAAACACTTACCTAGCATCTGCTTAAGAAACTGCCTCAGTTGCAAAGCAAATTTTCTCACCACATGCTGCAGCAGATTACTGATAAAACTTTCAGGTCAGGACCTGACGCCTAGTGTCCAATGGCTATTTCAATTGTCGTCTTAAGTGCAGCGAATGAGGTGGGCAGAGAGGGAGGGTGTCTTGGAGTGTTTGCCCTGTCTTGTTATAGTTCCAGTCCCACTGTTGAAAAACATTTCCAGCTAAGAACCAGGAGTCAAAGAGGGATTTTTTTCCATCTGTTTGTTTCCTTTGTTTCCATTCCTGCTTCATGACTCTGTTATGGCTTAAATGCAAACAAAGGCAAGCATACATTCCTTTGTTTAGGACAGACCTGTTTGCTGACTTTTCTTTGGGTAGGGCTGGGGGGACGGGGTGTTGGAACATCTCTCAAAACCACTGTACAGGAAAATCTTATTATTTCCCATACAATGTTGTCACACCTATTTAAAACAGCTAAGTGGCACCTAAACCCCCTGACTCCAAGAGATGGGTTCCTATTTGCGGATTGCCAGGCAGAACTAGGATCCTACCTGCAGCGGGGACTTAGGTTCTGAACTTGGGGGAGGGGTCCCTCTGTTCAGCATCTGCTATTGGCTGGTTTAGGGAGCTCCCCACCCAGCACCTCGCTCAGGATCTGTGCTTTTCAGGGTGGCCCTGTGGCTATTTTGTTGCCTAAAAGCTAGTGAGGCTGATCGTTCAGTGCCTAAGTCCCTTAGGCCTCCTCCTCACTGCTACAAAAGGTGATCTTTGTTCTGTTTAACTCGGGGGAGCTATTCTGAGCTAAAACCACGAGGACAAGGCACTTTGGTTTTAGCAGTGAGGAAAAGACCTGAGATACTGTCTCTAGAATAAGATGGTGAGCTGGGCTGGGCTGGGCTTGGGAGAGGACAAACACACCCATATGTATGTGTGCCAAAGGAGAGAAGTGTAAATTTGGTTTTGAAAACTGGATCAATGTGTGTAACCGTGTCAATGGGGCAGGGCAGGGTTGGCATAAAGAGCAACAGTGGGTTTTCCTTCCTAACTGCTTGTGTTGAAAAGTTATTCATAAGTATTTCAAATACTGTTTCCAACACTTCCCGCTAGTGACAGTGTCTGGCGTACGTTAGAAACTGCACAGCCGGCAGGAAACAAAACACTAATCTACAGTGGAGGGGGACAAACCCCTTCAGTCAGGGTTTTATATAGAGCAGCTGTGCACACTGGTTCTCCAGCTTACAGAAATACTGGTCTCTGTCTGTCTGTGTCCACATTTAAACGGGAGATTTCACCACGGTAGCAAAGGGGGCAGCAGTGCCCCCAACCATCACAACAGGCCACCCGTGGACCAGGACATGAGGAAAGGGGAGAGGTAGCGGATGGTGAGGGCCTCTCAAAGAGCTGTAGCCCACAAAAACTTATCCTCAATAAATTTGTTAGTCTCTAACAAGTTCTCCTGTTCTTTTTTCTAAAAGAGCTGCTAGGTGTCAGTCATAGTTGCTGGTAGCGCATTGTGCTGGTAGCAGTTTCTATTTTACAGCCCCTGCCAGGACCTTGCCCTATGGCCTGTCTGATCCTTGGGTCTGTGACCTGCATCTTCCTCACCCTGTGACATGGATTGCATTGCACCCCCCGGCCCTTCTGCCTCCACTGGCTCAGGCTGGGTTCAGTGCCCCACAACTGGGTCAGACTGAGCTTGGGGATCCCACTCGCCCTTGCCCCATAATGGGGTGAGACTGGGCTCAGGGCTCCCACCCGTCCTTGCCCCCACAACTGGGTCACGCTGGGCTCTGTGGCCACCGCCCCATCCCTCCCCCCATCAATTGATGCTGGACTCGCTGCCTCGCCCCCCAGCTCCTCCCTGCATCAGGTGATGCCCTGCTCACTGTCTTGTTTCTCTGACCCCCCCCACATGTGCCCCATCACATTGGGCTCTGTGCCCCTGGCCACTCCCCCTTCTCTGGGTGCGGGGAGAGGCAAGGTACATTTGATTTGTTTCCTGGACCGGTTTAGTCCTTGGATTGCATTTCTGCCATTATCTTGCATAATTTCATACTTCACCCATTCACAGAACCAGCCCTCTGCCAGTGCCAATCGGTCATGAAGAGGAATGGTTCTGTAATATTTTTATGATGCCGATGTGTGCCTCAGTTTCCTCCCATGCCCTGCATGGCTACCCAGTGTGTGTGTGTGTGTGTGGAGGAGGGGGGTTGATGTGCTCTCAGGTGGACAGATGTCATCTCCCTGTCTGGGCCATTAAAGAACAGCTGAACCTGACCCAAATTCACAGAGGGGCCAGCCAGCCAGAGGCCCCAAGGCCTGAGAAATCCATACCAAGGCCCGCTGGGAGGTGGGAACCGAGCTAGGGAACAACAGGGGAAAAGGTGTCAGGGGATGAGGAGACGGGCAGGACCTCTCTGGGGGCAGGGGTGGGGGCACAAAGGGGGCTGGGACTCCTGTGGCTTCACCTTAGCTTCTCTGGAGGAGGAGAACTGATCCCCCAGCCCCCTGGGGCAGCCTTTTGTTCCCACATACTGAGTCCGGGGGCTCCCCTCCCCCACCCAGCTTGTGTGTGTGTGTGGGGTCTTCATAGCCCATCAGGCAGTGAGGGGGGGTCCCCCTCCTTCCTGCCTGTAATTACCTTGGTCATTCCCCCGGCTGCCTCCCTGGTATTCGTTTCCACACCACCTGGTTTCCTGCAGATACTAGGGGGAGGGAGGGGTCCATGCCCCTCCCTGTCAGCCACCCCACATGCATTGCGGCTAATGCAGGCAGGGCTACTGGGGGGGTAGGTGTCTGAATCACCCCTTCTGCTCCCAAAGCAAACAGATGGCATGTCTGACACAAACCCTATCCCCCACACACAGCCCCACAGGGCTAGAGAGAGCTCTGTGTGCACAGACAGCGACCACTTTCCCCCAGGAGCCTCCCCCCACGCTTCACAGCCAGGGCGCATCTGATGGGGGAGGGGGAGGGCTAGGGGGGCAGGTAGAGGTTGGGGGGCAGGGTGGTTGGGTGAGATGAATGGGTTGGGAGGCCTGTGGGAGGCCTGGGTGAAGGTTATGTAAAGGCTGGGGGGGATGGAAGGGGTTGGATGAGGCCTGTAGGGGGGCAGGTGAGGTGAGCTGGAGGTAGTTGGGGAAAGCTGTGGGGGGGTTGGGTAAGAGCATGGTGGCTGGCAGGAGGTTGGAGGAGGGCCGAGGGAGGGTATGCAGGCCACAGGAAAGGGAGTGGGGGGGCTCTGTGGGGATGGTGGGATGAGTGGAGTTGTGTGGGGGAGCTGGTCCAAGGACTAGGGGGGACACAAGGTGGTACTGGGGGGAGGGAAGATCTGGTGGGAGCTCAAGTGGTCTGTGTTGGGAGGGCACTGGTAGGAGCTGAGGGAGGAGCAGGCTGTGGGGGGAGAGTTGTGGGAGGGGGCTATAGGAGGATTTGGGAACAGAGATATGGGGGGTGCAGGCTAGGGGCAGAGCTAAACTGGCTGGGAGAGCTATGGGGGAGCATGGGAGCAGGCTGTGGGCAGGGAGCAGCTGCGGGGGGCTGTAGGCAGGGAGTGGCTCTGGGGGCAGCAGGTGTGGTCAAGGAGTTGCTGTGGGGGGAGCAGGGTGTGGGCAGGGAGTGGCTGTGGGGGGTTGTAGGCAGGGAGTGGCTGCAGGGGCACTGGAATGTGGGCAGGGAGTGGCTGTGGGGGGAGCAGGTGTGGGCAGGGAGTCGCTGTGGGGGGAGCAGGGTGTGGGCAGGGAGTGGCTGTGGGGGGTTGTAGGCAGGGAGTGGCTGCGGGGGCACTGGAATGTGGGCAGGGAGTTGCTGTGGGGGGAGCAGGGTGTGGGCAGGGAGTGGCTGTGGGGGGTTGTAGGCAGGGAGTTGCTGCGGGGGCACTGGAATGTGGGCAGGGAGTGGCTGTGGCGGGAGCAGGTGTGGGCAGGGAGTTGCTGTGGGGGGAGCAGGGTGTGGGCAGGGAGTGGCTGTGGGGGGTTGTAGGCAGGGAGTGGCTGCGGGGGCACTGGAATGTGGGCAGGGAGTTGCTGTGGGGGGAGCAGGGTGTGGGCAGGGAGTGGCTGTGGGGGGTTGTAGGCAGGGAGTGGCTGCGGGGGCACTGGAATGTGGGCAGGGAGTGGCTGTGGCGGGAGCAGGTGTGGGCAGGGAGTTGCTGTGGGGGGAGCAGGGTGTGGGCAGGGAGTGGCTGTGGGGGGAGCAGGTGTGGGCAGGGAGTGGCTGTGGGGGGAGCAGGGTGTGGGCAGGGAGTGGCTGTGGGGGGTTGTAGGCAGGGAGCGGCTGTGGGGGCAGTGGAATGTGGGCAGGGAGCGGCTGTGAAGGGAGCGGGGTGTGGGCAGGGAGCGGCTGGGGGGCTGGCGGGGGGAGCTGGGCCGGTGCCCACTGTCTCCGATTTCACAGTGCTGGGCAGGTGGCATCCAGTTACGGATGCACAAGGAAGCTGGCTGAGACTGCACGAGTATCACAACCTCATCCAAAGCTGGGGTCCCTGCCTTCCTGCAGCCAGCAGCCTCACAGCCACTACCACAAGAAAGGCTCCACCTCAACCATCTCTCAATAGACAGCCCTCCCACCTCCCCAGCCCACACAGCCAGCCTCCCACCCTACCCTCTTTGCTGCTCTTCCCCCAGCCAGCACTCCTGCCCCACTCCCCACAACAGCCCCTGCTAGGAGAGGCTGGAGTAGCTGGGAGCTCTCCCTGCAGCCAGCATCCCTGCTCCTGTCCTTACAGCGCCCCCTGCTGGAAGAGGCCAGGTGCTGTAGCCAGGATGCCCCACTCTCACCATCTCCTTGGCAGCCCCAGGCACTCTCCAGTTTCGGGCGCACGGGTAGTTTTACCTGGCAGAGAAGGGGCCGGGTCACGTGTCTGACCCCTCAGATCCGATTTCTCCCTCCACCCCCCTGCAATCTCACTCCCGGCAATGAGGGAACCTGATTCGGAGCGGCAAGAAGGGGACCAGGGCAAGGGGGTGGGGGCTGATAGAGCTGCCAGCTGGAGCATGCCCTTCTGGGAGTCTGCATTGGAGTCACAGAGAGAAGGGAGCCAGGAGCTGCCCAGCACAGCCAGAAGGAGGGTGCCAGGGTGGGAGAGTGTGTGTTGGATGGAAGGAGCAAAGGAGTGTGGCAGGGGGAGACAGGAGGAAGCCTAGGAGGGAGGGTGGGAAGGCCTGTGTTAGGAGGAGGGAGCCCAGTGGTGGGAGAAGGAAGGAGGAAGAGGAGGGAAGGAGGAAGCGTGGCAGTGGTGAGAGGAAGAAGAGGGAAGAAGGGAGCGTGGCAGTGGTGGGAGGAAGAAAAGGGAAGGAGGGAGCGTGGCAGTGGTGGGAGGAGAAGGAAGAGGAGGGAGCGTGGCAGTGGAAGGGGGAGCAGAAAGGGGAGAAAAGGAGAGAGCACAGTGGGAAGAGGAGGAAGAGACGGGAGGAAGAAAGCAGGAGTAGGGAGCTCAGCGTCCCTGGCATGTTCCTTTTCCTCCGTGAGTCGCAGCGCCTGAGCGGCAAGATGCCTGAGCCCCAGATCCCCCACCCAGTCCCCCGGAGCAGCTCCCGCCAGCGTCCAGCCAGCAGGCCGGGCTTGCACAGGAGGGGTAGCCACAGCCGGCAGAGTGACGAGCCGCCTGTTCCCGCAGGGCACACAGGGAGGGGGGCCATGCCCGCCTGGGACCCGCACAGAGCCTGCAGCCCGAAGGAGGAGGAGGCATCGGGCAAGGCCAGCTTGGCCCCTGCGGAGGGGCCTCAGGGTGCCGAGGACCTGGTGCCCATGCTCAGCTCCATCTTTGGGCAGGTGACTGGGCAGGGAGGGGGTGGGGCAAGATTGGGGAGCAGGGTGGCAGTGGGGATGGGGTGGGAGTGGGGGGCAGTGGGAAAGATGGGGTGGCGAGGACGGAGCTGGGGCAATGGGTGAGGGATGGCGGGCTCAGGGTGAGAGACACCAGGGGAGGGGCTGCCTGGGACAGGGGTGGTGGTCCCTGACGTGATATCCCAGAAATGCCCCCAGCCAGTTGCCCAGGCCAGGCCCCGCCCTGGTGGAGTTACCCTGAGCCAGCCAGGTAGGGTCAGGCTCCCCCGTGGGGCTTCCTGCAGGCAGCATGGTCAGGCTACGGCGCTGCAGGGGAAAGGTCTGAGAGCCTGCTGGAGAGGCAGGCTGGACTGGGCAGTTGGGTAGGCCAAGGCTGGGCGATGCTCCCTGGCCCTGCCGGTGGGGAGAGCCGGGCCGGGCTGGGCGATGCTCCCTGGCCCTGACGGTGGGGAGAGCCGGGACGGGCGGGGTTGGGCTCTCAGAGTTGGGGATTGTCTCTCCGCCAATCCCTATGGTGCCATCTTGGGGGGCTCTGGGCCCCAGCACCGCCTTGCAATGCCCCAGGCTTAGCCCTGACTTCCCGTCAGTGCAGCAGCTGCACAGGAGCCGGGCCACGCCACAGGCTGGAGCAGCAGCAGGCTGGCAGCTGGGCAGTATGGTGAGACCCACCAGGACTGTCATGGATCAGTGGGCTCTGGGCTGTGACACAGCTCCACAGGGGCAGGCCCACGGCCTCCACTGGGCCTGTGCAGGTACCAGCCACCCCGTCTCTCTCCGTGGCTCCCTGCAGCGAATGCAGCCAAGCCAGATGCCTGCCAGAGGCTTGCTTGGACCAGGTCCCTGCAGGCGCGATGCCTCCAGTGAGCATTTGCAGAGACACTGCAGCCTCAGATAGAAGCTGTTGCTAAACGCAAGGCAGGGACAGCCCCGCCGCAGCCCGAGGGGAGCAGTTTCCCCTGGGCAGAGCCCCTGCTACAGGAGCGGGAGAGTGACCCCTGCCCTGCCTTTGACGTTTGCCCTAGAGCAGCCTGCAAAGCAGGCAGCGGGAAGCGCTGGGACTTCAGCAGCAGGGAAGGAGAAGCAGCCCCATGTATAGGGGTGCTCAGCCCGCAGCCCACCGCCCTGCTGCTCCCTCCCTCCCCATGTTGCAGGGACACATGGTGAGTGCCGCCAGGCGGAGCTGCTGCCTCTTCCCTGCTGGGCATCCCCAAGAGGCAGCTGGAAGCCTTGCCCACCCCTAGTGCCCTGTGGGGCAGAGTCTGCAGTGTCCCCGCTGGATGAGTCCCCTCAGAATATTTAGCTGTTGCTAAATGGAAGGCAGAAATTGGAAGAGGGGGCATGACTCCGTGTGCCCCCCCCATGTCGCCTCTGCTGTCTCTCCCTCCCCCTCCCCCGTGCAATCACAAGGGATGATGTACAGGGCTCAGGGCAGCACCACCCGCCGCTGGGAGATATTTGTAAATCCCTGGTGATTGTCATTGGAGATTAGGGCTGCATGCCAGCTGTGGGAGCAGTGCCCCTTTGGCAGGTGCCCAAGTGGCAGCAGGCCGGCCGGCCAGCTGGCCTTGGGGGAGCAAGGGGGCCGTGAGGCCCGCAGGTACAGGGTGGTGGGGAGCGGGGCCATGTGGGGACCAGCTGGGGCTGTCCCTGTGCCCAGAACGGCGTGACTGAGAGGGGAGTAATCCCGGGATTATGTGTGTGCGGGAGACAGCCCCCTCACGCCCTGCATATCCAGAGATATTCAATAAAAACCTCAAATCCCCAAGCAGCCACTGGCCCCTGTTACTATAAAAAACTCCACCCTGGCCAGAGCGCCAGGCACAGCGCCAGGGCCGGGGCCAGCGCCAGGCCCGCACAAGCATGCTCTCTGGCAAGGGGGGGCCCGCAAGCCATGGGCAACTGCACCAAGACCCCTGAGAGGAAGGTCTCCAAGGTAAGACCAGGGTGGAGTGGGGCGGGCAGGGGCACACGGGCACTGATCCCTTTCTCTATTCCCATGTCTGTGTCGGCACCCGAAGCCTGTGGCTCACCCCTGCCTGCCCTGCCGTTCACCCCCTCTCCCCCCACGCCCAGGTTTCTCATCCTTGTGGGCATCCACATGGCCCACCCTACTGATGCCAGAGACACCTCCACCCCAGGGCCAAGGGCACCAGATGGCAGCATCTACGAAGGGCTCCTGTCCTGCCCCACACCCTTGTGCCAGTCAGCTCCTCCTGTGTGTTGGGTCCTGACTGGATCTTTGCTGCAGGGAGTGAGGGAGGGAGGGGGTCCTGGGTCCCTGATGTCCATTGACCCCTCAGTGGGGCCTGTTGGTGCCAGCTGGGTGTGATGGGAATGGGGGCCTGGCCCTGGGGGATGTACAGCCTGGGGCTGCCCTGAGTGATTTGCTTAGGGGCAGTGAGCGATCCCAGTAGGAATGGGGCAGGGACAAGCCAGACTCCATGCCAACCTGTGGGCCTCTGCCACACACCTGCCCAAGGATGATGGTCTCCCCATGCCCTCTTAAAGCTGCTCCTGGGGTCCAGTCCCTAAAACACCCCACACTCCTGCTGCCAGGTCCCTGTTCCGTGCCCACTATGCCCCCCCATTTTACCATGGGCTCTTGCCCCACTTGTGCCCACGAGGCCCCACTTCACTCCCACCTCCAGGCCCTGCCTCATGCCTGCCTGCTGATAGGCCCCTAACATCCTGCCCACAAGCCCATCTCCCCAAGACCGCCTGTGCATGCCGCCTCCCCCCCCAGCACCACTCCTCACGGGACCCCATAAACACATACACACACACACAAAAGCTCTGCGGTCTCAGGAGCTGAGGATGGGATCGTGGGTCTCTGGGTTTGTGTTACCACCTGTATGATCGGGGGCTGCAGTGTCAGTGGGTTTGTGTCGTGCATGTGGGGGCAGGGGATGTGAGAGTGGCAGGGGGGGGCAGCAGGGACTGTGCTGTGGGTATGTGCTGTCAGTGCCGACCTATGGGGAGTAAGGGGATGTATGGGGTTGTCAGCGGGGCTCATGGATGTGGATACCATGCGGGTGTGTGGTTGCCAGGCGAATGAGTCAGTGCCATGCAGGTGTGTGGCTGCCAGACAGGTGTGTTGGTGCCATGTGGGTGTGCCAGTGCAGTGAGCGGGGCCTTGGCGGCTGAGACATATGGGAGCCTCGCTTGGACTCATTCATGTTCCTCTGTCCGTCTGTCTCTCCCCTGTGTGTGACTTGTCAATACAGCCCACCCCCGATCTGGGTCCCAAACGCCTGCCGGGCTGGGGAGGCGCGGGCCCCGCTCGCTGCTAACTGCCCACTCTGCCGTAGGACGGCAAGCAGCGCTCAGGCGCCCCGGGCTCCCCGGCCTCCGGCAGGCACGACCCCGACGACCCGGATGCCGGCGAGCAGACCCCGCCGCTGCAGAGCTACTCGGTGCTGCAAGGGCTGGTGGGGCCGGCCTGCATCTTCCTGCGTCAGAGCATCGCCATCACCCAGCTCGTATGTACCCGCACCCCGCCCACTGCCCCACGCTCACCTCCACATGGCCCCCTCCCTGTGCCCACCTCCCACACCCACCACCTGCACCCACCTCCACATGGCCACCTCCCCACAGCCACTGCCCGGCACCCACTTCTACAGACACGGCCCCGCACCCACCCTACCACAGCACCCTCCTCCCACACCTCCATCTTCCTGCGCCAGAGCATCACCATCACCCAGCTCGTATGTACCCGCACCCCGCCCACTGCCCCACGCTCACCTCCACATGGCCCCCTCCCTGTGCCCACCTCCCACACCCACCACCTGCACCCACCTCCACATGGCCACCTCCCCACAGCCACCGCCCGGCACCCACTTCTACAGACACGGCCCCGCGCCCACCCTACCACAGCACCCTGCTCCCACACCTCCATCTTCCTGCGCCAGAGCATCGCCATCACCCAGCTCATATGTACCTGCACCCCGCCCACTGCCCCACGCTCACCTCCACATGGCCCCCTCCCTGTGCCCACCTCCCACACCCACCACCTGCACCCACCTCCACATGGCCACCTCCCCACAGCCACCGCCCAGCACCCACTTCTACGCAGACACTGCCCCGTGCCCACCCTACCACAGCACCCTGCTCCCACACCTCCATCTTCTTGTGCCAGAGCATCACCATCACCCAGCTCATATGTACCCGCACCCCGCCCACTGCCCCACGCTCACCTCCACATGGCCCCCTCCCTGTGCCCACCTCCCACACCCACCACCTGCACCCACCTCCACATGGCCACCTCCCCACAGCCACCGCCCGGCACCCACTTCTACAGACACGGCCCCGCGCCCACCCTACCACAGCACCCTCCTCCCACACCTCCATCTTCCTGCGCCAGAGCATCGCCATCACCCAGCTCGTATGTACCCGCACCCCGCCCACAGCCCCACGCCCACCTCCACACGGCTCCCTCCCTGTGCCCACCTCCACATGGCCACCACCTGGTGCCCACTTCTACACGGACACTGCCCCATGCCCAATTCCTTCTGCCCACCGCTCCATGCCCACCTCCACATGGCCACCGCCTGGCACCCACTTCCACACAGTCACCCTGCCCCCACCTCCCACGCCCACCCCACCACAGCACCCTCCTCCCACACCTCCATCTTTCTGCGCCACAGCATCACCATCACCCAGCTTGTATGTACCCAGTGCCCCCTCCCACACCACCACCCTGCGCCCCCTTCCACATCCCCTCACCCACTTCTACGTGGATACTGCCCTGCACCCACCTCCCTGTGCCCACCTCCACATGGCCTCCTCCCCACACCCACCACTTGCACCAACCTCCACACACCCTCCTCCCCACGCCCACTGCCCCGCGCCCACCTCCCCACAGTCACCGCCTTGTGCCCATCTCCCATGGCTTAACTCTGACCCTGGGCCTGCAGGTCCCAGCCACTCTGTCGCTCTCCATAGCACCTGCAGGGAATGCAACCAAGCAGTGCCCTGCAGGGTGCAGCAACCCCCAGAAGCCTTGGCAGAATTAAGTATTCACCACCTGGCTGAGAGGCCTTAGGTTGGCACAGAGAACCAAAGGTAAAGCCAGGGTTCAGCCTGGCCAATTCCAGGGCGTCCTTGAGCCATGCTGTTGGAGAAGCCAGCCTGCCCCTTCTCCCTGCCACAGGGAATCCCCTAGTCTCTACAGGGTCTGCCGTTCCTCCAGACAGTCCCAGTGACTCTGTCGCAAATCCCTGGCCTGAGGTTCCCAAGGCCAGGGAGCGAACAAGTGATGCCAAGGGGCAGGGACAGAGTCCTACGGATAGTTTATCCCACGTTCCTCACAGCTTGTACCTGCCCCAGCCTCCCCCCTGCACCGTGCCCTGCTCCCATGCCTCCTCCCTGTCGCCCAACTCAAAGGTATATGCCCACCCTCGCCGGTTCCTCCCCCATGCCTTCCTATGCCCCCCTCCACCAGCCACTACAACCCATGCCCCAACTCTCCCTCCAGCACTTGCCATGCAGCGCCCCTTGCCAGCCCTGCCCACAGAGCTGCAAGCGCCTGCGTCATGCAGCCACAGAGAGGCCACCCAGAGCACCTGTGACATGGACCCAGGGTCTAGCAGATGCTGAGCTCAGGGGAGCCCTTGGGCAGGCTGGGCCAGGACCTGGCTGGGGGAAGGATCCGCAGCAGCCGCTACCCTCTGACCGCTCCCAATTCTCCTTCCTCCCCAGGACCGAGAGCTGCGGCCGGAGGAGATTGAAGGTAAAGAGGGAGCGGGACCGTGGGACAGGGCCAGCCTGCCTTGCTAGGGATCCACCCCCAGCCACCTGTGAGTGCTGCACCCAACCAACATGCCCAGGGACAAGGGGCTGTGCCCGTCTAGGCGGTGCTGGCTCCGATCCAGCCCTGGGCCAGGCAACTGGCTTGCTCAGGGGGGATGGGGACTGGGGCACGGGGCCTTTCCCCTCTAGGGGTCTCCTTCAACTATCCTGCAACCATGGAG
Organism: Gopherus evgoodei; assembly: GCF_007399415.2. Lineage (NCBI taxonomy): Eukaryota > Metazoa > Chordata > Testudines > Testudinidae > Gopherus > Gopherus evgoodei. Next base: position 151,654,705 of record NC_044325.1, on the reverse strand, counting down.
CAGTGTGGGATATGTATCGAGTTTGGTGGGTCTCAACCCATGTGGACCCATGTCCCTGTCAATGGTTGGTGCATGGGTGTGCCCTCACTGAGGGGCAGGCTGTGGTGTCGGGGTGCCCTGTGGTGCCCAGCACCCCACGCACTGTCATGGTGTCTCCCCTGCCCAGAGCTGAAGGAAGCCTTCCGGGAATTCGACAAGGACCGTGATGGGTACATCAGCTACAAGGACCTGGGCGAGTGCATGCGCACCATGGGCTACATGCCCACCGAGATGGAGCTCATCGAGCTGTCGCAGCAAATCAGTAGGTGCCCATGCCCACCCACAGGGGAAGGCACAGCGCCCACACCAGGGAGCTCCCTGCTGGGCACGGCCCAGACACTGCAGAGCTGCAGACCCCTCACCCCTGGCACAAACCCCGTCAGGCCCCCTTCCTGTAGGTCACAGACCTCGTGAGGTCGCACCCTCACACACACCACATCAGTTGCCCCAGGACAGAGACCCCACAGGCCTCCCCTCCCATGGGGTACAGATTCCATCAGGCACTTCTCCTGCAGGACGTGGTCCATCGTCACCCCCACCTCCTGTGGGGTAGAGTCCCCCGCCAGGACCCCACACTAGGCCCAGTTCCCATCCCTCCCCATCCCGTGTAACAGCGTCCCTGTCTCACAGCTGGGGGGAAGGTGGATTTCGATGACTTTGTGGAGCTGATGGGCCCCAAGATGCTGGCAGAGACGGCCGACATGATTGGGGTGAAGGAGCTACGGGACGCCTTCCGGGAGGTGAGAGCCCGGCATGGGCCAACGCACCCCATGCACTCTGTGTGGCAAAGCCCAGTGGTGTACCCCAATGGCACCGCCCTATTGATGCCACAGCCTATTGGGCAGAGCAGGGGACAGACACAAGGCAGCTGAACTGGCTTCCAGCAAAGGGAGGGAGTTGGGCAATTGGGCCAGGCATGAGGAGGGGAGCCGGGGCAAGGGGTGGGTGGCTGAGGTAATGGGGTTAGGCGGTTGGGGCAGGGGGCAGGTCTGGGGGTGTGACAGGGAGTAGGGGGGCAGTGGGCCCAGGAAGGCGGTGTGGGGGATGGCTCATGTGAGAGAGCAGGACAGGCCTATGGATGTGGGGGAGGTATTAGAGGTGGGTGGGCAGGGCAGTGCCAGGGACAAGCAGGGCCAGATGTGGCCAGGGCTGTCCTGAGTGTGCAACAGGTGGGTGGGTTGGGCCTGGGGGTTAGGTGCGGGCCAGGCCCAGGTGTGGGCAGAGGTGCCCTCGGGCAGTCTAGGGACAAGGGGACTGCGCACCCAGCCCAGCTATCTGGCTAACGCTCTCCCCACAGTTCGATACCAATGGGGACGGGCGGATCAGCACAGCTGAGCTGCGCGAGGCCATGCGCAAGCTGTTGGGCCACCAACTCAACTACTGCGAGGTGGACGAAATCCTCAAGGACGTGGATCTCAACGGAGACGGCCTGGTGGATTTTGAAGGTACTGTGTGGGCAAGGCAGTGGGATCTAATGGTTAGAGCTAGGGGGCTGGGAACCAGGACTCCTGGGTTCCATCCCTAGCTCTGGGAAAGGAATGAGGTCTGGTGGGTTAGAGCAGTGGAGGCTGGGAGCCAGGACTCCTGGGTTCCATCCCCAGCTCTGGGAAGGGAAGGGGGCCTAATGGGTTGGGGGACTTCTGGGTTCTTTGCCTTCACTGCCCTAACGGTGTCCTTGGGTTACTTTGGCAGAGTTTGTGCGAATGATGTCACGCTGAGGCAACAAGTGCCAGTGCAGGGTGCGGGACAAGAGCCCTGCTGTGCCTTATGGAGAGGAGGGGGCTGCAGAGAGGTGGCTCCGGTGGCAGCTTGGAGGGTCTGGACACCAGAGCGGCACAACGCGCAAGCACTGAGCAAGGAACTCACCTCTCCTGTGCCGGCCCCGACACAGCGCCCCCCGACCCTCCACGACGGCCCCACTGCTGAGTTCTGCCTGCATCCTAGCCTGCTCATCCTGCATCCCAACTCCACACTGGCCCCTGGTCCACTCTGCTCACACCCCCAGATGGCTCTGCCTGCACCTCAGCCCACGCCATCCCTTGCTGCTGAGATTGGCCTGCACCTCCAAGCCCTGGAGTAGGCCACTGCCTGGAACACAGACTCAGCCAGATATATGCCCTGTAGCAAAGTGCTGCCCCTCTCACCTGATCCCTGCTCCTGATCCCACCCTTTACGCTGTCCCACCATCCTGACCTTGCCCGATGCTGCCCCTCCCACACCAAGCTATCCCCTCAAACTCTGCAACCCAGCCCAACTCCTAACACTGTTCCCAACACCCCAAACCTACCCCCGACCTAGGACTGTCCCCGGCATGTCACCCCAGCAATCTGCATGCACCCCAATGCTGCCCCAACTTTGCCCCATACAGTGCCCCCCACACTCCAGCCTTGACCTGGCACTCCAACACAGACCCCTGCACTCCAATCCTAACGCTGCCCTCTGCATCGTGACCTTGCCCCGCCCCTAATGCTGACCCCTGCACCCAACACCCACCCTTGCACCTTGACCCTTACCAGTAATGTGGACCCCCGCATGCTGACCATGCCTCCTGCCCCTAATGCTGCCCCTTGCACTCCAACCCCAATGCTGCCTTCCACACCCTGGCTCCACTCTCCAACCCAAATGCTGCCCACTGCACCTGTCCAATTCTCCAGACAGGTTCCAAGTAGTTTTAGAGTGTGTGTCTCCCTGAGCCCACCCAGCGGGTGCCCCTTGCTTGTCCACCCCTCCCCCCAGGTGTTCTGCTTGTGAGCCCAATAGATGATCTAATAAAGTGTTGTTCTTCTTCACACCTGAGTAGGGAGAGTGCAGAGGAGGCACGCGGTGGGGGAGGGAGGAGGGCAGCCCTTCCCAAGCTCTCCCCATCACCAGCCCCCTAGGTGCTGCTGCCAACTCTGGTGCAAGTGGGGTCTGGGCTATGTGTGTTGGGGGGGAGCAGTTAAGGTCAGACATGGGGTGAGATCTAGGTCTTGGGAGGGTTAGAGATTGCGGGGGCAGGATCAGTTCTAGACCCCAGCTTTTAAACAGTCCACTGGAGGAGTCCCTCAGTGTGCCAGCCCCGCAAGGGTCCCACTCTTCCTCCAAAGCTGGCCCTGTGGCCTCACTGCCTCCAAGACGGAGCCCCTGGGCTCCAGCCCTCCTGCTCCACCCCGCGAGCTCTGCCCGGCACGTCCCACTGAGCCAGACCCCTGGAGAGACCTGGCCACTCTTCGGGGCTCTGACACCCCAGCCGGCATTTTCAAAACGGTCGGGTTTATTAGTTGCCTTTTACACAGCCCAGGGAGGCCGTAGGTCAGCGGAGAGAACTGAGGGTTCAAGAATCAAGAATTGTGGCCTGGTTGAGCCACAATTTACCAGCCAAGCCTGACCTTGCCCATAAAGCCATCCTCCACCTCCTGAACCTGCCCCCCACCTAACCCAAACTCCATGTTCAGGTTCTGGATCTCTCTGATTTCCTTCCATCATCAGTTCCCAGGTGAGAGCCCTCAGCTTCTTCCAGAGCCCATATGTGTTCCCTGCTGGACCCATCCGTCCTTCGTTCTCCAGGCAGGGCCACGCTGAAGTCACAGCCCTCTTGGCCAGAGCATCCTGCTCTTGAGTGTCAATGTGCAACTGATGGAGCTTGCGCTTTCTCTCTGGCCCCATTGCGTTAATGCCTCTTTGTTCCACCCAGACAGGACGGTGACACCCACCCCTATGTCTCTGAGTCTGCCCTGAGAGTAAACTTGATCTGTCCCTCCCGACACTGGATAGGCATGCCACATATAGGGGAAATGAGGCACACACAGGATTTCCAAAACTATTACAAATATTCCCACTTTGTCACAGGACAGGGTTCTGTCTGGAAGTGCTGGTTAGGGGTCTATGGGGGCTATAGGCTGCAGCCATTCCTCCAGGGTGCTGGGAGAGAGCTGTATGTCCCAGCTGCCCCCTTTTTGGGCTTGCTCTGGTGGGTTCCCAGCAACCACTGGGTTCGGCTGTGTTGCAGCTATGGATAGTCTGTGCTAATGTTCGACACTCGGATCACTGGGACATCAGATTTCAAGGCCAGGCTAGTGCTTGAAGGGCCCTCTGGGGCCTGGGGGCTTCACTCAGACAGCAGTTGCTGCATGGTGGTGCCCTTGGCTTCATAACATTCACCTTCTAGTTCAGGGGTTCTCACTTTTGTACTGGTGACCCCTTTCACACAGCAAGCCTTTGAGTGCGACCCCCCCCCCAGTACATTCAAAACACTTTTTTATATATTGAACACCATTATAAATGCTGGAGGCAAAGCGGGGTTTGGGGAGGAGGCTGCCAGCTTGTGACCCCCTGAGGGATCCCGACCCCCAGTTTGAGAACCCCTGTTCTAGCTGTTCTCGTGTACCTTGGGTGTGACTTATGCCGCAATGCTGCCTGTCTCCAGAGAGCCTGACCCATCGCCTGCTCAGCCCAGGGATGCTGCCTGAGTCTGCCGAGAGCCTGAGCCCATTGCTGTGCCTGGGGAAACCACCTCAGGCATCACCATCGTAGGGGTCAGCGGGTAGTTCTGCCAAACCCGATGAGGAGAATTGCTGGCAGGGCTGTTTCCTGCCAGTGGAGATGGCAGAGCCAGTTACTGGGGGAGGGGCAGCTAGTTCCAGGGCGGGGAGGAGGAATTCAGCCCTGCGCTCAGCAAACCCCCCAACAGGGAGGCAAAGAGGAGATGCCCTGAGCGCCCCCGTGCAGCCAGGCAACGCTCCGCTCCCTGCTCACCAGCGGCGGCCCGGGGCTGCGCGGAGCCAGGGGATGGCGCCCCCCCGGGCGAGGCTGGTCCCAGCCTGAGCAGACTCGGATCGGGCGGGTGCCCAGCGGCTCGCGCGGCCAGACCCAGCCCCACAGCGGCGCGGGGGGTTCGGCTCCAGCCCGGCGGGCGGGTCCCGTCCCCCGCGAGCCCCGTCTCGGAGCCCGCCCCGCCCGCGGCCCAGGCTGGAACCGCCCCAGCCACGTGCGGCAGCGGGGGCACATCGCTGGCAGGGCCGGGGCCGGGCTGGCCGAGGGCGCCTAGGCCGCAGCCGGGCGTCTCGCTGCTCTCCATGGAGACGGGAGGGAGCGCGCGGGCGCCATTACGTACGAGGCATACGTCACAGAGGGGGGCGGAAGACGCAGGCGCGGGCGGGAAAAGCGTCATCGCGAGCGGGCGCCGCGGGGTCAGAGCGGAGCGAGCCGGGCGGCAGCGGCGCGCGCCGGGCCTGGCGGGCCCAGGCCTGTGGGGACGGGGCGCGAGCAGGAGGGGTGAGCGCCGGAACGCGCGCGCGCTTGAGGGGCCGGGAAGGGGCCGCGCGCGCCCACCCAGCGTGAGGACAGAGCCGAGAGCGGCGTCGGGACCCCGCGGGACTTTGAGGCTGCGGCCAATCAAGTGCGAGGGGTGAGCGGGGCCGGCCAATCGGCGCGAGGAACCTCGCCAGCCGGCCAATCAGCGGCAGCGTGCGGGATCCTCCCACTAGCCCAGGAGTCGAGGCGCCCGGCGCCGCAGCCAATCAGCGCCCAGGAGTCGCGCGCCGCGTCAGGGAGGGGACTCGGGGATGTCCTACAAGCCCATCGCGCCCGCCCCCGCCAGCTCCGGAGCAGCCGCCACCAGCAGCAGCGCCAGCCCCGCCCCCGGGGCCCCGCCCGCCGGTGAGCAAGAGAGGGCCCCCCCCGGAACAGCGACCCCCCCCGCCACGAGCGACTCCCCCCCCTGGAACAGCCCCCCCCCCCAGAAGAGCGACTCCCCTCCCGGAACAGCCCCTCCTCCGGGAGTGACCCCCCCCGCCCCGAGCGACTCCCCCCGGAACAGCCCCCCTCAGAAGAGCGACTCCCCTCCCGGAACAGCCCCTCCTCCGGGACTGCTTCCCCCCGCCCCGAGCGACTCCAGCTCGGAAGAGCCCCCCCCAGAAGAGCGACTGCTCCCCCCCCGCCCCGAGCGGCTCCCCCCCTGGAACAGCGACACTCCCCCCCCCTCGCCCCGAGCGCCTCCCCCTCGGAACAGTCCCTCCCCCGGGAGTGACCCCCCCCGCCCCGAGCGACTCCCACCGGAACAGCCCCTCCTCCGGGAGTGCCCCCCCCGCCCCGAGCGATTCTCGCTCGGAAGAGCCCCCCCGGAACAGAGACACCCCCCCCGCCCCGAGCGCCTCCCCCTCGGAACAGTCCCTCCCCCGGGAGTGACCCCCTCGCCCCGAGCGACTCACGCTCGGAAGAGCCCCCCCCGGAACAGCGACACCCCCCCCCCCGCCCCGAGCGACTCCCCCTCGGAACAGTCCCTCCCCCGGTAGCGACAACCCCCACCCCGAGCGACTCCCCCCGGAACAGCCTCTCCCCGGGAGTGACCCCCCCGAGCGACTCCCCCCCTCTGGAACAGCCCCTCCTCCGGGAGTGACTCCAGCTCGGAACAGCCCCCCCCGGAACAGCGACACCCCCACCCGCCCCAAACGCCTCCCCCTCGGAACAGTCCCTCCCCCGGTAGCGACACCCCCCCGCCCCGAGCGACTCCCCCTCGGAACACCCCCCCCCTAGAACAGCGACCCCCCCCACTTGTCCCCGGGTGTGGCCCCCCCGCCCCGAGCGGCTTCCCCTCGGAACAGCGACCCCCATCCCGGAACAGTGCCTCCCCCGGGAGTGACCCTCCTGAGCGACCTCCCACAGAACAGCCCCTCCACCCCGAGCGCCTCCCCCTGGGAGCGATCTCCCCCCACCCCAAGCGTCTCCCTCCACAACAGCGCCTCTCCTGGGAGCGATCCCCCCTGCCCGAGCGCCTCCCCCAGCACCGACCCCTACCCCCAGTGCCCACCCGCCGGTGACAGAGAGAGGAAGCGCCTCCCCCAGCAGCGATTCCCCCCTCTCCAGGTGACTCCCTCTGGAACAGTCCCTGCCCTGGAGCGACCCCAGCCTGCCTGAGTAAATCCCGTAAGAACAGACCCTCCCCTGGTAGCGACCCCCAGTTCCCTGGCTGCCAGTGAGCAAGATAGGGACACCCTTCTGTGAGTGACTCCCCCAGAACACCCCCTGCCCCAGAAGCGGACCCCCCACCCTCTGAACAACCCCTGCCCTGGGAGTGACCACCCCCTAGAACAGCCCCTACCCGAGAGCAACCCCCACCCTCCCTAACACCCCCCAGAACAGCTGCTCCCCCAGGAGCAGTTCCCCTCCTGGAGAGATCCCCACCCCCAAAGAGCTCCTGCCCTAGGAGTGACCCCCCCCCCAGTCTTTTCCCCTGGAACAGTTCTTCCCCTGGGAGTGGCTTCCCCTCCCCCTTGTGAGTCTTCCACAGAACAGCCCTTCCTGTGGGAGCAATCCCATCTTCTCCCCCCCCCCCCAAGTTACTTCTCCCCAGAACTGCCACTCCCCTGGGTGTGACCTCCCCAGAACAGCACCTCTTCTGAGGGTGGGGACCTTCCCTCCTCCCTCACAGGAACCAGTGATTTTCCCCACTCATAGTGAAAAACCAACACCCCACTGACCCAGAAGTCCACTCTCCTTGTGTCTGGCCTTGTTTCCCTTCACTAGTGAGAGACCAACCCCTGCAGGGAACAGCCCTCCCCTTGCTAAGGAACCTCCTTGGGTCCAGCCCCGAGTAACTTTATTGTAGATAGTCCCCCTTCCCCCAGGAGCCCAGCTCCCCAACTGACCCGCCCAAACAGCCCTACCAAGCCCCTGAACCAAACATCCAAGGGTCCAGGGTACCACCTGCTGGGGAGCCCCCGCAGCCAGGACCCCTTCACAGTAACTGGTTCATGTCAACATCCTGAATCCCCCCAGCCAGACAGTGCCACAGCTTTGTTGCCCGCAGGCCTTCCCTTCCCCTGCCCTGCACCATTGGCACAGGCTGCTTGTGGCTCACACTGTTTCTTCAGTATTACACTGGTTAGGGACTTTTTCCACTTCCCTTTGGGTATAGAATCATAGAATATCAGGGCTGGAAGGGACCTCAGGAGGTTATCTAGTCCAGCCCCCTGCTCAGAGCAGGATCAATCCCCAGACAGATTTTTACCCCAGTTCCCTAAATGGCCCCCTCAAGGATTGAACTCACAACCCTGGGTTTAGCAGGCCAATGCTCAAACCACTGAACTATACCTCCCCGTCACTGGTTGGGAACTTTTTCCGCTTCCCCTTGGGTAGCCACATGGGCACTGTGCGTGGTCTAATGTGGTCGCTGGCAGGTCTGTCTCTGCTGCCTTTGAGCTTTGACACTGTGTATTCTCCTCAGCTCCTAGGTAGCATTTCTCATTCTGAGGCCTCAGAGCACTTTATTAAGAAAGTAAAGTACAGGTGCCCCTATCTTACAGATGAGGAACTGGGGGTGGGGGGAGGGGGAGTTTGCTTCTCCAAGGTCTATGGCATAGCAAGGAGCGGAACTAAAGTCTTCTGACACCCACCCTGGACCAGCCTCTCATGTGAGCTATGCACCAGGCCAGGCATTAGCTTTTCAAACCGCAAGATGGCCTTCCTGGAGTGCCGCTCAGAGGAAGGGGCCATCCCTTGGCTGTGAAATGAGCTGGCCTGTCCCTACTCACTCTTCTTGGCTGTGTGGGTCGTTCAGCTGCTTGCTGTGTCTTCTTCCATTCAGTGACTTAGAGAGCCTGCTTGTCTGTAGCAGATGCGACACGCTTTTGTAGCCTCTGAGCTGGAAGAGCAGCTTGTTGTTTGAGAAGTAACCTCGGATTGTTTAGTCAGACTTGTTATCGTAATGCTGCCTACAGGTGACAGGATAGTGCTTGCAGCTGGGTCTTGGGCATTTCTCACTTCAGAGCAGTTAACTGTAATCTTGTACACTCCCTCCTAAGGAATTAGGAGGCTGAATGAAGAAAAGCTGCATTTGTAGCTGGTGATAGACTCCATTAGAAGTTTACCCATGAAAGCTTATGCCTAGATAAATCTGTTAGTCTTTAAGGTGCCACCGGACTCCTTGTTGCTTCCATTAGAAGTGTCAATTTTGTTCCTGGAATGGGAGCCTCATGCTGATAGGGCACTTCTGAGGGATCTAACCACGGTAGGGGAAAAAGGCAGAACCATGGTAGATAGGATTCCAGGGGCACAGATGCTAAGTAATGCACATTGGAGGAACTAATCTGAACTCACCGTCCACTTTACTGGGCTGTGTATTAACCATCACCACTCACGGCACTGCTGTGTACCACTGTGTATCATCGCCACAACAGCACTGCTGTGTTTGCCTGAGGAATGGGCTGTGGAACACTACTGAAATCCTCGGCATGCCCTTCCGTAAATCCGTGGGGTGCCCTCCCTTGGAGATGATGTGCAATACTAGTCAACCCATTACAGAAGGGACACTGCAGAATTGGAGGGGCTTCGGAGATGAGTGACAAGAAACTCTCAGCCCTGGAAGGAGGTTGCGATAGCTCAGCTTGGCAGAGAGGGGATTTGACAAAAGGACACAAAACATTGAATGGACTCCTAGAGATTGTGGAGCAGGACTGTGTATTTCCCTTGTCGTAATGCAAGGAACAAGGACATTCAATGACATTGGAATGTGGCACATCAGGCTTCCTGCTTTTAACTCCTGGTAAAGGGAAATACACAATTAGCTTGTGGAAATCACTGTCCTAGGACATCACTGAGGCCAAGACCTTAGCTGGATGCAGAAAAAGATCAAATATCTAACAGGAGATTCCTTTCATCCAGCCAGAACCAGTTCTTATTATTTAATATTTACTATTCTATCTACCATGGGCCAGGCTTTCCCATAACTACTGCTGCAGAGTATCTTGCACCTTCCTTTGAAGTAGATGCTGTATATTTTAAGCATGCAAAAATCAGGAAAAGTCACAGTTGTGGGGATGGAGGAGTATTGGCTTTTGCTGCTGTATGATGTGTAAAGAAAGCTGTACTGTGGTGGTGGTTTGATCTGCTTGTGTGACTCATGTTAGATATTCAGATCTCGTCTTCCATTTTTCTCCTGTAAGACTCTCTGACCCCTGGGACAGTCCAAAGGCTTGTGACCACACCAAAAAAGTGAATCCTCAGCTATGGGGCTTGGAAGGGAAGCTCAGAGTGTGTCTACACATGAAAGTCAACCTGGAAGAAGCTGGCATGTGAATCAAAAGTGGATTAACTCTCTTCCTGATTAACTGCATGTGTGAATGCTTTTATTCCAGAACAAGAGTGCCTTGTTCTGGAATAAAATTCTGGAATACCACCCTGTGTAGACAAGGCCTTAGTCAGCAGGTTTAAATATCGGGATTTTGTCTCATGCCAATGCCTGGCATACAGCTGGGAGAGAAGAGATTTTGTGAAGCCATAACAGTCAAACCATTGCATGAGGGACCCAGGGGTCTCTCACTTCTCTGATCCAACAAGGAGTTATCTAGGCCAGGATTGATACTGCAGCTGGCTTGAGGCAAATGGAGAGATGCTTGTAGCTGAGACTTGACGTGAGAGAGAAGTGGTGACGCAGACAATGGAGGATGTGGGGAAAGCTCTGATATTGACCCTTTTATTGACCAGGTGCCAGACAAGTGGAGGAAGCAGGGGAGGCAGGAGATAACTGGGCTGGGTGGGTTCCCTGGCCTGTGCTATACAGGAGGCCAGACATGAATGGTCTGAGTGAGACAGTAGGCCAGTGAGGGAGGCTGGAGTAGTGTTGAGAAGGCTAGAGAGCAGGGTGACTTATTAGGATCTGGAGGGAAGGTGAGTGAGCTGCATGTATGGAGGTACCCATGCTGCTTTGTGCCCAGAGGAAGGCAGCTGCAGCATGCTAGAGCAGGGGTTGGATGGTGGGCCGATCTGCAGACCCAAGGCAGGAGGAGGAGAGAATTAAGCCTCACGGACAATGTGCAGGTTATGAGCAGTGGAGCAAGTGCAGGCTGGGAGTAGGAGGAGGGGCAGTGGAGATGGGGTTGTGGGCCGGAGGCAGCTCTTGCCCAAAATAGGCTTTTGTTCCTTTGCAACACTTGGCTGCAGGAAGCTGAGCTAAACCCCTCAGCTCCTGTGGTCACAGCCAGCAGGGTGTGTGGGGAGAGGAGCCTGTGGTGCTGCTGGGAGTTAATGCTCCCAGCACCTGGCAGAACTCGGTCACTGGCACTCTGCCCATGGCACAGCTGCAAGTAGGGTTGCACAGGGAGAGGGCAAGAGCCCTGGTCTCCTCCCAGCCCTGTGCCCAACCTCTCAGCCCCAGGAAGGTGGCAAGGGCTGAGAATGAAACTGAGCCCTCCATGGAGTGGGAACACTATAGGCAAGGGCCATAGTGTCAAAGGCTGCATTGAGCCCAAAGGAAGAGGGAAGGCTGCGTGGAGGTGGTGCTCCTCAGGCCATGGACCTGTCCTGGTCCCTGGATGTTGTCAGAGGCAAGGCAATCCCTGCAGAAGCCCTGGTACCACAGCGATCGTGACAGTGTAGGAGCCCAGCTAGACAAGCTTGGAGGGGTTAGCAGGGCGTGTGCTGTAGATCTAGCAGTGAGGCACAGCCTGGGTGCTATTACATAGACAGGGGGTCGGTAGATTGGGGGGACTACAGGGGACATTGGGGCAAAGGGAGGAAGCAGCAGATTCTTCTCTCCTGGTTTGTGGTGACAGCAAATGGCACAGGCCAGATATTACTGAACGGCACCAGGGCTAGAGCCCTGCCCCAACTGAAGCCCAGCAGATCCAATCCACTCCCCCACCCACCCCACACAGCAGGGGGAAGGAACACTATGTGCCATGAGCAGGATATTGTGGCCTCTCTAGCATCGCTGCAGCCCACAGCAAGGTTGGGAGGGGCCTGTGTGCTGCATGGTGCTGGCCACAGGACACTGGGTTGGGTACAGGGATGCTATTTCCTGGGTGACCTCCCCTTTCCTTTCCCACTCTTTCAGCCACGAGTGTCCCGTCGCCATCCGGATCTGTCCCTGGAGCCTCTGCCCCCTTCCGGCCCCTCTTCAACGACTTTGGCCCTCCGTCCATGGGCTACGTGCAGGTGAGCCGCTGCCCCCACCTCTGCTGCCTGGCTCAGCATGGCCTGGGGAGGGCTGGCTCCCTCAAGCTCTCTCTGCCCCTTGCAGGCCATGAAGCCACCAGGTTCCCAGGGCTCCCAGAGCACGTACACTGACCTACTCTCAGTCATTGAGGAGATGGGCAAAGAGATTCGACCCACCTATGCAGGTAGCAAGAGTGCCATGGAGCGGCTGAAACGAGGTATGAGGCACTAGGGGGTTGGTCTGGGTGTGACTGACTCAGTGACCCAGCCTGAATGTGCACAGAGGCTGAGGCATCTGCTGAAAGCCTGAGCTACCTCTGGGGGTGACTGATGTGGCCTGAGTCTTCAGAGAGCCTGAGCCCATTGCTGGGGAAGAGGGGAGGAGCTGCCCCAGGTGTGATCAGTGCAGTGATGCTGACTGAGGCTGCTGAGAGCCTGAGCCCATTGCTGGGTCGTGCAGGGTGAGGAAGCTGCCTCGGGCAGACTCGCACAGCAAAGCTGCCTGAGTCAGAGCCTATTGTTGGTGCTGGGGGTGGGGAACTGCCCTGGGTGTGGCCGACGCTGCCTGAATCTGCAGCGAGCCTGAGCCCATCACGGGGAGGGGGGCATGGGCTGCCCCAAGCATCTCAGTGGCACTTCTTTGGCAAACCCCATGAGGACAGTTGCGCTGTCAGCGTTGTTTTCTGCCTGTGAGAGTGTATCCATCGCTGTTGGATGCAATGTCAGATACTGGGGTGAGGGGCTGTGGGGCAGCTAGTTCCCCGGTGGGAAGGAGGAGTTCACCCCTCTGCCCAGTGTAGGTCCCCTCCATCCCTGCGCAACAAGGAAGCAAAGAGGAGAGACATCCCCCACAGGTTAAAGCTGTGAATGCCCCCATGCAGCCACTTAAAGCTGTAGCTCCCCACCAGTGCCTGCAGTGCTGATGGCTCAGTGCCATGAGTGGAGATAAAGCCTGAGGAGTCGAGATCCACTCTGTCCTTCCTGTGCTGGGGACGCGGGGGTCGGAGGGCTGGCTGGCGCCTCTCCCACAAGGCTGATGCTACCCTTTCAGCCCTGCCTGTGGGCATTCTGCTCCTGGCTGGGAGCTGGTGCCTGCGGTGGCCTAGGTGTGGCACTGGCACTGTGCCCTGCTGGGTTGGGTTCAGAGGCCATTCGGCAGGTCTGAGGCTCCCTTGGGTTTTCCCCTTGCAGGCATTATCCACGCCCGGGCGCTGGTGAGAGAGTGTCTGGCAGAGACAGAGCGCAATGCCCGTACGTAACAGCTGCTGCCCTGCCCCATGGACCTTCCCACCAATGAGCATCTGAGAACCTGGAGATCTGCCCTCCCACGGACCTTCCCACCCGAGACCCGGCTCTGCCATACCCCCACACAGACCTTTCAGCATTCGGCAGCTGAGGCTCTGGAGCGGGTCCTGCTGGAGTGCAGCTGTCGCTGGCAGTCAGCGCTGGGGAAGCTGGTGCTTGGGCCATGCTGCAGGGATCTCCAGGGAGAGGAGCCAGTGGCTTTTCTCGCATCTTTATAACGTGTTTGTTTTTATAACTCAATAAAAGAAAGCATTGGGATTCTGACCTGCCTCTGGCCCTTGTGGTTTGTGCTGCTCCCGGTGACGAGGAAGGAGCTGGCCCCTCCCATGGCACGTTCCTGGGGCCTCCCAGGGCCTTGGAAGCAGCAGCAGCTCATAGGAGGGAGGCTGCCTTGCACCGGGGGCAGGATGCTGTATGCCCTGGGCTATCTGAAGAAAGCCCACAGCACCTGGAGCCTGGAACTGCATCACACGGAGCTATGCCACCTGCTACACTCCCCAGCTGGTGTTTGGGAGTGTGTCTGAGGCTGATGGGAAAGCAGCATGGTGGTGCTGGGATTGCACCTGGGAGGGGCTGTGCTAGCCCTACTCTAGTCGCACCTGCACTGCTCGACCTCCTGCGTTCTGAGTGTATGTTCTGCCTGCACAGTGACATGTCACTGCCTCCCCACTGTCTTAGCCAAACATCCTGATGACTCAGCATGACCAGCCGGCTGGCAGTGTGAATGGGTCCAGCACTCAAGCCTGGTCTCAGCCTTGGAGGCCTGCTGGATTAGAATCCCAGATCAAGGGCATGTTCCAGTGGAGCAGAGGGGGGAATACCCAGCTGTTACTGGAGGGGGTTAGGGTGGGGTAGCTAAGGGTTAGGCTCACTCACTGGTTAACAGCCCATACTTGTAAGTGCTCTAAAATCCATGTTCTTACCTGGATTTGCTTGAATCTTGCTGTGCCCCATGGAAGCGTGGGATAGGGTATTGGTCCAAATTTGGGGTGGTTTGAGCAAGGCTGGGCGATGCTGGTGACCTGTGATGTCCAGGTTAGACCAGATAATCTGCCTGGTGGTTCCTTCCTCTAAGACTCTGACAAGGGCCTCCCAAAGTGGGTGCCGTTTTGATGCAAAAATGGGTAGATGAACTGTTTTGCACAGTGTCTGCTTCCATGTTCAGGCCAATGGTAGTTCGAGGTGCCGGCTACCATCATCTGTTCAAAGGGGTTTCTCAGCTATTGCCTCCCCTCATAAGAACAACCATACTGGGTCAGACCAAAGGTCCATCTAGCCCAGTATCCTGTCTTCCAATGCCAGGTGCCCCAGAGTGACATCCCCTGTCACCTGTTCCCACCTTCTGGCTAACAGGCTAGTGACACTGTTCCTGCCTGTCCTGGCTAATAGTCCTTGATGGACCTGTCCTCCATGAATTTATCTGGTTATTTTTTTAACCCTGTTATAGTGTTGGCCTTCACAATAGCCTCTGGCAAAGAGTTCCACAGGTTGACTGTGCATTGTGTGAAGAAATACTTCCTTTTGTTTGTTTTAAACCTGCTCCCTATTAATTTCATTTGGTGACCCTAGTTCTTGTGCTATGAGAAGGAGTAAATTATAATACTTTATTTACTCCTTACCCCAATAAGGAGCTGACTTTAATAATCAAAGTGCTTAAAATCCCTATACAGAGGGAGATTCTTGAAAACTGCTGCAACATAGCAGGGGCTGGGGTAGACTGTCTGAGGAAAATCTGAGGTCCTTCAGTCAAGAGGTCTTGAGATCCAGCCCTCCCCCAAATAGCTACTTGTGTCGTTTCCAGAGTCTTACAGATTATTCTTTGGTGCTAGGTGTGGGACAGTCTGGGGCTCTGTCCCCCAGCCTGCTGTGAGCTTGGCTATTCAGTGGCACCAAGGGCCAGCTCAGAAACTGCTGGGCTACATGAGCTTAGGTTGATTTACTTGTGGCTGGTTGGTGTCTCTGCCAGCGATTGCTCCTCAGCAGGGGTGGTAGAAGCAGGGGAGCCCTGGGCCCTTTAAATAGCCCCCAGAGCCCTGAGATAGTGGGGGGCTATGGGGGCTATTTAAGGGGCTGGGACTCCAGCTGCCTCTGCTGCCCCAGTCCTTTAAATAGCCAAGGGAGCCCCACCGCTTCCCCAGGGCTCCCATGGCTATTTAAAGGGCTGGGGTGGTAGAAGCAGGGGAGCCCCGGGCCCTTTAAATAGCCCCCAGGCTGCTGCTGCTGCTACCCTGGTGAGGGAGGGAGGAGGAGGGGGCACTTACTGTACAGGGTGGACTGTACCCACACCCCCTGCCTACAGTCAGCTCCTGCTACACTCCCTGCCCGCACCACCTGCCCTGCCCACAGCCAGCTCCCCACCCCCCCTTTTTTTTTTTACTTTAGTCATCCCTGCTAGGGCCCTGCACTTCCTAAAGCTGGCCCTGGCACTAGCAGAGCTATGGCGGGCGAGCCCAGGGTTGGGATGGCAGGGGCTGTGGGTCAGGACTGAAGGGTACTGAAGGGGGCAGAGCTGAGAGAGGGGGGCCAGTCCCTGGCTGCAGAGGGAAGGATGGCGGCTGACAGTTTAAGTGAGTCACACTCGTCCCTCTTCCCTCGCCCCCCAAAGCTGTTTGTTCCCTTTCTGGGCTTGATGTCATTTACCTCTGATGTCACAGCTGTTTCTATGGCAGCTAGCTGTGATGTCACAGGCAGAGAGGATGGCGTGCTAATTTCTTAAAGGGCCCCACGTGTCGGTTGCTTGGAGGGGGGTCCCCCCCCAGTTCTGGGGCCCTGGGCGCTGTCCCTGTGAGGGAGTCTCCCCCTCACAGGGAGAATCAGAATCCAGCCCAATCCGGCAACGAGGGAAGCAGCGACAGCTCCATCACCAGCATCTTAGCCCGGAACAGCCCCCCCCCCACGGCTCCCTCCTCTGCCCCGCTCCAGCCTTGCCCTCCGCTTCCGCCCCACGGTTCCCGCCCTACCACCCCCAGCTTCCTCCCCTCTCTTCCACCCCCTCCAGCCCTCCCCTCGGTTCCCGCCCTGACCGCCCCTGTCCCCCCGCATTTCCCCCCCGCCCCCCACAGCTTCCTTCCCCTGCACCCCCCCAGCCCTCCCCTCGGTCCCCGCCCCCCTCGGCTTCCGCCCTGAGCTGGCCTCTCCTGCCCCCCCCCGCGTTCCCTCCCCGCTCCCCCCCCCAGCTTCCTCCCCTCGGTTTTCCCCGCCGCGCTTTCCCCTCGGGCTCCCCCTGCACCGAGCCGGCCGCCGGAGGGTGGGGGGGCGCGGCGGTGACGCGGGCAGGCAGCGAGCCGAGCCGAGCCGAGCCGAGCGCCGCGGCCGGGCTGCAGCAGCCGAGCCCCGCGAGATGCTCCACTGCGCGGCGCGGAGGGGGCCGCGCTGCAGCAGCCGCGGGACGGGGAGGGCCCGGCTGGGGCAGTGAGAGCAGCCCGCGCCGCCAGCAGGTGGGACCGGGGCGACCCGGGCGGGAACGGAGCGCGGGGCCTTGGCCTCTAGGGGGCGCCGACTGCGACATGGTCGGAGAGGGGTGGCATGGGGGGAGGGGCCTTTCCCCCTCTAGGGGGCACTGGCTGCAACCTGATGGGTGATGGGGTAGGGACCTTTCCCCTGTGGGTGCACTGGGTGCAATCTCACAGGGGGGCGATGGAGTAGGGACCTTTCCCCTCTACGGGGCACTGGGTGCAATGTCACAGGGGGGCGATGAGGCAGGGACCTTTCCCCTGTGGGGCACTGGGTGCAATGTCACAGGGGGGCGATGGGGCAGGGACCTTTCCCCTGTGGGGGCACTGGGTGCAATGTCACAGGGGGGTGATGGGGTAGGGACCTTTCCCCTGTGGGGGCACTGGGTGCAATCTCACAGGGGGGCGATGGGGTAGGGACCTTTCCCCTCTACGGGGCACTGGGTGCAATGTCACAGGGGGGCGATGGGGCAGGGACCTTTCCCCTGTGGGGCACTGGGTGCAATGTCACAGGGGGGCGATGGGGTAGGGACCTTTCCCCTGTGGGGGCACTGGGTGCAATCTCACAGGGGGGCGATGAGGCAGGGACCTTTCCCCTGTGGGGGCACTGGGTGCAATGTCACAGGGGGGTGATGGGGTAGGGACCTTTCCCCTGTGGGGGCACTGGGTGCAATCTCACAGGGGGGCGATGAGGCAGGGACCTTTCCCCTGTGGGGGCACTGGGTGCAATGTCACAGGGGGGTGATGGGGTAGGGACCTTTCCCCTCTACGGGGCACTGGGTGCAATCTCACAGGGGGTAATGAGGCAGGGATCTTTCCCCTCTGGGGGCACTGGCTGCAACCTGACGGGTGATGGAATAGGGGCCTTTCCCCTCTGGGGGCACTGGCTGCAACCTGACGGGTGATGGAATAGGGGCCTTTCCCCTCTAGGGGCACTGGCTGCAACCTGATGGGTGATGGGGTAGGGACCTTTCCCCTCTGGGGGCACTGGCTGCAACCTGACGGGTGATGGGGTAGGGACCTTTCCCCTCTGGGGGCACTGGCTGCAACCTGACAGGTGATGAAATAGGGGCCTTTCCCCTCTAGGGGGCACTGGCTGCAACCTGACCCAGGGTGGGGGGAGGAGGTTGGTGCCCCAGACAGGAGTTGTGGGGGAGGTTTGGGGACCCAGCTGAGGGTTGTGTGTGTGGTGGGAGATGGTTTGGTACCTCAGGCAGGGGTGGGGTTTTTTTGGGGGGTGGGGGTGGGGTTGGTGCCCCAGGCAGGGATTGTACAGGGTTGGTGCCCTGGGCCCAGGCAGGGGCAATGGGGAGGGAGGTTTGGTGCCCCCAGCTCAGGTTGGGGGGGATGTTGAGTGGGGAGGTTTGGTGCCCCAGGCCCCGGTAGGGGGAATATGGGGCTGGAGGTTTGGTGTCCTAGGCCCAGGTGGAGGTGGGCTCTGTGGGGAGGAGGTTTGGTGCCTCAGGCTGTAGCAGGGTCTGCGTGGGAAAGTTTGGTGGCCCAGGCAGGAATTGTGTGGGGCAAGTTTGGTGGCTAAGGCCATGGGGCTGGTTGGGGAGGTTTGGTGCCCCAGGCCCAGGTGGGGGGAATCTGGTGTGGGAGGTTTAGTGCCCTAGGCCCAGGCTGAAGTGAGCTGTGTGGGGAGGAGGTTTGGTGCCCTAGGCTCTAGCAAGGGCTGTGGGGGGAGGTTTGGTGCCCCAGGCCCAGGCAGGAGTTGTGTGGGGCAGGTTTAGTGGCCCAGGCCATGGGGCTGCGGTGCCCACACTGCTATGTTCCCTTGGATCCGGGAGCAGCGCCCCCACCAGCCTTGGGCTGCCAGTAGCATCCAGCTAGTTTTGGGGTTGGAGCTGGACAGCGACCCAGAAGTCCTGTCCCTTGATGATGCAGGGCTGGGCAGGGTGAATGCAAGAGGACCTGACAGGGTGTGTGTGTGGGGGGGAGGCAGTGGGAGGAATGCCCCCCCATCCTCTTGCCCCCCCATTCCCTGAGCATCACCATGGAAACGCATCAGGCAGGATAGAGTTTTAAGCAGGTCACATGAGGATTTGCTTCTTATTCCCCATCCCCCATCCTGTGGGCCAAGCAGCCGGAAGGGAAGGAGGAGGGTTGGGGCAGGAGAGGAGTAGGGATGGCCCCCCGGGGCGGGGGCCTACGGGGGGGAGGGGCAGTGGGGCTCTAACTCCTCGCTCCTGTCCGCAGGCCCCACCAGTCACCATGCTCATCAAGGAATATCACATCCTGCTGCCCATGAGCCTCGAGGAGTACCAGGTGGCCCAGCTCTATATGATCCAGGTGAGGGGAGGGGTCTGTGGGTGCAGGGTGGGCTCTGGGTGCAGAGCAGGGACTGGGTCTGTCTGTCTGGGCAGGTCGGCACCAGGGGGCGGTTGGAGTGGGACTGGCGCCAGGGCCCAGGTTGGAACCAATGGGTCAGCGTCTCCCCTCCAGAAGAAGAGCCGGGAGGAATCCAGCGGGGAGGGCAGCGGGGTCGAGATCTTGGCCAACCGGCCCTACAGCGACGGCCCAGGAGGCAGCGGCCAGTACACCCACAAGATCTACCACGTGGGCTCCCACATCCCCAGCTGGTTCCGTGCCCTGCTGCCCAAGGCTGCTCTGCAAGTGGAGGAGGAGTCGTGGAACGCCTATCCCTACACGCGCACCAGGTGCAGCATGGCGGGGGGAGGGACAGGGCGTGTCAGGCCAGTTGAGGGGCATGCAGGGTGGAGGGCAGGAAGCTGAGGAACATGGGTAGTAGTGTTCAGGGGCAGGGCCGGCTTTAGGCCAATTCCGCCAATTCCCCCGAATCGGGCCCCACACCCAGGGAGAATCCCTTCCCTGGCTAGAGGTGCCTTTTAAATTTTTACTCACCTGGCGGCACTTCGGGTCTCCAGCAGCACTTCGGCAGCGGGTCCTTCACTTGCTCTGGGTCTTCGGCGGCACTTCGGTGGTGAGTCCTTCCGTGCCGCCAAAGACCTGGAGTGAGTGAAGGACCCACTACCGAAGTGTCGCCGAAGACTCAGAGCACCGCCCCGGTGAATACAAGCCCCACGTGTTTTTTTACAGGTGTGTTTTGTTGTTGTTTTGGTTTAGTTTTGTTTTTTTTTAGTCATCCCTGTTGGGGCCCCGTCGAAACTGTTCGAATTGGGCCCCGCACTTCTTAAAGCCGGCCCTGTTCAGGGGCCTACCCCCTTGCCCATGCTGCATGGGTCTGTCGGGAGCACTCGTTCTGGGGCCATCCCAAAGTCCCTTGCAGGGCCAGGGGACTGGCGCAGAGCAGGGGACAGCATGCATCGCTGTGGGACCCCACCTCATGCTGCACTGATGGTCCCAGGCGGTGGGATGTGGGGTGGGGCAAGACCAGGGGAGAAGCTGTGTGGGGTGTGGCTGGTGCAGGCCTGGAGTGGAGTGTGAGGAGAGTGAGGCAGAGGGGGAGATGGGTGCGGGTAGGGCAGGGGCTGGTCAGAGCTGGGGCAGGGCAGAAGCTGCCCATTTTCATCCCCTGTCTCTCCCATCTCCCAGATACACCTGCCCCTTTGTGGAGAAGTTCTCCATCGAGATCGAGACCTATTACCGGCCCGACTCCGGCAAACAGACCAATGTCTTCAACCTCACGGCGGCTGAGAAGAGGCAGCGGATTCTGGGTAAGCACTGCTCGTGGGGACACCGGATACTGAGTGTGCCAGTCTGCGCCTTCGTGCTCGGGACACCTGGCTTCGGCACAGCCCCGGTGCTGCTCCACCAAGACTGTGAGGAGCAGAGCCGACCCCCAGGGGAGGGAGCCCGTGACCTTCCCAGGCTGTGCTCCGTGCTGGGACATGGGGCACAGACCTGCCACATAAGTGCCTTAGTTGTAGGGGAGCTCAGTGCTGAGGCAGGTCTGGTGGGTGGGGCCCAGGGGCTGGAGCCTGGAGAGCTCCCGTTGTCTTGAGCTCTGCTGCTCCCATGTGCTCTGTCCCAGAGTGCCGTGGGGCAGGGAGGGCAGAGTGCTGGGAGGGCGGGAGTTCTTCCCACTCCTCCACCCACTAATCTCCCTCCCTTCTGTGCACCCCCCCCCACACACACACGCTGCTGCAACCCCCCTGTTCTATTGCTCTGCAACAAAAACCTTGGGAAATGGGGCCCCAGAGCATTGTGGGGAAAGGGCCCCCAGAGCATTGTCTGGAATGAGGCAGGTATTTTCCCTGTCCCTGGGGGGCTGTTGCGGGTGAGAACCCTGGCACTGAGGCAGGCAGGTGCCGTGTGTGGGTGCTGACTCCCTGCTGCCCCCAGACACCATTGACATTGTGCGGGACCCCATCTCGCCCAACGAGTACAAGGTGGAGGAGGACCCCAAGCTGTATCGCTCGGCGAAGACAGGCCGGGGGCCGCTGGGCGATGACTGGCTGGAGGGGGCCATGGCTGCCGGGCCCCTCATGTGTGCCTACAAGCTATGCAAGGTGGAGTTCCGCTACTGGGGCATGCAGTCCAAGATCGAGCAGTTCATCCACGACGTAGGTGAGTGCTGGCCTCAGTCCCCCCCATGGCTTCCGTGCCCCTTAGCGCTGCCCTGGTGCAGCCCCTGCCCCCTCCAGACCAATGACACTGCCTCCCATACCCAGCACTGACCCTTAGCATCGTGGCTGCCCCTTCCAGCACTGCCCTTTCCTTGGTGCTGCCCCCCCCAACCCCCTGGCTTTGGCCCTCCTACCACTGCACCTCGGGCACCACTCCTGACCCCTTGGCTTTGCCATCCAGCCCTACCTGGGATGACCCCCTGATGCTGCTCCCAGTGACTCCCCAGCTTCCTTGGGGGCCCAATCAGAGGAAGCGGAGTTGTTCCCACAGCCTGCTGGGTCACACTGATGTAGCAGAGCCCTGGCAGGGGACCCCAATTCCTTGATCCCCCCATGGAGGCTGCACAAGCCCTGGCATGTACATTAGGCCACTCTGGCTCAGGCTGGGGGATGGGTGCTCTGGCTGGGGGAGGTGGTTGCGGAGGGGTGCTCTGGCTTGGACTTGGGGTGTTCATGGGGGAGGGGTGCTCTGGCGTGGGGGCAGCAGGGGAGGGGTGCTCTGGCTCAGGCTGAGGTGGGGGTAGAGGAGCAATGCTCTGGCCGGGGGGGCGATGGGGGAGGTGTGCTCTGGCGGGAGGGTGCTCTGGCTCTGGCTCTGGCTGGGCGTGTTCGTGGGGGAGGGGTGCTCTGGTGGGGGGGCTGGTGGGGGGAGGGGTGCTCTGGCTTCAGCTGGGGGGGGCCACCGGGGGAGGTGTGCTCTGGCTGCACCGCACTCCCCTGCCCCTCACCCCACAGGGCTGCGCAAGGTGATGCTACGGGCACACCGCCAGGCCTGGTGCTGGCAGGATGAGTGGACGGAGCTGACCATGGAGGACATCCGGCAGCTGGAGGAGGAGACGGCCCGCATGCTGGCTCAGAAGATGGCCAAGTGCGCCGAGGCCGAGGAGGCGGCGGCTGCCCCCAGCGCCGAGGGCCAGGCCGAGCTGGGGAGCACCAACGGGCAGGATCGAGCTGAGGGGCAGGGGCCGCCCGACGCCTCCCCTGACGACACCTTCGCCAAGCAGTGGTCCACGTCCTCCCGCTCCTCCTATTCCTCCCAGCATGGAGGTGAGGGGGCCAGGGTGGGGGTGGGTGCTGGGGGCTTGTGGGGAGTGAACTGACTGGGGCAGGAGCAGGACGAGGGGTCTGGCAGGAGGTGGGGGTGGAGGCGTTGGCATGGAGTGGGGTGGGAGCACTGGCTGGAGGGTTGCAAGGCGTGCTGCAGGGAATGGGGGGGGCTGCTGGCAGAGGCACTGGGGGCAGAGGGGTGGGGTCTGCAGAGGTGCTGGGGTGCTCAGGGGGACTGGGTGGTGCTGGCAGAAGTGCTGGAGGACAGGTACTCAGGGGCAAGGGTGGGGGTGCTGGCAGGGGCGCTGGCAGACAGTGGCACTCGGGTGTGGGGGGGTGCTGGCAAGCCCACTGGTGGACAGAGTGCTTAGGGGGGAAGGGTGGGGCGCTGGCAGGAGGGCCGGGGGCTGAGGCATTCAGGAGGAGGGGTGGGGGGGCTGACAGGGGTGCTGGGGGACAGTGGCGCTCCGGCAGAGGGGTGGGGTGCTGGCAGGAGGGCTGGGACATTCAGGGAGAGAGGTGGGGCATTGGCAGCGGGGCTGGGGGCTGGGGCACTCAGGGGAGGGGTGGGGCGCTGGCAGGAGGCTGGGTGATGGGGCATTCAGGGGGAGGGGTGGGGGGCTGACAGGGGTGCTGGGGGACAGTAGCGCTCCGGCAGAGGGGTGGGGTGCTGGCAGGAGGGCTGGGACATTCAGGGGAAGAGGTGCGCTGGCAGCGGGGCTGGGGGCTGGGGCGCTCAGGGGAGGGGTGGGGCGCTGGCAGGAGGCTGGGTGATGAGGCATTCAGGGGGAGGGGTGGGGCACTGGCAGGAGGCTGGGTGATGGGGCATTCAGGGGGAGGGGTGGGGCGCTGGCAGGAGGCTGGGTGATGGGGCATTCAGGGGGAGGGGTGGGGGTGCTGACAGGGGTGCTGGGGGACAATGGCGCTCCAGCAGAGGGGTGGGATGCTGGCAGGAGGGCTGGGACATTCAGGGGGAGGGGTGGGATGCTGGCAGGGGGGCCGGGGGCTGAGGCATTCAGGGAGAGGGGTGGGGGTGCTGACAGGGGTGCTGGGGGACAATGGCGCTCCAGCAGAGGGGTGGGGTGCTGGCAGGAGGGCTGGGACATTCAGAGGGAGGGGTGGGGTGCTGGCAGGAAGGCCAGGGGCTGAGGCATTCAGGGGGAGGGGTGATGGTGCTGACAGGCGTGCTGGGGGACAGTGGCGCTCCGGCAGAGGGGTGGGGTGCTGGCAGGGGGGCTGGGACATTCAGGGGGAGGGGTGGGGTTCTGGCAGCGGGGCTGGGGGCTGAGGCATTCAGGGAGAGGGGTGGGGGTGCTGACAGGGGTGCTGGGTGATGGGGCATTCAGGGGGAGGGGTGGGGCGCTGGCAGGAGGCTGGGTGATGGGGCATTCAGGGGGAGGAGTGCTGGCAGGAGGCTGGGTGATGGGGCATTCAGGGGGAGGGGTGGGGTGCTGGCAGGAGGCTGGGTGATGGGGCATTCAGGAGGAGGGTTGGGTTGCTGACAGGGGAGCCAGGGGCTGGGGCATTCGGGGGAGGGGTGGGGTGCTGACAGGGGAGCCGGGAGCTGGGGCATTCAGGGAGAGAGGTGGGGGTGGGGGTGCTGACAGGAGCACTGGGGGACAGAGGCGCTCGGGGGAAGGGGTGGGGTGCTGGCAAGGGGGCTAGGGCATTCGGGGGAGGGGTGGGGTGCTGACAGGGGAGCCAGGGGCTGGGGCATTCAGGGAAAGAGGTAGGGGTGGGGGTGCTGACAGGGGTGCTGGGGGACAGTGGTGCTCCGGCAGAGGGATGGGGTGCTGGCTGGGGGATCGGGCATTCAGGGGGAGGGGTGGGGTGCTGGCAGGGGAGCAGGGGTGGGATGCTGGTGGGAGAGCTGGGGGGAGGGCTTCCCAGTCTCTGATATCTGACCCTCGTCCCATCCCCACAGGGGGGGTGTCTCCCCAGAGTCTCTCAGAGTGGCGTATGCAGAACATCGCACGGGACTCGGAGAACAGCTCAGAGGAGGAATTCTTCGATGCGCATGGTACGGAGGGTGGAGGGGAGTGGTCCCCATTCCTGGCGGTTGGTGCGCCTAGAGGGGGTCCCCCATTTCTCAGAAAGTATATCTGCTGCGGGCGTCCCCTGTTCCTACTGGCAGGTGTGCAAGTGGAGTCTTGCATTCCTGGGGGATATCTCTGCTGGGAGGTCCCACATTCCCAGGGGTGCATGCAGGGGGGTCCCCCATTCCCAGGGGCAGGTGCAAGCAGAGTCTCCAATTCCCACGCGTGTCTCTCCCGAGGGTCCCTCATTCTTGGGGGGTGTCTCTTTGAGGAGTGTCTCAATCTCATGACACACCCTCCCCTGCAGAGGATCTGTCTGACAGTGACGAGGTCTTTGCCAAGGAGATGACCAAGTGGAACTCCAACGACTTGCTGGACACGCTGGACCGGCCAGGCGAGCTGGACGAGGGGCTGGGTAAGCATGGGGCAGGGGGAGGGTCAGGGCAGGGTAAACACAAGAATGGCCATACTGGGTCATACCAAAGGTCCATCTCGCCCAGTATTCTGTCTGCTGACAGTGGCCAGCGTCAGATGCCCCAGAGGGAATGAACAGGACAGGGAATCATCAAGTGATCCATCTCCTGTCGCTCATTCCCAGCTTCTGGCATCAGAGGCTATGGACACCATCCCTGCCCATCCCGGCTAATAGCCATTGATGGACCTATCTTCCATGAACTTATCTAGTTCTTATTGGAATCCTGTTATAGTCTTGGCCTTCACAACATCCTCTGGCAAGGAGTTCCACAGGTTGACTGTGTGTTGGGTGAAGAAATACTGCCTTAGATTTGTTTTAAACCTGCTGCCTGTTAATTTCATTGGGTGACCCCTAGTTCTTGTGTTAAGGGAAGGAGTAAATAATACTTCCTAAAGGACAGGGAAGTGGGAGGATGCGGGGCAGGATAGGTTTGGGGGACAGGACAGCAGGAGGATAGGGGTGGTGAGGGAAGTAGGGCTTCAGGTGGGCAGGGAGGCAGGAAGGTGGGGGTTGGGATAGTGTAGAGCAGGGGTCGGCAGCCTTTCAGAAGTGGTGTGCCAAGTTTTCATTTATTCACGGTAATTTAAGGTTTTGCATGGCAATAATACATTTTACATTTACAGGGGACCCCAGACTGGCAGCAGGCTGAGCGGACCAGCGGCTGGGACCCCAGACTGGCAGCAGGCTGAGCAGACCGGCGGCTGGGACCCCAGGCCGGTTGCGGGCTGCGTGGCTCAGGCTGCTGGCAGTTTGGGGTTCCGGCCGCTGGCCCTTGGCTGCCAGGGTCTCGGCTGCCATCCCTGCTCAGCCCGCTGCCGTCCCGGGGTTCCGTCCATCCAGGCTAGCAGTGGGCTGAGCAAGGCCAGCGGCGGGGACCCCAGGCTGGCAGCAGTGTGCCACATTAAATCAGCTCACATGCCATAGGTTGCCGACCCCTGGTGTTGAGGAACAGGGTGGCGTGAAGGTGGCAGGTGGCATGGAGAGAGGGTGGGAGGCAGGGGAGTGGGTCAGAGCACAGCAGGGCGAATGCTGGGGTCCCCATGGTCCACCTCAGCACCCCAGGGTAGCAGGGTTGGGATCCAGCAGCTGGGCCTGGCCCCTGGGGCACCTCCCATGCCAGCACGCTCACCTGGGCTTTGTCTGTGCAGGGGACGGGACCGGTGTGGCCAAGCCCAGTGGCAATGGACTGACCGGGGCCAGCTTTGCTGAGGTGTGTGGCCCCCTGCCCTGGCCCCCGCCCTGCCCCCCACCCCACCCCAACTGCGACCCACCTGGCACTGGCTTCAGCTCTGCCACCTGTCTTGTCTCACCTGCCCCAGCCCCTGCCCCACCCCATCTGGTCTGGCCCTCTCCTTGCAACCCAGATGCCACTAGGAATCACCAACCATGGCCACCCCCAACCCCAACAGGCGGCAATGCTGGCTGCTCACAGTCCCGTGTGCCTAGGGCAGCTCCGTGGGGCCAAGTGGGGGCTTTCTGTCCCCAGCCCAGATCTGCATAACTTGGCTAACCTGGCGTTCAGGGAGGTACTTCCCAAGCTCCACCAAGGGGCACCATTATCTCCCCAGCCCACCCCTCCCCCCCCCACTTCCCCCTGCCATGGGCACCTGTCCCTGCCTACCCCACTGACAGCATGTCTCCCCGCAGGGTGGCTCTGCGGAGAGCATGGTGCAGGCCTGCCGAATCCATGCGCTGTTCCTGATCCTGCACAGCGGGAACATCCTGGACCAGAGTGCAGGCGAGCCGAGCTCCAAGCAGGCTGACGTACAGACGTTGGCCGCCACCTTCGACGCCGTCGCCCGTGTGCACTTCCCCGAGGCGCTGGGCCACGTGGCGCTGCGCCTGGTGCCCTGCCCGCCCATCTGCGCCGCCGCCTATGCCCTGGTCTCCAAGTATGTCCTCCCTCCTGCAGGAGGTGCTGACTGCAGTCAGGGCTGGCCCTGTGCCCCAGTGGGGTGCTAGGGGAGCTCTGCTGCAGGGAATAGGGTGGGGACTCCATTGGGGCGCTCTCCCTCTGTGCTGGCTTAGCATGGCGCTAGGGGGTGCTGCACTCCCATATCAGCAGAAGAGGTGCCTGCTGGGTGTGGTGTTGCCCAGTCCTTTGTCAGGGTGAATAATAATTGCATGGATTGCCAGTCGGTTCTAATGTAATCAGCGGGGGGTACTAGGCGTCTCGTCCCAGAACCAGGCTCCACAGAATTAAAACTGACAATTCAGTAGCTCGTAGGGAGCCGCGGGTGAATGGCAAAGCCTCTCCTGCTGAGGGCAAAGCAAAGCCATGGCGATTTCTAGTCACGCAATCCACAGACAGCAAAGCTCCAAACCCCACACAGATAGCAGGACATTTGGTGCCATTCCCTGCGTGTGCTCATCTACTCTCTCCCTTCCTTGGGGAGCTGGTGGGGAGACAGAAAGGAGCAGCCATGTCCCTGGGCTGCCCAGGGAGTCCGATGGTCCAGAGCTCGGATGCCCAAAGGTCAGTGGGAGATAGCAGTGGAGAGCTGAAGGGGGTCACGGATGGAAAGCTAGGCCCCCGCTGTGTGGTGGCGTGGCCTGTTACAGAGCCTGGGCAATATCACAAACATTTGTTCTGATGCCCAGCGTCTCGTGCCCAAATCTATCTTCCTCACCCTTGTAATACTGGGGTGCCCTTATCCTGTCGGTTAACACATCCGTTCCCTTAAGCTCATGTCATATAGGTCACCTATTCCTAGGGCCCTACCAAATTCACGGTCTGTTTTGGTCAATTTTATGGTCGTAGGATTTTAAAAATCATAAATTTCATGATTTCATCTATTTAAATCTGAAATTTCATGGTGCTGTAATTGTAGGGGTCCTGACCCAAAAAGGAGTTGTGGGGGGGTCATAAGGTTATTGTAGGGGGGGTGGGGGTTGCGGTATTGCTTCTCTTAGCTGCTGCACTGCTGCTGGCGGCCACGCTGCCTTCAGAGCTGGGCAGCTGGAGAGTGGCGGCTGCTGGCTGGGAGCCCAGCTCTGAAGGCAGAGCCGCCGTCAGCAGCAGTGCAGAAGTAAGGATGGCCTGGGATGGTATTGTCACCCTTCCTTCTGCACTGCTCCTGGTGGGGTGCCACCTTCAGAGCTGGGCGCCCGGCCAACAGCCGCCACTCTCTGGCCACCCAGCTCTGAGGGCAGCGCAGAAATGAGGCTGGCAATACTGTGACTCCCTCTAAAATAACCTTGTGACACCCCCCCCCAAATCCCTTTTGGGTCAGGAACCCCATTTTGAGAAATGCTGGTCTCCCCCATGAAACCTGTATAGGACAGGGTAAAAGCACACAAAATCCAGATTTCACGGGGGAAGACCAGATTTCAAGGTCTATGACACATTTTTCATGGCTGTGAATTTGGTAGGGCCCTACCTGTTGCTCAGGCAAGCTGGTGTTTAGACATCTGCCAGGGATTCTGTCCCAAAATACCCCAGCTCCTGCGGTCACCTGGTACCGTTGTGTCCCAACTCTCTTTCGAGCAAGCTATTCCCAGCTCCCCAAACCTCGGGTAACGGTCGGGCCATTTCCTCTATGCTGAGGGCCATAAGCCTACTTTACTCATGCTAACTTGCTTAGGCCATTGTCTTACAGGACACAGGCCTGTGGGTTCCTTGTGTTACTGCTGAGCTAAATCAAAGACTCCATGGGCTACCGTGGGTGGTGGTGCAAGGTGCAGGGCCCTGCCCAGCTGCCTGCGACATCCCTCATATGGCATGGGACGGACTGCCTTCCGGCAATGGCACAGGGCTGTGGGGGTCTCCGGGCAGCAGCCGCCTCTCTCACCACTAACCCCTCATCCTCAGCCTCAGCCCCTACAGCCATGATAGGGACAGCCTGTCCAGCAGCCAGGACCACATCCCACTGGCCGCCTTGCCCCTGCTGGCCACGTCCTCTGGGAGCTACCAGCACGCCGTGGCCACCACCATCGCCCGTGCCAACCAGGCCCACAGCACCTTCCTGCACTCCCCTGAGGGCTCCGGCTTCTGCGGCCAGGTCGGGGGGGTGGCGCTGGGGGAGGCGAGAGGGGGCACAGTTGGGAGGAGAGTGGGGATCAGGGTGGGGGTTGGCTATGGGGAGTGGGATGGGGGAGTTGTGAGGATGGGGGTCTCTGGCTGTGGGGCTGGAGAAGGGAGCACTGGCTGTGGGGGGGCACTGTAAGGAGTGGGGGTTGGTGGCTCTGGGGCACATTGTGGGATGGGGGGCTGTTGGGAAGGAGGCATCGGCTGTGAGGGTGGAGCAGGGCCGGGTGGGCTATGGCTATGGGGTGTGGGGTCCCTCCCGGACCTGACGGTCCCTCCCTCCAGTAGGTGGTGCTGATCGGTGACTGCGTGGGGGGCATCCTGGGTTTCGATGCCCTGTGCCAGAGCCGGGCAGGCACTGCGGGGAGCCGGAGCAGCAGCCGCCGGGGCAGCCTGGTGAGTGCCTGGGCCCCTCTTTGCCAAGGGAGCTCGGGGGGCTCTGGCAGCCCCTCTGTAGGATCCCCCATTTTCACATCACTCTACACTGCCCCATACCCACCCCTCAGAGCGCTGGAGCCTGCTGGGCTGTCCGTGACCCCGACCCTTTACATGGGGGGGAGGGTCCAGCAGCTCAGGGAGCCCTGGTCTGGGATGGGGACGGGCCTCTGAGGGGTGATGGGTCCAGGGCATGGAGGGCCCCCTGAGGTGGGGATGGTGCCCACAATGGGTATGGGGTGGCGCTGCTCCTGTGATGGGTGGGTTGGGATTCCTGCAATGGGGTGGGTAGCACTGGCCCAGCGAGGGGTGCGGTGGCTGCGATGGGGTGGGTGGCACTGGCCCAGTGAGGGGTGGGGTGGCTGTGATGGGGTGGGTGGCACTGGCCCCATGAGGGTGCTGCTGTCTCACTGCTCACTCACTTTCCAGACCATGGAGCCGATCTCCCCGGAGCTGGGCAGCAGGAAGGACCCGCTGGCCGAGGGGGCAGGGGGGACGGGACAGACCAGCCCTGAGCCCAGGTTGCTCCCGCCCCCCCAGGAGCAGAGCGACGTGGACTCTGTGCACCAGCAGCACAATTTCCTGTGCAGGTGAGAGCACCCGGGGTGGGGGAGGGCTGCCCTCAGTGGGTACAGGGGGAAGTCATGGGGGGGGAGGGGGAGGGGTGACCCCCTCCACAGGATGCCACTGGCAGGATTGGAGCAATGACTCTGGGCCCCATGGCACGGCTCACCCCAGTTGGGGGCAGGAGACTGACAGCTGCACCCCAACCCCATGGGAGCAGCACCATGTGGACATGCACAGAACCAGGCCCCTGCCCTGGGGCCGGATAGGAGCTGGTGCCCCATGGAGGGCAAAGACCCTGTGTCCCATTCCCCACTCCCCGAGCCTGCTAGTCCCCCTGCCCTGGGGCTGGATCAGAGCCAGTGCCTCGTGGAGGGGAAAGGCTCCATGTCCCATCCCGGTGGCCACTGGAGCCTGCTCTTCTGTCCTCTCCAGCCTGCAGGCCAGCGTACCCCAGGGGGAGGTGGAGCTGCGGCGCAGCAGCTACTCCTCGGGCTCAGCGCTGGACGGGGGCGAGGGCACGGCCGCCCGCCTCGACTTCAAGGTGTCCGGCTTCTTCCTGTTCGGCTCACCGCTGGGGCTGGTGCTAGCGCTGCGCAAGACGGTCATGCCAGCCTTGGATGGTGAGGGCCCCTCCTGCGCCAGCCTGCCCTGGCCCCTGTACCCCTACAGAGCTCCCCCAGGGCCGACACCGGGCCTCCTCTCTTCCTCCAGCACTGACCCCCCCCCGCTGCCCCGGCACAGGCACTGCCCCCAGCACAGATTTCCAGGGGGTTCAATGCCCCAGCTGTTACCCAGCGTGAGGGTAACTAAGCCCACGGCCATGCCTGTGTCGACGTACCCTTAGTGCGCCAGGCCCTCGGCTCAGCCTTTTCCAAGGGTGAGGCTTGTGGCTTCAGCCCCTGAGACTGGGCCCTGCTTCTCCCCGGGGCTCCCCAGCGGGTCCCAGTGAGCTCAGGCCCCTGGCAGAGCAATGGGCCCCACATGGATCTGCAGGGAGAGCGCGTGCCCTCTCCCACAGTCAGCATTTGGCAGGCCCCTGGAGGCCACTTGGGGCCGCAGGAGGAAGCCAGACTTAGTCACAGTCCCATTCCCTGCCGGTGCCCTGGGTGGCCCTGCTCTGATCATTACAGTGTCGGGCTGGAAGGGGCCTCGAGAGGTCAAGTCTATCCCCTCACACTGAAACAGGACCAAGTGAACCTATACCATCCCTGACAGCCGGGGCTTGTCCCACCTGCGGGGACGGGGCTTCCGCACCCTCTCTTGGAAGCTGTCACGGCTTCCCAGGGTCTGTGCTGCCCCCCAGCTTGTCAGCCGTCCCTCAGAGGAACCCTTGAGTGCACCAGCCCCCCAGGGATCCCACCCTTCCTCCAGGGCCAGCCATGCAGCCTCACCGCCCTTAGGGCCAGAGATAGAAAGACAGGTGAAGACACTGTCCAGCAGGCCCAGCCATCGCCCCTCCACCCCAGCCGAGCTGCCCTGAGATAAGATCATGGAGAGTAGGTCCATCCCTGGCTATTAGCCAAGGTAGTCACAGACGCAACTAAACTGACCACCAGAATCTGGAACTGGATGACGGGGGATGGATCACTTGAGAATTGCCCAGTTCTGTTCATTCCCTCTGAAGCATCTGGCACCAGTCACTGTTGGAAGATGGGATACTGGGCTAGATGGATGATTGGTCTTACCCAATGTGGTCGTTCTCATGACCCACAAACACCAGAGAAAGATTGACATGCAGTTAGCCCCTTGACTGATAACTGCCTTGCTGGGTTAACCCACTGCCCAGGGTAGTGAGTGGTGACATACGCCACCACCAGAATGTATTTCTTCCCTGGGCCGGGGGGCTGTGCTGTGGGCCCCATGCCGGCAGCCATCTTCCGAAAAGGTTCGTTTTGGGACTGTTCATAGTCCCCCCCATCAGCCTCTCCCAGTTGGCCATGTGGCCCAGGAAGAGAGTGAGGCTACGCAGCCTGCCTGCAGGGGGATCCAGTTCATAGGCTGCCTCGGAGGGAAAGGATGCACCTTGAACAGGGTCACCGATCCAGCATCTCTGTCCCAGTGGATTTCTGCCACACAGCCTCGTGCTCCTCAGGCCTCCATTGCCAGGGCCTGCTTCCCCTCCTGCTCTTTGGCTGCTTGCCCCGCTAAGCCTGGGTCACCAGATGTCCCGATTTTGTAGAGACAGTCTCGATTTTTGGGTCTTTTTCTTATATAGGCTCCTATTACCCCCCACCCCCTGTCCCGATTTTTGTCACTTGCTGTCTGGTCACCCTAGCTCAGCCAGCTCCTGCCACTGCAGCCCCAGACGCCGGTCCTGCTCTAGTTCCTGGGCTGGGGCCACTGCGGCTGTCACCCTTGGGTTCTCGCCTCCTCTTGGGCGTCTGGGTCTCCATTCCCGGCGTCTGGTGGATTGGACCACTCAGAACCTCGCTTGGAATGGAACCAGGGTTCTTTGCTAGATGGTCCTGAAGCAGGCCCCCCAGCATCTGCACTGCTTTGCCATCTACCTCGTGGGGAGTCATTGAGATGTCACTTCTGCCGTTTCTTTTTTCAAAGACTCCTAGATTCCCAGGCCAGAAAAGCCCATTGTGATCAGCTAGTCTGACCTGTCTAGTACAGGCTGGAGACTGGCCCCAAAATAGCTCCGAGAGCAGATCTTTAACAAAAAACGTCCCATCTTGATTTAAACAGTGGAGAACTCACCGCAGCCCTCAGCAAATTATTCTAAGCTGGTTTCTGTTGCCAGGGCCACTTGTTGTGGGAAATGACTGCTGCGTACAACACCCACTTCTGCCACCAAGCTGGCACAGATATCCAGGGTCTCTGGTACCCCAGCTTCTCCCCGTGGTGAGAGGGGGCCCCCTCATTCCCCTAGGTGCTGATCCCACCCCCTGAAACATTTGTTCCCCCACTGCGCCCCCCCATCCGGTGCAGGGGCCTCTCTCTCCTATTTTGCTCACTCCCCCTGGATTGCTCACATCCCCCCTAGGCACCGGGGCTGCGGCCCCCCATTGCTTGCCCCCCTGAATCACTGCTCCCGTCCCCAGCACTGCTCACTCAGTGGGTAACCCTTCCCGCATTGCTTGCTCATCCCCCACTTTCCCCCCAGCTGAGGTGCAGGGGCTGAGCCCTCCCCTGCATAGCTCACTAACCACATCCCCCGCCTCCCCCGGTGCAGGCATTTAACCCTCCTGTCCCTGCAGTGGCCCAGATGCACCCAGCCTGCGAGCAGATCTACAACCTGTTCCACGCAGCCGACCCCTGCGCCTCACGCCTGGAGCCCCTGCTGGCCAAAGCCTTCCATGCCGTGCCCCCCCTGGGCGTGCCTCGCTACCAGAAATACCCACTGGGCGATGGCACCTCTGCACTGCTGGGTGAGGGCTGGGAGTGGGAGGGGAGGGCATGATCCCTTTGGGGCAGTCTCATTGGGAGCATGGGGTCCCCAGGGGCTGGGGGTAATATTTTGGGGTAAGGGGGGACAGTAGGGGTTTGGGTGTTCCCTCTGGGATGTCCCCTTGAGGTGGGCAAGTGGGGGATGTGACAATGGAGGTTAGGGAGTCCCTTGGGGTCAGTGAGGGTTAAGGAGGCCCCTCTGGGATGTCCCTCTAGGGGGCAATAGGGGACAATGGGCTGGACCAGTGGGGTTTGGGGATCCCATCTGGGTTGCCCCTCAGGGGTCTGTGGGGGACAGGGTCCCTGGGGTTGCTGTGCTCACCCTGCTCTCTCTCCCTGGCTCAGCTGAGGCCCTGCAGACTCATTCCACCCTCTTCCTGGGCGACTTGGAGCTGACGGCGCCCACCACCCCTACCAGCTGCTTTGGGGGCTTCTGGAGAGGCAACGAGACAGGAGAGCCCCCTGCTCCCTCCAGCACCAGCGAGGTCGTCAAGAGTGAGTGTGACCCCTCCCCCATCCACCTACCGCCCCCCCCCAGCACCAGCAAGAGTGATGTGGGGAAGTCGGGGGGATGGAGCATTGAAGGGGGTACAAGACAGGAGGCTGTGGGATATGGGGTAGGTCTGGGGTGCTGGTGTGAGGGGTATGGGCAAGTCTGTGGTGAGAAGTTTATTAGGGCAGGGGGTGAGGGGTAGGGACAGGTTGGGTGAGGGATGCAGGGTGGAAGGGGCAGAGTACAGGGCAGGTCTGGGGTGGGGGGCTGCAGGGCAGAGATGGGAATGTAGGGGGGCTGCAGAGCAGGAGGCATTTCAAAGGTGGGTGGTGTAGGCCAGGGGATGAGGGGTAGGGGCAGGTCTGAGGTGAGGGGCACAGGGTGGAAGGGGCAGAGTATGGGGCAGGCCTTGGGTAGGGGGGAGCGGTGTAGAAGGTGAGGGGGTAGAGGGCAGGCCTGGGGTGGGAGTACCGGGTGGAGGGAGTGGGGTACAGGCCGGTCTGGGGTGGGGGTACCAGGTGGAGGAAGTGAGGTACAAGGCCGCTCTGGGGTGGCGGTACTGGATGGAAGAAGTGAGGTACAGGGCTGGTCTGGGGAGTGGGTACCCAACAGAAGGAGCGGGGTACAGGGCCGATCTGGGGAGGAGGTACTGGGCAGAGGAAGTGGGGTACAGGCCGGTCTGGGGTGGGGGTACTGGGCAGAGGAAGTGGGGTACAGGCCGGTCTGGGGAGGAGGTACTGGGCAGAGGAAGTGGGGTACAGGCCGGTCTGGGGTGGGGGTACCAGGTGGAAGGAGTGGGGTACAGGCTGGTCTGCGGTGTGGGTACGGAGCGGAGGAAGCAGGATGCAGGGCTGGTCTGGGGAGGGGGTACCAGGCAGAAGGAGCGGGGTACCGGTCCAGTCTGGGGAGGGGGTACCGGGCAGAGGAAGCGGGGTGCCGGTCCAGTCTGGGGAGGGGGTACCGGGCAGAGGAAGCTGGGTGCCGGTCCAGTCTGGGGAGGGGGTACCGGGCAGAGGAAGCGGGGTGCCGGTCCAGTCTGGGGAGGGGGTACCGGACGGAGGAAGCGGGGTGCCGGTCCAGTCTGGGGAGGGGGTACCGGACGGAGGAAGCGGGGTGCCGGTCCAGTCTGGGGAGGGGGTACCGGGCGGAGGAAGTGGGGTGCCGGTCCAGTCTGGGGAGGGGGTACCGGGCAGAGGAAGCTGGGGAGGGAGTACCAGGTGGAAGAAGTAGGGTACATGTCAGTCTGGGGAGGGTGTACTGGGTGGAGGAAGTGGGGTACCGGTCCAGTCTGGGGAGGGGGTACCGGGCAGAGGAAGCGGGGTACCGGTCCACTCTGGGGAGGGGGTACCGGGCAGAGGAAGTGGGGTACCGGTCCAGTCTGGGGAGGGGTACCGGTCCAGTCTGGGGAGGGGGTACCGGGCGGAAGAAGCTGGGGAGGGGGTACCAGGTGGAAGAAGTAGGGTACATGTCAGTCTGGGGAGGGGGTACTGGGTGGAGGAAGTGGGGTACCGGTCCAGTCTGGGGAGGGGGTACCGGACAGAGGAAGCGGGGTACCGGTCCAGTCTAGGGAGGGAGTACTGGGCAGAGGAAGCTGGGGAGGGAGTACCAGGTGGAAGAAGTAGGGTACATGTCAGTCTGGGGAGGGGGTACTGGGTGGAGGAAGTGGGGTACCGGTCCAGTCTCTGGAGAGGGTACTGGTCTAGTCTGGAGTGTGGGGACCGGCTGGAAGGACCGGGCCGGGGTACGAGTTCTCCTGACACCGCTGTCCCCGCAGTCCTGGAGCGGTGGTGGGGCCCGAAGCGCATTGACTACTCCCTGTACTGCCCCGACGCCCTGACCGCCTTCCCCACCATCACCCTGCCGCACCTCTTCCACGCCAGCTACTGGGAGTCCTCCGACGTGGTAGCCTTCATCCTGCGCCAGGTGTGCTGGGGGGGTGTCTGGGAAGGGAGGGGCCAGAAGGCCTGGGGGCAGGGT
Source organism: Gopherus evgoodei (assembly GCF_007399415.2). Classification (NCBI taxonomy): domain Eukaryota; kingdom Metazoa; phylum Chordata; order Testudines; family Testudinidae; genus Gopherus; species Gopherus evgoodei. The sequence goes on along the minus strand of NC_044325.1, from coordinate 151,618,999 downwards.
CTGTGGCACAAGGGGGTCATGAGCATGGTGGGGAGCGAGCAGTGGCTGGTGCCCTGTGGCCGGGAGGCTGGTGCCTAGCGACGGGCAGGGGCGTGGGCAGTGGCCGTGGCTGGGGGCGCTGAGGCCGTGCTGCTATTGCAGGTGATCGAGAAGGAGCGCCCCCAGCTGGCGGAGTGCGAGGAGAGCTCCGTCTACAGCCCTGCCATCCCCCGCGAGAAGTGGCAGCGCAAGCGCACACAAGTGAAAATCCGGGTACGCAGCCTCCACCCGCCTGAGGCCGGGGCGCCTGAGGCCGGGGCGGCTGGCCTGTGCCCGAGCAGGGGGCTGGCCGGGGGGTGACGGGGGCCTGGGCAGGAGATGGTGCTGCTGGGGTGGGTGGGCAGAGGAGAGTGGGGCCCAGGCAGAATGGAGGGGGCAGGGGTCTGGGGGGAGTGAGCAGGGAGGTGGGTTATGTCATTGGGGTGATGCAGAGTCAGCAGTACACCACTGGCCCCCCAGCTGGGCCAGGCTCCTGTGGCTCGGGGCTCTGGACGGGAGGCTGGACTCAGCCCCAGCTGCGCTGCCTAAGCTCAGGCAGGCCCCCCGGGATGGGGGGCAGAGACCCCAGCAGCCCTTTGGGGGTGGGGAGAGGAGCCACCGCCACTGACCCCCCTGCCCTGCCCCGCAGAACGTGACATCCAACCACCGAGCCAGCGACGTCATCGTGTGCGAGGGGCGGCCCCAGGTGCTGAGCGGGCGCTTCATGTACGGCCCCCTGGATGTGGTGACACTGACCGGGGAGAAGGTACCGGCGCTGTGGGGGAGAGGCGGGGTCTCCCGGGGGGGCTGGGAGGGTGAACCTGGCACTAGTGCCCTGAGGTGCCATGCAGCTGTGGACTCCGTTCCTGGCTTCCTCTCTCTGTCTGCCAGTCCAAGGCCAGAGCCCCGGGTCTCGCCAGCTGGCATTCCCTGCTGTTCGCTCTCCATTGGGGTTCACTATTTGCATTCTCCGCTGGTCTGGGTCAGTTTCGCCCAGGCCTCCAATGACCCATTCCTCCCTCCCCCATCCACAGGCAGCATGTGACACAAACAGTCTCCTGCTCTGGCCCCCCAGCAGATTTAACCCTTTTGCTCCCATTGGCCAGCAATGCAAAGTACAGGAGGAAACACTTCGGACTCATAAAAACATTAGAAAACTCTCACTTTGTCCTGGGGGAGGAGGAGGATCAGGTGTCCATCTGGGAGCCCCAGCCCGTGCAGGGTGTGTGTGTGGGGGTCTGTCTGGGTGCCCCATCAGGTGCGAGGTGTCGGGCGGGGGGGTCTGGGAGCCCCAGCAGGTGCAGGGTGTGTGTGTGGGGGTCTGTCTGGGTGCCCCAGCAGGTGCGGTGTGTGTGGGGGAGGGGTCTGTTTGGGAGCCCCAGCAGGTGCAGGGTGTGTGGGGGAGTCTGTCTGGGTGCCCCAGCAGGTGCGGGGTGTGTGTGTGGGGGTCTGTCTGGGAGCCCCAGCAGGTGCAGGGTGTGTGTGGGGGGGTCTGTCTGGGAGTCCCAGCAGGTATGGGGTGTGGGGGGGGGGTCTGTCTGGGTGCCCCAGCAGGTGCAGGTGTGTGTGTGGGGGGGTCTGTCTGGGAGCCCCAGCAGGTGCAGGGTGGGAGGGGGTCTGTCTGGGTGCCCCAGCAGGTGCAGGGGTGTGTGGGGGTCTGTCTGGGAGCCCCAGTAGGTGCGAGGTGTGCGGGGGGGTCTGTCTGGATGCCCCAGCCGGTGTAGGGGGGGTCTGTCTGGGAGCCCCAGTAGGTGCAGTGTGTGTGGGGGGGTGTCTGTCTGGGTCCCCCAGCAGGTGCAGGGGTGTGTAGGGGGGTCTGTCTGGGAGCCCCAGCAGGTGCGGGGTGTGGGGGGGTCTGTCTGGGTGCCCCAGCAGGTGCGGGGTGTGTGTGGGGGGTTCTGTCTGGGAGCCCCAGCAGGTGCAGGGTGTGGGGGGGGGTCTGTCTGGGAGCCCCAGCAGGTGCGGGGTGTGTGGGGGGGGGTCTGTCTGGGAGCCCCAGCTGGTGCAGGGTGTGTGTGGGGGGTCTGTCTGGGAGCCCCAGCAGGTGCAGGGTGTGTGTGGGGGGTCTGTCTGGGAGCCCCAGCAGGAGCAGGGGGTGTGGGGGGGTCTGTCTGGGAGCCCCAGCAGGAGCAGGGTGTGTGTGGGGGGTCTGTCTGGGAGCCCCAGCTGGTGCAGGGTGCGTGTGGGGGTCTGTCTGGGGGCCCCAGCAGGAGCAGGGTGTGTGGGGGGGTCTGTCTGGGAGCCCCAGCTGGTGCAGGGTGTGTGTGGGCGTCTGTCTGGGTGCCCCAGCAGGTGCAGGGTTGTGGGGGGGGGGTTTGTCTGGGTGCCCCAGCAGATGCAGGGTGTGGGGGCAGTCTGGGTGCCCCAGCAGGAGCTGCCCCCATGTAAGCATGAATGGAGCAGTGAATGTTGTGAATTTGCCACGGTGCTGGTCTGATTTTAAAACTGACATCTAACGAACTGGGTTTGCCTCTTTGGTGGGTGCTGTAGCCAATATTCCAGTGGAAGCTGAAAGGAGAACCCCTTTTACTGAGCCCAGGGAGCCTTAGCTACTGATGAACACTGGCCTCTACTCAGGTCAGCGCTCAGCTCGGACAGCAGTTCTCACAGCAGGACACTCGCTTGTTCCCAACCAACTCGTTTAGTAACTGCCCAGAGCCACCTTAGCATACAAGCAGCAGTGCACCGCCTGTGCGTAGCTACAACCAGCGTTTCAGGTCTAGCCCGCACAGCCGTGCGAGCGGTACCATAGGGTTGAGGACGAGCGCTGAGACCCAGGAGCAATGCAGAGCACCCAGGTTTCCTTATAATCATCACTCAGCAGTTCTGCCGCCTCGAACGCGTGGACACCCCTGCCCAGTATTTCGCCCAGGAGGAAGGAAGCACTTGGCTTTAGAGCCCGTTATGCTGTGCTCCCTGCTATGGGAATGGATTGGTCCCAGAGCAAGCAGCTTAGACAGCAACAGACCTGCTTCACGTCAGAGTTCGATCCTCGGGCCTACAAAAAAGAGCAGAACAGAGGGGAAATGAAATCTCACCACTTCTCCTTCTCCTGCGAACCCTGGGCTGGGGGCGAGTCATTCATCTCTTGGTGCTAGGACCGTGGCCGAGGGGAGGGGCTGCCCATGAGGGTTCAGCTAGCTCTGGGGTCCCCCAGGGTGACTTTGGTTTTATATGCCACCTTCCAAATTTCTCTGAGCTTTCCAGTTCTCAGTTCCTCTGCTGTCCAGGAGATGGTGGTGGTGTCTGACACATTGCAGAGAGAGAGGTGTGTTGCTTTGATTCGTGGCCAGGCCTGGTTCATAATTAGCCCAGCCTGGGATCCCCACTCTTGAGCAATTTCTCTTAATGTTCTGGAGTCCGGCCCTGGTGAGGGGGCCTCTCAGCCACCCTCCATGTGCTATGCCGTGCTGTGCTGGAGGGATAGCTCTGGTTTGAGCATTGGCCTGCTAAACCCAGGATTGTGAGCTCAATCCTCTAGGGGGTGATTTGGGGATTTAGTTGGTGTTGGTCCTGCTTTGAGCGGGGGTTTGGACTAGATGACCTCCTGAGGTCCCTGATTCTATGAATTCCTGTCACTTCTAGAGAGCTCCCGTCACTTCCAAAGTGCACACACCAAACCCGGGCAGATCCTTGCAGTCTGGTGACCCCAATCCCCCTGCCCCAGATGATCCCTGATACCTTTGCTGCCGCACCCTTCAGGCTTCTCCCAGGGTCTGAGACATCCCAGGGAGGAACCCGAGGGAGGGTTGGTGAGGAGAGGGGTGGCTCTGTCTCCCAAGGCAGACGGCTGCGCACCAGCCTCAGGAAGGGCTGGCCAGTTGAGACTTCTTGGGCTCTCAGGAACTTTGTTGGGTCACCCAGCAAGCCATTCCCAGCTGCTTTAAACTTACCTCTTCTCCCCTGGCCCTTGGCTCACACCTGGGAGTGAGTGAAGTAGGGCAGTCTTTGGGGTGAGGGTCTGACAGCAGCGGAGCAATCCCTACGCAGGTATCACTCGCCTTGTCAGGGAATGGTGTCATTTAGCTTTAGCTTAATTCTACACTCCGAGATGCAGCCGGGCTCTCCAGACGAGAGGTCTCGGCCACTCCAAGGGGAAGCTGGACGTTCGGGGGCTGCGCCTGCACAGGGTGATCTCGGCTCCTGGCCAGACTGAGGATCCGCGAGAGTGGTGGCTGTTAAGAGCCAACGTTACCGTCTGTGCGGCTCCCTGCAGGTGGACGTCTACATCATGACGCAGCCACTGTCAGGGAAGTGGCTGCACTACGGCACCGAGGTGACCAGCAGCAGCGGGCGCCTGGCCTTCCTCATCCCACCCGACAAGGCGCTGGGCATCGGAATGTACCCCGTGCGCATGGTGGTCAGGTGAGACCCCCGCCCTGCCCTGCCCTGCCCTGCCCAGGTGCATGTGATCCTGGGAAGGGGATGTACTGGGAGTGGGGCTGTGCCAGGAGCCTGGCAGGGAGGGCCCTTGGGAAAGGGTGAGGGGAGGCTGTTGGAGCCAGGGCCCCCTCTGGGCAAGGCTTGCGGGACACCCTCCTCTCCCGCAATGTGTGTGAGGAGGAGGGGGAGATCTGTGTGCGGTGGGGGGGTGTCTTTGGGCTCCCCTGTTCCGCTCAGTCCCTGATGCCTCCTGCTCCCGTGCAGAGGGGATCACAGCTACGCCGAGGCCTTCCTGACGGTGGTGGCACGCAGCACCGAGGCGGTTGTCTTCAGCATCGACGGCTCCTTCACGGCCAGCGTCTCCATCATGGGCAGCGACCCCAAGGTGCGGGCAGGTGCCGTCGACGTTGTGCGGTAGGTGGCCCCCAGTGACCCCCCCTCGGGTATTCCTGCCACTCCTGTGCCTACGCCCAGCCACCCTCTACCACCCTGCTAACCCCCTTCCCGCTGCTGTCCTCTCAGCTCCTGCCCCACCCCAGCTCCCCACAGCCCCCTGTGATGCCCGTGTCATGTCACCCCAGGCACTGGCAGGACTCAGGGTACATGATCATCTACGTGACGGGGCGGCCTGACATGCAGAAGCACCGTGTGGTGGCCTGGCTGTCACAACACAACTTCCCGCACGGCGTCGTCTCCTTCTGCGACGGCCTCACCCACGACCCCCTGCGCCAGAAAGCTGCCTTCCTGCAAAACCTGCGCACTGAGGTGGGGCCTGCGCCCAGCGCCGCATGGGACAGGGCATAACCAGGGTTTGGGAGTGGCAGGGAGCAGGCCAGGCTGGGGCTCAGTCAGTGTCAGGAGCAGGGTGGTGCAAGGGGGCAGGGTTTGGGTGGTGTGAGGGGTGGAATTTGGGAGGTGCGAGGGGGTGGGGCTCAGGTGGTGCGAGGGGACAGGACTTGGGATGGCACAGGGAGGTGGGGCTTGGAGTATGGGGTGGGGCTCAGGTGGTGTGAGGGGGCGGGACCTGGGATGGCACAAGGAGGTGGGGCTCAGGTGGTAGGGGGCATGGTTCAGGTGGTGCTAGGGGGCGGGGCTCGGGCAGCAGGAGCGGGAGGGGCTCGGGTGGTATGAGGAGGCAGGGTGCCAGGCTGAGTACCCATATGCTGCAGGCAGAGGTCACCATTGTGGCTGGCTATGGCTCCACGAAGGACATCTCGGTCTACAGCTCCCTGGGGCTCTCGCCCACCCAGATCTACATTGTCGGGCGCACGGTCAAGAAGTTCCAGAACCAGTGCCAGGTACGCGGGCACCAGGGGGTATGAGCTGCAATCCCCGGAGAAGGGACTGGCTGGCTCAGGGACTGGGACATGGGGCCTTTCCCCTCTAGCGGACCCTGGCTCTGGTCTGGCCCCAGGGCAGGAGCCTGGCTGGCCCGGGGGGTGGGGAACTGGACACGGGAGCCTTCCCTTCCAGAGGGCACAGAGCCCTTGGGCCAGAAGGGTGGGAAGCAGTGGTGCCCATGGCCATGGGGGGTCTGGCATGGGGACAGTGGGGGCTGGGCCCCAGCGCTCCCCCGTTCATCTGTCCCCACGCTCGGTCCGTGCGTCTGTCTGCAGTTCTTGTCCGAGGGCTACGTGGCGCACCTGGCCCAGCTGGAGACGGCATCGCTGGCACATTCGCCCAAGGGGGCACCGCGGCCCACGCTGGGCAAAGGCACCTACGGCTGCCCCGCCCCCGTCGACTTCCTGCGCAAGCAGAGCCAGCTGCTGCGCTCGCGGGGGCAGAGCCAGGCGGAGCGCGAGGGGGGGCCCCCGGCAGCGCCCCGTGCCAAGGCCCGCAGCATCAGCCTCAAGCTGGAGAGCGAGGAGTGAGCCCCCCGCGGCTTCCCGGCCTGGAGCGAGCGCCGAGCCCGCATGAGGAGACGAGGGCACCCGGCACGGAGAGGGAGCTCCCGACGGGACCACACGCTGCACTGCAGCCCCGGCGCGGGGTGAGAACTGTGCATGGGGGCCCGAGGAGCCCCCAGCACTAGGCATGGCCTGCCCCGCACCCCCCTGGGCTCCCCTCCCCCACCCACAGCCCACTACTCTCTTGGCAATGGCCTGCCTGCCACCCACAGCTCCCTGCTCCCCCAGCCCTGGGGTCCCCTCCCCCACCCAGAGCCCCCCCCGCTCCCTCAGCCCTGGGCCCAACCCCTGCCCCCACCAGCTCTGCAGGTGCCCCTCAATCCTGACCCACACACCTCTGCCAGCCCAGCCCTGAGACCCCCTTTTGCCCATCCGGCTCTGTCTGGGAGTCTGTGGCTGGGTTTCCCAGGGGAAGGGTGAATCACTGCTGAGAATTAGGGGGTTGGGCCTCTCCACCCTGCCCCCCCATGCAAGGCCTAGATCTGGCACATTTGCCCCTGGGCCCTACTGTCCGCATCACAGTGACTGGGAGGAGGTGCCAGCTGCCCCTGTCTCTGGGCAGCCCCTGTACCCTGTGGCCTGCATGACCCAGTCCCCCTGCCCAGAGACCCCACCGAAGCACCCAGCCCCGGCTGTGTCCTGTGTGATGCTGGATCCCAGAAGCAGGACCAGACGGCCTGGGCACGAGTTTAGCCCACGCCCACCCTGCTGGGCATGTTACACCCCCACCTAGCGGCAGGAGGGGGCTCGTTATTTATTTTTGTTGGTGTCAGAGTTAATGAGTGAGGCAGGGAGGGGCCAGGCCCAGGGGAGGTGGGGCCTGGTGGGGGAGGGGCTGGAAGGATTCATGACTTTGGTGTTTTTTTTTTAATTGTGTAAATGTGAAATAAAAATGTAAAAATAAACAGAATGGTACAAAGAAGAAGAGCCGGTTCCTGGGGGCGAGAGAGGGGAATACCAGGCGGCAGCGGGAGGGGGGGGATTTATTTGACAGGAGTGTTAAAATCACTGGTGATAACCTATGTAGCCAAGAGCGAGAGGGGGGCAGGGCCTTTTCAAAGCTGGGATTAGTTGATAACTCAGAAGAAAATGATCTCGACTGCTCATGGCTACTGTCTGTCTATCAACCGGAACACCCGCCTGTAGACGAAGCAGTGTCATATCTCCCCGCCGGCTCCTACGCGGAGGCGCAGCCAGGCGGCTTGGCACGCTGCCCCGTCTGCAGGCACCGCCCCCACAGCCCCCACTGACTGTGGTTTCTGGCCAATGGGAGCTGCGAGGGTGATGCTTAGGGCAGGGACAGCGTGCAGAGCCCCCTGGCTGCCCCTACGTGTAGGAGCCAGAGGGGAGATATGATGCTGCTTCCTGGGAGCTGCATGGCGCAGAGGATAGCAGAGAACCACCAGGATCCCTTTACGAGCGGCTGTTCCGGTTGAAAAACAGACACCTGCTCATCCTACCCCCATTCCAGTGTTGTGTGCCTGGGCCCTGCACTGAGCCTTCTTTCCCCAATCCCAGCCCTGTGTGCCTGGCCCATCCCCAGTGCCAGGCTCAGACTCAGCCCATCATTCCTAGCAGTGCTCAGCGAGAGCTCAGCAGAGACTGACTGGTCCTGGCTGCATCTCTTGCACTGGTATCACTGGTGCCATTCTCCATGCATCAGCCAGGACCCACAACCCATCCCAGCCCCACCAGGCGTCACGGCCCTGACAGCAGAGTATGTGTCGGGGGCCAGAACTTCTCAAAAGCACACCCCCGCCCCAAGAGCCCGGCTGTGGACTAGACGCTGGGCACAAAGGCTGGCAGTGTCCTGTCACACCCAGCATTCAGGAGAGGGCTGCAACGCAGAGGCCATGGCCTGCTGGTACAGCACTCGATCCATTAACCAGAGCGGGAGCACACGGCTCACACACAGCTGCTGAGGCGCAATCGCTGGCAGAGACGCCAACCAGCCACAAGTAAATCGAGCTGGCCCTTGGTGCCACTGAATAGCCAAGCTCACGGCAGGCTGGGGGACAGAGCCCCAGACTGTCCCACACCTGGCACCAAAGAAAAGGTACAAGAATAGTTTAACAAGGAGGTTAAGGGGTGACTTGGTCACAGCCTATAAATACCTACATGAGGCATAAATAGTTAATAATGGGGTCTTCAGTCTAGGAGAGACGGGTCTAAGAGGATCCAACAGCTGGAAGTTGAAGCTGGACAAATTCAGACTGGAAGTAAGGTGTAAACGTTTAACAGTGAGAGTAATTAGCCATTGGACCAATTTACCCAGGATTTTAGCGGGTTCTCCATCGCTGACACTTTTAAAGTCACGACTGGATGAAAAGCTCTGCTCTAGGGATTATTTTAGAGAAGTTCTCTGGCCTGTGGTACAGAGGAGGTTAGGCTAGATGATCACAATAGCCCCTTCTGGTCTCACCGCCTGCCACAGAGAAAAGAACTGATTTTTTTAGACGAAGGAAATGTAGATCTAATTTACCTGGATTTACCTGACTGAAATCCAGGTAAAATAGATCTATGATATTTCCTTCGTCTGAAAAATCAGTTCTCTTCTCTACATAGACAATTAGTTAAATTGGCAAAGATGGCGATTAATATGAGAATTGAAAGGTGGACAAGGAACAGGTTAAAGGGGAGACCACAACGGATCACACTGAAAGGTGAACTGTCAGGCTGGAGGGAGGTTACCAGTACAGCTCCTCAGAGATCGGTCTTGGATTCAATCTTATTTAACATGACCTTGCCACAAAAAGTGGGAGTGTGCTAATCAAATGTGTGGATGACGCAAAGCTAAGAGGTGTTGGCAATATGGAGGAGGACCAGAATATCATAGAATCATAGGACTGGAAGGGACCTCGAGAGGTCATCTAGTCCAGTGCCCTGCCCTCATGGCCGGACTAAGTATTATCTACACCATCTCTGACACGTTTCTCACAATCTCACGAGGCAATTTATTCCAGTGCTTAACTACCTTGACAGTTAGGAAGTTTTTCTTAAGTTCCAACCTACACCTCCCTTGCTGCAAGTTAAGCACATTGCTTCTTGTCCTATCCTCAGAGGGTAAGAAGAACAATTTTTCTCCCTCCTCCTTGTAACAACCTTTTATGTACTTGAAAACTGGTTTCATGTCCCCTCTCAGTCTTCTCTTCTCCAAACTAAGCAAACCATTTTTTTTCAACTTTCCCTCGTAGGTCATGGTTTCTAGACCTTTCATCATTTTTGTTGCTCTTCTCTGGACTTTCTCCAGTATGCCCACATCTTTCCTGAAATGTGGTGCCCAGAACTGGACACAATACTCCAGCTGAGGCTTAATCAGCATGGAGTAGAGCAGAATTAGGCCATGGCTACAGTGGCGTTTTACAGCGCTGCAACTTTCTCGCTCGGGTGTGAAAAAAACACCCCCCTGAGCGCTGCAAGATACAGCGCTGTAAAGCACCAGGGTAAACAGTGCCATAGCGCTGGGAGCGCGGCAAGCTAATCCCCATGAGGAGGTGGAGTACGTGCAGCGCTGGGAGCGCTCTCTCCCAGCGCTGGTGCTGCGACCACATTCACACTTCAAAGCGCTCCTACGGCAGCGCTTTGAAGTTTCAAGCGTAGCCATACCCTTAGATTAGGGGTTTGTTATAGAAGTGGATGGGCAGGGTTCAGTGGCCTGCTTTGTGCAGGAGGTCAGACTAGATGATCACATTGGTCCCTTCTGACCTTAAAGTCTATGAGTCTATGTCTTGCTAACAACACTCCTGCTAATACATCCCAGAATGATATTCGCTTTTTTTGCAACAGTCTTACTCTGTTGACTCATATTTAGCTTGTGGTCCACTATGACCCCCAGATCCCCTTCCGGAGTACTTCCTAGGCAGTCATTTCCCATATAAGAAGATCTGGAGGATCTTGAAAACTGGAGTTTATAGAAATGGGATGAAATTTAAGAGTGCAAAGTGCAAGGTTATGCCTTAGGGACTAACAAGAAGAATTGTTGCTATAAGCCAGGAACTTACCAGTTGGAAGCAACAGAGGAGGAGAGAGACCTGGGTGTTTTGATTGATCACAGGATGGCTGTGAGCCACCAATGTGATGCAGCCGTGAAAAAGGCTAATGCTGTCCTAGGATGCATCAGGAGAGGTATTTCCAGTAGAGATAAGGAGGTGTTAGTACTCTTATATAAGGCACTGGTGAGACCTCATCACCAATACAGTGTGCAATTCTGGTCTCCCATGTTTAAAAAAGCTGAATTCAAACTGGAATAGGTGCAGAGAAGGGCCACCAGGCAGAGGAATGGAGACTCTACCTTACAAGGGGAGACTTAAGGAGCTTGGCTCATTCAGCCTCACCAAACCAGTGCTGAGAGGAGATATGCCTGCTCTCTAGAAATACATCAGAGAGGTAACCACCAGGGAGGGAGAGGAGTTATTTAAGTTAAGCTTCAGTGTAGACACAAGAACCAATGGATATCAACTGGCCATCAAGAAATTTAAGCATGAAATTAGATGACGGTTTCGAACTATCTGAGCAGTGAAGTTCTGGAGCAGCCTCCCCAGCAGAATAGTAGCAAAAAACCTACGGTCGTTGTAGCGAGGCGGTGTGGTTCCCCGCCGCCCCGGGAGGGACGAGCCTCTCCAGACACCAAAGTGGGCAGCGCCAGTGAACCCTGCACCCGCCCCTCCCAGAGGTCAAGGCACAGGACAGGAAGTATAAAAGCCCAACCCCAGAGCTCACTAGAGACATGGCCGCCGGAGACACCAGATGCTTGTGGCCTAGCTCCCAGTTGGGAGACCCCAGCAATCGGTGTCTGACCAGCCAATGCCTGATGCCGACCCGAGCCCGGAGAAGCAGTCAAGCCTGCCCCTCACAAGTTACCCAGAGGAGCTGCCAAGCCTACCGCTCGCCAGCTACCCTGAGGAACCCACAGTGCTCGACCCCTTGAAAGACACTCTCCAGATGCAGGTACCTCTAGAGGGGGAGTTAGGAAGTAGCCCGGGGGCAGCCGACCCTAGTCTGGCTGCAGCACTGTCAGAGCCCATGTCAGTGTGTTGCGGCCAGTATCCCACTGATGCAGCAGCGGGTCTTCGGCTGCTGCTAGGGCCTCTGGCTGGGACGTAGTGGAATGGGTGGGCCTGCGTTCCCCCCTGCCACCCAATGTGTGGGTGGCTGTCCCTCCCTCTCCCAGGCCCTTTGGAACCAGGGCCAGGGCCTATTGCTTAACTGTTTGCTCAGCTCCTGCCTGAGACACTGACTCTTTGCTGCCCAGCCCTGACCCAGGTCCTAGGCCTGCTCATTAGATAAAGCTGCTCAGCTCCTGTCTGAGGACCGGAGCGTGGGACTTGCTACTGCCCGCCAACCAGATGTAACTGTTTGTTGTGCCTCTATCACTGCCGTGGCTTGAGACCCCGTGGCCAGACTACTTCCTCGACCCAACTGAACGGACATAGTGGGGCAGTGTGGGTCCCTGCCACACCGGGGAGTAATGAGCCCAAGCCGAACCCATCTACAGCTGTCTACACTACTACTTCTATCAGTATAACGTATGTTGCTCACAGGTGTGAATAAGCCACCTCCCTGAGCAAAATAATTTACACCGACATAAACACTGGTGTGGACAGTGCTGTCTTGGCAGGAGAGGTTCTCCTGCCAATGCAGTTACCACTGCTCACTGGGAGTGCGTTAATCAAACTGACAGGAGCTCTCCCCGGTTGGCTTCGAGTGGCTAGCGCTGCACGGCTGTAAGCAATCTAGTGTAGCAATAGCCTAAGTGGTTGATGGAGGGAATGGTATGAGACTGCCTGCAATGGCACGTAGCCGATCTGTGACTGCCAGCAGAAAATATCTCCAATGGCCGGAGATGGGACACTAGATGGGGAGGGCTCTGAGCTAATACAGAGAATCTTTTCCCGAGTGGCTGGCAGGTGGGCCTTACTCACATGCTCAGGATCTAACTGATGGGCATATTTGGGGTCGGGAAGGAATTCCCCCCCGGGTCAAATTGGCTGAGACCTTAGGTTTTTTTGTCTTTCTCTGCCACACTGGGGCACAGGTCACTTGCTGGTTTGAACTAGTCAGTCAATGGTGGTTTCCCTGTCACATGATTGGAGGACTTTGGTAACTCAGCCAGAGGTCCTGGGCCTATTACAGGAGAAGCAAGAGAGGTTCTGTGGCCTGCAACAGGTCAGACAAGATGATCACGATGGTCCCTTCTGGCCTTAAAGTCTCAGAGTCATCGGACCAGGATAAAAGCAGCTCAGTGGGGAGGGCTGGATTCACATCTCAGCATCTGCCTGGTCCCTGCTGGGGGGGGCAGCACTTTGACAGCTCAGCTCGCTAAACTAAGGGATTTGATGGCACTTTGGAGAATCAGCCCTTAGTCAGAAGGGTCCATTTAGCCATCACTGGGGGAGCTTCGGCCCTTGCTGAGTTCCCTGTCCCTGAACAAACTGGGCCTGACTAGCCCCAGGGAGGACTTAGAATCAGGAGGTATCTAGTCCAACCCTCTGCTCAAAGCAGGACCAATCCCCAACTAAATCATCCCAGCCAGGGCTTTGTCAAGCCTGACCTTAAAAACCTCTAAGAATGGAGATTCCACCACCTCCCTAGGTAACACATTCCAGTGCTTCACCATCCTCCTAGTGAAAAAGTTTTCCCTAATATCCAACCTAAACCTCCCCCACTGCAACTTGAGACCATTGCTCCTTGTTCTGTCATCTGCTACCACTGAGAACAGTCTAGATCCATCCTCTTGGGAACCCCCCTTCAGGTAGTTGAAAGCAGCTATCAAATCCCCCCTCACTCTTCTCTTCTGCAGACTAAATGTTAAATTCTCACTGAATGTTACCTGCAAGGCTAGGTTAAGACAGGCAGAGTCTTGAGGAGTTTGCTGGGAAGGCAGACACTGGTGTGGCAGGGAGTTGACACAGTTGAAACTGACTTGAATGCACAGCCCTTGGCAGTTGACTTCAGGGCCTCTTGCCTGCTCCCCTAGCCCCCTTATGGCCAGGCTGGGCACCCCCAGAAGGAAGCACCAGCACTCCCAAGCAGAGTGAAGCAGCCTTGCTGAGGGTGAGGGCACGGCTCCCTGCAGGGCAGCAGATGCCAGCCACCGGCTCAGACTGGCCCTTGGGGGAGGTCAGCCTGGTGGAACAGTGCCAGGGCCTCCCCCCACCCCTCCCCATGCCTCCTCCTGCCCCCACGGACACAGCAATTCCAGATGCTCACAGGTTGCAGGTGGATTTTTAGAGACTTGGACACATCAGCTGCTAACAGGCAGCCCCACTTCCCCTGCCCCTCCCTCTCTGCAGCCCAACTGGGGGAGCTGCCCCCACCTCACACAGGTAGCAGCAGGAGAAGGAACCTCTCCTGTCATTTGTCCCCAGCCAGGGTGGCCTGGGGCCAGAGCTTCGGCCACCCCCCTCCCCCTAAGTCAGCACAATTAGAGGGTGGGGTTCCCAAGGCCCAGTGCCCAGGCGGGCAACAGCGCTGCAGCCAAAGTCCGGGGGCAGTGCCAGGCTGAGAACTGCTAGCTGGGCATTAGGAGAGTGGGGGTAACCCCAAGGGGGACCAGCAGCGACCTGCAGATAAATCAGCTACAAGGCACCAAACCCAGCTCACACACCCATGTAACAGAGGCTGCAGGGTGCCCAGGGCAGCACTAATGGGAAAGTGGTGGAGGGGGGCATGGCAGCGGCTCCGGGCTCCTTGGCCTGGCTCAGGCGGGAAGGGCAGAGCCCATGGATAAATATCAGTTTATTGGCTACAGAGAATGGGAAGCGAGGATGAGGAGCATGGGGGTGCCAAGCACAGACGGCCAGATGGGTGCTGGCAGCTCACCCCAGCCCAGGCCCGGGGGCAGTCGGCACAGCCCCTCACCCAGCGGAGGCCCCTCTGGCGCACCCTGCTGCTCCCCAGGCCACGGGGCTGGCGCAGCCGCTACTGGGAGAAGATGCCCTTGAAGCGGATCTTGTCCTCACTGTCCTTCTGGCGCAGGCGTGTCTCCAAGCTGCGCAGCTCCTTGGCCACCACGGGGCCCAGCGACGGGTCCAGCGCCAGCACCTTGGCGAAGTCGGCCTGGGCCTCGGCTGTATTCCATACGGCAGCATGCGCCTTCCCCCGCTTGAAATAGGCCTTGACGTTGTCTGTGGGGAGAGAGCCCAGAGCGGTGCCCCTCAGACCCAACTCTCAACCCCCTGCTATCCCAGTCCTGGGCTCTTCCTCCCTCTCCGCCCCCCACCGGTGCCCCTCAGACCCGACTCACAACCCCCTGCTATCCCAGCTCTGGGCTCCCCCCCACGCAGCCCTGCCGGTGCCCCTCAGACCTGACTCACAACCCCCTGCTATCCCAGTCCTGGGCTCTTCCTCCCTCTCCGCCCCCCACCGGTGCCCCTCAGACCCGACTCTGAACCCCCTGCTATCCCAGTCCTGGGCTCTTCCTCCCTCTCCGCCCCCCACCGGTGCCCCTCAGACCCGACTCTCAACCACCTGCTATCCCAGCTCTGGGCTCCCCCCCACGCAGCCCTGCCAGTGCCCCTCAGACCTGACTCACAACCCCCTGCTATCCCAGTCCTGGGCTCTTCCTCCCTCTCCGCCCCCCACCGGTGCCCTTCAGCCCTGACTCACAACCCCCTGCTATCATAGCACTGAGCTCCCCCCGCCCCACAGCCCTGCCCATGCCCCTCAGCCCTGACTCACAACCCCCTGCTATCCCAGCACTGGGCTCCTCCCCACACAGCCCTGCCAGTGCCCCTCAGACCCGACTCTCAACCCCTGCTATCCCAGCTCTGGAATCCCCTCCCCCCCCCACAGCCCTGCTGGTGCCCCTCAGACCCAACTCTCAACCCCCTGCTATCCCAGCTCTGGGCTCCTCCCCACACAGCCCTGCCAGTGCCCCTCAGACCCGACTCTCAACCCCTGCTATCCCAGCTCTGGAATCCCCTCCCCCCCCCACAGCCCTGCCGGTGCCCCTCAGACCCGACTCTCAACCCCCTGCTAGCCCAGCTCTGGAATTCCCCCCCCCCCAACAGCCCTGCCGGTGCCCCTCAGACCCGACTCTCAACCCCCTGCTATCCCAGCTCTGGAATTCCCCCCCCACACACACAGCCCTGCCGGTGCCCCTCAGACCCGACTCTCAACCCCCTGCTATCCCAGCACTGGGCTCCCCACCCCCCACAGCCCTGCCAGTGCCCCCTCAGACCCGAGTCACAACCCCCTGCTATCCCAGCCTTGGGCTCCTGCCCCCACAGCCCTACCGGTGCCCCACAGTCCCAACCTGCAGCCCCCGCTGTCCCAGCCGTGCCCCGCACAGCTCCTTACCTTCATACTTATTGAGGATGGAGGAGCAGTGGTCCAGCACCTCGTAGTATTCATGGCACAGCAGCTTGCACTGGCAGTAGTTCAGCAGCAAGGGGGTGATCTTCACGTCCAGCTGGATCCAGTCTGGGGAGCCCGGCTGCTCCTGCAAGGGGGGAGGGAAATGAGGAGCAGGCACAGGGGGCAGGGCGGAAGGCAGGGGAGACCTGGAGCTGGATCCTGGCAAATCAGTGGGCTTGGTGCTGCCACTAAGGCAGAGGCGCCTGCGGTTGGGGATTGTGGAAATATTGTCACCAGGTGCATGACTCAGTTTCCCCACCCACTCTGCAATGGGGGTGAAAGGGTTAATTCCTCCTCTGGGACAGGGGTGGGTGGGAGTCACGTGATCAGTGGTAGGCCTCAGCCAGAGCCCCTGCATTACCAACTGCACAGCCAGGGGCCGGCCCAGAGAGGGGACAGACCCAGCAGGAGGCTGGGCCAGGAACCAGGCTCAGAGACATGGGGCAGAGAGCATCCAACAGACACCAGGAGGGCCCTTGACATAGAGACTGCAGTTTCTGCCCATCTGGATGTGACGTAGGCCTGGATGCCCCAAGGCGTGACCACGCGGCCCTGGCTGCATGTGCGCCCTGGAGCGTCACTCCCTGGAGGCAGAGCAGGCTGATCTCAGCAGGACTCACTGTCGGAGCTCACGGGGAAACGGGACTGGAGCAGAAAGCCCCATCCCTAAGCTGCAGAGAGCTCAGTGCTAACAGGGGCTTTCCCAGGAGAGGGTGTAGAAGGAGGCACGCCAGGTCCCTCAGGGGCAGGTGGGTGGGAGTGGCCTGGAGCAGCCACCGAGCCAACTCCTTGCAATCCCTGTGGCCAGGGTCAGCATCTGGGGACGTAGTGCCCGGGTGGGGCATTGCTCACCTTCATCTGCAGGTTCTTCAGGCAGGCGATGGCATCGTAGTACTTGGCGGCCGCCTCGGTCACCTTGCCCTGGCGATAGAGCTCGTTGCCCTCCTCGTGGATCAGTGGAACAGCCTGCATCTTCTCCTCGTCCGTCATGGCCCATGGGTCCTGCCGGTACGAGCCGGGCGCCTCCACCTGCAATATTGTGTCAGTAGGGTAGAGCCGAGCCCTGCCTCAGCCCCGGGGTACCACGCCCATCCAGAGAGAGCCTGGCCCTGCCCCGGGGTACCACATCCACTCAGAGAGAGCCCAGCCCCAGGGCACCACGCCCACCCAGAGAGAGCCCAGCCCCGGGGTACCATGCCCATCCAGAGAGAGCCCAGCCCTGCCCCGGCCCCAGGGTACCATGTCCATCCAGAGAGAGCCCAGCCCTGCCCCGGCCCCAGGATACCACGCTCATCCAGAGAGAGCCCAGCCCTGCCCCAGCCCCAGGGTACCACGCTCATCCAGAGAGAGCCCAGCCCTGCCCCAGGCCCAGGGCACCATATCCATCCAGAGAGAGCCCAGGCACCTTGTCCATCACCCCACCTCCATCCCTTGGATCCATCCCCAGGCACCACACCTGGCAAGGGAAGAGCCCCAGCCCAGTCGAGCCCCCGGCATCATTCCCCAATCCCACTACCCCCTCCCCACAGCTCCCCCACCCTTCAGGGACCCCGTTTCCAGCTCGGGTCTCCCACCCCTCAGAGCCCCTCCATCCCCAGGTCCGGGTCCCCAGGCCCTCATCACCTTCAGCAGGTCGATGGCGAAGATCAGGGGCTGGGGGTTCTGCTGCAGGTCATCCAGGTCGGGGTAGCCCAGAGAGTGGTGCTCATGCATCTGGGCGATGCCGCAGCAGTGCCGCTGCCCCTCCAGGGGGTCCTTCCCCGCCGCGATGTTCCGCAGGCTCTTCGCCACCAGCGGGTACAGCACCACGTGCTGGGAGGACAGGGCGTCAGCGGGGGAAAGGGGTGTCACACAGGAACCTGGGGCGCAGGCTAAATGCAGGAATTGGTGGTACTGACCCTGGGCACCTGCCCACTCTGCGTGGCCTCCTCGGGGGGAGGGATCATTCTCTTCCCTGAGGCCGGGAGCTCAGGGCCAGGGATTCATCACTGCGCCAGCTGGGTTGGAACCAGACCCATTAATAACGATGGGCTGGACTCAACACCCACAAATGGAGGCGACCCGGCAGAGACATGGGACCCTAGTTATTCCTAACCACCAGCCCAGGAAGGCACCTGGCTAGGGCTGGGCACAGACAGGAGGAGCTGGGGCTACGGGCAGGGGCAGCTCCAGGCACCAGCACAGCAAGCGAGTGCCTGGGGCGGCAAGCCGCGGGGGGAGGTGTGCCGGTCGCCATGAGGGCGGCAGTCTGGCTGCCTTCGGCGGGATTTCTGCAGGAGGTCTGCCGGTCCCATGGCGTCCGCGGCAATTTGGCAGCAGGTACCAAGGGGCGGGACTGGCAGATCACCCGCAGAAACGGCGCCGAATCTGTGTGAACTGCCAAAGCCTGCCTGACTGCCATGCTCGGGATGGCAAAAACCACAGAGCCGCCCCTGGCTGCGGGGAGGCAGGCCTGGCTGCACTGCAAGGCTCCGCCAGCTACGAGAGCAAGCAAATCAACCAGCAGAGCTGCGCTGGCAGAACCCCCGGCGCAGATGCAGCTGCGACAAGAGAGCCGCTGCCAGCAGAGCATGTGGTGTTTGGGAAGGTCGGGTCGCCGTGGCGGCAGATCTCCTGCTGCCTTTCATCTGGACTAGCGGCTCTGCCAACACGGTGAGAGTGGCGCTCTATGGTACAGAGCCCTGGCCGGTCCAGCTATAATCGCTGCATGCTCAGCTCCCCCCAGGGCTAAAAGCCTCCAACAGATCTTGGCTGGACTAGCTCCTGGTGAGTCTGAAGGCCCAGAACCCTTGAGGCCGCATGGCCTGCCCTCGTGGACAGCTCTGCTCAGAGCCTGGTGAAATCAAAGGCTGCTCCCCAGAGAGACTGCCTCAAGGCTGGGGTTACAGCACAGACAACAGAAATGCCTGAGGGGGGGGCCGTGGTGTCACACAGGAACTTGGCCTGTATCCCACCCCCTAGGAACGGTGCTTGGAGAGGGGATGCAGGGAGCTGTGGAGCCAGTAGGAGTAGGAGGATACCTTGGTGTCACACAGGAACTCAGCCTGCTCCCCGTCCCGCATGGTGCTCAGGATGGTCTCCCACACTGGCAGCTTGAATTTCTTGCCAATAATGAGCTCCATGGGCTTCCCGCGGGCACGGCTGTCGTCCAGCACGCGGTGCTCCCCGTCGGACAGCATGGTGCGGTAGTGGAAAGTGGCCTGCGTGGGAGATCAAATGTGGATGAGGCTGTTCCACACCCCATCCAGCATAACAAGGCCCCACAGGCCAGTGACTGCTCACCAAGACCCACTGGCTGTGATGAGGCAGGGAGGCTCACGTTAGAAGATGTGAATGAACGCTGGGATTCTCAGCTCTCGCTGACAACCCCCAGTGACGGTTTGATGGAAGTGGGGATTTTCCCTTATTATGTTGTATGTGAGTCACCGTTTTGCACAAATGCTGTGTGTGCCTCAGTTTCCCTGTGTATTGCACTAATGTCTAGGTGGTGGGAATAAGGGGGTATGACTTTTGCAGGGGCTGCTCCAGCTGTCTGAACCAATGCTATAGCCGCCCCTTCGTAACCTGAGACCCAGGAGGGGATATGACCAGGTGACTCTTGGCTGGGGAAGTGAGAAAAAAGGCCAGAGGAGAAGCAACAGGCAGGGCAGGGGCCAGGCAGCTGGAAGTGAGTAGGTCTCGGCTGGCTTGTGGCACAGAGGGAGGCTGAGAGCCCTGGCTCTGGGCTCCCCTCCCTCCAAGATGGTCTTGGCTGAAAGTCACTGATTTCTGCCCTACGCTGTGTTCCTGTTGCCTAATAAACCTTCTGTTTTACCGGCTGGCTGAGTCATGTCTGACTGTGGCGTTGGGGTGCAGGGCCCGCTGGCTTCCCCAGGAGTCTCACCCGGGCGGACTCACTGCAGGAAGCGCATGGTGTGGAAGAAGATACTGAATGCTCTGAGGTCAGACCCAGGAAGGCTGAAGCCGTGCGAGCTTCTTGCCCTGGAGGCACTATGCTCAGAGAGAGGAGGCTCCCCCAGAGTCCTGACTGGCTTTGTATGGAGTAGTTCCAGAGCATCGCCCGGTGACTCCATGACATGGGGCCATGCCCCTACTGGCCCATTAGATAGGAGATGGGCCCTGGCAGGAACAGGGTCACCCAGAGCACCCCTCTCCTGGGAGCTGCTGTGTGCCCAGCTTGGGGCCATGTGCTCCTGGCAGGCTCCTGCTACACACCGTGCCCAGCCCTGCTCACCCACTGGACTGGGGCACACTGCACAGCCCTGACCTCCCAGGCAGGACACGGGGGCATCAGCCTGAGCTCTGCCAGCTCTAACGGGCTCCCCTCCCCTGGGCTACACTGTTCCCCCCAGGCACCGTGCCAGCCCTGCCCCTACTGGGCCCCACCAGCCCATGCTGCCTGCAGGGCTCTGGCTGCCATTCGCCCTCCCAGAGCCAGGCCCCAGGAACGTAAAGACGAAGCGACCCTACCAAAATATACCCCTCCCCCCGGCCAGCGCGTCACTGCCCCACCCCACCATAGAAGGCGGGGCCCGTCACTGCTGGCAGCTCAGGCCACGCCCCCTCCCTGGGACAGACGTCACTGCCCCAAGAGCCCCGCCCCGCCTCTTGAGGAGGAAGGGCGGGCAAAATAACTCTCTGAGTGCCCCGCCTCCTCTAGAGTATCTGGCCAATCAGCACGCAGGAGCGGTTGTAAGTCAATGACAACAGCACCAATAGAAGCGCGATGCTGGAAGGCGGGGCACGTTACCATAGTACAGGCTCATTGCCGCATGCGCAGTCACCACCCCCGCCGTGTCAGCGCTGCCGGACTCTGCGAGGCAGGCGCCGCTAGGCCCGCCTAACGGTCTGTCTCCGCCGCGCATGCGTGCCAGAGCCTGGCCCCGCTCTGCCCCGAGGGGGAGGGGCGGCTGGTTACCTTGGTGCCGTCGCGGTAGTCGGGCATCGGACCCCGGCCCTCCTGCACCAGCCGCTTCGCGATGCCGTCGGCCAGCAGCTGCGCTGCCTCGTCCGCCATGATGGCTCCCGCACAGCGGCTTCTACCTACGCCGCCGACTCGGACAGCTCCGGGGCTTTCCGGAAGGACTCGGCTACTTCCGGAACCGCTCGGGCTTTTTCGGAGCTGCTCGGCTACGGGGGGAGCGATTGGCTGTTGCCGGACAGGATCGGCCATTTCCGGAACCGCTCGCCTACAGCTGGCAGGTGCTCGGTTATTTCCGGAATGGCTCTCCGGGCGCCTGGCGGCGGGAGGTCTGCGCTGCGGCGAATGGAAGAGCGGAGGTGCTCAGGGTTGT
The DNA here is from genome assembly GCF_007399415.2 of Gopherus evgoodei. Taxonomy (NCBI): domain Eukaryota; kingdom Metazoa; phylum Chordata; order Testudines; family Testudinidae; genus Gopherus; species Gopherus evgoodei. The sequence goes on along the minus strand of NC_044325.1, from coordinate 151,598,040 downwards.
TCACTCTGAATCCTACTGACGGCGGGACGCAGCCTTGTGCCAGCGGCCTGTGCTAGCCCTCCTCATCCGTCTCACCCTACCAAGCCCACTGTCTTGCCCCCACCCCACCGTGGGTCTGTGGGCTTTGGAGTCCCAGGTGGACTATTTTGCAAGATAGGAGCTTGCTACTACTGCTCCCAGGTAGAGGAGCTGGTAGTTGGGGAGCGGGGCCATGGGTTGGAGCCATACCCAGGGAGAGGGTGTGCATAGTGGGAGGGGAGCTTGTGCCAACAGCTTTGTGCAGGATGGCAGACGTCGCTGCAGAGCCACCTCTAAACTGGGTGTCCACGGGCTCCCCGGCATTGAGGCGACTCTGCTGCTTTGTCCTCTCTCTGCAAACCACAATTGGAAGATGTGACTGAGATCTCAAGGGGGGGGGGGGGGGCAGGCTGAGCTTGCTCAATCAGGCCAAACTGCAAAGAATGTGGCAGATGAGCTCCAAAAACTGGTGGTTATTCTAATAATTAGATTCACCAATCCAGCAAGAAAACAGCTGCTACAATACCTTACTAGTTATCCAGAAGCCAAAAACACAGTTCCCTTAAAGCAACCCAGGCTTGAGCACCCACCTGAACACCCAAGTCAAATATGATGAGGATTATTAAAAATCTTGTTCATCAAATAAAAAGTTCTACCAATCCCAAAGCGTTGTACACATCACCCACCAGGTCAAGGAATATTCCAGATCTTTCCCAAGTACACGTATACAGTCAATTCTTATTAACTAAACTAAGATTTATTAAAAAATAGATGAACGAGAGAACGGGTTAAAAACTCATTTTACATACAGGTATGAATAGAGTTCTTATGTCAGTTTCATAGTAGAGATGGTGAGCTTTAGAGTTGTGAAAAGTTCTTTTAGAATTAGTCCATAGATTACAGTCCAATGTCCAATAGCAGGGCGATCTAGATAGGCCTGGAGACTTCAGTCCTGTGACTCCAAATTCTACTGATGAACCTTAAGCAGATCTGAGATAACAGGATCAGGGCTCTAGGCATTCTTTTTATAGTTGTCTGGTAGCCTCCTGACAGCATGCATTCCTTGGGGGAAGAATAGTGTCTTTGAACTAACCTGTTTCCTAGTACCGCCAATAATTAGCTACATGGATTAACATAAGGCAACTGTCCATTTCCCACCACTTTCAGGTAGCTTACTACATACCCTGAAGAGAAATGAAGGCAGTGATATTACTACATTCACAGTTCATCTGATGTTAACATCTCCTTTTGATCTCAGAATTAACGGAATACAGTGATAGGAGCCGTTTGGTTACATTGTCAACCTCTAACGATATACATGTAAACACACAAAACCCACAATCATTATCTACTAATACAGGGGTCGGCAACCTTTCAGAAGTGCTGTGCCGAGTCTTCATTTATTCACTCTAATTTAAGGTTTCGCGTGGCCAGTAATACATTTTAACCTTTTTAGAAAGTCTCTTTCTATAAGTCTATAATATATAACGATACTATTGTTGTATGTAAAGTAAATAAAGTTTTTAAAATGTTTAAGAAGCTTCATTTAAAATTAAAATGCATACCTCCCCGGACCAGTGGCAAGGACCCGGGCAGTGTGAGTGCCACTGAAAATCAGCTTGCGTGCCGCCTTCGGCACCCTTGCCATAGGTGGCCTACCCCGTACTAATATGTCTCTAAAGGTTGAATCTGGGTCACTGAGCCTGCTAGTTGTGTAACGCTTTCTGGCCCTGTGTCACAGAGGACTTTTGAAATCTTAACAAGAAGTCATGTGAGGGGCAGGGGCTGCTTCTGAGGATCTCCTGTCAAGAAGCAGGACCTGCAGCAGAGCCAGTTTCTGGGTGTCCTAACAAGCACAGCTGACTGGGACCAGGCTGCCTGAGTGGCTACATGCCTCATTGGTGGGAAGAGTCAGCCAGCCGTCTCTTAACCCCAGCAGCAGTTGCAGTTTGGCTGTGGTAGCTCCTGCACCTGCTTGTTCCCAGCACCTGTGTGATAGCAACTGGAAATGGAACGGCAACTAAGGTGGGCCCCACAAGCCCTACGGGAATAATGAGAAGGGGAGGAGCTCGCTGGGAATCAATGAAGGGGTGTGTAAAATGGTGTAAAGCCAGAGGAAGTGTTTGACTGTGCCCCCCCGATGGCCAGGGAGGAGCACATCCAATGCCCCATGGCAAGGGGTGGACAATTGGGTGTACTGCGTAACTTGTTTTGCTGGGAATGTACATATTACTAGGGGGCACAATCACACCAGCCCCTAACCAAACTCCACACATCTACAGGCGTCTGTCTGAACTTTGGTGCACAAATAGATCTGTAAATCTTACTGCAGTAAATAATCAAACCAGGGCATGTGGCCAGGTTCCATCCCAAGTGATTAAGTTGGTTTAAACAGTGACCCATTTTTCTGTGGACATTCAATAAACTTATAAACATGTAACCCTTCTTCCCCTCTGAGTTGGCAGCAACAAGAGCCGGGTTCAGTATCCAGGGGTTCCGTTTTAATAACACCATGCATAACCGGCTCGAGCCCCCACCCAGTGACCTGGGACACTTACATACCACACCTTCCTGGGTGCCTCTAGGAGGCAATACTTCCCCTCTCGCAAGCACGGAGTCTGAGTGTAGCAAAATCCTTTTAATAAAGGAAGGAAACAATGCGGCATCCCATTGGAGAAACACCACAAACAGGATTATAACACAAACCGTAAGCAAAACCCACCTCCAAGTACATTTGGCAATGTCCTTTCCCCTTTAGGGTCTTAAGTCCAATTACCCCAAAGTCCAGCAACCCCAAAAGTCTCTGGTCAGTGCCACCCCAGAATTCAAGAGTTTATCTGCCGAGTTTTACCCCCACAGCCTGGGTGGAAAAGGGGGGGGAGAGTCCACACAAGGTGTTAAGGGGCACCTTACGTGGGCCAGGGCCAACTGCTCCACCTCTCTGTGAAGTTCTGCTACAGCCTTCACCACGACCCGCTCCACCACACGAGCCGTGCCGCTCCTCCAGCTGTCTGTGCAAACTGCTTCACTCTGCTCACTGCTCCATGGGCTGCTCCAACACGCTGCCAACTGCTCCACTCTGCCAGCTGCTTAACAATAGATCTTCAGGCTCCCCCACAGGTTAACACAGCACTCAGTGATCTCAGCTCAGCTCAGCTCCTTCAGTGATTTCAGCTCTTAGTAGGGGAGCCCTGGCATTGGTGCACCATTGGCTCAACGTGAATTCAGCTCAGCAGTCTTTAGATGGACTCCTAATAGAATCAAAATTAGATCTACTCTTTAACAGTGGAGAGAGAAGGATGTACAATTGGCATTCCAGGCCCTCAAAGGGGGCCCATACCATCAGATACACACACCAGTCCCCAACCTCTCTCCCTTCATGGGGTTTTGGAACCCATATCCCATGTTTAGCAAGTACCACCCAACTGAGGTTGAGTCATCTCTGTCACAAAGCAGTCCCACAGCTCCCCATTCACACAATCAGGGTGACAAACTTTTTTTTTCTGCCCCAATAACAAAGAAATTGGGGATCCCAAAGCTGTTAAAATAACCATCCCAGTCTGCTGTGGGCTTATGCTAAGTGGGGGGTGGATGCCAATGCAAATCTTTCCCCATTCTTTGAAATTCTTGGAATTCTTTCCCCATTCCCTACAATTCACCACCAGATGCCAGGGTAGCGCTCATCCTGACTCTGCTTACATACAAAAAGCATGCAAAACCTGCAGGGGCGGCGTGTTGCAACTGCCAGCAACTGAACACATTAAAATCTTAACCCTGTGAAAGGAGGCAAGGCAGTTGTTTTGGTGGCGGCTCAGCTGTTAAACCCTACTGCAGTGGGCAAAACGCTCAATGTTGCTGTCAATTATCATAGCGGCTGGGGTATTGTTAAGTATATTTGTGTTATGTTGCATATAAAAACAATCGAGGAGGGGGGCACAACCCCCTAGAGAACAGCCACTAATGATAACCTATAAGTAATGTAGTAGCCACACACACACCCCCGCCAGTGTACTAAACAACCTGAACCCAACCTTCTTGGGCCCACTGTAATGGGAAGTCTGAAACACTAATTCAAACAGGTGTGGTACACCTGTACGAGAGAAGGTGCAGGGCACTATACTACACAAGGGGGCAGTAAAACAAATAAAATATCAACACTTTTCACCTACTGGCCCAGTCAGGAAATGTGTCCTCAGTTGTCCTATGCTTTTCCAGGGATACCTGGGCAGGATCCCAAAAGAAAAAGAAAAACAAAGAAGTGGAGAATTAGGATATAGATATTCAGGCCTGTTTGCAAAGGCCTAGACTTTAAGAATGTAGGTGTATTCTTATCACTTAGCTAGTTATAGGGGTACAGAACGAGAATCAAAATCAAAGTCTGCCTGTTTATAGACCTTCTCTCGCTGTGCTAGTCTGAGGCCCTGTTCTTAGCCTAAGGCCTTTGGCTAAGCAGCAAAGGCAGCCATAAGCTGGGAAGCAAACAGTCATGTCCTCACCAGTCACCCTGAAATAAGGCAATTTTGGACTGTTCAAAAGGTGATCCGAGCTGTCATCTCCAGAGAAAGGGAAGAGCCTAGAAGATTTAAAGAAAATTTAGTTTGGTAGCATTCTGTCTGGCAAGAACTCACCAATAGCTGGGGTGTGAAATCCTCATTTCTTTGTTGTTCTATCACTGTAGTCCCCACTTCCCTATTGTTTGTCTGTATAATCTCTGCCTGGTTCTGTGATTGTTTCTGTCTGGTGTGTAATTCATTTTGTTGGGTGTAAACCAATTAAGGTGGTGGGATATAATTGGTTAAATAATGATGTTACAATATGTTAACATTCAATATTTAAATTTCAGTAAAATAATTGGTTAAGGTATGGCTAAGCGGAACTCAAGTTTTACTATATAGTCTGCAGTCAATCAGGAAGTAAAGGGAGAGAATGGGAACAAGGACACAGGCAAGGTTCTGTGGTGTCAGAGCTGGGAAGAGGGACACCGAGAAAAACAATTGAAATCATTTCTAGCTAAAAGTACATCCCAATAAACATCGAATTGTTTGCACCTTCACGGACCTGTGGGTGCACATGGGCGTTACTGGACTGGCAGAAACTGACCCACCTCAATGGAGGAGCCGAGAGGACAATGGGAACCCCAAGAACTGATCAATCAAGACGTACCGGAAGCCCCAGCAGGTTGACCATGTGAGCCCAGCATGCTTTGCTAGGGGGGACTGAGAGGAGACAGGAGGGGTGGTAAGACCTTGGCTCACAGAGACACAGCAGCTCTGCCCTGGGGCTGACAGATGGAGACAGCAGCTGGGCTGAGTAGACCCTCACACTGGGTGCACTGAATGCTGGCCGAGTCCCTGTCTCTCTGCACTGACCTAAGGATGCTCACCTCCTGCAGCCAGGTGACTGTGGCCACATCTAAACGACAGCATAGAGTCGAAATTATTAAAACCGGTTTTAATGGTCCTAGGCTACCATCGATTTCCGGAGCAGTGCACTCTGGGTAGCTCAGTAAAAGAATGAGACCAATAACTTCGATTACCGTCCACACTAACCCTAAATCGATATAGTAATATCGATTTTAGGCTTACTCCTCTCGTTGAGGAGGAGTACAGAAGTCAATTTTAAGAGCCCTTAAAATCGATTTAAAGTGCCTTGTAGTGTGGACGGGTACAGCGTTAAATCGATTTAACGCTGTTTAAATCGATTTAACGCTGTAGTGTGGACAAGGCCTCATACTTGGTTTGCAAGGCTGGTCTTTTTAGTTGCAGATCCTCACTGGGAGCATCACATCCTGAAGGGGCCCAGGACAAATCTCCTGCAGGAGTCTGGCTTTGACTGGATTTGCTGCCAGGAGACAGGGATCGCTGGTGCCGAAGGCCCAGTTTCAGAGTTCCTGAGGCCACATACAAGGTGGCACCACCTGGAATTCAAAATGGAGATTGGGAGCACAAACAACACTGAAACAAGCATTTAACATTAAACTTGGACTAGAAACTTGCACATTCTTACAGAGCTGTGCCTGGGGTTGCCAGGTTTGGTTGGACATATTCCTGGAAGTTTCATCGCATGACAAAACAGATTAATCTTTAATTCCTGCAGGGTTGGCAATCCTAGATGAACTGTGACAGGTTCGGTCACAGAAACCCTCTTGGGACTGCCACCTGATGTGCTGAGACTACCTCTGATCCTGTTTTCCCTGCCAGCTTGGGTCTCCAGTATCCTGTCTTGTTGAGCCAGACATGCCACTCTGCTTCAACACAAACCCCCAGGTGTGAACCATGAGCCCCAAAGCTGCAGACTTAACTGAAAACAGCTTAAGAAGTGTTCCTGTCTCTAGCACCCAGACATCCAGTTCCCAATGGGATCCAAACCCCAAATGAATCCATTTTACTCTGTATAAAGCTTATACAGCGTAAACTCATAAATTGTCCGCCCTCTATAACACTGATAGAGCGATATGCACTGCTGTTTGCTCCCCCAGGAATTAATTACTTGCTCTGGGTTACTTAATAAGTAAAAAGTGATTTTATTACAAATAAAACGTGGGATTTAAGTGGTTCCAAGCAATAACAGACAGAACGAAATAAGTTACCAAGCAAAATAAAACAAAACACACAAATCTAAGCCTAATGCAGTAGGAAACTAAATGCAGGTAAATCTCACCATCAGAGATGTTCCAATAAGCTACTTTGACAGATTAGACACCTTCGTAGTCTGGGTCCAACAATCACTCACACCCCCATAGTTATAGTTGTTTTTTCCAGTTTCTTTCAGGCATCTCTTTGGGGTGGAGAAGCTACCTCTTCAGACAGCTGAAGACAAAATGGAGGGGCTTCCAGGGCCTTTTATAGGCCTTGGCTACACTGGCGCTTTACAGAGCTGCAACTTTCTCGCTCGGTGTGTGAAAAAACACCCCCCTGAGCACAGCAAGTTACAGCTCTGCAAATCTCCAGTGTAAACAGTGCCCCAGCGCTGCAAGCTAATCCCCAAGGGGAGGTGGAGTACGTGCAGCGCTGGGAGAGCTCTCTCCCAGTGCTGGCGCCGCAACCACACTCGCACTTCAAAGCGCTGCCGCGGCAGCGCTTTGGCGTTTCGAGTGTAGCCAAGCCCATAGTCTTTCTCTTGTGCCACATCAGAGCCACAGAATGGGGTCTCTAGCCACCTGGGCAAGTCACCTGTCTATGAATGATTCCGCTATTTGGAGGCCCACGCCATTGTTTACCTGTTAGTTTGAATACTCCCAGGAAAGGTCAGATGGGGATTGGCGTCTCTCAAAGTCCATTGTTAGCTAAGTGCTCCCAATTACTTGAATAGCCCCTTCAAACTATCTGCCTCACCTGCTTCCTACAGCAATGATCATGTCCCTCAATATACTGGCCATGCTCCTACTTATGCAGCCCAAAATGCCGTTAGCCTTCTTGGCAACAAGGGCACACTGCAGACTCATATCCAACTTCCCATCCACTATAACCCGTAGGTCCTTTTCTGCAGAACTGCTGCCTAGCCACTCGGTCCCTAGTCTGTAGCAATGCATGGGATTCTTCCATTCTAAGTGCAGGACTCTGCACTTGCCCTTGTTGAACCTCATCAGATTTCTTTTGGTCCAATCCTCTAACTTGTCTGGGTCCCTCTGTATCCTATCCCTATCCTGCAGTGTATCTATCACTCCTTCCTTTTTAGTGTCATCTGCAAACTTGCTGAGAGTACAATCCACATCATCCTCCAGATCATTAATGAAGATATTGAACAAAACTGTCCCGAGGACCAACCTTTGGGGCACTCCGCTTGATACCGGCTGCCAACTAGACATGGAGCCTATGATCACTACCCATTGAGCGTGATGACCTAATCAGATTTCTATCCACTTTTTATAGTCCATTCATCCAGCCTATACTTCTTTAACTTGAAGGCAAGAATACCGTGGGAGACTGTCCACTGCTTTCCTCTCATCTGCAGAGCTGGTTATCTCGTCATAGAAGGTAATTAGGTTAGTCAAAGTGCTTCAAAATTGATTCCTTAAGGACCTGCTCCATGATTTCTTCCAGGGACTGAGGTAAGGCTGATGGCCTGTAATTCCCTGAATCCTCCTTCTTCCCTTTTTTAAAGATGGGCACTACATTAGCCTCTTTCCAGTCGTCCGAGACCTCCCCCAGTCGCCATGAGTTTTCAAAGATAATGGCCAGTGGCTCTGCAATCACATCTCCCAACTCATTTAGCAACCTCGTCTGCAGTGCATCCACCCCCATGGACTTGTGCTTGTGACGTTATTGATATAATCTGGGACCATATAGAACATGGCTGCAACCAAAGTCCTGTAGTGGCTCCAAATCTTATGTAAAGGGGGTCACATAAGGTGTCTAAGACCAGGTTATGGGTTGCTGGTTATGATTATGCTGTCTGTATGAATGTATCATTTTTTAGTTGAAGTTACAAATATTGGCTCTATTCTGTCTGTACTTCAAATTTATGCTGTGCTTCTGGGTGATGTCCCAGACAAGTTGGTGTTAGCTCTGCCTAGCCTGCTTGATGGCTCATTAAGGACCATTAGCTACACAAGTGACCCACTGAGAGAAGGCAGATACACCTTGTAACTCAGCAAAGTATGCAGGAACTTGCTCAGGTGACTCCAGACTCCATTTTGCTGTAATTTTCCACCGTAAGAACAAAGACGTGTTCTTACACCTGGAAAAAACTGATGCCTCATCTCCATCTGGTCTTCAGTCCTGCTTCTTACCTCTGGAGGGACTTTGCTACAAACTGAAGCTCTGCACAAAGGACTGATGAGCCATCCCAGCAGGGGATGTACTCCAGAGACTTGATTTGAACTGGCAGTTTACTCCATCACTGCTACAAGGCTGAGCTATGAACTTTGCCATTGCTGTGTGTAATTGATTCCATTTAACCAATTCTAGCTCTCATCTATATCCTTTTCCTTTCATGAATAAACCTTTAGATTTTAGATTCTAAAGGACTGGCAACAGCATGATTTGTGGGTAAGATCTGATGTGTATATTGACCTGGGTCTGGGGCTTGATTCTTTGGGATCGAGAGAACCTTTTTCCTTTGTTGGAGTGTTGGTTTTCATAACCATTCATCCCCAGGACAAGTGGAGCTGGTGGTGATACTGGGAATCTGGAGTGTCTAAGGGAATTGCTTGTGTGACTTGTGGTTAGCCAGTGGGGTGAGACCAAAGTCCTCTTTGTCTCTGGCTGGTTTGGTTTGCATTAGAGGTGGAAAAACCCCAGCCTTGTTTTAAGTGATTTGTCCTGAATTGGCACTGTCAGTTGGGTCCCACCAGAACCGCATCGTCACAGTGCTTGTCCAGCTTTTCTGAATAGTCCTGAAGCACTTCCTTCTCCACAGAAGGCAGAAACACTTGGAAAACATTTGCAGCTGAGATTCAGGAGAGAGTCTGTAGGGAAGGATGCTCCCTGGTACTTTTTCCTCCCCTGTTGGAGTTTCTTTTGTCTCCCTTTTTGCTTGATGACTCTGTTCCTTAAATGTAAATTAAGCAGAGCACCCATTCCTTTGTTCAGGCAGGCCTGTTTGCCAGCCTCAGGTTAGAGCACGTGTTAACACCATAAAGGGGAATATTATCATTTCACGTACAATGTTGTCACACACATTTTATCAGGGCGATACTGACCGGCAAATTATACATTTACAAATAATAGTTTGCAAGGTTGTACAAAGTTTATTACAACAGTGGGTAACACAAAGGTACATTCTGTCACAATCCCCTACCTTCTCCCTCTCAGTCATTTCTTCATGAGGTGGGGACTTTTCTCAGCTTCCCTGAAATACATAAACCATGGGAACTTGCATTGTCGCTCTGGCCTCCTTTCCCCGGAGGCCCCTCTACCGCTGCGCAGAGCAAAATCCCAATCAACTGTGCCGTGTGGCTGCAGGGATGTCACCGCCTCTGGGCTCCAGGACTGACAGACTCTGTTAATGGTTCATTCGCTCGGGGATAAGAGGCTGGAGCAGCCCCTGAAGGTGAGAGCGGCAGGGACCTGGCAGCTCCACTGACACCCAGGAACTGCTCCTTCTCCTGGCACAGAGTCACCCCAGGTGAGTGGGATTGTAGCCCTGTACAGGCAGTCCTAGCATCACATGGCCTTAGAGCAGCCTTCTTATTGTGGGGTATCTGGTGAGCACAGGGGTTTCACCCAGACTGGTGAGTTATTGTAGGGTCTCTGGTGAGCACAGGGGCTGAGCACAGACTGGTGAGTTATGGTAGTGTCTATGGTGAGCACGGGGGCCGTGCACAGACTGGTGAGTTATTGTAGGGTGTCTGGTGAGCACCGGCACTGTACACAGACCAGTTAGGTAGTATAAGGTCTCTGATGAACACACAGGTGGCTGCGCATAGACTGGTGAGCTGTTGTGGGGTCTACACAGTGTTTGCTATTTTGGCAGGGCTGGGAGCTGGCAGCTGGTCTCTGGGGTTGGGAGGACACAGTCACAGGGAACTGATGGGTCTCGTGCCCCACAGGTGTCCCTCGCACTATCCTGCTGGAAGCTGTGAAGGCCCATCCCAGCTACCAATGCTGATCCTGAGCTGTCCCTCCAACCTGCGGCTGCTGGAGGGGATGCTACGGCGAGGCCTGCCTGACACGCTGCCGGTGACCAGGACTCTCTGGTCCCCCCAGGGCCGAACCCTCCCACCCTCAGGCTGGGCAGAGAGCAGGGGAAAGTCCCTCAGAGTCCCCTGGGTGACGGGGCACATATTGGGTTGGGGTGCAATCCCCTGGGTGGGGGTACATGGAGGGTTCGCCCCTCCACCTTGTCAGGGGGTAGCAGTTTGGAGGGCAGACCCTTTCTCCAGATCGGGGGGCAGCAGTTCAGGGGCCAGGCAGGCTCTCATAGATCCACAGGGGATGTGCTGTACCTCAGCTTGTAACCAGGCCCCTGGGAGCGACCCCTGTAGTGGGCTGGCGCCTGAGACTGCACACAGCTCACGGAGCAGGCCCATGACCTCCACCACTGGGCCTTTGACACCAGCCCTCCCATCTCTCTCTGTGGCTCCCTGCAGCAAATGCAACCAAGCCAGATGCCAGCAGGAGGCTTGGACCGGGCCCCTGTGGTGTATGTTGGCAGAGACCCCGGTAGCCTTTGAAAAACACAGGAGCGGTTCATTAGTCCCCTGGCTACAGACTCCTCAGGTTAGCACAAGGAATCAAAGGTTAAGCCACAGCCCAGCCTGGCCAAGCCTGGGCAATGAACCAGCCAAGAAGTCACGGGCCCCATGGCTGGCTCTGGCTCTGTCCGTTGTTCTTAGGCCAAGGTGAGAGCTGCTGAGACCCCCCAAAAGCCAGCTCTTAGACCCTATCCTGACCCCTCGCGGCCGCTGTTCTTCAGCTGGGGGCCTTTCCACTGCAGAGCCGTGAGGAGGGAATCTCGCTCGCTCGGTGTGAACATCTACCCCGGCCACTGGGGTTTACATGGTCTTTCCCGACCCGTGTGTAGTTTATTCCCTTGGTTAATGATGCTGGTCTCCAGCCAGGCAGTTACATGAGTCACAACCCGTCCCTTCCCTTCACACGCTGCGCAGAGCAGTACAGGACGCAGAGGGAAACTGAGGCACACATGGGATTCGGAAAGATACTAAAGAAAGCTTCTACTTCTTCACAAATTACCCCCACCCTGGGTTAGGGGTAAGAGCAGGAGGGCAGGCCCCTCCCTCAGGTTAGAGGTAATGGTTGGATGAGGCCTCCCCAAGGTCTTCTCCCTGGGCCTCCTCCTCACTTGCCCTCTGCCTCCAAAAGTCCATACCCAGCACCAATGCCTGCTGCTCACCCAGCGTAGCTGCCAGGACCTGACCATCCAATCAGAACACAAGCGGGCTCTGTGTCAGCCAATACCAGTACGGGCAGGATTTGCATAAGCCAGTGAACATGTGGGCGGCTCCATGGCAGCCAATCATAGTGTAGGACAGCTGGGTGCCTGCCAATCATGACTGCCCACCACCACCTCCCAGCTCCCAGTTCTGAACTTCCTCCTGGTCCTTGCCATGGCTCTGACCCACCCACCCCCAGCTACACCCTTGATAAAATGGGCATTTTTGTGATATTTGTGTGCCTCAGTTTCCCCTGGCTACCCAGTGGGGCAACGAGATTGATTTTGCTCGCAGTGCTAAGCGACGCAGGCAGTTTGCTTTCAGTTAGTGCTGGCGGTGGGATACTGAATGTGCTAGTAGCAAAGCACAGTCCGTCAAAGGAAACAGCAATAAATGGTGTATAACCACCACCCTAAGAAGCACATCACAAACCAGTGCAAAGAGAAAGGGCGAAGCATTGAGAAGTTCAACAAGGTGCAGCTGATTGCAGGCTGGAGAAGGGTGACAGGACTCAACAGCAGGTTCCAGACCCAGGTGATGTTTGATGAGGGTCCGAGAGTGACAGAAGCAGCAGCAGGGTGTCCTCACGACCTGGTTCCCCTGCAATGGATTTGAAGCGATAGGGGTTAGCATGGAAAGCAAAGGAACTAGCAGACCGTGAGAGGGAACCAGCTGGCTGTGAGAACCAGCAAAAACCTGAAGAAATGCAGCAAAAGCTTGATCTGGAGATGTGGAGGCGAGAGAACCCATCAAGGGGTAAGTGGGCAAAGGCCCCAGGGATGCTGGATTCCGCAGGGAGCTGGATAGCAAATTGTCTGTTTAAGGAGGAGGAGGGGCTGTAGACATCAACCTCACTGCCTTTGAGAAGGGCTGTGATTTGAACCTGGCTGACTCTGCAGACCGGATCTGCTGTCTCACCCCCATACTCGGTCCCCCAAAGCCATAGAGCCGTACAGCCAGATGGACGGCGTTAATACTGGAGGCTGGGAACTCTTCAAAAAGGCTCCACTGCTTACGTTTGACCTGACACCTGGGGCTTATATAAAAGGGTTTTGGAGTGTGCAAGAGATCCAGGCTCTGACCTAAATGGAAGCCACCTGCCTTCTGGGAGAAGCCCTCCCGCCGTCTCCAATCCCAGTGCAGACACAGGACTCGGCGAGGCCGGTAGTCATGGTTCTCCTGGACATCAGCTCTGACCTGAGACTTTCTGTATCACCTTCAGACAAATTCCAGTCCCTGATCCTACCCCAGCCAAGGGTTTGAACCCCAGGAGTCAGAGGCTCAGACTGGAGGTGACAGTGAAAAGGCAAATAGCTCGGCCGGCAGGGAGCAGGGTTTCCCGCGTGCCTGTAACACTAAGGAAAGGCTGTTAAGCTCAGGACACCTGTCTGTCTGGAAGTAGACCCCTGTATTTGAGTGGGGCCGAGGAACATCCCCCACAATCTCCACACGGGACATATGAGTCACACGGGCTCCGCAGAACTTCCCTGAGACTGTGGCCAAGGGAGCCAGCTCAAAGCCTGCTATCCCCGGGGAAACAGAGTCAGAGCTGAACCTGGTGGGAGCTGAGACCCCAGCTGAGCATGGGCAGACAAGGGCAGGGCATGGCCAAGGTTAAGACCTGGAATCGCAGCCTGCCAGCAGAGGGGTCCTGGCCTGGGGTGAGGGCAACAGATTAACCCCATGGGGGAAATGGATTCCTGGCGTACACACAGCCCTAGGGTTGGGACACAACCAGCGTAAGGAAGCCCCCTGCATCACCAGACCCTGGGACACCAGTGCCCCAGAGACATGACTGGGCTAAGACCAGCCTTGTGGGGGACACACCTACACTGATCCCCCAAATGCTCAAGGGGTCACTCCCTACCCCAGCTGAGGGGTCAGGACACCCCAGGGAAATTTCAGAGGCAGGTATAAATATACAAGCAAGAATCAGGCTAGACATAATGAGGTTTTTATAGGGCTGGGTGTCACCTCCCTCTGAGGGAGGAATGAAGGGGCCTTAAGGAACTTGTTGAAATCAACTCAGATCACCAAGGGGGCCAGAGAGACAAGGCAAGCGCTGCCGACTCCTGGATTTCCCTGCCTCTCAGCCAGGCGGCTGAGCAGAGACCCCAACTCGAGAGCACAGGACTGGGAGGTGGGGGCTGCTGGACAAAGATGGAGGCTCTCGTGGAGCTGGCCAAGGAGGTCAGACGGAGACAGAGACAGCCTGGAAAGGGGCTTTCGCTCCAGCTTGGCTGGGCCCTGGCTGACGGCAATGGACACTGCTTTACCCCCAGTTCTGTCTGCTGACCTAAGGCTGCTCCGTGACTCATAAACTGGCCTGGCTTGACAATGCTGCCGGGTGTCGCTGCAAACCCAGGCTGGGGTGTGGGAGCCCCCCAAAGAGCGACCAGGTCTCTCCAGGGGTCTGGCTCAGTGAGAGGCACAGGGCAAAGCTCGCAGGGTGGAGCAGGAGGGCTGGAGCCCAGAGGCTCCATCTCAGAGGCCCTGCAGGAAGAGTGGGGCTCCCTGGGGGGCTGGTATTTTCAGGCCTCCTCCAAGGGGCAGAATAAAAGCTGGGGCCCAGCACCGATCCAGGGGAACCAGGACATCCCTGGATTCTGACCCCTGTGTCTTGGCAGGTCTACGGCACTGTGATGCATGTGAACCGCGGGAACCCGGCTGGCCAGGAGGTGCTGGTGGATTCATGGCCAGAGTTCCAAATGGTCCTCACCCGGCCACGCAGAGAAGTGCGGCCTTTGCTGGGGCCCTCCCATCCGCCCTCCTCCCCTCCCCGGCCTGACACCATCACTGACCCGCTCCCCTCCCCCGCCTGACACCATCACTGTCTCACTCCCCTCCCCGACTTCCTTGCCCCTTTCCCTGCTTGGTGTTATCTCTACTCCTCCCCCTCGTAGCTGCCCCACCTCCCCACAGCCTGTCTCCCCTTCCTGCTACCCAGACCCCCAGTTCCATTCTGTCCTAAGCCCCCTGGCTCTGTTCACAGGGCCCCTTCCTCCCACCTCACTCTCTTACTTGGGGCCGGAGGCAGAGGCTGCGCTCACCCCCAGGCAGTGTCCCCCCTGCAGGTGGCACAGGACCCAAGTGATTATTTCACCAACTTGTACACGGCCTTCTACCGGGACGAGGGCGCCTGCCGGGCCCTGCTGGGTAACAGCCGCGCCGTGAACTGGGACCAGGCCTTCCAGATATTGGGTGAGCCCCTCCAGCCCTGTTCCATCCAGCATCTGCCATATGGGGGGCAGGACCGCTCCCCTACCCCACTGGCCAATAGCCCTGAGGAGCTGGCCCAGGCCCCTCTCCCCACATGGGCCACAGCCCTAAGGAGTCCACCTGAGTCCCTGCCCATCCCCCACAGGCCAATAGCCCCAAGAAGCTCGCCTGGGCCCCTTCTCCCTCCAGACCCGGATCCTGAATGCGTCAAGCTTGGGAACCCCCAGTTGAGTCATGCCGGCTCACAGTGGCCCTTGGCCTCTCCCTGCTGCTCTCCCCCACTGGGCTGGGCCCCCCATGTCCATGGCCACCTTTTGGGGGCTCCTGCTGACAGCGCACAGCTGTCCCTGCAGGGCTGCAGGACGGGGTATATGAGACCATCAGAGAAACCGCCAGGGCCAGAGGGCTTGAGATGGAGATGTATCCGCACCGGCCACTGCTGCACCCAGACCCCCCTGCCATGCCGCAGTACCGGTAGGTGCCCCCCAGATATGGGGTGTGTTGAGAGAATGGGGAAATGCACACAACCAGCCTGTGCTAGATGGAGGGGGGAACGGGGCTGGGGGAAGGGAAGGATCCCGGGGTGCCAGGCCAGAGGTCTCCATTGTGCCCCAGATCTGGTGTCACTGAGTTCCCCAGGCTACGGTGCTGACAGAGTGAGGCCATCACCACAGCCCCAGGCCTTGGGCATATGCTGCCAAGGATTTCCCATCCTGCTCCGGGGCAGAGCTGAGTCAGCCCTAGAGCTTGGCCGGGGGCAGGAGCAGCCCAGCCTGGGCAAAGAACCTCCTTGGCCCCAGGATGGGGAGAGCAGGGGGAGGGGCAGCCTGTAACCCTTCGGTATCCTGGGATGGGCAGCCAGAGGTCCTTGACCTCCGAGCCGTCCCCTCTGAGGGGAGGGGGCTCCAAGCACAGAGCCCCCTGGTCCCCCCTTCCCTGTCAGCGGGTAAGTCCCCGGGCAGGGGGTTCGCTGCCCGCTGAGCCCTGGTGCTTTCATGTCAGGGAGCTGAGCTAGGCCAAGGCCCATGGGCAGCGATGTCTCTGCTGGGGCTGGACTGGGCCCTGTCAGACAGCCCCTGTGCTGAGGCTGTGGGAGCGTGTCGATCCCTTCCCCCCCCACCCCCGGGGTCACCTTCCCCCCATGTGCCACCTCCTGGCTCGATCCCCTCCCCCCAGGGATCCCCCTTCTCCCCAACGCCGGGTCCATCACCTCTCAGCCTCACCCCGCTTCTCCCTGTACCAGGTCAGTCCCCTCCAGCCTCCCTTCCCTCCATGGGGGGCACTGGGGGGAGCGTTATGGGGGCTAGAGTGTCAAAACCTAGTCCCAGATTTGTACCTTAGCGTCCAAAATATGGGGGTTAGCATGAAAACCTCCAAGCTTAGTTACCAGCTTGGACCTGGTATTGCTGCCACCACCCAAAAAATTAGTGTTTTGGGGCACTCTGGTCCCCCCAAAAACCTTCCCTGGGGACCCCAAGACCCAAACCCTTGAGTCTCACAACAAAGGGAAAGAAATCTTTTCCCTTCCCCCCTCCAGGGGCTCCTGGAGAGATACACAGAAGCAACCTCCGTGAATCTAAGCAGAGGGACGTCACCCTCCCCGTTCCCTGTCCTGGAGAACAGAATTACCTCCCTCTTCACCCAGAGGGAATGCAAAATCAAGCTAGTAAATCTAACACACACAGATCTCCCCCCCGACTTCTTCCTCCCACCAATTCCCTGGTGAGTACAGACTCAATTCCCTGGAATTTCCCACTAAAGAAAAACTCCAACAGGTCTTCAAAGAAGGCTTTATATAAAAAAAGAAAGAAAAATACATACAAATGGTCTCTCTGTATTAAGGTGACAAATACAGGGTCAATTGCTTAACAGAAATATGAATAAACAGCGTTATTCAAAAAGGATACAATTTAAAGCACTCCAGCAACTATATTTATGTAAATACAAAAAAACCCATATAAATCCTATCTGATCTTTTTGTACTTACAACTGGGAAACAGAAGATTAGAAAGCAGGAAATAGAAATCATTCCTCATCTGAGAGAGCATACAGGCAAACAGACAGAGACTCAGACACAAACTTTCCTCCACCCAGAGTTGAAAAAATCCGGTTTCCTGATTGGTCCTCTGGTCAGGTGCTTCAGGTGAAAGAGCCATTAACCCTTAGCTATCTGTTTATGACATAGAGCCACCCAGGATTTGCCATAGCCTCCCCTCCCAGTGCAAAGGCCAAATGTTACACAGCAGCAGGGGTGGCAATGCCATACCACGCCCCCCCTGTAGCTCTGGGCTGCTGCTGGTGGCGGCGCTGCCTTCAGAGCTGGGTGGCACACCCCTCCCCCATAGGATACTCTCCATGCCCCCTGCACTTCAGTTTGGGATTCAGCAAACCCTCCCCACCAAATTTGCTATCCAGCCCATCTCAGCCTCACAACCAGAAAGAGGATGGCGCCCCTGGACCCTGCTCCCCTCCTATGCCATGTCAAATCAGCTCAATTTCTGCTCCCCGGGCTCACTCCCTTGTACCAGGTCGAGCCCCCGGCTCACTGCACCCTGCCTCCCAAAGCTGGGTCAATCTCCTGCTGTGCTCATACCTCCCATGTTGGGTCGCTCCCCGCTCCCCTCCCCTAGACTTACCCCTTCCCCTGCCCATGCTGTTTCTATTTCCCCCCCACACCCTTCCACACTTACTCCCTTGCCATGTCAATCTCCACTGTTCCTACCCCCTCCCACATGTCTCTTGTCCCCCCTGCCCTGTCTTGCAGGCCTGAGAAGGGGCTCAGGCTGGCCCCCGTGTCCCCCGCCCATGCCATGCTGCTCAGAGACACATGGAAGTTTGGGGAGAACAGCTGGAGCCTGCGCTACCTGAACCTCCTGATCTGCCACTTCCCCAGTGCCTGCCTGCTGGACCCTGAGGGGACCCCCATCTCCTGGTCCCTCACCGCCCCGCTGGCTTTCCTGACACACGGTTACACCCTCCCAGAGCATCGTGGCCAGCACCACATGAGGACCATAGTGGGGACGCTGGCAGCACAGTTGCATGCCCGCGGCTTCCCTGTTTACACCGGGGTGCTGCCCCACAACGAGCCTTCACTGCACACCCTGCGATGCCTCGGCTTCCGCGTCCTGCATGGAGTGTTCTACCAGTTGGTGGTGAGGCCTGGGTTCACCCAGTCCCAGCCAGCCAATGCCCTGGAATCAGCCCAGAACCCTGCGCCCAGCTCTGGGGAAATGCCACACGCCCAATAGCATGTAGCATGGGGGGAGGGGAGAGGCAGAGAAGGGGACACAGCCTAGAGCCATGCACCCAGCTCTGGGGGACAGCTGCGCTCTGCCAGCACATAGTCCTGGAGGGAGGGAGGAGACAGGGACATGGACCAGCCATGCCCAGGGACTTGCCATCCCCGAGAAGGGGACACTTTGACCAGGGGAGCTCAGTTGTCAGCCCTTGGGAAGCCGAGACCTGGTGGAGGAGACTCTCTCATACTCCATTATCCCCTGGAGCAGGGCAAAGGCTCAGTAGGGGGCGCTCTCCCCTGGCAGTCAGGGCTCAGCAGGGGGCGCTCTCCGCTCACAGTGCTGCCCCCATGCCCTGTGCGGTGGGCTCAGCAGGGGACGCTCTCCTGCTCCCGCTCCCTTCCCCACTGTACAGCCCTGCTGGGCCCGAACACAGGGAGGAGCATCCGTTCTTCACCCAGAACGGATGTCCTCGGCCCTGAGCAGGCAACGTGTGACTGACCTGCCCCCTGCTAGCCCCAGTGCACAGGCTTCTCCTCCCCATGTAGCTGGTCCCAGCTGCAGCCCCAGTGAACCGTGAGATTGGGGGGAGGGGACTCCCCACACACATCAGACGTGCAGGTGCGTGCAGGACGCTGTGGCTTCCCCAGGACCCCGCCTGGGTGGACTCACTGTGGAAAGCGCACGGAGGGGCATATGCTGAATGCTCCAAGGTCAGACCCAGGAAGGTGAAGCCATGTGAGCTTCTTGCCCTGGAGACAGTCTGCTCAAAGGGAGAGGAGGCTCCCCAAAGTCTTGACTGGCTTTGTGGGGAGCAGTTCCAGAGCATCGCCCGGGGACTCCGTGCCACGAGAGAGAGGGAAATGCATTGAACAAGGAGACCGCGTTCCCTGCCACAGCCCAGACCTCCATCCCCAGACACAGGGGGCTGCCTCTGCCCTGATTCTCTACACCGAGCCTGCACGCTGGGCTCCACCAGGGCCTGAAATCCAAACTGCCTCCAAGTGGCTCGCGGCCACTGCTAGGACAGGCGCCCCGGCCGGGACAAAGAGCGCAAACCCAACCTTCTCGGGCCCACTATAATGGGAAGTCTGGAACACCAATTAAACAAGGGGTGGAGAGTTAGGATACAGAGATTCAGGCCTGTCGGCAAAGGCCTAGACTTTAAGAATGTAGGTGTATTCTTATCACTTAGCTAGTTATAGGGGTACAGAACGAGAATCAAAATCAAAGTCTGCCTGTTTATAGACCTTCTCTCGCTGTGCTACTCTGAGGCCCTGTTCTTAGCCTAAGGTCTTTGGCTAAGCAGCAAAGGCAGCCATAAGCTGGGAAGCAATCGGTCATGTCCTCACCAGTCACCCTGAAATAAGGCAGCTTTGGACTATTCAAAAGGTGATCCGAGCTGTCACCTCCAGAGAAAGGGAAGAGCCTAGAAGATTTAAAGAAAACTTAGTTTGATAGCATCCTGTCTGGCAAGAACTCACCAATAGCTGGGGTGTGAAATCCTCATTTCTGTATTGCTCTGTCACTCTAGTCCCCACTTCCCTATTGTTTGTCTTTATAATCTGCCTGGTTCTGTGATTGTTTCTGTCTGGTGTGTAATTCATTTTGTTGGGTGTAAACCAATTAAGGTGGTGGCATATAATTGGTTAAATAATCATGTTACAATGTGTTAACATTCAATATTTAAATTTCAGTAAAATAATTGGTTACTGTATGGCTCAGCAGAACTCAAGCTTTACTATATAGTCTGCAGTCAATCAGGAAGTAAAGGGAGGGAATGGGAACAGGGACACAGGCAAGGCTGTGTGGTGTCAGAGCTGGAAAGGGGGACACTGAGAAAAACAATTGAAATCATTTCTAGCTAAAAGTTCATACCAATAAACATCGAATTGTTTGCACCTTCACGGACCTGCGGGTGCATATGGTCGTCACTGGACTGGCGGAAACCGGCCCACCTCAATGGAGGAGCCGAGAGGACAATGGGAACCCCAAGGATTGACCAATCAAGACGTACCGGAAGCCCCAGCAGGCTGACCGTGTGAGCCCAGCATGCTTTGCTAGGGCGGACCGAGAGGAGACAGGAGGGGTGATAAGACCTTGGCTCACAGAGACACAGCAGCTCTGCCCTGGGGCTGACAGATGGAGACAGCAGCTGGGCTGGGTAGACCCCTCTGTCACGGAGTGTGGGGGAGACCAGTCCTGCACCCCTCTTCCTGGGACTCACAGTGACTCTTAGCCAGCCAGTAAAACAGAAGGTTTATTGGACAACAGGAACACAGGTTACAGCAGAGCTTGCAGCACAGTCAGGACTCCTCCACCGAGTCCTTCTGGGCTTTCAGGGTGCTTGGATCCTAGCTAGGATACCCTGAATTCCGCCCACACAGCCCCAAGCCCAAACTCAAACTGCTTCCCTCCTGCCACTCCCTTCCTTTGTCCCCTTCCCGGGCAAAGGTGTTGACCTTTCCCCTCCCTTACCTAGCTCAGGTTACAGGCCCTGGCAGCGTCCATTCCCTAAAGTCCTCCCCTGCTCTCCCACTCCCCACACAGACAGTCCCTACTGCATCACACCCTCACACTGGGTACACTGAATGCTGGCCGAGCCCCTGTCTCTCTGCACTGACCTAAGGATGCTCACCTCCTGCAGTCAGGAGACTCATACTCGGTTTGCAAGGCTGGTCTCTGTAGTTGCAGATCCTCACTGGGAGCATCACATCCCGAAGGGGCCCAGGACAAGTCTCCTGCAGGAGTCTGGCTTTGGCTGGATATGCTGCAGGGAGACAGGGATTGCTGGTGCTGAAAGCCCAGTTTCAGAGTTGCTTAGGCCACATACAAGGTGGCACTGTTGCCGGCACAGAGTGCCCAAGGGTGGCAACGGTTGGGTCCATTGCCCGGTGTGCTTCGCAACCAATTAAACACACTAGGGTGGAGAAGTAACCAAACTTTATTTGAGCTCAAATAAGAAGCCTGGAGCCACACAAGACTCAGATCAAGCGCGCCAAACAAACAGCTTACCTAACTATTTATACTGGAACCAAAACTGATACACATTATTAAATGATCGGTCACTCACACAGTCCCCACCCAAGGCCAAGTCTGCCTAGTAACAGTTCAGTTTCCCACCCAAAGGTTAAATCTACCCAGCAACTGAGGGAGTAGGAGTAGTCCCTCCCAACAAGGGCAACCTGAGGTCAAACATGGAGGAGTAAAACTCAAAATGGAGGAGCTGGTGCACTATGGCTGAGAACAAGAGGACTTCGTCGGCTCTCATGGCCTTCCATTCTCCTGAATTACCTGGGTTATACCAAGTGCGTCCCTAACAGCACCACCTGGAATTCAAAATGGAGATTGGGAGCACAAACAACACTGAAACAAGCATTTAACATTAAACTTGGACTAGAAACTTGCACATTCTTACAGAGCTGTGCCTGGGGTTGCCAGGTTTGGTTGGACATATTCCTGGAAGTTTCATCACATGACAAAACAGATTAATCTTTAATTCCTGCAGGGTTGGCAATCCTAGATGAACTGTGACAGGTTCGGTCACAGAAACCCCCTTGGGACTGCCACCTGATGTGCTGAGACTACCTCTGAGCCTGTTTTCCCTGCCAGCTTGGGTCTCCTGTCTTGTTGAGCCAGACGTGCCACTCTGCTTCAACACAAACCCCCAGGTGTGAACCACGTGCCCCAAAGCTGCAGACTTAACTGAAAACAGCTTAAGAAGCGTTCCTGTCTCTAGCACCCAGACATCCAGTTCCCAATGGGATCCAAACCCCAAATGAATCCATTTTACTCTGTATAAAGCTTATACAGCGTAAACTCATAAATTGTTTGCCCTCTATAACACTGATAGAGCGATATGCACTGCTGTTTGCTCCCCCAGGAATTAATAACTTGCTCTGGGTTGCTTAATAAGTAAAAAGTGATTTTATTACAAATAAAAAGTGGGATTTAAGTGGTTCCAAGCAATAACAGACAGAACGAAATAAGTTACCAAGCAAAATAAAACAAAACACACAGATCTAAGCCTAATGCAGTAGGAAACTAAATGCAGGTAAATCGCACCCTCAGAGATGTTCCAATAAGCTACTTTGACAGATTAGATACCTTCGTAGTCTGGGTCCAACAATCACTCACACCCCCATAGTTACAGTTGTTTTTTCCAGTTTCTTTCAGGCATCTCTTTGGGGTGGAGAAGCTACCTCTTCAGCCAGCTGAAGACAAAATGGAGGGGCTTCCAGGGCCTTATATAGGCCTTGGCTACACTGGCGCTTTACAGAGCTGCAACTTTCTCGCTCAGGGGTGTGAAAAAACACACCCTTGAGTGCAGCAAGATACAGCCCTGCAAATCGCCAGTGTAAACAGTGCCCCAGCGCTGCAAGCTAATCCCCATGGGGAGGTGGAGTACCTGCAGTGCTGGGAGAGCGCTGGCTCCACGCTGGCTCTCCCAGCGCTGGCTCCACGACCACACTCACATTTCAAAGCGCTGCCGCGGCAGCGCTCCCATGGCAGCGCTTTGGAGTTTCAAGTGTAGCCAAGCTCATAGTCTTTGTCTTGTGCCACATCAGAACCACAGAATGGGGTCTCTAGCCACCTGGGCAAGTCAACTGTCTATGAATGATTCCGCTTTTTGGAGGCCCACGCCATTGTTTGCATGTTAGTTTGAATATTCCCAGGAAAGGTCAGATGGGGATTGGCGTCTCTCAAAGTCCAGTGTTAGTTAAGTGCTCCCAATTACTTGAATAACCCCTTCACGCTATGTTTACCAAATCTGCTTCACTTGCTTCCTACAGCAATGATCATGTCGCCCAATGTACTGGCCATCCTCCTACTTATACAGCCCAAAATGCTGTTAGCCTTCTTGGCAAGAAGGGCACACTGTTGACTCATACCCAGCTTTTCATCCACTGCAACCCCTAGATCCTTTTCTGCAGAACTGCTGCCTAGCTACTCGGTCCCTAGTCTTTAGCAATGCATGGGATTCTTCCATCCTAAGTGCAGGAATCTGCACGTGTCCTTTTTGAACCTCATCAGATTTCTTTTGGTCCAATCCTCTAATTTGTCTAGGTCCCTCTGTATTCTATCCCTACCCTACAGCGTATCTATCACTCCTTCCTTTTTAGTGTCATCTGCAAACTTGCTGAGAGTGCAGTCCACGCCATCCTCCAGATCATTAATGAAGATATTGAACAAAACCGTCCAAAGGATCAACCCTTGGGGGCACTCCTCTTGATAACGGCTGCTAACTAGACATGGAGTCTATGATCACCACCCATGGAGCGTGATAATCTAATCAGATTTCTATCCACCTTATAGTCCATTCATCCAGCCTATACTTCTTTAACTTGAAGGCAAAAATACTGTGTGAGACTGTCCACTGCTTTCTCCTCACCCACAGAGCTGGTTATCTCGTCATAGAAGGTAATTAGGTTAGTCAAAGTGCTTCAATATTGATTCCTTAAGGACCTGCTCCATGATTTTTTCCAGGGACTGAGGTAAGGCTGATGGCCTGTAATTCCCTGAATCCTCCTTCTTCCCTTTTTTAAAGATGAGCACTACATTAGCCTCTTTCCAGTCGTCCGAGACCTTCCCCGATCGCCATGAGTTTTCAAAGATAATGGCCAGTGGCTCTGCAATCACATCTCCCAACTCATTTAGCAACCTCGTCTGCAGTGCATCCACCCCCATGGACTTGTGCTTGTGACGTTATTGATATAATTTGGGACCATATAGAACATGGCTGCAACCAAAGTCCTGTAGTGGCACCAAATCTTATGTAAAGGGGGTCACATAAGGTGTCTAAGACCAGATTATGGTTTGCTGGTTATGATTATGCTGTCTGTATGAATGTATCATTTTTTAGTTTAAGTTACAAATATTGGCTCTATACTGTCTGTACTTCAAATTTATGCTATGCTTCTGGGTGATGTCCCAGACAAGTTGGTGTTAGCTCTGCCTAGCTTGCTTGATGGCTCATTAAGAACAATTAGCTACACAACTGACCCATTGAGAGAAGGCAGATACGCCTTGTAACTCAGCAAAGTATGCAGGAAGTTGCTCAGGTGACTCCAGACTCCATTTTGCTGTAATTTTCCACAGTAAGAGCAGAGACGTGTTCTTACACCTGGAAAAAACTGATGCGTCATCTCCATCTGGTCTTCAGTCCTGCTTCTTACCTCTGGAGGGACTTTGCTACAAACTGAAGCTCTGCACAAAGGACTGATGACCCATCCTAGCAGGGGATGTACTCCAGAGACTTGATTTGAACCGGCAGTTTACTCCATCACTGCTACAAGCCTGAACTATGAACTTTGCCATTGCTGTGTGTAATTGATTCCATTTAACCAATTCTAGCTCTCATCTATATCCTTTTCCTTTCATGAATAAACCTTTAGATTTTAGATTCCAAAGGACTGACAACAGCATGATTTGTGGGTAAGATCTGATGTGTATATTGACCTGGGTCTGGGGCTTGATTCTTTGGGATCGAGAGAACCTTTTTCCTTTGTTGGAGTGTTGGTTTTCATAAC
Source organism: Gopherus evgoodei (assembly GCF_007399415.2). Lineage (NCBI taxonomy): Eukaryota > Metazoa > Chordata > Testudines > Testudinidae > Gopherus > Gopherus evgoodei. Next base: position 151,573,201 of record NC_044325.1, on the reverse strand, counting down.
CATTCATCCCCAGGACGAGTGGAGCTGGTGGTGATACTGGGAATCTGGAGTATCTAGGGGAATTGCTTGTGTGACTTGTGGTTAGCCAGTGGGGTGAGACCAAAGTCCTCTTTGTCTCTGGCTGGTTTGGTTTGCATTAGAGGTGGAAAAACCCCAGCCTTGTTTTAAGTGATTTGTCCTGAATTGGCACTGTCAGTTGGGTCCCACCAGAACCGCATCGTCACAGTGCTCGTCCAGCTTTTCTGAATAGTCCTGAAGCACTTCCTTCTCCACAGAAGGCAGAAACACTTGGAAAACAGGCAGCTGAGATTCAGGAGAGTCTGTAGGGAAGGATGCTCCCTGGTACTTTTTCCTCCCCTGTTGGAGTTTCTTTTGTTTCCCTTCCTGCTTGATGACTCCGTTGCTTAAATGTAAATTAAGCAGAGCACCCATTCCTTTATTCAGACAGGCCTGTTTGCCAGCCTCAGGTTACAGCACGTGTTAACACCGTAAAGGGGAATATTATCATTTCACATACAATGTTGTCACACACATATTTTATCAGGGCAATACTGACCGGCAAATTATACATTTACAAATAATAGTTTGCAAGGTTGTACAAAGATTATTACAACAGTGGGTAAGGTGTGAACACAAAGGTACATTCTGTCACAATCCCCTACCTTCCTCCTCTCAGTCATTTCTTCATGAGGTGGGGACTTTTCTCAGCTTCCCTGAAATACGTAAACCATGGGAACTTGCACTGTTGCTCTGGCCTCCTTTCCCCGGAGGCCCCTCCAACTCCGCCCAGAGCAAAATCCCAATCAACTGTGCCGTGTGGCTGCAGGGATGTCACCGCCTCTGGGCTCCAGGACTAGCAGACTCTGTTAATGGTTCATTCGCTCAGGGATAAGAGGCTGGAGCAGCCCCTGAAGGTGAGAGAGGAGGGATCTTGCAGCTCCACAGAAACCCAGGAACTGCTCCTTCTCCTGGCACGGAGTCACCCCAGGTGAGTGGGATTGTAGCCCTGTACAGGCAGTCCTAGCATCACATGGCCTTAGAGCAGCCTTCTTATTGTGGGGTATCTGGTGAGCACAGGGGCTTCACCCAGACTGGTGAGTTATTGTAGGGTCTCTGGTGAGCACGGGGGCCGTGCACAGACTGGTGAGTTATTGTAGGGTCTCTGGTGAGCACAGGCACTGTACACAGACCAGTTAGGTAGTATCAAGTCTCTGATGAACACACAGGGGGCTGCGCATAGACTGGTGAGCTGTTGTGGGGTCTACACAGTGTTTGCTATTTTGGCAGGGCTGGGAGCTGGCAGCTGGTCTCTGGGGTTTGGAGGACACAGTCACAGGGAACTGATGGGTTTCCTGCCCCACAGGTGTCCCTCGCACTGTTCTGCTGGAAGCTGTGAAGGCCCATCCCAGCCAGCGATGCTGAGCCTGAGCTGTTCCTCCAAGCTGCGGCTGCTGGAGGGGATGCTACGGCGGGGCCTGCCTGACACGCTGCCGGTGACCAGGACTCTCTGGTCCCCCCAGGGCCGAACCCTCCCACCCTCAGGCTGGGCAGAGAGCAGGGGAAAGTCCCGCAGAGTCCCCTGGGTGATGGGGCACATAATGGGCTGGGGTGCAATCCCCTGGGTGGGGGTACATGGAGGGTTCGCCCCTCCACCTTGTCAGGGGGTAGCAGTTTGGGGGGCAGACCCTTTCTCCAGGTTGGGGGGCAGCAGTTCAGGGGCCAGGCAGGCTCTCAAAGATCCACAGGGTATGTGCTGTACCCCAGCTTGTAACCAGGCCCTTGGGAGTGACCCCTGTAGTGGGCCGGGGCCCGAGACTGCACACAGCTCACAGGGGCAGGCCTGTGACCTCCACCACTGGGCCTTTGACACCAGCCCTCCCATTTATCTCTGTGGCTCCCTGCAGCGAATGCAACCAAGCCAGATGCCCGTGGGAGGCTTGGACTGGGCCCCTGTGAGGTGTGTTGGCAGAGACCCTGGCAGCCTTTGCAAAACACAGGAGCGGTTCATTAGTCCCCTGGCTACAGACTCCTCAGGTTAGCACAGGGAATCAAAGCTTAAACCAGAGCCCAGCCTGGCCAAGCCTGGCAATGAGCCAGCCAAGACGTCATTGGCCCCATGGCTGGCTCTGCTCTGTCCGGTTGTTCTTAGGCCAAGGTGACAGCTGCTGAGACCCCCCAAAAGCCGGTTCTTAGCCCCGTATCCTGACCCCTCGTGGCCTCTGTTCTTCAGCTGGGGGCCTTTCCACTGCAGAGCCGTGAGGGGGGGATCTCACTTGCTCGGTGTGAATGTCCACCCCAGCCACTGGGATTTCCATGGTCTCTCCAGACTCTCCTTGCACGTGTGTACAGTTTATTCCCTTGGTTAATGATGCTGGTCTCCAGCCAGGCTGTTACATGAGTCACAACCCGTCCCTTCCCTTCTCATGCTGCGCAGAGCAGTACAGGACACAGAGGGAAACTGAGGCACACATAGACCTCAGAAAGCTACTCCAGAAAGCTTCTACTTTGTCACACAGGCCCCCTGCCATGGGTTAGGGGTAGTAGCAGGAGGGCAGGTCCCTCCCTCAGGGTAGAGGTAGCGGGGAGCCCTCCCCCTGGGCCTCCTCCTCACTTGCCCCCTGCCTCCCAAAGTCCAAACCCAGCAGCAATGCCTGCTGCTCACCCAGCGTAGCCGCCAGGAGCTGCCCATCCAATCAGAACACAAGCGGGCTCTGTGCCAGCCAATCTCAGTATGGGCAAGCTTTGCGTAAAGCTAATGAACATGTGGGCAGCTCCATGGCAGCCAATCACAGTGTAGGACAGCTGGGTGCCTGCCAATCATGGCTCTGACCACCACCACCTCCCACTCCCCCGGTTCTGAATTTCCTCCTGGTCCTCGCCATGGCAGATGGGGAGGGGGCAATGCAGTGGCTGGATCCCATCCCAGTTTCAAACCCAAAGGTTTTGGGATGGCAAAAGGGGCCTGAGGCTGCATGAAAATTCCCCACTGCGCCTTGCTAATGTCAGCGAACAGACTCACCCTAAGGGTGGATGGATGTGAGACTGCTCTGAGCTGTGTAGTGGAAAGGGTGAGGTTGACTAGAGCCAGCGGTCAGCATGCTGACAGTGCCTAGTAGGACAGGGATGGGGAAGATGCTGTGGCGTCTATGGATAGCATTTGTGGGTACAAACTTCACCGGGAGAGTCACTGGGTAAAATGACCCTGCCCAGTGAAGTGGTTCAATACAGTAGGATTTTTCTGTAATATTTTTACAACACTATGTGTGCCTCAGTTTCCCCCTATGTGTTGCTTGGCTACCCAGTTGCAGGTGTGAGGGAGAGGATTAAGTTTACTCTCAGGGCAGGCTAAGAGACACAGAGACGGGTGTCACCTCCCTGTAAGGGTGGAATAAAGGGTCCTTAAGGAACTTATTGAAATCAACCCGTGTCCCCCAAGGTGGCCAGAGAGACAAGGCAAGCGCTGCCAACTCCTGGATTTCCCTGCCTCTCAGCCAGGAAGCTGAGCAGAGACTCCAGCTCGAGAGTATAGGACTGGGAGGTGGGGGGTGCTGGACAAAGATGGAGGCTCTCATGTGGAGCTGGCCAAGAAGGTCAGACGGAGACAGAGACAGCCTGGAAAGGGGCTTTCACTCCAGCTTGGCTGGGCCCTGGCTGACGGCAATGGACACTGCTTTACCCCCAGTTCTGTCTGCTGACCTAAGGCTGCTCCGTGACTCATAAACTGGCCTGGCTTGACAATGCTGCTGGGTGTCGCTGTAAACCCAGGCTGGGGTGTGGGAGCCCGCGAAGAGCAGCCAGGTCTCTCCATGGATCTGGCTCAGTGGGAGGCACCGGGCAGACCTCGCGGGATGGAGCAGGAGGGCTGCAGCCCAGAGGCTCCATCTCAGAGGCCCTGGCCTGCCCCGCAGGAAGAGTGGGGCCCCCTGGGGGGCTGGCACTTTGAGGGGGGAGGGATAGCTCAGTGGCTTAAGCATTGGCCTGCTAAATCCAGGGTTGTGAGTTCAGTTCTTAAGGGGGCCATTTGGAGATTTAGTTGGGGATTGGTCCTGCTTTGAGCAGGGAGTTGGACTAGATGATCTCCTGAGGTCTCTTCCAACCCTGATAGTCTATGATTCTATGAGGGCTTCTCCAAGGGGCAGTGTAAAAGCTGGGGCCCAGCACCGATCCAGGGGAACCAGGACATCCCTGGACTCTGACCCCTGTGTCTTGGCAGGTCTACGGCACTGTGATGTATGTGAACCGCGGGAACCCGGCTGGCCTGGAGGTGCTGGTGGATTCATGGCCAGAGTTCAAAATGGTCCTCACCCGGCCATGCAGAGAAGTGCGGCCTTTGTTGGGCCCCTCCCATCCACCCACTCCCCTCCCCCACCTGACACCATAATTGCCCCTCCCCTCCCCAACTTCCTTTCCCTGCTTGGTGTTATCTCTACTCCTCCCCCTCGCGGCTGCCCCACCTCCCCACAGCCTGTCTCCCCTTCCTGCTGCCCAGACCCTCCCATCCCATTCTGCCCTAAGCCCCCTGGCTCTGTTCACAGGGGCCCTTCCCCCCTCCTCAATCTCTTACTTGGGGCTTGCTGTGCCCCACTCCCCTGATCCATCCCTGAGGGTCATGGAGGAGTGAGGGGCAGAGGCTATGCTCACCCCCAGGCATTGTCTCCCCTGCAGGTGGCGTGGGACCCAACTGATTTTTTCACCAACTTGCACACAGCCTTTTACCGGGACGAGGGCACCTGCCGGGCCCTGCTGGGGAACAGCCGCACCATCAACTGGGACCAGGCCTTCCAGATACAGGGTGAGCCCCTCCAGCCCTGCTCCATCCAGCACCTGCCACACGGGGGGGAGGACCACTGCCACCCCATGGGCCAATAGCCCCAAGGATCCTGCCTTGATCCCACAGACCAATAGCCCCAATGAGCTCACCTGGGCCCCTTCTTCATCCAGACCCGGATCCTGAATGAGCCAAGCTTGGGAACCCCCAGTTGGGTCATGCCAGCTCACAGTGGCCTTTGGCCCCTCCCTGCTGCTTTCCCCCACTGGGCTGGGCCCCTCACGTCCATGGGCACCTTTCGGGGGCCCCCGCTGACAGCGCATGGCTGTCCCTGCAGGGCTGCAGGACGGGGTATACGAGACCATCAGGGACATCACCAGGGCCAGGGGGCTTGAGATGGAGACGTATTCGTACCGGCCACTGCTGCACCCAGACCCGCCTGCCATGCCCCAGTACCGGTAGGTGCCCCCCAGATATGGGGTGTGTGAGAGCGAATGGGGCAATGTACACAACCAGCCTGTGCTAGATGTAGGGGGGGAGCGGGGCTGAGGGAAGGGAAGGACCCCGGGTGCCAGGCCAGAGGTCTCCATTGTGCCCCAGATCTAGTGTCAGTGAGTTCCCCAGGCTAATGGTGCTGGCAGAGTGAGGCCATCACCATGGCCTCACACAGCCCCATGGCTTGGACATATGCTGCCAAGGATTTCCCATCCTGCTCCGGGGCAGAGCTGAGTCAGCCCTAGAGCTTCACCGGGGGCAGGGGCAGCCCAGCTGGCCAAGGAACCTCCTTGGTCCCAGGATGGGGAGAGCAGGGGAAGGGGCAGCCTGTGACCCTTTGGTATCCTGGGATGGGCAGCCAGAGGTCCTTGACCCCTGAGCCGTCCCCTCTGAGGGGAGGGGGCTCCAAGCACAGAGCCCCTGGGTCCCCCCTTCCCTGTCAGCGGGTAAATCCCCAGGCAGGGGGTTCACTGCCCACTTGTTGCCGGCACAGAGTGCCCGAGGGTGGCAACGGTTGGGTCCGTTGCCTGGTGTGCTTCGCAACCAATTAAACACACCAGGGTGGAGAAGTAACCAAACTTTATTTGAGCTCAAATAAGATGCCTGGAGCCACACAAGACTCAGATCAAGCGCGCCAAACAAACAGCTTACCTAACTATTTATACTGGAACCAAAACTGATACACATTATTAAATGATCGGTCACTCACACAGTCCCCACCCAAGGCCAAGTCTGCCTAGTAACAGTTCAGTTTCTCACCCAAAGGTTAAATCTACCCAGCAACTGAGGGAGTAGGAGTAGCCCCTCCCAACAAGGGCAACCTCAGGTCAAACATGGAGGAGTAAAACTCAAAATGGAGGAGCTGGTGCACTATGGCTCAGAACAAGAGAACTTCATCGGCTGTCATGGCCTTCCATTCTCCCGAATTACCTGGGTTATACCAAGTGCGTCCCCAACAATCCCTCCTTTGAGAATACTCAAAAAGCTCCTGCTTGAGTCTTCTCATAATATGATGACAGCACTTGGTTTAAATCTGGGTCTGGGGAATGCTGAGGATGGCCAGCCATCAGCATAGGTGTGACAGAGGTTGTAGAACAAACCTTTCCCATGATAACCTTACAACAGGTAAGTAACAGTAGAACAAGTAAACATAACACTACCCCTATTATTACAAGGCGGATTAATTCTGAACCTACCCCACCAAGCTTAGGTAACCAATTGAAGAGGGATTCAAAAAGGGAAGGAGCTTGTTCTTGAGCCTTCCACTGACTAAAAGCTTGTTCAGCAGATAGTATGTGCCTATTAATGTCCACAGAGTTATCTGGGACATAGGTACAACATTCATCCCCAATAAGGGCACAAACTCCACCTTGAGAGGCCAAGACATAGTCTAGAGCCTGTCGATTCTGCAGAGCTAAAAGTCTAAGTTGGTAGAGTTCAGAACTGAGGCTTTTCTCTATAGCTAAGGTTTCATTAGCAAACCGGGTTAAAAATACTGAAAGCCTACAGTAGAGTCGAGCCATTCGTCCTACCCCATAGGATGAAAGGAGGATCATACCTAACCTATCTCCTTCTCTAATTGGCTCTGGGGTAGCCCGCAGAGATTTGCGCTGTCTGAGACGACCAGGTGGAGGTTGGTCTAAAACACGAAGGGGAGGAGCAAGGAATCCTTCATAGCAACTTCCATGCCAATGATGTGGTAACCACTTATAAGCAAATTTACCACAGATATAAAAGGATTGGCCATTACCCACCATACCATTAAATCCCTGCTGAATCATAAGAGAACTATTAGCAGAGAAATATAGGAACCCTTCTCCGGTGTCCTGACCTGAAGCATTGAAGAGAAGGATAGAAACATTGGCCACAGAGGACACATAATACTGACAAGTACTATTACCAGCAAAACAAGTATGATTTGCTGTTACAAACTGCTGATAACAGAGGAGCCCTGATGGAACCAAACGCAACCTGATAGGCTGTGGAAAATGTGAGGCATTGCCAAAAGGATGCCAAGAATCATTACTTAAGGCATACTGTTCTTCACAGGAGCAATTATTAAACAGATTGGGCAAACCGGGTTCTAATCCAGGAACATTATGTATGTAACGAGACTCGTTTCCCCCAGAAGCAAACCACCATTGGCAATGATCAGACCAATTCTTAGGGATTGCCCTCCAGGGTAATCCTGCTGCATGGTAAGGGATTTGAGAGCATATCCAGCAGTTGGATAGATTAAACTCTCGGGCAAAGGAAACCTTTAGAGTCTCATAGGTGTTGGTTGCTAAATCAGGAATGTTAGTACCCCAACCTGCATGCATTTGGGCCCTAATTAGAGGGACCATGACTAGGAGCATGAAAAATGCCCTACCAAGGGAAAATGGTACCACACCATACTGAGGGCTTGAACCCATAACGTTTCCCTGAGGTAAAGGGTAGGGAACAAAACACTATGAACTCAGAATTCAAAGTTACAATCAATAAAATTTGTACAATTTACCACCCTTCAGATAGGTACACTGTCCTTTTTCTGACCTTTGTGTCGTTTAAACAATAATCTAAGTCCAAAGTCAGTATTGTCCAAGTTACCAGCAGACTGGACAGTCCACTGATCCAGCGACGGGGAATTCTTCACTACCTTGAGCCAGGAATGGTGTATCCAATTCTTATGTCCCTCAACCTTAGCTGCTGTATGGGATGTCAGCAGGACTGTATGTGGTCCCTTCCACCGTTCCTGCAGGGGTTCGTCCTTCCAGGTGCGAACGAGGACCGAATCGCCAGGCTGCAGGGAGTGAACAGGCACGTCTAGCAGGATAGGTTGTGAATCCTTAGTGAACCTGTGAAGAGAGAAGATAACAGCAGACAACGAGCACATATACTGAGATAACATTTTATCCCCTATTACCCACTCTCCTGCCAGCACCGGTATTCCATTCATTGGCCATGGTCTCCCAAACAAAATCTCAAAGGGACTTAATCCTAGCCTACCCCGCGGAAGAGCACGAAGACGGAGCAAAGAGAGAGATAATGCCTCAGTCCACTTTAAGTTAGCTTCCTGGCAAATTTTTGAAAGATGTCTTTTGAGAGTTTGGTTTGTTGGTTCCACAACTCCACTGGCTTGGGGTCGCCATGGAGTGTGAAGTTTCCAGGAGATGCAGAGGGTGGTAGCCACATGATGAACAACTTGTGAAACAAAGTGGGGTCCATTGTCTGATTCCATCCACAGAGGTAATCCAAAGCGAGGAATAACCTCCTTAACAAACTTGAGGGCTAATGTCTTGGCAGTACAGTTACGGCATGGAAATGCCTCTGGCCATCCTGAAAAACGGTCCACTAAGACAAGCAGGTACCGGAATCCTTGGGTGCGGGGTAGTTCCGTAAAATCTATTTGCCACACCAAGCCTGGACCTGGAGTAGGTGGCAAGGTGGCTGGCTGTTCTTGACGTCCAGATCTAGGGTTGTTTTTCTGGCACACCAGACAATCTGCTTGTATTTGGGATGCCAAAGGTCGAAGTCCATTGGCCAGGAAATACTTTTCTGCTAACTGGACTGGAGCCTCTCTTCCTGCATGAGTGGATTGGTGCAAGGTTTTTAACATCTGCCAGGTGAGGGCCTTTGGAAGGAGCACCTTGTTGTCAGTGGTGTAAAACCATCCATCCTTTTGCTTTAAGTCCAGATTATTAGCTAGTTTATGTTCTTCCTGCGTATACTGAGGGGTTGGGAGGTCTTCTACTGCTGGGATGAGGGCTTGCATGGAGACTTCCATAGTTTGCGGCGGCTCTAAGGTGGCAGCTCATTTGGCTTCTCTATCTGCTCGAGCGTTTCCTTTGGCCACATCCTGGTCTTCCTTTTGATGAGCCTTGCAATGCATTACCGCCACCTCTGAGGGAAGTTGTACTGCAGCCAAAAGTCGGAGAATTTGAGGGCCATATTTAACTTGGGAGCCCTGAGCTGTTAGCATCCCCCTCTGTTTCCATAATCCTGCATGTGCATGCAACACTCCAAAAGCATACTTGGAATCGGTGAAGATGTTAATTCGTTTTCCTTGTGACAGCTCGAGTGCACGAGTTAAAGCTATCAGCTCTGCAAGTTGGGCTGATGTTCCAGTGGGCAATGAATTTGCCTCCACGGTATCATGAAGGGTTACAACTGCATATCCTGCCCTCCTTTGTCCATTAACAACTGTGCTACTTCCATCTGTATACCATTCACAGTCCGCATTCAGGATGGGCTGGTCTTTAAGGTCGGGACGGCTGGAATACTGGGCATCTATAGTTTCAAGACAATCATGTTCCTGTTCTTCTGTTCCAGGCAGGAGGGTGGCTGGGTTAAGAGAAGAGCAGGTCTGTATGGTGACTTCAGGATTTTCCAGGAGCTTGGCTTGGTATCGAGCTACCCTAGCCTGAGTAAGCCAGAGTCCTCCTTTGGTATCTAAAATGGCCTGCACCACATGAGGGGTATATACCTGCACCATTCCCCCTAAGGTTAACTTCTCAGCCTCTTCAAGCACTATGGCTGTTGCTGCTACTGCTCGTAGACATGCTGGCCATCCTTTTGCTACCTGGTCAAGCTGCTTAGAGAAATAAGCCACAGGACGCCTCCAGGTGCCAAATAGTTGAGTTAATACTCCTAAAGCCACTCCCTTTCTTTCATGTATATAAAGCTGAAAAGGCTTTAAGAGATCCGGTAGACCCAAGGCCGGAGCCTCCATTAATTTTCTCTTTAAGACCTTGAATGCCTTGTCCTTCTCTGTAGACCAGTGAAATGGATCTTGCTCTGTGCCCTTAAGACCTTCATATAGTGGCTTAGTCCACAGTCCGAATTCCGGGATCCATATCCTACAAAAACCTGCCATACCAAGGAATGCTCTAAGCTGCTTGCGGTTAGTCGGTGGAGGAATCTGACAGATGGCTTCTTTTCTTTCATTTGAGAGCTGCCTTTCCCCTTGTCTTATATGGAAACCTAAGTATCGAACCTCTGGAAGTGCTATTTGAGCTTTACTTTGAGCTACCTGGTATCCTCGGAGTCCAACAAAATTTAGAAGGCTCACAGTAGCTTTAAGACCCTGGGTTACTCCTATGGCAGCAACTAACAGATCATTGACATATTGCAGAAGGAGGACTTCTTCTTTGTTACTCCACTCCTTTAGATCATTAGCAAGGGCTTGGCCGAAAAGGGTGGGTAAATTTTTAAACCCTTGTGGCAAAACTGTCCAGCAAAGCTGCTTCCTTACTCTGTTACTACCCTCTCATTCAAACGAAAAGATTTCTTGGGAAGATGTGTCAACAGGAATGGTGAAAAAGGTATCTTTTAAATCAAGCACTGAGAAATGGGTATATTGTGTCCCTATGGAAGCTAACAAGGTATAGGCGTTCGGAACAAGAGGGTGCAGTGTCCTAACACGCTCATTGACCGCTCTCAAATCTTGTACCAACTGGTATGTACCATTGGGCTTCTTTACTGGCAGAATGGGAGTGTTCCAGGTTGACTGGCATTCTCTAAGTATACCATACTTTAAGAACTTATCTATAATATCCTGTAGCCCCCTTTTTGCTTCCCTATTGATCAGGTACTGCCGAATTCGCACGGGGCTTTTTCCAGGTAGGAGTTGGACAGTAATAGAAGTCACATGGGTAGCCTTCCCCGGGATCCCCACTGCCCATACCCGTGGGTATACTTGATCTATCCATTGCTTCCACTCAGGGGCTTGCATAGCTGGAGGTTCAAGCTTAAGGGCCATCATCCAGGCATTCTCAGGAGGCAGGGTGAGAGTTATTTCATCTGGGGTGAAGTGCATGGTGGCTCCCAACCAGCAAAGCAAATCTCGTCCCAGTAAAGGGGTTGGACAATCAGGGAGGTAGACCAATTGATGAGAAATATTTCTATCTCCCAAGGCACATTCAGCAGGGGCATACACCGAGCACTTGGTTCCCTTCCCTGTGGCGCCTATTACAGTTAAGGAATTTTCAACAGGCAGCTTGAGGGGTTGGTTGACAGCTGTCCTTGCTGCTCCTGAATCTACCAAGAAGTCCATCTCCATCTTTCCCACCCTCATTTTTACTCGGGGTTCCGGGGGTGGGATAGTCCATCTCCCCTGACACTCCTAGTCCTTATCCTCCATTCCCATCAAGGGGATGGGTCCCCTGGTGGGACACTCGCTCTTCCAGTGTCCCTCCTTGCGACATAAAGCACACTGGTTTTGGCCTAAGCGCCTCTCCTGTAGGCCTGGACACCCTCGCCTACGGCCCCTCATGCCTTGACCCCTTCTCCCTCCTTGTGGCCTTTCCTCAGTATTTGCCTGCACTGCTGCAACCATCAATTTGGCCTGCCTTTTCTCCTTCTCTTCATCCCTTAGAGTATATGCTCTATTCGCAATTTCCAAGATTTGAGCCATAGACATACCCATTAGGTCCTCCTTTTTCTGCAGCTTCTTTTTAATGTCAGGGGCTGCACGGCTGGTGAAAATGCCTTTTATTATTGCCTCGGTAGCCTGGTCATCAGGATTTGCACTAGTATTTTGCCTGATGGTATCCCGAATACGCTGTAGAAAGGCAACCGGGCTCTCTTTTGGTTCCTGTATTACCTCATAAGGCTTGGCCCAATTGTTATGCCTAACTGCAGAATGTCTGAGACCATATAAGAGTAATTCCTTATAGACAGTTAAACGGGTATAATCCGGGGGGTTGTTATGGTTCCAATGAGGGTCTCCCCTAGGGACCGCTTCTTCAGGATTGGGGACATGTTGTGGATCCCTCTCATACCTACGCTGTGCCTCCTCCCTAGCCTTTGACACCACCTGATTGCGTTCAACCTCCGATAAAGTTCTCAGTAGGATATTACAGTCATCCCAATCCAGCTTATGGCTAGCCAAACATCCTTCAAAGACCGAAATAAAACGACTGGGGTTTGTAGAAAACTCCCCAGCTTGCGCTTTAAACGCAGCCAAATCCACAAGGTTAAAGGGTACATGGGTGTAGACTTGCATGGTAGTGGCTCGTCGCCCCTCAGCTCCCTGACGGGCAATCACAGTCTCAGTAATAAGGGGATACAAGCCTGCAGCTTCAGTAACAGACATATTCCTATCACGCATCAACTCATAAGACGGTGGGGGTGCAGTAGCCGAAGGGGACACCAGTTCTGACATTACAGTTTTGAGAGGGGTTTCAGTAACCGCAGAAACCTCAGCCAGTGATCCAGTTGGATCCAAATCACAATCATGCAACAAATTACAAACACGCAATATATCCGACCTGCTTCTCAGTGACATAAACAGGTGTACATACATATGTTCCATCCATTTACCAGTTTTCTGACAGAATAAAAGCAACTGAAGGATCGTGTTATACTTAAGTGATCCTTCTGGTGGCCATCTTTCCTGATTCTCTAGCCGATATTGAGGCCAGTCAACTGTACAGTACCTTTTTAGTTGCTGTTTCCTCAGTGGATTTGACCCAAAAACCTTCCAATACTTTAGAATGCATTCTAGCGGCGTACACTGTACCTGCCGCCCCATACCATGCCCTTGACCAATTGTATGACGCTCTACCATCCAATGGGAATTACAATGCCTGGGCGTCCCCAGCATCGGGCAACCACTCCAGATAGCCTAAGACACCAAAAGATAAAAGAATCAGGAATAAACCAGACTGGTCTTACCTTGTCCAAGGGGGACCAGACCAAGACCGTTGTAGAACCCCGCGATCTGGAGGGACTGGTTCTCTACTGACGTCTACCTTCCATAGGGGAACCGATCTACCCTAACTCCCTCTTACTTCTCCACTGTACGATCGCATTGCACCGTTGTGTCCTCCGAGGTCGCTCTGACGCGTCTCTGTCGAGGCCCCCGGTAAACTCACCGGTGCATGCTGGGCATCGGCTGCGACCGCCGTCCGCCGTCCGACAGAGGAGTCCGGGCAAGGCACAATTTTGCCTCGAGCCCCACGTTGGGCGCCAAAAACTGTTCCCGGCACAGAGTGCCTGAGGGTGGCAACGATTGGGTCCGTTGCCCGGTGTGCTTCGCAACCAATAGAACACAGCAGGGTGGAGAAGTAACCAAACTTTATTTGAGCTCAAATAAGACGCCTGGAGCCACACAAGACTCAGATCAAGCGCGCCAAACAAACAGCTTACCTAACTATTTATACTGGAACCAAAACTGATACACATTATAACATGATCTGTCACTCACACAGTCCCCACCCAAGGCCAAGTCTGCCTAGTAACAGTTCAGTTTCTCGCCCAAAGGTTAAATCTACCCAGCAACAGAGGAGTGGGAGCAGCCCTTCCCAACAAGGGCAACCTGAGGTCAAACATGGAGGAGTAAAACTCAAAATGGAGGAGCTGGTGCACTATGGCTCAGAACAAGAGAACTTCATCGGCTCTCATGGCCTTCCATTCTCCCGAATTACCTGGGTTATACCAAGTGCGTCCCCAACACACTGAGCCCTGGTGCTTTCATGTCAGGGAGCTGAGCTTAGCCAAGGCCCATGGGCAGCGATGACTCTGCTGGGGCTGGACTGGGCCTTGTCAGACAGCCCCTGTGCTGAGGCCGTGAGAGTGTGTTGATCCCCTCCCCCCCGGAGGTTACCTTCCCCCCATGTGCCGGGGCCTGACTCGACCCCTTTCCCCCCCCGGGGGCCACCTTCCCCCCATGTGCCGCCTTCTGGCTCGATCTCCTCCCCACAGGGTTCCGCCTTCCCCCCCATGTGCCGAGGCCTGGCTTGATCCCCTCCCCCCAACAGGGGTCGCCTTCCCCCCATGCGCCGCCTTCTGGCTTGATCCCCTCCCACCAGGGCTCCCCCTTCTCCCCCACCCCGGGTCTATCGCCCCTCAGCCTCACGCCCCTTCTCTCTGTGCCTGATCAGTCCCCTCCAGCCTCCCTCCCCTCTATGGGGGGCACTGGGGGGGGAGCGTTATAGGGGCTAGAGCCACCCCAGAATTTGCCATAGCCTCCAATCCCAGTGCAAAGGCTAGCAGCAGAGGTGGCAGCAGCAGGGGTGGCAATGCCATACCACACCCCTCGGTAGCTCTTGGCTGCTGCTGACGGCAGCACTGCCTTCAGAGCTGGGTGGCACACCCCTCCCCCACAGGATATATCCCATGCCCCCCACCCCAGTTTGAGATTCAGCAACCCCCCGCTTCTCCCCCAATTTTCTGTCCAGCCCATCTCAGCCCCACAACTGGGAAGAGGATGGCGCCGCCGGACCCTGCTCCTCTCCTATGCCATGTCATATTGCTCAATTTTTGCTCCCCGGGCTCACTCCCTTGTACCAGATTGACACCCGAGCCCCTGGCTCACTGCATCCCACCCCCCTAAGCTGGGTCAATCTCCCCCTGTGCTCACACCTCCCATGTTTGATACTAAACTGCTCTAGATAGTTAAGACCAAAGCAGACTGTGAAGAACTTCAAAAAGATCTCACAAAACGAAGTGATTGGGCAACAAAATGGCAAATGAAATTTAATGTGGATAAATGTAAAGTAATGCACATTGGAAGAAATAACCCCAACTATACATACAATATGATGGGGGCTAATTTAGCTACAATGAGTCAGGAAAAAGATCTTGGCGTCATCATGGATAATTCTCTGAAGATGTCCACACAGTGTGCAGAGGCGGTCAAAAAAGCAAACAGGATGTTAGGAATCATTAAAAAGGGGGTAGAGAATAAGACTGAGACTATATTATTGCCCTTATATAAATCCATGGTACGCCACGTCTCAAATACTGCGTACAGATGTGGTCTCCTCACCTCAAAAAAGATACACTGGCACTAGAAAAGGTTCAGAGAAGGGCAACTAAAATGATTAGGGGTTTGGAACAGGTCCCATATGAGGAAAGATTAAGGCGGCTAGGCCTCTTCAGCTTGGAAAAGAGGAGACTAAGGGGGGATATGATAGAGGTCTATAAAATCATGAGTGATGTGGAAAAAGTGGATAAGGAAACGTTATTTACTTATTCCCATAATACAAGAACTAGGGGTCACCAAATGAAATTAATAGGCAGCAGGTTTAAAAGAAATAAAAGGAAGTTCGTCACACAGCGCACAGTCAATTTGTGGAACTCCTTGCCTAAGGAGGTTGTGAAGACTAGGACTATAACAGTGTTTAAAAGGGAACTGGATAAATTCATGGTGGAGAAGTCCATAAACGGCTATTAGCCAGGATGGGTAAGGAATGATGTCCCTAGCCTCTGTTTGTCAGAGCATGGAGATGGATGGCAGGAGAGAGATCACTTGATCATTGCCTGTTAGGTTCACTCCCTGTTGGGGCACCTGGCATTGGCCACTGTCGGTAGACAGATACTGGGCTAGATGGACTTTTGGTCTGACTCGGTACAGCCGTTCTTATGTTCTTATGTTTGGTCAGTTCCCGCTCCCCTCCCCTAGACTTATCCCTTCCCCTGCCCATGCTGATTCTATCCCCCCCCACGCTGACCCCCTCCTCTTCCCAGGTCAATCCTCTGTCTGCTCACCCCACCCCATCCTGTGTCTCTCATCCCCCTGCCCTGTGTTGCAGGCCGGAAAAGGGTCTCAGGCTGGCCCCCGTGTCACCCACCCACGCCATGCTACTCAGAGACACCTGGATGTTTGGGGAGAACAGCTGGAGCCTGCGCTACCTGAACCTCCTGATCCGCCACTTCCCCAGTGCCTGCCTGCTGGACCCTGAGGGGACCCCCATCTCCTGGTCCCTCATTGACCCACTGGCTGCCCTGACACACGGTTACACCCTCCCAGAGCATCGTGGCCAGCACCACCCAAGGGCTGTAGTGGGGATGCTGGCAGCACAGCTGCATGCCTGCGGCTTCCCTGTTTACACCCGGGTGCTGCCCCACAATGAGCCTTCGCTGCACACCCTGCAACGCCTCGGCTTCCACATCCTGCCTGGGGTGTTCTACCTGCTTGTGGTGAGGCCTGGGTTCGCCCAGTCCCAGCCAGCCAATGCCCTGGACTCAGCCCAGGACCCTGCACCCAGTTCTGGGGAAATGCCACGCGCCCAATAGCACATAGCGTGGCGGGTGGGGAGAGGCAGAGAGGGGGACACGGCCTAGGGCCATGCACCCAGCTCTGGGGGACAGCTACGCTCTGCCAGCACATAGCCCTGGAGGAGGGGAGGAGATGGGAAC
The DNA here is from genome assembly GCF_007399415.2 of Gopherus evgoodei. Classification (NCBI taxonomy): domain Eukaryota; kingdom Metazoa; phylum Chordata; order Testudines; family Testudinidae; genus Gopherus; species Gopherus evgoodei. Next base: position 151,556,814 of record NC_044325.1, on the reverse strand, counting down.
ACAGTCCAGCCATGCCCAGGGACCTACTGCTCTGCTACCCCATGAAGGGGACACACTGACCAGGCACCAGGGGAGCTCAGCTGTCAGCCCTTGGGAAGCCAAGACCTGGTGGAGGAGACTCTCTCATGCTCCATTATCCCCTGGAGCAGGGCAGAGGATCAGTAGGGGACGCTCTCCCCTGGCAGACAGGGCTCAGCAGGGGGCGCTCTCTGCTCACAGTGCTGCCCCCGTGCCCTGTGCTGCGGGCTCAGCAGGGGGTCTCTTGCATGTCTGCCCACTGGGTGCCAAAGGGATAAAAAGCTGCTCCTAGGGCAGAGCAGGGACGGGGGCGTGGGTGGGGGAGTGTCCCATGGCTGGGGGCAGGACCTGGGCATTCAGGATCAAAACCAGATCAACGGAGGCTCCACAAAGAGGCAGAGTTGGGTTTTAGTGGGACTCAGGAGCTCCCAGCTGGGACTGAAAGAGACGGAGACAGGATCCAGTTTTGGCTCTTCAGCAGCTTGGCTGGGTGGGGCCCTGGCCTGTGTCTTCACCTTCACTTCTCTCTGCAGCCCCAGGGACCTGCCAGGCCGGGTTCCCAGGGACAATAAACCATGTGCTGTGTGGAAAAGGCTTTGGGATGTCACTGCAAACACTGTCTGGGGGACACTGGTCCCCACAGAGCAGCCAGGTCTCTCCAGGAGTCTGGCTCAATGCGACGTGCCGGGCAGAGCTCGTGGGGTGAAGCAGGAGGGCCGGAGCCATGTGCTCGGTCCTGGAGGAAGAGAGAGTCCCCTTGGGGGCTGGCACGTCACAAGGTTCCTCCAAGGACTGGTTTAAAAGCTGGGGCATAGCACTGATCCTGGGGATCCACAACAGGGAGCAGCGCTGTGGGTCCCAGGCTAGGGCACCAGGCCAGTGTGGGGTGTCTCCTTCACAGCCAGAATCGGCAGCAGAGAAGGGACGGCACAACTGCTGGCAGACGTGGGGTAGAGGCAGCCCTGGCCCCAGCCAGGGAGCAGCCCCACCAGGGCACAGTGCATCATCCTGTATGTCCCCTCCTTCCCCAGCCAGGGAGCTGGCCCCCCCAGAGCAGTGCCCCGACCCCCAGCCGGCCTGCGTTGCCCCAGGACTTTGACTCTCAGACTTGTACAGTCTCCGTTTCCCAAGATTGAATCATTATTTAAAAAACTGTATAGAAATCACCACTCTCCCATCATTCAGTGCGTCTGGGCCAGCCTCTGGCCGGCCCTGGGCCCCTCGCCCAGCTCCAGCCTCAGCGGAACCGCTTCTCCCACACGTACAGCTTCCCCGCAGGCACCTTCCAGAAAAACACGCTGGTGCCTTGGCTCATGTTCCCCTGCACGGAGGGGAGAGGAGAAGGTTGTCAGGCTGCCCTGCCCTGCCCTGCCCTGCCCTGGGCAGCTTCCCTCTGCCTGTCACCCAGGCCCCAGTCTGCCAAGTCCCCCCACCAGCCCTCCTACCCACAAAGAAGGACCAGAGCTTCCAGGGGTGCAAGTAACTTTCGGGATTTACTGGTACTGCAGGAGTCCTGAGTGGGGCGTGGCCTCATCCAGAAGAGGCGTGGCCTCTTAAGGTTTAAAGGTCCTGGGGCACCAGCTGTGGTTGGGAGACCCATGGCCTTTAAAGCAACCGGGGGCTCCCAGCTGAAGAGGTGGCTGGGAGCCCCCCGGGGGGGGACCCTGAGTTTTGCTGCTGGGGCCGGGATTTAAAGGGCTCTGGGCTGCCCACAGCTGCGGGAAGCTTTGAGCCCTTTAAATTCCAGCTGTGGCTGGGATTCAAACAGCCCTGGGCTGCCCGGAAGCCAGTGCGGTCTGGCATGGCGTACTGGCTCTTGCCGGTATGCCGTACTGGAACAGATCAGCTTACTTTCGCCTCTGAGCACTTCCCAGCCCTTTTATAACCCACTCTGAGATGAGTGCCAGGCACGGCTGCCCCACACAGGGCGTCGCAGCACTATGGTGCCAGGGCGAGGTTGGGACGTACCTCCTTGACGTACCTCCTCGAGCAGCTGGCTCCAGCAGCCTAACTAGGGGGAGTAGTTGGGTGGGTAGGGGGGGAGGCCACCAGCCTGCAGGGGGGGCCTGCAAGCCAGCCTCTTCCCAGCGCCCTCCCTGGCCTTCCCAGGGCCACTTCCTGTCTGAGCCCTTCTGGGCTACGTAGTGTTAACGGGGCCTGAGCCAGGCAGCTCAGTCAGGTCCCAGGATCCCCAGCTGCCCCCTGTCCATTCCCACGTGGCCAGAGCTTCCTGCTCCTGCCCCCAGCCCTACAGCAGGGCAGACGAGCACCAGGAGAGCAGCCTTTCTCCTGGGGACAGAGCTGATGCTGCCTAGTGAGATGGCCAAGAGGCTGCCAAGCATCTGGGGAAGAGGGGAGCCCCAGGAGCCTGTGCGAGGGGCAGGGGGCTAGCTGTCAGCAGAGCCAGGACTAGCTCCATGTCAGGCTGGGAGGTGGGGACAGATGGGGCCAGAGCCTAGGATCGTGGCTCTGCCAGCTGCAGCAGGGAGGGGATGATCTGTCCCCCATCCCACTCTGTCATCCACTCACTAGGCCCAGAGGTGTTCCACCGGTGGTCAATGCGGGTGGGGGGTGATTTGTTCCCAGCACCAGCCCCAGGAGGGCTGCAACTACCCTGGGGGACAGTGCCTCTCCCTGGCGCGGCTCCTTTCCCTTCCCAGACCCGTGAATGCACCAATACCCCAGTTTGACCGTGGCCACATGGGGGCTTTTCCCCTATTTTCACATAGAGGAAACGGAGGCACATACAGGGGTCATAAAATACTACAAAAATTCACACTTTGTCACAGGGACCAATCCCCTGGTTTTGTTGGTTCCTCCCCCCGGCTGATCTGACCCAAAGTTGCTCCATTCACGATGGCACTTCCTGAAGGGTGGGGCTTTCAAATGTGATGAGAAGGCCCAAGCTGAATCCTAGTATGTTATAGGAAATGCATTCCTGCTGTGAGGCGCTCACAGTCAGGGTCATTGGGACCCCGTTGTGGTGGGTGTGGCACAGACACAGAGTGACTAAGACCAGGCCAGAATAGCAGGGGGCTGCAGGTCGGGATTGAGGGGCACTGGTGAAGAAGGGGGTCAGGCAGCCCCTGCTCTCACTCTGCCCCTGGTCCTGGTGCATTCTGGGTGCATTTTCACTTCTCTGGAGGCCCCATCACCTCTGCCCAGACCAAAATCCCAATCAACTGTGCCCTGTGGCTGCAGGGATGTCACCGCCTCTGGGTTCCAGGACTGGCAGACTGTTAATGGTTCATTCGCTTGGGGATAAGAGGCTGGAGCAGCCCCTGAAAGAGAGAGAGGCAGGAACCTCTCAGCTTCACAAACACCCGGGAACTGCTCCTTACCCTGGCACAGAGTCACCACAGGTGAGTGGGACCATAGACCTGTACAGGCAACCCTGGCATCACATGGCCTTAGAGTAGCCTTCTTATTGTGGGGTATCTGAGGAGCACAGGGGCTGCACACAGACGAGTGAGTTCTGGTAGGGTCTCTGGTGAGCACAGGGGCCGCTCACAAATTGGTGAGTTATTGTAGGGTCTCCGTGAGCATAGGGACTGTGCACATACTGGTCAGTTATTGTAGGGTCTCTGGGGAGCACAGGGACTGCGCACATACTGGTCATTTATTGTAGGGTCTCTAGGGAGCACCGAGGCTGCGCACAGACTGGTGAGCTGTTGTGGGGTCTATACAGTGTTTGCTATTTGGGCAGGGCTGGGAGCTGGCAGCTGGTCTCTGGGGTTTGGAGGACACAGTCACAGGGAACTGATGGGTTTCCTGCCTCACAGGTGTCCCTCGCACTGTCCTGCTGGAAGCTGTGAAGGCCCATCCCAGCCAGCGATGCTGATCGTGAGCTGTCCCTCCAAGCTGCGGCTGCTGGAGGGGATGCTATGGTGGGGCCTGCCTGACATGCTGCCGGTGACAAGGACTCTCTGGTCCCCGCAGGGCCAAACTCTCCCACCCTCAGGCTGGACAGAGCGCAGGGGAATGTCCCTTGGAGTCCCCTGGGAGATGGGGCACATATTGGGCTGGAGTGCAATCCCCTGGGTTGGGAGTACATGGGGGGCTGGCCCCTCCACCTGGATGGGCGTAGCAGTTTTGGGGCAAGACCCTTTCTGCAGGTCGGGGGGGCAGCAGTTCAGGGGCCAGGCAGGCTCTCATAGTTCCACAGGGGATGTGCTGTACCCCAGCTTGTCACCAGGCCCCTGGGAGTGACCCCTGTAGTGGGCCGGGGCCCGAGGCTGCACACAGCTCACAGGGGCAGGCCTGTGACCTCCACCACTGGGCCTTTGACACCAGCCCTCCCATATCTCTCGGTGGCTCCCTGCAGCAAATGCAGCCGAGCCAGACACCCATGGGAGGCTTGGACCGGGCCCCTGCGGTGTGTGTTGGCAGAGACCCCGGCAGCCTTTGCAAAACACAGGAGCGGTTGATTAGTCACCTGGCTACAGACTCCTCAGGTTACCACAGGGAATCAAAGGTTAAGCCAGCCTGGCCAAGCCTGGCCAATGAGCCAGCCAAGAAGTCACAGGCCCCATGGCTGGCTCTGGCTCTGGCTCTGTCTGTTGTTCTTAGGCCAAGGTGAGAGCTGCTGAGACCCCTCAAAAGCCGGCTCTTAGCCCTGTATCCTGATCCCTCGCAGCCACGGATCTTCAGCTGGGGGCCTCTCAGCTGCAGAGCTGTGAGGGGGGAATCTCACTCGCTCCGTGTGATCGTCCACCCCAGCCATTGGGGTTTCCATGGTCTCTCCAGACCCTATTTGCACGTGTGTAGACTTTATTCCCTTGGTTAATGAGGCTGGTCTCCAGCTGGGCTGTTAATTGAGTCACAACCTGTCCCTTCCCTTCACACGCTGCGCAGAGCAGTACAGGACACAGAGGGAAACTGAGGCACACAGGACTCAGAAAGAAATGACAGAAAGCTTCTACTTCTTCACACACGCCCCCCACACTGGGTTAGGGGTAGTAGCAGGAGAGCAGGCCCCTCCCCCAGGTTAGAGGTAGCTGGGAGGCCTCCGCCTAGGCCTCCTCCTCATTCGCCCCCTGCCTACCAAAGTCCAAACCCAGCAGCAATGCCTGCTGCTCACCCAGCGTAGACGCCAGGAGCTGCCCATCCAATCAGAACACAAACGGGCTCTGTGCCAGCCAATCTCAGTATGGGCAAGCTTTGCATAAAAATAATGAACATGTGGGCGGCTCCATGACAGCCATTCAGTGTGGGACAGCTGGATGCCTGCCAATCATGGCTCTGACCACCACCACCTTCCACCCCCCGGTTCTGAATTTCCTCCTGGTCCTCACCAGGGATGGCTCCAACCACCCCACCCCCCCAGCTAAACTCTTGACAAAATGGGCATTTATATGAACCCGATGTGTGCCTCAGTTTCCCCTGGCTAACCAGTGGTGGAAGCAGATTAAGTTTGTTCACAGTGGTAAGCAACACAGGCAGTTTGCTTTCAGTTAGTGCTGGCGGTGGGATACTGAATGTGCCAGTAGCAAAGCACAGTCTGTCAAAGGAAACAGCAAGAAATGGTGTATAACCACCACCCTAAGAAGCACATCACAAACCTGTGCAAAGAGAAAGGGAAAAGTTCAAAAGGACGCAGCTGATTGCAGGCTGAAGAAGGGTGATGGACTCAACAGCAGGTTCCAGACCCAGGCAGGGTTTCATGAGGGTCCGAGAGTGACAAGAAGCAGCAGCAGGGTGTCCTCACAACCTGGTTCCCTTCCAATGGATTTGAAGTGGTAGGAGTTAGTGTGGGAAGCAAAGGCACTAGCAGACTATAAGAGGGAACCAGCTGTCTCTGAGAAGTAGCAAAAACCTGAAGAAATGCAGCAAAAGCTTGATCTGGAGATGTGGAGGTGAGAGAACCCATCAAGGGGTAAGTGGGCAAAGGCCCCAGGGATGCTGGATTCCGCAGGGAGCTGGATACCAAATTGTCTGTTTAAGGAGGAGGAGGGGCCGTAGACACCAACCTCACTGCCTTTGAGATGGGTTGTGATTTGAACCTGGCTGACTCTGCAGACCGGATCTGCTGTCTCACCCCCATACTCGGTCCCCCAAAGCCATAGAGCCGTACAGCCAGATGGACGGCGTTAATACTGGGGGCTGGGAACTGTTCAAAAAGGCTCCACTGCTTATGTTTGACCTGACACCTGAGGCTTATATAAAAGGGTTTTGGGGCATGCAAGAGATCCAGGCTGTGACCTAAATGGAAGCAACCTGCCTTCTGGGAGAAGCCCTCCCGCCGTCTCCAATCCCAGTGCAGACACAGGACTCGGCGAGGCCGGTAGTCATGGTTCTCCTGGACATGGGCTCTGACCTCCTTCTGAGACTTTCGGTATCACTTTCAGACAAAATCCAGTCCCCGATCCTGCCCCAGCCAAGGGTTTGAACCCCAGGAGTCAGAGGCTCAGACTGGAGGTGACAGTGAAAAGGCAAATAGCTCGGCCGGCAGGGAGCAGGGTTTCCCACGTGCCTGTAACACTAAGGAAAGGCTGTTAAGCTCAGGACACCTGTCTGTCTGGAAGTAGACCCTTGTACTTGAGTGGGGCCGAGGAACATCCCCCACAATCTCCACGGGGGACATGTGAGTCACACGGGCTCCGCAGAACTTCCCTGAGGCTGTGGCCAAGGGAGCCAGCTCACAGCCTGCTCTCCCCGGGGAAACAGAGTCAGAGCTGAACCTGATGGGAGCTGAGACCCCAGCTGAGCATGGGCAGACACGGGCAGGGCATGGCCAAGGTTAAGACCTGAAATCGCGGCCTGCCAGCAGGGGGGTCCTGGCCTGGGGTGAGGGCAACAGATTAACCCCAGGAGGGGAAATGGATTCCTGGTGTACACACAGCCCTAGGGCTGGGACACAACCAGCGTAGGGGAGCCCCCTGCATCACCAGACCCTGGGACACCAGCGCCCCAGAGACATGGCTGGGTTAAGACCAGCTGTCATAAACAGATAGTTAAGGGTTAATGTCTCTTTCACCTATAAAGGGTTAACAAACAGTGACCTGCAAACACCTGACCAGAGGACCAATCAGAAGACAAGATACTTTCAAATCTCGTGGAGGGAAGCCTTTGTTTGTGGGTTTTGGGTTTGGCTTTGTTCTCTCTGAATCCTGGACGGGGCAAGAGGTGTAACCAGGTTTCTGCCAATCTCCCTGCTATAGTCTCTTATCTGTTCAGAATTGTAAGTAGAAAAGGCGGTCATAGCCTTTTAATTTGTTTTCTTTTTCATTTGCATATGTGTACTTGCTGGAAGTAGCTTAAATTGTGTTTCTGCTGGAGAAAGTTTCTTTCTATTGTTTATAAGTTGAAAAACCCTGTAACTGTTTACCAGCTAAAGTGCAGAGATAAACCTTTTACTTTTTTCTTTCTTTTTTTTAATTAAAAGCTTTACTTTAAGACCTGTTTAATTTTCTTTTCCCCCTTGTTGAGGCTCGAGGGAATTGAGTCTGTACTTAACAGGGAAGGAGAAGGAGGGGGAGAAGGGTGGAATCCCTTTGTTTAGGGCTTGTCTACATCAGAAAGTTGCAGCGCTGGTGAGGGAGTTACAGCGCTGCAACTTAGGAGGTGTACACATCTGCAGGGCACCACCAGCGCTGCAACTCCCTGTTTGCAGCGCTGGCCGTACTCCCGTTTTGTCTCGGGTGTAGAGGATCCAGCGCTGGTGATCCAGCGCTGGTAATCAAGTATAGACACTTACCAGCGCTTTTCTTGACCTCCGTGGAATAAACAGGTATCCCAGCATACCTGAGGAAGCCTCTGGTAATCAAACTGGTCTCCTTCCCCAGCTTGCTCTCGCGTTCCCCGAACCCCGAGCAAGCAGGTCTCCTTCCCTGAGGTTTGCTGGGTGGTTCCGGGAACGCGAGAGCAAACCGCGGCGAAGCTGGTCTCCTTCCCCGGTTTGCTCTCGCGTTCCCCGAACAAGCAGGTCTCCTTCCCTACGGTTTGCAGGGTGGTTCGGGGAACGCGAGAGCAAACCGCGGCGAAGCTGGTCTCCTTCCCCAGCTTGCTCTCTCGTTCCCCGAACCTCCGAGCAAGCAGGTCTCCTTCCCTGAGGTTTGCAGGGTGGTTCGGGGAACGCGAGAGCAAACCGCGGCGAAGCTGGTCTCCTTCCCCGGTTTGCTCTCGCGTTCCCCGAACAAGCAGGTCTCCTTCCCTACGGTTTGCAGGGTGGTTCGGGGAACGCGAGAGCAAACCGCGGCGAAGCTGGTCTCCTTTCCCGGTTTGCTCTCTCGTTCCCCGAACCCCCGAGCAAGCAGGTCTCCTTCCCTGAGGTTTGCAGGGTGGTTCAGGGAATGCGAGAGCAACCCGGGAAAGGAGACCAGCTTCGCCGCGGTTTGCTCTCGCGTTCCCCGAACCACCCTGCAAACCGCAGGGAAGGAGACCTGCTTGCTCGGGGGTTCGGGGAACGCGAGAGCAAACCGGGAAAGGAGACCAGCTTCGCCGCGGTTTGCTCTCGCGTTCCCCAAACAAGCAGGTCTCCTTCCCTGCGGTTTGCAGGGTGGTTCGGGGAACGCGAGAGCAAACCGCGGCGAAGCTGGTCTCCTTTCTCGGTTTGCTCTCGCGTTCCCCGAACCCCCCTTGAAGCCGCCCAACAGCGCTGCAGTGTGGCCACATCTAACACCACTTGCAGCGCTGGTTGCTGTAAGTGTGGCCACTCTGCAGCGCTGGCCCTATACAGCTGTACTAATACAGCTGTAACAACCAGCGCTGCAAAATTTTAGATGTAGACATGGCCTCAGATTCACAGAGCTTGAATCTGTATAATTCTCCAGGAGCCCAGGGAGGGAATACCTGGAGGGGAGGAAAGGGCAGGGAAATGGTTTATTCCCCTTTGTTGTGAGACTCAAGGAGTCTAGGTCTTGGGGTCCCCTGGGAAGGTTTTGGGGGGGACCAGAGGGTATCAGGCCCTAAAATAATTCCTGATTGGTGTCAGTGCTACAGATCTAAGCTGGTAATTAAGCTTAGGGGAATTCATGCTAATACCCATATTTTGGACGCTAAGGTCCAGAATTGGGAATTATATTATGACACCAGCCTTGCGGGGGACACACCTACACCCATCCCCCAAATGCTCAAGGGGTCACTCCTTACCCCAGCCTAGGGGTCAGGACACCCCAGGGTGCAGCCAAGGAAGTGGGGGATCATGACCCTCCTCACTCCCTGTCAGATGTGAGGCCATCACCACAGCCCCACACAGCCCCAGGCCTTGGGCACATGCTGCCAAGGATTTCCCATCCTGCTCCGGGGCAGGGCTGAGTCAGCCCTAGAGCTTCACCAGGGGGCAGGGGCAGCCCAGCCTGGCCAAGGAACCTCCTTGGTCCCAGGATGGGGAGAGCAGGGGGAGGGGCAGCCTGTGACCCTTTGGTATCCTGGGATGGGCAGCCAGAGGTCCTTGACCCCAGAGCCGTCCCCTCTGAGGGGCTGGTGCTTTCATGTCAGGGAGCTGAGCTTAGCCAAGGCCCATGGGCAGCGATGACTCTGCTGGGCCTGGACTGGGCCCTGTCAGACAGCCCCTGTGCTGAGGCTGTGGGAGTGTGTCGACCCCCTTCCCCCCCCGGGGTTCACCTTCCCCCCATGTGCCACCTCCTGGCTCGATCCCCTCCCCCCACAGGTCTCACCCTTCTCCCCATGTGCTGGGGCCTCGCTTGATCCCCTCCCCACAGGACTCCCCTTTCTCCCCCACCCCAGGTCCATCGCCCCTCAACCTCACCCTCCTTCTCCCTGTACCAGGTCAGACCCCTCCAGCTTCTCTCCCCTCCATGGGGGGCACTGGGGGGAATGTTATGGGGGCTAGAGCCACCCAGGATTTGCCATAGCCTCCCCTCCCAGTGCAAAGGCCAAATGTTACGCAGCAGCAGGGGTGGCAATGCCGTACCACGCCCCCCCGTAGCTCTGGGCTGCTGCTGGCGGCAGCGCTGCCTTCAGAGCTGGGTGGCACACCCTCCCCCACAGGATACTCTCCATGCCCCCCACCAATTTCTGTCCAGCCCAGTTCAGCCCCACAACCATGAAGAGGATGGCGCTGCCAGACCCTGCTCCCCTCCTATGCCATGTCATACTAGCTCAATCTCTGCTCCCCGGGCTCACTCCCTTGTACCAGGCCAACTTCCCAGCCCCTGGCTCACTGCACCCCATCCCCCAAGCTGAGTCAATCTCCCCCTGTGCTCACACCTCCCATGTTGTGTCACTCCCCACTCCCCTCCCCTAGATTTACCCCTTCCCCTGCCCATGCTGGTTCTATTCCCGCCACCCCAGCCATGGGGACCCCCTCCCCTTGCCAGGCCAATCCCCTATCTGCTACCCCACCCCACCCTGCATCTCATCCCCCCCTTCCCTGTGTTGCAGGCCTGACAAGGGGCTCAGGCTGGCCCCATGTCGCCCGCCAATGCCATGCTACTCAACGACACCTGGATGTTTGGGGGGAACAGCTGGAGCCTGCACTACCTGAGCTTCCTGATCCGCCACTTCCCCAGTGCCTGCCTGCTGGACCCTGAGGGGACCCCCATCTCCTGGTGCCTCTCTGACCCGCTGGCTGTCCTGACACACAGTTACACCCTCCCACAGCATCGTGGCCTGCGCCTCATGGGGTGCACAATGGGGACGCTGGCGGCACAGCTGCATACCCACAGCTTCCCTGTTTACACCCGGGTGCTGCTCCACAATGAGACTTCACTGCACAACCTGCAACGTCTCAGCTTCCGCATCCTGCCTGGGGTGTTCTACCTGCTGGTGGTGAGGCCTGGGTTCGCCCAGTCCCAGCCAGCCAGTGCCCTGGACTCAGCCCAGGACCCTGTGCCCAGCTCTGGGGAACAGCCACGCGCCCAATAGCACACGGGGAGGGGAGAGGTGAAGGGGACACAGCCTAGGGCCCTGCACCCAGCTCTGGGGGACAGCCACACACTGCCAGCATGTAGCCCTGGGGGAGGGGAGGAGAAAGGGACATGGACCAGCCCTGCCCAGGGACCTGCCACCCCCCAGAACGGGACACATTGACCAGCCACCACGGGAGCTCAGCTGTCAGCCCTTGGGAAGCCGGGGCCTGGTAGAGGAGACTTTTTCATGTTCCATTATCCCCTGGAACAGGGCAGAGGCTCAGTAGGGGGTGCTCTCCCCTGGCAGTCAGTGCCGAACCTGAAGAGACCAGGGTGAGGGCTCAGCAGGGGGTCTCTCCCGCTCCCTTCCCCAGGCAGTTTGAGACTAGCTTAGTTGAAGTCAACGCATCTTAGATTGAATTAAAATTCCTTACTTCGTTCAGCAGTGGACATGAGAGCGATCTGGGATCAATTTATCGCATCTACACTACACGCGATAAAGTGAACCCCGATAGTGTAGACGTACTGAAGGAGAATTTTCTGTAATAGTTTTGCTACCGGTGTGCCTCAGTTTCCTTCTGTACGTTGCATGTCTTCCCAGTGGGTGCCAAAGGGTTAAAAAGCTGCTCCTAGGGCAGAGCAGGGACTGGGGGGAGGGTGTCCCATGGCTGGGGGCAGGACCTGGGCGTTCAGGATCAAAACCAGGTCAACGGAGGCTCCACAAAGAAACAGAGTTGGGTTTTGGTGGGACTCAGGAGCTCCCAGCTGGGACTGAAAGAGACGGAGACAGGATCCAGTTTTGGCTCTTCAGCAGCTCGGCTGGGTGGGGCCCTGACCTGTGTCTTCACCTTCACTTCTCTCTGCAGCCCCAGGGACCCCCCAGGCCGGGTTCCCAGGGACAATAAACCATGTGCTGTGTGGAAAAGGCTTTGGGATGTCATTACAAACACTGGCTGGGGGACACTGGTCCCCACAGAGGAGCCAGGTCTCTCCAGGAGTCTGGCTCAATGCGACGTGCCGGGCAGAGCTCGTGGGGTGAAGCAGGAGGGCCGGAGCCATGTGCTCGGTCCTGGAGGAAGAGAGAGTCCCCTTGGGGGGCTGGCACGCCACAGGGTTCCTCCAAGGACTGGTTTAAAAGCTGGGGTGTAGCACTGATCCTGGGGAACCACAACAGGGAGCAGCGCTGTGGGTCCCAGGCCAGTGTGGGGTGTCTCCTTCACAGCCAGAATCGGCAGCAGAGAAGGGCGGGCACATCTGCTGGCAGACGTGGGGTAGAGGCAGCCCTGGCCCCAGCCAGGGAGCAGCCCCACCAGGGCACAGTGCATCATCCCGTCTGTCCCCTCCCTCCCCAGCCAGGGAGCTGGCCCCCCAGAGCAGTGCCCCGACCCCCAGCCAGCCTGCGTTGCTCCAGGACTTTGACTCTCAGACCTGCACACAGTCTCCGTTTCCCAAGATTGAATCATTATTTAAAAAACTGTATAGAAATCACCACTCTCCCATCATTCAGTGCGTCTGGGCCAGCCTCTGGCCCGGCCCTGGGCCCCTCGCCCAGCTCCGGCCTCAGCAGAACCGCTTCTCCTCCCACACGTACAGCTTCCCCGCAGGCACCTTCCGGAAAAACAGGCTGTTGCCTCGGCTCATGTTCCCCTGCACGGAGAGGAGAGGAGACGGCTGTCAGGCTGCCCTGCCCTGGGCAGCTTCCCTCTGCCTGTCACCCAGGCCCAAGTCTGCCAAGTCCCCCCACCAGCCCTTCTACCCACACAGCAGGGCCAGAGCTTCCCAGCCCTTTTATAACCTCCACCCTGAGATGTCATCAGGAGGAGGGAGAAAACTTGTTCACTGTAGCCTCTAAGGATAGAACAAAAAGCAATGGGCTTAAACTGCAGCAAGGGAGGTTTAGGTTGGACATTAGGAAAAAGTTCCTAACTGTCAGGGTGGTTAAACACTGGAATAAATTGCCTAGGGAGGTTGTGGAATCTCCATCTCTGGAGATATTTAAGAGTAGGTTAGATAAATGTCTCTCAGGGATGGTCTAGACAGTATTTGGTCCTGCCATGAGGGCAGGGGACTGGACTCGATGACCTCTCGAGGTCCCTTCCAGTCCTAGAGTCTATGAGTGCCAGGCACGGCTGCCCCACACATGGCATCACTGCACTATGGGGCCGGGGCGAGGCCAGGACATACCTCCTTAAGCAGCTGGCTCCAACAGTCTAACCAGGAGGAGTAGTTGGGTGCATATGGGGGGAGGCCACCAGCCAGCCTGCAAGAGAGGAGGGGGGGGGGAGGAAGTAGCACTGAGCGGTGTCCCATGTGCCCCCCACTCCCTCGCATGGGGAGTGGGCCACAAGCCCTGCTCCAAGCCTGCAAATGCAGCTCAAACTGTGCCCCACCAAGGCCTCTCCAGCAGCCAGTCACCCAGGGGGCAGCAGCTGGGTCATCCCCTGCTGGCCACCACAGCCTCTTCCCAGAGCCCTCCCTGGCCTCCCGAGCACCACTTCCTGTCTGAGCCCTTCTGGGCTATGCAGTGTTAACTGGACAGAGCTGCCTGGCTCAGGCCAGGTCCTAGGATCCCCAGCTGCCCCCTGTCCACTCCCCCATGGCCAGAGCTTCCTGCCCCTGCCCCCAGCACTACAGCAGGGCAGATAGGCTGCTCTCCTGGTGCCTTTCTCCTGGGGACAGAGCTGATGTTGTCTAGTGAGATGGCCAAGGGCCGCAGCAATATTCCCAGGAGGCCGGGGGGAAGGCTGATTCGGGAGGGCAGATCTCCCCCCACCATCCTACCAAGTCCCAGCTGTACTGCAGGGCGGCAGGGACAGGCTGTCACACCCAAACACGCCCGGGTCTATTCTGGGAGGCTTCAACCCGTGATTTCGCTCCTGCCAAGCGTGACACGGGAGGGGAGGCGTTGCAGGGCCATGGCCAGGGAGCCCAAGAGGCTGCCAAGTGTCTGGGGAAGAGGGGAGCCACAGGAGCCTGCGTGAGGGGAAGGGGGCGAGCTACAAGCACAGCTGGGATGAGCTCCATGTCAGGCTGGGCAGAGCCCTCTTGCCTGCCAGTGCCAGCTGTTCGCATTCCACATCAGCAGCCAATGACAGCAGCTCCACTCCCCCTCCGAAGGGTTTCTCCCCAGCACCCGAGGGGCCGGAACATCGTCATCCCAGAGCAAACCCTATAGGATGTGGCGAGGAGATGCTGCTTCTCGCTGCCTCCTGTACAGGACCCACTGCATCCCCTGCTCCTCAGAGCTGGGGCAGACACCCTTGCGTCGCAGGGAAAGGGTGCAGCTGGCTCAGGCCGGCGTGCGGGGCACTCACCCACAGTTGTTGATGGCCATCAGGTTGGAAACAAGCACAAAGGGGTATGTCAGCATACTGGCGAAGAACTGCAGGCATGAGAGACGGGCCAGTTAGCAGGGCAGGGCGCTGGCTCCGCAGCCATGCCCGGAGGCCCCCCAGCTCCAAGGGGCACAAGGAATGGAGAGGGAGGGCATCTCCGTGGGGCAGAGACCATCTGTGCAGCTCCCGGCACAGCAGGGCACTGCTGCAGTCTTCTCCATGTGCTGGGACCCTGGCACTCACTGACTTACTCCTGGGCGAGGAGGTCTTTGTCCTTCCCTGCCCAGGTCACCAGAGAGCACCTGGTGTGAGCCAGGCAGCAGTGCCTGCTCAGGACAGGTATGGGCTGGAGGGGCAGGGCAGTGGGAGGGGGCCGGCTGGGCAGAGCACCTGGGGTGAGGCCAGGCCAAGGTGCACTAGAGGGTGGAGTGCTCACCCACCATGCAGCACCAGCTAGTGATTTAGACTCACGTAAGGGCACCAGCCTAACACCCCATGGTTCCCTCAAACTGGCCCCTCCCACCCCAGGGCAGCTCTGCGGGGCTACCTCCCCACACCCCTGAGAGGAGAGTAGGGGTTACACACGCACTCCAGTGACAGCCTGTGAGTAGCTCTTCATCTCGCTGATGGCGGAGACCTGGAGAGGGAGGGAAACGCATTGAACAAGGAAACCCGAACCCTGCCACAGCCCGGTCCCTCCATCCCCAGACACAGGGGGCTGCCTCTGCCCCGATTTCCCACACCGAGCCTGCACAGTGGGCTCCACCAGGGCCTGAAACCCAAACTGCCCCCACGCGGGCCGTGGCCGTTGCTAGGATAGGCTCCCCGGCCAGGCGCTGGGCGAGTAGCACACAAAGCGGAGCACAGGTCGGGCCCAGCAGAGATGGGACCTTCCCAAGCTGAGCGGGTCACCCCCACAGCCCTCCCGAACTCTATTTGTGTGCAGGCCCTACACCCTGGGCAGCCATCAGCACAATGCTGCAGAAGCCTACCCCGTTCTCCAGTGCATAGGTATTGATGAGGTAGGCCAGCATGTTACAGAGCCACAGCGACAGCACGTCACCCAGCAGCCGGGGAACGAGCCCCCTGAAAGAAACACAGCAGGTGAGTGAGCACGGGGTGCCCCCCGCGCCCAGGCTGGCAGGAGCCCCCGCCAGCATAAGGGGCAGCCCCTCTCTTGCAGAGATGAGCTGGGCCCCGCCCCACAATCCAAGGCAGCTCTCTCCCCCGTGCAGCACGTGGGGGCTGCGGCACAGCGAGATTCAGGGACTTGCTCCCTCACAGGGAGCCCGTGGCAGAGTGAACCCAGGTGTCTGAGTCGCAGGCTAGCACCCTAACTTCCTTGCCAGCAGAGGGGAGATTGGGAGACCTCTGGGATGTGATGCAGGGCCCAGAAACAGCACAGTGGCCAGTGGTGGAGCTGGGATGAGAATTCACAGCCCCTTCCCGAGTCATAGGGTGGAGCTGGGCCAGAAGAGTCCCTGCTGCCCTCCCTGACAAGCTGGATGGGCCCTCATGTCCCAAGGGCACCCACCCCCATTGCCACCCCTGCCTCCCAAGGGTGCCCTCCCCGTTCCCACCCCCACAGGGCACACACACCCGCCTCCCAGGGGCTCCCACTCCCCGTTCCCACCCCTGCCTCCCAGGGGCTCCCACTCCCCGTTCCCACCCCTGCCTCCCAGGGGCTCCCACTCCCCGTTCCCACCCCCGCAGGGTGCACACACCCGCCTCCCAGGGGCTCCCATTGCCTCCTGGCCACAGGACTCACGCAAAGAAGCCCAGGATGCCCTCTTCCCGGTAGATGGTGACGAAGGGGCTGAAGATGCCACTGGGCCGACGGAAGAGAGGAGAGGGACGCTGTCACATGTGGCTCCCCGAGGGAAGGGACTACGGGTTAGCAAGTCCTCAACTGCCCCCTGCCAGCCACCCACGTGCCAACTCCCCTCCGCCCCCCAGACCACACCAAATACCCACTGCCCCGGCAGCGCCTGCAGGACACCCGGTCCCGACCCCTCTCACCGTGCCCTTACCTGTACTTGGTTTCCCTGCCAATGAACTGCACCATGCATCTCAGCGTGATCACTGTGGGCAGAGCCAGATACAGCAGGGTCAGCGTGGGGGAGCCGTGCTGCACCCCCACCGCCCCACTCCTGTGGGGTCAGACACGGAGCCTTTGCCCTCTGAACTCAGGGCATCAGCATGGGCTCACAGGCCCCAGCAGCCAAGGATTAACAGGCTGATTCAGCCAGGTGCCTCCTGGCCGCGGGGCAGAGCTCTGCTGAGGAATGGCTGGGCCTTGAATTGTACCCATCCCATTACCTCACCTCTGGTTTCTGTGGGTGGATCCCATGGAGCAGGGCTGGGCGAGAGCCCCACCCCCACAGCGCCGGGTACCTACCGTGGAAGGGATGGGTGACGAGTGTCGCGGCAGAACGAGCAACCATCTCTCGGGAGGTCTGGAACAGACACGGTCCATTAGGGCTCAGCCTGGGCACGTGTGCGGCTGACAGGCGTGGCATGGGGGCGGTGGGAGAGAGGTGGCAGAAGACGGGGCAGTGGGGGGCAGGTGGAAATGCTGGGAGGAGCCGCTCAGGGGGCAGCTGAGTCTCAGCGTTCCCAGGCTGCATGAGATGGAAGGTGCCAGGAGCCAGCGCCTCACAGCTCACATGCCACTCTGCCACTGGCCATGCTGCTGGCCAAAATCAGCACAGCCCTGCAGCTTGGCCCACTGGCGACTGGATGCCTAGCACTGGGGGCAAGCCCGGGCCTCCGCCCCACACAGCCAGATGCACCTGGAGTGCAGCAGGAGGCAGTGCCTGAAGGACATCAGGCTGCCACACCGTGCCCTGCTGATGAAATGTGGCGTGTGGGGCATGCGCATGTGCCAAGAGGCTGCAGGAAAGGAGGGAAGGGGAGTGATGCCATGGTGTGGGGGTGGAGAGAGGTACAAAGCAATGGACACCCCAGGGAGCAGGTGCAGCCAGGACCCTGCCAAGGGGGAAGTGCTAGGAGATGACTCGCTGGGCCGGGAGGAGAAGGGAGGGCTCTAGCAGGGGGAGATGGGGATGCACAGTGACCCTGGCAGGCCAGACGCCAGCTCTAGCCCAGGCTGCAGGTGTTAGCTGAGAATGGATAATCTCCTAGCTGGAGCCCAGACCAGGTCACCTGTCTGGCAGTTGCGCTCAAGATAGGGATTCGCCTTTTAAGGCTTAAGCAGAAGTCTAGGACTGGAAGGGACCTCGAGAAGTCACCTAGTCCAGTCCCCTGCACTCATGGCCGGACTAAGTATTATCTAGAACATCTCTGACAGGTGTTTGGCCAACCTGCTCTTAAAAATCTCCAACGATGGAGCTGCCACAACCTCACCAGGCAATTTATTCCAGTGCTTAACCAGTTAGGAAGTTTTTCCTAATGTCCAACCTAAGCCTCCCTTGCTGCAATTTAAGCCCATTGCTTCTTGTTCTGGCCTCAGCGGTTAAGAACCTCCTGGTAACAACTTTTTATGTACTTGAAAACTTATGTCCCCCCTCAGTCTTCTCTTTTCCAGGCTAAACAAACCGAATGTTTTCAATCTTCCCTGATAGGTCATGTTTTCTAGATCTTTCATCATTTTTGTTGCTCATCTCTGGACTTTCTCCAATTTGTCCACATCTTTCCTGAAATGTGGCACCCAGAATTGGACACAATACTCCAGTTGAGGCCTAATCAGCGCGGAGTAGAGCAGAATTACTTCTCTCGTCTTGCTAACAACACTCCTGCTAATACATCCCAGAAGGATGTTTGCTTTTTTTGCAACAGTGTTACTCTGTTGACTCATATTTAGCTTGTGATCCACTATGACCCCCAGATCCCTTTCCGCAGTTCTCCTTCCTAGGCAGTCATTTCCCACTTTGTACGTGTGCAACTGATTGTTCCTTTCTAAGTGGAGTATTTTGCATTTGTCCTTATTGAATTTCAACCTATTTACTTCAGACCACTTCTCCAGATCATTTTGAATTATAATCCGATCCTCCAAAGCATTTTCAACCCCTCCCAGCTTGGTATCGTCAGCAAACTTCATAAGTGTATTCTCTATGCCATTATCTAAATCACTGAAGATACTGAACAGAACCAGACCCAAAACAGATCCCTGCAGGACCCCACTTGTTATGCCCTTCCAGCATGACTGTGAACCACTGTGAACTACTCTCTGGGATCAGTTTTCCAACCAGTTATGCACCCACCTTATAGTAAGTAGCTCCATCTAGGTTGCATTTCCCTAGTTTGTTTATGAGAAGGTCATGAGAAACAGTATCAGAAGCTTTACTAAAAATCAAGATATACCACATCTGCCATTTCCCCCCATCCACAAGGCTTGTTACCCTGTCAAAGAAACCTATCAGGCTGGTTTGACACGATTTGTTCTTGACAAATCAGTGAAGTTACTTATCACCTTATTTTCATCTAGATGTTTGCAAACTGATTGCTTAATTATTTGCTCCATTATCTTTCCAGGTACAGAAGTTAAGCTGACTGGTCTGGAATTCCCTGGGTTTTCCTTATTCTCTTTTTATAGATTGGCCCCGTGTTTGCCCTTTTCCAGTCTTCCATGACTTTCCAAAGATAATTGCTAATGGCTCAGATATCTCCTCAGTCAGCTCCTTGAGTATTCTAGGATGCATTTCATCAGGCCCTGGTGACTTGAAGACATCTACGTTGTCTAAGTGATTTTTAACTTGTTCTTTCCCTAATTTTAGCTTCTGATCCTACCTCATTTTCACTGGCATTCACTATGTTAGACGTCCAATTGCCACCAATCTTCTTCGTGAAATCCGAAACAAAGAAGTCATTAAGCACCTCTGCCATTTCCACATTTTCTGTTATGTTTTTCCCCCTTCATTGCGTAATGGGCCTACTCTGTCCTTGGTCTTCCTCTTGCTTCTAATGTATTTGTAGAATGTTTTCTTGTTACACTTTATGTCTCTAGCTAGTTTGATCTCGCGTTGTGCCTTGGCCTTTCTAATTCTGTCCCTACACACTTGTGTTATTTGTTTATTTTCATCCTTTGTAATTTGACCTAGTCTCCACTTTTTGTAGGACTCTTTTTTTTGAGTTTCAGATTATTGAAGATCTCCTGGTTAAACCAGGGTGGTCTCTTGCCACACTTCCTAGCTTTCCTACACGGTGGGATAGTTTGCTCTTGTGCCCTTAATAATGTCCGTTTAAAAAACTGCCATCTATCTTCAACTGGTTTTTCTCCTTACACTTGCTTCGCATGGGATCTTACCTACCAACTCCCTGAGTTTGCTGAAGTCGCCTTCTTGAAATCCATTGTCTTTATTGTGCTGTTCTCCCTCCTACCATTCCTTAGAATCATGATCTATCATTTCATGATCACTTTCACTCAAGCTCAAATTCTCAACCACTTGCTCCCTATTTGTCAAAATCAAATCTAAATCCCTCAGCAGCGTTCTCCACCTTCTGAAATAAAAAATTGTCTCCAATAATTCCAAGAACTTGTTGGATAATGTGTCATTTTCCCAACAGATGTCTGAGTAGTTGATGTCTTCCCATTACCACCAAGTCCTGTGCTTTGGATGATTTTGTTAGTTTAAAAGAAGCCTCATCCACCTCTTCTTCCTCGTTAGGTGGTCTGTAGTAGACCCCTACACCATGACATCACCCTTGTTTTTTACCCCTTTTATCCTTACCCAGAAACTTTCTGCAAGTCTGTCTCCCATTTCCATCTCAACCTCAGTCCAAGTGTCTACATTTTTAATATATAAGGCAACACCTCCTCCCTTTTTTCCCCTGCCTGTACTTCCTGAGGAATCTGTACCCTTCTATACCAATATTCCAATCATGCGTATTATCCCACCAAGTCTCTGTGATGCCAACTATGTCATAACTGTGTTTATTTACTAGCATTTTGAGTTCTTCCTGATTATTCCTCATGCTTCTTGCATTAATATACAGACATCTAAGATACTGATTTGACACCCCACGGCACCCCAGTTCTGTCTTGCCTCTCCCTTATCCCTGCTATAACAGCCCATGTTCCTCCCAAATGCAGTGTTTAGACTCTATAGAACGCTTGGCTGGGCTGCCTGCGTTCATCTCACTTGTAGTGTCTGTATTCCAGGCCGCAAGGAAATAGGTATATTTTGCTTTAGAACTCTGAAAATGTTTGACCTGAATTTGTGAGCTCAGGCCCGGGAATTGTCCCCCACCCAACCGCAAGGACTAGCAAAATCAGATGAGCCATCAAAGAGCACCACCATACACACGACTGGTTAATGGCCCTATTGCACCTGGGAAACGCTAGGTGCAAGGAAGCTTGTCCTGTGGGCTTGGGAGCTGAATGAAGGAAATAAGAAAGCCCCAGACAAATTTCCCCCTTTTTTGGCTGTTTGAACTCTGAAGGGCCAGGGACTCTAAACTGAAGCCAGAGATCCCCAGGGGCTGCCTCCTGGGTCTGCCTGGAAAGACACTTTGAATTGTCTCTCACTACAACTCTGTCACTTTTGGGATTCAGACGGTAACTCATTGGTGGGTATGTTTGCTTGCTTTAACCTGTACAAAACTCTCATTCCTTTTCCCTAGTTAATAAACCTTTAGCTAGATTATTACAGGACTGGCTACACCTGTCTTTGGTGTAAGACCCAGGGTGCTGAGTGATCTGGGGTAAGTGACTGGTCCCTTGGGACTGAAAGCAACCTGAATGTGATGTGATTTTTGGAGTAAGTGACCATGTATCACTAAGTCCAGTTTGTTTGCATGGCAAGACAGGCTGAAGAGTGTACAGGGACTGTCTGTGACTCCATGGTCAGACAGTTGCAGGGATCCAGCAGCTCACAATTGATGAAATCTAATTCCAGCACATGCTCCCAGCCTGGGGTCGCTGCCCCCTTTCTGACAGTCTGCCTTGAGGTAGGCACTCCCAGGCATGAGCCCTCCAGACAGCATGACACACTTCACCCCAGAGGGATCCAGCTCCAGCAATGGAGGATCTGCGAGCCCCACACGCTGCCCTGGCCATTAAGTTCCCTTGGGCGTGGGCCTTCACTCACCTCCTTGATGACCTGCTCTAGCGAGGACAGGGGCTCCTTGAGGCTGGACCCAGGCTCCTGGGGAGAAGGAGTGAGAGAGGTTCAGGTAGGAGAGCTCCCCGCTACCCCCCACTCCCCGAATGACACTGCCCCATCCTACAGAGCCAGGATGGAGATCAGCAGGGCCAGCCTTGGTCCCCTTTGTTATTCGATATTCCCAGTGCAGTAGCACCTAAAAGCGAGCCAGGCCCAGCCTGCAGCTCGCTGGGCCCATATACCCAGGCCACTGCCCCGACCCCTTTCTTCCCTGAACTCACCAGGCTTTGCATGAGTGGACCTCTCCCAACCCCCTGTGCTCCTGAGAAGGCATGTTCCTACCATCTCCCCTCTCCCTAGGGCAAGGCAGACCTTGGAGAGGTATCTACAAGGGAAAGGACCCAGAAACCAGCTCCGACATACCTCCTCCTGGTCAGCTTCCTGGTACCGCTAAGGAACAAGGGGACAGGGTTAGCACAACAAAGGCCACTGGGGTATGGAGGCCTCGTTGGGCCCAGGCAGCCAGGGAGGGGCACGCAAGCATCAGGGCTTCGCTGCCCCCACATTCAGGCTGCAGCTGCCTGGGTAGGCTGGGATGGGACAGAATGCTATGGGGACTGACAGCAAGTGGCCTCCAACACTCCCACAGGGCAGACAGCCCCGGGGCCCATTAGAAATCACAGCGAGCCCTGAGAGAGGAGCCGACACCCTGTTGGGCCAGAACTCAGCCCTCTGGACGTCACCTCTCTGTGGAGCAAGAGCACAAGGTACCCCCTTTGGACCTGGAAAAGTCCAACCGCCCCCTATGAATTACCCAACCCCTCCAGGGTGGGCCAGCTGCGGAAAGGCAGACAGCTGCTCGCGAGGGGTTTGCTACGACCTTCCAGCCCCGCCCGGCGTACCTGTAACACCTGACTGTGCACGATGGTGCCGATGGCGCCTGAGCAGAGTCTGGGAGCCAAACCTTTGAAGAGCCCGGCTCTTCCATCTATCTTCATAATGTGCTTAGCTGCGAAACACCACAAACGTGAGGGGTGCCTACTCCACGACCCCAGCCTATAAAGCCTGTTTTAAAGGACGTTCCCTTGCTGTGCGATTAAAGAAACATGAGTTGTTCCTTCACGCATAACTGCCAGGCCCTTCCCCTCCCTGTGAGCCCTCAGAGAGGCAGGCTTCCAGCACTGGGGCTACAAGAGTCATGGTCACATCCTCTGTGGGCCAACCACAAAGGGGACTTGACACACGCTTTGCCAGCTGGGTGCACAGCAGCAGAACTCTGGAGATCAGGAATCCAGGAGGCAGCATATGACTTTGCGATACGCTAACCAAGGTACATATGTTTGGCACATTCATTCTGCTAGGTAGTGGGTCTGCAATGTGAGAGACCAGGGCTCTAGTCCCAGCTCTTCATGAAATGACTTTGTGCAGGTTTGCGATCAATGCCTTTGTTAGAGAGAGGGCTAATGCTTGTCCGCCTGCTAGGGATGGGGTACGGGATCGTGGTTAGTGATGAGAGCTGTGAAGTGCATGGAAATACAGACAGCAGTGAGTAGAAGTGAGATTTGAACTCCTGGTCCCCTGGTTCCCAGCTCAGTGCACTCTCTCCAGGGTGACAAGGTATCTGGAGGTGAAGTCAGACCCCTTTTCTCAGGACACACCAGCTTTGGTGGCACAGCCCAAGGGTGGGATCCCCCCAGGAAATCCAGAACAGCAGAGAGGTCTGGCCTCACCCCCCAGGCACAGAGGGCTCCCCCATCTTCACACCAGTCACTACAACCCCCGCCCTTTGCGGCTTCCTTTCCTGTCCTATCCCCAAATCCACATGCATGCCACAGACAGGGACTCACCATACGCAAAGAGCCCCGGCAGCTGGTAAACCTGTCGCCCAAACAAATTCCTGCCCAGGGTCGGCGGAAGCGGCTCATATCCCACCTTCAAAACAAACAAACAGTCTGCAGCAATCTGCCCATGGGCCGTAACAAAGCCTGGTGATTTTCTGGTGCCTCCTTCTGGCCCGGGACTGTCAGTGCCCTGCTGCTAATTGAAGGGTTCAGAAGCCAAAGATGCTATATTTAGAGGTGGACCCAAATGCCTCCACAGTTCGCCAGTGGGAGGGATCCAGCTCAGCCTGCGGGTTAACCCTTTGTCAGCAAGACACAGGGAACCGCGAGCCCGGGTGGCTGCTCTTTAGAATTGCACAGAAGAGTCCCAAATACATTCAATTATTTTCCCCCAAAGAAAATTAAGGACCAAGCCTGAATTAAATCATCTCCCATCTCTGGACAATACCCTTCCCCAACATTCCCCCTCCCTGGCCCGCTTCCTCCAGCGCACAGCACATCACCCTCGTTCATTCCATCTTCCCAGAGTAGGTGGCAAGACCCGGTATCTGTGAAGAGCCCTGCACACATCTGGAGCTCTCCCTTATCATCCTTGGTATCCACACACTCCAGACACCAGATTAGATATAAAGCTGTTGAGTGTGGGGCGCCTGCCAGACAGTCCAGAGCCAGTCGGCATGACCCTGACAAGCACAGGTCATTCCCAGCAATCTGGTTTGCAAGCAGCTCTGCTGACCTCCCAGCTGCTCCTTCTGGTTACAAATGAGTTTCGCTTTACAACAATTTCAAGGGGTTTCACCACTGACACTTGCATGCCCTGCAGATCTAGAGTGAGATGCCTCCATCATGCCACTGTCTGGGAGTACAAGGGACCGCCCTGGGGGCTCAAGGGTTAAATGCTCTCCCCCTCCCCCGGAACGTGGCCTCTTTCCAGCCAATGATGGCCACAAGTGGGCTCCTACACTGGGCTAAGAGCTGACAGCCAGCCAGCAACACCAGGTAAAGCAGAAGGGAGCTGGGCAGTTCTACGGAGCACAGGACTGGAGGAGAGCGCCGCAGAAAGACAGCCAGCCACTCTGGGCATCAGACCGTTTAGGCTCCCCCAAAGCAGATGCCCATGGACCCAATGAAATTTGCTATGTGGCTCATGCTGGTGACCTTGTTGTCACAGTCTGCCCACGAGGCTCAATGCAGCAGGCGAGGGAGACGCAGCCTTCTGGAGCTGGGTCTCACTCTGTGGTGTTACCGGCAGAGACTGCAGACCCCGCTGTTCGCTCTCAACCTGTACGGGTGCTACTGTGGAACCGGGGGCTCCGGGACACCCCTAGACGCAGTGGACCAGTGTTGCTTCCTCCATGACTGCTGCTACCGCCACGCCAGGGTCTCCTTAGAGTGCCGGGGGAGAGTGAAGTGGCAGCCCTATGAGTTTGCGTGTAGCCAGTCGGGGACAGAGTGCCGCTCTCAGAGCGTCTGCGGCAGGATGGCCTGTGAGTGCGACAGGCAGTTTGCAGAGTGTCTCACGGCAGCAAAGCCCAGGAAGAGGCATTTCTTCTACAACAGGCGAGAGCTATGTGCTGGTCCCAAAGGCTCCTGCCCGGTCACGTTCCCCAACAAGGCCGAAATCCTGCACCGGAGAAAGACGCCTTCCCCACCCCCTCCGGGTGCTGGTTCTTCGAGCAAGGGCTCTGCGCTGGGAGCCAGGGGCAGAAACCCCTCCCTGTGACTGAGCGGATTCTGCTTCATGGGGAGGTGCGAAGATCTCCTGGCCCCTGGATTTCGGTGCCTCTCTCAGTAAATTGTTTCAGTAACCGCTGGGTGCGCTCTCCGTGGTCTGAGCAAACCGGGGTACGGGGGGGCAGGACAGAGTCAGGGTGGGTTCAAAGGGGGGGCAAGGTGCCGGGGGGGGGCACTTATGGACCCTGCCTGGGTACTTGGGGAGCGGTGGTTCTCGCACTCCAGGCTCCGTACAGGAGGCAGCTGCGGGGAGCTCAGACCTGGGTCCCACAGCAGCGCAAGGCCCCGGGCCGCTGCACGGACACCCCGGCCGGCCGGGAGCGCAGAGGGCGGGGCCTTGCCTGTGCCGGGGGCGGGGCCCTGCCTGTGCCGGGGGCGGGGCCGGAGAGCCAGGCCCCGCCCCCGCCGACCGACTGCTCGGACTCTGACCCCCCCGAGCCGCAGCGCCGCTCTGGGGCCACCCACGGGCCGCGGGGGGGGGGGCGCGCGGGGTCCCGGGCCGCTCTCACCTGCACCAGCACCTTGACGTACATGAGCGGCTGCGAGAGCGCGGTGAGGCCGGAGCCCAGCAGCACCTGCGAGGCCGAGTCCGCCATGCTGCGCCGGGCCGGGTACGTCACCGCGCCGCCCCCACGTGACCGGCACCGAAACGGGCACAGGGCGGGACTGCCCTCCCGGGAACTTCCGGGTACCTTTCCTTCCACTTCCGGTGCCCCGCCCCGTCGGCCATCGTCATTTCCTGTTTTCTTAACTGGTCCAATTGGGGCTTTGGGAGGCGGGGCGGAGCCCTCGGGCTGACAGGGGGTTGGCTCCCCTGGGGGCGGGGCGGGGCGGGGCGCGGCGCGGTTGCCGGGTGGCCGGGGTTGGAAAAGGGGCCTGGCGGCTCCGGTCGGCAAGTCCGGTGGGAGGCGCAGCGGGGCCAAGGCACGTCCCCGCCCCCAGCTCCTGGGCAGAGGCGCGGCCAGGGGGCTCTGCGCCACGCGCAGCTCTCATTGGTCAGGGACCGCGGCCAATGGGAGCTGCAGGGGCGGTGCCTGCGGGCGGGGCAGTGCCCAGAGCCCCCTGGCTGCACCTCCACGTTACGGGGGGGACCTGCCCTCTGCTTCCCGGAGCTGGTCGAGGTAAGCGCTGCCCAGAGCCTGCACCCCGACCCCCTCCTGCACCCCGACCCCCCCCTCACCCTCCGAACCCCTCAGCCTGGATCCTGCTCCTGCACCCCAAACCCCTCAGCCCCAGCCCCACACCAGAGCCAGCACCCCAAGCTGGAGCTCTTACCCCTCCACATCCAGCCCAGAGCCCCCTCCTGCACCCCAAACCCCTCAGCCCCAGCCTGGATCCTGCTCCTGCACCCCAAACCCCTCAGCCCCAGCCCCACACCAGAGCCAGCAGCCCAGGCTGGAGCCCTTACCCCTCCACATCCAGCCCAGAGCCCCCTCCTGCACCCCAAACCCCTCAGCCCCAGCCCCACACCAGAGCCAGCAGCCCAAGCTGGAGCCCTTACCGCTCCATATTCCAGCCCCCAACCCAGAGCCCCCTCCTGTACCCCAAACCTCTCATCCCCAGCCCTACCCCAGAGTCAGCAGCCCCCAGTTACAGCCTCACCCCCTCAGAGAAGGGGTGGGGCAGGGCCAGGGGTGGGGCAAGGGTGTTCAGTTCTGTGCAAGTAGGAAGTTGGCAATCCTACTCACTGTGTCTGAGCAACAGACAGGCGCTACCCAATGACACCAGGAGTCCTGGTTCCAGCCCCCTGCTCTAACCACTAACTCCCACTCCCCTCTCAGAGCTAGGGATAAAGCCAAAACTTCCTGATCCCCAACTTTCTACTGCCCTCTAGCCAACGGTTGTATAAACAAAACCTGTGTCATGTCCCTCTCCAGTGGCCAGGTCACATAACCACTAACAATGTCTCCTTCAGCTTGGGGGAGGGTCCCTACGGGGGCATGAGAAGGTCGCTGGTTCCCTCCTGACTGGTGACCCACTGGAGGCACGGGATGGAATTTCTCTTGCGCCAATCTTCTTTTGAATCTGGCTTATTTAATTCACACACTGAGGAAAAGATCCTTGTAACCAGGCATTTTAGTGCAAGGCTGTCCCGCTCCTCCCATGATGCCATGGTTCGTGTAACACGTGGGCAGGTTTGCAGGCTGAGAGGGAAGGCTGCAGAGTCAAAACCTCCGGAATCAGCAATTGCCACAGTTAAGGTTTCCTGAACAACCTTAACTTTGTGCACTTGACCATGTACATTACGACACCATCCTTTAAGTGCATGATCATATCCTAATTTTACCTACATGAGTCACCAGCCGGGTTTGAACTCAGAGGGAATCTGTATGGAAATTGCAGTAAGTTGAATACTGAAGACCAGACCCGGTGGTCTCCTTGCTCCCACCCCAGTGCACCTTCCCCAAGGCTGCAGGGTACATTGACAGTGACCTGTCCCCTCCCCACAGAACTATGGACAAGCTGCATGTGTGATAAAGTGGGTTTTTCCCCTTGTTATGTTGTATGTGAGTCACCAATGCCCAGGTGGTGGGAATAAGGGTGTGAGACCCTTGGGGCAGGTGAGGCTGCTCCAGCTGCCTGCATAAAAGTGATGGCTGATGCCCTTCCTAACCTGAGAACCAGGAGGGAGGTGCGACCAGTTGTCACAGAATCACAACCCTGATGGCCTGGAATTGCTCTGTATGACTCCCCTCAGGGCATGCTGTCCAAAGCAAGAAACCGTCTCGGCTATGGCCTTCCTGGGTCTGACCCCGGAGCATTCAGCATCCCTGTCTGTGCACTTCCTGCAACGGGTCCACCTGGTCGGGACCCCTGGGGAAGCCAGAGGGCCCTGCACTCCCACGTTGCACTCAGCAGTGACTCTCAGCCAACGTGTAAAACAGAAGGTTTATTAGTTGACAGGAACACAGCATAGAACAGGACTTGTTAGCATGGAAATCAGTGACTTTCAGCCAAGTCCATCTTGGGGGAGTCCCGGGCCTGGTGCCCTAGTGCTGCCAAGTCTCAAAACATAACAAAGCTGCTCTGCCTTTCACAGCAAGCCCAGAACAAGTCAATCCTATTTCATAGGCACAGCCCCACCAACAACCAAGCCCAGAACAAGCCAATCCCATTTCAGAGGCACCGCCCCCTGCCAACAACCAAGCCCAGAACAAGCCAATTGCCACCCCATCACCATCACCCCAGCCATCACCATCACCACCCTTCTGGCCTCCCCGCCAGCTGTCACCCCTCCGGCCAACCTGTCAGCAGCAGGACCATAATATCCAAGTCATGCACCTCTCCAGCGCCTGGGCTATGGAGTTCCTGGCCGCCAGCAGGACTTTTTCCCCACACCGGGATCTGCAGGAACCCCTTTGGCCTGGTGGATCACAAAGAGCTGAGCCAGGAAATGAAGTGCAAACCACAGGAGATCAGCGAGGTTGAGCAGAGGTGGGCAGCTGGATCTCCGACACATCTGTTTCCCCTCCTACAGTGTTTGTCTTGCTTCCCAAGCAAAGTGTTACCTGGTTGAATCTCCCTCCTGAATCTCAGGTTAGGAAGGGCATCAGCTATCACTTATGTGCAGGTGCAGGCAGACGGAGCAGCCTCACCTGCCCCCGAGCGTCTCGGCAAAAGTCACACACACTTACTCCCACCACCTGGGTATTGGTGAACTGAGGTACACACAGTGTTCCTGCAAAACAATAACACTCACATAGACTCACGTACAACATAATAAGGGGAAAAACCCACTTCATCACAGCATGACACTTGGCCAGGCTGACGGTCCCAGGGTCTTCTCGATGTTGCAGGGACCTCTGCGTACTTTGGCCATGCTAGATGGGATCTGCAGATTAGAGACAATGTGTGAGAGACGCAGGAAGATATAAGGTATCGTCGGCTTCCTGTAATTGCAGACCCTGGCTCAATGCCTTATTCGGGGCTGGGTGGAGCTGGGCACTGGGGTGTTGGTGGCAGCACTGAGGGGCCCCTTGCTGCCCCATCATGGCATCTGTTCTCACCGTCCTCTTCCCCGCTGAGTATTGGAGACAGCTAGGGCGTGAGTCCGGAAGGGTGGGGAGCGGATCTGAGACCGGGATGTGTGCCCACAGAGGGAATCTGACACCAGGGCTTGTGTCGGGGGGGATCTGAGGCCAGGTCATGTGCCCATGAGGGATATCTGAGACCAGGGCTTGTGTCCATGGGGGTGTGTGATGTTGCACTCAATATGTTTTATGGAAATATGCTGAGTGTGAATATGATGTAACTGGAATATGCTTTATGCAAAAGGTCTCTTATAAGGTATCGTCACAAAGGTGATAACCTACTGAATATATTCCTCCTATTTGTATGCATGTATCGTTCTTGGATCTGAAGCTAGAAATATGAAGCATAACTCAGAATCCTATTGTAATTATGCAAAGTGTGGCTTAGAATCTTGATGGCTCCCATTGATTAGGACAATTGGTTGTGAATGGGTTTATTTACCTGCAAGCCTTCCTGTGTAGGTGTGGGCCAGCCCACGGGTAATGAAGAATGAGATCTCACAGGGACATATGACCATGTCACATGATACTGGAATCCGTCTTAAATCTGGTACTTTTCCATTTAGAAGGAGGGGTGGGGACCCAGAGAGACAAAAGATTCCTGCCTTGTGCCAAAGCTAGAAAAGTGGATGGAGCAGGACAGAGAGGGCAGCCAATCATGTGAAAACCCTTAGTTAACACCTAAGATGTCTGCTGGAACTAACGAGGGCTGTACCAGGGGAAAGGATTGGGCCCAGACTAGGAAGGAGTCTAGTCTGTGAAAGCAGCTTGTTGGAACATCTATGAGGGTGAGATTTACCTGTATTCAGTTTCTTAGGGCTTGTCTACATCAGAAAGTTGCAGCGCTGGTGAGGGAGTTACAGCGCTGCAACTTAGGAGGTGTACACATCTGCAGGGCATCACCAGCGCTGCAACTCCCTGTTTGCAGCGCTGGCCGTACTCCCGTTTTGTCTCGGGTGTAGAGGATCCAGCGCTGGTGATCCAGCGCTGGTAATCAAGTATAGACACTTACCAGCGCTTTTCTTGACCTCTGTGGAATAAGCAGGTATCCCAGCATACCTGAGGAAGCCTCTGGTAATCAAGCTGGTCTCCTTCCCCGGCTTGCTCTCGCGTTCCCCGAACCCCGAGCAAGCAGGTCTCCTTCCCTGAGGTTTGCTGGGTGGTTCCGGGAACGCGAGAGCAAACCGCGGCGAAGCTGGTCTCCTTTCCCGGTTTGCTCTCTCGTTCCCCGAACCCCCGAGCAAGCAGGTCTCCTTCCCTGCGGTTTGCAGGGTGGTTCGGGGAACGAGAGAGCAAACCGCGGCGAAGCTGGTCTCCTTTCCCGGTTTGCTCTCTCGTTCCCCGAACCCCCGAGCAAGCAGGTCTCCTTCCCTGCGGTTTGCAGGGTGGTTCGGGGAACGCGAGAGCAAACTGTGGCGAAGCTGGTCTCCTTTCCCGGTTTGCTCTCTCATTCCCCGAACCCCCGAGCATGCAGGTCTCCTTCCCTGCGGTTTGCAGGGTGGTTCGGGGAACGCGAGAGCAAACCGCGGCGAAGCTGGTCTCCTTTCCCGGTTTGCTCTCGCGTTCCCCGAACCCCCCTTGAAGCCGCCCAACAGCGCTGCAGTGTGGCCACATCTAACACCACTTGCAGCGCTGGTTGCTGTAAGTGTGGCCACTCTGCAGCGCTGGCCCTATACAGCTGTACTAATACAGCTGTAACAACCAGCGCTGCAAAATTGTAGATGTAGACATGGCCTTAATGTATTAGGCTTAGACTTTTGTGTTTTTGTTTTATTTTGCTTTGTGACTTACTTTGTTCTGTCTGTTATTACTTGAAAGCACTTAAATCCTACTTTTTATACTTAATAAAATCACATTTGTTTATTAATTAACCCAGAGTAAGTGATTAATACCTGGGGGAGCAAACAGCTGTGCATTTCTCTCTCTCAGTGATATAGAGGGAGAACAATTTATGAATTTACCCTGTATAAGCTTTATACAGAGTAAAATGGTTTTATTTGGGGTTTGGATCCCATTGGGAGCTGGGTGTCTGGGTGCTGGAGTTAGGTAACCTGCAGAGATGATTTCACTTACAGCCTGCAGCTTTGGGGGTGTGGCCCAGACCCTGGGTCTGTGTTGCGGTGGGGTTGTGTGTCTGGCTCAACAAGGCAGGGTGCTGGAAGTCCCAAGCTGGCAGGGAAAACTGGCTCAGAGGTAATTTCAGCACATCAGGTGACAGTCCCAAGGGGGTTCTCTGTGACCAAACCTGTCACAGTGGCATAATGGAGCAGGTTCTGTGCACAGCTCAATGCTTTGAGACACTGGCAGTGATTTTAAGTGTGGTGGCTGGAGAACAGACAAAGTGGTTACTGGTTGGTTATTTTCTGTTCTGCTTATTTTGGGAAAGGGAAGTAGGAACATAAGAACAGGAAAATGAGTGAAAGCAGTGAAGCGATTGCAAAGTTGGAGCTTTTTAGGCTTCAGGTTGCAGAAAAGGAGAGATTATTGCAACTGAAAGAACTGGAGAGAACAGAAAAAGAGTCACCCAGGGAGGAGGCCACACACAGAAGGGTTATGGAAGCCCAGAGGTTAACACAGCAAGCTGCTCGGGAGGAGAAGGAAAGAGAGAGGCAGCAAGCCCTGGAGTTAAAAGACAAAGAAATTGAGGCCCAGAGACAAGCCCAAATTGTGATCCAGAAACATGAACTGGCTGTAATGGAGTGGAAGAGACAAAACCCTTCAGCAGCTGGCTCCACTTCCCCAAAAATCTACAAATGGGCGCGGTTATGTCCATCATATGATGAATCCAGTGATATTGCCGAATATTTCATCACCTTTGAGAGACTGTGCACTCTCCATGCAATTCCTGAGGATTAAAAAATTACTACTTTGGTTGCAGAATTCACTGGGAGAGCTCTGGACATATTCAATAAGATGTTTATTGCTGATGCTTCAAACTATGGTAAATTTAAGGAACTGGTTTTGAAACAGTTCCACATTACACCTGAATCCTACAGGGTAAAATTCAGGAGTTTTAAGAGGGGATCTGGATTACGTAATGTGGCCCATGTAAATGAAATGAGAGATTTGTTAGACAAGTGAGTGAGGGGAAAAGGTATTACAAGCTTTGAAGAAATGTGTGATTTGGTTACTCAGGAACAGTTCCTGAATATGGGCAGTGATGTAAAACAGTATTTGTGGGACAAAAAGGTGGATGCAGTAGATGAATTAGCTGAGTTTGCAGAGTCTTATGAGCAATCACAAGCTGCAATTAAACATAAACCACTGGCAGAGGGGTACAAGGTTGGTGGAAAGCAGAATCACCATTTTACCTTTGGGGAAAAAGGAGGCTGGGCACTCACTTCTCCATTCCCTCGTTACTCGTCCCAAGTCTCCTGTGCAAGCAGAGGAGCCCAGAAGGTGCTATCATTGTAAGTCCACTGAGCACCTGAGGAATAAGTGGCCTGGGCTGAGTGGGAACAGGCTGCTTGATGATGATGCTTCTCAGGGCACAGGGGTATCCCAGGTTACTGCCTCTTACCACAAAGGATTTGTAAAGGTTGCTTCTACACAACCAAGCAGTGAGCATATGCATGCTATTAAGCTTAATGGTAAAATGCTCCAAAGTTGGAGGGATACTGGTGCAGAAATTTCTGTGGTCAGGAGGAACCTGATCCATGAGAAGGATTTGTTACCAGAAAAAGTGGGAGGTTACAAAGTCCTTGTACCTTTAGCTAACTGGTGATTTGCAGGCTAAACTAACAGTTGCAGCAGTGGCACACAATTTTGCACCATTTCTACTGGGGAATGTTTTTTTAATGTGGCAGAATCTCTCCCAGGATTTGTTAGCAGCAAGAAGGAATCTTGTGCTGAAAGCCCCAGAGGGGAGGGTGAAGTCACATGGACTGCTGGGGGAAAAGGAGAGTGTCTCTATAATTCCTCACTAGCAGTGGGAAATGGGCCGTTTGGCGCAGGGATGGTCAAGGCCAATTCCTGTAGCCCCAGGGCTCAAGGCAGGTGTCCACAGGGGAGATCTGAGACCAGGGTGTGTCTCCATGTGATTGGGATCTGAGATCACAGAGTGTGCTGCCCATGGGGGGGAGGGGGTCTGAGACCAAGCCGTGTGCCCATGGGGGGTGGATCTGAGGCGGGGGTAAGATGGATTTATTTGGGATTTGGACCCCATTGGGAGCTCGGCATCTGACTGTTGGAGACAGGAGCACTTCTTAAGCTGTTTTTAGTTGAGCCTGCAGTTTGTAGGACGTGGTTCAGACCTGGGTCTGTCTTTGTAGCAGGCTAGTATGTCTGGCACAACCAGGCTGGGTTCTGAAGTCCCAGGCTGGCAGGGAAAGCAGAGGCAGAGATAGTCTCAGCACATCAGTTGGCAGTGCCCAAGGGGTCTCTGTGATCTCAACCCATCACAGCCCCCTCCCGCACCCTGAACCCCTCATTTCTGGCCCCACTCCAGAGTCTGCACCCCCAGCTGGAGCCCACACCCCCCTGTCCCAGTCCAGTGAATGTGAGGGTGTGATAGGGCCTCAGAGAAGGGTGGAGCAGGGGCAGGACCTCGGGGAAAGGGGCAGGGCAAGGGTGTTTGGTTTTGTGCAATTAAAAAGTTGACAAACCTAACGGGGATCAGAGTCACTGGGGGAGGGGGTGGCTCCCCAGTAGCCCTGGCTGGGGAGGAGAAGACAGAATGACATGGGGGGGCCAGTTCCCCTGTAGCTCTGACTAAGTGTGGGGGGAGGCAGAGTGATGTGGGGGGCTGGGTCCCCTGTATCCCTGGCTGGATAGGTGGGGGAGGGGCTGCCTTTCGCTGCAGCCAGTCCCCCTGCCCCTGATGCTTTGTGCACATCAGCCCCTGCTGCGATTCATGTAGCTTCTCTCTTAGCACAGAGGATCCATCACACCCGGTGGGATCCCCCAGCTGCTCTGCCCTGAGGTGGCTGCTTCCACTTCAGTGTCTCAGTTGCCTGCTGCACCCCCACCAGCCCCTCATGCCTGGGCTAATGGGACTCCTGGCTCCCATGTGTCCTCAGCTGCCCAAGGGGAGGGCAGGGCCTGGAAGCCCTCTCCTTCCTTGGGGGGCACAGCCCCTGGCTTTTAACAGCCAGCTGTAACTGTGGGGGTCCCTGCGACCCCGCCAAGCTCAGCCTTGGCCAGGCCCAGCCACAGGGGCCTGGGTTGCTGTGAGGCAGGTTCTGTTTATTTTCGTAGCACCCACGTTCCTGGAGGCTCCGTGTCAGAGGCGCCTCTGCCGGGTGACGCCCCATCCCCACCCCCACAGCTCCTGCCGTTTTGTCTAGGCAGTTCCTTGCTTTCTCAAGAGCTCAAATTTGGAAGCTCTTGCTCCCCAAGGTCTGTGGGAGGGGAGAGGCCAGTTCCTGGGCATTCACCGCAGCTGCAGGTGGGCAGCCTCTCATGGCCCTTAGGTGTGTGGGAAGGGGCATCTTCCTCGGCCACTTCCCTTTCCTCCACCTTAGGGGGGCACAGTCCTGCTCCTTGTGAGTCCTGCAATGCCTCCCACACGGCCAGCAGGGGGATGGGGGGCCCCATCTGTGCACTGTCAGAGGCGCTTTGGAGGCCAGTTAGGGTGACCAGACAGCAACTATGAAAAATCAGGACAGGAGGTGGGGGGTAATAGGCACCTATATAAGACAAAGCCCCAAATATTGGGACTGTCCCTATAATATCAGGACGTCTGGTCACCCTAAGGCCAATTGCCCCTTCTCCACACAGCCCTGAGAAGAGCCCAGCTTGAGGCTGTCTGCAAGAATGACCAGCCTGCAGTGACCTCCGGACTCTTTAATGAATGTACCTGACCAGGTTACTGCTGGCTACCAGGCCTGCCCTGGCCCTGCTGAAATAACACCCTGCTCCTGGTTTCTCCGGGGACGTTTTGGCTTTGACTTGAGCTGCCCCGGCTGCCTCGCTGCAGCATCACTTTGAGAAAGCACAGGAGATATTTTAGTAATCAGGGCTGCCCGATGGCACCATGCCACGTGCCCCTGGTCACCCGTAGCTGTGTGCAGTGTGGTGGGTGGGAGTGGAGAGGAAGAACTGTGAGTCAGAGGCCTGGCCTTGGAGGTGGCAGAACAGGGAATGGGGGGACCAAGGCCATAGTGCTGATGGGCTGGGCCAGGTGGAGCCAACACCCCACGGAAGACAGGGCCAGGGCAGCGAGTGACAAACGCAGCCAGTCGGTGCTGAGGCCGTGGGCTGACAGCTGCCCTCCCAGCCTGTGGGCTGTTAACAGCCGTGTGCATGTTACTTGCTGCAGGCCAGCCGGCTTGGGTTCTGTGCCAACACAAGGAAAGGCCAGGGTGCAATGCTCGTGGCGCAGTCGGCCTGCACTCTGAACAGCCATCCCACCCACTGGAGCCGTGAGCAGCCTGTGGGCTCCCCTGCCCACCGCCGGCAGCTCTCGGAGCCAGTCATCAGAGGGGTCCTGCCCCCGCTGCTCTTCACAGCCCCTTTCAGGGAGGGAGCCCGGCTGACTGTTCCAAAGCCCTTTAATGAGCCTGCCAATGCAGCCGAGCAGGAGGGAGGGGGCTCTGGCAGGGAGAGCCCCAGCCCTGCAGCCCCTTACTGGGGCCAGGAGGGGCTCTTGTGTCTCTCTAGCTCTGCGCAGGGGGGCTGGAACGCCAGCAGGCTCCACGTCACTTGTCTAGGAGGCAGAAGGTGCTGCGATTGGCTCCGCTTCAGCGTGTGGGGTCCAACGGGCGCTCTCCGGCCAGGGAGCTGGGGTCTCGGGAAGAGGTTTCTGCTCAGCAGTAGAGTCACAGCGGGCTGCTCGGGGCCCCACCACACGGACCTAAGGGACAGACCTGGCTGGTCTCACTCAGGCCTTGGGGCTACCTGGCTGCTGGGTCTGAGCCCATCCTCTGCCATATTCCCCACCTCCGTCCCACCCCATCAACCTCTTACCTTTCTCCTTTCCCTGTAAGCTGCTCTCTCTCCAGTCCCTTGTGCCCCCTCCCATCTGGGTGCTCACCCCAAGCCTCTCGCCAGCTCCATCATGCCCCTACTTCCTTCCCTCCAAGGACTGCTGTCCCCATTCCCTCCGGCCTCCCACAAGCTCCCTTGCCACCCCATCCCCTGCCTCATTTCCCAGACAACTCCAGGGCTCTGCCCATCCCTGCCCCATTCCCTTTCCACCCTGGGTCGCTATCTCTCCATCAGATTCGCTCTTCCCACAGCCCCTGGGGCCAGTGTCTCCCCAACACTCCCCCGCTCCCAGGAAGACCCTGTGGTGTCCGTGTCACTGTCACAGGCCGGGCAATGGCCCTTCCCAGCCCTGTCCAGCTGTTACCTGGCAATGCTGCTGAGCCGGAGGGAAGGGGCTCCTGTGGGGAGAGCCCCATCCCTCTGGAGATAGCGGGGCAGAGAGTGAGCACCTCCTGGAGCAGGAAGCTGAGGCTCAGAGGGGAAGTGCCTCAGTCGAGGCCGACCCTCTTCCCCTGCAATGTGGCTCCGTGGGGAAGTGTAATGAGCTGTTCTGTGCTCATACCACTGAACGCTGCCTCTCCACTCCCCCCTTACACTGGTGCATCGGGGGGGTCCCCATTCCCACTGTGGGCTGCAGAGGTAGGAGGCAGATCAGAGCCATCAGTCACAGTGGGAGGGCTCAGCCCCCCCTTCCCAGAAAGCTCCCCAGGGAGAAGGGTCCCTAGCCTAACCCAGGGCTGCCTCAGGCAGGGCTCCCCCAGATTTCACCCATTAGAGCACAGGTCAGCAGGTGGTGCTGCAAGATCACCCCCACTGGCATGGCAGCCTGGTCTAGGAGTCACTGGGATCCCTACAGTTACAGCTGGCTGTTAAAAGCCCTGGGCTGTTTATTCTACAATCCACACACATGCTCAGATTGTCTTGAAAGCTGCCATGCCCACTTAGGAGTCGGGGTAGAGTTTGTGCTGCAAATTTGGGGTCATTTGGCTAAGGGGCTCCCAGGATCCAGCTCCCGCAAATGACCTGATTTTCTTAGGGTTTTGCATACGCCCACGGAAAACTGAAGCCCAGTATCCAGGGCACTTCGATCCCCTTCCCAGCTCCTGCTGGCTTACAGGGAAAACAGGTCCTTATCTGCACTGTGGCCACTGTTCTCCGAGGAGTGGGGCCAGACACGCATTCCACTCAGGTGGGCATGCCCAGTGCACCGAAGCCAGAGAACTCTGTGTAGCAATGCCCGTTGGGGTACTGCTGGCACCCTCAGGACCCCACCCCGCCACACCCCAGCCCCCGTCAGTTCCTTCGCACTGGCATTCGTTTGTCTGGAGACTCCGATGCAGAGGGACCCAAGGGCAGGTCGTGGAGTACACGACTGCACCCACCTCTCAAAGAACAACAGTTACTGTAAACGTAAGTAACCATTTCTTCTTCCAGTGGTTGCAGATGTGTAGTCCTCTAGTGTGACTTGCAAGCCATACTGGCTCGGCATCTATTTAAATAGTGACTGCAGAACTGCTCTTCCACAGCTCACTTCCACCCTAGAAGCAGTCCTGACCGTGTAGTTTGGTAAACCTGGGCACGGAAGACTCAATCGCAGCCCTGCATATATCTAATATGGGAACAACCCTGAGAAATGCCATCTGGTCTGCACAGGAGACAGCACGCCAGGGTGATAATCAAACTGGCTTAGTCCCATCCAGACAGCCAGGTTCATCTTACATCCAACATATGAAGGCGATGGTCATCTGCATTGGAGTGCAGTTAAGGAAAAATACAGGCAACTGAATAGTTTGGTTAAGGTGATGTGGTGAAACCACTTTAGACAAACATTTTGGATGTGGCCTTCAGGCTCTTCTATCTTTCACTAGCTGAGTGTCTAGAGGTCCTGCCATTAGGGCCTGAGTTTACTTGCCTTTCTCACTGATGTTATAGCAATAAGATAGATGTCTTTTGGCAAAGGAGGGACAGAGTACGGGTTGCTAGAGGGTCAAATAGCGGCCCTGTAAGGGCAGCAAGCACAGTGTTAAGTTT
The DNA here is from genome assembly GCF_007399415.2 of Gopherus evgoodei. Classification (NCBI taxonomy): domain Eukaryota; kingdom Metazoa; phylum Chordata; order Testudines; family Testudinidae; genus Gopherus; species Gopherus evgoodei. The sequence continues at coordinate 151,519,022 of NC_044325.1, read as the reverse complement.
CTTTGTAGGTGGGAAGAGGCAAACAATACTTTGCAGGCATCTAACAAGCATGGGGTTGGAAAATACCGACTGCCCGTGGATCAGGGGATGAAACACTGAGATTTGTGCCAAGTTGACCCTCAATGGTTGAGAGCAGGCCCCATGGTTTACGATGTAACCAGTAACCTAAAATGTTCTGAATCCACGCTGCTGCCAATCGAATTCCCCGAGTCAGTGACAAACCCAAAAAGCGTTTCTACTTGGCCAAAGAGGCTGATCTAGTAGACAGCTTCGTACTATTAGCAGAACCTGTTGGACTGCCTCTGAACAGTTCTTTTCCACCTAATCTGACCATGCAGCATCCATACCATGAGATGCAAACTACCAAGACTTGGATGCCACACTGGCCCTGGTGTGGAGACAGTAGGTCCAGGAAGAGTGGAAGAGGCACAGGACAGTGGACCAATTGCCTGTGAAGGCCAGAGAACCCACATTGTCTTGGCCAGGCTGGTGCAATGAGTATCTGTTTGGCCTGATCCAGCTTCATTTTGAGAATGACCTGAGGGACAAGCAGAATTGGGGGAAGGCTGATCCCCCAATTCAGTTGAGGGCATTGGTCAGAGAACCTGGACTGTGACCTGCTCTGGAGTAAAACTGACAGCACTTCTTGTCTTTTGTTGCAAATAGGTTGATAGATGGAAAGCTCCAGTCCCTGAAGATGGACCTCAGGATGCTGCTCTTCACAAAGCACTCATGATTCTTGGAGAAATTCTTGCTGAGCTGATTGGCCAATTGATTCTGTGCACCTGGAACGTAGACAGCTGCAGTAATGTCTTTCTTGATGTAAAAGTGCCAAAACTTTATCACTTCCCAACAGAACTGATTGAAGTGGTTTGTTGAACTGGTTTGTTCACACACTATGTTGCAGTGGTATTGTCAAGATTTATATAAACAGACGTGCCCCTGATGTGAGAGAGAGAAAACCCGGCACACATTGTAAATCACTCAAAGTTCAAGGACCTTAATATATAATGATGCTTCCTGTTCTGTCCTCAAAGACTCCAAATGCACTCCCCAATCTATCGTCGAGGCATCAGTAACTATGGTCCTGGTCAGTAAAGGACAAGTGAAAAACTCTCTCACATACATTGTTCTGATCTGTCCACCGCTCTAACGACTGCAGGACCACTGGAGGCACTCAGACTAGGCTGTTGGACTAGACTGACAATGTGTGAGATAAACCAGTTTCAACAGGCACACTCTCACAGGTTGAACGACATAAGTATATGATGCCATGTAGCCTAGCAACCCCAAACATACATGAGCTGTGGTTGAGTAGTGAGATTTGAGGGACAGACATAGGTGACAAATTGTTTGAAACCACTTATGAGGGAGAAAGGCCCTTGAACTTGTAGAGTCTAGTAGGGCCCCAGTGAACTCAATTTTTTGGACTGGAAGTAATGTAGACTTTCCTTTGTTGAAGATGAGCCTAAGTTGATCGAAAAGAGACAGTCTGAATTGGACGTGATGGAGGACTTGGCGTTCAGACTTGCCCCTCACTAGCGAATTGTCCAGTAAGGGAAGCCCCAAATCCCCATTCTCCTGAGATGGGACATCACTCCAGTCATGCACTGGGTGAATACAGCCGGGACTGAGGACAGGCCAAAAAGGAATACAGTAGAACCTCAGAGTAACTAACACCTCAGGAATGGAGGTTGTTCGTAATGCTGAACAAAATGTTCTGGTTGTTCTTTCAAAAATTTACAAGTAAACATTCTTAATAGAGCTTCGAAACTTTACTATGCAGAAGAAAAATGCTGCTTTCCTTTTTTTTTTTTTAGTAGTTTACATTTAACACAGTACTGTGCCGTATTGGGTTTTCTTTTCTTTTTTGGTCTCTGCTGCTGCCTAATTGTGTACTTCCAGTTCCAAATGAGGGGTGTGGTTGACAGATCAGTTTGTAACTCTGGTGTTCATAATTCAGAGGTGCTACTATATAGCGTATTGATAATGTTGATCTGCCACTACAAATCTGAGGCACTTCCATTATCTTGGGGACACTTTTACATGGAAACAAGCGTCCTGAAAATGGAGGGCAGCAAACCTGTCACTATCCAATGAGGGGAGAACTGTTGCTGGGGTGACTATGCAAATCTCATATATTTGATGCACTTGTTGAGACCTTGGCGGTCGAGTATAGGTGTCAGCCCTCCCTTGGACTTGGGGATCAGGAAGTAACACAAGCAGAACCCCTTTCCCCCAGTGTTGGAGGGGAACTTCTTCTATGGCCCTTGAAGCACATAGAGTCTAAAGCTCTTGAAGAGGCAGTGCCTCATGAAATGGGTCCCTGAAAAGGGATGGGGCAGGAGGACGGGATGGTTAGGAATTGGACACCATATCCCAGTCCCACAGTGCTTTAAAACCCATCTATCTGTGGCTATTGCGTCCGAAGCAGAGTGGAAGTAATACAGCCTGTCACCAAGGGGGGCCCGGGGGGGAGATATGATTGGAAGATCACTGACGGCTGGAATGCTGACTTAGAGATGTGAGTCAAATGGTCTGTTTGCCCTAAGCTGATGGGGATGAGCCAGCTGTTTAGAGGTGAAACCAGAGGACCTTCTCCTCTGTGATTTGTGCCTCCTCTTGGAAAGGTCTTGCTACCTGGAAGGATAAGTTGGCTGCCTGGAATCCCAGTGGGAGTACTGATGGTATTGTTGCTATTCTCTCTAATGCCGTCTCTTAATGGCTGGGGTATAGACTCTGACTCCCCGTGAACACACTGAACCTCAAGAGTCCTTACAAGAATGTAGTTTCATCAGTTTTTTTCAGAAAAGAGGGAACCACCCAGCCAAGGGGAGGTTTTCTATATTCTGTTGGATGTCGGGAGCTACCCCAGAGTTCTCCAGCCAAGAAGCTCTTCTCATTCTTATAGCTGCAGCCATAATCCTGGAGGAAACATCTGCTGCATCGAGCACCGCTTGTAGTGACATCTTAGCCACTAGACGACTGTCTGCCAGGCATGCCTTAAACTCCTCCTTGGCATCCTCCAGCAACTCATCAGTAAATTGGGACAGTGCGTCCCAGTTTGCAAAATCGTATTTAGAAAAAAGCGTCCGCTCATTAGCAATGCGCATGAGTAGTGGGGAGGTAGAATAAATCTTCTCCCCATTAAACCAGCTCTCTTGGTCCCCTTTTCTTTGTATGAAAGACTTGCGCGCACATACACACACACACACCCCTTCACAATCTCTCATTTGCAGCAGTTACCACACAGGAGTTTGGGGCTGGACGAGAGTAGAAACACTCAAATCCTTGCTTGGGGGCATAATACCACTTGTCTGTGTGCTTTGCTGTGGGAGGTAAGGAAACTGGCATTTGCCACAGGGACTTTGCAAGCTCCGAAACAGCATCACTTATAGGGAGGGCTGCCCTTGCAGGGGCTGGAGAATATCCACCAATTTATTGGTGTTTTCTTGGATGCCCAAGGCTGTAGTCATCCTCCTTAAGGAGTCTTGGTGAGACTTAAAGTATTCTAGTGGAATCGTCTGGTGAGGAGGATGACAGGAAGTGGAACAGATGGACTCCCCTATGGTAAGGCTTGTCCCCGTGATAAAGGGTCACTGCTGTAGTAGACTCAGTGGGAGCCGTATCAGTTTGTCTCCAGTCTCGGTGGGCCAGGAAATGAGAGAACAGAAGGATTCCACATCCTGGCTCTGGAGTGAGCTGATGATTGAGATCTTGAAGAGCAGTGGGCACTCCAAGGCCAGAGAGGAAATTAATGTGGTACAGGAAGCCAGTATGTACCAGGCCAAGAACTTGTGTCCCTGCTGAGGGAACGATGTTCTCTTGGTAATGCTGCTGATCTTCTGGGGGAAGGGGGTGGAAGAGAGAGAGAAGGATTCTGAGCCTGATTACAAGGAACCTCCCAAATAGTCAACAGATGAGCTAAACCTGAGAAGCCCACCAAGTACCCTGATCTGTTTGAGGTCCAGTAAGGGGACTGGACCGGTACCAATGATGGTACAGCAGTCAGTGCCATGTGTACTGCGTGAGAAGTTGAGGCTGCACTAAAATGCAGTACTAGAAAGGCTGTCGGTTCTATGCAGAGGTCGGTACCCTAGCCAAAGAATGGCTCGTTACTGAAGGTGTGGAGACTGGGACTAGAGCTATCGTCGGAGCCAAAACCAATATCGGTACCCAAGCAAGATGTCTTGGTGCTGATGCTGGGACTGGATCCACCTCCTTGGTGGGCTTCTTAACTGGTAACAAGGGAGAAGCCAGTAACTGTCCAAAGTCCAAAGCAATCAACCCACACTGGCCCAGGACTGCAGGGGGCATCCTCAGCTGAGGACTCCTGTATCAGAGGTGAATCTGGGACAGAGAGGCAGAGTACATCAGCTGCTGCCTGAAAAACCTGTGGTCAATACTGTCAGTGCCAATGTTCTGGCACTGGACTCAACAGACGTCCTGCAGAATGGACAGCATGGTACTGGTCAGTTCGCTCCTCACTACTGGGGAGTGGGTAGACGGTCCTCGTCCTGCTCTGTTTTGGACACTAATGCCCCACACTCCTCGTAGAAGAAAAGGAAGAGTCTCTCTGAGCCCCGGAATCGCTCTGACTAGTTTTGTGAGTTCTCTTCCTTGGGGACTACAGAAAGGAGAATGGTCCCTGCCCCGTGGAGAAGAACCTGAGTCTGGCTGTCTATCAGAAATTGGCGCTAGCTCTGACGTAGTTTGTGGGGCCAGGTGAGCTGTGCAAGCTCCCAGATCCTCCTGGAGGTGCTCCTTGAGATGTTACTTCAGGCTTAGGTCTCCGGCAACCAACACTTTTCTTACCTATGCCCCTCTCCCAGGCACAATGAGCACTGAATGTTGTGGTCACTAGATGGCACAGCCTCGTGAAGGACAGTGCTTAAAGTTAGGTGAAAGCATAGCGCCAGGCTTACTAACTAACCAATCACTCATGGAACTACTGACCCTAACTAGCTAGCTAACAGGGCTAAAACTATTTACAAAGCACAGAGAATGATCTCACTGTAGTGCAATAACCATGAGGAACTGCGAATCAGGCTGTGGGTGGCGAGAAGGAACTGAGTGTGGGAGGTGGGCACTGCCCTTATATAGCCTCAGGAGGGGCCCTGAGGAGGGACAGGGTGCATGTGCCACCCCAGTAGGTACTGCTACGGCTTTGGTGTGCTGGGCACTCACGCACTTGAGTGGAAACATGTCTGTAGCCACTCTAAGAAGAACTGCCTCTTGGGAGCTTTTCTGCCCTGAGCTATCTGCTGCCCCCCCCTCCCCCCCCCCCCCCATGAGCTAAGTTCCACTTTGGATGTCACTGGCTGAGGTTCGCTGGCTTTGCTCGGCCTGGATTTCCAGTTCCTGAAGGATCTGTGGCTGGACCGACCCCTCGACCATGCCATTTACATCCCCCTCCCGCCTTTGCACGCAGAGGCATGTATGCCCACAGAGACCCTTGGGCTGTTTCTTTATGGAGCCTCCATGCCAGTCGAAGGCTCAGAGTGTCCCATTCCCTGGTCACTGACTGCTCTGGTCCTGCCTTCTCAGCTGCAGAGCCAAAGAAGCCCCACTGGAGATGGGTCCCTGCAGAGCAAAGCAGGCAGGGGTGCTCCCTAGGGATGCAGAAGCTGGGGGTAGTAGTGGGGCCACTGCATGTGCTGAGCTGTCAGACCCCCTTAGGGCTACAGCTGGGCTCCGCCCCAGGTACCCTCCCTTCCATTCTGCACACCTACCCCGCCAGAGTAGGGAGCCCTGGCTGGGTGAGGGGACGCGGGCCCCAGCCCAGTACCTGCATGGGCTGGTTCCAACCGTGGATGCAGAGTGCGCCAACGTTGAGCTGCCTAGGGACGGAAGAGAGGCAAAGGTCAGAGCACTAAGAAGCAACAGGCTCCAGCAACCCCTGCTCTGGCTCTTGGTGCGGCTCCACGGGAGCAGGGCCTGAAGGGCCATGATGTAGGGGAGGTGACCCCCATGCCTGGAGAGATTCATGACTGGAGAGATTCCTCTCCCTTCCCCCACCACAGATCATCAGCTCCCTCCCTGATGGCACAGAGACTCCTCATGCACACTTTGCACCCACTGGCTACCCCTAGTGGGAACCAGGTGGATCCCATGGGGGTGAGGTCACCATGTTTACCTTGCAGCAGGGATGGGGCCAGCGGTGCTGGAACAATCTGTATAGTGGGGGTGTTGAGAGACATTTAACCAAACTGTAAACCCTGTGTATGATGGAAACCACTCCAAGCCAGGGGTGTGGTCACACCCCCAGCACCCCTTGTTCCAGCATCTATGAATAGGGCCCAAATACCACCATCCTCATGGTAGGGGGGTATGGGATTTCCATAGAACACCCCAGCTCTGCCAGGCACTGAGGGGAGGAAGGAATTTCCAGGAACAGCCCAGCTCTGCCAGGTACTGAGGGCTCGGGGAGGGGGGAATTTCCCAGGAACAGCCCAGTTCTGCCAGGCATTGAGGGCTCGGGGAGAGGAGCAGGAATTTCCCAGGAACAGCCCCCTCTGCCAGGATCTGGGATGGGGGACAGGGAGGCAACCGTGGACCATGGCAGGTACCTGGCCTGTCCCTTTGCCCTGAGTGCGCCGCCCCCCTGCAGAAGGGCACTCCCCCCGGTGGCACCAGCCCATTCCCCACAATCACCTGCATGCTGACTGCCGTGGGGCTCTCCGTCCAGCTGGAAATGGAAGGGCAGGAGGTGCTCTCTGATGGGCAAGGCGCCGGCGGGTCTCTGGGGCTGCGGCGGGGTCAGCATGGTGATAAGCAGGGGCTGGGGTTGCTGGGCCTTCCACAGGCGCTCAGGCCCAGGACTGTGCTGGTGACACTTACGCTCCCACAGACGCTCTTCTGGGAGCAGACAAACAGCAGGGGCAGAGGGTTTGAGCCCAGGGACAGAGCCCCAGTGCCTGGGAGCTGTGGCAGGCCTGCTCTGACTGGGGTATCCACCCATTCCTTCACCCCCCACCCATGTCCTTAGCAAGCCACAACTGGGAGCTAGCCTACAGAGAGCTTCCTGGGGATCTGCCCAACCCCAGGGAGCTCCAAGGGGTGGGTTCGTGAGGGAATGTAGACCCCATGCAGTCAGGGAATGAGGGGCACATGCCTTGCACCAGTGTGGGATGGGGACAGGGCAAGTGTCCTAAGGATAGGGGCCATCTTGGGTGGCCTGCAGGGGACTCAGAGTCTCTGAGAGTCCCCTGTCCCGTCCCCCGCAGTGTCCCCGTCTGCTGCCTCCCAGCTCCCATTCTGCATTGCCCTCCTAAGAACCCCCAGGAACGGGGAGGGGAGGTCTGAGACTAGCAAGAGACTCCGAGGCAGCAGAGCAGAGAGGCATGTCCCCCTCTTCCTCAGTTCTCCAGCCAGGGCCTGGCCAAGCCACACTAGCAGACATCCCCTCCTAGTACATAGGCTCTCTCTTGAGACAGGGCCATCTGACAAACATGGGTGGGCCCTGCTCCTTCATGCAGGGAGGGCCTCACAGCCAGCAGCTGTGTGGAGGGCTGCTAGCAAGGAGACAGGTTTAGCTCTTATCCTTGTCAAAGGGAAACGTGTTCTCTTCATCTCAAGTTCATTCACGCCGTCACCCCCACCCTCTGGATCAATGCAGCGACGCAGGTCAGGGGGGTGAAGAAACCACAGCCCTGACCAGTGTAGCTCTGCTGACAAAACCCCCAGCGCAGACACAGCTATTGCAAGGCAGCTTCCATGGACGTAGCCGCAGTCATTCCGGAGGAAAAACAGTTACCTTCTCATAACTGTTGTTTTTTGAGATGTGTTGTTCACGTCCATTCCAATCAGGTGTGCGCACGCCAGCTGCACAGTTGTCAGAAAGTTTTCCCTCAGCAGCTCCCGTCGAGTCAGCTGTGGAGCCCCCTGGAGTGGCACCTTCAGGGTGCTCAATATGATGATGATGATGATGGGCAATCACTCATTACCAAGTATGATCATTTTCCATGGGAGTTATGGGTCCTCAGGTGGCTAATAAGGCCAATCCTTGAACCACAAGCTCTGTTACAATGAGGGCAGATGTTTTCAGGCTCAGCAGGAGGCTGCTGACCATGACTGGGAGCCAGTCTCTCCTTCATCCTGCACCTCTTGTCCTCTTCGGCAAGTTCAAAATGCAGGGGACCATCACATAGGACTTCACTCCCAAGTATCAAGTGTCTCCCAAGTATCAATGTCAATATTAGATTTTTTTAGGTTGCCCTTCAGCAAGTCCTTATAATGCTTCCATTGTCCAACTACGTTATGGTGCCCTTCGTTCAGCTGAGAGAACAGGACCTGTTTTGGGAGGTGATGGTCTGGCAGCTGGACAACATGACCAGTCCAGTGGAACTGCTGATGGATGATCATTGCCTCAATACTGGTGGTCTTTGCCTCTTCCAGAACACTAATATTGGCACGGCTGTCTTCCCATTTGATCTTCAGGATCTTATGAAGGCAGCATTGATGGTGCCTCTCAAGGACTTTCAAGTGGTGTCTATAGGTTGTCCAAGTTTCGGACCCATGCAAAGGTGTTGGGAGAATAATGGCTTGATAAACAGGAAGCTTGGGTCTGTTCCAATGTCCTGATCTTCAAAAACCCTGTACTGTAAATGAGAAAAAGCTACATCAGGAGATGCTGAATTTCTGCATCAATATCTGTCTTAGATTAAAGATGATTTCCAAGGTAGAGGAAATGATCGACATTCTCTGGTGCCACTCCAGTGATTTTGATAGATGGGGCATATAATACCTCATCTGGAGAGGGCTGATAGAGCACTTTAGTCTCATTGATATTAAGAGTGAAACCAAGACATGCGTAAGTGCCAGCAAACACATTCAGGATAGTTTGAAGATCTTTCTCAGAGTGGGCAAAGATTGCGTTGTCATCAGTATACTGAAGTTCCACAATAGATGATGTAAAAATCTTACTCTTGGCTTTCAGCCTGCTAAGCCTGAGCAGCTTTCCATCCATTCTGTAAATGATTTTCATGCCAGCTGTAAACTTCCCAGCAATTAGGTAAAGAATGACAGCAATAAAAACCACAAACGTGGGTAGAGCGATGATGCAGCCCTGTTTGATTCCTGTTTGTACTTTGAAACAGGGAGCCAGTGCTGCTCAGAACAGTCGCTTTCATGTTATCATGAGGCAATTGTAGGACATTGATGTATTTATCAGGACGTCCAATCTTAGAAAGTACAGTCTGGAGGGCACAGTGACTCACTGAATCAACGGCTTTAGTTAGATCAATAAAAGCCATGTACAGTCGTCGGTTTTGCTCCCAACACTTTTCTTGCAACTGCTATGCTGTGAAGATCATATCTGCAGTTCCACGGCATGGTCAGAAAACACTCTGTGACTCTGGTAAAATTTCTTCTGAAAGTGGCAGAAGGCAGGTTGTAAGGATCCATGCCAGAACTTTGCCTGCAATGGCTAGGAGGGAGATACCACAATAATTTCCACAATCTGCTTTATCCCCTATCTCCTCCTTTATCCAGATTTTAAGGATAAGCAGTTAAAGCTGCCGAATTAACTCTGGTCCACCATTTTTAAAGATTTCAATGGAGAGCCCATCTAGACCTGCTGCCTTGTTGTTCTTCATCTGCTTGATGGCACTGTGGTACCTCATACAAATTGGGGGGGTCTCTGAGCTCATCCCTAAATGGTCATTAAGGGATTTGCTCAAAGACTTCATCTGCAACTACAGAATTACAATTAAAGAGATCTTCAAAATATTCTTTCCAGTGAAAATTGATGGCTTTGTTGTCCTTCAAAAGTGTGGTTCCGTCCTTAGAGTGAAGAGCATTCATGCCATGACAGATTGGCCCAGAAACCGCCTTGGTGACTAAAGAAACCACATGTAGTGTGGATGTCTGCGAGATGTTGGAGTTCTTGCGCTTTCTCAGTCCATCATTTGTTCTTAAGTTCTCTGGTTTTACGTTGTACTTCCGCTCTCGCCTTGGCATGGGCCTCTTTATATTACAATTTATATCATTCTGCCAAGCACGAAATGCCATTATCTTCTCATCGATGAGTTCCTCAGTTTCGGCATCATTCTCATCAAACCAATCCTAATGTTTTCTGGTTTGGTAGCCTATGGTTTTCTCACAGGCATTGATGATTACTGCTTTCAATTGGCTCCAATGTTCCTCAATTTCTCCCAGAAACTTTGATGGAAGCTTTTCTTCTAAGACTGCTTGGAAGTGGTCATACTTAATAGGGTCCTTCAAATCTTGAACCTTCAGCTTGCGCCTGACCTGCTTCTTTTGCAGCCTCCATTTGGGAGCGATCTTAATTTTCATTGTGGATCAAATAAGGTGATGATCCATCCAACAGTCATCAGCACTTGTCATTGCTCTTGTGAGAAGTGCATCACTACAATCTTGGGCACGAACTGTGACGTAGTCGAGGAGATGCCAGGGCTTTGACCATAGGTGTCTCCAAGATATTTTGAACTTTTCCTTTTGTCGGAAAAGAGTGTTCATAATAACTTCATGTTCAGCACATTTGGTCAGGAGCAGAATTCCATTTGAATTGCTTTTGCCAACTCCTTCTTTCCCGATTGTTCCTTTCCACAGGTCTGAGTCTCATCCAACACATGCATTGAAATCCCCTAGAAGGATGATCTTGTTTTCTGTAGGGGTCTCCGATAAAATGGTTTCCAACTGAGAATAAAAATCTTCCTTTACATTCTCATCGGCATCCAGTGTTGGTGCATAGATGCTCACAATAGTTGCTTATTGATTTTTGGTGAGCCTCAATCGGAGTGTCATAAACTGCTCATTGATGCCAACTGGTACCTCAGAGAGGCACCTTACAAGCTTGTTATTTATAGCAAAGTCCACTCCATGCAATAGGGGTTCATCTATAGATTTTCCCTTCCAGAAGTAGGTGTGTATCCTCCTTTCTCCTCCCTCACCTATCCTTCATCAGCTCTTCTAGTTTTGGACAAAGCAGCAATATCGATGTTAAAGTGACTCAATTCACGAGCAATAATGGCTGTACGTCGCTCTGGTCGGTCGTTGTTTGAGTTGTCCATCAGAGTATGTATGTTTCAAGTTCCAAAGTTGAAAAGTTTCTTACATTTTCGACTGCTGAAGTGGTGATCCTGCTGGATGTGGCTATCCAGCCAGGAAAAACAGAGGCAAGACTATTTTAGGGTACCTTTTCTAACCCTCTCCCCATGTGGGGTGAGCAGAGTGGATCCTAAAAAGGACTGCTCAGTTGTGGGTGCAGCTGCTGAGATGCTCGACCCGCCTCAATCCTCGAGCAAGACGACTGTACCACACACCCACCACCTATGTGTCAGTCTGTGACTAGGAACTTCTGGATTTCACTGTTCTGTTTCCGTCGCAGATCACCACCAGACTTTAGACTTGTGCAAATGTAATTTTCCCAAAAACTGGACGATGCCTGTGTGGGACTTCTTTACTTGAAACCAATGGCATGAACACCATGACGATTGGAGATCCTCTATCTGCTGCAGCCTTCATCCACCTTCACAGATGTTGTAACATTACACAACAGTTTCACCTCCATTGTGCAGTTATCTTCTGTCTGCTCTTCTGTTAGCGACTTCTTGGATCACACTTTGTCTGGAACCTAGCCCTTGACCGTTCTGCCATGGGTGACCTTAGGGGAGTACAACTCTAGGCAGCATTGCTCTAGGGGTCATTGAGACACACAAGCCTCTCCCCCACTACAAGGTGGTGATCCATGGAGAGGGACGCTCAATATATGACCCTGCTGACCTGGTGCCTCCTCAGTTCCTTCTTGCCGACTACTGAGACAGTGGGGAAGGAGGGTGGATATTGGAATGAATGTGAACAACACATCTTGATGAACATTTACGAGAAGATGAGTAACTGTTTTTTCTTCTTCGAGTGCTTGTTCACATTGATTCCAATCAGGTGACTCCCAAGCTCTATTCCAGAGGTGGGGTCGGAGTTTAGGAATTGCTGATTGGAGCACCGCTCTGCCGAATGCTGCATCATGTCTGGTGTGTTGGGTGATAGCATAGTGAGAGGTAAACATGTGCACCAAGGACCACGTTGCTGCCCTGCACATTTCTTGTATTGGGACCTGGGCCAGGAACGCCGCTGACGAGGCCTGTGTCCTCGTGGAGTGTGCCGTAACAGCCAAGGCTGGGCTCTTGGCCAGCTCGTAACACATGTAGATGCAGGACGTGATCCAGGAAGATATTCTTTTAGATGAGACCGGGAGTCATTTCATCCGGTCTGCTACCGCCATGAACCATTGGTTTAAACCTGCCGAACATCCAGTGAGTGTAGCCTCTGCTCTCGACTACTGGCATGAGGCTTAGGATAGAACACAGGGAGAAAAATGTCTTGGCTAGTATGAAAGAGTGACATTACCTTGGGAAGAAAGGCAGGGTGAGGCCTGAGTTGCACCTTATCCTTGTGGAAGACCATGTAGGGTGGAGCGGAGGTAAGGGCCTTTAGCTCTGACACCCTCCTAAGCTGATGTGATGGCCACCAAGAAGGCCACCTTTCACAATAGAGAAAGGAGCAAGTCGCTATTGATTCAAAAGGGGGACCCATTAATTTGGAGAGGACAAGACTGAGGTCCTACACTGGGACAGGCTGTCTGGTCTGAGGATGTAGGAGTCCCAAACCCTTGAGGAAACAGCCTACCATGGGGTTAGCAAATAAGGATCAGCCGGATGCTCCTGGGTTGAAGGCTGAGATAGCAGCGAGATGTACTTTGATGGATGATGCTGCCAGTGCTTGTTGTTTCAGGCACAGAAGATACTCTAGAATGAGTGTATAGACGCCAGTAGTGGAGGTGTGCGCTGCTGGGCACACCAGCAAGTGAACCTTTTCCACTTAGCTAGATGTGTGGCCCTAGTAGATGGTTTCCTACTGCCAAGTAGGACCTCCCTTACTGGTTCTGAGCACAGAAGCTCCATGGGGTTAAACCATGAAGCTTCCAGGCCATGAGATGGAGGGACTGGAGATCTAGGTGGTGAAGACAACCGTAGTCCTGAGTGGTAAGATCGGAATGCAGCGGTAACTTGATTGGAGTGTCCACTGTCAACTCCAGGAGCGTGGTGTACCAGTGTTGTCAGGGCCACCCTGGGCCACCAGAATTACCTCCACTCTGTCCCTGCGGATCCTGAGAAGTGTCTTGTGCACATGAGGGACGGGGGAAGGGCATACAACAGGGTTGCCAGGGTGTGCATACCTAATGACTTCACAGTCGCCCAGAAGTCTTTTAGACTGTGCAGCTTGGAGTCTGTTTGCTCCGAAAATAACCCTGCACCTTCGAATGGTAGGTCCTGCAGGGTTTGCTGCAGTTCCAGGGGCAACCCAGACGCCTGTAGCCTTGAGCTCCACCTCGTGGCTACTCCTGAGGAATGGGTGTGGGCAGCCGAGTCCAATGAAGCCTGAAGGGAGGTTCACGCCATTGCTTCCCTTCATCAATGATAGTCGAGAACTTGGCTCTGGAATCTGGTGGAATTAGCAACTTAAACTTCAGCATGGAGGCCCACAAGTTGCATAGATTTTCCTGCCAAAAAGGTCCATCCTTTTAGACTTCTTGGATTTAGGGGCCAGCCCTTGATGCTCTCATCTCTCTTTCTCATTCACTGCCGATACTATGAGGGAACATGGCTGCAGGTGAGAGAACAGGTACTCGTACCCCCTTGGAGGGGACAAAGTACTTAACGCTCTATTCCCCTTGCAGTGGGCGGGATTGAGGCAGGGGTCTACCACAGAGTCTTAGTATTTCTCTGGATAGTTTTTATCAGTGGCAGAGCTACCCTGGATGGTCCCTCTGGAGCAGGGATGTCGACCATCGGGTCTTCAGGTTCAACCACCTCCTCCACCTGTAACCCCATGTTATGGGCAATCCTTCATAGAAGGTCCTGGTGGGCCCTGTGGTCAACTGGGGGAGGGCCCGAGGTTGAAGTTCCCACCACTGCTTCATCCAGGGACAAAGATGAGGAGGCCAGAGGTTGATTGGGTCCTCCTGACCCTCTGTCTCCCTCACCTCCTCCTGTTCAGCGTCTGGGGCCTCTATGGCGGTCATAGCTGAGGTGACAGTAGCCTGGCCTTGCAATGAGTCATGCCTCAGAGTTGCCTCGGTGGCAACCTGGGCTGGCTGTGGGGCTTGTGCCAAGGTTGCCTCAGATTCCCGGGGCATAGGCTGGTCCTTAGCTGTCTGGGTAGTCGATGCGCCGAGGCCACGGAACAGGAGCCCAGGGGGTCCAAAAAGGCCATTGCACTGGAGGCTGCCACTGGGGTTGCCATGCCATTGATGCCTCCCTCCATCGCTTGTCAGATCTGTGCCTGCTGCAACGGGAATAGTACGAGTCCGAAGACATGGGTCTTGACTGAGATGACCCCAGTGGCACCACATGGTACTGCGCTGGGGACCTGTGCCGAGTTGATGATGCAGGGGACCGGTGTTGAGACGCTCGGGCTGGGCACCGAAACCAGGAATTTGGTGTCATGGATCTGGTGCCGGGGACTGGTGTCGTGGATCTGGTACCAGGGACCGGTGCCGAGAGTCCAGTGCCAAGGGTCAGTGCCAGTCCTCTCTCAGAGCCGGGTTGTCTGTGCATCCTGCAGTGCCAGAGAGCACCAGTGCCAAGGGTCTCTTAGACTAGAGTCCTTCCTCAGCACCATGTCATGTACCAATGCCAGGGCACTACCTACGGATGTGCTCGGTGCAGTGTCCTGGCGATCCGCAGCAGACTGGGGATGAAGGACGGAGTCCACGAGCAACTGCTTCAGTCAGAAATCTCGCTCCTTTTTAGTTCTGGGGCGGAAAGCCTCACAGATCTTGCACCTTTCTGTCTGGTCCGTCTCCCCCAGACACGAGTTGAGGGGGTCGCCCATCGGCATAGGCTTGCTGCAGGTTCCACAGGGTTTAAAGCTGTGGGCTCATGGTATGGCCCAGAACCTGAGGAAACCACGCTCCCAAACCTCACTATATACAATATATACACTAACAACTAAGACTAACTGCAACTAAACAAGGCTAAGCTAACTATATGAAAGAATGCTAAGAGAAGCACTTGCTTATAGGGTAACCAGACAGCAAGTGTGAAAAATCGGGATGGGGGTGGGAAGTAATAGGAGCCTATATAAGAAAAAGACCCAAAAATCGGGACTGTCCCTATACAATCGGGACATCTAGTCACCTTACTTGCTAACCAAGCAACTACAGTTCCAATAACCATCACTGGCAATAAGAACAAACTGAGGAGGGGCCAGGTCGGCAGGGTCATAGAATCATAGAAGATTAGGGTTGAAAGAGACCTCAGGAGGTCATCTAGTCCAATCCCCTGCTCAAAGCAAGCCCAACCCCAACTAAATCATCCCAGCCAGGGCTTTGTCAGGCCTGACCTTAAAAATCTCTAAGGATGGAGATTCCCCCACCTCCCTAGGTAACCCATTTCAGTGCTTCACCACCTTCCTAGTGAAATAGTGTTTCCTAATATCCAACCTAGACCTTCCCCACTGCAACTTGAGACCATTGCTCCTTGTTCTGTCATCTGCCACCACTGAGAACAGCCGAGCTCCATTCTCTTTGGAACCCCCCTTCAGTAGTTGAAGGCTGCTATCAAACCCTCACTCTTCTCTTCTGCAGACTAAATAACCCCGCTTCCCTCAGCCTCTCCCCATAAGTCATGTGCCCCAGCCCCCTGATTATTTTCGTTGCTCTCCGCTGGACTCTCTCCAATTTGTCCACAAATATATTTGTGGGTCGTATATTGAGTGCCATGAAGATACCACTCCAGGGGACCCCACAGCCAACCCAATGGGAGCTGCTAAGGGAAAACTTTCCGATGACTGCATGTGGCGCGCACACACCTGATTGGAATTGACATGAGCAAGCACTCGAAGAAGAACTGGAGTTCCTACAGCGACTGGAAAACCCCTTCCATTGGCGTAGGCTGCATCTACACAAGGGGGCTATGCCGATATAGTCTCCTTAGTGTAGACATACCCTGGGCCCTTAAGATCTCCAGCAGGCATCTGGTGCCCTCCAAGCCAATGGGAGTTGGATCAAGGGACTAGATGGAATGACCCTGAGGCTGGGCATTGCATCTCAGCCCAGGCAAGGGAGCTACATTTTATCTTCCTCCTGCTCTCAGGGCTTGGTTGCTATGGAGGACAAAGCAATGTTTGAAGCGTTTGGGGCTGTGGAGAATGCTATTTTGGAGCATTTATAGCTAAGGAGCAGGTTGGGCAATTCACTTCCAATGTGGCAGAGAAATTCAATCTCTGCCCCAGAAGAAGCCTCCCAATTCTGAGCCTGCAATTCCTTTGGTTTGTGGGTTTTCGGTGGGATGACAAAACTGAGTTTATAATGGAAACTTGGTAGCAGCTTTAATTATGGACCGGCTCCTGTTACTCCCTAATTACACACACCCACGTACACACACACCCTTTCTACCATGCAACGTGTGCCAAGACCACTTTGCACCCAGACCTGGTTGCTCCTCCTGGCTGGCGTTAGGTTCTCTCCTCTGCAAATCTGAAATGAGGCCAGCTTCTGCAGTCTTGCCCTGTGTGGGGAAACATGGAGATGGTCAGCCTGTCTCTATGCCTCTTGTCATGGCGCCGGCTCGGGAGACGAGGCACAGGCCTGTGCATATTGCAGCTGCATCACTGCTTGTAGTGAAGCCGCTTGGGCCACACCTGGAAGGGCTCTGCCTCTCCCACGCGACGCAGATGGTCAGGTTTCCAGAGAGCTCAGGGCCGGCACACACCAGAGCGTGCAACTCTTCTGAAAGTCCAACCCCATTTTCTAGCAAGCACAAGATGCTCTGACAGCTGCTTTCTGGCAAGTGTAAAATCCAAATCTATCATGAGAATCTAGCAGGTAAGCTGGCCCTTGTCCTGGGCCTCCCGCCTGATCCCGTGGACTTTACTGTGCGGTGTGAGCTGGAACACACCGATTCTATAGTAGTGATTCTCCTGCAGTAGCGCCCTGATCTGCAGTGCCACAGATCTGCTCCAGCCCTTTAGCTACGCACAGGATACCTGTCGTGCTGGGGAGGGGCATATACTCCTCCCTCCGCCCGCCCTGTCAGAATGGAAATCGGGACCCTTCAGTAACAGGAGCTGGGAAGGAGCTGCTCTTCCTCCGCGTCCCCCTCATTCACCATGACCTCTGGCATTGGGGTCAAACCTTGCTACCTCAGCCGCGGCTGGAGGCCTCAGCCCTCACCGTGCTGGGAGCTGTACGAACATGGGATCCGGGACAGCTTGGGCCCCAGAGCAGACCTAACAGGGGATTGAGAGAAACAAGCAGTTTGTATGGGGGAGTTGGGGTTATGGCAGCAGATGCCCAGCTCTCAGCCAGGCTGGCAGAGGCAGTTGGCGAAGGGACGTTAAAAGAAGTAAGGAGCAAAAATTGAACTGCCCCTGCACCAGATCTGGGTGCATGGGGTGGTGGGCAGTGGAGACTAATTAAGAGAGTGTTAGTGTTTTTTCAGCGTGTGTGTTTGTGTCTGCTTCCCCCTGCTGGCATGGATGAGCCTTCTGCTGCCCCCTGCTGGACGGAATGAGCCCTGGGGGGGAGGGTGCGTGGGTGTGTGTGAGAGAGACCCTGTCCCTGCTGCCAGGGAAGAGCCCCACTTGTGTGTGTCCATCCCTGCTGCTGGGGTAAGCCTTGCTCTGCGTGACTGGTACAGTGTCTCGACCCAGAGCCCTTTCAGACTCCAGCCACTGCCAGGGGTCAGGGAGACAGACGCTGTCCAGTGCCCATTCCTTGGTGTCACAGGAGCAGACCCCATTGCAGTCCCCGGGAACCCAGTGCCAGTGGCACCCTCTGGCCCTGGCTATGCAGTGGGGTCAAGCAGATGATGCTGTTAGCAGTGGAGCTGTGGCTGGGGGAAGGGGAACTGCATTGCACCTGTTTGCCACAGCTGTCCTCCATGCACAGAGCCACGGCACTGACAGGCTGGTGGGTCCGGCAGGTGGGGCTCCCCAACCTTCTCTCCCCTGCCACCTGCAAGGAGACCCAGAGGGGCATTTCTGAAAGCAAGCAAAGCCAACCCTCTCCCCCCGCGGCCCCTCCGCCAGCCGCTGGCATAGCGAGCACTAGCCAGGGCGCTCCCCCAAGGGAGGAACCACATGCTCTGGGGGGGCCCCAGGGCATGGAGCCCACCAACATGGCCAGGGCGTGAGTCGCTCTGCGAAATGCGTATGTGGACAAGGCCTTGGTCTTCCTGCAGGCTGCTCCTCCCTCTCCACAGGGCAGGAAGCTGAACAGGGGCACCTGCAGAAATGCTCCCACAACACCTTTCAGCCAGCCAGAGAGCCAACCAAGGCCAGTTTGTCGTGCCAGCCGCTGCCACGGAGGACTCGTCCACTGGGAGCCCTTTGCAGGCCCCTGCCTCGCTGTCCCAGGGAGGAGGCAGCTCCGTGATGCGTCTCGTCTGGCATGTTCCTTACCGGGGTCTTCTCTTGGCATGTCAGCCCCTGGCTCGAGGCGTACTTCTGACGCAGCTCGTTCCTCTCCTTCCTCGTCCGCAGCCGCTTCTTCTTCTGATGGAACTGGTGCGGTGAGAAAGGACCCCGCACTCAGGGGACAGCCCTGCTCCCGAGGAAACACACCGTTCCCCACCACCCACAGCCCTCAGATGAGCCAAAGAAACCCACGCCGAGGCCAAGGGATGGTAACATGTCACCTGCAAAGCTGGCCCCCATCCAGCCCATCCTGCTATCCTCATCTGCAGGAGGCCTGGCCCTGGGGCGCCCAGCTCGCCGACGGTGCTTCAGCAACACCCCCCCCCCCCCAGCATTCGCCAAGAGCAGCAGACCCCAGCCTCCCCGTGCTGCTCCCAGGAGGCAATAGCTGGGACCAGCTCAGCCCTGGGCGCTGCAGCTGGTTTCCTAGCTCCCAAAGCTCTTGCTGTGAAGGGTGAGTCGGGCAGCCCAGGTCGCCAGGGAATCAGGGAGCCCGGCCAGACTGTGCTGCCCTGCCATTTCCAGCATCATTCACACCCCACGTGCTCCTGGCCCCCTCCCATGAGAGTGTCACCCCATCTGCCTCCAGCTGCCTCCCAGCCCCTAAACAGCCCCCTCCTGGAATGGCAGGTGGGCAGCTGAGGAGCTGGGAGCTGGCAGGAGAATGGCCACCCCATGTGGAGTGTAACGGTCTCACATCCGGGGCCTGGGCATGGGGCATCAGCCAGGGGACTATGAGCCCCAGACCTGGGGTCAGACATTCACATTTCCCCCTGGGCGCTGCTCATAGTTACATCCCTCCCTTAGCCGCATGGCTCTCACCTTCTCTGCCACGCTGAGTAAATGAGCAGGGAGGCCGTCGGACTGGGAGCTGTTGGAGCCGCTGGTGCTGTGCCAGGCAGAGAGCCCCTTAGCTGTTTGCATAGATTCCTGGCTGCCGAGGCCACAAGGGCCCATTCCGACCACCCTGCAGAAGAGACAGCCCCATCCCCCAGCCAGCCCTGCAGCCAGCCCAGCGCCCCAAGCTGAGCCCCCAGCCACCCCGAGCCAGTCTGGATTTATGGACGCCAAGTGGCGGAGACTCGCCCCAGCCCAGGCCAGCTGTTCCAATGGGCATTCCCCTCCCTGCCGAACAGGGGCCCTTCTCTTTCCTCTGGACTTGTTACGTCAGCTCCCAGCCACTGAATCTCGCTTTGCTTGTGTCTGCGGCATTCAGAGCCCCCTGCTAGCAGAAATCTCCTCTCTGTCGTGAGTCAGGAGGCTCCCGCTGAACTCACGCTGCCTGGCAGGTCCCGAGTGCCAGGGGCAGCCGAGGCCCAGGGGCTTTAGGGACAGAATGAGCTGGGGGCAGCTGTCACTTGGGGGTTCCCTGAGGCAAGCCAGGAGCACAGCCCCACAGCTCTGAGGTCTCAGGGCTCAGAGGGGAGGAGGGCCAGGTGCCAAGAGGGTTTCATTGGGCCAGCCAGGCTTCACCCAGTCAGGCACAGCACACCCTTCTCCAGGAGTGCAAAGGGTTCAGCCCACCTTCCTCCTAGCCTCCGGAGATGGGCCTGGCCAGCCATGGACGAGGTGTCCCTGGGGCAGCAGAGCTCAGGAGGGGGCTCCTTGGAGGGTGACAGGGTGGTGGTACCTGGACTCAATGTCTGACAGGGAGATGTCACTCCAGGCACCATCTGAGTCCTGCCCACGGCCCAGATCCTTGAGCTTTCGATGGATTTGCTGCTGAAGCAGCTCCTGGAGCTCAGACAGACACTGCAGAAACTGAGGGTAGAGAGGCAAGAGCTCACACACCCCTACACTGGAAGGAGTTTCACTTTGGGGAGCACTCCACGAGTCTCTGCTTAGCCAAACGCCTCCCCTCTAGCGCACGCAGTCTAAAGAGAGGGAGCAATTAAGCCCCTTAATGGAGAGAGACAAATACAATAGAAGCCACTGCCCAAGGCACTCAGCCACGTGGCAGAGTTAAACTGTGTGGTCTGACAGCAACCCAGGGCTGGCCAGGCCACCCAGAGGACTCAGGGAGTCAGGGGCAAGGTGGGGGAGCTGCGGCACTTGTACTTACCCGGCGGTGGTCTGGGTCTTCAGCGTCATTTCAGCAGCGGGCGGGGTTTCAGTTGCTCCGCGTCTTCAACAGAACTGAAGGGTCTCCCGCCGCCAAAATGCCGCTGAAGACCCGGCCTGCCACCAGGCCAGGGACCCGGGGCAAATTGCCCCACTTTCCCCACGCCCCTCTGGGCGGCCCTGGGGCTGGCTGCAAACACATGGGCTAGGAGATGGCATTGCAAGCTGTGTGTAAGAGAAGGAAAAGCTACAGACAGCAAGACAAGCAGTCGAGAGTGTGGCCCTGGTAGGAAGCCGAGACACAGCTCTTTGGGCACAGAGCACTCCCCCGGAGGGCAGGCCTGGGGAATTTCTGAGCAAGACCACTGCCTGCTGCTCTTTGTTCCGGCTGTGCACAGTGGAACAGGACTCTGTTCGGATACTTTGCAGCTGAACAGGATTATACCTAGAATATCCCCGACTCAAGGTATCCATTTCTCTTCCTAATGCAAACTAGCTAGCAAGACCCTGAGTACTGACAAACTGCTTGGGCCAGAGGGGCAACCTGGCTCCCAGGCACAGTGACTCTGGAACATGGCAGCAAGGGCTCAGACACTAGCATGAGCTGACAAAGATCCCATGGCTGGCGTATCCAGTACAGACAGTCAACAACACAGTGATCCTTGGCAGAGGCCAGGGCACTGCAGGACGAGCGGGATACAGAGTAATTCCAGAGTGCACGAAGGAACACAGTGATTGCAAACACATATGTTAAGGTGCCATCTCCGCTGCGTCCCTACGCCCCTGGTGTGCCCACGGCTGGCATAACACTGCTCCTCTGCCTGCATCACTACACCCCTGGTGTGCCCACGGCTGATATAACACTGCTTCTCTGCCTGCATCCCAATGCCCCTAGTGTGCCCACGGCTGGTATAACACTGCTCCTCCGCCTGCGTCCCTATGCCCCTGGTGTGCCTACGGCTGGTATAACACTGCTTCTCTGCCTGCATCACTACACCCCTGGTGTGCCCACGGCTGGTATAACACTGCTCCTCCACCTGCGTCCCAGTGCCCCTAGTATGCCCACGGCTGGTATAACACTGCTCCTCTGCCTGCGTCCCTACGCCCCTGGTGTGCCCATGGCTGGTATAACACTGCTCCTCTGCCTGCGTCCCTACGCCCCTGGTGTGCCCACGGCTGGTATAACACTGCTTCTCTGCCTGAATCCCAATGCCTCTTGTGTGCCCACGGCTGGTATAACACTGCTCCTCTGCCTGCGTCCCTATGCCCCTGGTGTGCCCACGGTTGGTATAACACTGCTTCTCTGCCTGCATCCCAATGCCCCTAGTGTGCCCACGGCTGGTATAACACTGCTCCTCTGCCTGCGTCCCTATGCCCCTGGTGTGCCAACAGCTGGTATAACACTGCTCCTCCGCCTGCGTCCCAATGCCCCTAGTGTGCCCACGGCTGGTATAACACTGCTCCTCTGCCTGCGTCCCTATGCCCCTGGTGTGCCCACGGCTGGTATAACACTGCTCCTCTGCCTGCATCCCTACACCCCTGGAGTGCCCATGGCTGGTATAACACTGCTCCTCTGCCTGCATCCCTACACCCCTGGAGTGCCCATGGCTGGTATAACACTGTTCCTCTGCCTGTGCCCCTACGCCCAGGTGTGCCCACGGCTGGTATAACACTGCTCCTCTGCCTGTGCCCCTACGCCCCTGGTGTGCCCACGGCTGGTATAACACTGCTCCTCTGCCTGTGCCCCTACGCCCCTGGTGTGCCCACGGCTGGTATAACACTGCTCCTCCGCCTGCATCCGTATGCCCCTGGTGTGCCCACGGCTGGTATAACACTGCTCCTCTGCCTGTGCCCCTACGCCCCTGGTGTGCCCATGGCTGGTATAACACTGCTCCTCTGCCTGCGTCCCTGCACCCCTGGTGTGCCCATGGCTGGTATAACACTGCTCCTCTGCTTGCGTCCCTACGCCCCTGGTGTGCCCATGGCTGGTATATCACTGCTTCTCCGCCTGCGTCCCAATGCCCCTGGTGTTTCCATGGCTGGTATAACACTGCTCCTCTGCCTGCGTCCGTACGCCCCTGGTGTGCCCACGGCTGGTATATCACTGCTTCTCTGCCTGCGTCCCAATGCCCCTGGTGTTTCCACGGCTGGTATAACACTGCTCCTCTGCCTGCGTCCGTACGCCCCTGGTGGTGGGGCTATGAACTTCCAGGCCCAGAGGGGCTGGGTCTGTGAACTGCCAGGCCCAGAGTTGATGGGGCTCAGCCCTGACACAAATTAAGCACTGAGCAGCCACTGTTCACTCCCACCCGTCCCACCCCCAGCCCCTGCAGCAGGGCTGTGTGGAGCCAGCTCTCACCTTGGAGCGGTCGGGGTCACAGAAATCCAGCAGCGTGTCACAGATGTGATAGCCCAGAGATTTAAGGTCCTCTGAAGTGAAGTGGGAGTCGCTCTTCCTGCCTGAAAGAGGGACAGAGACACAGGCTGAGAGCCCTGGATTCACAGCACACCAGTCACATTATCGGGGTTTGCCCAGCAGAGGGCATATACAGCAGTACAACCCCCATTCCCCGGGCTGCTCTCCCTGCTATCGGGCCCTTTGGCGCCATGGCACTTTAGATCTCAATGCAGCCGTGTGAAAAAGTGGGGATTTTCTGTGTTTTGTATGAACTATTGTAGCAGCCGCGGGGACTTCTGGACCTCATGCAGGAGAGTGGGGACCAGGTACCATCTCTGTAGCAGGGCCTCCTACAATGTCTTGCAACTGGAGAGAGAAAGGGCCCTAATGAGGGAAAATTCATGCAGCGCACAGAAGGCCCAGGAGCAGACATACAAGGGAGCCCACAGAGAACCTTCTAACCCAGCGAGAGGGTCCTGCTCCTGCTTGCCTCAGTGGAATCAAATCTACTGCCACAGTGGCAGGGGCCCTAGGAGATTATCTGCTGGGTAGGGCCGGTCACCTACAAAATCTAGCAGCCGGACAGCAAAAAGAAACCAAACAGCAAAAAGAGAGGGTGGGTCTACCATGTAAATCTCCTCAAGCTGTGAAGGGAGCAAGAGGGGCTGCAGGCTGCTACCACTCCAGAGGCTCTGGTGGTGCCAGCCCAACTGAGCTCCATCCCAGCTTGATGAGGTGAATCAGGCGGATCTCCTGAAGGGCAGGGGACAGCCTTGTTCCAGCAAAACTCTTGTCTCCATCACCCCAGCTCCCTCCCGGCCCAGCTACATGCTGGCATAGTGCTGGCCTTACCCAGAGTTGAGCCGCTGAAGGTGGACTCCATGGTGTAGCTGTTGGGGATTCCCATCCTCCACATCACAATCCGGCCCGTCCCCTCTTTACTCTTCTGGACCTTAAACTTACAGCTGTGGAAAGAAAACTACAGCGCCCCGGGTGGCTCAGCGCAGGGATGGGGCAGAAAGAGATCCTGGCCGTACCCCAAGATAGGACTGCTCCCGACTGACAACCCCTTTTCCAGGGCTCCCCACGGCCCAACCAGAGGGCTTTCCTCATTTCCCTTGGAGACATTATTCCACAGTCAACAGCCCCCTCAGCATTAGGAAGCTTTTCCTGATATTCAGCCCACTCATTCCTTGCATAGCACCATCCTGTTTCTCCTAATTTCTGTGCCTTTTGGCCACCCAACCCTAGCAGGCTAGGGTAGCGACACCGGCATTAAGATTTACTGTAACTACCCCTCCAGCACTAGCCTCTTAGCACAACCTGATCCCTAGCATCATTCTTGGAAACTGCTGAACAATTCTTGCTGAAACAATCAAAAAAATTCCACCCAAGACAGAGAGCTGCCAGGACAAGTTCCATCCCCAGCGGCTAAAACTTGGAAAAATTATACCCAGCTGAAAACCAGGGGTTGGAATGGGGATGGGTTTGGGAACCTCAACTTAGTGTATGTAGGCAAAGATGCTTCCTATAGAAACACTAGGGAGGGGATCCTGGCTCTACAAAGCCAGGGGGAGCTTTGCCACCGATGTCAATGGGGCCAGCACATCCCATGCTCAAAGATGAAAACTCTAAAGGTAGGAAGTGCCAGACTGAAGGTTGCCGGTACACCCTTCACCCCGCCCCCAGTGCAGATTCAGTCCCTGGCTGTACACACAGTGGTAACTGGGAGACTGTAGACTGCTTTTTCCACAGGAGCCCTGGCCCTAGGCAGGGCTGCCCAGAGGGGGGGTAACTGGGGCAATTTGCCCCGGGACCCGCAGGGGCACCCACAAATGTTTTTCGAGGCCCTTGGAGCGGGGTCCTTCACTCGCTCTGGGGGCCCCAGAAAACTCTTGCAGGGCCCGGGGCTCCCAGAGCTTCTTCCGCTCCAGGTCTTCGGCAGCAATTTGGCGGCGGGGAGTCCTTCCACTCCAGGACCCACCACCAAAGTGCCCTGAAGACCCACAGTGGGGGGTCCTTCCACCCCGGGACCTATCACCAAAGTGCCCTGAAGAGCCACGGTGGGGGGTCCTTCCACCCCGGGACCCACCAACGAAGTGCCAGGTCTTCAGTGGCAATTCCCGCTGCTGAAGACCCCAGGATCCTCTGGGCAGCCCTGGCCCTAGGTCCCTCACTCTTGTGCTCTCGGGGAGCCTGTGCTTTGCACTATAGGTGCAGCTCTGCTGTGCCCCAGAACAGAGCACCAAAGCCTTCCTGGCTCCATGATGTGATTTCTCCCCTACCCTCCAACAGCTGGCACATGAGCAGCTGGCTCACCTGGCCCCGAGAGACTCCAGGCAAAACTGGGACTCATATGCGGAGAGGCCCAGGCCTTGCAGCCAGGTCCCCACCCAGCCCATGGTGGCCAGTGAGGGGCTCCAAGAGCAGAGATGATGCTTCTCCTCTGGGCAGGAGTGGGGAGGGATAGCTCAGTGGTTTGAGCATTGGCCTGCTAAACCCAGAGCTGTGAGTTCAATCCTTGAGGGGACCATTTAGGGAATGGAAGTTTAAAAAAAACAACTCGGGATTTGTCCTGCTTTGAGCAGGGGGTTGGACTAGATGATCTCCTGAGATTCCTTCTGACCCTATGATTCTATGTAGAGAGGGGCTGTGGGGAGCCCCTTCCCCTCCCACGGGCTGCTCCCACACCCACCTTGTCAGGGGCATTTTTGCTGAGCATGAGTGGGAAGATGCGCTCGTGGAGCCGCTGGGCAGGAGTGCTCTTGTTGTTGCAGCCATACATGAAGACATTGTTCTTGCGGCTGTGCCCATGGAAGTCACAATACAGCAGAACCTCCCGCTCCTCCAGGACTCTGCACAAAGGAAGAAATCCTGAGCCACTTACACACGTGTACGGATGCATGTATGTAATCAGACATGGGCCACAGACTGTATCACAGACGCTTGCTTGATTCAGGAGGAAACGCTGCACAGAACTACATAAAATCTGTCCTATGGGGATGACACTTCTCAGGCCTGGGCTCTCCAAAGTTTATTCTGGTAGAGTTTGCACACAGCCAGTTTTGAGCTGCAAAAATGTGTGGAAGGGAGAGTTCTGCTTCAGAAGTCATTCAGGGTATGTCTAGGCTGCACTTAGACTCCTGTGACTGGCAGGGCCGGCTCCAGCTTTTCTGCCGCTCCAAGCAGCAAAAAAAAACGAGTGGCGGCACTCTGATGGCAGCTTCATCACGCCTCTTCTTCGGCGGCAGGTCCTCCCTCTCTTCCTCTTTGGCGGCAATTCGCTCAAAGAGGAAGAGAGGGAATGAGGGATCCATTCCTGCTGAATTCCTTCCTGCTGAATTCCTGCTGAAGACCCAGACATACTGCCCGATACCAGACAGAGTGCCACCCCTTTGAATTGTCCGCCCCAAGCACCAGCTTCCTACACTGGTGCCTGGAGCTGGCCCTGGTGACTGGCCTGTTCCAGCTCACTCAGGCTTGCAGGGCTTGGGCTAAGGGGCTGTTTAATTGCAGCGCAGACATTATATAGTCCATACTAACGAATCTGAATTAGAGACTCGCATTGATTGACAGTTGCAAACTACCTGCCCCAGCTACCTCATCGTATGAATCTGGCGTAGTGGCCTCCTGCTTTACTTTATACTGCATAAGAAACATTAATCCTGTTCTAGTGCAGGTTAAGTTTCGTGTATATTTCATCCTAGCCAAATTATGTATTTCAAATCAGAAATGACAGATGCTAAAAGCTAATCGTCTCTTAACTTGGAGGGTTATTTGTGTGCGCTCTCGGTATATGTATTTATAATGGTCCCTCATTCTTACCTTGCACTTTCCATCTGTAAATCTCAAAGCACTTTACAAAGGGGAGGTCAAGATCATTCTCCCCATTTTACAGAGGAGGGAACTGAGGCACAGAGGGAGGAAATGATTTTGCCCAAGGATATTCAGCAGGCTAGTGACAGAACCAGAAATAGAGCCCAGCTCTCAAGTCCCGGTCCAGTGCTCTACCACTAGGCCACACTGCCTAGTCTAATCAATGACATTCTCTTTACTGTGCTATGTTATGGTGGCCAGTGGCTCTGCGCTACACACCAAGCTCAGCGAGCCCTGCTCCTCACCTCTGGATCATGCGCCGGGTGTGCCAGATGCAAGGGAAGGACTCCTTCAAGACGGTCTGATAGTTGCGGTTGAGATCTCTCCCGGCCAGCGAGCAGCGGTAGTTCCCCACGATCACCCCGTCTGGATTGAGCATGGGCACCACCTTGAATATGAAGAGCTCACGGAGAAGCTGGGCATCAGGGGAGTCGCTCAGGATGAAGTCTAGGAAACCTCTCATGACCCACGAGCCGTTGGTCTCCCCAGGGTGCACCCTGGCACTCAGCACTACAGCCTTCTTGGCGGCAGTGGCAGGGGGGTTTTGAGACGGGCTGGTGATGGTGAGAAGGTAGACGGTGTTGCCGGCCAGACTGCTGCACAGGACCCGGAGCTTGCAGTACTGTGAGCGAACCGGGTCGCTGGCCACTGCCAGCAGGTAGCGCTGCAGGTCCGAGAAGGTATAGGGGTAGAAGTGGGCAAAGTAGCAGGTGTCATGGTCATGGGGGAAGCACACCGTCCACGTGAGACAATACATTGCCTGGCCCTCCTCAGAGCTGCACCGGTAGTACCGGATGTCGCCCCCCTCTCTCCGCCAGCCCACACCACGGGTCTGCGCATCCCTCTGAGAGTACAGGAGCGGCTTCATCCCCATGCTGTACAGGCTTTTGGGCTTCATCAGGTTGACAATGGAGAAGCGGTAGGTGATGCCTTTCCTGGTGTTCCTGACCTGGAAGTAGAACCACTGGGTGTGCTTGCTGGTATACAAGTCCATGCGCAGTGTCAGCTCATACTCGTATGGGCCTCTGCAAGGAGGAAAGAGAAAGTAACACCTGGAGCAGCTTCTCCCTGCACACGCACCTGTGTGAAGGACAAGGAAGGCCACAGACAGACCTGCTCTGTGCACATCAGCAGCCGGGTTACTGGGCTCTGCTGGAGGGGTGTTAGATACTTTGATTCAAAAAGCATTCCCTAGTTACACCTGTGGTGTTGTGAAAACTGAGTTAAAATTATAAGCTACCACTCTAAATTTCAGGGAGTTTCCTGGTCCTGCTTGCAAGCTAGGGGATGCTATATGGAAGTGTGCAATCTGGTCTTTCAGCAGTCAGTCAGCAGAGATCCAGCCTAGAGTAAGGAGGATGAGTTGGAACCTTGCTGCCTTAGGGAGCATCCGGCTTTGTCTCTCACTGCTTTTGCATTCTGGATTGTAAGTAATAAAGTCATGTTACGTTGCAACCACCCAACAAGAGGATTGATGTTTCTATCCAACGTCTCATTGTGTAGGCCATGAACAAAGACGGAGATTCCCCGCATCCCTCAACAGCGTGCTGCTCTGTGCTAGGGAACAGGTCTTTGTTCCTAGCATTCATTACATGCAATGATATGCAAAACGCTTAGTTAAAAGGACATTCTTTAAATGGCAACTCCAGCATTAGATCATTAGGAAATACCAGCTTCACACATGCCAGAGCAATCTGACCTCTGCCCCATTATGGTACAGCCCGTAAAGACACGAGCTCCTGCTATTTTCCACACAGGATGACCCATCTCAGTCAGTGCATAGGATGGCTCCTAAGCTTCCCTTCCCATAGCCCCTCATGCACAGGACATGGTGGCAGAGGTACCGGGACTGTTCTGGTGGGCACAAAGTAGAGCAACTCTCAGGCTGCTCTAACCTGGGCCAGGACAGAGAATCCTCCTTCCCCTCTCATGGGAGCTGTGGGGGAGGGGAGCCTCTAGGCTCAGGCCTGACCCATCAAGCTCAGTTCCTGTTCCCCTAAGCTGGCAGAGGGGCTGGTGATGGGGCAGCCAAATCTCCTCCCCTGTGATGCAGCAGGCAACCACTGGGGGAGCTGCAGCAGAGAAGGGACAGATATTGCTCAGTGCACTCCCAAAGCTGGGGCAGGCAACGCCCACTCCCTGCTCCCTGGGATGGAGCTGATCCAAACACTTTAGGGACATCATCCCACTGAGGCACATCTTCAGTTCCTCTCCTAATGCCCCTGTCCTACTTAACACAGCCGCCCCCCAGGGCCATCCCAGCTCCCCCTTCGCCTGCCCTCCACGGAGAGCCTGGACCGGGCACCCTGGCTTATCTGGAAAGCTCCCTCTCCCCTGCCTGCCATGGACAGTCCCATGTCCTCGGCCCCCTGCCCTCTCACTCACACTCGGACGGCCTTCTGGAGGTTCCCGCTCTCAAATCTGGATTCAAAGAGCAAGGTGGTGTCCTCTGGACCTTCCAAGCTGATGGCGGGTGACGTGATGGGCCCTCGTGCACCTCCAACACGCGAGCAGGTGAAATAGGAGCCTTTGGCCACTGCCGGGAGAGGAGATGCCCATGTCACACCTACAGCCGGTGCTAGATCCAGCTCCCTGCGGCATGGCGCTCATTTGGCATCCCACTGCCCTCCAACGCAGGGCAGGGAATTTGCTCTCACAGCGACTCAGGCTCTGTCCCAGTCCAAGGCAGGGAACCTCCGTGCTGCAAGTGCCCAGAGCACCGCCCACTACTGAGCAAACACCCCGCTGCAGCTGAACCTCTCCTGCTTCATGCCCCCTCACCCTCAGGGATCCTTCCCCTACACACGAGACAGGCTCCTCACTGCCGTCGCTGGGCTCCGTGGGGGGCAGCCTGGAATCCCCACGCCATGATTAGGGAGTGCCAATAATAATGACCCCCTTGCTTTCCATCTATAGATCTCAGAGCTCCTCATGAAGCATGTCAGTATCACTATCCCCATTTCACAGAATGGGAAACTGGCACAGGGAGGTGACATGACTTGCCCAAGGTCACCCAGCAGGCCAGGGAACAGAACCCAGGTCTCCTGAGTCCCAGCCCAGGGCTCTATCTGCTGGGAGACGCTGCCTCTCCTGCTCATGCTCGCTGCCGGGATGAGAGTGGATGGCGGTATGCCAGTAACACACTGGCCCCCGCTGTCAGGACTGGAGAGAGCGCAGAGCGATGGAGACAGAGCGTGGGCCTGCTGTCACGCTCACCTCCACAGCTTGGCCTGCGCACAGCCAGGGCAGGATTGCGATCCTGGTCTGAGCATCTGCCCCATGGACGGCAGGAAATGGGACTTACGTACCAGACCCAGAAACATCCCTGTTATGATGTGTCTGCACCAGGGATATATCTACACAGCCAAAAAATACCCACAGCGGCAAGTCCCAGAGCCCGGCTCAAGTGATTTAGGTTTGTGCCATGGAGCAGTGTAGATGTTCCCGCTTGGGCTGGAGACGAGCTCCAAGACCCTCCCCCCTCACCAGGTTTCACAGCCCAGCTCCAGCCCAAGTGTGAACATCTACACTGCTGTTTTCAGTCCCGAAGCGTGAGCCCCACAAGTCTGAGTCAGGAGACCCAGGTTCTGAGATTCACTGCTGCGGGGCTTCTTCTCGCTGAGTAGATGTACGCTAAGAGCCCCGAGCCCATGGGGCAGCACTGCTCCATGAAGGATTGTGTGTGGCCACGACTCCCTGGAGCACTAGGTTCAGCACTGAGCAGCTGCCAGGCCTAAGGGCCAGACCCCAATGATGGCCACACTTAGGCTTGGTCCACACTTTAAAGTCACATGGGCGTAGCTACAGCCGTCAGCGGTGGGAGAAAACCACAGCCCTGCCCGACATAGCTGTGCTGACAACAGCAGCAACGTCGAGGGAAGACGGCTTCTGCCGACATAGCTAATGTTGTCTGCACCAACAGAAAAACTCCTTCTGTCGGGGTAGGCTACACCTCTGCTAGGGGGCTACATGTGCATAGCTACGCTGGCATAGGCTCTAGCGTAGACATAGCCAAAGGGTATGTCCATAGTGGAGCTGGAAGTGTAATTTCCACCCCGGAGAGCGGTACCCACGCTAGTGCGGCTCACAGCTCCAGCTCCAGTGTAGATGTACCCCAAGTTCCCACTGTTAGATCGGGCATGTCACACAGGGCAGCTCTAAGCTAGGCACAAAAGGCTTAGGGAGAGTTCACTGGGACTGGGTGTCCAAGAGCCGCAGAGGCGGTAAAGAATACCCTGCGTGCCACGGGAGCCATCGTGAGTGCCCTAGGGGATACCTGGCTGCTGCCCAATGTCAGCCTCTCTCCTAGGGGACGGTTAGAAAACCAGTAAGAGACTTGGGCCCTGCTAACTGGAGGCTCCTGGGCAGTGACTGGTGGCCATTTCCTATCTCACAGATCCAGATTCTTCTGAGCTGAGATCTCCAGAATCTGCTTCCTGCTGCAGGACAACTGAGCAGAATTCAACTCCTCAACAGAGATATATCAGGATGTGGGATCGCTTCTGTAGGGAGCCACATTGCCAGGGACATTTGCTGCTAGAAAACATAACACAGGGAACACTTCTGTGTTGGGACCTCTGGGTCTTTCCCACCCTAGGGGTGATCTGGGGATGAGGTGTGCTCTAGAAAAGCTGGTGTTCAGTCGTTTATAGAGACCTCAGCTGCTGAGATCCAGCCCACTGAAGTTGTACGGTTTGACCAATGATTTCCCAATTAACACCCAGTTGGCTTCATTGGGCTTTGGGTCTGGCCCTGGGTTATTTTCATGTCTCACGTGCTGGAGATGAGAATTGTGTAGTGCAAGACTTCCTGTGTGCGGCCAAAAACCCCGAGCATTTCACATGAAAACAGGGAGCTCTCGTCCCACTCTGTGTCGGGACCGGAGAGGAAACGATGCCTTGCAGCCAGTGTTCTCAGAGACCAGCCAGGCACGGCTCGGCCCTGCCCCTGAGCCGGCCTGAAAGGGGCTTTACAGACTCCTGGATTCCATGCCCAGATTATACGTGTTGTTAGTGCATGAGCACATACCTGGCTTTATGTGATAGACCACGGTTCCTTTCTCCTCCCCAACGATTAGTGGGGCCGGCTCGTTTCCTGTGGGCTGATAGAACGGCTCTGGTTCAGGTGGCACCCACTCTGAGGAGATAGGGGAATGGTTCCAGTTACTATTGCAGGGGTTTCAGATGGAAACCTGCCCCACAGGGTAAAGAAAAGGGCTCTCCTGAAAAAAGCTCTGAAGTCCCTGTGCCATGGTGGTAATAGAGCAAAAGGCATGGCCCTCCCCACATGCTCATTCCCAGCTAGTAGGGGCAGCTCTATGCATTTTGACATTCCAAGCATGGCAGGCAGGCGGCTTTCGGCGGCAAGCCTGTGGGAGGTCTGCTGGTAACGCAGATTCAGCGGCATGCCTGCGGGAGGTCTGCTGGTAACGCAGATTCAGCGGCATGCCTGCGGGAGGTCTGCTGGTAACGCAGATTCAGCGGCATGCCTGCGGGAGGTCTGCTGCTAACGCAGATTCAGCGGCATGCCTGCGGGTGGTCTGCTGCTAACGCAGATTCAGCGGCATGCCTGCGGGTGCTCTGCTGGTAACGCCGATTCAGCGGCATGCCTGCGGGAGGTCTGCTGGTAACGTGGATTCAGCGGCATGCCTGCGGGAGGTCCGCCAGCCCCGTGCCTTCAGCGTACCCACTGCCGAATTGCCGCCGAAACCGCAGGACTGGCAGACCTCCCGCAGGCATGTCACCAAAGGCAGCCTGACTGCCACCCTCACAGTGACTGGCAGGCCGCCTCCCAGGCACGAGCTTGGTGCGCTGGTGCCTGGAGCTGCCCCTGCCAGCTAGTGTCCTCTCTTCCACACCAACAAGCCGGGGACCTGTGATTTTTAATAGTCCTGTGTGGGGGTATGTGTTGGGAAGGAGGCTGACTTGGTATAGTAAATCTTCTCTGAAGGGGAAGCACCTGGGCAGTGACAGAGCAGCCTGGTTTCAGATCCAGTCAGTCCCCTTTTGAAGATGTGACAGTCAATCGTTCTCCACAGAGTTTTAATGCCCTGTCTGCTCTCACCTTTCCTGGGTTTCATCTCCCAGACTCACCTGTGGGAAAAGCAGGAAACGCCCATTTCAATCCCCCACAAGAATGGGAGACCCGAAGGGCCAACAAATACTGGCTGGAAAGTTCTGTGCAGAGAGCACGGCTTGGACTGCTGCAGAGGCAGAGAATTCTGGGTAATGCTGGGCCTTAGCCATGTCTCTCCCAAGCACTGACCAGCCTCCCCGTGCTGCAGAGCCCAGCTTAACCCAACATGAAACAATTCATCACACAGAGGGAGAAACAGTCTGGGTTCCAGTGCCACAATTACTGTGCTAGGCCCCGCTGGCTGGTGGAGGCAGACACGGTACTCTGACCTCTGGGCACCACATTCCCTGGCAGGGACTGAAAAACAAAGTGGAGCCAGAGGAGAGAAGCAAGAAAAAGATGAGCCGGCAAGGGGAGCTAAGCAAATCCAAAGGCAGTAGAGTGATCTGTCCACAAGCCACTGCTGGGTGGATCCATCCCGGAAAGAGGGGGATTCCGGAGAACAGGGAAGATTGAGGAGCAATGGGGCAAATGGCAGAAAGGGACGTGCTAGACTGAATGTCAGGGCAATGACAGCAAGATGCACTAGGCCATGGAACAGTTTGTAAGGAGAACGGGGAGCGTCTCGGTGCTGGGGACTCTAACTAGACACAACGATGAGAGAGAAACGAATGGATCTCTTGACCAAAGTGCACCTCAACAGGTACAGGGCTTCAGCGAGGCTCTAAGCCTCTTTCAAGGGAGTGGAATTTTATTCTTCCCAAAGGAAGTGAAGGCTCATGTGGGTGCCTTGTGGAATGAAACCTGGCAGATCTGTGCAGTTCACTGGGCAGGGTTTCATGGGTTAATGTTAATGTTGCCGTTAACGCAATTGACCAGACTCCCGTGGGCTCACCACTCAAGTGTGAAGCCTCATTGCAGCCTCCACCCTGTGGGGGACCCTGTAATTGCCACAGGAGCTCCCAGACCTCCCCGAGAGCTCCTGATCCACGTGCTTATGTGACAGGTTCAATCCCGCTAGCCCATCCCAAGTCAGACCCTCAAAATCATGAGATTGGCTTAAAAATCATGACATTTGACAACCTCCTCCACTTGGGGCTCTTGTTATCTAACATCTGGTGTCAGCACTGTCTGGGGTCACAGCCTAAAGCTTTTCTCTGCAACCATGAGGGCTATGAGCATCCTTTATTAAAATGAATGCTGAGCTTCTCATGCAGACATGTGATTCCAAGAGCTGGAGCTTTAGGAAAGACATCATCCATTGCAGGAGCTGGCAACATTGCTATTGCCAGATGCTGACGGGATGGGGAGCTGCCGGCAGCCACACATGGGACAGGGGCAGTGACACACATGGGACTCCAGTTACCAATGCCCTGATGGGCTGGGGAGCTCTCGACAGCCCCACACAGAACAAGGGCAGGGACACACACAGGGCTCTGGTTACCAATGTCCTGACAGGCTGGGAAGCTTCCAGGAGCCCCACATGGGACAGGGGCAGTGACACACAGAGCTCCGGTTACTGATACCCTGATGGGCTGGGGAGCTCCCGGCAGCCCCATACAGGACAGGGGCAGTGACACACACAGGGCTCCAGTTACTGATGCCCTGACGGGCTGGGGAGCTGCCGGCAGCCCCACACAGGACAGGGGCAGTGACACACACAGGGCTCCGTTTACTGATGCCCTGACGGGCTGGGGAGCTCCTGACAGCTCCACACAGGACAGGGGCAGTGACACACAGGGCTCTGGTTACCGATGTGCTGGATTTGCTCCTTGATGACTTCGCACTCCACTGGCCAGCGTGGGGCCTGCAGGGGGCCTCTCGAGGTGGGCACAGCAAAGAGACCCCGTGGCTCCCGCAGGCGTGGAACCCCAGGGCCGTCAAGGTGATTGAACAGAAGCTGTTTGCTCTTGAGAAGTGTGGCCTTCAGCATGAGAGAACCTGCAAAGAGAACAGGAACAGGCACTAGGGACTCCGCAGAATGGTGCATGGCCAGACGCTCCCATTTCATGGTGCACACACACAGCAGAGCCTCGGCTCCGGCAATGCTAGGAAAAGGCTCGTGCAGCAGGACACAAACATACCTGGTGTCTCAGCAGCAGCAGCAGACTCTGCCAACCAGGCGGAGGTACAGTACCTGCCATGGCCAGCGGGCTATAGGAATACGCACCGCCCAGCACTCCCAGGGACATGCTGCCTAGGGCAACATCACCAGTGGGCTGGGAGAACTGGTACCAGCTGCTCTTCAGTGGACATAGTGGAGAGGGCCTGGCTGTGGCTCTGTGATTCAGGGCCACCCGGCCACAGCACACACCAGAGTTGCATGGGGGCAGCTCTAGCTTGGCTACCCGTGGAAGGTCTCTCAGGGAGAGTATCCCAATGGAGGATTAAGCCCGCTGAAGCATCCCTCTGCCTGCCCGACCCTGGGGACACCCTTCTCCCTTCCTAGGGCTTGGGGGAGCCGGCTGGCCTGAGTCTGCACCAGCACAGCGCCCCAGCGTACATTCAAGGTGGCAGGGTTTGGCTTGCTCAGGAAACCTTAATTCTGACTCTCCTAGCTGTGAAGGGCTGCACTTTGCCCCTGGACAGTGTGTGTCCATTGAGAAATGTATTCTCTTCAACTGGCTCACAAAGATTTGCCCCCCCGTAAAGCCATTGTGCTCCATGCTTTGGGGGCCAGTAGCTCCCAGAGGCCCAGCCACAGCCCAGCACCCCATTGTGCTGGATGCTGTGCAGACACAGAATAGTCCCGTGCCATAGAGCTGTGTAGGCACAATACCACACTGCAGGCCAGCGGCCGACTCCCAAGCCCAGCACTGGGCGCATTAGTACTGTCGCCACCAAGTATCAACTTTAATCTATTGTATTTTTAATAAACTTTCTATTAACAGGATCTCCAGAGCAGCTTTGCCTTTGGGGCATTTAGCCAGAGGGCCATCCCTGCCCCCAGTCCAGTCACAAGGTGATAGCCCAGCCAGTTCCCACTGTGTGTTGCGAGGCCCTCACTGACAGGGAGGGAGTGCGAGCACAAGATGTGGGAATGAGCAGGGGACACGGACACTGTTATCGGCCCAGAGGCAATGGGCTCAAGGCATGCCAGGGGAAGTGGCGAGGCCTTACCTGCCAGAGAGCCAGCTGCAACCCACTGGCCATTTCCCCAGGGTGGGGCTGGAGGGAGGCTGCTTTTGTGGGAGCAAATGAACTTGCAGTTTAACACAGAGATGGTGATAAACTTGCCCACTAAAAGGAGGCTCCCAGAAGTGAACCCAAAGCTAAGCCTGGCCACACTCACCCAGGACTGGGCCATGCAGCTGGGGTACAAATCCCAACTGGATCCTGCTACCTGAAAAAGGCCTCTGGGAGGGACAGTGGGGCATTACTGGCTCCAATAGCAACCCGAACAAGCCAGGTGAGTGAGGAAGAAGTGGGCACCTGGTTGGGTCATCCTGACAACAACCAAACCACTGAGTCCCCCATTTCCCTTGGCCAGTCCCGGAAAGGGCAGACAGACAGCACAGAGCAGCCAGCTGAGCAGGGGACGACACCCACTGGCATGAGCTACAGAACCAGAAAACAGTGACTGTCTGCTCAGACTAGGGTGACCAGAGGTCCTGATTTTACAGGGACAGCCCCGATTTATGGGTCTTTTTCTTATATAGACTCCTATTACCCTCCACCCCCGTCCCAATTTTTCACACTTGCTGTCTGGTCACCCTAGCTCAGACTGCAGCTCCTGAAGGATTGCAAAGCTCCACAGGCCAAGCTGGCTGCAGAACAGAGCCTTTTTCCAAAGAGGTTTCTTTTTACTTTTGGAGTCTTTTCTAGGCTAACTGTGGGGATGCCTGCAACTGTTTTTACCTAACCTTCCCGCGTGCCTGTGTGTGTGAAGTAATCGCACTGTGCAGCTAAGTCCATAGTAGAAAGTCATCACACCTGGATTTACTTAACTCCTAAGCAAGCTGACCCAGATCTCACTATGTTGCCCTGGCTCTGTGCAGGTGTTAGCGAAAACCACTCTGCCTGAGATGGGAACCTGGGGGCTGGCCCCATTGCACTGACAGGAAGTGGAGAGATTAACTGGAGGGGAGAAAGCTGAGCAAACCATTGCATTCTTAGTGCTTCAAAGAGAGGCAGCAGAATTTCTAGGGCTAAGAAGGAGGCTGCTCTATCTGGGAGAGTCCAAGGGTTTGTGGATAAGGGTCAGTGGATAAGGGTGGTTGCATGATGTGGCAGACTGCGATCATGCAAGGATTTGATCAATTGTTGATCTCAGTCTAGTTTCATGTCACAGTTATTCATTCCCACTTATGCTATTGGTAGTTCCTTGATGAAGCCATCAGATCCCCACTGGAACCCCCATTCGATTGCTGCATTGGTGAGCATTGCAGGGAAGTACAGCAAATGTGTTAGTTTTAGGTTTTCTTCTTTGTGTTCTCACTAAAATTCATAAAAAGGACAGCTGGTTCGTTTTCTGTCACTGAATGGCTGGGAGTCCCAAACAACCTATAAAGGTATCTGAGAGTCACTAACCTACACCAGAATTAAACGCCATTACCGCTACACAAGTGCTCTGGGATATATGGTAGTCATTCTTTGCCAAACTTCCTAAATAGGGTAGACAAGATTTCACAGCCTTGATCAATCTACAGGGAAAAGACAGGTAGAAAACATTGGGTCTTCTTTATGACCTGCCCAAGGAAGGGCCCCTGCCACTGCCCCCACCTTTGCAGATCCCCTTTATAAAGAAACCAGCACTAGAAAAGGGGACAGTGCAACACTGGGGTGAGATCTGGACCTCCCCAACTCTGGATTTTATACAATTTATTCTCCACTTTCCTAGGGCAACCATCCACCTCCCCAGCAGCTCACTAACAGGCCATTCCCTCTCAGCCCAGATGGACTCTGTGTTACAACAAATCCCGTATCTGGGGAGGTTTCTCCCAGCTCTTCAGGGGACACCAATTGCTCTTCCCGAGATGCATGGTCTTGCAAAGCTTTCAAGCAGCGCTAGCTCCCTCTGATGTCATCTGTTCCTTTACTTAGCCAAGGTGCAATCCCCAGCAGTGTGTTCTATGAAGTGATGTTGCTAACCTCTGGGTGAGGGTTGCTCCATGGTTCCCCAGCTAGCCCACTAACAGGGGTGTTTACAGCTCACCCATTTGCTGTGGACCCAATCCTCCCCCCCCCCCGCCCCTGCTGTCTCTTTCCAACCTAACACAGCCCCCGAGTTGCAGAGAGCGGCTGAAATGAGCCACTGGCTGTCATAGCTAAAGGAAACCCAGCTCCTCATGCTGAGTAGCTCACTCACAGATCAGCTTCTTGTTATCCTGAAGGGAATGGCGGTTGGATCCTCCGCTCTCCTGCTCCAGCAGAGAGTCTGAGCTCTTTGGCCTGTGCTCTCGCAGCACGAGGGAGCTGCTTTCTGCAGTTTTCTCCTCATCTAGGAAGGGATGTTGCTGTCAGTGCTGGGGAAGCTCCTTTTCTTGGGACATTTAAAGCTAGCCTGGCCATCGTGCTGTAGGTAACGATCCAGCACTGCTGCTGGGGCGTGGGCCAGATTGCACCCAGCAGGTCTTCCCACCTACAGTTACCCTGCTTCTGAACACTAGGGAGAGAAGGGCTGGGGGCTGTAGGATCCTCTCAGGGAATCTCAGTCATTTAACATGAAAAGGCTAGCCAGTCGCTGGGAGCTGGAGGAGGCACTCTGCCCCACTGGGAACGAGCCCCTGGTCCCATGGTTCCCTATAGGCCCAGAACGAGCCTGCAGTTACTGGATGCTTGAATACTAGCCAAGGCTTATTCTGGCAATACAGGGAGCTAGGTGATCAGAGACTCAGTCGTGTCTCAGGAGCAAAGGACTGGGTTCAGGGTGCAGACTTCACTCCAGAGCTGCCAGCCTTTAAGTGAGACAGTAGGGACACAGCCCACTCCACTAGCACACGGGTATGCCTGCTCCAGCACCAGCACCAGCCTACCAGAGAGGTTAAAGGCAAAAAGGACCACACTGCACTGATCCCCTTCTAACAGCACTCTGCCCAGCCAGTATCACACACTGCGGCCCTGGGCACGCAGCCAGCGGCCTGTTCTCCTTTGTGAGGGTCTCCATACAGTGACAGGGGAGGGAAAACATTGGAAAATACAGGGAAATATCACTGTAAAGACACCTCTGTAAACTGCCTAGGTCTTCAGTTGACAGTGTCCCCTTCCCACAGCTGTCCCAGCATGCTGTACCCAGTGCAGGATAGCAGTCTAGAGGGAAGGGGGGTGAAACCCGGAGGCCTCCAGTCGGCTCTGAGTCACTGGTTGCTGACCAGTGAAACGTCCTGGGCTGGTGAACAGCAAACTGCCCCAGCTGCTCTTACCTCGAAAGTAGCCGTAGTACTGGAGGTGGTGATGCATGAAGCTCTCATAGGGATCTGAGAGCAGCTGGGGAAGGAAAGGGAAGGGTAAGTGAGAGCCAGGCCCCCAGGCCTGCAGATACCAGCACACAGGAATTTAATGAACAAACAGGTCAGAATGCACACAGCCAGTCCCTTCTAGGCACAGTCCCTCAGTGCCTGCCCCTTCACCTGCCTCTGTCCACCCCTGATGCCACCCCTTTTGCCTGGGGCCCCCACTGCTCTGCTCTCCTTGATGCAGTCCCCAATGGCATGGCCCCATAGGCTGAAAGGATCCCAGTCTCCCCACTAGGCCCAGTTCAGCAGGGCTGGGCTCTGCACTAACCTCAGGGGTTGGCTCCTGGGCTGGACTCATGACCAGCAGCGGTGACAGCTCTGAGGGACACTAGGGGGAAGCACAGAAACCAGTCACCAAGGGGGCTGGAAGGGACCAGAAAGCCCCCAGTCCCTGACCAGACACGCAGCAGGCCTCCCATTCTACCCCTCTCTCCCTCACTCCATGAGGTGAAACCCAGCTCTGCACTCCCCCCTGCCCCACCCCTCACCAGCTCTCTAGACCCTGAGAAACCATCCCAAACTAGGACCCAGGGCAGAATCCTCAGAGTGGAGGGCTGGCTCCCAGAGATGGGGTGTATCTGCCAGGTTGTCAAATGATGTACACACCCCACGCCGCTCATCACGGCCAACGCCTGCCTCACGAGGCTCTGTGCTCCAGGGGCTCCAGCACCTCCGCTCTGCACCCCCAGCACCACTTATCACAGCCCTCACCTGCCCTATGGGGCTGTGTGAACCCAGTGCCCGCTCTGTACGGGGCTGCTCCGCAGGCAGCTGACGGTGTGGAGCCAGGGCTGCACTGGAATCACAGGCCATGGGTCCTGAGGCAGTCAGACGGCATATGGAAAACAGCACAAATGGCTGTAGGGACACCCCCCTCACGCCCTGCAGCCCAGACTGTCCCCGAGGTTCCCCTGCTCTAGAACCAAGACTGGCCCCGAGCTCCTCTTGCTCTAGAGCCCAGACTGCCCTTGAGCTTCCCCTGCTCTAGACCCCAGACTGCCCCCGAACTCCCCTTGCTCTAGAGCCCAGACTGCCCCCCAAGCTCCTTCTGCTTTGGCGCCCAGAACTCCCTGGTCTAGAGCCTGAAACACCCCCCCCGAGCTCCCCCTGGTCTAGAACACAAACCCCTGCCTCCCTCAGGGCTCCCCGGTCTAGAGTCCAGATTCCCTCTGAGCTCCCCCTGCTCTAGAGCCCAGACCCCCTGCCCCTGAGCTCCCGCTGCTCCAGAGCCCAGACCCCCCCTCGAGCTCCCCCTGCTCTAGAGCCCAGACCCCTCCCCGAGGTCTACAGCCCAGGCCCCTCCCCCCAGAGCTCTCCCGCTGCTCTAGAGCCCAGACCCCCCCCGAACTCCCCCTGCTCCAGAGCCCAGCCTCCCCCTGAGCTCCCCCTTCTCTAGAGCCCAGACCCCCCGCCCCCGAGCTCCCCCTGCTCTAGAGCCCAGACCCCCCGCCTCTGAGCTCCCCCTTCTCTAGCGCCCAGACCTTCCCCCGAGCTCCCCCTGCTCTAGAGCCCAGACCCCCCCTGAGCTCCCCCTGCTCCAGAGCCCAGACACCCCCAGAGCTCCCCCTTCTCTAGAGCCCAGATCCCCCCCCGAGCTGGCGCTGCTCTAGAGCCCAGACCCCCTCCCCCGCGAGCTCCCCCCCTGCTCTAGAGCCCAGCCTCCCCTGAGCTCCCCCTGCTCCAGAGCCCAGCCTCCCCCCTGAGCTCCCCCTGCTCTAGAGCCCAGACCCCCTCCCCCCCGAGCTCCCCCTGCTCTAGAGCCCAGACCCCCTCCCCCGCGAGCTCCCCCGCTGCTCTAGAGCCCAGACCCCCCGCCCCCGAGCTCCCCCTGCTCTAGAGCCCAGACCCCCCCCGAGCTGCCCCTGCTCTAGAGCCCAGACCCCCCCGCCGCGCCCCTCACCGCAGCTTCCCGCCCTGCTCCCGGCCGCTCCTCATGCCGGGACGCGGTAACCCAGCAACAGGCAGTGGGCGTGGCTCCAGGGAAAGGCTCTCTCCTCATTGGTCCATCCGTGTGGCCCGGTAAGAGCCAATGGCGGCGCCGGGTGAAATGGAAGCCTCCCTCCGCGCTCCTGGGCTCGCTCAGCGCCGGCCCCGCCCTCCCTCCCATGTACCCGC
Source organism: Gopherus evgoodei (assembly GCF_007399415.2). NCBI lineage: Eukaryota > Metazoa > Chordata > Testudines > Testudinidae > Gopherus > Gopherus evgoodei. The sequence continues at coordinate 151,477,601 of NC_044325.1, read as the reverse complement.
TGGGCGGGGCCTGCGCCGTGTCTGCGTCTGTATGGGCCGGCCCTGCTGCGTGCAGAGACTGGGCCCTAGTGCCCTCTGCACCCGCACATTTGTGTATGGGGTCAGTCCTGCTGCCTCACAGCGCCGCCCCTGTGTGCGCGTAGGGACCGGTCCATACTGCCCGTCACCCCAGGGACCTGCACATATGACTCTGCAGGAACTGGCCTGCTGGTATTAATGTAGGTGGAATATAAGGGCTAAAGGTGTTAACATACTCGAGTGCATCATCATCGTTAAACAACATGCAAAGCTTGGGATACGGAGACTTCAGGCCGCTTAGCACCATCATGCACAGTATTAAAAATCCTTTGAACTTCATTAAAAACAAAAAAAAAGAATAACTTAAAGCCTTTCCAACCTGCAGTGTTAAATAAGACTTTTATTTTCACCAGCCTTCCTTCCTTCCTTCCTCTTGAGCTGCTGAGAGTTTTCAGAAGGAAAAGGCCCTGTTGGACAGTATTAAAGACGGCCATACCCGTCCTTTTGGGGGAAAGAGAAAAAGTTGGCTGAGGGACTAGAGCCCTGAGCACGGCTGCTGTTAAAGCCCCGCCTCAGAAGGCAAAGCCCCCTCACTTGACAATCTTTTAGATGGAAACGAACATGGTAAAAACTGTCGTCCCAGGCGGTGTTTGAGATTCAGCTGGAGCCGGTACAGATGGTGATATTGTCTGGGCTCCTCTCTCTGGCTGGGTCTACTCAGGGCACCTCTGTGGCTCAGGATGACAAAGGTCCCTGCTGGGGACGAGGGGGAGCTATGATGGTGAAGCTCACTCCAGCAGCCTCTATTGGGGTTTTTGGTTCATTTCCCACAAAATCTTTAAGGTCCCAACAAGGCAGTGATGGGTAAACTAGCCCATTCCTTCATTATTTTGTCCACCAATTAAGCTTAATATCCAACATACCAATTAGGGGTCATTAACTTCCAGCTCCCTTCAGCCCAGCCCACTTTATACAATGGGTGTTAGACACCATATCCCCACCACCTAGAATTTCATCTTTAGAATTCACTCGAACAGTGGGGCTGTCCTTTTCTCCACTGATCAGCATGGAAGGGGGGGCACTCCTCTGCACCCCCCTCCCCCCCGAGAATGCCTGCACTAGGATTACACAGGTGTGACTTGGTAAAAACCTACAATCTTTCCGCCCTGACAAGAACCTTTTGGCACACAAGAATGTGGCTTTACGAGCAGGAAGTGGATGGCAAAACAGGGGACAAAGGCAAGATGAGGCTGAAAAAAATCTCATGGACATGGATTTTTGTCATAATCAGCACCCAGTGTGTTATGGGTAAGGCTACATTTTAGTCACTGGTATTTTTAGTAAAAGTCATAGACAGGTCATGGGCAGCAAATAATTCACAGCCCATGACCTGTCCATGACTTGTACTATATACCCCTAACTAAAATATGGCCTGGGGGGGCCAGTCTGGGGGCACCACAGGTGCTGGAGGGTGCAGGCAGCAGCGCACAGCCTAGGACCCCTGCTGGTGTGTCTGTCTCTGTGGGGCTGACAGACTCCCTATCCAGCTCTGCGCAGCTCCCCGGCAGTGGACAGCATGTCCCTGCAGCTCCTACGGCGAGGGAAGGCCAGGGGGGTGCTGCACACTGCCCCCACCACGAACTCCAGCTCCGCAGCACCCATTGGCTGGAAACCGCAGCCAATGGGAGCTCCAGCGGTGGTGCCTGCAAGCAGGGGAAGTGTTCCGAGCCCCCTGGCCCCTCTGCCTAGGAGCTGCAGGGACACACTATCTGCTTCCAGGGAGCTCCCCCGAGGTAAGCGCCACCCTGCACCCCAAACCCCTGCCCTGGCCCTGAGCTCCCTCCCACACCTAAACTACTGCTGCTGGCTCAGGGGCTGCCCAAACACTCGTGACAGAATCCATGACAGACACAGCCTTAGTTATGGGCCCTACTGTACAGGCAACAGGGTGTCAGAGGTGGCATCCAGCCTCCCCGATAACAGATTCCCAGGCATGGCTGAGCCGGTATCAATTGCTTCAGTGCACCTGTGGACCAAGAGCACCTGTCCATTCAAGTCGGACAGATCCCCTTTGCTGGTGAGTGGGCAGAGGCGGTGGCTGGAGGAGCTTGAGTCACCCAGAATGTAGCTCCACCATGTCCCCTCTCCAGCCCAATTTGCAGGCACTGCCCTGCACCCAAGTGCACTCTCCGCCCCACGCCGAAGTACAAGGACACGCAGATTTGAAGTATAAAAAGGGATTTTATTCATGTTTATGTACAAATTTACAAAGCCAAAAACTAGAGAAATACAAACGGCTGGAAACCCGAGCTACCTTCCCTTCTGTGGGAAGAAAGTGACTTTTACCTGATTCTGAGCCAAAGAAGGGGGGTGAGGGGGAGGCGCTTAACAGGGACAAAAGCTACTTTCGCTGAAATCAGGGGACTGATGGGGAGCGAAAGGAGGTGGGGCCTAAAACAGGGTAGAACTAGACAGCAAACAACAATGCTTTTCTGCGAGTGGCTCCTGACACATGGCCTCCCACCACCTCTCAGCTGGTCCGCAAATATGTCCAAGGGCAGACCAAAGGTCCAGGCAATGCGGACTTGTTTAGTCTCTGCACTAGGGCCTGCACAGACAGCCCTGGAATCGAGTGAAGGGCTCGTCTGGGCCACTGGCTGGCTCTGACGGAGGAAGTGCATGCGCAGGTTCCTACTCGGCACGGGACAAAGCTGCTGCACCTTCGGGCCAGAGATGCTGGGAATGGCAATGCCAGGAGGCGTCCGAGACAGCGAGGTCTGAAAGCCAAGGAAAAGCCGCCTTCTCCTTAAAGCGCAAGGGGAAGGGCAGGGTTCTGAGCTCGGCTCAGCTCCACCAGCCAGGCCAAGCGTGGTGTGGGGGGCAGGTCCACCTGGTGCAGTCACTGCCAGAGCCCAACCCCAAAACGGACGATTCATGCCCAGCACACCCCCGCTGTGCCAGGAGGAGCCGAACGGCGAGCATAGCCCGTCAAGGCCGCCCATTACCTAACAAGCCTTTCACATCCCGGCTCCCACCCTGCGAGGTCCCAGTCTAGGGGATCGCTGCATCAGCCCATTCAACTGAAACGGGATGCCCCAAACAGTTACAATTTATTAACAGTTGTATCTGTAAGAGGCCCTAAACTGTACATGTGGTAAAAAAACAAAAAACAAAAGGAAGAAAAAAACACAGTGCCGATGCCTCATGTGCTTGAAGTGGTTTTCCTCCGCTTCAGCCGCGCTCGCCAGTCTTCAGGCAGGGCCTCGAAATTGGCGTTCCTCTCTGCCATGCCACTGTGGGGACAAAGGGCACCTCAGAGCCTCCGGGCAGAGCTTGTGCAGCCCACCCTCAGGGGCCTGATCTGCTCCTGGCAGGGGGTGGGGTGGGCTCCGCGCAGAGGGGACGTGCACACAATACAAAGTTCACAGAGCTGCCTCTGACGCAGAATGGTCAAATCAACCCTCCAGAGAGCATCAGGAGTGTGTCGGCAGGACGCTGGCCATATGCCTAAGATCTCCTGGGGCCGCTAGGAGGTGCTGTGCCAGGGAGCAGTTCTGGGGGCTGGGAAGGATTCAGTCAAGTGCTGTCCCCTTGCTGCTGGGAATCCCCATCCCTCTCACTCAATGCATGACAGGTCAGACTTCCCCAGTCCCAGATCTGATGGGAGGATCCAGCTTCCCCTCCCTCCTCCCTGCACACATACCCCTGCCCCCCTCACCGGGATGGGCAGAGGGGAGAAGTTTCTTATACACATCTTCAGAATGGGGCGTTCAGGCTCAGGCAGCCACTGGAAAGACCCCAGAGGAGGAGCAGGAGTGGCCATGAAACTCAACTCATGGGAGTTTTGTAAATGCAGTAGTGGGAGGGACTTAGCCTGTACCACCCAGCTCACTTCAGGGTGGCTGCAGGCTGCAAATCCAGCAGGGTCTTCTCCCTCCTCATGCCCTCTCACCCTGCCTCTGTGCTTCCTAGGCCCCACTGCTTTACACTGCGAGCCCAAAGGTGCTGGCCAAGGACCCTGCCCAGCTTGGGGCTATGGGACAGCTGGCCCTACACGCTGGAAGGGAGCTGAGGGCTGCGGTTAAGTAGGTGACATCATGAGTCAGCCGCTGCGCTGTGATGGGCGGAGAACTCCGGCTCGCCACAACATGGGGTAAGTGGCCCAGCAAGGCAGTGCTGTCCCTGAGAGGAGGGGCCAAGGGCAGTGGACTCTCCACTGGCCTGCTCTGGCCAAGGGGGATCTGCTAGAGGAGCTAGATTTCCAATGAACGGGGCAGTCACCCAGGTCGAGAGCACTGCTCGCGTGGGCAGGCTGATCCGAGGGGGAGTGCTTGAGGGTGCCCTGGAGATAGGTGAAGGGCACCAGGAACTGCCTCACTAAGGCATGAGCAATAACTGTTCACAGCTATTGGGATAGCCACAGGAAAAGAACCACGCCCACAATAATGGCAATTGAGAGGCCGGGCCAGCGAGAGGCTCTCCTGGGGACTGTGGCACAGAGAAAGGCAGCGAGGACCCCAGAGGCAGCACAGCACAGCCATGCTGCCCTGTCCCGGGGAAGCTGGCTCTGAGGGGACGAACACTCCCTCCTCAGACCTCTCCGCTGACACTGCCACCTGGGGGGGCTGGCTGGTGCCCTGGCTGGGGGTGTAGCAGGGACTGGATTACAAGCAGGTGCAGAGGGCTCCTGAGGAGCAGGCTCCTGGCCCCTCCAGGTCACCCCCAGCCCCTCCCGCCCGGCATACCTCACTAGCTGCTGCTGCTTCCACTCCTCGATGCGCTTCTGAGAGGTGAGCTCCCGGTCCTCCTCGCTGGAGCTAGAGTTCTCTTCCTCATCCAGCTCCCGCTGGATACTCTGCCACTTCTTCACCAGCGACGGCATCTTCGCTTTCCCCTTCTTGCCCTGCACAGGAAGAAGGGGAAGGGTTGGGACCACGCAGGTGGCACTGTGGGCACAGAGGATCGCCCCTCCCCCACAGAGCCAGGGCAGGAGGGAGGAAGGCAACATGGACCCAGCCACAAGGACGGAGGCGGAGTGTGTGGGGAATGACGGCCAATGCTTGCAGGGGGGCACGTTACTCTGCTCCAGTGGCTAGCTGGGAGAGAAGGGGGAATGATCAGCGAGAGTCAGGGGCAGGCACAGGCCCTGCCACACACTACTATATTACCGTAGTGCCTGCAAATCGCAGGTCAGGGCCCTGCTGTGCTAGGGGATGGACATTATTTATTAGGTTTATTACAGCAGCACCTACAGGCCCAGTCAGGGACAGGGACACAGTCCCCCCTTCATGCTGGAGGAGCCCCAAGAACTCTGGGGAAGCGGTGTGTCTAGCTACCGTCAGCGAGAGAATGAGCTTCCCTCAGTCACTTCAATGCTGACCAGCAGCAGGCCCTGCTATCCCAGCGCTGGCCCCACGCGCCGACCTGCCCCACACTAGGGGAGCCACTGCCCAGGAACAGGGGCAAGCTGCCTGCAGCATCAGCCCTACACTCAGGGACTCCAAGGTTCTCCACACATCAGCCAGCCTCCCTTTACAGACAATCAGAGGGAAACGACTTGTCTCCTACGGCCACAAGGTCCTGACTCTTCTCTCACTGCCCGCACCCACCCGGCAGGCACAGCTTCCCCACAGGCCCGGCCTGCCCAGGGCAGCAGTGAGCCCACCCCTACCTTGTCCCTCCTCCCCTTGCGAGGTTTCTCGGGAGGCGGTGCTTTGGTGGTTGGGGGAGGTGGAGGTGGCGGTTGCGGTGGTGGAGGGGGAGGCGGCTGCTCCGTGGCCCCCTTGGCAGGCAGGGCTCCTCGTGCAGGAGCTGGCTGTGCCATGGTGGCTGCGAGGCCAGTGGGCACGGCACACTCCGAATAGCTCATGATGGCTGGCGCGGTCACGCCCAGGTAACTCGGTTGGAGACTCAGCCCCATGGGCTGAGGGCCTGTGGACACAGCAGAGAGATGAAGGTTGGCACATCCCTGGCAGCCCCCACTACAGACACTGCTCTAGCCTTGGGGAGGCCACTCCGGGGCTGGTACTCACTGGCTGCCATGACAGGCTGGCTGTAGAGAACAGGACAGCTGCCGATGGTCGCTGCTCGCTGCATCAGCCCCGTGCTCATCTCACCGGCTTTCCTCTTCTGCGGTTTAGCGGTGAGGGCGGCGGAGGCGCTGCCTTCGGAGTTACTCTGCAGGCAGAGGGGGCGGGCAGTCAGGGGGCTGGACTGACTCCTGACCAGAGACCACATCTCCATGGCTCTTCTGCTGAGCCAGCCAAACCCAGGGTCCCTCGGACAGGGGCTCTCTCTGGCAAGAGGATGTGCCCACTTGAGACAGCCCCAGGCAGTGCTGAGCCTAGGCCTGGGTGACCCAGCGATGGGTGGGGCCCAACACTCTGTTGGCTGCGGCACTGACCTGGCTTGGGGGCCGCACTGCCCCCCATCACCCTGATGCAGCTGGCACCCACTGCCCCCTCCAAATTCCTAGCCACCAGCAGCTCCTGCACAGCTAGGTCCTGCTTCAACTGCTGCCCCCACCCAGCTCTCCTGTCCCTTGCACGGCCACTCCCGAGAGCAGCCGAGTGGGCTACTAGCACAGAGGGGCCTTGGAAATTGCACGCCTTTGGTCTGCGGTTTAACATGCCCCTGCCCCAGGAAACCAATGGATTCTCTGCCTCGTGTGGGGGAAACATGTTGCACTCCTGGAAGAGGAACCATTTCACAAGGGTGAAATCTCCCCGCAGAAAATACAAGGTTTAGGCTGTTCTAGAGCAGCACAGCCTTAGGAAGGAGCCGGACAACTCACTATGGAACGCTTTGCCTCTTATCCATTGCAACTCCACTGGGTTCCCCTTCGCCGGTTCACAGCACAGACCCATGGCACGCCCAATGACCTCTCTGCCCACTAAAACTTGACCTTTGCTCCCCCCAAGATCCAGGGCTGAGCAGCATCCCAGGACCAGCTCCTTTCTACCGCGTCTTGGGAGGGACCTTGGCAATGGCTTTTGGAGCAGGTATATCATTCATGTCAACCTTCTCTCCCAGGACTGGGAGGGGGGAATGCAGAGTTGCTAGGCAGCTAGCCCTTACCCATGGGGTGACAGAGGCTTGCCGCAGGAGGATACAAAGCAGAGCCACTAGGAAACACGCCCAGCCGAGCGATGCCAAGCTACCTGTCACACAGCACACCCAATCCTATGCCCGCCCCGGGCAGGGGTCACTCCCTGCCCTCACCTGGCTGCTGGTGACAGCTGGGCGGAGAAGCGGTTTCAGAGGAGCATCTTCCTCTGTTCCTGGGGCTGGTGGTTCTTCGCTTTCCTCATCCTCCATCTCCACCTCCTGGATCTCTCCGTCCTCCCCAGGAGGCGGTGGTGGCGGCGGGGGTGGCGGTGGTGACTCTGGTGGAGGTGGGGGAGGCGGAGGCACCTCCAAAGGCAGAGGGGGTTGGAGCACGGGGACAGAAGACTGAAGAAGAGTCCAAAATGGAGTGAGCGGCACAAGGGATGTGGCAGGAACTTGGCTGGAGAAGGTCTCTTTGCTGAGAGGGCCTGAGGAGACACATTGGTGCATGATGGACAACCCACCCTGGAACTGCGCCTTTCACAACCCACCCATTCCTCTGCTCAGCTGTGCTGATCCCCTCCCCCAAGGGGTAGCCTGCTTCTTGGCAACTTTGGTGGCAGGGATGCGCAGTGCCCGTGTACGGCGCACCACGGGCTCACTGCCCAAGCTGTAGGGCGAGGGACTGCGTGCCCTGAGGCTCTTGGGAAAGAGAGTGGCAGTGCAACTCCAGCTGCCCCGGGCACAGTGCCTCCCCTCTGGGTTAACTCCATCCACAGCTCAGCCACTCTCCTCGGCTAACCGAAACCTGGTGGCATGTCAAGCCACCGCTCACTGGCGGCAGAGGGACCCTCTTCTCTTTCTCTGGCTCACAGAAGCTTGTTCTGGCCCTATCAATCACCATCGGGGCTCCTCATCACCTTGCAGATTGGCCCTCGCACCTCGTTACAGACAGCAAGGGACTGGCCAATGGTCAGACAGCAAATCCAGGGAACTGAAGCCGGGTTTTGCTAGTGGCAGTGCTCTAACCACTGCACCATCCTCGGTACCAGCAGCTCTCCACCATCTGCTAGCCACGCTCACCCTCCCTCTAGACAGTCCCCAGTGCTTCCTCCTCCCCCATCTCACAGCCCGGGCCCCCCAGTACCTGTGGAGTTCTCCACCGTGGAGTCACTACCGGACTCAGCTTTCTCCTTCGGAGCTGGTTTGGGAACAGCTTCAGCTTTATTGTCCGGGGCCTGCCCGTCCTCTTCCTCCTCGCCATCCGGAAACTCCCATTGAGACTCTCCTGTCTGCTCGTTAACATAGAAATAGCGCCTATGGTCCCTAGATCACAAGAAAGAACAGACGGCTTTACGTTCTCTCCCCTGCAGCGACACGCAGACATGGGCCTTTCCCGCGACAGCGCTGGGCTCTCACCGGGAAGCCCCTTTTCTACCGGGGCTGCCATTCATAAAGGCAACAAACAACTTTGAGGAGGGAGGCAGGAGGTCAGAGCTAGCTCACTCAAAGCTGTTTGCATTGCTGGCTCTGTGAATCCAGCCCCGAGCCCTCCCCTCCAAGAGAGAAGGGCTGGGAAAGCAGGCTAATGTTCACCGGGAGGGAGGACGGGGGAGAGCGAGCTCTCTCTAGGAACAGGACTGTTAGGAACTGCCTCTGGAGTACAAAACAGGGAGCAGCCCAATTTAAGCAAGGCGGCTGCTCCCGCCATGGGCTGTCGAGGTCCCATGCATGATACTCTTGGTGTCAAACATACAGTGAACGCTAGAGAGAGGGAGAGGCTCTGGGAGCTGAAAAACAAAAGAGCAAACATTTCAAACAATGAACAATCCAGAAAAGCCAAATAGAAAAAGAAATGTTTGGGTCTGACCTGCCAGTAGGAGACAGGAATCTTGTGCTTGGTTCCCATCCGCAGCCAGGGGGGCTCTCCTGAGGGTCAGCGCTGTTAGCCGGAGTAGAGATCCAGAGGTCCTGTAAAGTGCACAGAGCTCTCGCATGCGCGACCCCCCGAGCCCGCCCTCCTCAGCGCAGCTACACTCGGGAGAGTAAAAACCAGCTCTGTCCAATCACCGACCCAAAGCCGTTCCAAACACTTTTTAACAGGGATTTTTTGGTCTCCAATTTGGTGGCTGGCCCAAACTCTGTGAGTGCCAGAGGTTCTCTGCCTGCCCAGCACCGCTAACTGCAGCTGCTCTCAGTCTCCGGATAGATGTCGCCAACGTCGTCAGGTGGTGATGGTCACAAATCATGTCTGAGAGGTCAAAGGTCAAAGGTGAAAAGGGGAGAAGAGTGCGTACCTGTCCCAGTGGCAGGACCAGCCTTTAGGGGTGGCGTTTATTTCATACTGTTTTAGCTGTTCGGCTGCATCTTGCAGTTTGCGTTTGAGGTAGTTTCCATTGAGAGCTCCTTCGCGCCAGTCTGCGATCCGGGTCTAGAGCCAGCAAGCAGAGAAGCTGTCACACTTCAGGGTCCATTTTGGTCAATTTCAGTCACAGGATTTTAAAAATTGTAAATTTCACGATATATTGAAATCTGAAGCGTCATTTGGTGTAACTGTAGGGGTTGACCCAGCTCTGAAGGCAGCAGCGCAGAAGTAAGGGACGCATGGTATGGTATTGCCACCACTACTTCTGCACTGCTGCTGGCAGCAGCACCACCTTCAGAGCTGGGTGCCCGGCCAGCAGCCTCTGCTCTCTGGGACACCCAGCTCTGAAAGCAGCACAGGCAATATCAGGACATCCTGACAATAACCTTGTGACCCCCCCAAAAAACCCTCTTTTGGTTCGGGACCCCCAGTTTGAGAAACGCTGGTCTCCCCCATTAAATCCATATAGTACAGAGTAGAAGTACACATAAGACCATATTTCACAGGGGGAGACAAGATTTCATGGTCTGTGATGCATTTTCATGGCCGGGAATTTGGTAGGACCCTACCTATGGGTGGTGTTGGGCAAGGACACGGACCAGTCCTGTCTGGGTGGGCTGGGGGAAGGACTCAGACAATGAAGAGGGACAGTGGTTAGCTGCCTGGGGCTTCCAGCACTCAGGAAACAGAAGGATGTTTGATTCCCGGGAATGCACACAGGCTTCCATTACCTCGGTCTGCAACAGCAGCATATGGAAGTTGGACATGGATTGTCTGCTGATGCCCAGGAACTCCAGTTTACTAGTCAGGGTATTTGCCAGCTCTCCAATCTGAAACTGTCGAGAGACAGGGCACACAAGGGGTGAGGATCGGCTCACAAACGGCCCGCAGGTCCCAGAGGCGGACTGCCAGCGCTCACGCAGCTATGCCCCTGTCCCACTGAGTGGATAAGTGCAGGCGGGGGAGGTAGTGAGACGGTGCCCGTGGGCTGTACAGAGTGCCTAGCTCAGAACCTGCCTCCCCCAATCCCAGCATTCCACAAGTGGAGCCATTTCATTCTACTCAACAGGAACAAGCCTGCCCTGTGATGAGCTAAGAAGCCTCCTCCATCTCTGACTTGGAGGAGTTACACTGGAATGGTGGGAAACCCACCACCACCACCCAGCCACTGCCTTCTCCACACCCGCTACACTGCTTGTCAGGAGCAGAGAGACGAGCAACACTCTCATACCCCATACTCAGCTCCACTGTTGTCCAAATTCCCACCTTCACCTGGGGCCGAGGCCAGAGGGCCACCCAATGGAGGGCTCCAAGGTCATGCTCCAACCCTGACATGGCTCCCTCAAGAGGATGGGAGGGAATCCAAGGTCACCCTGCTCTCCCCCAGACAGAGACGCAGCTGTGACCCAAACACTAAATTCTTCCTTCCCCTGCTGCCCACTCACCTTTAGGTCCTGCTCCTCTTCTTCTGCTCTGGGCGCTCCCTGCACTTTCACTTTGTCCTGGACCTCCTCTGGCTCCAGCTCTTTGTCTGATGTCTCCTCAGCTGCTTCTGCACTCGCTGCTGAGGGAGAGAAAACACGAGACCTTCCTAACTGTTCCCACAGGGCAGCGCAATCGCCACCCACTGCATGGCCCCCCCATCAGTGGGCAGCTGCGGGAAGGAGTCAATTCAAAAAGCTCGGCCCTATACGGTCCTATTTTAAAAGTTCAGGTCTGGCCTGGGCTTCCCGGGCAGACTCTGGCCTCAGAAGGGACTGGGAGCAGACAGATTTAATCCTTGCATTTGAAGAGGAGCAGTAGATGGCACCCTCGTCTGTTCCTTTATCATTTTCAAAGTAGGGCTTTTTTCCCATTAAGAATCCAGGTCCTGGCTAAGCCAGAAAACTAAGTCCATGTCTACACTACAAACTATGTCAAACTAACTTGCATCGGAACATAACCGTTAAATCGCGTGTGAGCGCACACTTGGCTCCTTGTGTTGGTGGTGCGCCTCCTCACCAGGAGTGCTTGTACTGATTGTGTTGTTGATGTGGGGCACTGTGGGACAGCTCCTGAAAGCCAGTTACAGTCGACATAAGCAATGCAGTATCTACACTGATGCTGTGTTGACCTAGTCACGTTGACCGTGACTCAGCACCGCTCAGAGCGGTGGTGTTACTAAATCGGCGTAGAGACGCACTGACGTCGGCGGGAGCCAAATTTAAGTGAAGACACTTCCACAGCTAGGTTGACATGAGGCAGGTTACATCGACCTAACCCTGTAGTGTAGGCCCAGCCTAAGACAGCTAGCAAGCTAGTTCACACCTATTTCACTGCAGTCACCGATTAATAGGGAATACAGGACAACTTTGCAGAAGTCATACAGAGCTGAGCTCCTGATACTCATCCCATCCACAGCCCTGCTCCTGGCCCACTGCAGCCAGGCAGACAAAGCTCCCAAAATCCCTAAGGGTGCGTCGACCCAACAAGCAAACCCGTGGTGGCAGCGAGCCTCAGACTCTGGGCTGATGACTTGGGCTCACGCTATGGGGCTAAGAACAGCTGTGCAGACATTCCCATAGAGGATGAAGGCCAGCCTCCAGGACCCTACCCTGTGGCCAGGTTCAGCCTGAGCAGGAATGTCTACACAGTTTTTAGCCCCATAGTAAGAGCCCGAGTCATTGACCCGGGATGAGACTTTCAGAGCATGTTTTCTGTTGGGTGGACGTACCACGTTCACCAAGCCAGAAGGCAAACCTCAGGCAGCCCTTCCAGTTCGTCAACAGGCGTTTAACTCTGGTGACTAATTAATGGGGAAAGGGCACTGCCATTAAAGATTCAACCCCAACCTCCTTCCTTCAGAGCGCGAGACCTGCCCGAGGAACCCTCCAGCCCAGGCAGCGAAGGCCTGCAAGAAAGCAGGGGACACCCCCAAAGGGAGAACGAAATCCCAGTCAAATCATCTCTAATCTGTCTCTTACTCTGTGCAGTACCAGTCACAAGGCCGGATACTGGCTGGAGCTTTTGGGTGTTTGTGTAATACAGACACCAATCACCTCTTAGGATGGTACAGCCAGAACCTGTTCTCACTCGAGGATAGCTTTACAGCACCACGCAGGCCCAACCCTCCCCACCAGCAGGGCCAGGCAGCTAGGGGAGGGGCCGCTCTCCTTAGGAAGGGAGAAGGGCTGTTTCTGGGGCTGGACAAACCCGCAGCTCAGCTATTGCACAATCTCAGTTCGCACTATGAAGCCTCCCTGGCCTGAGCTGTTCAGCAACGCTCAGGCCCCTGCAGGGTTGTTTCCATTCAGAGGAGAAATCGAGAACACCAGCCAGGTCTGTGCTTTGGTGCAAACCTGTTTACCTGCAAAGAATGGACACGGAGCTTGCAGCTTCCTTGCTGCCCAAGGAGCGTCTCTGCTCCTGTCCAGGGCCTTAGTCTCTAGGCGACGAGGTGGGTTTTTCCAGCTATGACCATCACCACTGTCAGAGCTGAGGGTCCGGGTGTGGGGATCTGGGAGTCCCCTGGGCCCTCATGGAACGTGCTCTCAAGCCAAGGCAATGAGCCCAGCCTGACAAGGACTGCTCCAGTGCACAGTCAGCCACAAACTCTCCTCCGTCAGCCCATCTCATTCCACTATGAGCCTGAGACCCTCCTACTCCAATCCCCTCTCACCCCACTCCATGTGAAGGCCCCACAGCAGCCAATGGCTCTGCTTTCCTCCACTGTCTCGTGTCCCTAGACCCAGCCAATAGGACATTTATCCTCTATTGTAGAAGGTGGTCCCTAGACCCTCCAGAACAGCTCTCCACCCTTCCATGGCTTGGGAGGCAGTCGGACTGACCATGGAGGTGGCGATGGGGGAGGGAGGCCCAGCCAGTCAGCGAGAGAACGCACAGAATGCACGTGCTGTTCTGCCACAGGATAGCAGGACAACCCTGGACAGGGCTCGTACTTCCCTTAGTCATTATGGTAAGGCCTAGGAACCAGCTGAGATCACGGGACCCCTGGGCTAGACACTGTACATTCACAGTAACAGCCTGTCCCTGCCACAAAGACCTTGTCAGCTACATTGAGAGAATCCGTAAGGGTGCTCTGGACCTGAAGCCAAAAGTCCTTAGGGGCATGGCAGGGAATTGGTGGCCCAGTCAGTGTGGCACAAACCAGAGGCCTGATTTATGGGGTGCAGCTGCCCATGACAGGTGCTGGGGGGTGGGGGGAAGGATGACAACAATCTGTGGGGAGACGCTGCCCGTTGCTGGGGGGGGGGGGGGGGGAGGAGATAAAAAGAGGAGGGGCGAGATCCACTGGCCATAGCTGTCCATGGCAGGGGCCATGGGGGCCGATCTGTGGGGTGCAGCTGCCCAGCATGCTGGGAGCTGTGAAGCCAGCGGTCTCCGTGACAGAAAAGGGGCTCTGGGGAACTCAAGGCCAAATTGCCCAGGAAGAAGTTAGAATCCCAGCCAGACAGCAGGAAAGCAGCCCACCCCGTTCAGAGGTGGGACAGACAGCAGGTTTGATATATATGCTGATGACCCCATAGCCCCCAGACTTTTTCCAGAGGCCTTGGACCCATCACACAGGACAGAGCCTTGAAGCACCCCACAGGACTGCTGGAGGCAGATGGGACATACCCCCAAGCACCGTCAGGAACAGACGCTCGGTGGCAAGGCCGTCCACAGCTGCCAGGCTCTGCGGTGCAGTGCGAACCCTGTATGGCTAGTGCTGATCAGAGCTCAGTTCAGACCCTTCACAACCACCCAGCTCTATCAACCAATACAGCGAAGGCAACCTCCGTCCCAAGAGCCAGTTCTGAACTGCTCCCATCACCCCGTGCGCTCCCCGAGAGCAAAGCCCAGCGCGAATACAAAATTTGTATCCGCACCTGATCCATGGGCTGCAAAAGTGGTCCACAAATATCCGCATCTGTGGATATGAAACAGTTATCTCCAGATTTTCTGGGCTCGAAGTGCCAAGAGTGCTCCTCCCTGTACAGGGCATACGCAGAGCCCACCAAGATGACATTCATTGCTAATAACCCAAGCATTATCACTGCTGGGCTGCAGGGAGAGGAGAGAGTTCAGCCCGTGCCCTGCCCCCTCCAGACAAACCCTCGAGCTGGCAACCCCTGCGATATGAAGGAGGAGCCTGCGCTGAACACTGCGATTCGGTGCATGAGGGTGCAGGTCTCCCTGCAGTCACTGGCTGGGAAGCAAGGGCCTTGGCCCAGGAGGCCTCTCTCAAATTACCTGCTTCCTTGATTTCTGGAGTCTCTCGGCCAGTCTTGCTAGAGCTGCGGCTGGTGGACTCTGGGCTGGCAACCCCAACAAAAAGCTTCCACTTCCCTTGCATGGAGGCCGGCTTGGGCGCTGTGTCAAGAGATGCTGACTGGCTCCCGTCTGAGAGCGGGCTGGAACCCGAGACACTGCCATCTCCCTCCTCCAAGGCTCGCAGCTCCGCCTGCCACAAGACCAGAGGGTGAGCACTCACAGAAAGGGACGGAAGGAGGGCAAAGCTTTAGAGGATGAGCTGCACCCTGCTGACACATAAGGAGGTGACCTCACGACAGAGGAAGGCCAGGCCAAACCTGAGTGGGGCTGCGACCCCCTGCGCCAGGTCACCATGCCCAGAGCAGGAAGCCAGGCCCAGTGGGTCACCAAAAAAACAGAAAAGGTGCAGTTGGTGGGTTGCCCTGGTGAAAAGTCTAGGAACCACTAGCCTAGGTTGTCATGAGCCCCACTGGCGAATGTCACATCAGCCTGGCACAAGTGTGCCCCTGGTGAAGGGGGGTGGTAATAATGGGAACCCTGAGATTGGCCCCCGGGGTTGGGGACCAATCCCTTTTCCCAGAGAGACTCTTTTCAGAGCTTTCCATCCATTGGCAATTCTCTCCGACTGGGGAATTGAAAACAGTGTCAGTTAGACAGGGGCTCACGAGTCACCTCCCCCCGGATTTCTACATGAAATGCTCAGGCCAATGCTGCTCCCTGAGACTCCAGTCCTGCTTCCTGCCGCAGGGGAGCACAGCACTACACTTCAAATTGAGATCAACCTAGCTACGGTGGCTGGAGGTGTGAAAATCACCTGCCCCCTAAGCGCTGTGGGTATGCCAACCTACCCCTGGGTGTAGACACGACAAGGTCAGCAGAACAACACTTCCGACAACCTCGCTACCACCGCGGGGGGGGAGGGGGAAGAGTTCCTCCAGTAATGGAAAAACCCCTTCCATTGCTGTACAATGCGTCCAAGCTACAGCGGCACAGCTGCAGCAGCACCGTAGTGCCTGCAGTGTAGACATGGCCATGGGGTCATTCTGCCGGAGAGAAGAGCGTCCTGTGTGGTGTCTCCCTGGACACTCTGCCCCATAGGTGATGGGGGGCAGCCCCTGAATTCCCACTCAGTCCCTGGCACAGACCACACAGGGGCTGGGTTGTGATTGCGACTAGGTTTTCTCTCTGGACTATTAATGGCACAGGGGTTCCCTCCAACAGCAGCCCGGCAGCACCTGCCCCCTTTTCCCCCAGCTGCCACTTACCTTCTTCCTCTCCAACACCATCTCCAACTCCAGCGTGTCCTGCTCCTCCTCGCTGCTCTCCCCTGACTGCACCACGCTGCACAGACCCTCCTGGGAAGGGTCTTCCAGAGCATCCCTGCAAGGGTCCTGCTCATCAGCAGCCACCGACGCTTCCCCCGCAGCCATCTCCTCCGCTAGCACCGGCTCCACCTCCTCCTTACAGATCACCTTCCTCCTCCAGCGCTCCTCTTCCTCCTTTACCACCTCAGGGACCAGCGGAGCCAGCAGGGACGCCGCCACCCCCTTCTTCTCCTCTTCGCTGCTCGAGAGGGCCTGGACGCCTTCATTCACCTCCTGCAGGACAGACAAGAGTCATGGGCTCTCCCCAGCTCCAGAACTGCTGCTGCCTGACAGCCCGAGGGACTCTCAGACAGCAGCAGGAGGAGGAACAAGACTCCCCTGTAGAGATCCCTGCAGTGAGGGCCTTTTCCCAGCCAGTGATTTCAGCAATCCAGGAACAGCCAGTCTCCAGCCTCTGATACCAGCCAGTGCCAGGGGCTTAGGAGGAAGGTGCAAGAACCCTGCAGTGGACAATTCTGGAGTAATGAGCCTCTAGGGAAAGTATCTCCCTAGCCCTGTCAGTGAGAGGTTCGGTACTTAATCGTTGTCACGGAGTGTGGGGGAGTCAGGGCCCTGCACTCCCCATTTCCTGCGGTTCACCGTGACTCTCAGCCAGTCAGTAAAACAGAAAGTTTATTAGATGACAGGAACACAGTCCCAAGCAGGGCTTGTAGGTACAACCAGGTCCCTCTGGGGAGCAAGGATCATAGACCCCAGACTTGGGGTTCCCTGCCTCTTCCCAGCCAGTCCAAAACAAACCAAAAACCTCTCCAGCAGGCTCTCTTCCTTAGTCCAGCTTCCCGGGTAAAGGTGTCGACTTCCCCCACCCCCCTTCCTGGCTCAGGTACTGTCCCTCACCTAAAGTCATCCCCTGCTTGCCCATCCCCCATGCAGATAATTCCTACTGCATCACAACCCGCTGCATCCCACACAGCAAACACCCAAGTTATGGCCCATCCCTTCTGAGACCCTGGGCGCTGCTGGCGTTCGGGGTGCGTTGCAGGCCTGCAAGTCCCAAACATGAATGGGGCCTGGTGTACGGAGACTTCCTCTTAGCAAGGGACTCCTGAGTGCAGCCTGGGAGAAGGGGCTACTGGGAGCATCTGGCCCTCCTCCTCTTCCTCACTCCCTGCAACGTCCTCTCTAAGCTGGACAGCTGCAGCCTTTGCAGACCCTTCCCACAGATGTTTTTCTAGTCTCTGATCACTCTCATCGCCTGCCTCTGACCCGTCTCCTTCATGAGGCGAGGGACCCAGAACTGAACACAGGCCTCCTGGGGAAAGCACTGATCCAGAGGGGCACTAGAAGATGGCCAGTAGCCTGTCCTCCTCCAAACTCCACCTTCCACCGGGGATGTCATACAGGGGGGCAGTGCAGACAGAACACTTCCCAGCCACAAAACCAGGGGCACAGTCAGAGACTCCCCCAGGCAGCGCACTCAGAAAGAGAATACATGCTTCTCTACACGATCAGCCTGGGACACCCAGTGCCACAAACTGCCTGTCAGGCCAAGAGTCTGGGAGGGTTGGAAACAGGAGCAGGGGGTTCTCGGGAGGGCAACAACCAGCCTCCAGTTATTGGAGGACGCTGTCTCTGTGGGCAGATTGGCCCATCACTGCCTCGTGCAGGGGTCCTTGCACCTTCAAAGCAGAGGCTCCTAGGCTTTGTCCGTCCGATCCGGCACAGCACACTCTGATCTCCTCCTCTCCAAGTGACTCCTAGGCCTGGCATTGTCCTAGTCACCGGGGCAGCTCTCAGGGTGTGTGCAGAGCGAAGGCCGCCCACATGGCTCCCGATAGCCTCGCTGACTCGACGCAGCTCCGGCAGAGGAAGTGGGAGTCTCTCTGTGCTGCTAGCCAGGTGTCACATACTGCCCACTGCTGCACTGTGCCAGCCCCACAGAGGGAATCAGCGCCCAGGTGAAGCAGAAGTTCCCAGTGCTGGCAACGTGCTCAATACTGCAGGATCCACCCAGCAAAACAGCCCTTGCTTCGGAGCCTGAACAGCCCCTCCACCCAATCCAGTTTTCATTCCCACACCCCCAGGCCCCTTCAGCAGGTGCCCATACAAGAGCAGAGAACGCCCAGCTGGCATGCTGAGCTGCCCTTCTGCAGGGGTAAGAGGAGCACCAAGTGAACACAGGACCCATCGGGGCCTTTCCTAGGCAGAATGGCACTTGGAGCACGCATCCCACCATTAGAGCAGGACTTTCCACCCAGGGAGGCGGGGGTGGGGAGCCTGGCCTCAGAGACGCCCAGCTGTCCAAACTCTGGTTAGCTGAGGCTCCTCTGGGCTCTCTAGCTCCTTCCTGGCCCCTCTGTTCCCTGGCAGCCCAGGGCGAGACCAGCCTGCAGCATGAGAGCGTCTCATTGAGATGTTCTGCAGGAATGAGGAAAGGGGTGACTCTCACTGACCTTCTTCACCTCTCGCTTGTGGAGGACGGTCCCACGGCTAATGCTGGCAACACCGACCCCTTTCTCCTGAGGATAGACGTCTGCAGCCACCAGGAAACTCCCATCGACACCTGCCACAGAGCTGGGGAGGGAAAGCAGAGGCTGTGATGGGCACATACCAACAGGCCGCGCCACCCCCCCATGCTCCAAAGGTGGCCGGGCCTCACCTGGGCTGATAGCGCTGCAGCCCCTGGACCTGGGTGGCGAGGTACTGTGGCAGCTCCCAGGTCACCTCATTGGTCCGCGTGTTCCAGTAATAGTAGCAGCCAGTGTTCTCATCCCAGACCTCCTGCCAGTCTCCCATCTCCACGCCCACTGAGGGAAGAAAACCAAAGGCTGTGAGTGAGCAGGATGCCCCTAAGCCTGCCACCAGGCACCATGGCCCTCTCCACGTGCCTCAGGAGACAGAGACCCCATCATCTGTCCCTGCACTCACCCCACGCGCCAGCCACTCACCAATAGCCCTTGGAAGACACAAACCTGTGTGTGTCGGCCACTAAGTGTTTCATTCTTGGGGCTACAGCACAACATTCATCTTCTGACATCACAGCTAGAGAGAACGCAGCTGTTTCCAGGCAATGAAAGGGACACAGGGGCTGGCGTGCTGCCAGGGATGGAGGCCCCCCCCTAGCGACCCGGCTGGAATGGCTGCCTGCACGCCCTGGGGCAGACGAACCCGGCAACAGAGCTCACCTCCTGCCAACGAGCACTGGGTGTCATACTGCCACTCCGCCGACTGGGCAGAGCCCGTCCCATTCGCCGTAGCAGAGGGATGGCTCGAGGCAGACTCCTTGGGCTCTGGGCGCGGCGGAGTCGGCGGGGGCGCGGCAGAGGCACCAGTGGATCCAGCAGGCTGGGGCGGAGCTGTAATGGCATCAATCTCCTTTGAAAGCACAAAACATTTACAGATTAATTGAAGCCCCAGATTTGGAGTAATCAGCGTATTCCCCTACACACAGAGAGCAGTCGCTACCCCAGGTGAGTCTTTCAAACTCAGCAGCCCTGGAACCCCGCCCCTGCCCACCAGCTTCATCCTCCACCATCCTGCCTTCCACCCCAGCAAAAGCACGTTTGCCCACTTTTCTCCACAAGCACAGCTCAGGTTGTCAGAAGGTGGTGACCCCGGAGCCCTGCCTGAGACCCAAGGCAGGTTTTCTACTCACCGCCAGGAAGTTTGCCAGCGTGCTGTCAATGTCTGTTGAACTGTTGCCATTTGCATCTGTGGACAGCACTGATTTCTCAGGTGCCTCTCCCTCCTCATCATCACTGTCCGCGTATGCACCGAGCAAACATAAGCCACCTAGGCAGAGGAGAGTTACCAGTGAGAGTTTCCCTCCACCCTCGGCTGCCTGGGTTTAGAGCAGAGGACAGAGAAAATATTTCAAATGCAATCTGTGAAACAGCCACCTGCCAGGATTCACTGAGCAAACTCAGAATGCCACACAACGCACATGCAGCTGTTCTGGAGGCGCAGAAGAGAGCAGAAATTGCTCACTGGTTTTGGGCAACTGAACACCACACACACTCTGCTTCCAAGCTACAGCTCTCTTGCCAGTTCTCGCCTCTCGCACCATGCGCACAAGCAGAGGCAACAATCCCAAGGTATGCAGGAAGCATCACTGAGCCATCGACACAGCCTGCTCCTCTGAGACCATGATCATTACTCATACTGTGGTACAGAAGACGTGGTCCCTGCCCCAAAGGGCTTACAATCTCATTTAAAACAAGATGCAACTTTGCAACCATGGAGGCTAGAAACCTGCTATCTTGAATGTGCCATGCGGGTCCCACACATCCCTGCCAGACCTCTGCTTTGGAGACTGAAAGGTCACCGGGAACACCCTCCTAAGTACTTATTCGGGGCAGTCCAGAATGTGCCAGCACTGTACGATTTAAAGCTTATCAAGGTGATTGTTGTGAGCAGCATTACAAATCAGGAAAGCCAGTTGCCTATCCCAGAGTTGTAGGTGTTTCAACTATTTAACTACTGAATAAATCTGAAAAGTAGCAAAACAGATTTAATGCTCCACAGGTTGCTGGAGCTCAGTGAGCTAAATCAGGCATAAGCATGGGACTGCTGTAAATGAAAAAAGCTCTCTGCCAGCAACCTTTCCACTGAGATGGAGCCATTCCCTCCAGGTGCCATCAGAGCACATGGCTCCAGATTCCAACCTGGGGTGTTTAGCTCAATGATGCACACAAATTCCAAAAGCCGGCTCCCTGATGGGCCCTACAGGTGAGCACAGAGGGGGGGGAAAACAATTGTATCTGCCCCTTGTTTTGTTTCATAATGGTCACTAATGAGGGGCCTGAAGAGTTTCTTCCACTCGCTCTTCATGTTACAAGTCCAGGTCCCTGGAAAAAACAGCTAGACAGAAGAGTCTACGGAGGACTAGTGGGTTTGACACTTGAACCTAACTGAGGCCTGGTCTGCACAAGGATTGTATATCAGTAAAGGTTATGTCTCGGGGTGAGAAAAATTCACACCTCTGAGACGTAGCTATACTGACCTAATTCCTGGTGTATGCAGAGTTAGGATGATGGAAGAGTTTTTCCACTGACCTAGCTACCGCCTCTCGAGGAGGTGGATTAACTATGGTGATGGGAAACCAATCTCTCCCCCCACCCTCACCCCAATCGCTGTAGTTAATGTCTACACTGCAGTGCCATTTTAAGCACAGACATACCCTGATTGAGGTGGGAAGGGATTTTTATTCAAGCTGCATGAGACTCTGAGTGACCATAACAAAGCCAAAGAGTTGGAACAAATATCTGGCTAAAGACTCAACACCTCCACATCATCAGTTAGAGCTGAGAAAGATCACAATCTGCTGAGTCATCTGTGAAATCCTTCAGTGCAAACAGGAAAACAAGACCTGACATCCCTGAGCCTTCCACGGCAAAGCACAAGCAAGAGGCGTTTGCTCTGAATGATCCGGTAACGCCTCCTTCACACACAAACGGACCAGGGCCCAAACACCATGTCTGCCTTTGCCAGCTGCCTTCCACGACACACGTCGCGCTTAGCGCGTCTGGCGCCAGACAGACGCAGACTTGGCTGCTTGCCCTTAGTAACTGCAGGCTGAGCCAAAACCTAGGGAGAACGAAGGGAGGAGAAATGCCCCACCTACCTGTTGGCTTGACAGCTGCCGGTCCAGCAGACGTAGTCATTTGGGGCGGGTTGGAGCTGTTCTGGGAACCTCCCCAGCCACCTCGAGTTCATCTGGGCGAAGGAAGGAAAAGTGACAGTCACTTCAGTAACCCGCATCCAGGGAAGAGCCTCTGCCACCAAAGGAAGCTGAGGAGGGGAACTCCCTACTCCGGTTTCTCAGTAAGCACCGCACGGGGGTAATACACCTCCCGCACCACAAACAGCAGCTCCATACGCTCCCCTGGGATGGTCACTGCAACTTGTCCTGGGGAGGCATCTGCAGACTCTGCTCACAGTCCTGGGGTACCACCCAGACAGCAGAGCCCCAGCCCCCAAACGATTACAACCGAACCTCACATGACTCAAGTGACCGAACCAAGCAGAGGGGAGGGAGGAGGAGGGTAATAAAAAAAGCAGCAGCTACGCATGGCAGCAACGGGCCGTGTGCACAATGGAGCAGCTCAGACTCACTGCCAAGTTTTCTCTTTCACAATAAAAATCAGCTTTCTCCAAGACTCGTGGGCCGGCCGATTGCTTGTAGGCAGTAGGTCTTAAGGAGGGAAGTGGAGGCAGAGCAGGTGCACGACACCGCCAGCTGTGGGTATGACCCAAAGCAGGAAAAGGGACAGCCCGTGCCGCAGGTGGAGCCAAGAAGCTGCAGGCTGTTCTGGGGGCAGACAGCACAGCAGCCTCCCCACCCTGTGCCCCTGAGCAGCTCCAGCACTACCACTGCCCAACTGCTAATCTCTCCAAGGAAATTCCCCAGAGACCATTCTGCTCAGTCACCTGCTATACAGGAAGCCCCCAGTTTAGCTGAGACCAGACTACTGCTGGCAGGAGCCCTGAGCACCACCTCCGCCATGGAAACTCCCAGAATGCTGTGCCACTGATTCCTGGCTCCTGCCCAAACCAGGCAGGAAGCCCAGGCCTCAAGCTCTGCGCTCGGCCCCTTGCGTCACTGCGCTGAATGCGTGGAGGCCATTGGCACAGAATTCGTTTTAACAACTGTATTTTAAGATCTTTAATTTCCTCTTAAAGCTTCTTTTAGAACAGGGGTGGGCAAACTATAGCCCGTCAGCCACATTCAGCCCATCAGACCATTTAATCTGGTCCTCAGCTCCCGCTAGGGAACAGGCTTGGGGGACTTACCCCGCTCCATGCGGCTCCCAGGAAGTAGCCAGCATGACCCCCCCTCAGGCTCCTACGGAGTACAAGGAGGCGTGGCCAGGCAGCTCTGTGTGCTGCCCCAGCCCTGCCCTCCAAACCCCTCGGTCCTAGCCCAGAGCCCCCTTCCACAGCCTGAACTTCTCATTTCTGGTCCCGCCCCAGAGCCCACACCCCCAGCAGAGCCCTCACCCCCAATTTTGTGAGCATTCATGGCCTGCCATACAATTTCCACCACCCCGATGTGGCCCCAGGCCAAAAAGTTTGCCCACCCGTTTTAGAACCTG
The DNA here is from genome assembly GCF_007399415.2 of Gopherus evgoodei. Classification (NCBI taxonomy): domain Eukaryota; kingdom Metazoa; phylum Chordata; order Testudines; family Testudinidae; genus Gopherus; species Gopherus evgoodei. The sequence goes on along the minus strand of NC_044325.1, from coordinate 151,454,499 downwards.
AGATTCAGGAAACTGGCAGGGTGGCCCACTGCACAGCTGGACAAGGATCTTTGCTTCCCTTCTGCCAGATACCGACAGGCATTCCAGCGAGGCACCAACTGGGCTCTGAGGGGACTAGGAGCTGGGGCTGCCAATGGTGAAATTATCACATTATTAAGGCAAGCAGGGCAGAAGACTGTCAGTGGGCTCGGTCAGGGAAACCATGGGGTCTGCGGGGAGGGAGGCTGTGAAGTGCAAGAGAAGACATTAACCTCCACCATGAGAATGGCAGAATGGTCTCCTGGGAACACTGGGTGGGGCTAAATACTGCTTTGCCAGTGACAGGCAGGGTCTGGCCCAGCTGTTCACATGTGTCCAATTCTCCAAGACCTGGTACATCCACTGAGAGCAACTGAGTCAATCTGTTACCCAAGACTGAGCCTTCTGCTCCAAAGCAGAACATGCTGTAATTAAATCTGTGCAGGGCTGCATCCAAGGTCGGATGCCAGTAACACACCAAGCACAAAAAGGGAATAAACCCCAGAGTATAACATCGTTGCTATCCTTTCCCGCACCTACCTCCACCATCTACAGACCCTTTGCTCCCAAACTATGACTGCCACTACGCAACTCCGAGATGCCATGTCTGCAACAGGTGAAGAATCCAGCCACTCACAGCAGGAGCAAAGGACACGGGCTGAGCAACTGGAGAGAGATGAACACAACCAACCACCACAACAGCTTCCACTCCTACTTTTGAAAGGCAGAAACAGCCCATCCTGATCAGACAGACACAGGCCAGACAATAAACAAAAGCATCAGAGAGCTGTGAGGATGTAAGGAAAAGCCCTGCAGGCCTGCAATCCAGTAATGAAACCCCTAAATAAATATGATGCATCAACAGGCTACCAGAGATAACCTGACCCATCAGACCAGTGGTTCTCAAACTTTTGTACTGGTGACCCCTTACACATAGCAAGCCTCAGAGTGCGACCTCCCCTCATATAAATTTTAAACACTTTTTATATATTTGACACCATTATAAATGCTGGAGGCAAAGTAGGCTTTGGGGTGGAGGCCGACAGCTCGCAACCCCCCATGTAATAACCTCACAACCCTCTGAGGGGTCCCGACCTCCAGTATGAGAAACTCTGCATTAATGTACGGCCGCACCCCACTATTCAGGCTTAGATCAGCAGCCCTGTGTCCATCACCCTGCCAGCCAGGGCTATGACACACACGCAGACACCTACCTAACGACCCCATACCTACCACCCTGCCAGTGACAGTTACAACACACACAGAAACCCGCCAAGCAACCCCGCACCCTGCCAGCGAGGGCCACAACACACACTTAGCGAACTGCTCAGAGACCCTGCATCGCAGCCAGCAAGGGCTAGAATACACACGTAGAAATCCAGCCAGCAGCTCTGTGTCCACTGCCCTGCCAGCGAGAGACAGAATGCAATATAGAAACTTGCCCAACCATGGGGCAGAGGCGATTAACAATCACCTTCTGGGGCCATTCCTACCAGCAGTGTAATAGACAGCAAACACTATTAGCTCTTTTGGGAACTACGGACTTCAGTTTCAGTTAGTTTCCCCAAACCGGTTTTTTTTTTTTTTTTTAACCATTACAGCACTGACTTAACCAAACACCCATTGCCCCCCCGGTGCCACGAAGCACTAAACCACAACCACTTCATGTAACCCCTGGTGCTGGCTGGACGAGATTGGCCTCTTAGATGCTGGAATTCAAACTGACAGCCTGAGGGGACTTGGGGTGATCCCCACCAATCCCCATACCCTGAGCCCTGCTGGCAGGGCAGCTCCTGTCCCTCCAGGGCCCAGCACCCTGAGTGGTCAGGACAGATACAGCATCAGGTGGGGTCGGGGCCGGGCCCACACTGCACAGCGCTGGCATCAGGGGTGGACAGGCCCTGCCGGGGAGGGGGGGGGGGCGGGCTGCAGGCTAGAATGGACAAAACACCCAGGGCATCACCCCCCACACCGCTGGGACCCCCACCCTTGCCCTACCCCCCCTTCGGAGAACCCATCGCAGTCCTTGCCTCCCTTCCCCAGACAACCCCCCAACCCTGCCTCCCTATACACCCCTGCCCCTCTGGGATACCCATCCTGCCCTAGGCCTCTCCCCCCAACACCCCCACACCAGCCCTATCCCCCTCGCACAACCCATCGCAGGCCTGCCTCCCTTCCCCAGACACCCCCCCACCCTGACCCTATACACCCCCTGCCCTCTGGGATACCCTCCTGCCCTAGGCCTCTCCCCCCAACACCCCCACCCCGGCCCTATCCCCCTCGGAGAACCCATCGCAGTCCTGCCTCCCTTCCCCAGACCCCCCCCAACCTGCCTCCCTATACACCCCGGCCCCTCTGGGATACCCTCCTGCCCTAGGCCTCTCCCCCAACACCCCCACCCGGCCCTACCCCCTCGGAGAACCCATCGCAGGCCTGCCTCCCTTCCCCAGACACCCCCCCAACCCTGCCTCCTATACACCCCCTGGCCCCTCTGGGATACCCTCCTGCCCTAGGCCTCTCCCCCAACACCCCCACCCCGCGCCCTACCCCCCTCGGAGAACCCATCGCAGTCCTGCCTCCCTTCCCCAGACACCCCCCCACCCTGCCTCCCTATACACCCCCGGCCCCTCGGGATACCCCATCCTGCCCTAGGCCTCTCCCCCCAACACCCCCACACCAGCCCTATCCCCTCGGAGAACCCATCGCAGCCTGCCTCCCTTCCCCAGACACCCCCCACCCTGCCTCCCTATACACCCTGGTCCTCACCCCCCGGCCCCTCCAGGTCACCCCCTCCCCCCGACACCCCCCAGCCCGCGCCCGCCGGCCAGGCCGCAGGCCCCAGGCTCCCGCAGCCGGCGCCGCCCCCGTGGCCCGCCCGGTCCCTACCGGCTTCCGAGCCCGAGCTGAGGTCGGGCGGGGCCGGCCCGTCGCGGGCGGCGCGGGGCCCGGGCGGGGAGAGCTGCAGGATGGGCCGGCGGCCCGGCGCCGCGCGACCCTTCTTCCCCATGGCGCGCGGGGCGGCCTGGGCCGGGGCGGGGCGGGGCGCGGTGGCGCGCGGGCGTGTGACGACACGGCGGGGCGGGCTGGGGTGTGTGACGACATGGCAGGGCGGGGCCGGGGTGTGACGACACGGAGGGGCGGGGCCGGTGTGTGACGACACGGCGGGGCGGGGCTTGGCCAGAGCCGGGTGGCCATTGGCGGGGGTTAGGATCTGTCCCTGCTCTGACCTAGAGCCTGAGGCTGCAGGGGACCTGCCCTGGCTGGGACCAGCCCCGCCCCAGCGGGATCTGCACGGCGCTGCCCAGCTCCTGTCCCGGTTTTACAGGGACAGTCCTGATTTTTGGGTCTTTCTCTATATAGGCTCCTATTACCCCCCACCCCCGTCCCGATTTCTCAGGGCTTGTCTACATCAGAAAGTTGCAGCGCTGGTGAGGGAGTTACAGCGCTGCAACTTTGAAGGTGTACACATCTGCAGGGCATCACCAGCGCTGCAACTCCCTGTTTGCAGCGCTGGCCGTACTCCCGTTTTGTCTCGGGTGTAGAGGATCCAGCGCTGGTAATCCAATGTAAACACTTACCAGCGCTTTTTGACCTCCGTGGAAGGAGGAAGCCTCTGGTAATCAAGCTGATCTCCTTTCCCGGTTTGCTCTCTCGTTCCCGGAACCCCGAGCAAGCAGGTCTCCTTCCCTGCGGTTTGCAGGGTGGTCGGGGAACGCGAGAGCAAACCGCGGCGAAGCTGGCTCCTTTCCCGGTTTGCTCTCTCGTTCCCCGAACCCCCGAGCAAGCAGGCTCCTTCCTGCGGTTTGCAGGGTGGCTCCGGGAACGCGAGAGCAAACCGCGGCGAAGCTGGTCTCCTTCCCCGGTTTGCTCTCGCGTTCCCGGAACCCCCTTGAAGCCGCCCAACAGCGCTGCAGTGTGGCCACATCTAACACCACTTGCAGTGCTGGTTGCTGTAAGTGGGCCACTCTGCAGCGCTGGCCCTATACAGCTGTACTAATACAGCTGTAACAACCAGCGCTGCAAAATTTTAGATGTAGACATGGCCTCACTCTCGCTGTCTGAGCGGCCCGGAGTCCGCACCCCGCGCTGGGGGGCTGCAGGCAGCTGCTGGTGCAGGCTGAGAACGGGGGCTTTGGGGACCCTGCAATACAGCCAGGCCATTGCCCAGTTTGCTGCCGGTTGGACCCTGGCAGGTTGGTGGGTCTCCTTGCCTCTCCGTGTGGCAGGTTAACAGGATTCCAGTCTACTCTGCCCAGCCCTGGTGCAAGGACCCAGGCAGCGGCCGGCCTGGAAGCCGGAGCTGGAACCTGCCTTGCAGCCAGGGAGTAGGGGAAACCGGAGGCCTAGGCAGGTGAGCTGGGCTGCCTAGAGAAAAGCCCAGGGACATGAGTGATGAAGCTAGGTACCAGCAGTCACAGATCCCCAGTCCTGTGCTCTGGTACAGCTCTGAACAGTCCCTGGGAGGAGCCCTTCAGTGCATCAGCCCCTCTATGGTCACACTCTCTCAATGGGATAAGCCCTTGGCTTCACTGCCTCCTGGGACTGGACCTCTAAGCCTGCAGCCACCCCTGCTTCACATCCTGAGGTCCCATCAGTGAGCCCACCTGAGATGGGCACCTGAGGAAGACTTGCAAACCCAAAGGGAGCAAATAGATCCCCCCACCTTCCTTAAACCTGAGTGACTCTCAGCCAGTGCTGTAAAAGCAGAAGAGTTATTAAATGTCTGGAACACAGCATAGAAATCCTTATTTAACAACAGAAAGTTACAGCAAAGTCCATCTGGGCCAGTCAAGACTTCTGACCCCGTTAGGCCCAGTTCAGAAGCATCCTCTGCCTTGAGCAGCCCACACTTAACCTCACTTGGTCCCTCTGAATTTGTCCTCCAGGGTCATACCTGGCTAGCTTCCTAAGGAGGTGAGGCTGTCCATGGTCATTTGCTGATAGGTGCCAAATGTCCAGGCAATTGGAGTGGCCATTGTCTGGACTCTCCTTGGGCAGGGGGACAGACAGGCAACTGTCAGGCACACCTGTATTCTGGGCTTCTGCAACAAGCGTACAACCCTTTCCCACCATCTAACCATGTATCGCATAGGGAAACTGAGGCACAATATCAAAAATATTACAAAAAAAATTTCACTCTGTCACACAAACTCCCCACTTCCTTGATTGAAGAAGTGTTTGAGCCAAGCTGCCTAGAGAACATGAGCACCAGGGAGATGGTTTGTCTTGAAAGCAGAGTCTTGACTGTTTAAGTCAGTGAGGGGTCTTCAGCTGAGCCGAGCTGCAAGGGGAGATGGGAAGGAAGGGAATGCACCAGGGTAGCACCAATTAGCACTGCTGGGATGGAGTGGGGTGGGTGGGGTTCTGTGGCCTGCCTTGTGCAGGAGGTCAGACTAGATGATCAGATTGGTCCCTTCTGACCTATGAGTCTATGAGTGGGGTTCTCACTGGGGAACAGAGGGGTGGCTGGCAGTGGTTGATGTCCTGCCACGGGGTCATGAAGTACACAAGACCTCAGCACTTCTGTCTTCAGGAGATGAAGCAGAGTCAGACCCTGGAGTGGTGAAATGAAGTGGTTACCTACTATCTTTATTCAGCCCTAATGCCTGCCTGAGCTGAAGTTGGATGAATGGTGCACATTGCTGAGCAGCAAGTGACCCTGATTAACGGACTCTGAGTGATGGGAAAATCTAGCCCCACCCCCCTTAACCTAAGTTATATAGAGTAGTTCAACCGTGAGTGATCAAGCTGGATGCAGCCCTGAGTGGGTGAGGTTACTTGGCAGTCAGAGTTGATGACCAGAACAGGCCCTTATCTTGCATAGAATATTGGTTGGAAGGGACCTCAGGAGGTCATCTAATCCAACCCCTGCTCAAAGCAGGACCATCCCCAACTAAATCATCCCAGGCAGGGCTTTGTCAAGCCTGACTTTAAAAACCTCTAAGGAAGGAGATTCCACCACCACCCGAGGTAACCCATTCCAGTGCTTCGCCACCTCTGAGTGAAAAGTTTTCCTAATATCCAACCTAGACCTCCCCTTGAGACCATTACTCCTTGTTCTGTCATCTGCTACCACTGAGAACAGCCTATCTCCATCCTCTTTAGAACCCCCTTTCAGGTAGTTGAAAGCAGCTATCAAATCCCCCACCCCCACCACCATTCTTCTCTTCTGCAGACTAAATAATCCCAGTTCCCTCAGCCTCTCCTCGTAAGTCATGTGCTCCAGCCCCCTGATCATTTTTGTTGCCTCCACTGTACTTCCCAATTTTTCCACATCCTTCTTGTAGTGTGGGGCCCAAAACTGGACACAGTACTCCAGATAAGACCTCACCAATGTCAAATAGAGGGAATAATCACATCCCTCAATCTGCTGGCGATGCTCCTACTTAAACAGCCCCAAATGCCGTTAGCCTTCTTGGCAACAAGGGCACACTGTTGACTCATATCCAGCTTCTCGTGCACTGTAACCCGTAGGTCCTTTACTGCAGAACTGCTGCCTAGCCACTCGGTCCCTAGTCTGTAGCAATGCATGGGATTCTTCCATCTAAGTGCAGGACTCCACACTTGTCCTTGTTGAACCTCATCAGCCTCATACATGTGGCTAGGAACAATACACTTGGCTTGGGAATAAATCTCCAGCAGGCGCATGGGAGGAGGCAGATGTCAGCTCAGAACTCTCTATTTCAAATCCTTTTGTGCTACAAATCCCAGCTGCCCACAGCCTTGCTTTGGAGACTGGCATTCCCCTTGAGACGGGCAGGCAATGAGCCATTTCTTCTGAAGCAATGGCTGCTGCCTAGGACAGAAGAGCTGGACATGACTCAGCCGTGCCTTTAGTGCTTGCAGGGGGAAGAATCTAGGAACTGGTGCCCCGCATTCAGCACCTGCACCATCCAATGGGGGAAATATTCCCCTTTGGGCACCTCTGTGCCTTGGTTTCCTCCTTCCATTTCCAGCCTCCTTTGTGCTTCTCTGCCTTATGTGATCTCACCTAGCCCCGCTGCACTTTCCAATTCCCACCTCCCCTGGGCTCACAGCTAAGAACCTCAGCAATGGACTAGCTAATGCTGACCCTTAACGTGCTGTCATCTGACTTTAGAGCACATGCTCCACTGGACAGAGGGGCTAAGAGAGAGTTTGTTCCCCCAAGCTCCTGCCTATCTGCAGCCTCAGGCAGAGACAGCAGCAACGAGACGCTGTTCACGTTTGGAAGGTTTTCTTCATGGCCACGAGGATTAGTAAATATTTTTATTGCTGCAGCGCCTACGAGCCACAGATCATGTCCACGAGGTGCTGGGTAGACAGAACAAAGGACAAGCCCTGCCCCAAGTGCTTGCAATCTGAACAGAAACTGGTTTTCAAGGCAAGTTGAGATTCTGTCTCAGATTCTGAGTCTGCCTGTCAAGCAGGTTGAGTCTGCGATGCCCCCAAGTCAAGGAGTTTTCTTCTGCCGCTTAAGTGTTTATGGCTGAATGTGCAAAAGTTGTCAGCCGGCCCAAAACGCCACAGGCCAGAGCAATATCTTTGGTCGCTTGTTACTCAGTCACCTGAGTGCTCGCACAGATGCCAAGCCAGTGCTCCTTGGCTGTAGCTTTGGGACACGTTCCTTTCAATGGCTTAACACAGCAATCTAAAAACTCAGGCTTGTAACAAAGTTTCATTTTATTAAAGATCATTCAAAAACACCACAATAAATAAAGATGACAAACCCTTTCATTCCCATTTATAATACAGGCTAAGAACGACAGGACCTCCCGGCCATAGGCATTCGGTAAAAACAGAAATGGAGGAAACTTGAGGTTTACGGAGTGTGGGAATTACAGCGCAATAAACTAACCACCATCTTCTTGACTGAAAGAGGTTACATCAAAGCGATACAGAATGGGTCTCCAACGCATTAAAATAGAAGCTTTCAGATCCCCTGACTTGGGCAGGGAATTCTGTTTTAGGACCATTATGGAAAAATAGACTTTGTATTTTAGCACCACCAGCCGCACATGGGGCAGGTGTGTGACCCCGACCTTCCCACTCACGGCGACAGCCCCATGCATAAGGCCCAGTCACTGCAGAACATTGCAAGCTCTCCCTGGGGCTGGGTCTCCAGCCCCGTCAGGTCACGCAGACTGCTAGTTCCGGCGATACAAGAGATCTCGGGTTGCTGTGTCGACCTTTTGTTGGTAGTCCTCCAGTTTGTCCTGCACCTTCTGGTACAGCTAGGAGAGAAGAGCGAGGGCAGCCATAAGAGGAGAGAGCAGCACCGGGAACAGAATAGAACAGTCACTCCCTCCCCTCAAGTCTCCACTTAGACCATCTTTATCACACTCCCTTCCCAAGACCTGGCTCCTGCTGGTGGGAAAGCTGCTCTGCTGCACCTGCTGTCAGCTCTGCTTTAGCCACCTCCACACCTTTTCCTCCATTTCCCCTTCCCTGGCCTCCATCACCAGAAGCGTTTCGGGACACAGATTACACAGGACACACCACGCAGGGTGGAATGACAGTACCTGTGGCTTGTGAGGAGCCAGGTGGGTTAGCGAATGGAGCCTAGCTGCAGCCTCTGCTAAGAGGCCCTTCTCAGCCCTGGAGGATGCAGAGAGCCTGTAGCAGGGTGCTAGGGCACAGTGCTCCCTCATGATTAGGGGGCTGGAGCACATGACTTATGAGAGAGGCTGAGGGAACTGGAATTGTTTAGTCTGCAGAAGAGAAGAATTGGGGGGGGGGATTTGATAGCTGCTTTCAACTACCTGAAGGGGGTTCCAAAGAGAATGGGATAGGCTGTTTTCAGTGGTAGCAGATGACAGAACAAGGAGCAATGACTGAATATTAGGAAAAACTTTTTCACTAGGAGGGTGGTGAACACCGGAATGGGTTACCTAGGGGGTGGTGGAATCTCCTTCCTTAGAGGTTTTTAAGGTCAGGCTTGACAAAGCCCTGGCTGGGATGATTTAGTTGGGGGTTGGTCCTGCTTTGAGCAGGGGGTTGGACTACATACCTCCTGAGGTCCCTTCCAACCTGCTATTCTATGATTCTATGTAAGATAAGGGCCCGTTCTGGTCATCAACTCTGACTGCCACGGAACCTCACCCAATCAGGGCTGCATCCAGCTGGGTCACTCACAGTTGAACTAGTCTATATAACTTACATTAAGAAGAGATTGGAGGGGGTGGATTTTCCCATCACTCAGTCTGTTAATCAGGATCATTTGCTGCTCAGTAATGTGCACGTTCATCCAACTTCAGTTCAGGCAGACAGTCAATCAGCGGTCTCCCACCTGTTCCCTTCCTCCCCAGTGCACCTTGGTTTTGCTCCCACCCCTTAGGCAGAGCCACCTGGCTCGGGACTTTGGGTGGCAGCACCGTGGAGATGTACTCACAGAGCAGTGATGGGTTGCCGTGTTCTCTCCCAAGGCCTGAAGCAGCTGATCAATGGCTGAGTACGGCAGCCACACCATTGGTGCTATAGCAGACAACGGACGCTAAAGGGAAGAGCAGCCTTAGTACTAATTAAGGCACTAAGCACTTATCTAGCACTTTTAATCCATAGACCTCAATTATCCCCATTGTACAGATAGGGAAGCCGAGGCACAGGGGAAAAGTGACTTGCCTTTGGTCACCCAACAGGCCAGTGGCAGAGCCAGTAGCAGAACCCACGTCTGCAGAGTCCCCATCCAGTGCTCTAGCCACTGGGACACACTGTCTCTCCTTTAAACTGGTTTATGGTCACTGCAGAGATGCTTAGCAGTGTTACAGGCAAGGAGAAGTGATACGGCAGCCAGACGTTGGCTTCAGAGGAGCTCTGAACCCAGTTATATTCCCCAGGAGGCACGCTGTGTCACAATAACCCAGTCAGGAAGGTGCCATGGGTTAGTTCTCTGAAGAGCCTCACCCTCCTTCCAGGAGTGTTACACAGAACCAGGATCAGTAACAGCATAGACGAACCGACCCTCCAACACATGCTTGAGCAGCACAGAGGAATGGGGTGGGCAAGGCTCCTCCGCATGGGCCTCACTCATGCTTCGGCCAGCAGCTCCACTACTGCCATGGGTACCACTTCCCCTTCCGCCATCCTTCAGCCAAGTGGGGCAAGGGAGGCGCTGCCCTAGAGGCCCAGCCAGAAGGGCTCTGCAGTGTGGAGCTGGGAGCCCCTCTTTGCAGGCAGGGCTCTCTGGAGGAGCTGTCCTGAACCTTGGCTCAGAGCTGGCTGCCACCAGCTGCTATGGCATTGGGGAATGGTCACAGGAGCGGGACCAGGGGTGTGTTTCAGCCCTCGCCTACCTCAATCCCAAAGTGCTCATGGCCCTTCCCCAATAAGGCGTCCATGTACTCCAACACCAAGTCCACGGCTTCCTCCAGGAGAGCGTAATTCAAGTAGAGGCGAAGGAGCTCAGCAGCATCCACCTTCTGCGAGAAACAGAGTTAGCGACAGCCTGATCACATGCTGCCGCCAGGACTCCTCAGGCTCTGTTGCCTGAGCCACTCAAAACAGCCAGACGGGCTGGGGTCTGCCCTCAGCACAGGGCAGGGTTTCACCTAAACCAGACTGATCACACTCAGGGTTACATTTCCCATGGCACCAGCCTCTCACGGGCACGCACAGGGCCACACAACAGCCTGGGATTTGCTCGGGCCGAAGAACAAACTACTCCCCTCGCTCCTGCGTTCTTTGCCCAGGCTCACCCCAAAAGCACCTGATTCTACTGTTACTCCCCTTTTTAACAGCCCTGGGGATCTTGCACCAGCTGGCTCTTGCCTCTCCGGGCTTCTGAATCTTCCTGCAATCACACTCCCCAAGCAGCCCCCTTTCCAGCTCACTTGCCCCCCAGCGAAACCTTCCCACTACACTCACCCCACAAGCACCTTGCCCTAGTCCAGCCTCACCCTTTGGTGCCCACTAACACCTCCCAGCCCTTAGAATACACCCAATTTACAAGCACGGATAGTGGCTCATTCTCAGTTACAAAACTTGCCTTACAATCTCACTGGATGAGCCAGGATAGAAAGAAGCGCTGTCCCTCTCCATTACACCGTGCTGGGCAAGGGACGACCACACGCCCAGCACTTTACAAATGGGTCTGTTACTCAGACTGTATATGGCACACACGGGAACGAAGTTATGTCTGCCATGGAAAGCTTTTTGGTTCCTGAGTGTACAGTTTCAGAAGTTTCTTTGCATTTCCCTTCCAAAGGACCAAACATTTAGATGAGGCTACAGTGGCTTCACTGGAGAGGGACGAGTATAAGATTTAGCAGAGAATACAGCTGCTCTCTGAAAATGGGGTTAGCCACTTCAAAGCTGACTAGAGTCATCTCCCAGGAGCCAGAGAAATCCAAGTTTCAGACTTCTTGGTTTCAGAAAGGGACACTGCAACCTCTGCAGAAGGTTAAAGCCGTTAGTCCACTGGCAACCCTTTCATTCCTTCAAGTATCTTCCTTTTGGGTTGAAATTTAAACCAACCAACAAGTCTCCTTCGTTGAGTTCATAGTAAGAATGAGTAATGTTTTCCCAATCAGCTGGACCATTTTAACTTCAACCGATCTGAACAGATTTGGTGCACAAAGATCAAGCACAGGTAGCACCCCAGTGGCGAAGATTGCCCAACGCTTCCCATTGTAAGGCCCTGCTTTCCGTTGCTTATCACTTTGTCTAACTATTCGTGCTGAAGTTTCCCATGCTGAATGTTACTGGAAAGTTTCACTTCTCAGAACAAGAGCAGCAATAACACACTTTTTTGCCCCATGATAAAAGATTCTTCCAACTCTTTTACAGGTAAGTTCTAGTGCCTCCGTGCTTTGGACCAGGAGCTTGAAATTTGCCAGAGTGGGAGAGCCACCATGGTATCATGGATGTGCCTTTTGCGCTCCCATAAACATCTGCCCAAATCATCAGCAAGTCTCAGCTTGCACCTGGTCAGTAGAAGCTTGTTAAAAGTTTAACAGCTTAACTATTCAAAGACTCCATTTGCACTGAGCATGGTCCATCCCAGGACTGTGACATTCCCTGTCTAGTCCAGGGAACCAGGTGCTGTGGCCCTGTCTCTGCTGTGCTATCACAGTGCCTACGCCCCCAGTGAAGGGGAGAAGGAAGAAGCTACCCATCTAGAATATAGAGGTGTGAAGATCTGGAGAGAAGAGGCACGAGACTGGGACAAGGACAGCTGTGAAACTAACTGGCAAGATGTGGACCTCATCCCCCTTTAGTGTCTGGCCCACAGAAAGGATGAGAACCTACTACTGCTACTAGGTCAGCATGATCCAACATGATGGAATAGCTGAATTTTCAGTTTGCTTTTACAAAACTTAGAAAACTACATAAAAATGTTAAAGAATAGTAAAACTGCAAAACAGAGCATGGAGGAGAGTTTCCAGGGGCCTGAGCAAACTTAATTCAGCCTCCTTGTAATTACAGCATCACATACTATTTTCGTCACAGTCCCTGCCTCATTCAGTGCACCCTCCACCCGTGAAGAGCCCCTACCCTCTCCAGGAGACCCCTGACCCCCCACGTGCTCTACCCCCTTGAAAGAACCCTCAAGAGCCACTGACCATGCACCCTCTTTACTTCAACCCCATACAAGAGTCCTGGTATCCACACGCACCCCCCCACTCCCAGCAACCATCTAAGTTCCTTATCCAGAAGCCCCATCCTCACCCCACACAGCAGCCTCTCCCCCCACCCCCCACTGTCCTCCTGCCCTTCCACACACCCAATACAGCAGCCTCCTCAACAGGGACAGTTACTCCTCCCAGATCCTAACTTCGGATGCCTCCCCACACACTCAGGCAGCCTGGCCAAACCCAAGATGTAGCCAAGATACCCTGTTCACCTGCTTTTGTAGCAGCTAAGGAAGTTGCCCTGTTTCCAAGGCTGGAGAAGGGGAAATCTAGTCTGGAATAAGACTCGTTGGCCCTTGAAATTATTTTAGTTTGGTTTGGCTTCTGAACTACAAGGGGTGGCACGATAAACTGCATGAGCACAAAGTTCCTGACCAACGATGTACTGGAAAACATCACACAGAGCCACACAATTAGTCTCTCTCCCCTTCTCTGTAGGGACAGGGTACGTCCAGATTACCCGCCAAATCGGCGGGTAGCGATTGATAGATCGGTCTCGGTCTAGACACGAGATATTGATCCCCACCACCCTCCCCATTGACTTCCAGAACTCCACCAGGGTGAGAGGTGGAAGCGAAGTCGACGGGGGAGCCACGCCATCGATCCCACGCTGTGAAGACACGAGGTAAGTCGAAATAAGATACATCGACTTCAGCTATGCTATTCCCGTAGCTAAAATTGTGTATCTTACATTGACCCCTGCCAGTGCAGACCAGGCCACAGAAACATTTACCTTGTAACTGTTGATAAGCCAGTTGGGCAGCGGCACCCCATGAGAGAGGAGCTTGTTGATTACACAGTGATGATACAGATGGTTCTGGGATTTGTATCTGTCCAGATAGGAAGCTAACAGCCGCCAGGCTTCATCTGTTGCACTAGAAGACAGGACAGAGTACATCATAGAGAATAAAGTCTGAGAATATATTATTGCCCTTATATAAATCCATGGTATGCTCACATCTCAAATACTGCATACAGATGTGGTCTCCTCACCTCAAAAAAAGATATTTGAGCACTGGATAAATTCATGGTGGCTAAGTCCATCAATGGCTATTAGCCAGGAAGGGTAAAGAATGGTGTCCCTAGCCTCTGTTCATCAGAGGATGGAGATGGATGGCAGGAGAGAAATCATTGATCATTGCCTGTTAGGTGTCACTCCCTCTGGGGCACCTGGCATTGGCCACTGTCAGTAGACAGATACTGGCTAGATGGACCTTCGGTCTGACCCGGTACCGGCCGTTCTTATGTTCATTTGCCTATTCCTGCACGTAGACTGCGATGGGGTAGCTTGTGCATTACCAGCTGTGCTTTAGTCCCCAATAGATACGTAGATGGGTGGGATCCACATGGAAAAAAGCAACCACAGAGACCTGGAGCCGAGAGGGGGAAGCCAACTGGAAATAAGCTTGTAGCAAGATTTAGAAGAAAGAAAATGCAATGTTGTCAAGTACCAGCAGTCCTAGTGCCGGTTTTACCTGAGGTGTGACCAGGCCAACAGCATGTGCTTAATGCCTGCATTTAAAACATGCATTATAAGTACACCTAAGTGAGGTATAGAGGAAAGGCAAACATGCTTTGCTGCTGCTTGTGTGTGGCTAGAGCCTTGGGGATGTTTGGATTAGACTGCCAGAGGGCCATCCTCTTCCCCAAAAGCTTGGATGCTACAGGCCCCTCTGAAGCAGCTGCAATCCTGGGATTTTTATGAACCCCCAAATCTTGGTTTTGGAAAGAGATTTTTACCACAAGAAGCTGCAGCAACGTCTACCTTTGAAGAGCGGCCCTGAACAGTCTCCTCCAGGAAGAATAAGCACCCTTACCTGGACTCCTTGGTGGTAATGACAGAGGAGAGCTGGTTTGCCGCTAGCCAATCCCAGGCCTCTGCCTGAGCCGCTTCCCCGCCGAACTGCAGTTTGATGCATCTGGAACACACAACATTCAGCATCATACACTGCACACAAAGCTGGGGTCCCCATGCCCTCCCCTCCCACAGCTACACCATGGAACTGTTAAGTCAGGTTGGTCCTCCTCGAGGCAGTTATACTCCCAGCAGTTCCTGACATTGCTGGTATAACAGGAGATGCAGGGGTAACCACTTGGTTGAAGTTAAACTCTTCAGATAGGAGCTAGGGTGTGATTATGTTTTTTTAAATTAACCTAAGTGACAAGAGCCCCTCAATAATCAACCTGACCCAAACAAACGTGACCTGTTCTGTGGGCACTAGGAAAAGCCAGGACACTAAGCATGGGAGTGTAGTCTGCACATGCCAACAAGCAGGAATGGCCTCTCAAGCACTCCTAGCATGGCCCCCATGTGATTCCAATACACCCCCGCGGAATCACAGCATTTGCCGGTGTGAAAAGAAACGCTGCAGAAGTACTCCAGGTGTATTCCAGTATCTCTCTCTCCAATGTAGAAGCCAGCCCCACCCGTGCTCCAGCGGGCACAGTTTGAGAACATGAGCTACCCAGTGAGGAAAGCCTCTATGCAGTGAACATCAGTGCTGTCAGCCCTAGAGCCCAGACACTCCGTGTCAGAGCCACGATGCCAGGAAGGATTTAACACACTCCTGTTTTGATGTTTTCCGATTTTTAGATCTTAGGGGGCAGCCTCTCACTCCTGGTGTGTGTTGAAGATCATTTAAGGTTGAAAATTCAAGCTTAGATGCACACACCGGGACTCCCCCACAGTGGCTCGAAGGGGTTGCTCTTAAACCTCCCCACCCCAGGAGTGAGGAGGGGATCAGTAACCATCTCCTTCCCTTTTGCTGATCCCTGCCCTCCTCAGTTAAACCCAGCTGTTTCCAAGAGCATAACACACACATCCCTAAAATCTGCAGGCTTCTGAGACAGCTGAGAGTTGACAGGCCAGGTCATAATTCCACAAAGCTTATGCTATACAAGTTCTTCAGCATTTGTGTTATACAATCTTAAAAAAAGCATTGTAACATGTCACATACTTGAAAGCCAGCCCCTCAAAGACAGGTGTCAGGGGGAGTTTGAAGGTCTGGCAGAGTGAGACGGCTGTGTCAAAGAGGCCAGCCTGAACCAAGAGGGTGACCATTTCCTCTGGCGAAGAGCTTCCTGCGCAAACAGAACGCCCAGTCAGTGCATACCGCGAACTGACCATTCACACATACCTTCAAATGCAGTACTGCAGCATGGAACAATGTCTTACTGAGGGATTTGCTGGGAAAGCTACACAGGGATAATACCTTAGAAGTCAGGAAATTCTCCACAAGGCAACACTGGACTGTGCGAAGTGGCAGGGTTATAAACAGTGTAAATAAAAAAGTGTTAGGAGACTCTGGGAATGACAGAAAAACAAGTTTGACTTTGGTGCCAGGTAAACTGGCTGAAACTAACTCAAAGACTAGGAAAGTCTGATGACTCTTTAACCTCATTCTCCTAAACTGCTTGACTTTATATATATTTAAAAAAAAAAACAGTCCGAGGCACAGTGCAAGCATAGAAAGCTACAGCCTAATTGGTTAAAGCTTGGCAAAATTATAACTAATCAAAACAGATTATAACCAAAAAGGTGTTCAGCAAATTTACCCATAGGTGTCGTTCGGCTGTAAACCAAAACCCGTTTGCTTCTTGGTAGCAGGGAAGCAGCTCGATGGGGATATTTTTACTCTTAGGTAGTGTTTGTACTAGGCTGACAGCCATCAGTATTATAGGCTAACGAGTGACCCTGCCTCGGAGGTGGAACACAGCAGTGTTTAACAGCACAAAGAAACACAAGTGTATTGGTTCTGGACAGGCAGTGAAAAATACTGTCTCTAATTAAAACTGCAGGAGACTTAAGGAGGCAGAAGGTAATTACTTGAGCTGGAATTAATCTAGCAGAAGAGCCACCTACTCTTGAGAGATTTAACCTCCCCCTACCCCCGATTTGCCTAGACTTCTGCATGACAACAGCAAAGAATGTGACTAACAGCAGCAATGCCCCAGACATTCTGCAAGTGCACTGGTTAAAGAATAGACAGAAGAGACGCGCACCGTTCATACTTCTTGTAGCAGCCTAGAAGGGACCCCTGTGATCACCTAGTCTGACCTCCTAACACAGAACCAGAGACCTGCCCCCAAACAATCCCTAGAGCAGAGCTTGTAGAAAAACATCCAGTCTGGACTTAAATTGTCAGTGATGGAGACTCCACCATTGTTTCAATGGTTAATTACTCTCATTGTTAAAATGTAACTTTTATTTCCAGCCTGCATTTGTCTAGCTTCCACCTCCAGTCTTTGGACTGTGTTAGCCATTTCTCTGCTAGACTGAAGAGCTCAATATTAACGATCTGTTCCCAGTGCAGGTACTTAGAGACTGATCAAGTCACCCCCTAACCTTCGCTTTGGTAAGCTAACTAGACTGAGCTCTTTGGGTAAGTCTATACTGCAATTAGACACCGACGGCCCAGGCTTGTGAGGCTCAGGCCAGGGGGCTGTTTAATTGCAGTGTAGATGTTGGGGCCTGGGCTGCACCTAGGGTCACCAACTTTGGTGGGATATATTTCTGGAGGTTTCATCAAATGACATCTTTAATTCCTGGAGACTCCAGGACAATCCTAGAGGGTTGGCAATCCTAGCTGCAGCCCAGGCTTTGGCACTCTGCAAGGCGGGAGGATCCCAGAACTCCAGCTTCAGCCTGAGCTCAAACACCACAAGTAAACAGCCCCTTAAGCCTGAAGCCTGCAAGCCCAAGTCAGCAGTGGGTTTTTAATTGCAGTGTAGACATACCCTTTGAGTCTCTCACCGTAAAGCAAATTTTCTAATCCTGTAACCATTCTCCTGACTCTTCTCTGAACCCTCTCCCATTTATAAACACCCCTTGTAGGTTTCCCATTCTAGTATAGCCAGGTCCATCCCAGGTTTGTTTGTGAGATCTGATGAGATCACAAGACAACGTGGCTGCAGATGCAAAAGTTTCACATCACCACACCGTCTGTACGAACTACACCCTGACTCTCTAAAAGTAGCTCGGAGCTGCTGTTCTGAGCCCTGAGGGCCAATACCCCATCCCTACCTGCAACAGCAGCTGTTGATGGGTCATGTTGCGCAAGAGTTAGTCGGATGTGAGCCAACATGCACTCCTTCTCCAAATCCTCCAGCTCCAAGATTTCTATCTGGCGTGCTGCTGTAAAAAACAGATGTTTATTTAGAGAAGCCCAGTGAAGGCCAGATGTTTTACAGACAATGGGGATGGGAAAGGCCCTGCTTTATAGAGCTTATGGTCTAAACAGTCAATAGATAAAGGAAAATTGAGATGTAAACTACCAGCGTCTGAAGAGTGCACATATGTCGTCATTTAGGATATATGTCTACCCTGTAATCTGGTGGGGTGATTACAGCACGCACAGACAGCTCTGACCTAGCATGAGACTCGATTATCTAGTTAAATCAAAACTATTTCGAGTATATTGCTATACGCTGCAATCACTCCTCAGGACTGCAGCGCAGGCCTACCCTAAGTTAATCCTTCCACAAGAGGATGACTAGCCTTTCAGGGACTTGGTAAAACCCATTTTTGTAAGGAAGGACTTGCAGGAGAGTGTGGAGGCATGGCAGACGAGGCCAGAAAGGGAGCTCCAACCTCAGAGCACCCTAGGAAAGAAGTTGTAGCATCTGCAATTACGTATAAAAACAAACCAAGTTTAAAACACCCTCAGCCGTGGTGACTAATGGAACCCTCTATCCATCAAGATGCACACATTAGGTACTTGAGTAGCCACCAGACCTTTGCCTGTAGCCCTTACCCTACCTCCCCCAGTGCTCACATCACGGCTGAAGTACACTGCAGGATATTCAGGGCAGTGGTCACGTCTTCTATGCTTGGATGGCACCTAGCACACACCGCAGCACTCAATGAACATGTAAGTTACACACATGCTCAGTCAGTGAAGCTAAGGGTAAAGAAGCCCTGGGGAATGGCTTTATGAAGGCTGCAGAAAAACTGATCTTCTGGAGATGCCATGTGCTGTGCTCTCCCTTAATCAAAGATGTATCTGAGGCACTTGATAAAGCAGATCTAGACTCCAGAACACACTCACTCTCATTTTAGCCCACAACAACTAGAATTTGCTCTCCATGTTTTAAACAAGTGAAGGACTTTTAGATTATAGGTCTTCAAAATGGCTCCTCTGGACATTATGCAGAGCAGCTAGCATGCCTATGTGTCCCTCTTACCAACCTATGGAGTCATATTACAGCAAACAATTGAATTCACTTTGACTGACTTCTCCTTGCTAGTTTTTAACTCCTATGCAGCATTTAGACAGATCCAGTTAAGAACATTACAAATGCCACACTCTGGTTAACACAACAGGTAGTTTTTATTAATGTTCCTGTCTTTTGAAATGTTAACAAAAACTAGACATGGTGCCCCAGGCAGACCCTTTGTGGCGCTCATTTCCCACTAAATCACATGCCTTCAGAAAATATTTAGATACTGAAATGAAAATAAATACACATGCAAAACAAGGCAGGGTTAAGTTTGTTGTGCTGAAATATGCCCTTCCCTGAACTTGCTAGGAATATGTTTGTTATGCAGACAGTGTAATACAAAATGAAAGGCCATTGTTGTCATAACTCTGATGTTTTTGTATTCTTTACAAATCAGTCTGCTGGAATTTTAAGAATGTGAACACCAAGGCCATGGATGGGGATTAGAGAAAGACAGCACATTTTTCGAGTGCTATTTCAAGTGGTACAGAGGCTGTGGAAGGAGGGGAGCCCTCTCCCAGGTTACTAGCAAGCGGCACAACTTTTGAGTCAAAAGCAGAGTGCTGGAATACAAGAATTACAAGAGGCGCTAGTGACTTACTTGGGACAGCTGGGCACTCCCCATCATGGCTTCTCTTTGGGGACGCTCCTGGGCGTTCATACTGCCAGGAAGAAAAAGGTTTAGTTGAAGTTGGATTTCAAAGGGTAGGCTGCTTCCCTTTCCCCATCTAATGCTCCATCTCAGACGCTCACACTGGGAGAGCTGTAGGCTATATAGCAATTCCAAAGGCTACATCTGTATGGATCTGGCTGCAGAAAGCAGCACAAGTCACACGTAGTCTCTGCCACCCCGAACCAAACTTCTGCAGAAAGATCTCAGATGTTGGATGCAAAATGAAGCATTCGCAGTTATGTAAAAAACAAAACCTATCAAAATTCAGGAGAACCAAGGAAACAAGGCACAGAATTTGTAGTTTGGTCCTTGATTATAGCGAACTCCTCCCCTTTGTGAAATGAAGTGGATAGAATGCCTTTTGGAGGACTAGACCTAATAAGAACATACAGCTAAAACAAGCACAGCGCACCCTGAATGGAAGGTGAACTTCAAGGCAGTTACCATAGCTACAGGGCTCGGACAATTACAGCATTGGCAGGTTACACGATGGCTTCCATTCTGAACCAGATTTTACACACTAAACATGCTCAAAAAGTTCTCCTTTGGGGCTACAATGCTGCCTCTTTGGTCTCAGCCAAAAATGGATTTCTCTTTTTTCCCCACCCTCACGTACAAAGAAAATCCATCCATCTGCATGTGTTATAAGGCTGGGGCGGGGGGGGAAAAGAGGATGCGTAACTATATTTTTCCCTTTTTTGCTTCCCAAACAGCTGACCAAAAAAAAGCAACCAGGTCATGTCTAGGCCTCAGCCAACATGGAGAAAACTGGGAAAGTTCGGAGTTTTCAAGTTTTCGGCTGCACGTTAGCAAGTATCGGAACATTTTAACCAGCTGGAAGTAGTTCTCCTTGCCCCTTGCGCAACATGGGCCTTGTCTAGACAAACGGGTTTGCTGGCATAGCCGTTTATTAGAACTATACCAGCCAAAGAGCTCTTCTGCCAGTACAGCTTAGCCCAGTTCCCCGAATGGAATCATCAGTACTGGTGTGAGGACTCTTGTCTCCACACTGGGGCTTTGGCAGCAGAGCTACATTAGTCGGCTTGCAATTCTCTCACCCCCCGCCAACTGACAGCTATATGCCGATCAATTTCTCTAGGGTAGACCACACCCTAGAGATGTTAGGGAACACAAAAGTTGCCAGCTTAATCCCGACTGAGTATGATCGAAAGGGGGCTGAGAGCAGCAGGCTAGACGCTCCTCCACCTCCACCCCCAGTTGGAGCCCTGGCCCAATGGCTGGTGCCGGCTCCTTCCACCAGTTTCCCAATACACACGGTCAGTCCTGTTTGGGGAGAGCAGCAATAGTAGGAATTTGAGATTGGCAGTCACTAGCCTGTAATACCTATGGCTAAGGCCCTACCCAATTCACCGTTCATTTTGATCAATTTCATGGCCAGAGGGTTTTTTAAGTGGTCAGTTTAATGTTTGCAGATCTCTACATCTGAAATTTCATGGTGGTAACTGGGGGGTCCCAACACCAAAGGAACCCGGAGGTGGGTCTGATCTCCTCCCACACCCTCCCAGAGGAGCTGTGCAGGTGAAGAGGAAGTCCTGTTCCTCCCCAGCCCAGCTGGGACATGCAGCCAGGAGCCCCCGCCTTGGGCACACCCAGCAGCACAGGGGAGATCAAATCCACCTCCACAAGCCTCCTCCAGCTGCAGGAACCTCCGGGGCTGCTGCCCAGCCCCAGAGCTTCCTACAGGGTCGGCACATGCAGGTGGATCTGATCTCCCCCCAAGAGTGGCAGTGCAGGAGAAGGACAAGTCCTGTCCCTCCCCAGCCCAGCCAGGACTCACAGCTAAGAGTCCCCAGCTGGGGTGCTCCCAGCAGAATGGGAGATATCAGATTTCATGAGGAAGGACTTATTTCATGGTTCACGACACGTTTTTCATGGCCATGAAATTGGTAGGGCCCTACCTATGGCCAATCTCATGTACTCTACGGTAGCAGGAATGATAGGTGAACCCCATTGGTGACATCAGAACGGCCTTACAGTGGAAGCACCTTTACAACGAAAGGGATCACTGCTAAAAAACCAGGCCCACAGCCACCACTTTGACAGACAGTTTTAAAATAAGCCGAAGGTTCAAGATTTCATACCACTGCTCCGGAAGCCGGCTGCACTATCCATGCATATTCTGGGCGGATGAGCCGTAAGCAGTTAATGGCAGCAAGATAGCAGTTCCCTTGTTTCTGAAGCCCACGGAGCGTCCGTACCTCCCTGCCCAGGCGCATGCCATATTCAAACATCACCGTCCCAGCTGGGGAAGAAGAAATGAATGTTTCAGCGCACAGCAGAATTCTCTTTCCATTGGACTGACACCTCTGGGGATTTGCTGGTTATACACAGGAGGCACTGGCTAGGCCAGAGAGACAGGCAACAGTGCTACGCCTAAGAAAGCCAATGGCATCTGGACAGATAAACAGCATCCATCATGGAGAGAACCACACGACAGACTGTGCGGACACAAGATTTACTAGTACAGCTATACCAGTCAAGGAGAGCCCAGTGCCAACATACAAGGGACTAGCGATGTCAGGCAGCCTTACCCTTGCGATAGTTGTGACGGTAGATGTGGAAAGCATAGAGCAGCTCATAGTAATTGTGAGTCATCAGGTCCACAGCACGAGCTCGAGACTCGATTATCCCCACAACCTAAGACACAGGAGACACAGGAGTTTTTCAGCTGCCTTCCACTATACCAGTTCTCCCCCCTGGCCCATGGCCAGTGAATTACCTCATTATGGAGGTTCACATAGGGGAACTCCACCAGGTCCTGCAGCTGGGAGCGTTCACACAGAACCACCACCAGCTGGCGCAAACAGTCCAGCTGCCTAGGAAGAGACAAAGGCAAAGCTATTCTAATGAATTTGGATAGGCAGGCAAGCAAGATGCACAACTGCTAGCAGAGTTCACAAGCCATGAGAGGTTCATACTTGTGATGGTGGGTGAACACTCCCCATCCCCTCTGGACCCCAGGAGGAATGCCTGCGTTTGGCTTCTGGTCGGCGAAAGGGGGTGGCGGTGGAGAAATTTGCAGGAGGCTTGGCTGGAAGCAGGGAACCTGGACAGGGGAGCTGTTCTCTTCAAGTGTCCTAAGTAACAGAGTTCCTCCTTCCTTCCTCACCAGAAGGTGAGCGATTCAGGCAGAACCCTCACGCTACCGGGCGCTCTCCGCTCAGGCTTATGAATCTGATTGGGGTGGAAAAGCCTCTCCCTGACTGGCTGGCCAGTCTCTGCCCCTCTTGGTCCTGGGTTCTTCTCCTGCCAGGAAGGGGCTTCTCGGACAACGGACAGTCTGTTAGGACCTATTTAGTGTGGGTTTATGGGGGGTGGGGGGTGTTCTCAAACTATTTTTGCTGGGAACCCCTTTAAAAATATTTCAGACTCTGATGATCAGCCCACCCCCCAATACCCTGCCACCCAGCTCTGAAGACAGCACCATCATCAGCGACAGCGCAGAAGGGTGGTAATACCCTAGCATGCAACCCTTACTTCTGCACAGAAGTAAGGGTGGCAATACCACAACCCCTCTACAATAGGCTTGCGACCCCAGTTTGAGAAATGCTGGCTCATAGCATACTGGGTTTTGGCTTTCAGGGTGAGAAGGAGCTGTGGCACCCAGGCAGACCCTTGGGTTAACTATAGCCAGGGTACAGAGTCTTAAACACTACAGTCTGTCCACACTAAGTGCTAGATGGGGTTTAACCAAGTTAGGCAACCTGTTCACATGATTTAACTAACACCTTACTCATTCAGTGCAGACAATGCCTGTGCTTGGGAATCTCCGGGGCCCCAGGACGTGACGGCCTGCAGCTGGGCGACGAGCCCCAAGACAGTGGGAGCATTTCCTGCTGCAGGGGCAGCCCAAGGGCTCTATATAAAAAGCTGCTTGCTCCTGCACACTTGCCTGGGGCAGCGCTCGCTCCAAGACGCTTTTGCTGCCGCCCTGGACACCACCTTCCTAGGTACCAGCAGTACCTAAAAAGCAGCTGGATGGATGAATTGGGGCTCTGGTTTCATTGGGTTATACAGACAAGCCTGGCTGCACAAAGCCTGTATTCAGGATTCAGTCGCGTTCCCATCTAGCACAGTGCCATGGTGAAAGGATTCACATTTGAACCCGACAGGCATGAAGCATCCCAATCAATCAGTTTCTTACACTGCACTGAACTAAGTGCAAATATCACATCGCAGTGATGGTAATGTTCTGTACTAACAGCTTTCCGAATGGGCGAGAGGTTGCGAGACAGACGCTAAACGCAGCCCACAGCTCAAACAGCAGAGCAGCAGAGTTGAAGGACACAAGGATGTTACCTGCTGGAATCTGGATTCTGGGTTAAGGCCTCATACGCTTGGCTATTGTGCCCTAAATCCAAGTGATGTTTGAAAATGCACGTCCTCAAAGTAGCCTAAAACATCAGAGAGCGTAACTCAGTTCAGTCATTATTATCTGTACCTATTAAGATAAGTTCTTGGTGCCAGCAATAGTTGCTGCATGGAAAAAACCCAGTGTCTCTGCAGAAAGGAATTAATGCCTACCTGGCTTCTCCAGTCGTCAGCTGCTTCTGTGATTGCTAGCGTTGCTAACTGGATGACCAGTTCAGGTAAACCAATAACATCCAGCAATCGCAGGACCTAGAGAGGAAACAGACTGGTTTGGGATGTTGTGGTGTCTAAGAATGTGGAGAATTTTGTTTTCTTTACCAAGAGGCAGCTATTTCCACGCTAACTGAATTCAGAAACAGCCAAAAAGATTTTGGCTATGTTTGCAAAAAAACATTCATTTTCCAGCAGATGCCAAGAATTTCAAACCCAAAGAGGGATACTTTGGTACGTTATAAACAGGGGGATCAATCGTGTTTTTCACGGCTAGGGATTTTCCTGCAGAATCCAACCCACAGAACTGTGATCCACAACTAAAACTTCTCTCTCAATGTTTATATGCCCTTATGGTTGCAACCTCAACATGGCTAACCATTTGATTCTAAAAGAAATGTAGCTCACATACTCATCCATCAATCCTGAGCTCCGGTTTACATCTCTCCAGGTGCCAAAAGCACTAACTGTCCCATACTCAGCTGCCACAACCTCCAACCTCCCTCCCACCCCCACAGATAACTTATTTATTCTGTAGTAGCAACCAGGAGCCTGAGTCATTGAACAGGCCCTGCAAGGCACTGTACAGACAGAACAAAGTCTCTAACCTACAACCACAATCTAAGTAGTTACCACAATGTGGTCAGGCACTCTCAGCAGAATTCACAGATTAAGGCCAGAGACTCTCACAACTGCTTGAACTAGATAGAGTACATCTTTCGGAAAGATGTACTCTGAGTCTTGACAAAAGACACCAAGTGAGAGAATCTATCACATCCCTAGGTCAGTTACTCCAAGAGTTAATCACCCTCATTGTTAAACACTGGCACTTGACCCTTAATCTGTATTTGTTTGGGTTCAGTTTCCACCCAATGGCTCCCATCCTGCTTCTGTCTGATGGATTAGAGCCCTCTGCCAGCAGAAGTCTCTTCCCCACATAGATCAGTCTCCGAGAACCTAGCCTTTTCTCGGATAATCTAAATAGACCGAGCTTCTGAAGTCTCCCTATAAGGCAGTTTCTCCAGACCACAAACCATTCTTGCAGTTTACTGGAAGTTGAGGGGTAGACTAATAAATTGTACTTAGTACGAGACACACGACGAGAGATACTGTACTGACTTTTTCACTTCCAGGTTTTAGCCAATAACAATCCCCATTTTGTATTTACCTAGCAGCAGCCAGAGATTTAGCTTACTTTTATTCTGGCTTGTGATTTTCTCTGTGCTGAGAGGGAGGCGTATTCCTGGTTTTCTTTTTGTAACTTTAAAGTTCTGCCCAGAGGGAAATCCTCTGGGTTTTGAATCTGATTGCCTTGTGATATTATCTTCCATTCCAATTTTACAGAGGTGCTTCTTTTACTCTTTTTCTAACAAAGTTCTGTGTTGTGTTTTTTTTTAAGAATCCATTTTTTTTTAAAGTGTCCTAAAAAAAAGCCCAAGGCTGGTCTGTGCTCATCTTGTTTATTCTCAAGCCTCCCCAGGAAAGGGGGTGTATGGCTTGGGGGGATATTAGGGGGAAGATAGGGCTCCAAGTGGCCCTCCCTAAATGTTTGTTTAAATCACTTGGTGGTGGCAGCGTTTATCTAATCCAAGGTACAAGGAAAAATGTGTGCCTTGGGAGAAGTTTTCATTTAAGCTGGTAGAAATAAGCTTAGGGGGTCTTTCATGTGGGTCCCCATATCTGTACCCTCAAGTTCAGAGTGAGGAGGGAACCCTGCCATGGTGGCAGCGGTGGGAAGGACTGCCATGAAGCATGAAGACTAGCTGCCTTGGCAGCATCTGAAACCAGACTTTCATAGCAAGCACCAAGTTTCTGTACTATCATGGCAGCAATACCTTGTCATAATACTGCAGGCGCGGGGTGGAAGCCATCTCGCCGTCCTCGGCTCGGATCAGCCTGTCCAAGAACTCCTCTTTTCCAACTTCAGATGCAGCCTGACAGAAACAGTCCAGAGCCTGGAAGAAAAATAAAGTTACTACGTACTCCCTTTCTCAGGCGACTGACTCAATCCAAAATACAGGTAAACAGGGCAGCTTGTTCTGCGCCAGGCTACGCAGGGTCATCACGGGCCAGTCCATTAAGCCCTAGCTAGCTATGTGTTTACACAGGTGTCTCAAAGCCTCAACAGGTATTTAAAAACAATTTTCCCTTGCCCCTTCCCCATCTGAAGAATGTACACGTACTTGCTCATTTACACTTGTGTATATGAGTGAGCGGGTGAGAGAAAATCCACGGAAAAGCTACGCTAAAGAAATGAGCTTTGCATTTTTGTCTGAGCAACATATCTTCTAGCCCTAGAAACAAAATGTAACCCGCGGTCAGGTAAGTGTGACTGTGCGGATCCACATAGCCACCACTGAACCCTACACATGAAGCAATGCTCCACTCTGGGAAGCAGTGAAGCAGTTTTGTACCTTGTGTCCCTCGCCCATGACAAGGTAACATCTTCCCATTAAGAAGCGACAGGAGCCCACATTCACATGACACCAGGGCTGCAGCAGGCGAATGTATTCCTAAGAGACAAAGGGCATCCTCTGATCAGAGAGGCAAAAGCTTTAACATTCCGTTAATGCTGATTATGAACCAACAAGCCCCTGTATTCAGCCAAGATAGTCCCTGTTTTACCAGAGAAACAAACTGAGGATTTCAGCTTTGGATTCCTGCAATGCTACTTTAGTGGCACGCTGTAACTATAGGGCACCAGGGTGACTATGTTCTGCTGATCCTATTTCCAGATGTCATTTGCAAAGGAGGAATCTTAATGGAAAGTGTGAGGTGTGTTATCAGCAGAGCGCCTAGCAAAAACTCTAGTTAATGGCACCTACGTGTTTCTGTTCCAAAGGGCCTTTTTCAGGTGCCTGTAACAGTCAAACACCTTTTGGACAGATCTTCTGGGCTGGGAATCTCCACAGGAAAAACCCACATGAACAAAAGTGGTTCAGCTGCTTTCAGCACAAAGGTGGTGGGGGAAACTCCCCCACACACTTGCCATCAGTAAATGGCCTCATCTGAGCAGCTCCAGCTTCTCAGTGGGAGGTGACAAGAATTGGAAGTTTAGCATTTGAACATGCCCCGCATCAGATCGGTGTCTTTGGAGAGGGGCATGAAAAGCCTTTTCGATTTGGCTGAGCTAAAAAGGGTCAACAAATATTTGATGCAAGCTCACTCCTAATAAGGGTTTAACAATCTCTCTCCACCCCACCAGCACCATGTATGTCTACAGAACAACCCCCGTCACATTCACTGTCCAGGAGGGCTTAAAATGAGGTATCTGGCACACAGGTGGGTCACAGCAGGAGCCCTACTTCTGTGCACATGGACACAAGGCCAGCAGCCTAGCACAGTATTCCCTACCCTTTTCAGGCTGGCAAGCCTTTCAGTCACAAATTTTCGCATTACATTTGTTACAAAAGAGTTTAAAAAAGTATCAGTGATAGTAACAGGTCTATGTAATGTAATGTATTGGTGTGCATGTTTCAAGAAGTCGGCAGAGGACATTTGACCTTGAGGGGTCAGGGTGTGCAGCGAGTGAGGGAACCAGATAGTCTTTGCTTTAGATTGGTATGCAAAGTCTCATGGCCTTCCCCCACAGCCTGCTTTGTGGCATCCCCAGGGCTCATGACCCACCAGCTGAGAAACACTCCTTTAACAAACAGTGCCAGCTCTCGCTCTCTTTTCTGTTTCCCCTTTCCACAAGACAAGATTACATTTGAAAACTGTGCTGAAAGAACGTACATTTGAGGCAAAGGTAAGGTGATGCTGGGAAGCTTCACTCTTAACCTTTGTTCATAAGCACCGAAAGCATGTAGCTACACAGTCGCCTGTGTTCTACCTACCTATGGTACTTATCCTGTCCCACGATTCTACTATCAGACTGTCCCACATCGAATGTGTTCATCTCGTTCCAGATGGGAACAGAGGCAAAGACATACTAAGGGACTTGAACCTCCACCTCCCGATTCCAAACTAGCTCCCTAACCACTAAGCCATCGTTCCTGTCTACATGTTGGTCCCACCCTTCCCTCATTCAGTAGTGGGGTCAGGGAATGTGTGTCTCATTTTGGGTAACAATCTATTTGTGATGGCCAAGATGTAAATCTGGAGTAAATTCATTGAGATTGCTCCAAATTTACATCCATATAAACCAAGATTATATGTAGGTCTTCAGGGGATGGAGCAGAAGGTTGTAGGGGGTGAGGAACAGTCCACTTTTAAACAGGGGACAAAAATAAACGTTGAACATCTTCCTGCTGCCCTTTCTGGGACATGACTAAGGTAGCAGCCCTGCAGGAAAAGTGTGCGTGATCATGCAATCAAAGACCGTACCATAACACAAACACAAGTAGGCAGAAATCAGGTGGCACAAACAACCTTGCCATTTCCTGAACTGAATGCTCTGCAATTCTGACATTCTTTTAGACAGTTTGAATACATGGGGTTTTGTACATGAACTGCAGCAGACCGATCCCTGCCCCAGGTGCAATCCATTTTGTGCACACACTGCAACACGCTGATCTCTGTCCCCAGAAGTAATCCATTTCGGGGACAAAGCCTGTTTAAGTCCTACTAAAATGTACAAGGGAAAATGTGTGCATGAATAATTCAGTAGCGACTGGCCTCCAAGCTAACTACACTTTTAACATTTTCCATCGGTGTGCGGTGAAAGAAACATGCTGTTTTTCAGTGTAGGAGAGTAAAAAAATTCAGAGTTGTAGCACCAAAAGCAACAACTGAGGGAAAAAAATCCCTTTGGCTAAAGAGCATGAAGCTATAGTTCAGAAGGTAATCCTGAGAACTGGGTAATGCACAGAAAACACACCTGGAAATAGTAGCTTGTATTGAAAACAATTTCTCATTCACATTGCTACCAACCCACTGAGAGAAGCAGATGGTGGAAAGTTTGTTTATCTGACATATTCTGGAGGCTGTGTTTGGCTAACGGGTGTGTTCAGTACACCGCTCACTGACTGAAACTGCAATTCTCCAAATGGGCTCACAGAAGTAGTCTTTGTTTGCTCTTGAAGTTAACCTGTTTACATTGTTGCATTACAGACAATAGTGAGGAACATGATGTAATAGCCAACAGGTGTCTGGGGGTTCAGATTCCTGAGTTTTAGTCACACCGCCCCCCGGGAACTTATCAAGCTCTAGAAAAGGGAAATGCTACACATCTACAGCATCTCACCTTAGAATGGGACCTGAAAAGCAGAACTCCCCACCAACAAACTACAGATACAGCTTAGGGCCTCCTTTCTGGGCTTTGCTGAAGATAACTAGAGTACTAAACTTCTGTGCAGATCAACTTCAAATACTTCCTGCACAGTCTGTGCTGTATAATCAATTAATTATCAGAGGGGTAACCGTGTTAGTCTGGATCTGTAAAAAGTGACAGTGTCCTGCGGCACCTTATAAACTAACAGACATATTGGAGCATAAGATGCCACAGGACTCTTTGTCAATCAATTTATTGAAATTTATTGAGGAGCTACTCCCAAATGACACTATATTCTTAACTTCTGGCTGTCAATAAACTAGTCCCAGATTTGGACCTTAGCGTCCAAAATATGGGGGTTAGCATGAAAACCTCCAAGCTTAGTTACCAGCTTGGACCTGGTACTGCTGACACCACCCAAAAAATTAGAGTGTTTTGGGGCACTCTGGTCCCCAAAAAAACCTTCCCTGGGGACCCCAAGACCCAAATCTCTTGAGTCTCACAACAAAGGGAAATAAACCTTTTCCCTTCCCCCCTCCAGGTGCTCCTGGAGAGATACACAGAAGCAACCTCCGTGAATCTAAGCAGAGGGAGTCCACCCTCTCTATTTCCAGTCCTGGAAACAAAAGCACTTCCCTCTTCACCCAGAGGGAATGCAAAGTCAGGCTAGTAAATCTAACACACACAGATCTCCCCCTGACTTCTTCCTCCCACCAATTCCCTGGTGAGCTGCAGACTCAATTCCCTGGAGTTCCTCACTAAAGAAAAACTCCAACAGGTCTTAAAAAGAAAGCTTTATATAAAAAGAAAGAAAAATACATAAAAATGGTCTCTCTGTATTAAGGTGACAAATACAGGGTCAATTGCTTAAAAGAAATATGAATAAACAGCCTTATTCAAAAAGAATACAATTTAAAGCACTCCAGCAACTATAGACATGTAAATACAAAACAACAAGCCAACTTTGTACTCACAACTTGGAATAGAAGATTAGAAAGCAGGAAATAGAAAAATCCTTCTCAGAGCTGAGAGAGATTCAGGCAGAAGACAAGAACAAAAGACTCACACACAAACTTCCTTCCACCCAGAGTTGAAAAAATCCTGTTTCCTGATTGGTCCTCTGGTCAGGTGCTTCAGATACTTATTTCCAGGTGAAAGAGACGTTAACCCTTAGCTATCTGTTTATGACACTGGCTCTCTCAGGATTAGCATTTATGAGTGGCGGAAGAACATGGAAGATGCTTAATTTTTTTTAAGATTATATGTTCTACATGTCTGACTGTTACTGTGTTTCCCCCATGGTTACCAGGTGTTAAATCCAGCAGGAGCAGACAAACATTTTTCAGAGTCTTCCAAGTACTTATACTTAAAAAAACAATGCGGATATCAATCCCTTTAACGTTTACATCTGTGGTTGGTCCTAGAGGGTACATCCCAGCCAGGATTTCATCCCAGGGCAGGAGAAGGCAAGAAGCCTGTAAACTGAAAGGGGTGAAAGGTGCTAGCCCTGAACTGTGACAGCATGATCGAAAGATGCAAGAGGAGCCGAGAGAACATCCATGTGAGTCCATCCTTAATATACTTTCACATTAGGTGGTCTCAAACCCCATTAAGACTTAAGTTTTCTTACCCTATCTGGTTACAATAGGCTCTGTGATATGCAAGCCAGTTTCTGGTCTCCAGCTGTTCTCTCCCGCCACAGGGAATGCTTTGCTGGTTGCAAGAGTAAATGGATCAGACACACTGTTAAAGAGACAAAACCATTCGCCATGTGTCGAGCGCACTTACCTGTAGCTGGGTGTACTGACAACTGCCCATCAAACATTCTGGGAAGAGGAAGCCAGGATTACTGGGCCATCTGAACATTAGATAAGGAACAGAGCAATTCCTCCATTCTCTGGGAAGAGCTTCAAGAACAGGCTTGAAATGTGTAAGCCTCTGGTGCTCAGCATTCACACAAGTCATTCTGTAACAGGGTTTTCCCATCTTAGACAAAACGGGTAGTCCAGCGAAGTCCACCACCTCAGTGAACACCACTACAGCCCATCATGCATCTAAGCCAAATGTTTCAAACCTGGGGGCCTAAAGTTAAGAGTTTAGAACCCATGTGTGAGCACTGAAAAGGTGGCCCGATTTTGAGAAGTTTTGAACACACACAAATCTTACTGAAGTGAACTGGAATCAGGTCACTCTTACTTAGGGAGCTAAATATGGATTCAGGAGCCCATGATTGACAGCTTTGGCCTCATTAATTGTGAGACATTCCACATGCTCTTCAGGGAGACCTGCCTATTTCCAGCTTCCGGGTGCTGAGCAAGGTTGTTAGAAATACACCTTCACTCTGGCTTAATAATTCAAGGATACAAGAGTGACAGGAGATCAGCGGCAATTGCAGTGATCAGATGCGGCCAGTTCAAACTAGTTTCACTCAGAGAGGTATTAGGCTGGGAGAAGAGGTGAGATATGATGTGTTTTCTGGACACTTCCTGAAAAAATAATTCCACGATTGTCTGAGGGCTGGACACTAAAAGACAAATGAAAGAAGGGTTGACAAGCTACATACACACAGCTTAGTAGACGTACCATATATACTCGTTCATTAGCCCGTTCATTTATAAGCCAGCCCCTCAAGATGGTTAGGTAAAAACAGCAAAAACTGTATGACCCTTTCATAAGCCGACCCTATATTTCAGGGGTTGGCAAACTGTGGCTCCTGGCCATCAGGCTAAGCAGCTGGCAGGTCAGGATGTTTTCTTTACTTGGAGCATCTGCAGGCATGGAACCACTCCGCTCCCATTGGCTGGGAACAGCAAACCGCGGCCACAGGGAAATGAGGGGCTCCATGCCTGCAGATCCTCCAAGTAAACAAAACGAAAACGTATTAGATATTCAATTCAATGATTCCATAGAGTTTAAAATCATCAGATTTTGGTGTAGTCTCGTTTATAAGCCGACCCCCACTCTTTGATGTGTCACTTTACCAAAAATATTCTGTTTATGAACGAGTATATACAGTCATATCTTCCTAACCAAATCTATATACTGTGCTCATCACAAGGAGTCCACAGGCTACTTATACACCCAGCGTTTAATACTCTAACACAATGGTTCTCAACCAGTGGTATGTGTAACTCTGGGGGTACACAGAGATCTTCCTGGGGGTACATCAAGTCATCTTGATATTTGCCTAGTTTTACCACAGGCTACATAAAAGCACTAGCAAAGTCAGTACAAACTAAAATTTCATACGACTTGTTTATACTGGTCCACACACTGACATGTAAGTACAGTAACTCCTCACTTAACGTTGTAGTTATGTTCCTGAAAAATGCGACTTTATGTAAAATGATGTTAAGAGAATCCAATTTCCCCATAAGAATTAATGTAAATGGGGGAGGGAGGGTGTGAGGAGGTTCCAGGGACATTTTTTCCACCAGACAAAAGACATTATATACATATACAGTAAAAGTTTTAAACAATTTTAAACAAAGAGTTTAATATTGTACACAGCAATGAATGATTATAAAGCTTGGTTGAGGTGGTGGAGTAAGAGGGTGGGATATTTCCCAGGGAATGCCTTGCTACTAAATGATGAACTAGCACTTGGCTGAGCCCTCAAGGGTTAATCCGCTGTTAATGTAGCACAGGGGTCAGTAACCTTTCAGAAGTGCTGTGCTGAGTCTTCATTTATTCACTCTAATTTAAGGTGTCGCGTGCCAGTAACACATTGTAACGTTTTAGAAGGTCTCTTTCTATAAGTCTATAATATAGAACTAAACTATTGTTGTATGGAAAGTAAATAAGGTTTTTAAAATGTTTAAGCAGCTTCATTTAAAAATAAATTAAAATGCAGAGCCTCCCCGCACTGGTGGCCAGGACCCAGGCAGTGTGAGTGCCACTGAAAATCAGCTCGTGTGCCATAGGTTGCCTACCCCTGACGTAGCATCACACTCTGCAAGGCAGCATGGACTGAGGCAGGAGGGAGGAAACACAATAGATGCAGGAGAGTAGCTGCAAACACTTCCCTGCAAAAACTGAACATGAGGAGGAGCCCATGATATCCAGCTGGAGCGCAGCACTCCCTCCTCGTGACAGATCATGCACGGCTGCACAGGTGCTGACTTTCCAAAGTGCTGGGGGGCGCATGCATGAGTGAGAGAGGGAGATGTGCATTGCCCTTTTAAGTATGCTGACACCACTTCAAGTATGTTGCCCTTTTAAGCAGAGCAGCCAGTTTGGACAGGAAGTGACAGCTTCCTGCAAGCTCCCCCAGCCCCTTCTGTCCCAGAGCCCTGTGACTGTCCCCATCTCCACTTTGTGGAGAGGGTTACAGAGCAGGGGGAGGCAGGAACAGGGGGACAGCCTGACATCAGCACCCCTCTCCCCCCCTCCTCCAGCAAGCAGGAAGCTCCCGGGAGCAGCTCCAAGGCAGAGGGCAGGTCAGGAGCAGCACGGGGGGAGAAGGCCACCTGAACTGCTGCTGAGCCACATACCTTACAGGGAATTATGGGGAGCTGGTTCTAATCCCCACAGGGAGGGGCTGCTCTTCCAGAGAGACATTTTAAGGGAGCATCGTGCAACTTTAAACAAGCATGTTCCCTAACTGATCGGCAACGAAACAACGTTAACCAGGACAACATTAAGTGAAGTTTCTGTACAATTTTTATATTCCAATCAATTTATTTTATAATTATATAGTAAAAATAAGAAAGTGAGTAATTTGTCAGTATTACTGTGGCTGTGACACTTCTGATGGACAGTGTGGCTAATACAGAGCTGTGCTGTCTGCAGAATGGGGTTCTTCAAGCACAGTGTTTCAGTGTTATGCATGTTCCTCTAGACTAGAGGCTAGTCCACAAAGTGTAACAGCCTACTGCTGCTGCTAGTTATTGTAGTTAACCATGTGGCTTGAGTGGCAGAGGTAGAATGGTTGAACCTGCTGATAAGTGGAAGAGGCATTACAGACGCCCAAACCATTTCTCATTTTCTAAAAACAAAACAAAACAAAAAAAACAAAAACACAAAAAAAACCCCCACCACTTAGGAAATTACATACAAAAAACTATATTAAGAAAGAGTTAATAAAAAAGTGATAGGTTGCAAAGTCACAGGAAATGCCTGAGTGGAAGCTGGCTTTATTTTGGCCACACACAAGTTTTGTGGACTACAAATGGGTGAGTGACAAACATACTGAAAGAAAAGCCCCTTGAAACTGGGCACCCAAGAACTGAGGCCCCTCCAAATCACTAGTCATGTGTTTGAAAGTATGGGCTTTAAGTCAAAATTAAGAGCTGAAGACCTTGTAGCACCGCTCTTACCCAGTTTATGTGGTGTTAAGGCTGTGGTGTCTGTTAACTCCAGTACAGACAAGTGCTGCAGGTTGGATTCCCTAGAGGAGAAAAATCTAGCTATAAAACGAGAGACAAGAACATCCTGTGTTACACATTCTAACACTGTCCACGCTGAACCCAACTATTCACTGAAATGACCAGCTACAACAAAGGCAGATTTGGTACCCAAGGGAAAGTCAGAAATCTAAAATGCTTTGGATATTTTCACTGTCCATTTGCAATACTGAAAAGAGAAATGATAATTTACAGTTGTCAAAGCTCCTCTGCATCAGTCCAGATTCTCAAATATGACTGCTCCAGGCCAACAGATAGAAAGAGCAACTCACTTTTCAGTGAGTTTTTACTGAACAGTAAAAACCCATTTACTAACCATTATGCCAAAATTACAGTACAAAAATATAAAGAGTTGGGAATTGGGACAGGAAGAGAACAAATCAAAGGTGGGAGGGAAAAATCAAACTGTATCTCGTCAGTGTTTCATACCTATTTAGACACTTGGTATTTCACAAAGTTTTACTGATCAAACCTAATGTAGCCGCCTAAAAGTAGCTTCCAACAAGTCTCGCAGGACTTGTCTGTACAGTGTTGGGAGGGGGAGGAGAGGGGAAGAGGAGCTTTTGTTTGTGTCTTTGTAGAATTCCTAAATAGACGCTTCCGGTCCATCCGCCCAAGAAGAACCATCTCTGACATAACATGGTAAACGGAAGCACTTCAGCTGTGGAGCATGAATCTTTCAGGGAGAACAGAAGTAGCGAAACACTAAAAATGAAGTGACTCTCCCCCTTCCCACAAGAAGAAAGTTAGACCAAGGATCTGAGTTGACAACAGTCTCTTAAACTTACATTTAAGACTCTCTTATCACCCAAAGAGAGGTAATTTCTTTAAGATTCTTACAATCAGAACCCAAGATGCTCTCTCATCTGTCTAAAGGGCATTTCAGACATCTCAAAGAATGTATATAAAACCTAGCAACCCACTTTGACTAGAGAGATTGAGAACACAAGCACTTACAGCGTGTCGACTGGAACGTCCGACGCCAAGCACTGACTCGCCCAGCTGATCAGGTAATAAGACAACAACAAGGGAGAGGTGCGATGCAGCAGGTCCTGCTGAGACTGGAACAGCTGGCCCCCTCCCAGAATCATCTGTAAGGAGACCAAAGCAACTGGTATTGTAACTGAGGCCAGGGATAGCTAATGGCTTCAGCTGAGCCAGAAGACAAAAGTGACATCACAAAAAGAGTGTCAAAGGTCAGCATGGGGCCCAGCCTTGCTAGCCATTAGCGGGCAGGGAGCATACGCTAAACGGAAACAAGACACTTGCATTCCAAAACATTAAACAGACCGGCACCAAAACAACAAAAACTGCGCATTCATTTTGTTTCATTACTTCAGGAGCAAGCAAGCATGCAGCTCAGTCCTTACCCAGGGCCACATAGTGAAAGCTTAACACAGAGGTAAGGCTACAAAGAGGGAAGAGGAGCTGTTCTGAGTCCACAAGGGAACAGGTAATTTTATTAATTATGAAAGGGAAATCTGGGGCTGAAATTGGTCATTAAGAGGCAGCACCTCTCAGGCCCGGTCTATGTGTAAGTTTTATTGGTATATTTCATTTGGGGGGAGGGGAGGAGGTTAAAAAATAGTTACATCTCTAAGAGCCCTAGAGTAGATAGTTATATTGGTGTGAAGACGCCTTATATGGATATAGTTATTCTCCTTTCTATGTGTGCATAGCTAGTGTAATGCACCTTTATACTGCTATGAGAGTTTTCTTCATCAAATCATCACTGAACCAGATTTAGATTTGGTTTTGATAAGTCTGGTAAGCTGGTCGTAGGACTCAATCTTGGACTAAGCATTCACAAGTTGCTTCAGGCTAAATTAAATGGAATGATAATCAAAACCAGGTCGTCAACTCTGGCTTTTGATTTCAAAAGGACAATGTGACGAACGGCTAGAAAGGATTAAACATCCTGCAAAATAAATAACTCTCAAGAGACATGTGGGGAGATAATGTTTGTGTTTTTGTGTCTTTACATATGTATGAGCAAGATCGACAATGTAATCAACAGTCCCTGTCTATGCTGTATTCTGGGGAATTAGTTAAAGTAGTCAGCTGGACTGGATAGATCAAAGACTTATATGTGGAGGAGATCTGGAATCTCTTTAAGTCATATACACAAAAACTATCTGCAATTTGCATCACGAGCAGGGGGGGAAATCTTGTAGTGAAAGCCTCCAGACCCAGCTGGATGAATAACCACCTTAAAGGTTTTTAAGAGTAGGCCAACAGCCTACAGGGTATGGAAAATGAGATTAATCAGCAAAGAAAGCCACATCATAGAGGTTAGAAAGTATAGGAATAAGGTAAGAATTGCTACAAATCAAGCTAAATTAGTTCTTGCCAAGGAAATTAAGATACATAAGATGTCTTAATTTATATAAAAAGAATAAGGAAGGATAAGTTTGGGCCACGGTGCAGTTTGGATGAGGAGATTAAAAGTAATCTAGGTATAGCCCAAAATCTACAACGAATACTTTGCCTTGGTTTTCAGTAAGGGGGATAATGTGGAACATGGGCATGAAGGCAGGATGGCTGATAGAAATGAGTGTCTAGAAATGGAAAAGGCCACAGCTGAAGTGGAAGAAAAACTTGAAGAGCTTAACGTGCTCAAATAAGGGCAACTGGATAATTTCCATCCCAGAATACTACACAAGATACTGCTAGTGTGGTAGCAAGGATTTGTACTACACCCATCTATTTGGGGGTAGTACCATATGACTGGAGGATATGTAATATTGTACCTGTATTTATGAAATGGAAAAACTGATCCAGGCAATTACAGCCTGTTAGTCTGACTCTAGCAGAATACAAGACTTTAGAACAAATTGCAAAGGAACGAATAATTAAATTCATGGAGGTAAACTGAAAAAAGGAGACGTACTGCAACACAGGTAGATTGTGCCACGCTAACCTGATTTCTTTCTTTGAGAAAATAACTGAGGTTTTAGAGAAGAGAAATGCAGAAAATCTAATGTGCTTACACTTCAGTAAGGCATTTGAGTCAGCCCCATATGGGAAAGTATTAGTTAAATTCAAGAAGACAGGAATTAGTACAAGAACTGTAAGACGGAGAAGGAACTAGGGAAAGCAGTGGTTTTTGAACGGGTGTACACGTATCCCTAAGGGTACATGAGTTCTCATCATGGGGTACACGTGAAAAATCCTGCGATGACAGACAACGCATTTTATTTAGTAAAACTTGGCAAACTAACCGTAAGTATATTATGACCCTATTTCAGACGGGGGTACATTGCAGACTACATTATTTGGAAAGGGTTACGCAGTCTAAAAAGTCTGAAAACAGGTTGCACTGAAAGATGAACCGTCGGACTGAAGGGAGGTTACTAGTGGAGTTCCTCAAGGATCGGTCATGGGGACAGACTTATTGAATATTTTTACTAATGACTTTGGCACAAAAAGTTAGTGTGTGCTAATGAAATCTGGGAAGCAATATCAATATGGGGGAGGCTTGGAATATTATACAGGAAGATCTGGATGACCTTGAAGACTGAAGCAAGAGATGGGATGAAATGCAACAGTATAAAGTGCAAGGTCATGCACTTAGGATCTAAGAAGAAGAATTTCTGCTACAAGCTGGGGGCTCCTCAGTTGGAAGTGACACAGGAGGAGAGCCCCCTAGGTGTGTTGGTCAATCTCAGGATGACTACCAGTAGGCCCTGTAAACTCCTAGTCCATTTTGGTCAATTTCACAGTCATGGGATTTTAAAAATAGTTAATTTCACAGTTTCAAATGTTTACTTTTGACATATCATGGCGTTGTAATGGGGGGAAGGGGGTGTCCTGATCCGAAAGGGGATCAGGTGGGGCGAGAATCCCTCCCCGCGGGATTTCCACCCTCACTTCGGCACTGATGCTGGCAGGTATGCTGCCTTCTGAGCTGGGTGACCAGACAGCAGCGGCTGCTGGCCTGGTGCCCAACTCTAAAGCTAGAAACCATGATGGTTGGAGTTTTTTCCACCTTCCTCTGCAGTGTGTGGGTGCGGGTCACTTGCCAGGATTAACTGGGTATATCTCAATCATTTCCTCGCCATTGTGGGGGTCCTCTGGGTTGGTCCCTCCAATTCTCCACCTGAGTCAACCAATAAGCCTAGTCTCCTGCAGGCTGTAATATTTGGGTCTGAGGTCGGTTGTTGGGTTTAGTGCGCAGGCGCTGGGTGATTTGTGATACTGAAGAAGTCAGACTAGATGATTTTGAAGTCCCTTCTGTCCTTAAACACTATGATACAACTATATCCACATGTACTGCTTTAGCTACCCCAGCCTGGCTGAAGTGGTACAGCTTTCCAGTGCAGAAAAGGCTATAGTCTTCAGTCTGCTCAGTTCAGTCTCTTCTACTGTGATGAAGAGCTGGGGAATAAATGCAAAGAGAGGAGAACCTGAAGGCAGTGCTTTTTGGGAACAAAGCACTGAAAATGCTGCTCCCTTACAGTAAAGAAAGGGATCTGCTTGCTGCCTTAGCGCACAGCACGTCAGCAGTAGAACAGGAAGAGAGCCAAAGCTCCAGCTTAAGGCACCAGGGCAGATCAAGATCCTGAAAGCCTAACAACTCAAGGATCCATCAATATCTGATGAGGTTCAACAAGGACAAGTGCAGAGTTCTGCACTTAGGAAGGAAGAATCCCATGCACCACTACAGACTGGGGACTGACTGGCTAAGCGGCAGTTCTGCAGAAAAGGACCTGGGGATTAGCGGATGAGAAGCTGGGTATGAGTCAGCAGTGTGCCCTTGTTGCCAAGAAGGCCAATGGCATATTGGGCTATATTAATACAAGCATTGTGAGCAGATCGAGGGAAGTGATTATTCTCCTCTGTTCAGCAATGGTGAGGCCACACCTGTAGTACTGCGTCCAGTTTTGGGCCTCCTGCTACAGAAAGGATGTGGACAAACTGGAGAGAGTCCAGTGGAGGACAACGAAAATGAGTAGGGGGCTGTGGCATGGCTTATGAGGAAAGGCTGATGGAACTGGGCTTATTTATTCTGCAGAAGAGAAGAGTGAGGGGGGATTTAATAGCAGCCTTCAATTACCTGAAGGGGGTTCCAAAGACAATGGAGCTTGGCTGTTCTCAGTGGTGGCAGATGACAGAACAAGGAGTAATGGTCTCAAGTTGCAGCGGGGAAGGTCTAGGTTAGATATTTGGAAACACTATTTCACTAGGAGGGTGGTGAGGCACTGGAATGGGTTACCTAGGGAGGTGGTGGAATCTCAATCCTTAAAGGTTTTTAAGGCCTGGCCTGAGAAAGCCCTGGCTGGGATGATTTAGTTGGGGATTGGTCCTGCTGTGAGCAGGGGGTTGGACTAGATGACCTCTTGAGGTCTCTTCCAACCCTACTATTCTATGACAACAGGTTTCTGGGCCATACTCACAGCATCGCCTAGCCTCAGCAACAGCTGCTGTAAAATCAACAAGTCCCGGCAGATTAAGAAGCGGGTGGTGGCCATCTTGCACACACCCCGGCATACCACAGTCACTGCTGTGCCACTACCATAGAGCTGAGAGAGGTTCATTCGCACGTTGAGGGGCTGAGCTGAAAGACAGGATAAGAATGGAAGCTAGGTCAACTGCAATCCTCAAACCTCTACCACCTTACTAGCCAAACTTGAAAGGTTGTGTCGTATCACCTCTTTCCATTTCCAGCTCCATCTCATAGTCCATTTCCCGGATCAGTACCCCAATGGCATGGATAGGGTTTCTTATCTCCTGCAGCTTACTGTGAATATCTTCCATCACATTCTCTCTGCAAGGACACACAAAATTCACTGGCATCAATGTATGTAATGTCAACAGACCCCCTCCATCAGTGGCCCCCATAGTAAGAGACACAGAAGTGAA
Organism: Gopherus evgoodei; assembly: GCF_007399415.2. Lineage (NCBI taxonomy): Eukaryota > Metazoa > Chordata > Testudines > Testudinidae > Gopherus > Gopherus evgoodei. The sequence continues at coordinate 151,413,900 of NC_044325.1, read as the reverse complement.
ATTGGTCTGACCGCTGCTGATATCGTGGAGGGAGAATTCCCCTCCACTGTAATAAAAAACATCTTTTTGACCCATGAAGGCACCATACTCAGGGTGAATTCACTTGCTCCTCTCCTACTCACTCTGTAGAGGAATAACTTGTACTTGGCTGAGGATACTGATGTTCCATGAGATGGGTGTGCGAGGATCATTCTAAACCCAGCTAGCTAGGGAGGTTCAGCTATTTGGATACACATGCTTTCATGTGAAGACGACTATCCAACTCAAAATTGAAGCTCTTGCTTCTGGATGCCATGGCTCAGAATTCCTCGCCACTTTAATCATTACTGGGGAGAGTTTCCAAGCATCTACAGGATTTAGGAGCACAAACTCCACTGAAAGCCAATTGTGACAAGTGCTCTCAAATCCTGTACGTGCTTGAAAAATCTCCCACTATGGAGCTAGAATTCACACATCCTGAATCACACTTAGAAGACTCAGGTAAAGGGCTGTCTAAGGCAAACCCTGCACAGACAATTTGTGCATTCATCTTTTCACAAAGGATGTAAGGGAACTCTCTGTGTAACGTACGTGTCATTTGCTATCAAGTCTTCCAGGATCTGCTCTGCAGCCTTCTCTGGAGGCTGAAGGCGGGAGCAAGCCATTTCCATGATGAATGCCATTTCCATGGAAATAGATTCTCCAATCAGCCGAAGGCACTGGACAAGGCACACAACATCGCGAGACATCTCCAGATCTGCAGTGAAAGAACCTAACTGTACTCTCATGCAAATCGTTTCAAGACAAAACCAAGTTAGTTCAGCTCATTTCGTAGGAAAGCTTCTTGGTACAAATTTGCCCCAGCAACACAAGACTCCATCTGGCTCCATAACTAACTAATTAGATAATTACAGACTGACTACATTGAGGAGCAGAAGGTGGTAAGATCTCTGTGCAGTTTTGTTTGAAAACTGGTAACAGGAAATTTCCCTTCAGCCTTCTCCAGTTACAGGACCTGGATGAAAATAAACTGAACAACTGGGGAAAACATGCCTAGAAAATAAAAGTCACAGCCAGACTCGGCCTCTCATGCCTTGGCTCCATGCATTCAGAATGAGGATTCTGCATCCTTAAGCAATTTCCCAGCAGCTCGGAAGGACCAGAGATAGCCCATCCACAGACCCGTTTTGTCTAGAATACTAAGAACAACCCTGCAATTTCTAATCTAATGTATTTCTAAAAACTCTGAATAAGGAACAGGTCTCTCGAATCCAGGCCCATGACACCTCCACTGGCCCAGCTGTCTGCACTTGGAAGAGTCCTATTGTACCTTCCATTAGGAAACACTTATGTTATTGCAGTCACTTGCTAACAACTACTACAGTTATAATTGCAAGAGGGTTTCAGTCTAAATTCCCTGTAAGCTGTGCAATAGCCTATTTAGCACTGGCCCCAACCTAGCCCCCCTGGACTGGATGGGGTGCCCCTCCCTGAACCCAACCCGACCTGCTAGGACCGAGGGAGGGGCGCCTATCCTGCAGCCCCAGCCCTGGAGCTGCCACAATGGGGAGAGGCACCTCTCCCCCAAAGCCCAGGGGCTGCTGTGAGGAAACAGAACCGGGGGGGGTCCTCCCTCCTCGCTGTAGCCCTGGAGCACCCTCCTGCACCCCAAACCCCTCATCCCCACCTGGAGTCCTCACCCCCCGCCCCAACCCTCTGCGCCAGCCCTGAGCCCCATCCCACATTCCAAACCCCTCAGCCCCGCCCCCGCCACATTAATTTTGTTATGTGCACCGATATGAAGGGGATGTGTCACAGCCTCCATATTGGTGCACATAACAAAATTCATTCTACACGAGTGGGAAAAATTAGAGCGAACACTGTTTTCAGTTATAAACCACTGTTGTGCTTAAAAGCTTTCAGAAAAACATCACTACTGATAAAACTTACATCCCTGATCTGTGTCCTAAAGGGGACTTTAAATATTTGCGCAAAAAAATCTAACACTAGCAGTTTGAAACAAGCAAGGGGTAAGATTGCTAGGCTGGTGGGAATTCCTTGCATTTCTTGAGCGTCCAGCTTTTCTCCTCTGAATGCACTGAACCTTTAGTGTCTGGGAAATCTGAATTTGGGCAGCAGGCAAAAGAATTTAAGTTGAAGGCAAATGGATATGGATGTGTGGTAACACGTTATACTTTCCCAGTTCATCACCAGCACATGCATAAGCAGACAGTGAGCTGGAACTTTAGTGTGTCCAGGCTGCACATCATGGAATATTTTCTATTCCTGTTTTTCTGGTTAAATGGGTAGCTGGTGCATAGGTAAAATTACAATCAGAACAAGAGATTTTACATCCCAGAACTTTCAGGGGTTGTAGAGGTGAAACCTGAACATCACATAGGCATGTAAATACACATAATACAAAAAAACATGTTAAAAGAAATTAAGCCTACAACATCAGGCAATGTCAGAAGGAAATTTGCCCACGTAGGTAAGGAGTAAACATTCATTCTGACCTGTGAACCCTGACTATCAGTGAGAGCTCATAAAAGAAGGGAAAGCGAAGAGCCCAGCAGAGTGGTACAAACTAGATGTTTTAAAGTTGAATTTTGGGGAGAAAGGGTCTTTGACACTCTTGGTGGGATCAAAAACTGGCTAAGGCACAAGGCTAAGATGATGGTGATAATATGTGAATGCTTCCCTCTATTAAGTCACCATGCGTCTTGACTGGGTATTTTTTAAATGGGAAAAGGCTGCCACCTTTTCCTGGACATGGATCTCCTGGGCATCACTTGCCAACTTGCAGGAAAAAGAGCAGCTTAGAGGACAAGGCATGATCTACATAATCATGGCTGCCACCAAGAATTTAACACCACGCCATTAGGCCTTCCTTGCCTTAATCCTAGAAGACACAACCCAAACAGTTCAGGCTACTGAGAGGGACCCAGATGACATCTGAATCCTGACCACACCTGGGATGTGAATCCAACATTCAGGTATTGGAAACCAGTGAGAGGTGTTCATTCAAAGGGGCTGCATCCCCAGAGATAGCAAAGCACGCACCCCTCACATGTTATGCACTGACTGAAGGTTAGAATTCCACTCTTCGATTTCCTTGAACTAAGACACAGCAACATTTTATCCTTAACATACACACACGTGTTTTTCAAGTCTCCAGGCTTTCCAAAAGGGAATCTACCACTAGGTTCAGGTTAAGCAGGGGAATTTTCAACCCAGACAACTTCAGAAAGTTCTGAGCATGTAAAAAAAAGGGATTAGCATGGAAACTTCTATGTCCTTAACTACTGATCTTGTGACACACATGCTGTAATTTCCTCTACAGTGGAACAGCTTCCCAACTTCCCTCCCCTTTACCATCAAAGATGGTGCTGTCATCCTCAGTCAACAGATGCGCATCAGGCAAGAGATACAGATGATCCACCAGGGAACAGGGTACAAGGAAAGACAGGAATCCCTGGGAAAGTGAAAGATAACCCATCTTTTAAGTCTTGGTTAGGAAAATGCCCTGGAATCACTTAAAGGACTGCACTGGTAACTCACGACATTCAGACCAGACAAGGGGTGAGCAAACTTTTTGGCCCGAGGGCCACATCTCGGTGGGGCAGTTGTATGCAGAGCCATGAATGCAAGGCTGCGGCAGGGGTCTGGGGTGTGGTGTGCAGTGATGGGGTCAGGGCAAGGGGTCAGAATGCAGGATAGGTGCAAGAGGGGGCTCAGGGCAAGGGGGTGGGGTGGACGGGTGTGGGGTGCAGGGGAGCTCAGGGCAAGGGGTTGGGGGCTCAGGGCAGGGTGCAGAGTAGAGGCAGAGGGCTTGAGGCAGGGAGTTGGGGTACAGGAGGGGTTCAGGATCCAGCCCGGCGCTGCATACTTGGAGTGGCAGTGGTGCGCAGCGGGGCTTGCCTGCCCTGGCCCTGTGCCGCTCCCAGAAGTGGCCAGCATGTCTGGCAGTGGGGGGGGGGGGGAGGGCAGGCAGCTCTGCTGCCCTCACCTGTGGTACCACCCTCAAAGTTCCCACTGGCTGTGGTTCCCCATTCCCAGCCAATAGGAGCTGCAGGAGGCAGTGCATGCAGGCGAGGGCAGTGCACAGAGCCCTCTGCACTCCCCCTCCACCAGGGGCCCAGGGACATGGTGCCAGTTGCTTCCACGAGCTGCGCCACAGGACTGGCAATCCCAGGGGTCGACTGAAAGCCCTGATGGGCCGGATCCGGCCTGTGGCCCGTAGTTTGCCCTCCCCAGGACTAGACCAGTGCAAAGTGTCTACAGCTTAAAGCAGCTCCTGTTTGGTGCCTCACCTTTTTTAGCAGGCACACCATGTTAGTATATGGATTCAGGTGGAGAGCAAGAGGGCATGAAAGTGCTTCTTGGTACTGAAGGCAGCAGGCATAGAACTTGGACCAGAACTCAACCTGTAACTGTCGAAACTCTTCCTGGGAGACTTCGTATTCTGTCACACTGCCCTGGAGCTGGGGGGAGAAAACAGCAGAACAACAGGTCAGCGTTTGACTCCCCAAAGATGGCAATTCGGCACTACAATGGTATTTTACAGCTCTGCCTCCCACTGAAGGAGGGTTTAATTTTTATTTTTTTGTGGCTGGTACATTGACATTTTAAAAAGATTAATATAATCCAACAAAAAACCTGTGTCACAGAAAGGTTAGCATTGCACAGCTAGGCACTCACACCTCAGGAAAGGCCAGTTATAGCTATACATGCAACTCTGGTTCTGTCCTCTTCTGAGTACATATTACCTACACCAGCTAATTACATGGCTACATATTTTGAAAACACCATATACAATTTTTTTCCCATACTTTTAGATACAAATCTGTTGCACCCTCTTTTGCTGAGTATTTTAGAGTGTGAGCCAGACGAAAGTCCATGAGAGCCACTTCTATAATCCTAGGTACAAAGCTATAAGATGATGTTAACACTCAGGGTAAACATCAGCTACTTAAGGATAAAAATCCTTACAAGTACATGGTGGGTTAATAGACCACCATTAGACTGAGAGCAGGGAAACTCAGAGTTAAAAAGACAGCGTCTACTTGATTTTTCCTTTAACTAAACTACTTTTAAAGTTTCCAATAAGCACCTTTCCAACCAGATGCACTTTCTATAAAAAGCAGAGTGGTTTTATAAGGGTTTTGTTGTTTCCCTGATGATACATAAGAGAAAGAAGATGGGCCGCAAAAGAGCAGCGAATGGACTTGCCTGCCCCCCACTTCCCACTTCCTGCCAGCTAGTCTCTCCTCCAGCAGCAGCACTGAAGTGAGGCCTCTCAATGTCTACATGCCTCCCTGAGGCACACAGAGGAGCCGTGGTGGGTAAAGACCCATGCCCACTCCTACTGCACTCAGCCACCCACCCAGCAGGCTCTCACTGCTGCAGCATGGAGAAAACGAGCATGCGAGTGACGTGCACAAGACAGGAATTGCAATAAAGCAAAACCTGGCACCACTGTTACTATGCAAAGTGCTCTCTCACTTACAATGTAAACAGACGCTAAAGGAAAAAGGAAGTGCAGCTCACTCTGGCACACCTACATCTAAAAGAACAAAGAACTGTACAGGGGGAGAGGAGGGAGAATGGTGAACCTCTGGAGAAAGAGGAATAGTTAAGAGATGGGGAAGTAGTGAGAAGGAATTTTTTTTTTTAAATCATGCAACTGCTTTGGGGGAAACAGGGAGGAAATTTAGGCCATGGGTCATCTGTGGATTTAGTTTTTAACTTTACCTGAGATGTTAGATACCACAGTGATGATTGTCATCACAAAACACACTCAATGGAATCCTCACCTCGTTTTCCACAGCTAAGGTCACCTCTTTTTTCAGCTCATCCCAGGTCAGATCCATGATTCTCTCTCCTCCTCGGGAAAAGATCTACAAAAATATTACAGGAAACTTTCGTTTCGAAGCACTAGATTTGCCACAAGCTTAAGTGACAGCACAACGTGAAGATGTCAAACAGATGAGTAACGTCACTCCCTGCAGGGAACTGTAGCTAGGCACATGCAGCCAAAATACACCAGAGCGAAGCAATAGCTGGCACTACTACAGGGTTACGCACTTCGCTGTTTACAGATGCTGGGCTGTATGCTCATTCTGACCCTTTGCCCCCAATACGAGGGAGGGACTGGCTGTAGTGGGAGTCCAGGGGCTCGACAGAGGGGCTGGCCAGATTGGAGGAAAGGGCTTTCAGGAGCTTGACGTGTATTAAAATCAGGCCCATACAATGCCCATTGGGTGCTGCAGGCACAGCAGACTTTCTGGTGCTCGAACCCCAAGGTCACTGCCTCCCTCAGATCCACAGCAACCCTGTTTCCCTGCAGTCACTGCTTCCCCCTGGATCCACAGCCTATAGACTCATACAATGAGGTTAGTGGAATCAGGCTTTTCCCATGTTCACCAAACCCACCAACATCTGGAACGTTCCCAGATCTGGAATTGATCAGATGCCGTTTTCGTTACAGGCAGCGCATCCCCAGGGAAGTGAGCATAGGGCTTTGCTGAGCTCAGCCCATGAGCTCCATAACAGAAGACACACTGAGTGAAGAGCAAGCCCAGTGGGCAACTCACCAGGTCCTGCCCGAAGGGAGAACCAGGGTGGTGTTCTCAGATGCGATAAGGTGCACACCAGGGACCTGATTCTCCACTGTCATACCAGTGACTCAAATACAGTCATACCAGGATAAAACTGGGGAGACAGACTCAGAGCCCAGCGCTGCCCACCAGTGTCTCCATCAGAGAATTACGGAGCAGCAGCAACACTGCATTCCCTTCAACTCCTGGCCCTTTCTCCTCCTGCACCCTCCAATCCACAAGCCCCCCAGCACCCGCTGCTGCCCAAACCCCTCCCCTCCTTCCCCAGCTCTGGGGTTAACACTCCCCGCCCCCGCGCCACACAACGCCCACTCTACCAAGACTAGGTCGGCTCACACCTAGCATTTGTTTCTCCCACTGCTGGTCCTGAGCCACAGAAAGTTCAGCAGGAAACTCCCAGCCCACCTGGCTATCTCATCGGCCACCTCTGCTACCTTGTCCACACACCCAGCCCTCCCTGACCGAGGCCAGCGAGCTGTCAATATCATTTCAGACCTCTGGCTGCTTCCTAAACCCTCCCCACACTCCCTTCCTTTCCACACCAGCTTCCTGGTAGTGAAGACCAGGTCCGGCATGATCTTCCACTGCCCCATTCTCCCCCTCATCATCCTCTGCTGCACCCCATACCTTGCCCTTGAAACCTCCTGCCTGCTCTCTTTCCCACTCCTCCATCGTCCTCTGGCCATACTACCTGCTATCCTTGCCTTCTCCTCGGGCTCTTTTCTCTCCACATACCTACATGTTCTTGTATGCCCTCATCCACAGGACCCTAGCCTGGACTCTCCTTGCAACATGCTGGGCAGGCTGCATACAGCCACTGTATAAACATCCTCATCTCAGACTGTTCTTCAGTCACCATGCCCAGCCTCCACCCTTTCCAGACCATAGAAACTGCTCTCGCCGCTCTTCCCATCTCAGCATCCTTGGGACCTTTCACTATTATAGCCGTCTTCCTCCTCCAACTGCCTGTACTTTGTGGTGTTATGCGCACGGAGAACTAAGCGCCTCAGGGCAGGGAGCCTTCATTGTTCTGTAGCCCATCAAGCACACCTACGACACTGTATAAACACAAATGCAGCTTTTGCAGGCCCAGATGTTCTCCTGTACCGAGAACTGGTCAGTTCAGGTGACGTGAGGCTGTCAAGGAGCAAGTTACGCATCCTTTCCCAGCCCATCAGCAAAAGTTAGACTCGTTTAAGGGCTGCTCTAATTTATGGTGACTGGTCTCTGGGGGGCCTTATGCCAACGGATGGCATGCAGGTCAGCTGAGAGTTCTCCTCGAGTGACCCCATGTCCACTTTGTGCAGCCACAAGTGGCACAACGTGGCTGGAACTGAGGGAGCACAAACTGATTGTTCGCTAACCTGTAGAGCTTTGAGTAAAGCAGCATTTGTGAACCGACCAGGCATGAAGAGAGACTCCAGATAAGTTTCCTGTGAAATAACAAAATGGTAATTCAGAGAAGCAAATTTATTCAAAGTGATGCAGGCTTCTAATTACAGTTCATCATTCCAGGCTCCTGGAATTCCACATCTCTTCTGCAGGAGCCTGCTAACAGGTGGCACTGTACACTACAGTATTACTGGCCTTGCAATGGTTTATTCTGCAAAAGGACTCTGACAATCTGAAACCCAGCATAGATGGTCTAGTCTCACAGAATGAGGTAAGTCACCCACAGAATGCAAAGCAGCCAGACACACACTGTAGGGATGAACTCCGCAGCGAACAGCCTGAAAGGAGACTGCAAAGAAGAGGCTGTCTTTCCTGTTCGTGGGGACAGAAGGCAGCACAGTTCCTTAGTGTTGGTAAAACTGAGGGTTTGGTTTCATAGCACCCCTTAGACTTCAGCATCCCCTAGAATTCAACACCCCCTCTTTCCGTCCCACCTGTATCGTATGCAATGAGGAGCAAGGAGCACCTTCAGGCTGCCATGTCTAAGTTCTACTCCCCTTCCCATGGCACTGGCAATTCCTGTGTTCCCTTCGGTCCCATAAATGTGTCTCCTCCTAGATCAAGTTTCCAGGCCTGAGGAACTCACATCCTTCTTTTCAATCTCCAGCTGCCCTAATTCACACTAAAATCCCTAATTCACAGCAAAGTCCCTTGCTGTATCGAATTCCAACTCACTGTCCCCTCTTCAGAGTTTTATGCAACTCTGCCCTTGTCTATACCTCAGCCCTCTTTTCTACCTCCTCTGCGCCTCCTCAGGCCTCGTCACATCCACTAAGTAGCATAATGCTTCTGCTCCCTCATCCCCATCCTTAGACCACTCCATCACATCCTCATTCCTGCTCAAGCTGGAAATCCATGTTTGCTCTAGCCTCTCAATCTACCTTCTTAACAGCTCCTGCCATCAGAAGCAGCTATCCTGGATCAGTCTCCTCGCTGATGTCAAGCTGTTTTACAAATCTCATCTTGAAAGACTTTCTCCCTTGCTTATAACAATTTCTATTCCTCCTCAGCTGCTGGCCTTATGGCCAGCTTAAGTGTTTCACACCACTGTCATGTATACTATGGGTCTGTTGTCTCATTCAGTTCTGTGAAGCTTTAAAGATACCGTTTGTATAAAGGACAACATACAAAATAAAGTTATATTGCATACACTGATCTGTCCCAATCGTCTTTCTACTTCTGTCCCCTGCAGAAAAGACAGAAAGGAAGCTAGGGACACAGCCCAAGTTACTCCTGGTTGGTACTGTATTGTTCACTCACCCTAGGGTCTTGATCATCTCTAATAGTCACTTCTTCTTCCGGCAGAGGCTGCACAAAAACTTGGTTCCACTGGCCTGCAATATTTCTGAGGAGAAAAGAATTTCCATCCGTCATGTATGCTCAGTCGCAGTGAACGCTAAACTCTCCGGTAATTCTAGTCTGAAGTGAGTTCAACTGTAGTAATCACAGATCTTAATTCAGTGCTAGTCCAGATGGGGCATATGGTAGGATAATCTTAACCAAGATGACTAATGACTTACATACAAGTGCTACATCCTGATTTCTGTTTACTCTGCTGTCCAGTTAACCCATGGCTATACCTAGCCAGCTATCTAGATTCTTATCCCAAGCTCATCATTATGATATCATGCTGTGCCCTCCCTTTGTTTTACTGACATGTATGCAGAAATGGGTGGATTCTGAAACTCTGCCCAGTTAGAATTAATGGCAGATTCATGTGCCTAAAGTGAAGCAGAACACTTGTAACTCATTCTACCTCTACCCAGGTATTTCAGTCAGTCAGTCCAAGGGCCCAGATACAGTGTCTATTTGCCCACCTTCACAAGGCCAATGAATAAACTAATATCTTTACTCATTGGTCCTCCAAACAATTCCTACTTGCCCCAGATGAATATGTAAAAGTTGGCAAAAGTGTGAGGAAGAAGCTGGGAATGACACAGATGTTCCCTGTGATCATCTAATCATGCCAGACTCTGAGTTCTTAACCCTGCTTACTTTCTATCACAGCTTTAGCTACTATAATAAAGCAGGGTTAAAAACCTAAATAACCTATGTTACAAGGAGAAAGGAGTGGACAGACGCCTCACGCCCTGGGATATTAAGGAAATTAGCCAACAGACAATGAACTATTTCTGAAAAACTGAGCACAAGTGGATAGGAAAGGAAGCAAGTGGAGAGAAGCAAATGTAGGAATGATTTTAGCAAACAGTAATAGTGACCGTTGCAATTGCTACCCCACAAGGTTAATCAGTAAAACGGGAGGGAGACTCACTGCTCAAAGTTGATGTATTTCACAATAGTCTGATTCTCATCATCGTGCCACAGCGCCCAGATCTCAGCTGGTGTTAAGGCAAAATCAACAAGCATCTCCTAGGAGAAAAAGATAGCATGGAGACTTGATTAACACACCAAAAATGCAAGTGACGTTTAAACTTAGCTCTCAGTGGGTACAAGTGCATAAGCCAGAGAAACATGTAATGTTATTTTGTCACATTTATAGAAGCAAACCCAGATCCTGTTTATTCTTACTAGAAGTACCCAGGCTTATATCAGATTTATGGATCTGTACACTTCTTCCAGCGAGACTCTGCCCACTACTCCTTTTATATCCCACCCCACCTCCCCAAGGAGTGTAGCACTGGCACTCACCTGAGAGGTGAATAGCGAGGATATGTGGTCAAGACTATAGCGGTTACTCTCAGTGCTCACCAGCTGGAAGACACAGAACTGCACACATGCACAAGGTAAGTCAGTGGCTGGAAAAGAGCCATCCTAACTAAAATAAAGATGCTATCAAAGTGACACAGTAAAACTGTTCTACTCAGGTTCTTATCCCACACTCATCACGGCGTTATCCAAGCATCTGATACTGAAGTACTTTGTTTTGAATCTTATGATTGAAAGAACTAGTGCCAAGTAGTGCAAGGCAGCGCATATGATACTAAAATGCAATTGCCTCGCCCAGAGATGCTGCGCGCACACACAAACAGCTGTACCACTTCACTCTGAAACCCTAAGTACTCGGATTGGCTAAGACAGCCCAATCCACGCAGTGACTATTCATTCTAAACTGTGTAGTGAAGATGTAAACTCTCTGAGGCTGGGCCCACCTGTTTGTTCCATGTCTGTACAGCGCCTATCACAATGGGCCCGGGTACAGGAGTGGAATGCCTCCATGCCAGCACAATGGATATTAATGCAAAATATAGCACTCAACCCAGGTGCTGCCAAAGTTAAAGTGACACATTCAACTAAAGGCATTTTGTGCGGGCGGTAAGGGACCTACCGATCCATACTCACCGAGGGCCATATTCATAGCAGTGAATGAGTGTGCGATGTAACCAGTGAGCACAGAAATAATTTAAAATATACTCATCCTTAATTTAAAATACTGACTGTTACCATAGTTCTAGAGTGTTCCCAAAAGGAAACTGGTTGACAGATTGCAGGTGCATTCTGTATATATCTGTCCTCTTCATTTCGGTTCTAGCAAGATATTTAAAAATAAATGCTGCATCCCTGCCTCATTCACCGTGAACTGAATAAGGCAGGGCTCCTACAGAGATTATTGTATAGGAACATAAGTAAAGACTATCAAGATACACACACCCCCAAGGCCCAGAGTTAATGCTGCTGGATCATTTACACACTTTTGGCAGCTTTACTTTACAGCCTTAAGGTTTTCCTCCTGGGTACCTGGTTGCTGGGAATCTCCTAGATGCCTTTTTGTCACAAAGCACCTCCCCAGCCCCACCAGAACACCAAATGTGAAACCAGTTTGTGCATCGTTTTATGCACTCTGAGCATGCCGTTTACGATGGTGCTTGGCTCTAAGCACTTAATATGCACATTCTGCACTCTTTCAATAGTTAAACATAGAGTGAAGGAAGTAGGGCTCCCTGATTACCTTAGTTACGCATGCCTGCGCAGCCCTGACTTACACAGCTGGAAAGTAGATTCCCCACACACAACAGTAGCTCACTAAAACTCCCATCTTGAATCATTTGAAAACCTCCATAACTGGACTAAATCAAAACCAGCCTCCACACGACCATTTGCCCCACGGTTTATCACCACATCAAACCTCAAATCTCTGCTCCCAACTTACTACAGCTGTTTAAAAAGCAGTGCAAGAATTTGTTATAAGGGTAATGTCACTCCATTCTACCCATTCTCAAAAGTGAATCCCTTTCCCTCCTCCTCCATTTCCCGAACAGCAGACCCACTGGCAGACACCAAACATGGAAAGTTCTACTCCCAAAGACTCATGAGCATCTTGCAAAATGTTTTGGGATGAGAAACGCTATTCAGAAGCTACTATTCCGTGCAGTGCATGTTGGCAAATACTCTTTTTGCTATTATGTGCCACCCCATATACAAGCTCAGAAACCTGGGTGCATCCCAATAATTCACTGTCTTTGCCTAGAATGGCAGCTCTTGAAGGTTCTGGTCATTTTGTACCTGTCCTCGCTTGGGTGCATGCATATAAACACCAAGGTAGAGCCCCAGTGACTGCGAATAGGCCAGCCGCAATCGGTGTCCCGTTCCAGCAGCGAGCCTCAGGTCCTTATTCACAGGCACGAACTCCAGCAGATCGGCTACCATCAGACACATTTGGTCCTGCCCAGAACAAAGACAGCAGACAAGAAACACAAAGGAAGGTTAGGGGTGGAGCTTTTCCACCTCCTGTCCTTTAATATGCAAGTCCAGCAGCAGTTCCGCACCTTCTCTCGTAGCTCACCTTATCTTGGACTAGCCCCAGGTCCATTTTTCCCCTTTATTCTCCTCCCTATTTCTTCATATTTCCTGAAATCCTGCTACTCAACAAACTCACGGCCAGTTCACGGAGTACCAGTTTAGCCAAGTCTCAGAATCACTGCTGGATCAACAGCCCATCCTCTGTCTCACAGCACCTCGATATCATCCATGTGGTGTAACTAGCCCTGAATCATCCCCATCTGCAAAGCAAATCACAACCCAAAACACTCACTCACTTTGTAAGACCACATCCTGAGTTTGTGATCCTGGCAGAGTGCGAAAAGGAAGGCATCATGCTCAAGGCAGTGAACGGAGAGGCTGACAGGAAGGTCTGAAGGGCCTTGGTCACCTCTGAAAACACAAGTAGTAATTCAGAATGATTTCACTGAGTATTCACTGCACTGAGGGGAGGAAATCTCTGCACATACAAGACAGTGAGCTCCCTGTCATAAGGGGCTTACAGCGTAATAGGTGAATAATTACTCAGATTCAAAGGTCAGAAGGGATAATTGTGATCATCTAGTCTGACCTCTTGGATAATGCAGGACAGAGAACTTCCCTGAAATAATGCCTGGAGCAGAGCTTTCAGAAATGCATCCAACCTTGATTTAAAAATTGTCAGTGATGGAGACTCCACCACAACCGTTGGTAAATTGTTCCAATGGTTAACTACTCTCACTGTTCAACATCTACATCTTATTTCCAGTCTGAATGTATCTAGCTTCAACTTCCAGTCACTGCATGGTGTTAGGCCTTTCCCTGCTAGACTGAATAACCCACTATTAAATATTTGTTCCCTACATAGGTACTTAGGCTGTGATCAACTCACCCCTTAACCTTCTCTTTGGTAGGCTAATAGGTTGAGCTCCCTGGGCCTATCGCTATAAGGCAGGTTTTCCAATCACTTAATCATTCTCATGGCTCTTCTCTGTCCCTCTCCAATGTATCAACATCCTTCTTGAAGTGCTGGACACAGGATTCTAGCAGCAGTCACACCAGTGTCAAACACAGAGGTAAATAACCTCTCTACTCTTATGCGAGATTCCCCTAATTATGTATCCAAGGATCACACTGGGCCTTTTGGCCACAGAGTTGCAATGAGCGCTCATGCTCAGCTGATTATCAATCCCTCCAAGAAAAAACATCTATCCTGGAAAGCAATGACTGAAAGAGAGTCCCTCATCCTAAGTGTGGCCTACATTCTTTGTTCCTAAGTGTATACGTTTGCATTTAGCCATATTAAAACACGTATTATTTGCTTGTACCAGTTTACCAAGAGATCCAGTTTGCTCTGTATCAGTGACCTGTCCTCTTCAAATTTGTGTGTCACCTGAAAACTGTCAGTGATGATTTTACATTTTCTTCCAGTGTTATGGGGTAAAGCCAAGAAGTGATCCCTGCAGGACTCCATCAGAAAACACCTGTTCCATGACTCCCTATCAGCTAGCTAGCTTTTAATCCATTTAATTGTGTCATGTTAATTTTATATTACTGTAGCTTTTTAATCAAAATGTCATGTAATGCTGTCAGACCACAGGGGGGGAGAGAGTGCAAACTGAGGACAGTAACAAGTTACTTAAAACATTTAAACACCTCTATCCTCAAAAAGTCATCTGAACTTGCCGATTAACATCCAGTCACTAACTGTCCCCCCTTTGGTGAAGCGCACAAGGATGCATGCAGGCTAACTAGCAGCATTTTAACACAACATACGTTTCAGGAATCCTTGACATGGGAACGCTTTACTAGTTGTACTGACAATCTCCCCATGCGGGGAAACACTTATTCTGACAGAAGAGCATCTTATCAGTTTAGCTTAAACCTCTTCCTCAAGAAACAAGCTAAACTGAAAAGAGGCATTCTTATGTCAGAAGGAGACTGTCCTGATCAGGGATTTTGTCGGTATAATGGTATCATTTCAACTCACGCATAAGGCTATACCGCCAAAGAACTTGCCCTTGTAGACCAGGCTGTGGATCCATTCAATTTGGCTTCATGGCACAGAGACAGCACTGACGGCAATAGACAGGTCACAGATCTAGTACTTATAGATCCAACAGATGCCTTTGACACTGTTTAACATGAGGTGCTGCAGACGGGACTGCGAGAGCAGGCAGGAATAGGTGTGGCCACAATAGAGCCTTTGAGAGAGAACCCAAAGGACTGGAAGATGCAATCTCTCTTCCAGCACAATAACTCTCACTTGTGATCCCATAGAGCTTATGACACTCCTCTTGTTCAAAAGAATGCAGGCAGAAGCCAGCAGCAGAGTGGGGAATATCCGGTTTATTGCACTGAATGCAACATGTAGGATCACCTGCCCTGCGGCCAGGTGGCGTACGTGCGCATCAGTGTAAGGAACTCATGGCCCTAAGAGATCGATTATGGTCTCCTGAGACCAGAGTGGCTGAACTGGAGATAAGAGAGAGACAGAGGTACATAGATGAGACTTTGCAAAACACAGCAAGGTAGTCCCACCCCCTGTGACAGTTTCTGCACTGTTGAGGAGGATGAAAGTCTCGGGGGAGGAGATCAAACTAGAGAGGGAAACCATACCACAGTTGGGACCCTCCCTCCAGATGATGTCATGGTACCCTCTCACACTGAAGATACCTCGCCAGAGGACAAGATCCCAGTTATTAGGGAGAGACACATAATAGTAATGAGGGATTTGATCATTAGAAATATAGGCCAGGTCTACACTGGACTAGACGCGATAAATCGACCTTCGATGGATCGATCTCTGCTCGCCAATTTCCGGTAGTGAAAACATACCCATAGATAGCCAGGTCTGTGATGATCAGGAGAATCTCATGGTGAATTATCTGCCAGGTGCAAAGGCTGTGGATTTTTCAAGACATTTAGATAGATGTATGCACAGTGCTTGAGGGGGGCTGATGGTCATGCTACATGTAGGTACCAATGACATAAGAAAAGATAGGCGAGAGGTCCTGGAGGTGAAGGTAAAAGATAAAAGGTAAAAGATAAAAGTTCAGTACCTCCACGGTGCTTTATCTGAAATGCTTCCAGTTCCACATGCAGGGCCAATTAGACAGGAAGAACTGTAGCGTCTCAGTGCATGGATGAGATGATGGTGTAGGGAGGAGAGTTTAGGTTTATTAGGAACTGGGGAACCTTTGGGGAAAGGAGGTTATACATAAAGGATGGGTTCCAGCTTAACCAAAATGGAACCAGATTGTTGGCATGTAAAATTTAAAAGGTCATAGAGGAGTTTTTAAACTAAGGAGTGGGAGAAAGCAGATGGGTGCAGAGGAGCACATGCTTCTGACAGACACATCCCTTAGGGGAGGATCTATTAACAGGGATTCTCTATATCCTACAAAAGAGGAAAGGATAGAAGCTGATACAGTAGAGGTAGGAACTAAAGAGAAACAGTCAAATAAAAAGGAGTCCCATTTAAGTACATCACATGAAGGCAAACAACTAAAAAGTGACAAATTTTAGAAGCACTTCTATACAAATGTTAGAAGTCTAAATACGAAGATTGGTGAACTTGAGTGCCTGGTATTAAATGAGAATATTGACATAAGAGGATAATCAATGGGACACGTTAATACCTGGGTACAAAATATATAAGAATGATAGAGTAGGTTCTGCTGGGGGGGGGGGGGGGAAGGCACCGAACAAAAGCATAGGTCAAATATAGTAAAAAACTTAAATGAATCAAACTGTATCACAGAATCTCTATGGATAGAAATTCCATGCTTGAATAATAAGAGTGTAGCAGTACGGATATACCACGGACTACCTGATTAGGATGGTGATTGTGAAATACTCAGGGAGATGAGAGAGGTTATAAGAATAGAAAACTAAATAATGTGTATATGGTATGCCCACACCTTGAATACTGCATGCAGTTATGGTTATCCCATCTCAGAGAAGGGTAACAAAAATGATTAAGGCATGGAACAGCTTCCGTACGAGAAGAGATTAAAAAGACTGGAAAAGAGATGACTGGGGGTGGGGGGGGAATATGATAAAGATCTATAAAATGACTGATGTGGAGAAAGTGAATAAGAAAGTGTTATTTACTCCCTCATATAACACAAGAACTAAGGATCACCCAGTGAAATTAACAGGCAGCAGGTTTAAAACATAAGGAAGTATTTCTTCACACAACACACAGTTCAATCTGTGGAACTCGTTGCCAGGGGATGTTGTGAAGGCCAAAACTATAACTGGATCAAAAAAGTATCAGAAGTTCATGAAGAATAGGTCCATCAATAGCTAGTGCATGTCCCTAAGCCTCTGACTGCCAGAAGCTGAGACTGGACAACGGGGGATGGGGATCACTTAACTGCCCTGTTCTGTTCGTACCTTTTGAAGCATCTGTCAGTGGCCACTGTTGGAAGACAGGATACTGGGCTAGATGGACCTTTGGTCTGACCCAGTATGGAGAGTCTTATGTTCTTATGAAAGTCAAGGCAGGAGGAAGTATTTTGAAGTGGTCAGATCCATATTGGCTCCCTAAATTATGGGGAGCTTCCCAATGGTTGTCAAAGTAATCTGAGGTCTTACTGAACTTGTCCCCCCTTTCAGATGCCCATAGAGTAGCAGTGGCTAGGAACACCTTGTCCTGTCTTCAGCTACCCAAGAGATTTCACCTATTACACACAAATATGGACCACGGTGATCCATGCATCTGTCACCATCAGATTTCTGGAAAGAGAGCATATTTGTCATCCTTAATCTGCACTGGCTGCCAACTCACTCCTGGGTAAAAGTCCAGGGGCCAGTTACTAAAGCAACATGTTCATGGCGATCTCAGCCACGCAGATCCAGAGGCAGCACAGTAAAATGGACTAAGCCAGATCCTCACTCCTGATCCCAATTTTGTCACTGTGACTCACTGTGTGGCCTACAGCAAGTTCCTAACCTCTTTTTAAAAGTGCTATTTCAATGCTGAGCATTACCAGTGCAATGTGTTTGTCTACCTTTGAATTTACCTGAATACAATCCACGTGCTTCCATGCAGGGCGTTAAAAGAGACAGTCCTGTGTGTCACATGACATCACTAACCTGATAGCAGTTGGCATCCAACCTGTAAGCAAACGTTGCATCACAGAGCTCTGCTTCAGCTCCACAACTGAAACTATCCCTGAAAAAAATGCAAATGAAACTGCTCAGCAATGTGCAGAATATCATTTGCTGCTTCAACAAACACGAATTATCAAGCATTTTGGGAGTCAGGTTACAATAAGCACTCAAGTCAAAATCAAATGAAGCCCAAAACTGAAATAGGAAGGGATGCTGCAGGTCAGGACTGAGAGGCACTGACAAAACCATGAGGGGGAGTGTGAAGTCTGTACACCAGTGGGTCTCAAACCTTTTTTTTTTTTTTTTTAAACTGGTAACCCCTTTCACATAGCAAGTCTCTGAGTGCGACCCCCCATATAAATTTAAAATTTTTATATATTTAACAACATTATAAATGTTGGAGACAAAGAGGGGTTGGAGGCTGACAGCTCATGACCCCCCAAGTAATAACCTCGCGACCCCTTGAGAACCCCTGCTGTACGCTATATCCACTATATCCAGACCAGTATTAATCTAATCATGGTCATCCTTCACTACGTGTCACCTTCTATACCAGCATGAAATGGCTGTTTTTGCATAGGCAGGACAATCGGTGAAGGTGTGAGAAACACTAACACACGCTCTATAAATACATACTTATGATTCTATACTCTACTCTCAACTCTTACCGTGCCCATCATGAGGGGGTAGCTTGAGGACAAATATTCCTCCTGAAGCAGACGGCAGAGCAAAGAGAGCCTCCCCATCACTGCTAAGCCAAGCTGCTGAAGCAGTGGAATTAGAGGCCAGTCCAGGAATGGAAGGGATCATGTGGTAGTTTGAAGGATCCCTAAAATTAACTTTTCCAATATCTGTAAATACAGACTGCATCTGGCCCTCTGTTATCAGCTCCTGTTAGAGAGAGAGAAAAAAAAGAGTACAAGTCCCAAGAACACACAGAACTGTTAGACTAGAGATACAAGGAACTGCCAGAGGAATGACAAATGCATAATCTCCACTACTGGCTTTTACTTACTGAGAAAAGATCTTTTGATGCAAGTTCTCTGATCACCTAAATTTGGTTCTCTCATTTTTAGCTGGCAAGGGTTGACCATTTAAGAGTGGATCTCAAAGTGTAAGTAGATTAGATAACTCTGATTCATTGGTGGACCTACTCTCCCTCCCAGATACATTCCAGAATCTTGGTAACACCATCACAGTTCTGCACAAGTGCTTTGCATCCCACAAAATAATTGGAAGATCCCACACTTCATGGCTTATGTAGGCCCAGCTATACACCCAGCTGGGCCCCTCACCGCCCCCCCTGGCCATGCCCAGCTGGAAGGACCTGTTCATGGCCAGAGTTGAGAGCCAAGGGACTCACTAACCCTAACCTAAATGTCATTAACTCTGCATCCAGAGTGACTCTGCTCCCCTCCCACAGGCCTCTGTGAAGTGACTCTCTCACCTCTGCATCATGAGTGATCAAATGGGGATTTTAGTGAAAATTGGGCTTTTCCAGTTTTCCATTTTCACCAAAATTAATAAGGTTCTGCCTTTTGATGTCTAGAATACCCCCAGCATTTTTGGAATTGATCATGTGCAGTTTTCAAAAATTATCAAATTTCAGACTAAAATAAGGCAGATATTTTTTATCAGGGAGAGTAATTAACCATTGCAACAATTTATCAAGCTCATGGTTGATTCTCCATCACTGGCAATTTTCAAATCAAGATTGGATGTTTTTCTAAAAGCTCTGCTCTAGGAATTATTTTGGGGAAGTTCTCTGACCCGTGTTATCCAGGAGGTCAGACAAGATGACTATAATGATCCCTTCTGGTCTTAGAATCAGGGGCATTTCTGTCTCTGAGTATAGCACAAGGCTTCACTTGGCCAATGATTTGGGATCGTTTGGTTTGGGAACTAAGAATGTGTGTCATATCTCTAAAGGAGTCTCAACCAGAAAAATTTGGGAATCATAGATGCATAGGTGACTACATACATGGAGTCTTTGGGATTTAAAGAAACACCCTGAGCTTGCACTCCTGCTCTACAGCTCTTGAAATGGTAATGGTCACAGATTTCAAACAACTTAGGCCCCAGAGTTCAAGTTCCCATGGATTTGGGTGCCTAGCTCCCTAGGATCCTCTGAAAATCCTAATCTTAGTATTCAAAAAGCAAATTAGCACAGACATGTATTTCACATGTACATGCAATATTTAGTGTAGTATATGTACCACTATTTCAGCAGGTTTGTATACTAAAAAATGCTCTAAACTAGTCTTTACAAATACAAAAAATGCTAGGTGGAGAAACTACAGGTTTCAGATCACTTTCCATCAAAGCTTGTTCCAATAAGCCATACCACAGATATGTTTATGCCAACATCAATCTTTGATTCTAAAAGGTAATTTGTAGCTAGTTTATTAGAATTATTTTCTTGAAACAATCTCAAAGTACAGTTATTTCTACCCAGACTACTTACACTCCTGTACATGCGAGCAGGGTGTGGCAGTACCAGACGGTGCACCGTCTGATTGGTCAAAATCAAGATGATGATGAGATTCTGTGTCTCACACACATGCACTCCTCCAGGTAAGAGGCTACAGTTCTGGATTTTGAGCCGAATGGCATTATTCAGGAGGTTTATATCCAGAGACTCCTCCACCAACTCCAAAGTGTCTCCAGAAGTGGTCCTGAAAAAAAATAAAAAAGCTTTTCACGTTGATGATTGTGAGGCCTCTCAGGTCGGCAGTGATCAACACAACACAGGTTTAGACTCACAGGGCAGGTCTACACTGGAGTGGCACCACTGTAGCGCTTCAGTAAAGATGCTACCTACCCAACAGGAGGGCTTCTCCAATTCATGTTGGTACTCCACCTCCCAGGGAGGCGGTAGCTAGGTGGATGGGACCTAGTGCTGTCTACACCAGGGTAGTGTCAGTTTAATTGCATTGCTATGGGGTACGGATCTGTCATACCCCTGAGCAACATAGTTATACTGACCTAGTTTCCTAGCGTCAAAGTGGCCATAGACTGCAGCAGGCAGACAAAAGTATCCTGCTACAGGGAGCTATGGGCTTGTTCCCACTATGACTCAGGATCGCTATGCAGCTGTTCATCCCATTCAGCAAAGCACTTGGGCACATGCTCAAATCCGATCCATTGACTTTAAAGGGACCCCTTGCACTGAACTGGCATCACTATTGCCCCCCACCATGCAGGGAAAGAGCAGACCGAGACACTTGTCTCCCCCTAGCCCAGGGGGCAATACCTGCTCAACGGCAATACTCGCCATGGGGCAGGCAATATGCACCCCAGGGCAGGAGCAACATGGGGGTGCCTGGCAGGGTCCCTGATACCCATGCGCCCTCCCCCACCACTTACCAGTGGATGAAGCGGTTCCTGGTGACTGACACCAGCTGGGCGCTCTCCTGGTAGCAGAACCCGCCAGCACTGTCTGCGTAGCGCCCGGCTCCGGGGCCCACACTGGCACCTGCGGGGAAGGGAAGGGGCAAGTGTGGGCAAGGCGGGGATCCGGGAGGGGAGACTGGGGCCCTCAGGGTGGGCTGGTGGCAGGGGCAACCCGGGCGGGGGGGAGGGTGTCGTGGGAGCTTTGGAGGAGAGGCCGGAGGGTGTCCTGGGGACAGGCGGGCAGGGGGTGTCCAGGGACAGAGAGGCTGGGCAGGGAGGGGGTGTCCCTGGGGCAGGGAGGCCGGGGGGGGGGTGTCATGGGGAGGGGCGGGCAGGGGGTGTCCAGGGACAGAAAGGCTGGGCGGGGAGGGGGGTGTCCCGGGAACAGGCGGGCAGGGGGTGTCCAGGGACAGAGAGGCTGGGCGGGGAGGGGGGTGTCCCTGGGGCAGGGAGGCTGGGGGGGGGGGTGTCACGGGGAGGGGCAGGCAGGGGGTGCCCAGGGACAGAGAGGCTGGGCGGGGAGGGGGGTGTCCCTGGGGCAGGGAGGCCGGGGGGGGGTGTCACGGGGACAGGTGGGCAGGGGGTGTCCAGGGACAGAGAGGCTGGGCGGGGAGGGGGGTGTCCCTGGGGCAGGGAGGCCGGGGGGGTGTCACGGGGACGGGCGGGCAGGGGGTGTCCAGGGACAGAGAGGCTGGGCGGGGAGGGGGGTGTCCCTGGGGCAGGGAGGCCGGGGGGGGGTGTCACGGGGACAGGTGGGCAGGGGGTGTCCAGGGACAGAGAGGCTGGGCGGGGAGGGGGGTGTCCCTGGGGCAGGGAGGGGCGGGGCCGGAACGGCCAGGTGGAGAGAGAAGCCCCGGGGGCGGGGAGTCCGGGGGGGGCGGTCCCGGGGGCGGACAGGCGGGGGGTGTCTAGGGGCAGGCAGCCCGGGGGGGTCCCTGGGGATGGGCGGGGCCGGCCAGGCGGGGAGAGGAGGCCCGGGCGGGGATCCCGGTACCTGGCGGGCTCAGCGCGAGCTCCCGGACCCGGCGGCGCGGGCCGCGCTCGGCCCCGCTCAGCTCCAGGCAGCTCCGCTCTGCCAGCGCCGCCGCCATTGTCCCTTCCCGCGCGCCGCGCGGCCCCACGGGAAGCCGGGGACGGGACTGAGGCGCGAGGGGGCGGGGCTACGCGCCCGCTGCCGCTGGGGTGTCCGCTCCGCCCAATGGCGCGGGGCGCCCCGTGACCCCCACGTGGGTGCGCCACGGTCACCGCCCGAGCCCGGCCCGCGGGCTAGTTCCCGGCCCGGCCTGGGCGCGCGGCAGCCGGCGCCGGGAGAGTCCAGGGTTAACCCAGGGCCAGACGCCAGGGAGCCCCACTCCCCCCCCGCAGGCCCGGTAGCGGCGCTGGGCAGCACATGACAAGCTGGCGCGGGCTGCTCAGAAGCCACGTGGGGCTCTGGATCTGGCTCTGGCCTGCGGTCGCCTAGTGACCACCCCTGCCTTGCACGGGGGGGCAGGGGGTGACTTGCGGAGGCGCGATGGGTCAGGTGCCCCCCCCGGGCCAGCAGCCAGCCTGGCCGGGGTGAAGAAGGCCTGGGCCAGAGCCTTTTGCAGCCCCGCTGCCTGGGCTCCCCTCCGCCCAGGCTCAGCGTCTGAGGGCAGCTGGCAAGCCAGCCCCCAGTCGGCTCCTGTCCCCGGGGGGGGGCTCCGACTTGCTCAGCCGCTGTCCTGGAAGCCAAGCCCTGGGTGGGAGGTGGCCCACGCCTGACGGAGCCAGGCACGCTCCCAGGGAGCTGCTGCCCTGCACCAGGCAACATCCTGATGTGGCTCTGTCCTGGTCCCTGCCCAGCTCTGGCTGCCAGAGACCCCCCCTGCCCCGTACACAGTGAGGTGGGGAGAGCACAGCCCAGGTTGGGGGAGACACGGGGGGAGGTCACATAATGTCCTACCCATCACCTAATATGGGGGGACACCAGTCATTTATTGTGCAAAATAACTGGCTGACGCACAATTAGGTTTGCCAACTTGACACCTTTGCCCCATCTCTTCTCCAAAGCACCCCCCACTCATCGGTGCCCCCAACCTGACTCCACCCTTGCCCCGCCCCCATTCCAATCCCTTTCTCAAAGTCCCTGCCCCAACTCCGCCTCCTCCCTGCCTCTATTGGACCCCTCCCCATATCCCTGCTCCAGCCCCGCCTCTTCTCCCAAGTGCTCTGTGTTCGCCCTTCTCCCTCCTCCCTTCCAGCACTTGCTGCTGTGAAACAGCTGTTTCGCGACGCAAGTGCTGGGAGCCGTGGGGAAAAAGCGGGTACGCAGGGCACTCAGGGGAGGAGGCCGGAGTGGAGGCGGAGATGAGCTGGGGTTGGGGAGTGGCGTGGGGAGCTGCCGGTGGGTGCAGAGCTTCCACCAATTTTTCCCCGTGGGTGCTCTGCACTCACTCCCCTATACCCGCACTCACTCCATCCCCCATCGCTCCGTCACTTGCTCTCCCCTGCCCTCACTCACTTTCACTGGGGATGTGAGGTTTGGGGTGCAGGAGGGGGCTCAGGCCTCAGGCAGAGGGTTGGGGTGTGGGAGAGGTTGTGAGGTCCAAGCTCCAGGAGGGAGTTTGGATGTGGGAGAGGCCTCAGGCCTAGGGTTGGGGTACAGGAGGGGATGCGCGCTTCAGGAGGGAGGTTGAATGCAGGAGGGGACTCAGCACTGGGGCAGGGCATTGGGGTGCAGGCTCTGGGAGGGAGTTAGGGTGTGGGAGAGGGTTCCAACTTGCATCTGGGGTGCAGGCTCCAGCCAGCTGGCGCTTACCTCAGGCAGCTCCTGGTCAGCAGCACAGCGGGGCTAAGGCAGGCTCCTTGCCTGCCTTGGCTCTGTGCAGCTCTCAGAAGCGGCAGGCATGTCCAGCCCAGGTCCAAGGTTCAGGGGTGGCAGGTGGCTCCATGCCCACAGGCTCTTCCACCACAGCTCCCATTGGCCCCAGTTCCTGGCCAATGGGAGCTGCGGAGCCGGCGCTCGGGGCAGGGTCAGCACACAGAGCTTTCCTGATCGCCCCTGCACCTAGTAGCTGCAGGGACATGCCGGCAGCTTTCGGGAAGCGTGCAGAGCCACAGCAGGCTGGGTGCCTGCCTTAGCCCAGCTGCACCGCTGACCGGACTTTTAACAGCCCAGTCAGCAGTGCTGACCAGAGCCGCCAGGGTCCCTTTTCGACCGGGCATTCCCCAAGCACAATCAAGTGTTCTCTCCTGAGCAGGCAAGGTCTCTAACTGAAGTAATGCAGGGTGTTCCCCAGACACCTCAATACTATGTGGTTAAGCCCCTTTGTTTTCAGTTTAAACTGATTTTTACCAAACAATTCTCAGGGTTTACAAAAAGTATTATTCGTTTTTTTTCTGATTTTCACCCTGCTTTTGTATCATTCAAATATATAAAAAAATAACTTGTTTGATTAGGAAAATACAATATATGGCATGAGCTATATGTATTACGCTAATACATTAGTCTGTGTGTGTATGCAAAGCTGCCTGCTGCAGTAAGGCTGTGTATTGGTCTAGAAGATACAATAAACAAAGAGACGCTCACGCAAGCTCTGAAGTGCGTGCACATCTGAACGTATCGATGAATCTCACATCCACCACGTACACATTTCAAACTGTTAGCAGATAACAGTGTAAAGAATTGACACACTAAAATGGGAAGAAAACTAAGATCTGTATCAGAACATGTTTCAGAACACAAGCAATTATTAAAAAGTTAAATAAAAAAAAAGGAGAAAAAGATGAAGTTGAGTGTATGCGCTGCAAATAGTGTGGCCCAATTATTAAAAGTATTTAGAGGCTGATAGTTCTAAGTCTACAGCAGTAAACTTTTTATTCAAATAAAAAGTTTTATTTGGGGATTAAAGGTATATTGTTTTCTTAAACTCAGAGGAGGCATTGTGTTTTGAGTTCTGTTTTAATTCTGCAGCAAACCACACTGATGAACAGAATTCAAAGCATTAAGCTATGACGTTGCACTCTATATGATTTTATGAAAATATGCTAATAAGTTTAAATATAATGTAACTGAAATATGCTTCACGCAAAAGGTCTCTTGTAAGGTATCGTTACAAAACTTTTAATCTACTGAGTGTGGTCATCCTATTTGTATAAAGTACCACTCTTGTATCTGAAACTAGAAGTATAAAATATAACTCTGAGGGCCTATTGTAATTATACAAAGTGTGGGCCATTAATGGCGGTTTGGAATCTTGATGGGTCCCATTCACCAGGACGATTGTCTGTAGATGGCTCTGTTTTATCTGTAAATCTTCCTGTATACCTGTGTGCTGGCAAGTGGGTAATGAAATCTTACAATGACATGTGATCATGTCACTTGAACTGGAATCCATCTTTAACCTGGTGCTTTTCCATTGAGAAGGAAAGGGTGGGAACCCAGAAAGGGACAAAGGATTCCCACCTTATGCAAAAGATGTATGAGTGGGTGGAACAGAACAAGGGGCAGCCATCATGAGGAATCCCCTAGCTACCACCTGGCCTGGGACAAGGGCTGTACCTGGGGAAAGGATTATGCCCAGACTAGGAAGGCGTCCAGTCTGTAAAAGAAACTTATTGAAACATCTCTGAGGGTGAAATTTTATCTGTATTCAGTTTTATTACTGTATTAGGCTTAGATTTGCATGTTTTATTTTATTTTACTTGGTAATTCACTTTGTTCTGTCTGTTACTACTTGGAACCACTAAAACCCTCCTTTCTGTACTTAATAAAATCACTTTTTACTTATTAATTAATACATAGTATGCATTAATACCTGGGTGGAGGGGGCAAGCAGCTGTGCATATCTCTCTATCAGTGTTATCTAGGGTGAACAATTTATGAGTTTACCCTATATAAGCCTTATACAAGGTAAAACAAGTTTATTTGGGGTTAGACCCCATTGGGAGTTGGGCATCTGAGTGTAAAACAGGAACACTTCTGTAAGTTGCTTTCAGTTAAGTCTGCAGCTTTGGGCAGGGCTGCCCGGGCTGGGGCAAGTGGGGCAATTTGCCCCAGGCCCCGCAGGGGCCCCCATGAGAATGTCGGAGGCTCCTCCTGGCCCTGCTCTGACCTCCACCTCCGCCTCCCCCTAGCACCTTAGTGTGCCATGTCCAGGAGCAGCCCTGGACAGCGCCAAAGCTGCGTGGTTCAGGCGGGGCCTGAGCTCCTCCCGCTCAGAGCTGCTTGGTAATGGGGCGGGGCTGCGAGCTCAGGTCCCGCCGGAGCCAGGCTGCTGCAGCGTTGTCCAGGGCTGCTTCTGGATGCAGCACACTGAGGCTCCAATCGAGGCGGGACCGGGGGGGTTGGATAAGTCCCGGATAAGTCCAAGCCGGAGAGAAGCCACGGCCCCACACCTGCCGGGGACAGAGAGCACCGGCGCCCCTGGCCTTGGACTTCTCTCTCCCCTGCTGGGCACTAGGCAGCCCCCATCAATGCACCGCGTTGGGGACCACTGACTTAAACTGACCGGCTTGAAGCCCCGCTATACCGCGACCCCGCATTTATCACGATGGAATTTTTTGGACCCCAAACATCACATTAGAGCGGGGTTTCGCTGTATTCCTGTGACACCAGCAGGTGGGATTGAACCTTGGCCTTCTGGAGTTTAGTGCATGAGCCTCTACCGCATGAGCTAAAAGCCACCTCCTTAGTAGCTCAGGCTATCGAGCAGACTCATTTTCTCTCTCTCTCTAAATGGTCTTGATGCCACTAGAAGGGACACAGCACCACACCACACCCAGACGGTGTGTGGGTTACATTTACACTGTAAAAAAAAAAAAAAAGTATTTTTCAATTCACTGAATACCAGTACTGTAGTGCAATCTCTTTATCGTGAAAGTTGAACTTACAAATGTAGAATTATGTACAAAAAAACCTGCATCAAAAATAAAACAGTGTAAAATTTTAGAGCCTGCAAGTCCACTCAGTCCTACTTCTTGTTCAGCCAATTACTCAGACAAACAAGTTTGTTTATATTTACAGGAGATAATGTTACCCGCTTCTTGTTTACAATGTCACCTGAAAGGGAGAACAGGTATTCGCATGGCACTGTTGTAGCCGGCATCGCAAGATATTTATGTGCCAGGTGTGCTAAATAGTCACATGTCCCTGCATGCTTCAACCACCATTCCAGAGGACATGCGTCCACGCTAATGACAGTTGTGCTCGATAATAATCCAAAGCAGTGCAGACCGATGCATGTTCATTTTCATTATCTGAGTCAGATGCCACCAGCAGAAGGTTGATTTTTTTTATTTATTTTTTTTGGTGGTTTGGATTCTGTTGTTTCTGCATTGGAGAGTTGTCCTTTTAAGACTTCTGAAAGCATGCTCCATGCATCGTCCCTCTCAGATTTTGGAAGGCTCTTCAGATTTAAACCTTGGGTTGAATGCTGTAGCTATCTTTAGAAATCTCACATTGGTACTTTCTTTGCGTTTTGTGACATCTGCAGTGCAAGTGTTCTTAAAATGAACATGTGCTGGGTCATCATCCGAGACTGACATAACATGAAATATATGGCAGAATGCAGGTAAAACAGAGCAGGGGACATACAATTCTCCTCTAAAGAGTTCAGTCACAAATTGAACTAACGCATTATTTTTTTAACAGGTGTCATCAGCATGGAATCGTGTCCTCTGGAATGGTGATCGAAGCATGAAGGGGCATACGAATGTTTAGCATATCTGGCACGTAAATACCTTGCAATGCCAGTTACACAAGTGCCATACAAATGCCTGTTCTCACTTTCTGGTGACATTATAGATAAGAAGAGGGCAGCATTATCTCCTGTAAAAGTAAACAAAACTTGCTTGTCTTAGGAATTGACTGAACAAGAAGCAGGACTGAGTGGACTCCTAAGCTCTGAAGTTTTACATTGTTTTATTTTTGAGTGCAGTTATGTAACAAAAAAATCTACATTTGTAAGTTGCGCTTTCATGACAAAGAGATTGCACTACAGCACTTGTATGAGGTGAACAGAAAAATACTATTTCTTTTGTTTATAATTTGTGCAGTGCAAATATTTGTAATGAAAACTAATATACACTTTGATTTCAGTTACAACACAGAATACAATATGTATGAAGATGTAGAAAAACATGCAAAATATTTAATAAATATCAATTGGTATTCTATTGTTTAACAGTGTGATTAAAACTGCGATTAATTTTTTTAATCGTGATTAATTTTTTTTAGTTAATCATGTGAGTTAACTGTGATTAATCAACAGCCCTAAAAATAAACATTGAAAACAAAGGGCACTATCTGTGGTCTAAAGCAGTGGTCTTCAAAGTGGGGTGCGCAGGAGGATCCTTCAGGGTGCGTGGCAGGAGGAGCGCCACCCACCAGAGAAGCATCGCTTTTTTTTTTCCCCTCCCTCAGCAGTTCAGCTGGGAGTCCGAGTGGGGTTTGTTTTTTTTTTTTGCTTCGACAGTTTAGCTGAGAGCTGAGAGGGGGTGCGTGCTCAAAATTTTTTTACTGATGGGGTGCGCGATCAAAAACGTTTGGAGACCACTGGTCTACAGAGAAAGGAGAGCTGTAACTGCCACTGCATCACTGCCCCAGTTCTGAAAGCCTCTCAACTCTTGCATGGAGCTCTGACACTTCACTCGTGAAGCTGTGACTCTTCTGAAATAGAAAAGGGGACAAGAGAAAATCTAGCTTGTGGTGCTGGTACAGTAGTACAGATCATGGGAATAAAGTGAGAGAAGCGCCTGGATCCCCTTTCTAAAGACAGCTGAAGAGCAGCAAATGGGCTGGATGTGGAGGGAAAGCTAATGATTTGAGTTGGGTTGGAAGAAAACTACAAGTGAAGCCTTCAGCCAACCTAAGGTTGTGATCTTCAGAAGCTCTGCAAGGTTGGGTGGGCATGCTCAGTGCAAGGGCAAGCCCCCTGTAGAGCAACCAGTGTGCTGCCAGACTTCCTAGGTAGCGCTTGCTCTGGAGCATTAATACTAAAGAGTCCAGAGGTAACTTACTAAAACAATAAAGGCTTTATTCAGCAGCTTATTTCCATTAGCTGGTGGAAGTGGTGTGCCCTGCATACTGGGTGTCAGGAAAATCAGCCAATGAATACGGAAAGAGGAACATGACCTTATCAGAATGACACTTCGTTGGGTAATCAATCTTACCAAGGGGAGGACAATTATCTATTAGTAGGGCTTCCTGCAACTTCCGTGACTTCCTGCAACCACCATTGTGGCTGACCCAGGGCCGCCCAAGCAGCTGGCCCCCTGCCCCCGTGGCAGCTACACATTAGCTTTTCTGGAGGCTTCTTGTTCTTTTTAGACCTTGTTTACTCTTTAGGCCTAAAATCAGGCGCTGAGCCCAATATAAAATCGCATGCTCTCCTGGTTTGTTTTTGAGTCAATAGCATTTGCATTAATGTCACCACTGGCCTGGGCTGTATTTTCCCAAGCATATCTGGTCCCATCAGACTTTGCAGAAGACTTCATTTGTGTCCCTCTGGTAGCTAGTATCTGCCTGACATTGGATGCATCTCCCATCATGTTACTAGACCAAACCATGCCCTTTCCTTCCCTCGTAAAGGATTTCCTCTGTTTTAAGGAGCAGTTTACCGGGATTGAACCCACAACCTGTGAAACTGAAAGCCTCAGCTCTGTTAGCTCACAAGGAACAGACTCATAAATCTCTTTGTTGTGAAGGGACTAGAAGGGGCCAGACAGCCACCCTGTACAAGATGGGTTACATGTTCATTACCACACAGCTGTTCTGACAATATCAAAGGGCCATGGCCCAGCTGGCGTCAATCAGCAGCGCATCAGGATCCTTTGCTCTATAGCTACATCTGGCAGATACCAGACACAGTCACCATTCTCAGAGTTTAAAATCTTAACTCTGGGTCGATGGTCAATTATCCATGTATGTTTTCCCCCATACACGTATTTGTGAAACGTTAATAACCCATATGTTAGAACTAAGGCTAAAACTGGGCAGAATTCCCCTCTGTCTTTGTCAGGACACGTGAAACAGACTTTACAGGGAGGCACACTGGGGTGCAGATCCACAAAGACTCTGCAATGGAAGTTAGGAGCCTAAAT
Organism: Gopherus evgoodei; assembly: GCF_007399415.2. Lineage (NCBI taxonomy): Eukaryota > Metazoa > Chordata > Testudines > Testudinidae > Gopherus > Gopherus evgoodei. Next base: position 151,383,577 of record NC_044325.1, on the reverse strand, counting down.
ACCTCTGTGGATCTGGGCCTGAAACAGGGATGGATAATGGTACAAAGCCCAAAGATAGACAGACTGGCTTTCTCCCTACCACCTGGAATCAGCATGGGTTCCAGCTGCCACTGCCACAGGGCAGATATCACCAGCCAAATTACAAACACAGCAGGGTCAAAATGCACCTCTCATTCTTTGTTAGCTGCATCCAAAGTTTTTTGGTGTTCCTGTTTCCATTAGCATTTTATGGCAGTTCACTCAGGGGTTAGAGCAGACAAGCGTGACATGAATTTTCCATTGTAGTTTACTGTGGCCAGGCAAGGTCACAGATCGGTGACTCTGAATGGATTGATAGTGCTTGTTTTACCTGTTTAGCTGGGTAAATTCCTCCAGCAACATTGCAGTGACTGTCCTGGGGAAAAAAAGAACATTCACACCTATGCTTGATTCTCTTGCGGGGAGCCTCTGAGCTGTTCCTGGAGCTATTGCTCCAGCATGGTGCTAGCAGGAGCTGTGACCCCAGAGGCGTTGCCTTGTGAAGGGGAGATAGGGCCAAGGGGGGGCCCTTGTTTTGTAGCAGTTATTACAGAGCGCTACATTTAGAGTTTTACACGTCACATTTTTCAACTAGCGTATGAGCATTAAGCCAGATGTCTTGGACAGATCCTAAACGTGGGTCATCCTTTATAATCTGGCTCCCTAGGCTCCCTGTGCAATTTAAGTTTGATAGCGTTCATGTCCCATCTGAAACTGCTATACACTATCAGCACTGTTCTGCTCCAGAGATGGCTGCATTCTTGGGCAAATCCTTTCCCATTTGTGTGTCTCTCTTTCCCCTCCCCCGTGTCTTGTCTATTGAGCTTGTAAGGTGGCTGGAGCCAGGGCTGTCTCCCACTGTGTCTGTGTAGCGCCTAGCACAGTTGAGGCCTCTAGGAGCAATAAGAGTAGCTGAAGGGGTTCAGAGCTGGCACATCCATTCTAACCCGCTTCTCAATCCCTGATCGCTCTCTGCATGTTTTCCTTTTCCTCTGAAACTAGCCACGTCTGTTCTCAGCCCAGGAGCCTTTCCACTGAGTCCTGAGGCCACAAGCCAGCAGCTAGGCTGTGGGGGTTCCCGCTGGGGTGAGCAGGGTTGTGCTATGGGCGGGAATTCTCCTAGCAGAGGGAAAGGAGAGGACCAGCAGGAGTTGAGGCAGAAGGCACTGGCCACTGAGGCATCACATTATGGGATTTTAAGGGTTACATATGCTGGGGTGATCAGTGGACTGGGTATGGACAGTGTAACAAGCCAGGCCTTCTCTCTCCCCCATAGGCAGTTTTATCATCCAAACTTACACAAAAAGTTCCTTGGCTCCCCCAGGGCTGCAGCCACCAGGAGATTTTTCCCATTTACCTCTCAGGTTCTCACTTGCTCCCCTCCCAGAAGAGTCTGGCAATCCAGTAGCTTCCTAACTCTGGCACCAACTCCCTCCCATCCCCAGGCCCAGCAAGGTGCCCCCCTTTTGGAGTCTCATTGGGGTTGTGCAGTTACTGGCTTTGTAATGAGCTGACCTTGCCCACCGCCCAGGAGAGCTTGAGTCTTGGCTGCAGAATGGATGGGGGGAAGGCCCAGGGCTTTGCCCCTTGAATGTTTTGCACAACTCCCCCTTCCTCTTCTCCTGTCCCCACCTTGTTCCTCTCTCTCACACCCACCCCCATTCCCTGCCCTTGAACCTTCCCCAGAATTGAAAGGAACTTGGCCCTGGTTTCACCCTGCTAGTCCTTGGGAGGAGCCGCCGGTGCCTGTGAGTTCCTGTCTGGAGGAGATGCAGCCGCCAGCACAGCACTCCTGATCTTGGGCCATGCCCTGCATGCAGCCTAGTGCCTGGAGTCTCTGCTGGAGGGGCGTGACAGTGCTGTGCAGCAAAGCCTAGGAGGTGGCATGTTCCTTGGTGCTGGGAATCCCCCAGCTGAGCCCTCACTGGCTCTTGAGAAGGGCACTTCCACTGGATGGCTCTGCCACCGGCGGCACATTGGATGGGCCCAATGCAAGGGGGCCCTGATCTCGGGAACGAGGGCACAGCTGTAGTGATGGGGTCAGGGCCCGGGTGCAGGGCGTGACACCCTCCTGGCTGGTCCAAGGCAGCTGATCTCGAGAACGAGGGCACAGCTGTAGGGACGGGGTCAGCACCCGGGTGCAGGGCATGGCCTGCTCCTGGCTGGTCCAGGAGCCTGGTTCCTCTCTGTGCTGACAAGCTAGACAGTAAAGTCTCCTCTGGTAAAGATAAGATGTGCTGTTCTGGCCCCTCTCTAGAGGGCAGCAGGACCCTGGGCATCCATGGTCCCTACCTGTGCCCAGAGCTGGTGCTGGCCGTGCCAGGCCTTCCTCATGCCTGTGCTGGCCTCAGGCAGCCAACAGCACGAGCAGCACTGACCCTGCACGTCTCCCTCAGTCTCATCCCTTCATCCAGATCATTTATGAATATGTTGAACAGCCCTGGCTCCAATACAGACCCCTGGGGGACACCACTATTAACCTCTTTCTGTTCTTACCACTTATTCCTATCTTGTAACTGGAGTGCCTGGCAATGCTTTCGGGATCGTGTAAGGATCCTTAATTTAATTGACTGACAAGCCTTTTGCTATCTTAATTACCCCGCCTCTGTTTATAAACAAACTCCCTGGCCCAAGGGTGGAAGCTGGGAGCAGCACAGAACTCATCACATATCACACTCAAGCTGTGTTGCCCTCAGGAGCTCCATCCGGGGCAATGGCATGTGCTGTGAGCAGACCTCAGGTATGAAACTCAGGGGAGGGAGAATAGAACCCCCCCCAATACCTTCTAAGTGGTGCCCCTGCCCCCAGGGAGTCTGTGCCACAGCGGCTGGATGTGCTGGAATCCACCGTCGGCGGGTGGGGGTGGGTGGCAGGCTGCCGGCCCTGAACAATGTTCCCTTTGAGCCTGGAGCCCAAGGGCCGGCACAAAGCGCTCTGTGCCTGCAGAATAGGCCATTCTTGTGTGCCCAGGTGCCAGCCAGCTGGGCACAGTGGGCCAGCACATGGTGTGGGGGGCTCTGAATGCTGACCCCAATTCCCATCTTCCCTCCCCACCCTCTAGTCTCCCCCATTACCATCCTATGGGCACCCCATTCTCACCCCTAGGCCCCCTCCCCCTCCTCCACTCCCATCTCATGGGTCCCCTGCCCTGGCATCCCCTGGACCAACCCTCTCCCTTCTCCCTCCTCACCGCCTCCCACTGGCCACCCACTTCTTCCCTTTGACCCTCATCTCCCCAGTTCCCCATGAGGCTCTTTCTCAGCCCCTTCCATCCCATGCCCACCTCCACTCCTCATGGCCCCCCGGTTCCTCCTTCCCCATGGGCCACCCGCCCTCCCTCACTGCTCCCCCTTGGCTGCCTGCCCCTTCCCCCGATTCCATGTGGGTTCACCCCCACTGCCTGTGGCACCAAGGGACCCACTGAGCCACATACACCACCTGTCACTGCATGGCACCACTGAGCCTTGTACACCACCTTGGGCACCACATGGCGCCACGGGCCTGTCCCCAGGGCCCAGAGCTGCTCTCCCTCACAGGATAGTGGTTGGGGCTCCCATAACCCCTGGTCTGGCCAGGACCCCTGTGGAAAGGGGCCCTGCCATGGGCTAATCCCTTGTTACCAGCTGTTAAGCCACCCCCATGGGCCCTGGGCAAGGCACGCGTCACAGTCTGTGTGCTCTGTGGGGGGCACCAGCAGGCAGGGCCCTGGGCAGGGACAGGTTCATGGCTCAAACACAGCAAACTGCATCCCCCAGCCTCTCCCAGCCTGCCCTAAATCAGATTGCACTCACCCCCGGCACTGCCCATCCCCAGTGCACAGGCCGCCACTGCGGGGCAGGGACTCATCATGGCCCATCCTGCCCCACCTAGATCCTCCGTGGCCTCTGCTCCTCCCCCACTCCCATAACCCTCCACAGCCTCTATAGAGGGAAGCGTCGGGCAATCTGAACAACAGGTGCCTGTCCTGAAGCGTGAGCTGGGGCCGGTGGCATCCCCGGCATTGAGGTTGTCAGACACTTCCCATGATAAGATCCTGTTTTCGTGTGCTTCTGACTTTGCCATGCTGTAACTGTCAGGGCAGACCCTCCCCGACCTGGCGTCTCCCTCTGGTGGAGTTTGGGGGTTAGGTTTCAAGGGAAGGGGGAAAATATATTGTTTTGCCATGTTAAAAAAAACCCGTACACCTGCTTTATTGAGCTCTAGCGCTCCCGTGCTCTAAAGCAGGGACTGGACATTTGGCCCTGGAATCAGGGATGTGCCTTTTGCTGTTCCCACAAAAATTCACCCAAATATGTCCAAGTTACGGCCCTCGGAATAGCTCAGTTTGCACCTGCTCAGTAGCTACTTGTTAGCATTGGGCTGCCAAACTCTCCAAAGATTCTGACCTCAGTGAACATGCTCCAGCCCCTCAGTACCTAGAACACCCACAGAGTAACTCAGCATGATCCATCCAGGGGCGATGGGGGCTGAGCAGGACAATCCTTGCAGTTCCTGCTCCTGGGTACCATCAGAACTGAGAGCAGGGAGCCTGTTTCTCTGCGCTCTCAATGCCCCCGCCGCTGGCATCTGGACAGCATGAAGGGGATGGAAAAAATGGTCTGTCGGGGACGCAGAAGGGCGAGGAATGCCCCCACACCCACAATCCTGCTGCCTCCTAGTGACAGAGGCGGATTATGGATTTGTGGGGCTCTAGGTCAGAGTAAGTGGGGACCTCTCCTCATCCCTTCCTCCTGCAGTCCCCTCCCGCTTCCCATCCTGTGCTCCTGCCAGGGTGTGGGGGATTTGCAGAAGCACTGAGCACTCCCAGGCGTGACTGCAGTCAATGGGAGCTGGGGCTTTGAACATGCCAAGTGCTGCATTATACCACGTACTATGGAAGGCCCTCAGTGTCTCCATTCGGGCAGCCAAAGTTAGTGCGCACTTGGCAACGGTGGCCTTAATCTCGCTGAGCCTCAGTCTCCTGCATGCATAGTGGGGATAACATCACTCCCACTGCTGGGATGATAACAAATTCACGTTTGGAAAGCTCTCCGACACTATGCTGAGAGCGCCATAGGAACGCCCAGGAGGCAATGGCCAGTTCTGCACCGGGTGGGCGGGATAGATGGCACAGCCAGTGCAGGGGCCATGCACTTGATGAGGAAGATAAAAAGAAATATTGAACAGCTGTCCATTCACCAAATGAGGCTGGGTACTGTGGAAACAATAGCATGTGATCATATCCTTAAAGACTGGAGCAGAATGACTGTGTCGTCTTGGAACGCCGGGGACAGAGGACTGGAAGAAAGCTAATGCTAAGCCAGTATTTTAAAAAGGGCAAATGGGATGTCCCAGGTAATTACAGACCTGTCAGCCTGACATCAGTCCAGGGGAAGATAATGGAGTGGCTGATATGGGACTCAATTAATGAAGAATTAAAGGGAGGTAATGGAATTAATGCCATTCCACACGGCTTTATGGAAAATAGATACTGTCAGACCAACTTGATCTCGTTTTTTGATGAAATGACAAGTTTGGTTGATAAAGGTAATGATGCTGACATAAACTACTTAGACTCCTGTCAGGTGTATGACTTGGTACCTCACAACATTTTGATTAAAAGAACTAGAGCGATAGAAAATGAACATGGTCCACATTAAATGGATTAAAAATGGCTAACGGATGGGTCTCAAAATGTCATTGTAAATGGGGGATCACATCGAATGGGTGCGTTTCCGCTGGGGGTTCTTCAAGGGTCAGGGCTTGACTCTACTCTAACATTTTTATTCGTGACCTGGAAGAAAACATAAAGTCATCACTGATAAAGTTTCCAGACAACACAACAATTGGGGGAGGGATAAATAATGAAGAGGACGGGTTACTGATACACAGCGGACTTGGTAAACTGGGCATAAGCAAACAATGTGGCTAAATGGAAATGAAATGGAAATGTGTACACCTCGGAGCGGAGAATGTCGGACACACTGAGGATGAGGGGCTCTACCCTGGGAAGCAGCAACTCTGGAAAGGATTTGGGGGTTGTGGTGGATAATCAGCTGAACGTGAACTCCCACTGTGACATTGTGGCCAAAAAGGCTAACGCGATCCTGGAATGCATAAACACGGGAATCTCGAGCAGGCAGTACTGAGTTAATGGGGGAGGGATAGTTCAGTGGTTTAGGTATGGGCCTGCTAAACCCAGCGTTATGAGTTCAGTCCTTAAGGGGGTTGCTTAGGATGTTGGGCAAAAATCAGTACTTGGTCTTACTAGTGAAGGCAGGGGACTGGACTCAATAACCTTTCAGGGTCCCTTCCAGCTCTAGGAGATAGGTATATCTCTCTATATACAACAGCACCAGGCCCACTCCCAGCACCTGGGCCATGGGCTTGTCCCTAGGGTGACCAGATGTCCCAATTTTATAGGGACAATCCCAATATTTGGGCTTTTTTCTTATACAGGCTCCTATTACCCCTCATTCCCATCCAGATTTTTCACACTTGTTATCTTGTCACCTTACCTGCCCCTGCCCCGACTCCAGAGTCACCCCCGCTCGGCCTCTTCCCTTAGAGTGAGAGACCCAAGGAGCTCAATTTATTTAGCTTAACAAACAGAAGGTTAAGGGGTGACTTGATCACAGTCTATAAGTACCTACATGGGGAACAAATATTTCATAAGGAACTCATCAAACTAGCAGAGAAAGGTCTAACATGATCCAATGGCTGGAAGTTGAAACTAGACAAATTCAGACTGGAAATAAGGTGTATGTTTTTAATTCCTAGAGTAATTAACCATTGGAACAACTTACCAAGCACCATGGTGGATTCTCCATCACCGACGATTTTTAAATCTAGACTGGATGTTTTTCTCACAGATCTGAAGCAGGAATGATTTGGGGGCAGTTCTTGGGCCTGAGTTATGCAGGACGTCAGACCAGATGATCAAAATTGGCCCTTCTGACATTGGTATTTATAATTAGGGCTCCGTGTTTGCAGGGAGGTTGCAGAAGTCACGGATTCCTTGACTTTCCACTGCCTCCGTGACTTCTGCACTGGCCAGTGTGGCTGACCCCAGGGCTGCCCAAGCAGCTGGTTCTGGGGTCAGCTGTTCAGGTGGCCCTGGGGTCAGCCACACCGGCCGCCGCTGGAGCTGGTCCCAGCCTGCCCCCACCCCGCAACAGGCCCCCAGAGCACCTCCCCCAGCAGCAGCCCCCTCCAGATATCCCCCTCAGCAGCAGCCCCCCAGGGTATCCCCACAGCAGTGACCCCTCCCCAAGATTTAGTCAGGGGTATCTATAGTGTAAGTCCTGGATAAGTCATGGGCCATGAATTTTTGTTTATTGCCCATCACCTGTCCAGGACTTTTACTAAAAATACCAATGACTAAATCGTAGCCTTATTTATAATGCATATGCTTGAGGGGCAGAGTTAAGGCCACATGGGCATCGTGAAATTCCAGGGGACTGTTCACCCCCGCTCCCTCTTTAAGCAGTTGGGGGCGGGGGCAAAGGGGCCGTTGTGTGGCTGAGAATGAGTTTCACAGTTGAGGGAGAAGGAGCTGGGAACATTTGCCCCATGATGCCGGGAGGAAATGACTGATGCAGACCTCGTTGAGGTAGGGGGTGGAGCTGAGTTTGAGGACCATTGCTGTGCCATGGAAGGACATTCTTACTATCCTGCTCCCTCTCCTGACCCTGCTCTTTCTCCACGCCAAGGAGCCTCATACTGGCTGCAAGGAAGACAGGGAGCAGGGTGTGTGACTGGGGAGCTGGGGGGATGTCAGAAGTGTCTGTATCACAAGGAGCAGGCCAGAGGCTGTTGGGAAGGCTGGAAGTGACTGCCCTGCGGGGGGGGAACAGCCCAGCTCATGAGCTTCAGCCCTGCTGCTGGGAGCAGCTGATGATGCAGAAAGGCAGCAGGGTCTAGTAACTAGAACATGGATCTTGAAAGCCCCTCTCATCTGCCCCCTCTCAGTTAGCGAGCACGGTGCTGCTAGGACCGGCTTTCAGAAGTGCTGTCCCACGGTGTTCCTTGGAGCAGGTTTCTCTACCGGACTCAGCATTAGATAACGGTGAAGACCACATCTGTAAGTCTGCCCCCCGACCCCTTCTAGCAGTGCAGATTCACCAGGTGACCATGGGCAGTTACTTAAAGGTGACCTGCAAAGGAAAAACATCTGTTTGCCTTGCTTTGCATAGAGAAAGCCTAAACCTTTGTTTGTCTGTTTCACACTAGAAATTCAGGTCTTGGTTACTGTGATTTTCTGGGATGACTGGAGAGCTGGGCGGGCTGGGACAGCACAGACACAAAGTGAGTGAAAGCTGGTTAATGATGGGGGAAGGTATACATTCATTGCTTCAAACTGTATGTGGTGAGGTGCTACCACTTATATAACTCAAATGCCAGAGACACACTCGGGGGAAAACAGTTCTTGTGAAATCTTCAACTGCCCTCACTCTTCAAATGCCAAACCGTCCAGAATCTGTCTCACAGAGTCCTCAGAGGACATCAGACCTGCCACGACTGGTATTTCTGAGATAAAAAACAAGCAGAGAAAAGACCTTATAAAAACCATCAGGCCCCTTCATCCATCACAGAAGAGCAAAAGCCAGAGCACAACTCTCTTCCTAGATTTGCAATGGGCTCTTTTGGCTTGGATCAGATAGTCTGACCTCCTGGATGTCACAGGCCAGAGAACTTCCCCCAAATAATTCACAGAATATCAGGGGTGGAAGGGACCTCAGGTCATCTAGTCCATCCCCCTCCTCAAAGCAAGACCAATCCCCAGACAGATTTTCACCCCAGTTCCCTAAGTAGCCCCCTCAAGGATTGAACTCACAAGCCTGGGTTTAGCAGGCCAATGCTCAGACCACTGAGCTATCCTTCCCCCTATAATTATAACTCTAATCAAGTCTCCCCTTAAACTTCTCTTTGTTAAGCTAAATAGACAGTTCTTTGAGTCTATGGCAGGTTCATTCTCATAGCTCTTCTCTGAGCCACCTCCAATTTATCAACACCCTTCCTGAATCGTGACCATGAAAACTGGACACAGGATTCCTGCAGTGGTTGCCCCAGTGCCAAATAAAATAACCCCTCTACCCCTACCTGAGATTCCTGCATACGCATCTGAGGATCAGATTCACTCTTTTGGCCACAGCATCGTATTGGGAGCTCACGCTCAGCTGATTATGCACCATAACCCACAAATCTTTTTCAGAGTCACTTCTTAGATTTGTAGTTGTCAAGGCCAGAAGGGGCCCTTCTGATCAGTTCCAGCCTGTTCTATGCTGGGCTCAGGCGAGGCTCTCTTGCAGCCAGGCCTGCAGCCAGCCATATCTTTAGAAAAGAGACTGGTTGTGGATGTAGACTCCAGATGATGGCAAATCCCCCATGCACAGGGAATCTGTTGGGGGCAGGAGGGACAGGTAATCCATCTTGCTGTTAAAAATATGCATCTTATTTCCAGTTTCATTTTTTCTAAGATGGGTCTCCAGAGTCTGGTGCAAGAGCCTTCTCCTCTGCAACCTCTGCCTCCTGGAGCAGCATTGCTGTACCTCTCCTCCTCAGCTGGGGCACAACCCCTAGGGGGAACACCCCTGGGACAAGATGGTGGTGGCAGGGTGCGTGTGTGTTGGGGAAAGAGATATTCCAGAACAAGCTGGGGCAGTGGCTGTGACTCTTCCCAGGCCAGGCCCTTGGGCCCTGTACCCTCAGCAGCCCTTGGCTAGGAACCAACCCTACCCTAGCCCATGCAGCAGAGTGAGAGTCCTCCACCCCACTTCCTTGCCTCAGTTTCCCCGCTTTCCCCGCGTGGCTTGTGACAGGACAGGGAGGGTCTCCCTCTGACACAGCAGGGCTGTTCCCTAAATCCCAGGCCGAAGGCCCCCGGCAGAGGAGCGCGCTCCGGACGGCGCAGCTGCGCGTTAATCGCGGGCCTCCGGCGGCGGCCGGCCCCTCCGGGCTGGGGTGGGGCCGAGCCTGGCTGCTCCCCGCCTCCTCCCGCCTGCCAGAGCCCGCGCCGCACTTCCCGCGGGGCTGGGCTGGCCAGGGCGAGGAGCCGGGATCTCCGCGGCGCCGCGCGCGCTGCAGCGGGGACCTGGTGAGTGCCGGGGCCGGGACCGGGACCGGGGCCGTTCCGGAGCGCAGCTGTGCCCAGCAGGGTCCGCGCCCCCGGGGTGGGGCAGGTGGACGCGGTGCGGCAGGACCCTGCCCCCCGCCTGCTGCCTTTGGAGCCAGGGACTCTCGCGCGGCCTCTCCCGGGGCCTCCAGCCCGTGCAGGTGTCGGGGACCGGCAGGGCGGCCGCTGCGCTGCCCAGGGCATGTGGGATGCTGCTGCCTGCCCCGCCGGCGGCTGTAAGAGGCGTTCTCAGCCCACGCGGGATTGGCCTGGGCACTAGTTTATCACGTTGTGCTGCCCGGGTGGCACAGACCCCCCCGCGCCCACCGGAGAGCCAGCTGGGGGCCCTTCTGTCGGCTGGCTCCCCCCACGCGCCCACCGGAGAGCCAGCTGGGGGCCCTTCTGTCGGCTGGCTCCCCCCACGCGCCCACCGGAGAGCCAGCTGGGGGCCCTTCTGTCGGCTGGCTCCCCCCACGCGCCCACCGGAGAGCCAGCTGGGGGCCCTTCTGTCGGCTGGCTCCCCCCACGCGCCTACCGGAGAGCCAGCTGGGGGCCCTTCTGTCGGCTGGCTCCCCCCCCCGCGCGCCCACCGGAGAGCCAGCTGGGGGCCCTTCTGTCGGCTGGCTCCCCCCACGCGCCCACCGGAGAGCCAGCTGGGGGCCCTTCTGTCGGGCTGGCTTCCCCTCCCTGCACTCACCGGGGAGCCGGCTTCCCCCCCCCCACCCGCGCTCACTGGCGGCCCTTCTGTCGGGCTGGCTTTCCCCTCCCCCCCTTGCGCCCACCAGGGAGCCGGCTGGGGGCCCTTCTGTCGGGCTGGCTTCCCCCCCTGTACCCACCAGCAACCGGGCCCCATCTATAAGCCTCTCTCCTTGCCCTCACTCAGATCTCTGAAATGCTGCAGCCAGCAGTTAGCTCCCCCCTCCCGGTGGGGTGACAGAACCTGGAAAGTTGCCCTGTCAGGGGCTTTTGTCTTGGGGGAGAAATCCAGGATCCTCCCAGGAAGGGCTGTGGCTGCTGTGTCCCAGCCCTGCCCCATGGATAATGCAGAGGTGGGGCTGGGCCGCAGCTCTGGGGGCTTCAGGGTGCAGCTGACGGGGCTAGGCATGAACAGCAGCCTCCCTGTGGGCATCGGGGGTTCAAAGAGTGCGGGACAGGGGGGATTGGAGCTGTTGACTGTTCAGAGGTGGATGTGGGGGGTTTGCAGGGCCTCCATCCCTTGCTGCTCAGGAATGTAGTAGTACCAGGAGAGCGGAGCCCCCCTCCCCAATGCCTTTGTGATGGGGGCGATTCTGGGAAACCCAGAGGGTGAACTTCAGAAACATAACAAGCCCAGAAACATGCGTCCGTCCAGCCCCCTGGATCACCTGCTGCTGGTCCGGTTGCAGCCTGTGTGTCGGCTGGGAGCTGGCAGCTCTGGCCAGCTGCTGTGCTGCTCAGTGGTGAGATCTGAGGTGCTGGCGCTCTGGGCCCTGTTGCTGCCTGGGGATTCTGGAAGTGTGGAAGGGGGTGGACTAGGGCTGTGCTCTGAGGAATGATCCTAGGCACCCCGGGAAGAGAGGTGTTCTCCTCTTCGCTTGCAGGAGGCCTGTGAGAGCCCAAGTCCTGAGGAGTAACCAGCCAGCCAGCTCTCTTGGTCTGATGGGGATCGATTAGATCCCACTGTACCTGTGACTGGAGTTCTGCTTCCATGCCATCCCCCCTAAGCCCATGTGGTGCTGCTCGCAGGCTCCACACCCAGCCTTAGGGCCAGACCCTGGCTTTGAGGTGGACCCAGGGCAGCCTGGACGCTTGGCGCACTGCTGAGGTGGCAATGGCGTAATTGGCACGGACTGTCATGCTCGGCTGTGGGTTCTGAGCCCCTCTGGGTTGGAGAGGCTGGCGCTCGGCTCTCAGTGCTGTAAATCTGGGGCAGGTTGCAGGGATTGCCCTGGGAGACTGAGCACCCTCTGTCCCTGCTGCGCCACTCCTGGAACAGGCTGGCTCTGGCCGCAGAGCCCTGGTAGGAGCCTACCCAGCAGCACCTGCATTTTGACTGTGTCCATAAGGCCAGGAAATGGGGGTTGAGGGGGGTTTTCTCCCTCGATCAGCTCCATATTCATATTCTGCTTGCCTCCTGACCTCTGACTACACTAACAGTCCCGACTTTGCCGTGTTGACCCCACAGAGCAGCCGGGGCTGTGGAAGTGGCAGTCAGATGGGACGGCCTGCGGTGGTACCTGTCAGCAGAACTTGGGCGCAGAGCGGTCGCTGCAGCTGGTATTTCCAGAAGGGCTCACTGTGCACCAATGGGCCAGATCTGCAGATGGGTTTGGTGCTCGGGCTCTGAGCCCACCTGGGAACCTGGCACTGCTGGCTCGGGGCTGCTGTGTGAATCTGGCTCAGTCTGGCGCAGCCTGTGTTGGTGGGGCTGATGGGCGAGGGGCCAGCAGGACTCTCTGAGCCCTGGCGTGTGTGCAGGGCTGGCGGCTAGGAAAAGCTCCGTTGTTTTGCTTGTGAACGGAACCCATTGGACCCGGGGTTGCTGGGAGACGCTAACCCAGAGCCCCCTTCTGGAGTAGAGCTGGCTGGGCGTAGCAGGGGTGTAGATGAGCCCCCTCCCCTGCCCTCGTGGCTCAGGTCTGCCCTGGGCACAGGGCCCTCCAGCACCTCGGAGCAGTGGAGGATGGAGCGCCTTCCCTTATATGGCTTCCAGCCCTTGTATTTGCTTCCCCCAGAGCTGGGTTTGTGCCTGTAATCGCATGACCCACGCGGGCTCCAGCTCTCATGCCGCTCGCGCGTAGGCCGGCAGGGCTAGTATCCCAGGCGCAGGGGAGTTGCCGTTGCAGCTGTGGGGACGGCTCCCCCTCCAGTCCCAGACCCTCTGCTCCCTGGCTGGGCTCCCGGAGACAGCTGCTTTCCCAAATGCCGGCCACCCCTCCCCCACAGCAGGCCAGCCATGGGAAAGCACCTTGGGCGGGCAGCGCCTTGCTCAGAGTTTCCTGTGCAGAACGTGTGATGGGCCGGCGGGAGAGGCTCCTTCCTGCAGGCCAGAGAGCTGAGGGCTGGGCCTGCTCCCGCTTGGCTCTGCTCCCTGCCTGCCCTGGGCCCCCTTCCCCGCCCAATGTCCCAGCCTGGCTACTCCCAGGTGTTTGTGCTTGCAGCCTGGGAATGGATCCTAGGGCGGATCCCAGCACCTGTAGCCGACAGGCAGCCTCTGCGCCCACCAGCGCGCCCTCCCCTGGGCAAGTTGCCGTACTGGGGAAGCACCGCTCCTGCCGAAGGCCAAATTGGGCCCTGGCTCTGAAGCCCGTGGGGCAGCAGAGTCCCAGCAGCAGTGGGGCTGGCAGGGGCTAGGGCTCTCTGGCCCCATGATACTTGGGCACATCGTCTCATTCCCCAGCTGCTGGCCTCTCCTCTGCCTCTGGCTGAGCAGTGACAAATCAGCCCTCGGCCAGCTCCGCAGCTGGGAGACGCACACGCAGGCTCAGCCCCTCGCAGAGACAGCAGGCTGCCCATGAGCTCATCCTGCTGCATGAAAATACCAGCTGTTCCCTCTGTGGGAGTAGCCCCCCCACTGCAAAGCCAATCACTGGGGGTTAACCTGCTGCCGCCCCCCTACACGCTCCCCCTTGGGTCTTTCTGAGCCCCAGAGCTGTGGGCTCCCCCGGCCACTATGCCCCGCCTTAGCACCCTTTCCTCTTTAGCTGAGTCGGCTTGCTGCTGTTTGTTGAAAGTGGCATGTGCGGGATGGGCTGGCTCGGGGCTGTAGTGTTGATGGGATTCTTTCCATGTCCAGAACGTCCCTGTGTTCAGGGTGCTTGTGTTTGGGTCATTCAGGGGATCAGGGCTTCTGGTGCCAGCAGTAGCAGACTCTCCCTGGCTGGTGTCTGGTAGGGTTTATTTACTGGCGATATGCATTGGAGCCTGCAGGGCCTAGTGAGCTAGGCTCCGTGTCTGAGGTGGGTTCTGTTCCCGGCCTTGCTGCTGGCCTGCAGGGTGACCTTGGGCAACCATTTCCCCTCCTGCCCTCTGTCTGTCTAGCTGTTCAGGGCAGGGACTGTCACTATGTGTCTGTGCAGCGTCTGGCACAACGGGGCTCTGATCTCAGCTGGGGTCAGGGAGTTTCTCACTGCAGTGCCTGACACAACAGGGCCCTGATCTCAGCTGAGGTTTCTAAGCGTTAACGCATGTAACTACTACTAATTATGACTGTAAGATTATTAACTGAAATTTCGCAGGGCTATGGGGAGTTGGGTGCCCAGCTCAATGGGTGATGAAAAGGATCTGGATCTGGGTGCTTGATTCCCTGAGGCCCCTGTGCCCAGCCTGCCTGTGGCTCCCCCATTAGACCCAAGGTGCCAAAAGGCAGGGGCCAGGTGCTGCGATATGTGATGTGCAGATGCCGCCTTTAACTGGGCTTAGCTCAAAGTGCAGGGAGTTTTGGTGTCTGGCTGTATAATATCAGAGCGTGTCCCTTTAAGTTCTTCAGCAGGTGCCAGGTTTCTCTGGTAATGTTTTCCCATGGCGAGCACAGGAAGTGGGAGAGGCAGGGCTGAGGGCTGTGCCGTTGGTGCTGCCAGGCAAAGGGCTGAAGAGCCACAGCTGGCTTCCCTCTTGCACCACTGGCTCATACACCCTCGCTTTGCTTCCCTGTCACTGGTCCTCGGCTTCCTGCTCCAGCCACGTGCCCAGCGCCAGGGCGAGTGTGCCTTGGCAGGACGCTGGGCATAGGTCTTCGCCTGGGACAGAGTGCTGCCAGCTGTGCTCCACCTCCTGTGTGGGATTCTGGATCTCAGCCTGGTCTCTGAGGCTGCCCCATGTTCTGAGGGTCTGGGCTGCCAGGGCCGGACCTGGGGGAAATGCACATCCCGGGGTCAACGTGAGCCCTGCACCAGGCCCGGCTGTGATTGGAAAGCAGATGTGAGCTGCGGGGTGCTGTTGGGGAGGGCTGGGTTCCAGAGGGGTCACAGGGAGCTGGGTGGCCAATTCCCCCCCCCCGCTCTTCTGCCCAGACTCCAGCCCTAGGATGGGCTCAGGCTGCCCAATCCCAGCAGGGCTCTCCTGCCCCTGCAGGGGGACCCAGCAGCAATGAGCCTGCTGGGCTGTTCCCAGGGTGACTGGGGGGTCTTGCAGCTGAGAGCTGGCAGAGCCTCCTTGCTACCTCGGCGTTCCCCTGGCACCAGGCAGGTGAAGGGACTTGCCCCAGGTTGGTGGCAGGGCTGGGAATTGAACTCGGGCATCCTGCATGCCAGTCCACTGCCCCAGTCTCCCTGCTTAATAAACCCCCTGGGCTGGTGGGGTGGCTTCTGCTCTCTGCCCCACGGTGACAGCCTGAAGGAGACGTGGGCAGGCAGCTGTGTTCATTGAATATATGGAATGCGCCAGGCCTAACTGCATCTGCACACTGCTGGGTTCTACAACACAGAGCCCAGTGAGCGCCGCTAGTGAGCTCCCAGAGTAAAGGGATACTGCCCAGTTCCTCTTCACTTCACTTCAGTGCTAGAAAGGTGAGATAGGAGTCCACTGAGTCAAAAAAATCTACAGAATCGTGGTTTCAATGGCACCATCCGTGGCATGGCGGGGGTGGGGGGAAACTTGATTCCCCCCCCCCCCACAGCTCTCAGGTCCTCTGGTTGGTGGAAATGTTGCTGATCCAGTGTCGTCGAAAATGGGTCAAGCTGGGGATCGTTCGAAAGCCCTTTCTCTCATGAACATGTGGTACCAAACCTGACAAACCCAGGACAATGATGTTGATCTGCAGTCGAGAGAAGGGTTAATGATCAATGTTGTTTTTAATTATACTTGAACTCAGGAGTGCCTTGATGGTACATAAAAAAGGCGTTGATCTTTGGTCATTCTAAGGGAGTTAGCCTTGACATAGACTCGTAGGACTGGAGGAGACCTCAAGAGGTCATCTAGTCCAGTCCCCTGCACTCAGAGCAGGACTATGTATAGACATGTAGGACTGCAAACATTTATTCTCCTAAGTCCTCATCAGTGTCGTCTCCGTCCAGCACCCTGCTGCTAGACACATTGTCACGCTGATCCTCGTCCGTGACACACGCGCATGGCTCCATACGAGGCAGGCTGCTGGCCAGACATCTGCCGGGTGGTATGCATCTGGTCTTTGCACCTGATATTTGGTTGGCTGAAAGATTGATTTGGCAGCACACATAAGTGGTGCGATCAATCCATCCTCCAAAACCCGTCCGCGCCCGATAGGGGAGGGTAGTTTTGGATGTGCTTGGCCATCCTGGAGTCATTCTCTGCTTGATCATTGCCCTCTTGATAAATAAATACACCCTCTATTGGTGGTGATTTTTCTCTGCTTCTTGATAAACATCCATCAATAGCTCTGTAAGCGCCGTAATGTTGGTCTTCAAATGATGAAGTTGGCATACGAACCTCCCCCGTGCACTTATGATTTCTTCAGTGTTTCTCAGCCATTCTGAACACCTCCAGAGCAAGGAGAGAGTCTTTGGAGGCTGAATCAAATGCCTTCCAGGAAGATAATTTGGTCTTTCCAGGCAGCCTTCCAGTAGTGTCACATCCTGGAAGGGTGTGGAAACCTGGCTGTGGGTGGTATTAATGGTCCGAGTGATAGGAGTGTATCTCTGAGAGAGATCCAGTGATTCTGTTCCCTAGTAACAGGCACAAAATCAGCATCTTGCAGATGTTTTGAGTAGCATCTCTCTGAGAGCGCTGGAACATCTGTGTCCTGTGCAAAAATTGGGAGTTTAGTAGGACCTTTCTCCATGGCATGGATGGCAGGCAAGGTATTTGAGCGTCCGCTGCCTCATGAGAACTACTGCCTCTGAGTAGTGCAAGAGCGCAGCTTTATTTCACCAGGCAATGGCAAAATTCTTCCAGCAGTTCTTTGTACGCTGAAGCATTTTCCCTGCAAGGTGTGCAGTTAACTCATCCTTCGTGCTGGTACAGCACAGTAGCTTCTGCATTGTGACGTTGGAGATGTTTGTGGAGTCAGTGATTTTTGTATGGGACAGATGCAGTGCCATGGAGTTTCTTCTTTCTCGTAATATTTCTAATCGATTCCTCTGCATATGTGACGAACATGAGGTGGACTTTGTCATAGGTCCAGTATTTTCCTGGTAGCCTCCTAATGAAGTGTACCTCTGGTATGCCATCTGCGATTGCTGCGCTGGAAGTCCTCTGTTGGCACAAGGTACAAGGTGTGTATGTTTGCTTTTTGCCTGGCACGTATGCTCTGTTTCATCACATTCAAACATTGATCATGGTACCATGGAGAACTCTTACTTTCCAAAGTCTCACGTAGATCAACAACATGCCGAGATCCAGACATGACCAACAGACGAACAAACAGCAACCTCTCTGTGGTTAGACCTTTAACAGTTCCTGCCACCTTCACTCTGACTTCTTTCTTTGAATTCAAGCACAGCTTTAGGCTTCTTGACTGGAGCCTGTAGATTGACACAGCCTTGCATAATTCTTTGGGTTTTGAAAGCTTCATACAAGTTGTGACCCAAAGTATCCACTCTGGCATCTGTAGCTACCTCATGGCTGAAGTCTGTTTTCGTTGTGATATTAGTGCACTTCAGTCTATCAGACTCGAATAGGTTGGCAGGGCATGTAAGTTCATCCTGTAGCTTTAAAATTACCCCTTGTGGCATCTAATAATCTAGCTGGCACTTGGCTACTTGTGGGGAAGCTATTCCAGCAGTTCTTAACGTTTTGTTCCAAATTCGATGGAGTTCTAGGGTTGTCAGGAAAAACCGGGAAAGATCATTTGGCTGCTGCGTTATGCCCACTGACCTCCTAGTGATTTCCATTGCTCTGTTTTCATATTCTAGGGCTTTGTCTGAACCAAGTGCCCGGAAGGGATCTGGTGACCTTTTACAGCCCAATTTTCCTTGCTGAAATTCCTCCCCTATGTCACAGTCAGACTTTTGTATACCTCTTACCTCAGCAAGGAACCACGCGATCATCGCAGAATAGTTGGTTACACCTAAAGCAAAAAAGTGTTTCACACAGTCTTCCAGTGCTTTGAGGTGCAAATTGCAATGAGCAATCCAGACAGGTTGAATAAAGCGCAGCAAAGAATCAACCCTCTTCGCGTGTTGCGATGCGATCCCGAAAGTTGGCTTTGTCGTTGATTTGGCCTCCTGGAATTGCTTGATCCATTCTGTGCTATGGCAGCTTTCCATTGTGTGCGATAGGTCATTGAGTGCCAAACGCACCCTGGATGTGGGGAACTGGTCTTGCAAGTCCTGTCCCCTTTGGGGAGTGACTTCAAACACATCAGATTGTCTTCTCTGGAAAGCAATCTAGGTAGCATTTTTGAAGGGCAGTGGATGTTCGGATGCATGCTTCTATAGCACGTCACAACTTTGTCCCTGCAAGAATTTGGTTCGCAGTAGTGTCACTGTACCGAATCCCCCAGATCTCAGGGCTACCAGTGTCACTGTGAGTGATATGTATGGTTCGCCAGGACATAGAATCCACTGTCAGTGAAGACCATCGGGGGCATTAGTAGCTGTTGGACAGGCCTGTAAAGGCCCATGTCTAGTGTCACACCACGTTTTAATGCAGTTCCACAGATATTCGTTCCCGCTTTCCAGCTGCATAGGAAACATGCGCTTCTTATAGCATGTAAGGTGCCGCTGAGCGTTGTGTTTAACCAGGTCCCTCCATGATGGTATTCTCTATGAGTTCAGTGACTAGTCAGTGTTCTTTGTCTCCCCGTTGGTAACTAAAAGTGATCAAGACCAAAGTAAAACCAAGGATTTTGTAATACATTACCTTGGGACTGTAATTAATTCGTGGTCTGGAACTGTGGGCGTACCATTTGTGGATGGAGTCCAGTAATTTCTGTCTGGATGCTGACATCTTAACCAGCGCCTCATTACAACTCTTTCAGCATAATAAACAAAGGTGGATAATCAATATCACTGCTTCGCCATCACTGGCAAAAAAGAAGCCATTCAACTTGAAACTTAGGGTGACCAGATGTCCCGATTTTATAGAGACAGTCCCGATTTTGGGCTTTTTCTTATATAGGCTCCTATTACACCCTGTCCTGATTTTTCACATTTGCTATCTGGTCATCCTATTGAAGCTCCCCCCCTCCACTACTCTGTAATGTTAAAAAAAATTAACCGGGTCTCATGTTCTATGCATTAACTGATCATGCAGGACTGTCGGTCAGGGACCACCATTTACCTTCACGAGGGCTGCGGGTTTGATGGGCCAGTGCTAAAGTGTAATTTAAAAAAAATCTTGATTTTTTAAAAACCTTTTCTGGAATCCAGAGCTGCATCATTGTTCTAGGCTTGTCAGGTTTCGTACCATAGGGGGTCATAGGAGAAGGGGCTTTCAAATGATCCCCAACTCAACCCATTTCTGATGACATTGTGTCATCAAAATTTCCACCAACCAGAGGACCTGGAGCTGCAAGAGGGGACAGCGAGTCACCTCGCTGCCCCCTGCCATGCCACAGAGGGTGACACCATTGAAATTATTCTGTAGGTTTTTTTAAAAATTAAATCCGATAACGCCTCTCTTACCTTTCTATCATGAACTTGCCCATGGAATTACGCATGCCCCTGCCTAAGGGGCATTCCCCTGGGTGTGGTGGGAGGAAGCAGAGATCTGTGGCTGTATTGCCCAGCATCTGTCCTTGGTTCTGTCTGAGGCCTGGGCTGGGGAGGGCTGTCTTGGAATGGGGCAGGGGCAGCTCTATGGGGTGTATTTGGATATTAAGAAAACTTTTTCACTAGGAGGGTGGTGAAGCACTGAAATGAGTTACCTAGGGAGGTGGTGGAATCTCCTTCCTTAGAGGTTTTTAAGGTCAGGCTTGACAAAGCCCTGGTTGGGATGATTTAGTTGGGGATTGGTCCTGCTTTGAGCAGGGGGTTGGAGACTAGATGACCTCCTGAGGTCCCTTCCAACCCTGATATTCTATGATTCTATTCCCCTGGCTCCCTGCTTTGGAAGGGGAGGCCAGTCTGTGCGTCTGTTTCTGCTGCTCTTTCCAGGCTGGGCTGCGTTTCGAAGTGGTACCTCCTGGGTTTAAAGTTAGATCTAATCTGGTGGTTGAGGAGGTTGCAGGGAGCAAATCTTCTGCGTGCCTGCTGGGGGAGCGGGGGTGGGGGTTAGAGTAAGAGGATAAAGGCTCTCACTGCCCTGCTGACAGGGAGGGGCGCTCAGGGATGGCAGCAGGGACAGCGCCAGTGGGGCTGTACGTAGCCAGGGAGGCACGGTTCCTCCGGCGAGTCACCGTTGGCTGTGGCGACATTCCCCCTGGCAGTACCATAATCCCAGGCCGTTGTGCTGAGCAGATTAGTGCATCTTGGAAGGACAGCAGGGGTGGGGTGGACCTAGCACTTCGTGGGTGGCATTTAGAGGCGAGCTGCAAAGACTGCTAAAGCACAAATCCCCCCAGATGACAACGGTCCCAGCCCCACTGTGCCGGGTCAGGTGTCAGTAATGGTAATCCCTTGTGCTGTTCAGCCGTTGATCTCAAAACACTTCACAGAGCGGATAAGTATCTTTATCCCCATTTTACAGATGGGGAAACTGAGGGGAGCAGGGACTTGCCAAGGGTCACCCAGCAGGTTGGTTGCAGAGTCAGGAATAGAACCCAAGTCTCCCGAGGCCTAGTCCAGGTCTATAGCCACTGAGCCGCAGAGATATGCTTTGAATTCCGGTTCTAGCTCTGGTTTGCCTATCCCCTTCCCTCTGCCGCATCCTCTCCGCAAACTCTGGGGCTGTTGCCTGTGACTCATCAGGCAGCGTTAGACGCAGGGCTCGGATTTAAGGCAGGGGGATGAGACAGGTGCATGGCAAAGGCCGTGGCTTTGTTTGGAGAGATCCACAGTGTCTATTAAGTGCAGGAGCGATCGGGGTCTGAAGCCGGATTCCAACATGCTACCTCTCCGAGGAGCGTATCCCGGCACTCCCACTCGGGGGGTTCAACCCGCTCCCTCATATCCAGGTGTTTGGTTCAGGGGCAGAGTCAAGCTGGGGTGGAGATGGAGCCAGCTGGGGCAGGGTCGGTTTGGGCTCTGTCCCAGGGAAGTGGAATTAGCAGGAGGCTGCTGGCACAAAAGTGGAGGCTCACAGGGTGAGTCGGTGGAGGGTGAGTGGCAGCATCGGCAGCTGCAGAGATTGGGCCAGAGTCGGCCTCTGCCCTTTGTTTATGGTCTGTCGCTCCGGCCCTGTCACTAGAGCCTCTCGGAAGCTTTTCCAGGCGCTGCCCTGCTGAGGGGAGCAATGGTGAGAGCGCTCGTGGTGCGAAAGTACCCCGTGCCCGCTCCCCACTCGGAGCAGTGTGATATCCTATGGCTTGCGCCTGCCAACTCCCTAGCACTGCTGCCTCCTCTGGGCCATGTAGCCCAGGTCCGGAGGCGAAGGGCCCTTCTACCCCTGCCTTGGCTGGGAAGAGTGGTACAACCCCGGCCCGCTGCCAGCATCCCTAGCTCCTAATAGACAGGGACCCTCGTGGCTGTGGCCTGTGGCAGTCTCCCCCCCACCCCAATGGCCTGCGGTGAGATCTCACTGGACCACCAAACGCCAGCTGGCGGCTGTGGGCGTCCCCCTACAGGCAGAGACTCTGGCAGATAGAGGCTTTCCGGATCATGCTCCATGTGGTGATGGGCTGGCACGGGGAGAGGAATCTGGGTGCTTGGGGGCCAGTGGCTTCAGCTGCTGCTCGAGAGGGGAAACCTCTGTTTGTGACGGCCAGAGGAGTGACTGAAATAGCTGAGTGCTGGCAGCGGGAGAGGGTAGTCCAGAGTTCAGTAGGGATTTGGCTAACTGATCGGGGAAAGGATATTGGACCTCCCGCTTTGGGGCTTTAGTGGATCGCTGGCTGTGAGACCAGACTGAGAGCTGTGTGGGAAGCAGATTATCCCGCAGTGACCACTGTGCGGGTCCCACGCCTCCCTGCTGCTGCCGGGATGCTGGGCTGAATGGACCTTGGCCCGGTCTGGCGATTCCCTTGTTCCCAGCTGTTTCCATTTTGGGGTGTCCAGTGACCCTTTACATGGATCTGATTTTTTTTGAGAGGTGGGTGCTCAGCCCAGTCTGAGAATCAGCCCCCCCCCCCAATCGCTGGCCTGCGCTCCCTGCTGTGCCAATCAGTGAGTAATGCAGAGAATGTGACGTGCCAGCAGAACTTCCTTCTGAATAACACTTTTATCAGCCTCTTCTCCAGGAGGCGTGTGCTGCTCTTTAGCTTCAAAGCCTCCTCCTAGCCGCTCGCATGCTGGCTGTGTTAACCGCTTCCCTGCCGAATTGCAATGGGCAGCTGTGGCCACTGGGCTGGGACCCAGGCGGGCTGGGTGTGCTAAGCAAGGTCAGGTTGGCATGCAGCTTGGATAAGTGACCTCCCAGTGTTCTGCAGGCATTGTCCGTAAGGGCCATTCCTCCTACTGGACCAGTGGCTTAGCATGATGGGAGGCAGTGGGGTGGAATGGATGGGTGGGAAGCCACAACTTGGTTCTGCCAGTGACCTTGGGCAAGTCCTTTGATCTCCCCGTGCCTCGGTTTCCGCCTTCTACCCTTTGTCTGTTTAGCTCTTCACCCAGCTCTGGGCTGAGGTGGATACATGCTGTGATGTCTGGAGGTGCTGTGCTGCATGAGCTGTAAATACGTTCATTAAAGATCCCACATCACTTCTCACAAGTACAGGGCGCAGGCTTCAGTGTCCCACATGATACATTCCACCAGCCTGAGTTTTGAGCCCGTTGGTGGTGGGTTCACACAGTTTGTCTTTGCTCTTTATAAGCAGCACCTAGTTGCTATGGCTAGAGGTGCTAAATAATTTTCCAAGCCATTCCCATTGGAGCATCCTCTGCTCCTTTACCGTAGCATTGCTCTGTGTTAAGCAGCTGCCACGTTCCACCCCAGAAGTGGCCGCATGTCAGTGACGGAGATAGTGCTCCCCAAGCGCAGCTTGTCTGCCAGGTGGCTCTATTTGCAAAGCATGCTGGAATGATAGAGCCGTGCACCTGGGGGCGTTTTATGTTGGGGGCTGCATCTCCGAGGGTACGTCTTTGCCGCGGAGGTAGCGGGAGGCCGCCTAGCTGGAGTGAGAGCGGCCGCACTGCGCAGTAACAGTGGGCCCCCCTGAGCCAGCAAGTTAGAGTCCTATCAAATGTAAGTGTAGACAAGCCCTGACACTCGTGTTGGGCGGTAGGCTCTCTGGGGTGGGGTTGTATCTGTGGCTCTTCGTGCTGCAGGAAGCTGAGCCGCTCTGTGCATTCTTTCCCAGTGAATTGTCCTTTCCGGGCACATGTGGAGGAATTGTGGAATAGCTTTGGAGGACTAGCCTGGGTTGCAGTGTGGTCATGTTGGCAGCAGATGCGCTGTATTCTCGAATGTTCCCTCGTGCCTGGGAGGGACCGGCCGGCGTGGGGTAACAGTACCAGGTGCTGGAGGGATGGGGGTTAGTGTGTGGACGGGACTGGAGCTTAGGGCAGTGCTCGTGTGAACTCTGCAGGGATGACAAGCCCCAAGACCGATCTTCTCAGAGGCTGCTTCCTTCCTCTGGTGGCTCCTTTGCTTGGCCACATGAGTGAGAAGCAATATTAGTGAACTGGCTGTGGAGGTGTGGGGCAGTTGTTAGATGCAGGAGGGTGGCTGGCTGCTTGCTGTGCTCCAGGAGGTGGATTATCCGATGCAGAGGTACTCTCCTCCCCTCCTCTTGAATCTCCACTTCTCTGCTGTTTTTAGGCAGCTCCCTGAGTCCCCAGCTGAGATCAGGGCCCTGTCACTGCATGGACACCACCTCTGCTCCCAAGAGTTCCCAGTCCGGCTAGACCAAGGGTGGGAGGGGAAACTGAGGCACGGAGAGGGGCCGGGACGTGTCCAGGCCACCTGGCAGAATGTCAGGAACAAAACTCAGGTGTCCTGGGGCAGTGACCTAACTGCTGGGCCAGGCTGCCACCTCTGACCAGGCTGTGCACTCGTGCCGTGGGCCTTTGCTGCTTTGCTGCTTTGCTTTGCGCCAGGGTCATTGTGGGGAAGCTGCTTCTCCTTCGCGCTCTCTGGAGCAGATGAGGTTAAAGAGGTTGTTTCCAGTCAGGATCCCTGGTTCTGGGAAATCCCCTCCCCTGCTGGGCAAAGCGGCTTAGGTGTCTCTGCTGGGCATTGATTAGTGCCAGGCGGATGCTCCGGCCGGATGGCTCCCTTGGCCGAGGGCCCGGCCGGACTAGGGGCTGCTCCCACTGGAGCCAAGGCCACAGCCATGGGCAGCCATGTGACTGCTCTGTGACCACTTGTCCTTAGGGAGTAGGAGGAGCATTCCCCAGCCCCAGCTGATCTGACCGGTTCCTTTGCCCCAGGGATCTCCATGCACGCTCCAATGCCCAGGGCCCACGCCCCACATCCAGGCTCTGACCTCTCACACGTGACATCCCCCCACCAGGCTGCAGGGGCTCTGCTTATCGACCTCTGGCATGGGCACTTGTTGTCCTTCCTGGCTGGCACCTGGAGCTCCCTGGCTATGTCCATATTGAGCCCTGCCATGCACGTGAAGGGATGAGTCTAGCTAATGGTCTCTAGGTCCCTAGGAGGGGAGGTGATTTCTGCTAGCCGGGTTTTCCTCTAGCAGCCTGGGGCTGGGAGCTGAAGTGACAAATCCAGACGGAGATAAGGGGCCCATGTTTAACAGGGAGGGAAATTAGCCATCAGAACAGCTGACCCAGGCATAGGAGAGTCTCCAGCACTTGGCGTCTGTAAATTCAGGTGGGATTGTCTCTCTACAGCTCTGCTCTGGCTCAGCCCGGAGTTCTGTGCTGGCCGCAGGGATCACAGGGGGATGCTGGCTGGTTCTATGGCAGGGCAGGCTGGATGGTCAGATGGAGCCTGCTGGTTTACAAAGGCTCAGATTCTCCCCTCTGAGCGCAGGTGGGCAAAGCTAATGGGCTCTGGCTCAGCCCCAGCCCCCATTCTGCTCGGCTGGTGGCCCTAGTGGGTGAGTTCCCCGTGGGCGTGGCGCAGATGTGCCGCTCCTTCCTGTGGAGGAGCGGCTGTAGGTGAGGTCTGACGACAGCCGCCTCCGTACCCTGCCCCGCTCACTCTCAGGTCGCTCCCAGGAAGGCAGCGTGGGCTTCCCCCCACTCCCCGGCTGGTTCCTTGGCCCAACCCCACATGCTGGGACAGGGCATGTTCATCTGGGAGGAGAAGATCAGCCTGCCCTGGCTGCCTGGCTGCATCTCCAAGCTCTGGGGTAAGGGAGGGGAGACCGAGACCCTGTGTCTGGACCTGGGGCTGAGCCCTGGGGGTGCAGCTCTCGGGGAGGGAAGCTGTGGGGGAGATAGCAGGCACAGCAGTGGGTCGTCACTGGCTGCCAAAGGGAGCCTGAATGTTGCAGGCCTGCAGCCACATGCCTGCCTCTCTGCCCTGCCCTGCCCTGCCCAGCGGTTGCGGGGTGGGGGGGAGGAAAGGGAGGGTGTGATCCTGGTTACACATGCTGCAAAGAATGCAGAGCCCTGCTGCTGGGTGGGGGGAGGGAATGGCTAAGTGCTTGGGGGGCGGCTGGGGGGGGCTGGGCAGAGTCCTGCAGCCTGGGCCTGAGAGCAGCAAGTCCCCTTCAGACAAGCTGCAATTTTAAATCGACCCCATGGGTCTCTCTGACCTTCAGATTAGGGGGTGATTGGGGGGGGGATCCTCCTCCTCCCCCCACCTCAAGACTTGGTGCGGGACCCCTGGCTGGTCTGTTCTAGTGCTGCAGGCCTGGTGCTCTGATGATGGGCTGGAAGGCGTTCCGGTGCTGATCCCCAGTTCTCAGAGGCGTCTAATCCTTTGGGCGGGTGCCTGTGAGAGCACCTGTGTGTGAGACTGTCTGTGAGAACGCCTGTGGGGCTGTGTGTGATTGTGTGTGTGTGTGAGACTGTGTATCTGTTAGAGCACCTCTAGCTGTGTGAGACTCTGCGAGTGCCAGTGACTGACTGTGAGCAGACCTGTGTGACTGTGTGTGTGTGAGACTCTGCCTCTGCTTGTGTCTGTGTGTGAGCGCGCCTGAGGGGCTGTGTGAGCGCAGGTGGGGCTGTGGGGGACTCTGCATGGGGCTGTGAGCATGCACGTGGGGCTGTGGGGGACGCTGCACGTGTCTCGGGGAGGGAAAAGCCTTTTTGCAGTATCAGAAATTGCTGGGATTCTTTGCTGCTTGCACGTGGGAAATGATTTGTTGTTTTCAGGCTGGCAGCGCTGTTGGAGATCTCTTGGCCTGGTCTACGCAGCCCAGGCTGGGGGATCTCTTGGCCTGGTCTATGCAGCCCAGGCTGGGGGATCTGGCCCAGTGAGGACGGACCTGCCCACCAGTGCAGCTGCCCTCTGCCCCTGCTTGCTCCAAGGGCGCTTCCTGGGAGGAAGGGCGGATGGTGGCATGGTTGTCACTCTGTGGCTGTGTGTAGAAGTTGGCTGGCCTTGCGGCTAAGTCCTGGGACTTGGAAGGTCTGTGTCCTGCTCTGCACCTGGCTCCGTTCATGACCTTGGTGTCACTTAGACCAGAGGTTTTACACTGATCTGGGTACCCCAAGTTTTCTGACGGGTGGTGCTGGGGACCCTGCTTTTGAGGAGAGTTGGGCACCCTGCTGTTGGAGTCACTAGGCACGACAGGGGCTCTGCATTTCCGATGTCCAGCCCAGGTGTCACTAGAACTACTCAGCCTGAATCTCTGTGTCACATTCTGCGTGTGGAAAATGGGGATCACTCCCCTGTGAGCCTATCTGCCTCCCCCTGGCAGCCTGGCAGAGCCAGCTCAGCTGGGGGAGGGTGGATCCCAGTCCTGCTAGCACACTGCCGGTGGTTCCCATCCTAGGTTCCCTGTTCACCTCTCTCTGCAGTCGGTGAGGTACACAGGGATTGCTCAGGCTGCAGAGGGGTCACCGAGGGCAGATCTGACCTGCAGACCCTTCCTTGGAGGTATTTAAACCATGTGGGCCAGAGGACGTTTTGGTTGCAATTTTCCATGCCCCAAAGCCAGGCAGTGCTTCCCCCCCCACCCCCCAATTGCGAGCGGGGATCTGAGCCTTGCTTGGCTAGCCCCATAACAGGTACTTTCCCAGTTGGAGCTGCCTTCTCCATCGAGGGAGCGTTGAGTCCCATGGCCCCGCCATGTGGAATTCAAGCACCACCCGCCCGTGGCAGTGAGATCTAGTATCTCCCCATGTCCCCCAACAGGCTGGGAGCCATGGTGCCAGGGACTGTGGTGCAAGCCCCTCTCCTCTAGGGCCTGGCCAGTCTCTCAGGCAGGAAGGGGGCAGTGGATGGCAGCAGGGTCCAGGTATCCTCATAGACTGTCGCTTTCTAACCCAGAAACCTCCCTGCCCCTCTCCTGCCGTGCTGCCATGTGCAGTGAAAGAGTTCACAACGTGAGCATCAGGCTTCTGTCATTGCCATCTCCATCAGCTCCCAGTGAACTGAACAGGACACGGCACAGCTCAGAGAGACTCAGGCCCATCTCTTCCACCCCTGCCCAGCATGGGCTCAGGCTCTCTGCAGACTCAGGCAGCACCGCTGGACCGGTCACACCTGGGGTAGCTCCCCTCCCCGCCCAGCGATGGGCTCAGGCTCTCTGTTTTGGGCACGTTTTGGAGGTTTTCTTGACAACCCGAGTAGCTGGAGACTGGTTTGATTCTCTTTCAGTGAAAGCAGGGACCCCTGAGAGTGCTGGCAAGGGCAGTCGCGCCCCTCCTGGCCAGGGGAACACAGAGCCAGAGGCTGTGACTGGAGCCGGGGCTCACCCAGGCCGTGGTAGGGAGGGAGTGGCCTGGCCCCAGCCATTGGGGAGTCAGGGGCCCTGTCCGTGTCTGGCAGCTGCCATGCGTGTGTAGAACAAAGGGCCTGTGTCCCCAGGCAAATGCATCTGGGCAGTTCCGGCCTCCAGGGTGGCGGGGAGAGAAACCTGCCCCTGCTGAACCAGCCCTTCCCCTTCTGTGGGGAGCAGGGGCCTCGCTCTATGCTAGCCACTGGCCACCTGGAGGGATTGGGTGCCCGGGATCCTGCTTGTGGGGCTCCCGGAGGTTGCTTACCTGCCACGGGGTTCAGTTGCCAGCGCTGAGCTGTCTAACGCACACAACACACAGCCTCAGTGCCCCATCCTGGCTGCAGTGCCGCAGCCTGGCATGGGCGGCCGTGGGCGTGACCCACGAGCTGTGTCCAGTGGTCACTAGAGCTGGCCCAGGGTCTGCAGTATTGGGCTGCCGGGCAGCTGTATCTGACAGCCCAGCTGTGGGGAGCATTGGTCAGACCAGCTCCTGGGCCTCGAGCAGCGCCCTGAGGTGGCCTGACCCTGGGCTGCTCTGGCACCGCCTCGCTGTGGGGGGCTGGGACCAGGTGGGCGCGGGGTCGAAGCATGGCTCCAAGCGTTTGCTCCTGCCCCAGCCACCTGGGTCTGGCCACTCCCCAGCCAAGCTCCCCCCACAGCTGTTCCTCAGGCCGAGTCTGCAACTGTGGCGATGGCATGGGGTCGGGAGCAGGAAGGGGTGCAGCTGGGGCCTGGCGTGTGGGGCCCTGCCCTCTCTAACTATGCTGCCTCTCCCCCCACCAGAATCCCCCCGGCTGCCAGCACTGCCCTGCCCCAGCAGCTATGACAGGATGCCCATCTGCGCTGTCTCCCCGGAGTGCCCAGTGAGCCAGATGCCCATGGAGGGGCGGGACAAGGCCCCCGGCCATGCGCCGGCCCGGGAGGGTGATGCCCTGCGAGTCAACCAGCTGCACAACAGCAACAACAACGCCTCGCTGGGGGGCTGGCTGGGCCGCAGGGGCTCCCGCTCCCTCTCGCCCTTCGGCCCCCGGGCCTCTGTTGGTGCCAACCATAAGCTGAGCTACCTGGAGCGCGTCGTGCTGGAGCTCGTGGAGTCGGAGCGCACGTATGTGCAGGACCTGCGCAGCATTGTGGAGGTGAGCCGGCCCCCTCCACACACCCCCTCCGCTGAGCGTGAGCCACAGGCTGGCCCCCTTGTTGTCCCTGTGTGGCGCTGCATGGCTCCCATGACCCCATTGTCCCTGGAGCTAGGGGCGCTCCTCTGTGCCATCAGCCCCACTGGTACTAGCAGCTGAGAGGGGCATGGCACCGTGCCAGGCTGGCTGGGTCTGTACCCCTAAACATCCCATGGGGTGGAGGTCAGGGGACATCTTTCATCCCCATATTGCTGGTCTGGCCCCTCCAGAGAGGGGTCTGCTAGTGGGGTGAGCTCCCAGCATGCACCTGGGGCAGGGCCGCCCGGAGGATTCCCGGGACCTGGGGCCATTGGTGGCAGGCGGCTTCGGTGGACCTCCTGCAGGCATGCCTGCGGAGGGTCTGCTGGTCCCATGGCTCCACCAAAGCCGCGGGACCAGCGGACCCTCCGCAGCCATGCCTGCGGGAGGTCCACCGGAGCTGTGGGACCGGCAAGCGGCAGGGGCCCCCCGCGCGGTGAAATGTCTAGAGCCAGCCCTGTTCGGCGGCAGGGGGCCCTTCCATTCTGGGACCCGCCGCTGAAGTGCCCCGAAGACCCGCGGCGGGGGCCTCCCGCCGGCGAATTACCGCTGAAGCGGGACCTGCCTCCGAAGTGCAGCCTGCTCTTCGGCGGTAATTCGGCGGCGGAGGGCCCCCGCCGCGGGTCTTCGGGGCACTTCAGCGGCGGGTCCCCGAATGGAAGGGCCCCCCGCCGCCAAATTACCGCTGAAGACTGGGTTGCACTTTGGCGGCAGGTCCTGCTTCGGCGGTAATATGATGGCGGGGGGTCCTTCCCCCCGTAGCAGAAGGACTCCCCCGCCAGCGAAGACTGGGAGCAGAAGAAGCTCCGGGGCCTGGCCCCGCAAGAGTTTTCTGGGGCCCCCGAGCGAGTGAAGGACCCTGCTCCAGGGGCCCCGAAAAACTCTCGTGGGGGCCCCTGCGGAGCCCAGGGCCTGGGGAAAATTGCCCCTCTTGCCCCCCCCGGGTGGCCCTGACCTGGGGTGATGGAAATGGGGGAGTGGGGGGTTGCTATCAGGGTCGATGGGCTCTGTGGGGATAAAGCCGCCTGCAGGGACCCTGGCCCATTGGCTCTGCCCTGGCAGGCTCCAGGGTGGCTGGGCTGACATGGGGAATGGCTCTTCCTGTGGCAGCAGGACGGGGATGGGAGACCTGAGCCCTGCTCCCACCACCGAATGGAGCCAGCTTGGCCTGGGGGTAGCTCCTCTTGATGGCTCAGACGGGAAGAGGGGGCTGGGGGGCCCTTGGCCGCATGACAGCACCTTCCTGCTTGCCGACCCGCGCCGTGGCTCACTCTGTGTGCCTGGCAGGACTACCTGGGGAAGATCATTGACACCGAGGAGCTGCTGCTGCAGCCGGAGCAGGTCTGCGCGCTCTTTGGGAACATCGAGGATATCTACGAACTCAACAGGTGAGCCAGGCCCAGAACCGCCTGCTCTGTCCCCCATGCCCCTGGTAATCCTGCCACCTCTGTCCTTGCCCCCCACCTGCTCTGACCCAGCCCCTGTAAGCCCAGCCCTCGCTGTCCCTGCCCTAGATCTGCTCCGGCCTGACCCCCTTCATTCCTGCTCTGGCCTGACCCCCTCCAGCCCCCGACCTGCTCTGGCCTGACCCCTGCA
This sequence comes from Gopherus evgoodei, assembly GCF_007399415.2. NCBI lineage: Eukaryota > Metazoa > Chordata > Testudines > Testudinidae > Gopherus > Gopherus evgoodei. The sequence goes on along the minus strand of NC_044325.1, from coordinate 151,352,925 downwards.
ACCCCTGCCCCGCCTGCTCCATCCTGACCCCTGTAACCCTTGTAACCCCAGCCCCCTCCATCCTGTCTCTGCCCTCCCTCCTGACCCCCTTCATTCCTGTCCCTGCCTGCTCCGGCCTGACCCCCTCTAGCCCCTGACCCGCTCCAGCCTGAGCCCCATAACAACTCCCCTCTCTGTCCCTGCCCCCTTTGCCCCTGCCCCCCTCTAACCTCCAAACTGCTCCAGCCTAGTCCCCCTGGCCCCCTCCATTAACACCCCCACCTCCTCCACTCCCCCAGTCTCCAAAGGGGATGAGGCATAAATGCCCCAAGATGGGCTTCCCCCTAGAATTGGAGAAGTCGGTGTTAGTGCTCAGTAGAAAGCACCCAGGGAGCCTCCTGGGCTCCCCACCCCAGCTCTGCCGGTGCCCGTCAATCCCAGCCCGTAGCCCCTGTTCTCCCAGCCCTGGGCTCTTCCCCTCCCCCTCCCCTCCCCCCTAGCTCTGCCTGTTCCCCTCAGCCCCCACCTGCAGGTTTCTGACTTGTGGGCCGGGGAATCTCATTGCCCAGCCCTAGGACAGCAGTGTCAGAGGGAGCTGCCCTAGTGGCCCTGGACTGCCCTGCCTGAGGGTGGAGGAGCGGTTCTGGCCCGTATCCCTCCCCATCTCCCTTGGCTTGGCACTGAGGCTGCCTCAGCCAAGAGCCCTTGGGCAGAACTCGGCCGGGGCGGGGGTGGGTGTCATGTCCATCAAGCTCTTTGCAGTCTCAGGTTGGGGCCCACGTGGAACAACTGTAACACCGGCGGCTTGGCTGAGAGGCGGCCAGGCCAGGGCCCCGGGGAGAGGGGGCAGCCAGTGCATGCGTCTCCTCTCATAACGCTTGCTTTGTTTTCAAACCCTGCCGGCACTGGAAGGGGCCCTGCCCTGCAGGTGGGTACCACGCTGGGCGCGCTGCATGCTCCGCTGCCTGCCCTCTGCTTGGGGGTTTGTGTGCTGGGAGTGGCGGGGGGCATGCCTTGCATGCATGCAGCACATGCTTGGCCCGTGTGTCCCCCGGAGAACACGTGTGCTTGGCAGGCCTGGCCCGTGGGTCGCCCGGAGCATGTGTGCTCTTGGCAGGCCCTGCATGACTGACAGTCTCTTTCTGCCCAGCGAGCTGCTGCAGGACCTGGACAGCTGTGACAGCAACCCCGTGGCTGTGGCCAGATGCTTTGTGGACAGGGTAAGGGGGGCTCTGGAGGTGGCACGCAGTGGGGAGTGGCTGGCAAGATGATCCCATGGCATCGTCGTGCGCCAGGCGAACTGGTGTACTCAGGGCTTAGTGCTAGTGCCTGTCAACTTAACATGTGAATGTCTCCCAGCTCACACACCTGACACAGCACATGGCCCTGATGGATTTCATGGGACGGCCCCGGCTTGGCAATGGTGGGGATGGGGAAGCTTGTGGTGCCAACCGAGCTAGGGGAGGAGGACTGGCTGGGGCACTCGGGGGACGCTTGCAGCACTGAGGCACTTCTGCGGGATGCTGATGGCCAGGCAGGTGGAGTACTGGGAGGGCAGTGCCCAGCGTAAGCACTCGCAGCTGTGGCTGGGCACAGGGAGGGGTGCAGCTAGGGGTGCAAACTGTCTAATCGCACAGACCCCAAACCCTTGCCCTGCCCCCACCCCATCCATCCCCCCTCCCTCCATTGTTCACTGTCCCCTACCCTCGCTCACTTTCACTGGCCTGGGGCAGGAGGTTGGGGTGGGAGTTTGGGTACAGGAGGAGGCTCAGGGTTGGGGCAGGGGCTTAGGGAGTGGGTGCAAGATCCGGCTGGCACTTACCTCGGGAAGCTCCTGGGGAGCAACCAGCATGTTCCTCCTGTTTCTAGGCTCAGGGGTAGCCAGGCGGCTCTGTGCGCTGCCCCTGCCTGCAGGCACTGCCCCGGCAGCTCCCATTGGCCACAGTTCCCGGCCAATAGGAGCTGCGGAGTCAACGCTTGGGACAGGGGCAGCGTGTGGAGACCCCCTAGCTGCCCCTGTGCCTAGGGTCTTCCAGGAGCGGTGTGGAGCCAGGACAGGTTGGGAACCTGCCTTAGCCCCACTGTGACACCAACTGGACTTTGGCCTATTAAAATCTCCTGGATTGGTTTCAGAAGCCACCAGGAGACTGATTCCGGGAGACTCCCGGCCAATCTGGGAGAATTGGCAACCCTAGGTGCAGCTCCTGGGGCTAGAGTGCGGGCAGAGCGCTGGGGGATGGGGGCTCCCCCTGTAGACCTCACTCATGGTCTTTCTCTTCTCCCCTCTGCAGAGCCAGGATTTCGATATCTACACCCAGTACTGCAACAACTACCCTAGGTGAGTGAGCAGGGGGCGGGGGATCCCTGATGGCCCTGCCCACAGGGGCGCTCCTTAGGGCGGGGGACCCCTGCCTGTGGGGGCGTTGCACCCCTTGCTGGGGTGGCCTGGCTCTGGCAGCAGATGATGGGATCTTGCCCGATTTGGGGGGGTGCGGGGGCGCAGTTGAACTGGGAGGGGCCAGCGTCCCAGTGGGAGGAGAAGGGGCCGTGTCCCAGCTCCCTGTTTCACCACGCAAGCCGCGCACAGGAGCAGGTGGGGCTTGTTTCTGCCCCTGGGTCTATATGTGCCATGTATATGTACTTTGCATCCCTCACTGTGATGTACAGGTGCTGTGCCCGGCGCCTGCCTCGTGTGGGTGGGCATCTCCCATCATTGTGGTGTCTGGGCACCGTGCCAGGTCCCTGCCCTGTGTGGATGGGCATCTCCCATCACCGTGGTGTCTGGGCACCATGCCAGGCCCCTGTCCCATGTGAGTGGGCATCTCCCATCACCGTGGTGTCTGGGCGCCGTGCCAGGCCCCTGCCCCGTGTGAGTGGGCATCTCCCATCACCGTGCTGTCTGGGCGCCGTGCCAGGCCCCTGCCCCGTGTGAGTGGGCATCTCCCATCACCGTGGTGTCTGGGCGCCGTGCCAGGCCCCTGCCCCATGTGAATGGGCATCTCCCATCACCGTGGTGTCTGGGCGCCGTGTCAGGCCCCTCTCCCATGTGAGTGGGCATCTCCCATCACCGTGGTGTCTGGGCGCCGTGCCAGGCCCCTCTCCCACGTGCGTCTCCCCTCACTGCAGTGTCTGGTCCCTGCAGCTCGGTGGCAGTTCTGACCGAGTGCATGAGGAACAAGCACCAGGCTAAGTTCTTCCGCGAGCGCCAGGAGCAAATCGGCCACGCGCTGCCCCTGGGCTCCTACCTGCTCAAGCCGGTCCAGAGGATTCTCAAATACCACCTGCTGCTCCAGGTAAACGGGGGCTGCGTGCCCCCCTGCTACACGAGCATTGTGGTGCCTCCCGCCCCCACCCCCCCGCACAGGCTTTGTGGCGTGGCACCCCACCTCCCACGCAGTACCCCTCTTCTACTATGCACATCCCGATCACCGCCTCAGCACCTCCTCCCTCACCTGCCACGGGGTGCCCCCTGCCCCCTCCATCTCCACCTGTGCAGCGTCACAGGCTGGCCCCCTGTCCAGGGACACTGCAATCCCCTTCCTTCCTTCCGCCCCGCGCTGCATCCCCTCCAGCCGCAGTGCCACGCTCTGAGCTCTAAAGGAGCCCAGTGAGCAGCCCTGCGGCTGTGTCCCCCAGCTCAGCCCTGCCCATGCCCTGGCTGCCGCGCCCTGGGGAGGGCAAAGGGAGCGGAACAGCGAGCCCTCACGCTGGGTGGTGCCCCCAGGAGATCGCGAAGCACTTTGACCTGGAGGAGGCCGGCTACGAGGTGGTGGAGGAGGCCATCGACACCATGACCTGTGTGGCCTGGTACATCAACGACATGAAGCGCAGACATGAGCACGCCGTGCGGCTGCAGGTGAGCGCTGGTGTGGGTGTGTCCTGCCCCCGGCTGCGTGAATGCAGCGATCCGGGGAGCGGCTCCGTGGGACTGGCTGGGAGGCTGAGCGCCTTGTGTTCTTCCTGAAGCCCCCCGTGGGAGGTGGAAGCGAGCCCCTCCCAGCTGCTGCCTCTGGCCTGGCCACATCTGGGGACCCTTTGCTCCTGGCCCCATGTCCCTGCACTCAGAGAAATGGCCTCCTGGGGCCCTGGAGCTAGGATGCAGCCCGGCTGGGTGCTAGCAGGGACCCAAGCCAGCGGCGGTGCCAAGATTGGGGGCAGCAAGGCTGAGACACCCCCCCCGGGGATCTGTGAGGGCATGTGGCTGGTTTGAGAGAAGCCACCTGAGGCCACCTCCCCCTAACCCCCCCCCCAGGAGATCCAGTCCCTGCTGCTGCACTGGAAGGGGCCGGATCTGACGACCTTCGGGGAGCTGGTGCTGGAGGGCACCTTCCGGGTGCACCGCGTGCGCAACGAACGCACCTTCTTCCTCTTCGACCGCACCCTGCTCATCACCAAGAGACGGGGCGACCACTTTGTCTGCAAGAACGACATTCCGGTAAACCCCTCACCCCCAGCAATGGCTCCATGGTTCCTCCCACGCCCCGTGGCTCCGTGGCGCCCTACGCTGTTGGCAGCCGATTGAACTAGTTGGGTGGCATGGCCTCCTGGCCATTCCCTGGCGGCAGCGGTGCTGGGGGAGCCCCAGGGGGAGAGGGGGGTTGGCAGCAGCGGTGCTGGAGCTGGGAGGGGGAGCCCCGGGGAGGAGGGGGCTGGCGGCAGCAGTGCTGGGGCAGGGAGGGGGAGCCCGGGGGGGTGGGGCTGAGGGCAGCGGTTGTGGGGTGGGGGAGCCCTGGGGGGTGGGAAGGGGGAGTCCGGGGGGGGGCGGCGCTGGCAGCATCAGTGCTGAGGCGGGGAGGGGGAGCCCCCAGGGGTGGTTGGCTGCAGTGGTGCTGGCGTGGGGAGGGGGAGCTCCGGGGGGGGCCGGCGGCAGCGGTGCTGGCGTGGGGAGGGGGAGCTCCGGGGGGGGCCGGCGGCAGCGGTGCTGGCGTGGGGAGGGGGAGCTCCGGGGGGGGCCGGCGGCAGCGGTGCTGGCGTGGGGAGGGGGAGCCCCGGGGGGGGCTGGCGGCAGCGGTGAGGGGAAGGCCCGGAGGGGGGGCCGGCGGCAGTGGTGCTGGCGCGGGGAGGGGGAGCCCCGGGGGGGCGCCGGCGGCAGCGGGGCTGGCGTGGGGAGGGGGAGCCCCCAGGGGTGGTTGGCAGCAGCGGGGCTGGCGTGGGGAGGGGGAGCCCCGGGGGGGCGCTGGCAGCAGCGGGGCTGGCGTGGGGAGGGGGAGCCCCCGGGGGGGCGCCGGCGGCAGCGGGGCTGGCGTGGGGAGGGGGAGCCCCCAGGGGTGGTTGGCAGCAGCGGGGCTGGCGTGGGGAGGGGGAGCCCCCAGGGATGGTTGGCAGCAGCGGGCTGGCGCGGGGAGGGGGAGCCCCGGGGGGGCCGGCGGCAGCGGGGCTGGCGCGGGGAGGGGGAGCCCCGGGGGGGCCGGCGGCAGCGGGGCTGGCGCGGGGAGGGGGAGCCCCGGGGGGGCCGGCGGCAGCGGGGCTGGCGCGGAGAGGGGGAGCCCCAGGGGGGGGCCGGCGGCAGCGGGGCTGGCGCGGGGAGGGGGAGCCCCAGGGGGGGGCTGGCGGCAGCGGGGCTGGCGCGGGGAGGGGGAGCCCCGGGGGGGCTGGCGGCAGCGGGGCTGGCGTGGGGAGGGGGAGCCCCGGGGGGGCTGGCGGCAGCGGGGCTGGCGTGGGGAGGGGGAGCCCCGGAGGGGTTCGCGTGGCCCCTGGGAGCGGATTCCTACCTGGGTTGCTGATGCCACTCTCCCCCCCAGTGCTCCTCCTTGATGCTGATCGAGAGCACCAGGGACTCGCTGTGCTTCAGCGTAACCCACTACAAGCACAGCAAGCAGCAGTACAACATCCAGGTGAGGGTGGGCGGGGCACCGGGGCACCGGGCGGGGCACGGAGGGGCTGGCTGGGAACTGGGGGAGGAGTGCTGGGCACGGGGCCAGCCAGTGGTGGTGCAGGGGCTGGGTTCTCAGGGGTGATGTGCGGTGCATGGCCCCATGTCATCACGCGTCCTTTTGCCTCAGGCCAAGAGCGTGGAGGAGAAGCGGGTCTGGACCCACCACATCAAGAGGCTCATCCTGGAGAACCACCACGCCATCATCCCCCAGAAGGTGAAGAGCCCCGGTGCCCCCGGCCCAAACCCCCGGTCAGAGCCCCCATCCCCCCGTTGAGTCGAGCGCTCGGACCTGGGGCCCACGCAGACAGGGCCTGGAGCCGAGCCACAGCAGCTGGCTTCCGAGGGCGTGTGGTCTGGGCTTGGGGTCAGCCCGGGCTGTGTCAGAGCACAGGGAACAGCAGCTACTCGGTGTGGGGCAGAGGGATGGGGAACGCAGCCCCCTGGCACGCCGGCGGCCGTGTGTCACAGAACCACAGGTCCGGTGCTCTTGTCCAGCTCTGGAACAGTCCCTTGGAGGAACCCTTCAGTGTGTCAGCCCCGATAGGGTCACACTCACTCGCTGGTGTGAGCCCTTGGCTTCACCGCCTCCTGGGGGGAGCCTGCAGCATCCTGCTTCCTGCCGTGAGCTCCCTGCAGCAAATCCACCTGGACTGGACACTTGGGGAAGACTTGTACCCCCCAAGGGAGCGATGCACCCCCAAGAGGGACTCTCAGCCAGCGCTGTAACAGCAGGAGGGTTTCTGAGATGTCTGGACCACAACCTAGAAAGTCCTTTGGTTAGCACAGAGAATGGAAAGTTACAGCAGAGTCCGTCTGGGTCAGTCCCGAGCCCTCTGATCCCTCCTCAGTCCCAGTACCCCGGCTTCTCCTTCCAGCAGCCCACACTGAACAACCCTCAGTCCTTTGTTCGTCTTCCCAGGCAAACGTTGTCCCCCTGGCCTTCCCCCATAGCCCTTTGTTCCCTCGCTGCTCACACCCAGCTGGCGTCCGTGGAGGCTGGGCCCTCCATGGTCATGGTAGGTGCTAAATGTCCGGGCAATTGGAGTGGTCATTGTCTTCCGGGACTCTCCATGGGCATGGGGGCCCAGGCCACCGACAGCCAGGTGTAAGTCTCACCTGGAGCTCTGCAGAGAGCGAACAACCTCCCTACCCCCACCTAATTATCCATGCAGCACATAGGGGAAACTGAGGCACACCCAGTATTCATACAAAACATTATGAAAAATTCTGACTTCGTTCCCCCTCCCTGTTCGCTAACCGACTGATCTCTGCACCCCTAGGCTAAGGAAGCGATCCTGGAAATGGACTCCTCCCGTAAGTGCTCCCTCCAGTTCTGTCTGCAGGGCAGGGGGTGGGGTGTCTGTCTCTGTTCCTCTGTCTGGGGTAGGTCCCGTGGTTGTATGCATCTCTCCTGCACTGCTGGGCCAGGCCGGTGCCTCACAGAACGATGACCCTGGCAGAGACGCTGCAGGGATCGAACTGGAGGCTTTTGGGTCTAATTGCACCAGTCCCTAGTGCCTGAGCCGTGGGACCTGGCTGTGTGAGCACACAGGCTGCGGCAGGCTCGTAAGCCTGTCTCTGGGGTAGCCACCAGGGTAGGACTGCATCAGCCTGAGGGCCGCGTGCCAGGGCCAGGCTAAGCTCGTGGGGCCCATCACACCCTGCACTCGCTCTGGCACGCGGCAGAGGAGTGGGACACATCCCCCCCATCCTCCCCGCTCACTCTGGCACGCTGCAGAGGGGTGGGACACATCCCCCCCATCCTCCCCGCTCGCTCTGGCATGCTGCAGAGGGACTGGACTCGTGCCCCTTACCGCCCTTCTCACTATGACATGCTGCAGGGGGTGGGACTCATGCCCCCTACCCCCCTACTCATTCTGGTGCACTGCAGAAGCGCTAACCCGCATTTCTCTGCTCCTTTCAGACCCCGCTCGCTACAGATACAGCCCGGAGCGGCTGAAGAAAGCGAAGTCGTGCCAGCCCATGGATGAGGTGCCCCCGCAGGCACGGCAGGGGCGCCGGCAGTCGGGTAAGAGAGGAGGGTGTGCCGAGGGAGGATTCAGCCAGACAGACGGGGCCTTGGCAGGCCCAGCTTAGAGAGCTCAGTGACTAATGCCCATGTGGCTGTCTCTCCTGGCACAGCCCAGGATTCCCAGGGCGTGCATGGCACCACTGCAGGTGGCGGGTGGCGCTACCCAACGGCTGGTCGCCCTGGGGATCAGGAGCATAGGACAGGATGGCTGCTCACTGCCTGAGCCCGTCGCTGTCTCCTGCATGGGGCAGTTGGCAGGGCAAGGAGGGGCCTGTTCAGTGGTCTGCCCCTGGAGGCTGATGGCAGCAGGGGTCTCTGGCAGGCCCTGAGCTAGAGGGGCCTGGCTGAGGAGCAGTGGGCGCTGATGGCTTGGAGGGATGGTGTCACAAGCACCTGTCCTCCGCCACTGGGGAAGCAGCCGTGTAGGTGGTTAGATCCACCTTCCCAGGTCGGCCTGGCCGGTGAGTGCACGTGCCACCCTCCCTGCCAAGCCCAAAGGGGAGCACCATGCCTGGCACAAACCCCAGGATCCTAGTTATACAGGAACTCAAGCTGCTGCCAGATTCCTTCCTCCCCTGCCGGGACCCAGCCCTCTCTGCTCCCTGATCCGTGAATCTCTCTGATGTGAAAACCTTTAGGCAGCAATGGTGAAGGGGCACTGGATCGGCGTGGCACATGACTCCCCCTGGGACTGGCTGGAGTGATGGCCCGCAAGCCGGGCTGGCTGAGGGAGTGTACGGCTGGGCTGGGCCCGCACAGAGTGGGCAGGTGGCTGACTCGCTCCCTGCTGCTCTGCAGGTCTGAGGGTGGGATTGGATTGTCTGGGTGCAGGCAAGCGCTGGACAGTTTGGGGCCGAGTCCCCTCCAGCTGGCTCAGGCCAGCACCCATGGGGGCACCGGAGACGTGGGGGTCCTTGTGTCCCAACCTGCAGCTGGCCCCTGCCCATCCTCCTCCCTGGGGTTGCTGTCGGGCTGTCAGTGCTGGCTGTGATGGGGGCTGTTGCGTGGCCTTGCCTGGTGGTAGCTGATCCCTGAGGATCCAGCCCGGGTATCTGTCCAGGATCTGCCCTATACCCACCTGTCCTTCTCCGGGTCAGATCACGGAGGTGACTGTCCTGCTCTGGCCTCAGCGTCCTCCTAGCACAGAGCCTGTGTGGCTGGTCGGGAAATGCACTCAGACTGGTCAGCTGTCTCTGCCGGTGCGGCTGGACCCCTGGCCACCTTGGCTGCTGTCAGGCCCAGGGCAGTCCTGCTTCCTCTGCCAGGCTGGGTGGACAGGCCGGGCTGCCCTTCGGCAGCTTCCCATGTCTTGGAGGGGCCTGCAGCTCGGCCCTGAGCGCCTGCCACTCTCCTGGGGGCTCTGGCCTTCTAGCAGGCCAGGAGAGAGCCTGGGCTGCCAGCAGTACTGTGCCTATGGCTACATCTCCTCCTCTTCCTCGCACCTCACGTGTGGTGGAGGCGTGGGCATGGCTGGCTAGCTCAGGCCAGACAGAGGTGATGCTGGCGGAGGGGAAGCAACCCCCAGGTACGCGCTCTTCTCCTCGTGTTCAGGGTGACGGGGGGGTGTGTCTGGGAGGCCCCTGGCTGAGCCGCAGGGACCAGGGTCGCCTTTCCCCACCTGTTCCAGCCAGGGGTGTGTGCCCCTGCATCAGAAGTAGATGTCCCCTCTACTGCCATTGACTGGCTTGAATGGAACCCAGGAGTCCTGAGTCCCAGCATTCCATGGCTGTCAGCCCATAGCTGTGAACCGCCCCCAGCAAAGCGTCTGTCCTCCCCACCATCTGTGCTGCTCTGGGATTCCCACCCACTGGGTTGGGGTCGCCTGGGCCTTTCTCTTCAGAGTCCCCTGCACAGCAGCAGGTGTGACGGGTTCCCCCAGGTGCCACCTGGAACTGGGGTACCACTGAGCCCACCTGACCCACCAGCCTGGGCTCCCTTTACACTCTGCTGCTGTAACAACCTACAGAGCCTCCAGACGTCACTTTCCCCAGCACACACACAAGTGGGGACGCACCCAGCCGCAGTCACATGCAGACACTATGACCAGCCCTGCATGGGAAGGCTCCAGCTTAGGAACTTCCCAGGCACTCCCCCCTCTGGAGTGTAAACCCAAAATTATACTGTCTTGTGCTGCACAGGGAACTGTACAGTATACGCTCATGAAATTCTCCCCCTCCCTCAACATGGAGAAGAATATACAACAGCTTTCTGCCCCGAGTTATGACTCCCACACACTGGTTTTAGACAAAGCAGAAACAAGTTTATTAACTACAAAAGAGGGATTGTAAGTGATTATAAGTGATGGCAAACAAATCAAAGCAGATTACCTAGCAAATGAACAAAACACGCAAACTAAGCTTAATATACTAAAGAGATTGGATCTGAATAGCAGATCCTCACCTTAAGGGATGATACCATCAGGCTGCAGATTCTTAAGGCACAAACAGCACTTGCTTTACAGCTTGGAATCCCCAGGTCCTTCATGCACAGGCTAGAAATCCCTTTAGCCTGGGTCCAGCACTTTCCCCAGTTCAGTCTTTGTTCCTCAGGTGTTTCCAGGAGTCCTCTTGGGTGGGGAATGTCACGATTATGTCACTTCCCTGCCTTAAATAGCTTTTGCATATGGCAGGAAACCTTTGTTTCAATGCTTGGTTCCCATACCAGACAGTGGAAAAATACTGACATCCCAAGATGGAGTCCAGCACCAGGTAACCTGGTCACATGTCCCTATAGTGTCACAGTAGCCGTAACTTGGAGGCTGTCTGTAGCATCTTCAGGAAGGCACTCAGGTGGGAGATAAGCTTCTCCTAAGCCCTGTTGTTTTCCATAACGGCCCTTCCCCACCCAGCTTTACAGAATGAAAGTACCTTTGTCTAGTGGGCATTCCCCAGTTGTAAACACGTTTGAAATATGGATACATAGTCAATATTCCTAACTTCAGATTCAAAACTGATACATGCGTACAAATAGGATAATCATATTCAGCAAATCCTAACCTTTCTGATGACACCTCACATGACTTATCTTGCATAAAATACATTATGATTATGTCATCATCACATCCTCATCATATCACTGTGAAGAATATGGGGTGCCGTGTCCCAGCGGGCTGTTCCCAGGCTCTGGAGGGCGGAGGGGTGACTGCACCTGGCCCCCCTCCTCAGCCCCCTTTGTTCTCCAGCTGGTCACACCTGGCTGGCTTCCTGCACAGGGGAGACCTTCCATGATCGCTAGGTGCTAAAATCCGGGCAATTGTTTCTGGGACTCTCCGTGGTATGGCCCCCCAGCCCCAGACAGCCAGGTGTCAGTCACACCTGGATCTCTGCAAAGAGTAAACAACCTTCCTAGTCAATCATGCAGCACATAGGGGAAACGGAGAGACCCACTCAATTCATACAAATTATGATGAAAAAATGCTCACTTCGTCACAGGAACACACAATGAGGGATCACCTGGGAAAATGCTGTTTTTGAAGTGTTTTGCCCAGCATCACACAGGACCTCTGAACAATTCTGTAGGGCAACATTCAACTGCCCAAGCCAAGAGACCCTTTTGTCTCTTCCTGCCATCTCCTGCCTCATTCATTGTGCCCCTTCCAGCTTCTGCAACCAATGAGGCAGGGTCCTACAGACAACAGCCTCCTGCACTTCACCAGAGCAGTGCACTGATGCGGCAGGAAAAGCATAGTATATTTTGACTGTCGTAATGCATACTTGCGCGAGAGACAGAGTTAAGGTGATACAGGCAGCCTTAGTTCTGGCATTTCCTAACATGAGTGTTTGACTCTGCAGCTGCAACGTTCCTTTAACATAGCTCTTTGCTTGTAATTCCTTAGTTTGCACAAAAGCAAACTGAAAAAAACAGCAGTTTCATCCTGCGGCATCATCAAATTGACCCCCAGGGGTCATCAGCAGGGTTGGAACCTTTAGATCCACCCCACAGAACTCTGCTGCTTGAGCTCACAGAGTAACTTGCAGCAGTAGAAGGTTGTCATCCTGTGTGGACCAGCATGAGGGAGAGACCCTCTGCCGGTGGGTTTCACAGCTATTTGCTGGCAGCCGAAGGGTGAGACTCAGGACTCCTGGGTTCTGTTCCCAGTGCTGGAGAGCAGATTGCCCGGCTCTCTGAGGAGTGTACTCTCTGTACCGGCTCTGTGGTGCCGTTCCAAGCGGTGGGATTTCCCCATCGGGGCGGAGCTAGCCGGGCTGGCCCCAGACAAACTGAAGCTTGGCCCCACGCATGTCCGCTTTGCATGCAATCAGACTGCTGCCTGCCTGCCTGCCCGGCCAGGAGGGCAAAGTTCAAGGCCCTAGCCCAACTGTTAGAGCCTTGGGCAAACAGGGGCGGGTCCATCGGCAAACCATCAGCCGCTTCCACCCGCCAGCCAATCGGATTGGCTGGCCAAAGGCTGGTGCGGCACCCTGCCTGCTGTGGGTCGGCGGAGCTGTGCATCCGTAGGGACCAAGGCTCCCTCATCCCCACATGTCTCCCGTTCTGTGATCGAAGCTGGCACCAGCCACCCTCTGACTGCTGGCTCTGTGCAGACTAGCCAGGCCCAGGATCCCATGAAAGCACCACCTCCCTGTGGCTGCCAGGAGAGCAGGCAGGGTCCCTCCCCCATGGGGTCACTGGCTCTGGAGGGGTTTCCCCCCCTTCCCTGTAGAGGGTGAGAAATGGCCCCATTCTGCTTGTCCCCGCACCAGAGCTGCCCAACCAGGTCTCTCTCCCCTGCTGTGCTGCGACAGGGTCGCTGCCAAGCAACAGGGAGGGGGGTGCTGCCAGGCTGGCTCCCAGGCCCTGCCCCTCTCACTGGGTTATCACAGCAGGACTGTTTGGGGCTAGCCGTGGGGCAGGCATAGCACGTGGCCAGCTATAGAACATCCTGGGGGGACATGATCAGTGCCCTGCATCCAGTGCCATGCCAGGTACACAGGTGGCAGGGCTAGCGTGGCAGTGGGTAGGACAGCTGTGTCTCGGGGCAGAGGGCAGTGCCAGGCCGGGAGGTGCAGGGTACAGAGGTGGCAGGGCTAGGACAGCCGTGTCTTGGGGGGCCGTGGGCCCTGCCATATCTTGGGACAGAAGGCAGTGCCAGGCCGGGGAGGTACAGGGTACACAGCCAGTTGGACAGCTGCACTGGCTCTAACAGCTGCGTCTGTCCTGTCCTCAGAGCCCTTCCACCTCTGGCGCCGCAGGGAGAAGCTCCCGGACGGACTGCATGGCGGCGTGGGGTCAGGGTGCGCAGGCCGCAGGAGGTCTGGTGCGAGCTCCCCTCTACAGCCTGGGGCACGGGGCTGGAGCATGGGCGGGGGGATGGGAGCTGCGGTGCTCTGGGCTTGGTGATTCCTGGCACATGGTATTCTTGGGGCCAATCACAGGGGTGCGGTGAGGGGGCCTGGCGAACGCACCTCTCCAGCCCCCCGCGGCGTGCGTGAGGGGCTGTCGGGTGGCAGATGGGCTGCCCTGGGGCCCCGCTTTCCAGGAGCAGGAGGCGGTGGCGGAGGAGCCGCGGCTTTGGAGAAGTGCGTTCCCAGGGGACCCTGAGGCAGCGCTAGGCTTGGGTGGCGCCCGTGCCCTGCGGGCTCCGGGGCTGGGCAGAAAGAATACGTCTCCCAGCTGCGACCCCAGTCGCGTCGCTGTGGGGGCAGGGTACAACTGGCAGGCCTCTCACTTGCTGTTTTCCCCACAGAGCCTGCCAAGCAGATTGTCAAGCAGCTGGGTGAGAAAGGTGAGAGAGTCCTCAGGATGGACACACGCGCCCCCACACCCGCTTTGGGCTGGGCAGAGCTCAGAGCCTTCCCGGCTTGGCCGGCTGGCTGGGGCCCAGCCTGACCAGACAAACTGCCCCATCTGCCTTTATATCAGTGGTTCTCAAACTTCTGGACTGGGGACCCCTTTCACATAGGAAGCCTCTGAGTGCGACCCCCCCCTCCCCTTATAAATTAAAAACACTTTTTGATATATTTTACACCATTATAAATGCTGGATGCAAAGTGGGGTTTGGGGTGGAGGCTGACAGCTCGTGACCCCCCTTCATATAATAACCTTGTGACTCCCTGAGGGGTCCTGACTCCCAGTTTGAGAACCCCTGCTTTGTGTGGTCATTACAATGGAGCCCCTGCCCCCCCACCCCCGGCCACTTGTGGCACTGCCAAGCCATTCCTGTGGCACCGCCTAGCTCACCGTGTGCGGTGCCCTGAGGGAGCAGGACTCCATGCCCTCACCCCAGCATGCTGGCCACTCCTTGGCTGTGTGGGGGGCTCCACACCACTCCCTGGCATTGAGGGGCCTGCAGGTGCCACACTCTTCCCCGGAGGCTGAATCTCTGCTGGCACAAAGGGACCAGCTCCCCAGTGCACTAGGGCAGCCCCAGTCCAGCCCCTGCAGGCAGCTGCTCTAATCTTCCCTGCTCACATGTCAGCTCCCAACACCACAGTCCAGGCGTTCAGCAGCCAGCCCAGCCTCACCGCCCTCGGCCCCCTGCAGCTCATTGTGCCAGGGAAGGGGGGGCATCGGGGTGATGCGCCATCCGCCTACTCCCCTCCCGTCGCTGTGGCCACGGTGCACAGTGACACCTTTGCTAATCGCTTGTCTTCTCTCTTCCATGCGCTGGGAATGCGGCAGCAGGACTGAAGGTAAGATCACAGAGCCCCAAGGTGAGACGGGACCGCAAGGGTCAGCTAGGCTAGCCCCTGCCAAGGTGCAGGATTTGTTGGGTCTAACCCATCCAAGACAGCTGGTTATCCAGCCTCCTTTTGAAAACCACCAGTGAAGGCGCTTCCTTGCCCTCCCTAGGCAATTTGTTCCATTGTCCTCCTGTTCTTACCATTAGGAAGCTTTCCCTGAGATTTCATCTAAATCTGCTGTGTTGTAGTTTGAACCCATTGGCTCTTGTCCTGCCTCTGTGGCAAGAGAGAGAAACTTTTCTCCATCTTTTTTATGGCAACCTTTCAGGTATTTGAAGACCAATGTGATGTCCCCTCTTCATCTCCTCTTTTCTGAACTACACATACCCAGTTCCTTCAGCCTTTGCTCGTATGACTTGCATTCCATCCCTTTGATCATCTTTGTCGCTTGCTTCTGGGTCCTTTCCTGTTTCTCTACATCCTTTCTGTACATTGGTGACCAACACTGGACACAGAACTCCAGCTGAGGTCTAACCAGCGCTGAGTAGAGCGGTACTGTCGCCTCCCATGACTTGCCTGCTGTGCCTCTGTCAAAGCAACCGAAAATTGCGTTTGCTTTTTTCCAACAGCATGGCATTGCTGGCTCATGTTGTGGTTGTGATCCAACACAACTCGCAGATTCTTCTCAGCAGTGCTGCTACCAGGACAGTTTTCCCCCATTCTGTGTTTGTGCATTTGGTTTTTCTTCCCTAAGTGCAACACCTCATATTTGTCTTTGTTGAATTTCATTTCGTTGGCTACAGCCCAGTTCTCCGATTTATCGAGATCCCTCTGAATTTAGCTCTATCTTCCCAAGTGTTGGTAACCTCCCCAGCGTT
Organism: Gopherus evgoodei; assembly: GCF_007399415.2. Taxonomy (NCBI): domain Eukaryota; kingdom Metazoa; phylum Chordata; order Testudines; family Testudinidae; genus Gopherus; species Gopherus evgoodei. The sequence goes on along the minus strand of NC_044325.1, from coordinate 151,337,538 downwards.
GTGTCATCTGCAGCCTTGGTCAGTGTTCTCTATACCTACATCCAGGTCAAAAACTACACTGGACCCAGAACAGAGCCCTGTGGAACCCCACTGAAGACCTCCCTCCAACCTGACCTCATTCCATTAAGAGTTACTTTTTGTCTGCCGTTCTTTAACCAATTTTGTATCCACTTCATGGTAGCCCACATTTCTCCAGCTTTCCTAGCAGAAGGTCATGTTGACCGTGTCAAAGATCTGGAAGCCGCCTGAGCCTGGGGGCAGTGGGAGGGCCTGAGGGGCTGAAGATGCCAGCTGAGTAGCAGTGGGCATTAGGGGGTCTTGCCGCGAGGTTCCTGTGCACGCTGGATGTGCATCACATGCATGCAGCCCCCCTTTGCCGGTTGCATGCACATACACACCCACGCGCTTGTGCCCCAAAACACACGGCCTAGTGGCCCCCAGCTTTTTGCAGACACGTGGAATCGGGATGGGCTGGTGCGGGGACACACCACGACTGGCCCTGTTAGGCCCCCGCCAGCAGCTCCGGCGCCCAGGGATGAGGTGGCCCTAAAGGGAGCCCTTGTTTGTCCCTTGAACAGCACGCCGACAGCGCCGGAGCCCTCCTGGAGACCGGGGCACCCTTGCAGCTCCTTGGCAGCGCTTGGCAGCTGGCTGAGGGCGAGGGGGGCGCGGAGGAGGAGGAGGAAGCAGCTATGGGGAAGGAAGAAGAGCAGGCCCTGGGGCAGGGCTCACTGGAGGAGCTGCCTGTGAGTGACAGCAGCGAGAAGGAAGCCGGGCCGGAGGAGGAGGAGGGCCCAGTGGGCGAGGAGCAGGTAGCTGACTTTGCGAGCTTCCTGCTGGCGGCGCTGCACGGCTGGCACTGTCGGGCCAACGCTTTGCTTTTCTCCTGGGGCCGCACGGTGAGGTGTCTCTCCAACCCCCTCTTGCATGCTGGCCTGGCGCATGGCTCAGGACTACCTGCCCCCCCCACCCCCGCTCTCCTCTATCTCCCACCTGCCGCCCTGCTTGGGGCAGGCTGATCAGCACCCCCGGCTGGATCGGAGCTGGAGCCCGTCTGTTATTAACCCTTCACTGACCTGACGGAGTGGCCGCTGTGACTCCCAGCATGCTTTGCACTTGCCCCATCTAACCCCACTCACGGCTGGCTGGCGTGCCAGAGGCGGTGCCCTTGGTCGGCCCGTCTCTCCTGAGGGGAAGCTGGTCCGGTTCCCTTGGAGCAGGAAGGCGATGTGCATCCGATCTGAACAGTGCCAGGTCTCCGCTGGGAGCTCTGACATCGGAACCTGTCGGGGGCTGGCCAGCGGATCTCACTCCACAGCTCTGGTGTCGGAACGAAGACCTCTAGGACGCTGCGCTGGAGGTCGCTGGCGCTTGACCGGGTCGGAATTGGGTTGCTGCTCTGGGGCTCTGAGGTTCTCGTCCCTCGGGCTGGCACGGTGCCACCGAGGCTGTCTGAGCCGTGGCCCAGCAGCGTAACCTGTCCCCTTTGCTGTGTTTCAGGGCAAGGGGCGCAAGGGAAGCCAGGAGCCAGGGGGCCCTGAGAACCGTTGCAGTGCAGAGACGGCCTCGGCCATCCTGGAGGTGAGTGAGACACGGCCCCATGGGGATGAATGAGCCTCCCATTATCCTTCACCGAGTCCGGGGGGTTGGGCAGTGTGCAGACCCGAGGTTGGGGGGACCCCACTGGGCTGAGTGCTGCCCAGAACACCCCATCCGCAGAGCCAAGGAGGGCTGGGCTGTCAGGTTGGGAGCTGCACAGACACTGGCCGAGCCCCAAAGAGCTCAGAGCCAAAGGGAGACAGACATCTCCCTGCTCTTCTCTCTGTGCTGCTGAGGTTTCCCAGCGGGGCAGTGATGGAGCCAGGATAGATGGCAGGTGTCCAGTGTCTCGGCTCACTGCCTTCATACTGTTGGAGCAGCCACCTCCTGACCAATGAGCATTTGCATTTCACGATAGCACCTTCCACCTGTGAATTTCACAGCCACTGCAAGGGCCTGTTCACCCAACACTGCCCTGGCAGGTAGTTGGACTGCTGTAGCTTGGGAAACTGAGGCACAGTGAAGTGGGATGATGCAGCGAGAGCAGCAGCAGCACCAGGGCCCAGTCATCTTCATGTCCTCTGCTCTTACCACTGCTCACAGTGGCTCCCTAAATCTGGGGCTAGAACCCAGGAGTCCTGGCTCCCAGCTCTAACTACCAGAGCCGGGGTAGAACCTGACTCCTAGAGCATCTCTTGCCACTAGCCAACATTCCCTTCCTTTTCCCTGGCTGATGGGTGGGAGTTGCCGAGTCTGGCTCCAGCCAGCCTGCCCCTGTACCTGTGAAGGAGAAGACCCCTTCTAGGCTTCCTTCAAGGGGGCATTGAAGGAAATAAAAAATGGTAACTTGATAACCAGTGAAAGGCAATTAACCCACTTTTCTCCCAATGGGTGATCAGCCTGTGGAACTCCATGCTCCGGCAATTCCCCTGTGCCTCAGAATCCGCGGGAATCCTGGGCTCCTTCCTGGCCTGGAGGAGAGGAGCCAGCGCCCCAGGGATGGTGTGTCGGGCTGGGTCAGGGTGGGCAGGCTGCTGGTTGGGGAAGCACAAGCCTCCACTCTCTCTCCGTGCTGCCTCGCAGGCTGCCCCAGAGCCCAGTGAGCTGCACGAGGAAGAGCACCCAGAGGAGTCCCCCGAGACTGCGAGCACCCCGGAGCTGGCCCAGCCGAGGGCGATGGAGCTGGAGCAGAACCTGGCCATGGTGGAGAACACGGAGGACCTCAAAGCCATGAGCAGCGAGGAGGACGAAGAGGAGGAGGAGACCAGGGCGAGGAGCATTCTGCCCCCGTCCGTGCTGGACCACGCCAGCCTCATCGCCGAGATGTTCGCCAGCAGCTTCTCACGGCGCAGCAGCCTGGCGCTGGAGGAGGGCCGGCCCGGGGGCTTCCTGACACCCAGGCTGGTCAGCCGGAGCAGCAGCGTGCTGAGCCTGGAGGGCAGCGAGAAGGGGCAGGGCCACAGCAGTGCCGCTGACTCCCAGGGCCGCGTCTCACCGCAGGGCTCTACCCGCAGCGGGACCGCTTCACCCAGCCCCTTGGAGCCCGAGCGCACCCCCTGCCCCAGGAAAGAGTCCATGCTCTCCCGGCAGGACCGGCTGCTGCTGGACAAGATCAAGAGCTACTACGAGTGTGCAGAGCACCGTGATGCCGGCTTCGGCATCCGGCGCCGGGAAAGCCTCTCCTACATCCCCAAGGGGCTGGTGAGGAACTCGGTCTGCCGCCTCAACAGCCTCCCTCCCCCGCCGGAGCAGCACACCAACACCAGGTGGGGAGTGGGCAGCGGCAGTCGGACAGCTGCCTGGGTGCTGGCGGGCGTCCCCACCCCAGGGCCCAGGGCCGAGCCCAGCACCCCCGTCGGCGAGGAGGAGTTCCGCCCACCCGCCGAGATGATCAAGGTGTGGGAGGGCATGGAGAAGAGCACCAGCCAGCCCTGCCCGGAGGAGGGCAGCAGGGAGGGCACAGCTGGCGCCGCTGCCGCGTGGCCTCTGGGCAGGAGCCAGGAAAACGGCTTGGACCTGCACGAGCCGCTGCTCATCCTGGAGGACGATGAGCTGAGCGCCATCGCGGAGGAATCAGCCAACCCCTCGCCCGAGAGCCGGTCCCCCACAGAGCGAGCGGGGCCCACCAGGCTGGCCAGCCAGCTGCAGAGACTGGTGCAGGAACTGGGCCACCCTGCCAAGCCGCGCCCCCGGGTCCCGCCGCTCTCAGAGGCCAAGCTGAGCGAGCACCTGAAGAACAAGGTGTACCAGCTGGCGCGCCAGTACAGCCTGCGCATCAGGAACTGCCAGCCAGCCGGGCACAGGCGGCTTGCCAAGCTGGAGGAGCTGCGGAGCTGCGCAGCACCCCCCCCATGTGACGAGCACCAGGAGGTGAAGAGAAGTACAGGTGAGTGCTCCCTGGGCCGTGGGGCTGGGCAGGAGGGCTGGCACGGGACAGGGAAGGCTCCCTGGGCCGTGGGGCTGGCACAGGACAGGGAAGGCGCCCTGGGGCTGGGTAGGAGGGCTGGCACGGGACAGGGAAGGCTCCCTGGGCCGTGGGGCTGGCACAGGACAGGGAAGGCACCCTAGGGCTGGGTAGGAGGGCTGGCACGGGACAGGGAAGGCTCCCCGGGCCGTGGGGCCGGGCAGGAGGGCTGGCACGGGGCAGGGAAGGCTCCCCGGGCCGTGGGACTGGGCAGGAGGGCTGGCAGGGGGCAGGGCAGACACCCCAGGGCTGGCACAGGGCAGGGAAGACAGATGCCCCCAGCTCTGGCCCCTTCACTCACCAGCGTGTGTGATTTCCCCAGGCCCGCAGAAGCCGGCACTCTCTCCCATGACCTTTGAGCAGGCGGTGCTGCAGGAGTACAGCCCCCGCACGCCGCGCTCTGCCACCGCCTCCTCGCAGGACAAGTCGCCCAAGTGCTTCTCTTTCAGCCCTTCCTGCCCCGCCTCGCCTGGCAGTGGTGCCTCGTCCTGCAGCCCGCTCAGCCCCATGGTGGCGGAGACATTCACCTGGCCTGACGTGCGGGAGCTGCGCTCCAGGTACTCCTTCGGCACGGCCTTTCCCGGCCCGCGCCGGCCCGCCCCAGTCAACAGGAGCCGGTCGGCGCCAGAGAAGATGGCGGCAGAGCTGCCAGGAGGCGTCCTGGGACAGGAGGGCTGGCGCGGGCTGGAGCAGAGCCCTGGGAGGGGCCGGGGCATTGAGAGCCCAGACCCCAGTGCCCAGCAACGCCAGAGGAACCAGAGCGCTGGCTCACTGCGCATCACCGCTGAGGCCATGCTGGGCGACCAGCGGGTCATCGTGCTGGAAAAGGTGCCGTGCGGCGGGGACCCACCTGCCCCCGAAGACCCACCCGATGCCGCCAGCTACGTGCAGATCCGCTCGCCCACCTCGCGGGAGAGGATCTCGCTCAAGGCCGTGGCGGAGCGCTGCAAAGCCTACCAGGAGTCGGACGAATACCTGCGGCGGGAGGAGGGCTGGGCCGCAGGCTGGGAGCAGGCAGCTGCCAGCCAGCATGGCCGCGTGAGGAACCTGCGAGAGAAGTTCCTGAACCTGAACTCTGCCAGCTGAACAGGCGCCTGGCCTGCCCGGCTCATGGGGGGGAGGCCGGACTTGTGTACATAGCGAGCGCCTTCCTCCTCCCCCAGCCAACGCCACCCACCCCGATGGGACTGAACTCCCCGAACCAGGCCGGGCCATGGCCAGAGACCTGCTCTCATTAGGGGCTCTGTGCTGAAGCATGCACCAGCAGATCCTGGGCTGGCAGGAGCAGCGGGCAGTGCCCCCCACCAGGACCTTGGTGCAGAGTCTGCCCACCACCCTGGGGCTGATCCCTACAGGCATGAGGGGCTGTGCTGCTGGCCAGTCCTGGAGGAGGAGGTTGAATTGCTCTCCGCTGTGCTGGGTGAAAGGGAGCATGGTGTATGTGGGTGCCCCACGCAGGGCGGTTGTGTTGGCTATACACACACTTCAGTGCAATAATCACACCTCTCGCCTCCTGCCTGCCTCCTCATGTCTCCTGCAGCCTCGGCGCCGCTGCTCTTCGGGGAGGGGGAGACAGGGCGGCCTAGTGGGCAGGCGCCATCTCGCTGTGTGTGCAGCACCTGGCTCACGGGGCCCCTGCACTCGCTGGTGCCACAGTACAGTCACCACCCCCATGCACCATGAGACCGGGTGGGCCACCCAGGCTGAGATTGCAGTGGGCATGCAGTAGGGTGGGTTCAGTGCCACCTCGGGGTGCTGCCAGACACCACTCCACAGCCACTCCTGTTTGCTGCGGGCCAGCGGGAGGGAGGGGGCGGCTGAGGCCTGTCCTGTGTACAGTAGCAGCTGGCATAACCCAGGCTAACAGCGGTCTACCCTGCTCTGCCCTCGCATGGCTGCGTGGCACGGAGAGGTTGGGCTCCCTTAGCCTAGGCACTGAGTACACCCAGCCCCCAGCGGGGGTCCCGCTCCACATGGAGCACTGCGCTATCTCCGGCAGCATGGCACGTGCCGGGATTTCCAAGGCGGAGTGGTGGCAGCTGTTGCCTGGGGACCTCGGCCTGCCCTGTGCCCCTTGCCAAGCTGCTGGGCTGTCCCCTCCCTGTCCAGCACCCCACTGGGTCTTACAGTCCCAGCCCCGGATACTCAGGGCCTGGATGGAAGGGCCTTTCCGGCCCCAGGGAGGCCATGCCAGCGGGTGGGGGCGCCCTCTGTCTGCCTGAAGCCCAGGGTGGGTCTAGCCACCGGTGCCACTGCCCCCAGACCCCACTACAGGATCGGTGTCAGCAAAGGACCCATGCCACTGGCGCCGAGGTTTGGGCCCGAGCCTGGGTCAGGGAATGGGGTCTGTGTTCTTGGGGGGGCCCACACCTCCCCAATACCGTGCTGACCGCCAGCCCCACATCTCCCCAATACTGCACTGGTGGGCTGCCCCACACCTCCCCAATACCGTGCTGACCGCCAGCCCCACATCTCCCCAATACTGCACTGGTGGGCTGCCCCACACCTCCCCAATACCGTGCTGACTGCCTGCCCCCCACCTCCCCAATACCGTGCTGACCGCCAGCCCCACATCTCCCCAATACTGCACTGGTGGGCTGCCCCACACCTCCCCAATACCGCACTGACCGCCCACTGTACAAACCCCCCAGCCCAGATCCAGCACTGTGCCTGTCCCTCCAATAGACCATGCTGCAGCTGCCACATGCCCCCAGGTACAGCACCCCGCAAACCTCACTGTACAAATGCCACATGCCCCCTGATATCTAACTGTACAAACAGCCCCCACTGTGTTACGGTGCAAACACCCCTGTCCTGATATATCACTGGGCAAAGGCATCCCCAAAACTTCTCTGTACAAATGCCCCAGCTCCCAATATCACTGTGAAAACACCCCGATATGCTCCTGGATAAGTGCCTCTCATCCCCACCCTGTAGCACTGTGCAAATGTCACATGCCCTGAGATCTCACTGTGCAAATGCCCCAGACCCAATATAGCCCTGTGCAAATACCCCAATAGATCATTCTGCAAATGCCACTCCCTGATATTGTACAAACACCCCCAATAGACCACTGTGCAAATGCCCACTGCATGCCCCCAGTATCACTGTACAAACACCCCACTTCCCTGCTATGGCACTGTATTAACACCCCAGACCCCCAATATATCCCTTGCAAACACTCTCCAATATATATCACTGTACCAATGCCACAGGCCGCCCCCCCCCCACTATCTCACTGTGCAAACACTGCAAGAGAACCCTGTACAAACGCAACATGCCCCCCTAGTATAGCACTATGGCAGTGCCCCTCCCACTAGATCACTGTGCAAACACTATAGCCCCCTGCCCTATAGCTCACTCTGCAAGTGCCACACCCTCCTGCTATTGCACTGTGACAATGACACCCGCCACCCCTGGTACATCACTACGCACACCCATGGCCTGCTGGTATAGCACTGTGGCAATGCACCCTCCTGATAGATCACTGTGCAAACACTACAGGATCCCCCGATAGCTCGCTGCACAAATGCCACACCCGTCTGATATAGCACTGTGAAAACTGCCCCCTCCCCCCCATACATCACTGTACAAACATCCATGGCCCCCTGGTATATCACTGCAAATGCCACACACCTTCCCCAATAGATCACTGGACAAATATCCCATGTTTCTGCTAGATCCCTGTGAAAACACCCCCCCCCCCACACCCCACATATCATTATACAAGCACCAATAGATCACTGGACAAAGGCCACACTCCCCCACCCCAGTATATCACTGTCGGCTGCTCTGTGCAGGGGCTGGGCCTGGCCCCAGAGCTGATGGGATGTATGGGCACGTGACCCGCTGGTGAGTGTGTTATAGGCCTCGCTCTGGGCTGAGCCCTGGAGGCCAGGAGTCTGTGACAGCTGCTTCCTATGTAGCCCTGGCACTTTACTGGGAACTCCTAGGTCTGTCTCCAATGTGGCAGCAGCCAGCACCCCCGTGATGGCCACCAGCCCGGTTCTGTCCATGGTGGGGAAGTTATTGCTGGTCCCGGCCTCTGTGTTTCAGCCTTTCTGCCTGGAACTGTCACCGTCACGCACGTGTCTGGCTAGCTAAAGGCCTTTTATGGTGCCCATCACCATTGTATCTGAGTGTCTCCCCTCTGCAGTGCTGCGATGCCCGTGGGACAGGCGGGGAGCTGGGACTCGGAGACATCAGGCAGGCTTGGCTTCATGGAACATGCACTGGGGCATTTAGCTGGTGCCAGCCCCACAGGGTCTGCATGAGCCAGTGAGTGTGCACCGCACCGGGGCACTGGCGAAATCACCTCCCTCCAAGCCCTGAGAGCACGTCCGCACCACAGACCACCGTGTGGTGGCACCCCAGCATGGCCCAGAGGAGACGGGGACCCAAGTCCCTGCCACATTACAGCCTCCGTGTGGCACCGCAGGGCACGGCCACCCTGCAGCTGGAGGGGGCTTGGAGCACAGGTGTGCCTGTGCCAGCTTTCATCTCACGAGGGGCGTGATGGGGCAGCCCTGGGGACCTTGGCTAGGCACGGGCCACCAGCTCTTTGCTGCTATTTGAGCACAGTGGGGTGGAGCAGATGAAACCGGTGTTACACAGCTGGGTCTAAGTGAGCCGCCGTGGGCGTAGCCAGGCTGTAATCGCATCTGCCCAGGCAGAAATACCCCATGTCATCTGCCCGGGCCACGCCGGTCGCCAGCCTACACCAGAGCAGGGAACCGGGCCCAGGTCTTCCAGCATCTCAGCCAGTGCCCTGACCACTGCTCTGCACTTGGCACGCTGCAGCATGGCCCTCACCCCAAAGCAGGAGCGAGTGCCTAGCACAGCAGGCTGGGTGTTAGGGGTGTGGAGCCCTGGGAGGGCAGGTGGGCAGGCTACTACCAGACGCTTTCCAAGGGGGCCTTAGGGAGCTGCCCCCAGTTGCAGTGGGCCTGGGCTCAGACATGGTTTGGCCCTGTTGCCAATTCCCAGCCTAGCACCAGCTGCCAGGCGTGGGCTGAGCCCAGTTCTCAACTTCTCTCTGGTTCGGCCTCCAGAAAAGTCGCTGGAGGACATTTCCAGAGGTGCCTCAGGGCCATTGGTGAAGCTCTTCAGGCACCTACAGATGCAGAGCTGCACCTAGGGGCTTTTCAAATCCCCACTCGGCACCTCGCTGTATCTGCAGGTGCCTAAAACCCTTCATAAATTGGTCCAGGAGCCTAAACCCCCTTGGCTTTCCCAGAGACTTGGGCTCTCAAGTCCCTTAGCTGCTTTGGGAAATGTTGCCCTTGGGCCTGTAAAAAGGCCTGTCCTCTGTGCGCTGCTTCCCCAGCCCCGGTGGTTCCTGGCTGGTTGAGCCAGCACCGTTCAGCTGACGCGCCCTTGCCAGCTAATGCACGGGAGCGTTGTTATCGCAGATGCTCTTCCACAGCAGCAGGGCTCCCTGCGGGTTCGCCGGGATTCCCCCTGCTTTGCACCGAAATGGCCTTCCACAGACCCCTAGGAGCGTAGGGCGGGTTGTGCCCTCTAGTCCTGCCCCTGTGCCGAGGCAGAACCCCAGACCAGCCCTGACGGGCACCTGCCCACCCTGTCTTAAAACCTCCACAGCCTGCCTGGGTAACCCACTCCAGGGCCTAATATCTAGCCTGACTCTTCTGTACAGTACTGCAAATTAACCTCATGGCGGCCCGTGAACCCATGGTTGGGGGAGCCTAGCCCCCTGCCCCACTCCCTTCTGCCTGAAGCCCTGCTCCTACTGGGCTCCCACCATCCCCTGCTCTCGCCCACCAGGGCCAGAGGAGCCCTGAGCCCCCCACTGTGGCCAGAGGAGCCTGGCTGGCCCGGCCAAGCCGCCCCACGCACTGGCCCGCTTACCCAAGCCGCCCCGGTCCACCTGCCCGAGCTGCCCTGGCCCACCGGAGCCCTGGCCACCCAGAGGAGCTCTGAGCTCCGCCACGGCCCAGCCCAGTCCAGGGGCGGGAGGATTAACAGAGGTTTAAGCCTCCATTACGTGCCACCCTTGTTCCTCCTCCTACCCTTGGTGGCCATGGAGACCAATCGATCGCTGTCCCCCTTATAACCACCTTTGCACCTCTGAAGCCTGTTCTCAGGTCCCCTTGCAACCTTCTCTAGACCAAACACACCCAGTCCTCAAAGCCTTCCCTCCTAGGCTAAGTTTGCTAAACCTCAGACCATTTTTGTCGCTCTCCTCTAGATTCTCTGACTTCGTGCACATCGCTGTCTACGTGTGCTGCCCCAGACAGGGCACAGGCCTCCAGCCAAGGCGTCCCCCAGTGCTTTGTCTGACCCTTGTGTGAAACCCGCTGGGTAAGATCAAAACAAGATGCCTCCGCCAGAGAGGGGTTTGGCTTGTTTATTTCTTAGAAAAACACCATTATTAAAATGCTTTGCAGCACTGTCTGGAGGTTTAGCTGTTTCTATGCACAGTGGAAGTACGTGACAGCGGGTCGAACGTGGTGCCTAGCCAGCAGGAATCAACGAACCAACTCAAGCAACGTGACCCCCTTCCCCTCGGAGAGCTGCTCTGGCTGTGCGTCCGTCTTCTGCAATCAGTGGGGCTCCAGCCCCCCCCCATGCATGTCTGCCCTGAGCCTGTGCCCACCATCTGTGCGGGAGTGCTGTGCATGCTGGGAAAGCAGCCTTGTGGAGCAGAGATCCTGCTGAGATGAATTCAGCCGGAAGGAGGAGAGGGCAGTAATGGTCCAGGTGTCAAATGGCTTCACACTGGGTAAATCTGATGATTTCCGGGTGAATCCATCCAATGCTGCTAGGTGTAATCGGGGGGGAGGGCGGGGCTGCGATGACAAACGAAAGGCGTTTGAACCCAGCAACACACGGAAAGGGCTGGAGCCAAGACCTGCCACATGAAGCCTTCCACAGGCAGGAGGCGTGGAGGAAACACACGGGGTTACTCAGCCAAGGACAGAAATCTGCATGGAACCACGGGCCAGGAACAAATGCATGTAAACCGCCACACCCCCCATGGCACTGACTGACTGCAGTGCCTCCCTGTGCCCAGTGCCATTTCCAACGTGGGGGTCAGGCCCCACTCTGTGTTCTCACTCCCAGTGTGTGGAAATATAGCTGCACCTCCCCGAGAGACACACCTGCATTTGTCCTAACGCCAGATCCTGCAGCATGGCTCGCCAAGGCTCTTTGGTTCTTGCAGGTGTCACTGAAAACACCCCGCTCCCTGCTCCTGCCACCTCTGCCAGCGACTGGAAGTCAGGTGTTTCTTGGCTTAGAAAAGGGGACGGTCGTGCCTGTGTCACGTGAGCACTTGGGCCCCTTTGCTGCGTGGAATAGCCCCAGGGATTAAAAGAAAGGCTTTTGCAGCCTCTAGCTGCAGGGGGGCCCGGCTCAGTACCGTGCTGCCTTACAGATCTCCATACAGCCTCCAGCCCCGCTGCAGGGCAGAATCAAACCCCAGGGGACCGGACGCAGCCTCATTGGCACACCACATGTGCTGCCAGCCAGCGCCCCCTGCTCCCACCACATGTCCCAGTGCTCTGCCGAGCCAGGCTGGGGCAGGTGGAGGAGCTGATGGGAACTGTTCAGTGCTAGTGGGGTGGAGCTGGGCTCCGGCAGGCCTGGGGAGGCAGCTTTCCCAGCAGGCTGTGGTGGAGGTATGATGCCAGGCCCCGGCGTGGCTGGCTGCAGGTCGTGCCCTCCTCGAGAGCTGCGGTGCGGGAGATTGGCAGTGCTACGGCCCGCTACAGGGCGTGAACCTCGCCTTGGGCACAGCCTCCTGCCAGGGCGGTTTCCCAGCTGCTCTGGGGTGCTGCTCTGCCCAGCAATGACGAGAGTCGGGTCAGTCTGCTGGGCTCCCACAGTGTCTCGTGCCAACTGTGCGGAGGGCCCGGGAGGGGGGTTAGACACTGCCCTCCCTCGCAGTGGGCGGGCTCTGTGCTTGTTGTGACTGAGAAGGCTGCCTCACACTGGCTGGGCTGAGTTGCCAGCCACTGACCCCCACGCCAATCTCTGCTCTGGGGGAAGCCTGCTCGGCCCATACCATGGACCCCCCAGCTCAGCCAGCCCCTGCTGGGGGCAGGGATCAGGGGTTGGGGGCTGGGAGCACCTCTTTGGGGGCACACAGGGGCACTCGCCCTGGAGTTTTCGGGGCACGGTGCCTCAGCACAGGGGGTTAGTCTTCCATTATTGCAGGTAAGGCACTTTCAGGCCGGGACCCCCACCAAGGGAGCAGTGCTACTCGGAGCACCAGAACCAGTGGCTGCACACACTGGCACATCCCCCAGTGCACGTGTTGGTGCGTTTCCCTGCCCTCTGCCAGCAGCTCCACCAGCCTGGGTTTAGGAAGCAGAGAGGCTCCCCTGGACTGACCTAGCTGGGCATGAGGCCTGCAGTGAATTCAGCAGGTGGCAACAGGGCAAGAGTTGGCCCCGTCCTGGCATTGTGTCTGAAGGACGCAGGGCCCACACGGTGCGGGAGGCAGGAGTCGCATCCCTGTGTCTATGAGACCCGGGGGAGAAAGCGCCTACTCTCTCGCCCAGCCTCCTCGCCTCCAGGGATGTGCCAGTGCCCCTGGGGGAGCGCCAGCGGGCATTCAACCCCATGGCATCGCTTCGCTGGCTGCAACGCAGGGCCCCCCTGCTGCCACACACCGCAGGGTGTTCCCCAGCCCCTGAGCAGCAGCAAGGATGCAGAGGGGAAGGCTGGGAGTTTTGGTGATGGGGCAGCCCTGCCCACAGGAGAGAGCACAGGAACCACAAGGTGAGGGACAGAAATGGGACCCAGGCTAAGAACCCAGGCAAGGCCTCAGCCAGTACAACAGTGCCTACCCGTGGGAATTGTGAACTCACACACACAAACATGCACACACAGAGTCACATGAAATGCAGATGTGTAAACACACTCAGATGTGCACACACACTCAGATGCAGGATTACAACAATTCTCTTCCACCCTAATTTAGGGCAAACGTTTGTTCTTGGCTGCGCATGGCTTGTCTGACAAAGGGCTCTCTGTGGGTTGTGGCTCGGGGTGTGTGTGTGGGGGGGGGTCTGAGAGACAGCGCACGCGAGCAAGCACACCTCACACCCCCCGCTGGAAAGACTGGCAGATCTGCCCAGCTGTGTGTGACTGTCGCCCCCGAGTGGCTGCAGGCAGCCCTGCTGCAGCCGCGGTGCCCGGCGATGTGCCTGTCTTGGGCGGTCGTGGCACCTCGTCAGAGCAGCAGTTTGGGAAGCTCGCTGCCTCCATCCTGCCCTGGTCAGTACGTCCCCAGCACCACGTGGTCTTGCTGAGATGATGCCTCCTCAGCCAGATGCCCATGTGGATCTCCGGCCGTGGGCGATGCAATGCGTGTCCCACAGGAAAGGGCCCTGTGCCAGCACACCCAGCCCTGGCCTTCAGCAGACACCACTCTTTGGCCCTCGCAGGGCTGGCTCGGTGTGGCGTGGGAGCAGAGTGGGGCATGGGGCTGTGTCCAGGCACTGGAGGCGGGGCTGTGTTATGAGCACCAGTGGCTGCTGCCGGAGGCATGTGGGGGTGGGGGTAGGGGTGGTGGCTGGGCCCAGCACGCCCGCGGATGCTCCCCCATGCACAGTTCTTAGGCAGCTGAGTGGGCTGCCCTCGGCCACCTCTCAGGTTATTTCTTTTTGGGAAAGAAGATAAATCTTTTCTCTTTGTCTTTCTTGGCCAGGCTGATGTCCGTGGCAGTGCTGGAGGGCAGAGGCAGGCTCAGCGCCTTGCCTTTCACGTTTTGGGCTTCTATTATTGCTGTGCTGAGCCCCTGCAGCCATGTGTGCATCTCCTCCTATCGGACAGAGACCGAGAGAAAGCGTCCCTCAGTCACTGCCCCGGGACAGCGGCTTCTGAGCCTCCAGCCCCCCCAGCGCCCGCCCCAAAGAATCCCACGCCTTACGGGGGGCAGGAGTCACCCCGTGTCTAACCCAGCTTGCCCTCTCACCCAACATTCCTCCTCCAGGTGGTGGCCAATGCATTATTACCTCAGTCAGCTCAGTGGCTTTCATAGGTTCACCCAAGCACCGGGAAACAGTAAGGCTGAAGTCTTCTGCCCAAGGGAGTTGAGCACCCGACGGCCATTGCATTTCAGAGGGATTTGGGCCATCCATGAACCTCCCAGCCCATAAGACCCAGCTTCTCAAAGTATTTAGACATGTAAATCAATGGGAATTGGGCACCTAAAGACCTAGGAGGATCTCACCCAGGGCTCACTGTGTCCCAAACTCCAGCACTGCCCAGTGGGGCAGGAAGCAAAGGAGAACGTCGTATTCTCCTGCCCCTGCAGCCCCTGTTGGCGGGGTGGGGGCAGGAGTTAGGGAGGCAGAAGACAGCTACCCTAAAGGGGCCAGAAACCCAGGGCTAGTCGCCCCATGGCAAGAAGCCTAGAAAAGTAGAGAGATGGGTTGCTGGCCTGACTCGATGCCCCTGGACAGATGCGGGGAAGCGATCAGACCTGTTCAGAAATCGGAATGTCTGTCTCGGGGCAGAGGCCAATGTGGGGAGGTACCAGGAAAGCTGGATCAGCCCAGCTTGATGGAACAGAAAGTTTAGACATGTCTGAACAGTTCTATTTGCAAGTCAGTTCCACCTTAATCTGTGTCTGGCTGTGTTGATGCACTGCATCATGGGAGTTGTAGTTCAGGTGTCTCATGCCAACATTCTCCTCTGTGGGCTGGGCTCGCAAACCAGATTATATATCCCATGATGCACTGTGGTCTTCTGTCTTGCTGAGCTTCCATGGTGCATTATGGGAAGCATAGTGTGGCCTGGGAGTGTGTCCCATAGGGGAGAATGAGGGTGTGAGGCAGCTGAATTACAGCTCCCACAATGCACCAAGGTGGTTCAGCCAGATGCAGATGAAGGACCCCTTTCTGCAGAATTAACATACTCCTCATAGAAAATGGTGAGTCTGCGGAGTCTCCACCGCCCCCAGGGAAAGGATGGCGAGGCATGCAGGAGGCAGAGGGAGAAGGCAAGCAGCTTCCTCTGCTGCTGGCTCTGCAGCTGGACAAGCAGGAGCTGGGGGAGCCAGACACCGCTGGGTTCCAAGTGAAAGTCAGGGGCAGCTCACATGGAGCAAGCCAGTGCCTCTGAAGAGCCACGCAGCCAGGTCTGGAAATGAGATGGTGATGCAGGGGCCTTTGCTCCCCATGCCACTCACAACCCGACTGCCCCTAACTCTCTGGAGAGACCCATCCTCAGCCCAGCTGTGGGCATGGCAGACTTATCTCCCAGCATGCTTTACCCCTGCCTAGGCCTACATCATAGCTATGTCGCCAGAACACTCCCTCTGCTAGTGGTTTCCCCTTTCTTTGTGCCACCCCCAGGCCAGGAAGCTCTCGTGACAGCCTCTGTCCCCATCTATGCAGCCAGGCCTGAGCCCCTGCTCACTGAGATGTTCCAGGCCCAGCCTCCCATGTCCTCTCCAGCCCCGAATGGCCCATACAGGCACCTACCTCGTCCTTGCCATGGAAGAGCCACTCGCTGCCATTGCCGAGCCTGGAAAGCAGAGGGGAGATTCCTGGTCATTCAGATGCCCATTTAAATAAACCTTCATTAACTGATTTAAAGCCAGCATCTAGTTACCTCTCCCTTCTTGGGGCTCCAGATGCTGTGCCCCAGGGCTCCTGACCCCCTAGCAGCAGCTCCCCACTCCTCCTAGATCTCCCAGCCCACAGTGGTCCCCACACCAGGCGGCCCCTTGCCAGGCAGACCCAGCATGTAGTTTTGGAAGCAGTTGCCGGGGGGTGCTCGAGCTCAGCTCCACCCCAGGCCCTGCCCCCACTCCCCCATCCCTCAAGCCCCCACCACCACCCTGCCTCTTCCCACCTCGTTCCACCCCCTGCCCTGAGCTTCCCCGCCCTCGCTCCTCCCCCTCCCAGCGTCCCAGCGATATGACAGAGGTATATAAAATCATGAGTGATGTGGAGAAAGTAGATAAGGAAAAATTATTTACTTATTCCCATAATACAAGAACTAGGGGCCACCAAATGAAACTAATGGGCAGCAGGTTTAAAACAAATAAAAGGAAGTTCTTCTTCACACAGCGCACAGTCAACTTGTGGAACTCCTTGCCTGAGGAGGTTGTGAAGGCCAGGACTATAACAGTGTTTAAAAGAGAACTGGATACATTCATGGAGGTTAAGTCCATTAATGGCTATTAGCCAGGATGGGTAAGGAATGGTGTCCCTAGCCTCTGTTTGTCAGAGGGTGGAGATGGATGGCAGGAGAGAGATCACTTGATCATTGCCTGTTAGGTTCACTCCCTCTGGAGCACCTGGCATTGGCCACTGTTGGTAAACAGGATACTGGGCTAGATGGACCTTTGGTCTGACCCAGTATGGCCGTTCTTATGTCTCCTGCACACTGCTGAACAGCTGATCACTGGTGGGCAGGAGGTGCTGGGGGGAGGAGGAGAGCTCCAGCCCCGGAACACCCACAAAGTTGGCACCTATGTTTGGAAGCCAGAGTTAATTTTAAGGGACTTATTTCTGATGTGGCCAAGACGTGGCCAAGACGTGGAAGAGAACTCCCTGCCAGCAAGTCACTGGCTGAACATCAGGATACAAAGCCACACTCGCTGGCTGTGGAGCGGAGCAGGGGGGGGCAGAGCCTGCGCCAGAGAGTGGGCATAGAGAAGACAGGGCCATGATCCTGATGGTAGCAAAAGGACAGGCATGAAGGGGTTAAGGTGGTGGAGGGGACTGGGTTTAGGGTCTGGCCAGCAATTGTCATGATCTCAATGTCCTGTGCCCGACAGTGCTTGGCTGCCCTCGCCTGCAGGGGGTGGCCTGGAATTCCCCCCATTCAGTGCTGAAACAGTGCCTTCCTCTGGGCCCCCTGCCAGATGCACCAGGCACTCTGCTCCGCCAAGGTGCTCCCTGACAACCCCATGACCCAGTGGGATGGCTTAGGTGCTAGCCAATCTTGCCCCTCACGGTGGCGTGGGTCCCCTCCCCACACTGAGTGTGACATGGCTATTGGGTCCCAGGTCCCAGCCATGGGAGGCTTATGTGCTGTGATGTACCCGGCGCTGGCTTGCGGGGGGTTCCCTGGGCAGGCTGGCTGCAGGGTCCAGCCCCGGGGCTCTGTCTGCCCCTCACCTCAGCTTGAAGACGTGCTTCTTCTTCTTGTAGCCAGTGGCTACGTCACAAAGGGCGTTCCTCAGCTGGAAGGGCTCCTCCCCATGGTAAGGCACTCCCAAGGCTAAGCTCTTGGCATCCTTGTAGAAGGCCAGCTCGCTGCTCCGGAGCACGCAGTACAGCATGTGCCAGGACCTGTGTGACAGGCATGAGGGCACGCGTGTTACTCCAGCTCCATAACCCAAACGCACCTCACGCGCCATTAGAGCCTGGTGCTTGTGATGTGTTGGCTGAGGTGACTTTCCTAGCACCCAGAGGTGACCTGATCATGGGCTGTCGGGACCTATGTGGGAGAAGATTTTGGAGAGCAAGAGGGGCTGGTGAATCTCAGTGAATTCCAGAGATTGGAAGCCGATGCCCTACAGATCAAGGCTAGAGGAAAGGCCCAGTTTTTTCACAGGCAGGGGAGACTAACAGCTGACCCAGCCACGGGGCGGGTTCTCTGTCACTTGGAGTCTGTAAATCCAGCCTGGTTTTCCGTGGCAAAAAATCCACCCCCAGTCATTCAGGAGTGACAGGGTTAATACATTGGGTGGGGCTCTCTAGTCCCTTCCAAGTGCCAGGGGTCTCGGGCAGTTTGGCTGAAATGGTTTCTTCATAGATTTCCCAGGCCAGAAGAGACCATTGTGGTCACCTCGTCTGACCTACTGCGTAATACAGGCCAGAGAACGGCCCCAAAATAATTCCTAGAGCGGAGTTTGTAGAACAAACATCCCGTGATGGTAAATCCATGCCCCTGGGTAAATTGTTCCAATGGCTAATTACTCTCACTGCTAAAACTGTACATCGTATTTCCCATGTGAATTAGTCTAGCTTCAACTTCCAGCCACTGGATCCCGTTAGGCCTTTCTCTGCTAGATTGAAGAGCCCATTATTAAATGTTTGGTTCCCACTTATAGTCTGCGATAGGTCACCCCTTAACCTTCTCTTTGGTCAGCTGAATAGATTGAGCTCCTTGAGGCTGTCTCTCTAAGGCACGTTTTCTGATCCTCTAATCATTCTCCTGGCTCTTCTCTGACCCTCTCCAATGTGGCTATGCCGTGGGGGAGAGTTGGCTCGCGGCAGTCTAAGGAACTGCACACGCGCCTACCAGGGCTGTGTCTGACATCATCATCCAACACACAGAGTCAGCTACGGACTGTTGTGCCAGCCAGAGGGGCCATGGTTCATGGCGTCGCAGCAGGCAGGGCCGGCTCTAGCCAGTTCGCTGTCCCAAGCACGGCGGCACGCCGCGTGGGGCACTCTGCCACTTGCCGGTCCCGTGGCTCCGGTGGACCTCCCGCAGGCGTCCCTGCGGATGCTCCACTGGAACCGTGGGACCAGTGGACCCTCCGCACGCATGCCTGCGGGAGGTCCACCGGAGCCGCCTGCCGCCCTCCCGGCAACTGGCAGAGCGCCCCCCGCGGCATGCCACCCCAAGCACGCACTTGGTGCGCTGGGCCCGGGAGCCGGCCCTGGCAGCAGGCATCGGGCTGTGGTGGTAATTCTGTACTGAAGTAGAAGTTCTGGGGCTGTTTTCTTTAGTAAGCAGCAGCAGCTACGTTAGGACAGCAGCAGCCGAGAACTAAGAAGCAGAAAGTCACATCCTCCTCCTCCTTCTCCATCTGGCTGTTAAGAAGGCTCCTGTCCTAATAGCACCCACCATCACCAGCTAAAAAAACAGCTCTTCAGATCTCTAAAGAAAACCTTGTTTGACACATTCTGTCTGGCAAGAAACCACTTATCAGCAGTTGTGGTTGTGAGATCTAGAAGTCTCTTGTTTTGCCTTTGGGGTCACCACTTCCCTGTTGTTTATCTGTAGGGTCTGTCTGGTTCTTTGATTGTTTCTGTCTGTTGCATAACTAATTTTGCAAGATTTAAATCAACTAAGGTGGTTGGGTCTGACTGGGTAAAGAATTGTTTCGTAATGGGCTGGGATCGGTGAAAAATACCGTTCTGTAGGACTTCCGTTTACAATGACTGGGTGAGGTACAGCTAAGCAGGACTCAAGTTTCACTCACTGCATAAACTGGGCTCCAAAGGGAAGTTCTTTGAAACCCAACTCCAGGACCCAGCCCAGGATCAGAGCTGCCAGACCCAACACCCTGCCAAGCATAATCGTACAGAAGCTGGAGTCCCTGGACGACCTGATCCTGAGTAGCCAGCAGGAAAAGTTCGTCTGCCTTATTTGAAGTGGTGAGCATTGTATGCTGAGCGTGAGCATTCTGTTTTGGTGATTGGTAATAAATAGAGGCTAAGGATATTACTGTGTAAGGCTCTTTCACTGGTAAAAGGCCCTGCAAACCCACAGAAGAGTATGCCCTGAGCCCTAGGTGCCTTTCGCCTGGAGCCCTAAGAACTGGGTACAGGTTGGGTGCCTAAATCAACTGGGTTATGCCTTGCACCCATGGAAAGATAAGGTGGGTGTCATAGAGTGTGTGGGTAACAGATTTATGGAGTCGTGGTTGGTCGAAGTGTGGTTCAGGGGCCGGGCCGGCTCCTGGGCAGCGTGGCATGCAGCGGCCTTCTGAGGAGTGTGGCAGAGGAGCCTTCACCCATGGGTCCCACCCACAGAATCTGTATTTCCCTGCAGGCAGCCTCCATGCTGCTCCGAGAGACCCTCCGCTGGGGTCGCTCCCCAGCTCATTGTGCTTGCAACCTCTCCCCACCTGGTCTTGCTGGGGAGCTGCCAATGCCTCTATGGGCTGGGCACAGCTGACCCCAGCCGAACCAGAGCCATTCCCTATGGGACATATCCTGCAAGGCGAGTGCCCGCCATCCCTGTGCACCTGTTTGAAGCCTTCTTGTTAGGAGCCTCCAGGTCGTGTTTGCGGCCCAGGTAGCCCTCCATCTGGAGGCTGTGCGAGCGGTCCAGCTGTGCGGGAAGCGTAGCGGTCTCGTCGAGCTCACTCACAGGCGTCTGGAGGACTTTGAACAGCGGGTCTGTGGCGGAGGGCTCCTTGTCGTCCACTTTTGTCTTCCTCTCGGACTGCTTGGCCTCAGTTGGCTCCGCAGGGACCTGGGCTGGGTCTGCTTTCTCCTCTTCCACCTGCTGTGATCACGGAGCACAGCGTGTTAGCCGAGAGCAGAGTGGATCATGAATGCTGCTGGTCTGTCACGCTGCCCCTTGTTCGCTCTAGAACTGACACCGCCAGCAGAGCGGGAGAGGTTTTGGGGTAGGAAACCGCAGAGCCAGCCACACGGAAATGTTTCACGGATTCATGTCAGTATCGTTGGCTTGGGGCAAAACCAAACGTCAGCCGAATTCCGGAAAATCGGAAAGGTTTCAGGTTGACCATTTTGAATGGAAACGTTTAGATTGTTTTTCTGTTCAGAAAGGACCTTGCCTTTCAGAAGTCCCTGTCGTTTTATTTAAAAAATGTTTAAAAACTGTCATATCCATCAAGGTGAAAAGTTGTATTTGACCCAAAACCATTGTTTTCCCTTTTCCACTTTAACAAAAATTTTGAGAAATGTCAGGTCAGCCCCAAACAAACGTTTTCTCTGATTTTTCAGAATTGTCAGTGAACCGAAAAATCCGCTATTCCCCCAGCTCTACTGCATGGGGGGAGTACAGGCTAGTGGTGAGAGCAGGGTGCACCTGCTCTCTTATTTCTATCCTGCCCACCGCCTTACTGTGGGAGCTCGGTCAGCTCTCTCCTGTGTGTGCTCTCATGCCCACCTATGTGGTCCAAGGCCCATTTCTGAAAGGGACTCGGGTGCGTAGAAGCTGAAACCCCGTTGACTTTCAACGGGGCGTTGGCCCCTAAGTGCACAGGTCCCCTTTGGAAAAGGAGAGGCCCCAGGCCTGCTTCCCTCATGAGCAGAATGGGGCTCTTGCCCCAGAGGACATGGGGGTTGGAAGTTATGCATGTGAATGAATGGAGGGCTGTAAGGCCTGTGGAAATGCATGGATGGACGGTGCTAGATATACACATAAGCGTGACTTAGCACTCGGAAACTTCTGAAGTATATGCAGACTCTGCAACATCAAGCCGAGATCTGTCCACTTGTCTCCTCTTTAAGGCACCACTCGGCTTAGTCCCACACTACCTCTCATCTCGCATATGCTATTGCAGATGTCGACTCCCTCCTCTGATTGGCCAGTGTAGCCTCCATCACCCGCTCGTTACATTTTCACAGATTCCTAAATTCCAAGGCCAGAAGGGCCCATTGCGATCATCTCATCTGACCTCCTGGATAACACAGACCAGAGACCGGCCCCCGGATTGTTCCCAAAGCAGAGCTTTTAGAAAACCATCCCATCGTGATTTAAACATTGCCAGGGATAAAGACTCTACCGCGCCCTTGGCTAAATTGTTCCAATGGTTAATGACTCTCCCTGTTAAACATTTACACCTTATTTCGCAGCTGAATTTCTCTAGCTTCAGCTTCCAGCCACTGGATCATGTTAGGCCTTTGTCTGCTAGACTGAAGAGTCCCTTATTAACTACTTGTTCCTAAGTGGATACTTAGGACTGTGATCAAGTCACCCCTTAACCTTCCTTTTGTGAAGTTAGATAGTTTGAGCTCCTTGAGTCAAAGGGAGCTTTTCTAATCCTATAATCCAGAGGTCCCCAAACTTTTGAGGGCCATGCCCCCCCGACCCATCTGTGCTCCCCGCCTTCCTGGGGCTGAGGTCAGAAGTGGGGCTGTGGCTCCCGGAGGGGCAGACATGGATGGGGTAAGGAGGCCATGGCTGGTGCTGCAGCTGGGGGTGGGTATGGGTATGGGGCTGTGGCCAGGGGCCGAGGCTGGGGGCTGGAACAGAGCTGCAGCTGGACAGCACTGGGGCCCAGCAGCCAGGCCCATGACCAGGTGTAGCTTCACTCCCAGTCTCGGCCCTGGGCTGGGAATTGAGCTGTGGCCAGCGGCCAAGGCTGGGGGTTGGCGCGATGCCAGGGACAGAGCCACGCTGAGGCTGGGGATAGGGCCAGGAGCGGGGCCGGGAGCTGGGGATGCGGCTGGGGGTGGAGCCGGAGTAGAGCCAAGGATGGGGAGGGGCTGGCTGTGGGGGCTGGCTGCTCCTCCACGCCCCTTGCTTTCATCATTCTCACGGCTCTTCTCTGACCCCTCCAATTTATCAACATCCCTCTGGAATTGTGGGCACCAGAACTGGACACAGGATTCCAGCCACGGTCACACCAGAGCCACATCCAAAATAAAACAACCTCTCTGGTCCGTTTGTGCATCCCAGGATGGCACTAGCCGTTCTGGCCGCCGCAACACACTGGGAGGTCACGGTCAGCTGATTACGCATCATGACCCCTAGACCTGTTTTCAGAGTCATTGCTCCCCAGGAGACAGTCCCCCATCCCAGAGCTGTGGCCGACACTCTTTGTTCCTCGGAGTAAATCTTTACATTGGGCCTGTGACAGACCCAGGCCAGTGGGGTACAGGAGTCTGGTAGAGGGCAAATATACTGGTCACTGGGTGAGTAGTTTTCTGATCCCTGAGTGACCAGAGCAGGGGCTGCACTAGAGTAATCAGGAACCTGCTAGAACCAATGAAGGCAGCCAGGCTGATTAGATCACCTGCAGCCAATCAAGGCAGGCTAATCAGGGCACCTGGGTTTAAAAAGGAGCTCACTCCAGTCAGGGAGGGGGGAGCTAGAGGAGAGGAAGTGCGTGTGAGCTGGGAGCGAGAGGTGCAAGGAGCTGCGAGTGAGAGGCTGTGCTGCTGGAGGACTAAGGAGTACAAGCGTTATCAGACACCAGGAGGAAGGTCCTGTGGTGAGGATAAAGAAGGTGTTTGGAGGAGGCCATGGGGAAGTAGCCCAGGGAGTTGTAGCTGTCATGCAGCTGTTACAGGAGGCACTATAGACAGCTGCAATCCACAGGGCCCTGAGCTGGAACCCGGAGTAGAGGGAGGGCCTGGGGTTCCCCCCAAACCTCCCAACTCCTGATCAGACACAGGAGGAGTTGACCCAGACGGTGGGGAAGATCACTGCGGTGAGCAAATCTGCCAATAAGTGCGGGACCCACCAAGGTAGAGGAGGAACTTTGTCACAGGGCGTACAGACAAACAAGCGCTTTGTCTCATGCTGCCCCTCCTGCTGGGAGGAGCTCTCTGTAACCAGCTGCAAAGCTACCCCCTTAGCCTCCTTCACATCCCTCCTTACAACTTCCCTTTGCAGCAATGCTGGGCAAAATAAAGGCGTCTTGACAATGGCTGGGCCAGTGTGGACCCAATGCGGTGACCAGCATTGTCTCACTGTTTCCTTGTGCTGCCCTGTCTGTCTCTCTCCAGCTCTTGTCTCCTGTCTTAGAATTTAGACCAGGGGTCGGCAACCTTTCAGAATTGCTGTGCCAAGTCTTCATTTATTCACTCTAATTTAAGGTTTTGTGTACCAGTAATACATTTTAACCTTTTTAGAAAGTCTTTCTATAAGTCCATAATATACAACTAAGCTATTGTTGTATGTAACATAAATAAGGTTTTTAAAATGTTTAAGATGCTTCATTTAAAATTAAATTAAAATGCAGAGCCCCCCCAGACTGGTGGCCAGCCTGGAGACCAGCAGGCACAGCCAAGGGCATGGAGCCCCAGCCCGTCCACCTACCCCTGGAGTGACTCCCAGGCTGTTACTTCACCCAGAGCTCCTCACTGCCAGAGGGCTGGGATGTGCCAGCTTGTCGGGACCCCCGTTTGCATAACCGTGGCAAAGAGGCATTGCACTTTCAGATTCAACCCTTCCCAAAGTACATTCACGTGCTCCTTGCCCTCGGCGGGTAACAACCACCCGGTCAACTCCAGTGTCAAAGCACAGTCCCAGGGACCCATATAACCACAGAGGGAATAACTGCTTTGGTTCCCGTTGCCTACCCCTGGAGCTAGACAAGGACTTCCTCTGCTGCTGGCAATGAACAGCCAATATTTGTTCACCCCCTCCCTGCCGCATGCAGCAATGGGTGCAAGGGAAATCGCAACAACGGGACTCAGGTGGTCACCAATGCAGAGCTGAACAAGAGCTCGTGGAGGTGTGAACTCTGCCATTCATCTCAAGAAGGGGTTAACTCACATGCTCAGGGATGGTCTTTTAAGGACTTGTCCACAGGGGGCGTTGTAGGGATTTCAGTTCACACTTTTGTCTTATCCTGGTGTGACTCCTGGAATGGACACGTATCCTGGTACAAGGGGGCTTATGGCCTCATAGTCTTCTGAGCCAGAAGGGACCATTAGGCCTTCCCATCTGACCTCCTGTGTAGCCCAGGCCATTGATTTCCACCCAGTGAGCCCTAGAACGTTGTTACATTTCAGAAATAGGCGGGACTGAGGTGCCACCAAAGCCCGAGGCCCCTGCAATGGCAAGGAATGGATTAGGTGATCCAGGCCCAACTGATCCCAGAGATGACCTGTGTCTCATCCTGCAGAGGAGAACTCCCCCACACCCCGCCCCAAGATCCCTGCTGGTCTGACCTGGGGAAAATTCCTTTCTGGCCCCCAAGCACACGAGCAAGAACCAGGCAGCTAAGAAAGGACTCTCTGACTCCCCCCCCTGCTTGGCTGGGGTCCCATCTCCAGCTGTGGCCAAGCCCGGGGGCTTCAGGCCAGTTGTGCATCACGGAAAAAACTCCCTCCTATCCTGATCCCTGGAGGCTTTGGAAGCAGATTAAACTAAACTGTAAAGAGGCACTTTGATTATAGCCTAGCCTGTCCCCCCCCGCCCCCGATTACAGCGGTGGGTGTGATTACACCGTTAAAACATTAACCCCTTCCTGCCTAGCTGCGTCACCGCTGTAACTTCCCCACGACTAGCGGAGGGAGGGAGGGGGAGGAAGGAGTTGGTGAGTGCGCATGTGGGTGTGGGGCTGTGTCACACACTGACACAATTTGCCATGGGGGGAAGGCTTATTTTGGGGCCATGCGTGAGTGGCAGTCAGGAGCTCCCCGCAGTTACTTCCCCCCCGCCGCAACCAAAAAAGAGCCCAGCTAAGCCTGTTCCCAGCTCCCAAGGGGGCGCCAGGCCCGAGGAGGCCAGAGGTGCTCGGCTCAGGATGATGGACTTCACTATAGGGTGAGCAGTGTCCCATTCTGGGTATGCATGGGCGGAGCTTGGAAGAGCATCTCCGCCCCTTTTCTGCGTCCCTTCTGGCCCCATGTGCTTGTTCGCTCTAAGCAGTGTTCTCTGACAGTCGGGGGTGTGTGTGTGTGTGTGTGTGTGTGTGTGTGTGTGTGTGTGTGTGTGTGGGTGTGAAAGAGAGAGAAGTTCTAGGGCTATTAGCCATGGAGGTTACTTAACACATTCAGGCCACGTTCACCACCGCGCCCAATGCCCCGTTAGCGACTTAAAGGAAGGGTCTGGATTACGCAAGCACCCGACACCTCCCACAGCATGGCTCCTTCAGCCGGGAAGAGGCCAGTGAGCCCTGTGCACTCTATTGCTGGTACAGCCCCAGGACATCACAGCTGTTTATTGCTGCCATTGCAAGGGGTCGCCAGTGCAATCGATCCAGGGCCTTGCTAAGGAGACGTGTGAGTTTAACTCACTCGCCCAGTCATGCAGGGAACCTTGAATGAGGTTCTTATGTGGTGCAAGAAGACTGAGCCTCACAGAGACATCTCTAGAGCACCTGCTCTCTGCCGCAGGGCCTGGGCGAAGGGGGTGGGTGTGGCAAAAAAGCGGGGTGTAAACACCCAGAAAACAGACCTCGGAGAGACTGGGTTAAGCTGCCAGACACAGTTTGGTTTGTGGGTCTGAAAGGAGGGGTTGTGTGTGACCCTTGCAGGAAGCAAATGCTGAGAGAGAGAGAGAGAGCAGCTTTTTGGGCACAAGGCTGGTGTGTCTGGCTGGGGATTTTGACACAGGCACATGCTGGATGTTCCCACTGCTGTCCAGGGAAGCAGGCCTCTCTGTATATTCTTGTAAATAAACAGCTGACCCCCTGACTCTGGGCTGCCCAGTCCTTAGCCAAATCCTCCCCCCCCCAAACACACCAGGCCCCCAGTTTCAGCTCTCTGTGCTGAAGGGCTGGCCTACGGAGCAACGCGATCACCCCATGGCTGTGCACGGCACTTTGCAATTAGCCGTGACTGGCAATGCGCGCTCAGCTGGAGGGCCCATTTGCAAACAGGCCCAAGTGGCTTAGGAGCCCAAGTCCCATTGTCAAAAGTGCCGCCGGCAGGTTAGGTCAGTTTGTCAAGGGGGGTTAGGTGCCTGACATCGCAGCTGGGATGTTTTGGAGTGCCTATGTGGGTTTGGTGCCTAATTCCCATTGAAAGTCCATGGAGTCTGGTGCCTGACTCACTTAGACACTGTTCTGAACCCACTAGGTGCCCATCTGCAGCTGTAGGCACCTAAATCCCTTTGTAAATATGCCCTTGGTGCCAGGGGCCTGAGTTTGGAAATGGGAATAACGCCCCCTGCTGCTGAACAGCGGCCCCAAAGGTGCTGCATGTGTGGGATTGCTCTGGGTGGGGCCCTGGCCCCAGACAGACAGCCCTGCCCCTCACAGGAACAGGGTTTGCTACATGGGATCAAGTCCCCCCTCCTGGCCCTGACAACAGCCCATACTCGACCCTTTAAAGAAAGGAGACCCCCTTCCCAGAATGCACCTTGCCCTTGGCAAACCCCTCTCACAATACACCTTGGCCAATGCACCCTAGGGCGTGGTGGTGACGCCTTCCTTCCTGATCCTGGCTTGTGACATGCACACCCCCTGCGAAGCATGCGTCCATTGGGGCAGGTCCTTGGCTGGCATCACTGCTAGTGTGGCTTGTGGCCCCTAGAAATAGCCGGCTCTGTTGCAGCTAAAGTCCTGGGCGCCCCTGAGGTGCTCGGGCTGGGCGTGTATTGGGGTTAAAGGAGCCCGCCTTTCATTTCATGGCACAGCCCTCACTTAGGGGCAGGGGAATGGGCCAGGGGCCGGCCCGCCCTCTCTGGTGTGTCATGTGGATGAGGAGGGCCGGGGGGCTGCCATCGCACTGGAAATGCTGCCCAGTGGGGCTCAGGCGGGGTCCCAGGGAGCAGCGGGGTTCTCCAGAGAGAAGGTATGGAGCGGCAAGGGAGGTGGGAGGACGCTCAACAGCCGCACCACACTTACTGGAAAGCACGCCTGGCACCCGGCGCTTTGCCACATTTGGATGCGCCTCCTGCTCAGAGGGGATACGTGGAAACCCACTGCCCGTCATACAGCTCGACGGCCACAGCTCGATGCCTGACCAGCAACGTGGCAGGAGGCGGCCTGGAGGTCGGGACCGGTTAAGGAACCCTCCACGTGGGGCTGAACCCAGCCAGGGTGATACCCACCAGATGTTGCTGCCAACTGATGGCTCCTTGGCAGTCAGTAAGAAAGGATGCATGGGGGGGGGTCTTGGTTCTGTGGCAGCTGGACAGAGTCTCAGGGGCTGCTGGCCCAGCAGGGTGAGGCAGGGGAACAAATCCCCCCTCACTGGGAGCTTTGCCCCCTTCTGCCGGGCCGGAGGTCACAGCAAAGCGCTTGGTCTGCCGGGGGGGGGGGCGATCTGGCACCTTTCCCCAGCACTGAACGAATTAAAAACCCAGCGGCCAGCAGGGAGGAGATGGCAGATCTCTGTTCTGACAAGCTGAGCCCGAGTGCCAAAGTCACTTTGGAAAACGCACTTTAGGGGCTTTGAAAAATCATCCTCCACAGCTCTCAGGAGGGTTAACGCTTCACAGAGGCGAGATAAACAGGGCCAGCCCGGTGCTAGCCAGCCGCTGCTAAGCCCAGCTGGGACCTCTGCCCCAGGAAGCAAGTCAGCTGTGATTGATTTTTATTTATGCAAATAGAGGACAAAGGGTTTCCCCTGGGCGCTAGGCACCATCTGCAAGCGACACTAGGAACAACCAAACAGCTAGGGGCAGGTAGCGTGGGGAGACTCGCCCCCTGGACTGCCTGCCAACAGGCCAGGCTCTCTAGCGCGTGCATCTTCCCGGGCCAACGTGCGCTTTCCCCAATGTGGCTGCTCTGTAAAATGATGCCATTGGAGTGTGTCCAATCGGGGAGGCGGCAGTCACCTACACTGGCCATGGCACTGGACTGGTGGGAAAAATATTTCCTTGGCATTTTTCCAAAGGGCCCAGGCTGGAATTTAGGGCTCCGAGCTGCTGGCTGATTAGATTGTGCCTTGTATGAGAAGAAACTGACTCCACCATGGGGATAAGGGGGAGAACCGTAGAACGGAGCAAACTTTCCAGCAGGACGGGACCCACCCAGCGGGCTCTACTGCACGGGGCGTAGCAAGGCAGGCCCTGTGTGGTCCCCATCCCTTGGAACGGTCGGCGAGGTGTCCAGGGCCAAAGTCCACCCTAGTGTAGCAAGGGGAACTCCGCCTCCTCCTGGCATTGCTGCTGCCCATCGCGCTGGGTGGGGCAGGACAGCAATGGGGCAACCCACCATCGCAGAATACCGCTGGCTGGTGTTGGGGGCACTCAGGGCTGCCCAGGCCTGGTGGGGAAAGGGCCGGCTACCTGTGGAACAGGCCCATGAGGTGCTCAGGAGGACCCCCACTTTCCTAGCCAGGGCACTTGGGGGGAGCACACTCCAGGGCTTACCACAGCTGGGGGTGGAGGGTGGCCACCTACCTAGGCCCTGGCCCAGCTGCAGCTCAGCAAATGCGCCCAGGCCGGAGTTGGGGTAAAGGGGGAAGTTATACCGACAGGCCCAAGGAATAGAGTGGGAGGGAGTTTACACCCACAGGGTGTTGTGGGGGTGTGTGTGTTGCAGGCTGAAGATCCCACTGCATAGACCAGGCTGCAGGGGTTCCCAGACTGGGCATGTGAAAGGGTGTCGAGAGGGTGCTGTCACCCTGACATAAGGCTAAATGCGGGGGGGAGGAGGAGTCTGTCTGTACAGCTGCTGAACACTGGCCGACATGGTGAAGTGGTTTCTGTGAAACAACTGCTGTGTCGTGGGCTCCACCACCCGAATGGGGAAACTGAGGCAGGGAACCGCAGTTCTGGGTCTGGGTTATTGTTTTAGGCTAGAGCTGGGCATTTCTTGCATTGCTAAGTGCTGGGCGACGGCAGTTTAGAAACCTGTGTGCAGCGTGTGGGTGTATGTGTGTTAGTCACACCTAGCGCGTGCCCTTGGAGCGGTCACCTGGGATCCCAGAAGGCCCACAGGGCTGCAGTGCTGGGCGAGGGTGTGGTCAAGCGATGAGAAAGCTGAGGGTCAGCACTGGGCCCGGGGGGAGAGGGGGCTGGGTAGCTGGACGGTGAAGTTGCCCCTTTCAGGAGCAGGTACCAGGCAGCGTATCTGTGCCCCGAGCATGGGGCTAGGATCACAACTCAGCCACTGGAGGCTTCTGTACATGGGAGCCAGCAGCTGGAGCCCTCCCAATCCCAAGAGGGGGTGCTCAGCTAGTTCTGTGATGAGGGCCTGGGGTTCCCAGTATGGGGTGGCTGGGAGCGCCTGGCCTGGGAGGCGTTGGGTCATATGGGCTTGCCAAGGAGGTTGTGTCATTTCTGCTTAGACCAACCCCCGCAGCGTGTCTGGGACCCTGGCTGTGCGCGCCGCATGGGGCTCTGGCCTACGGCTACTGTCAACGTGGGCTCTTTGGGGGTGCGGGAGCCAGGCTGAGCCACCGGGCTCCTGCTGGAATCAGTGGGAGGAGGCTGGTGGCAGAACATTTGCAGTCCGTTTGAGGGGGGGCGGGTCATCTTTGGTTCTGAACTCACGAGCCCTAGAGGGGACCCTGGCAAGCCCCCCTGCTTTGGAAAGCACCTCCTGGGGCCAGGCAACGCAATGGGGCTCCGATGTGGGCGACTGTGGGCTGAGCAGGTCTCTGCAGGGACACCTTCCTGGCCTGTAGCTATGACTGGGCCTGCAGTGCAATGGGGCAGCACCAAGTGGGGACCAGGGCTCCATCATCCCACGGCTGCTGTGTGACCTGACGGCTTGTTCTACAGACTCTCAGCTCTCACAGGAGAAAGAAAAGGCCCCTAGTGCTCAGTGCAGTGAAGAACATTTCCAAAACAGAACCCAATGTGACCAATAGCAGGGGGAGGGATAGCTCAGTGGTCTGAGCATTGGCATGCTAAACCCAGAGTTATGAGTTCAATCCTTGAGGAGGCCATTTAAGGAACTGGGGTAAAAGTCTGTCTGGGGATTGGTCCTGCTTTGAGCAGGGGGTTGGACTAAATGATCTCCTGAGGTCCCTGATCTTCTATGATGCAGTGATGCTGCCTGAGTCTGCAGAGAGCCTGAACCCATCATTCCCAGGGGGGAGCTGCCCTGGGTGTGACTAACACAGTATTAGCTCAAAGGACCCATGATGCTCATGGGATGCCTTGCTCCAGGGCTGGGGGGGGTAGGAGCAACTTTCTCAGGGGGGGCCCTGCTCCAAGGTGGGGGGGGGCAGCATAGGGAGAGGGGAAGGAGGAGGCCCCATGCAGGACACCGAGCTATGGGAGAAGCTATGGCAGATGGAGAGGCTCTAACCTCCCCTGCAGCCAGCACTAGCTCAGCAGGGCCCGGAGCATGACACAAGGCCTGCATGACAGCAGAAAGCACATGGGAGGCCTTAATTCCCAGGAGAGCAAGTGTGCCCGGGACCTGAAGCAGGGCAGGACAGGGCAGCAGTCGGGAGCTGGCAGAGCCGGGCAAGGGGTGTGTGTTGGGGGGTAGATTTCAGCAGAGGCACGCAGGGAACTGGGGGTGAAGTGGTGCAGAGGAAGAGACCAGCAGACTGCAGAAGAGGGAGCTGGAGCTGGGTTGGAGTCTACTCCAATCACTCAAAGAAACGCCCTCTGCAAGCAGAGTAGCTGGAGGAAAGAAAGGGGACTGGGGAGTCCCCGAGGTGCAGCAAGGTGCCCCTGGGAAAGGGGTTAGCTGAGGGCAGCGCTGGAGAGAAGATGACCAAGGAGGAGAAGGCAGGTAGACAAGGAGAGCTAAGACTTGGCCTTGGTGCAAGAGGAGGAAGAGCAGGCTGACAGGCAGGAGCAGTGTGAGCTGGGGCTGGAGGTGGCGCCAAGGCCAAGCAGCACAAAGAGCTTTGGGAAGCTGATCCAAAGGCTGCCGAGCATCTGATGAGCCGTCCGTGTCTTCCACCGACACCGGGGCATGCAGTGGGGAGCGCCCCTTCAGGGATCTCTGCGGGGCCTGCCTCAGATGGGGTGTCCATCTTCCAAAGAAAATAAGGCAAGAGGTTAGAATTCCTGCAGGGGAACAAGCCGGAGTCCAAGTCCACTGCGTGGGGTATCGGGAGACAAATTACCCCGTGTTCCTCTCCTTTGCTTTGCTGGTGCTGCTGTGGAGTTGAGAGGTTTGCTGTGTCTCTGGAACCCGCCGGTCCAATGGCTTGTTGTGCTAGGAGAGCTGGTAGGAACATCCAGCCGAACGCTGCCGGGCCGGGGAGGTTGCAAACAGGTATCAGGGAAGTGACCCAATATGCAGTGAGGTCCTGTCGCCCCTGTGAGCCTCAGCTCCAGCGTCATAGCTCCAGGCACCAGGAGTCACAGCTCCAGCAGCCTGGAAACCTATGCAGCCCGGAAACCTGAGCCCTGCAGGTGCTGAGAATGGTGGGCTGGTGTGTCACGGATTCTCCTAGAGCTCTGCCTGGAGAGAGGAGAGCAGCAGAGTACCTCCCCTCCGCCTGTGTGTGACCCTGTGGTGCTGGGGGTGTCCTAGGCACAGGGGTCAGATCCTCCGCTGGTGTAGCTGGGCAGAGCATCCCACAACGCCCAGGGGTGCTACGGACAATTGGCACCACGGGCTGCCCCATGGAGACGCGGCCTGAGCAGCTAAGGCACAGCCAATGGCCAGCGCACAAGGAGGGGGCAGGACCTGACCAGGATGTTGGGAGGCAGCTCCAGGAGACCTGCAAGCCCCAACTACCCAGTCCAGGATCCATCGAGGTAGCTCTCAGGCCTCCCAGAGGTGCATGGGTTTAGCTGCTCACTCTCTGTGTGAGGCAGGGAACACTACCCCCAATGACAGCTGGGTGCTGAGGCCCAGGGGTGGATGATTTGCCAAAGGTCACTCCCTCAGGCCAGTAGCAGAGTCAGGACTAGGAGCCAGTTCTCCTGAGCCTCTGGCCAGTTCCCTATTCCCTAGGCCATCCTTCCGGGCCTGCCTCCAAGCCTGGATGCACCTGAGGCTCTGCGGTGGGGCTGCCAGGTAAGTCAACCCCCTGTCCACACTGGGAGGAGGTCTGGCCTGAACCAGTGCTGAAGCCTCCTGTGAAGGTGGGAGTGCAGACCGATACACTGAGGAGGCCACAGCCCAGCCGCCTGGAGCAGGATTGCCGGGACGTGAGGAGGAGCAGGGGGCCCTTCCCTTGTGTGTTGGTGGGGAACCTAAAACGCCTCTGCTGAGAGCAATCTTCCACGTGGGGCTAAAGAGTGTCTCTGCTATTTGGAGGGAGGCCCAGCTTCTGGCACAGGCCTTCTCCAGAGCGCCCCAGATCCCCAGCACAGGGGGAAGAACCGGGGCTTCT
Source organism: Gopherus evgoodei (assembly GCF_007399415.2). Classification (NCBI taxonomy): domain Eukaryota; kingdom Metazoa; phylum Chordata; order Testudines; family Testudinidae; genus Gopherus; species Gopherus evgoodei. The sequence goes on along the minus strand of NC_044325.1, from coordinate 151,305,015 downwards.
CACAGCTACAGAGCCCCGGCTTCCCACAAAGGCTCTCGTGGGAGGGCTCAGCTAGCGTGTGCACGGGTGAACGGCTCCCCCGGGGGGGGGGGCACGATGAGGGAGGCCAGGGGCACTTGCTATGGGGTGGGTCCTGGTGCGACCAAGCTGCAAACGGGCGTAGAGCAGATAGGAGGTCAGACTAGATGAGCACAGTTAGTCTCTGCACACCCATAGGGAACCGAGGGCCACGTAAGGCTCCTGCCTTCCTCACCATCCCAGCCCCGGTTGTATCCACGTCCTTACGTTTCATGCACCTGCCCAGCTCCTCCTGCTGCCTTGTGGGCACTGGGGTGTGAGCCATGCAGCTTGAAAAGGGGGGTGGCTGGTGTCCAGACTGCCCAAGCGCTGACACACAGGCCAGATCCAGATGGGAAGAGCTGGCAGAGACCCAGTTCAAAAGGGTTTGTGCTGGTTCCCTGAGCAAAGGGCGTGCAGCGGCAGCAGACTCTTCTGCCCATATAACTGCCCATGCTCTGAGGCTTTAGCCAGGAGAGACACATCACCAAGAAATCATCCCTTGTAACTGACATTCCTACGGCCAGGTCTATGCCAAAACGGCAGGTGGAGCCAGCGATGTCGCTCGGGGGGGTGTGTGAAAAATCCACCCCCATGCAACGTCATTACACCATCAACCTCACGCCTGCCTCTGAATTAGCTCCAGCAACCAGAGAGCCCCTCCTGTCACTGTAGCGAGTGTCCACACTGATGTGCGTTTCTAATGGAGACAGGGCCTAAGACAGCAAATCAGCTTCTAGGAAACAGCCGGCGGCTTTGTAATGAGCTGCCCGCGACCCCGCAGGGAGCCGGGAGTGGAATCCAGGAGACCTGAGTCATAGGCCCCTCCGCTAGCCCTTGGATGTTAGTCTCTGTGTTCCTGTAGCTTTAACCTCTTCGCTTGTCTTGGCCAGTTTCAATGTGACTAGACATTAAGCTGAGCATGGGGGCCAGCCTCCTCCCTCCCTGGGATTCCCCCGGCATATGTCCCGAGAGCAAGCAGCGCCCACGCAGCCTGCATTCGCCAGGTGACACAAAGCCGGCAATCCCAGTCTTGTGGGCCTGGATGGGTGGAACAGTGCAGGCTGTACACGACCCTTCTCTGCGAGCAGCTGTCATTGTGCCCCCTTTCCCCGCTCTACAGACCTGCCCTTCCGCCCCCTGGAACGGATGGAGTTTGGCAGACAAGGTGTTTTCCAAGGGGACGCTGCTTCTCCGCACATGCTTCTCCCAGTGCACCCTTCCAGACCAGCTTATGCATATGGCCCTCCTCTGGGGGCTTACAGGGTGGAGGAAGGCAGGACAGGAGCCCATGGCTGCATTCCACTGATGTTTAACCTGCAGGGGATTAGCCCTTAGGACAAGCTACCCAGGGAAGGGGGGATTGAAGACATCAAGAGATGACGAATCCAAACCGAGGCCTTTCTGGAAGATCTGCTTTGGCCAAACACAAGCGATTGGGCTCAATACAGGAGTAATGGAGCGGAATTCTCTGGCCTGGGCTACACAGGAGGTCAGGTGAGACGATCCAATGGTCCTGCCTGCCCTTAACGTCTCTGGAGCTAAGACTGTCTACATTGCAGAAAAAGACCCAGGGCAAAGAGTCTCAGAGCCTGTGTCTGCGGACTCGGGCTCATGCCACTGGGCTAAAAATTGCCCTTTGCTTGGCCTGGAGCCCTCTCCAGTGAGGGGTCGGGTCTCAGAGCCTGGGCTCTAGCCTGAGCCCAAATCTCTAGGCTGATATTTTCAGCCTCACAACATGAACCCAGCAAGCTTGTGTCAGCTGACCCGGGTTCCGAGACTTTCAGCCACACACACCCTCCGCTCGAGCAGGGCAACGGGTGGGCAAGCGAACCCTTCCCCCAACTAAGTGGGTGACAGATGTATCAGATGGGACAGATCCACCCCGCAACGAGTGAACCTGGCAAAAGACCCCCCTTGTTCATTGGGGAAATTCCTGCTGGGTAAAAGAAACAGAATTTTCTGGGGGTGGAAAATAAGAATGTGTGAACGTGTGGATATTTTTGCGGTGAACAGTAAATTATTTGTAACGTGAACATTTATTAAACTAATTCAAGAAACAATGGATGAATGCGTGGTACAAAAACCTTTCCACCTGCTTCATTGATAGCAGAGGAGGGAAGAACTTGGGGGATGAACGAACACAAAGCAAATAAGAAAACAGGAGGCTTTTGTCAGGGGGAAACATTGGCACATTGTTAACAGGCTCTGGCAGAAGGGAAACAATTTTCAAAGAGCTTTATAAAAAATCCCAGGGAATTATGCAACTGGGGGGGTGGGTCCAGGAAGGAGAAAACTAAAATTTGTGACTGACCAGTGACGAGTCTCCTATAGCAGGTTCAGAGAGGTCCTGTGAAATTACGCCCTTTTTCTTCTCTTTTTCTTCCTGAGACCTACGGCAAACAACACTCCCTTTAAAAAGAGGGAATTTGGGCATTTTCTTTCGTGTAAGAGGCCCATAATTTGCTGTGGAAAGGGTTGGCCCAGAATCCCCAACATTATTCCGAATTCGATGCTTTTGAGACTGGGTGTTTGTCGAGTGAAGTGAGTCGCAAATGGCTGCTCTGGATCTGGCCTCTTCAGCTCTCTCGGGGCCTGTAGCTTTACAAACAACGGTACCAAGCAGCATAGCCAGAGGGGCCAAGGAATCTTTTCTGCCTTTGATGCTACCCAGAGACCTGAGCCAGCAGGCTACAATTACCCAGGCTGGGTTTTAGTGAGGACTTTGGGGCTGCAAATCCACGGTGCTGCGCCCCTTCCATGCCCCTGACCCCAGGCACCACTCCCTGCCCCCCAGCACCAACCCTCTTTTCTGTCCCCCCAGCGCCACTTCTCTTCCATGCCCTCCTGACCCCTGGCACTGCCTCCTTCCACACCCCTGACCCTCGGAACCATCCCTCCCCGCCTCCAGCCGCCCCCCTTCCACACCCCTGACCCACAGCACTGTCCCCCTTCCACGCCCCGACCCCCGGCACCGTTCCCCTTCCATGCCCCTGACCCCTGGAATTGTCCCTCCCCACCTTCAGCACCACTCTCTTTCCACAACCCTGACCCCCAGCATCGTCCCCCTTCCACACCCCTGACCCCTGGCACTGCCTCCTTCCATGCTCCTGACCCCCGGCACCATGCCTCCCTGCCTCCAGCACCGCCCCCCTTCGAGACCCCTGCCCCTGCCCCTCATCCACGCCCCTGACCCTGACCCTGCCCCCTTCCAAGCCCCTGACCCCTGGCACTGTCCCTCCCCACCTCCAGCACCACCCCCCTTCCACACCCCTGAACCCCAGCACCATCCCCTTTCCACACCCATGACCCCTGGCACTGCCCCCTTCCACTCCCCTGAACCCTGCCTCACTTCCATGCTCCTGACCCCAGGCACCACTCGCTGCCCCCCAGCACCAACCTCTCTTCTGTCCCCCCGGCGCCACCTCTCTTCCACGCCCTGATCCCTACCACTGCCCTCTTCCATGCCCCTGCCCCCCATAACCGTCCCTCCTCGCCTCCAGCACTGCCCCCCTTCCACACCCCTGCCCCTCGGAATTGCCCCCCCTTCCACATCTCTGGCCCCCAGCACCGCTCCCCCTTCCACGCCCCTGACTACTCCCCCTGGCTCCCAGTGCCACCACCTGAAGCTGACCCCCACTTCCTCCCCTACCACCTGGAGCCACCTCCTCTTCCATCCCCCTGACACTGCCCTCGTCCCCTTTTCCTCCCTCAGACCCTGGTGCCGACTCTCAGGTGACCTGATAGCAAGTGTGAAGCCAAAGTCCCCCTCTCACCACCCACCCCCCCCGTGCCGATCCTTCTATCCCAAGTTCCAACACTAGCTCCCCTTCAATCCTCCGAACACCAACCCCTGCGCCCCCTTCTCTGCCCTAACCCCACACTGACCCTCTTTCTCCCCCCTGTCCCCAAGGAGCTGACCAACAAACCTCGTTGGTGCAGATCAAGCTAACCCCGGCAACGGAGAATATCCCCCCAGCCGAGACCCACATGCCCCCGCAAGCTGAGTTCTGACCCCAAGAAGGGAGAAGGGCCAGCAACCCCACGGAGTCTGCTGGGGAATTCGCTATTGCCATCGATTTGACATGGGAGATGCCCAGATACCAGGGTGAGGGGAGGCGAGGCAGACGCCTGAGACAGACAGGGCTGGCATCCAGAGAGGGGCCTGAGGGAGGCCAGCGCCCGACTCCAGCCTGGCTTCTGACATGGGCACAGAAGAAGGTGCTGCCGCGTGGCCGGACCCTGCGGGATGCCGCCCACTCCGGCCCCGATCCAGCTAAAGCTCCAAAGCACGCGCTGAGCGTTATCGGACGGACGGACCCACTGAAGTCAAGGGCAAAATTCCCATTGACCTGAGCCACTCGGAACAACTCTGCATGGCAGCTGGACATTGGCAGCTTGGGGAAAACCCAAGATGTGCCCTGAAGGAACAGAGCAGGCCCCACAGCTTGGTAGGGGCCAGCGCCGAATGCTCCAGTGGCACCAGGCCCAGCTGCAGGTTTGCAATCAGTGATTACAAGGCACGGGCACTAGCACTGGGATCCCCTGCTGGCAGCTGGCTACTAACTCATTAGCTCATCCTCCTTAGTCTGTGATACCCCCAGGACCTGGTGAGACTCCCGCTGCCTCCTCGGTGCAGAATCTCCCCAGAAGGCCCGAAGGGAAGAACGCAGGTGCAGTGATATGGGCAAGCTTGACACTTACTTCAGTGCTTCCAAAGCCCCGGGGTCAAAGTCGTACTGGGGGTCGATGGTCCAGGAGGCTTTGCACTGCGTGGACTCCTCCTGGAGCTTCCGCTTCCCTCGCAACTCCAGCTGGAAACGGATTTGGGGGAAGGGGAGAGGGGTTATTTAAAGGCTGCAGATTTGCAAAGGCAGAAGGTCCAAGTGCTTGGCAGGGAGCTGTGGGTGAAGGGTGGGAATGCCGGGAAGAGAGAGCAGAGGGTTAGGGGGAGGCTGGATGCAGCGCTACCACCAGTGTCATGATTGTGTCCGGGGGAGATTCCCCCTGTGAGACCCACCAGGCAGGGGGGTGGTCTCTGGAGGGAAGTGGGGGAAGCCCTGTTCTTGGGATCACTGATAACCGGCATGGGTAAAGCACCCAGGAATGTGCCCAGCTTTGCACCAGCTGGGCAAGGGATCCGCCCTGCTGTCCTTGTGCAGCTTCTGCTTGAGGTGGGGCTGACGGGAGCCTGCTCCTGGAATCCAAGCTGCTGAGGTTGGCCGGTTCGATCCCCATTGCGGACACCCCACTCCCCCAGCCCCGGGGTGCGCTCACCGTGGTCAGCCTCTGCAGTGCGGCGAATCGCTCCTCCCATGTGGTGGCGGATTTCTCAAAGGCGCTGTGCCTTTTCAGCAGCTTCTCGACGCTGTCCACTGTCTGTCCATAGTCACTGCTGGCCAGGTACGGCTCCTTGGCAATCAGCCAGGCCTCGGCCACTGAGGCGTCCCTGAAGAACTGGCATACTTCAAGCACTACCACAGAGAGAGGAGAGAGGCGCATTACACACCTGCAGGGGGCAACAGGGCCAGACTCTGCGCTGGGGCTGGCTGCCTCCCCCAGCCAATGCTTCCCCCCACCCCCTTCTCCCAGGATCCGCCTATAAATGATTTGTTGCTGCAGCTGACAGGCCAGATTTTCCAGAGCTCCCATTTCACAGAGCTCAGTGTGCTGGGGCCAGGCGGGTGCTAAGCACCTGGAGGTCTGGGTGAAGTTCTAGCAGCTTCCTGGTGCCCACTGACCCTTCCCCACCACCGACATGCCCACGTGGCACTCACACAGGCGGAGACAGTTCCAGCGTCTGTCCCACTTCTCCATAATCTCACACCTCTTCTTCGTCAGCTGCAGCAGCTTCTCCTTGATCTGGAAGGGGAGAGAGGAAAGAAATAACCACAGCGTTTTCCACTCCCAGCTCCGGCGGGTGTCTCTGTAACTGGCTGCACAGATCTGCCTTGTGCTGCTCCGGAGGGCCCTCAGGCGGGAAAACTCCATCGGATGTTGCTTTACGCAGAGCACCCAGGACACGCTGGGCACTTCACAGGCTCTGAATGAGGGATGACACCTTCGCTGTGGGGTCGGGAAATGGGGGGAGGGGCTCACCATGGAAAGTTGTGATGGAAAGAAAAAAAATTCATTTTTAATGTACATTTTCCATGGAAAATGTTGCGGTTTTGATGAAAAAAATGCACCTGGAAAACCAAAATATTTCCATCCAGCAATGCTGCCACGGTGCCTCATGGGAGTTGTAGTTTGGGTGCGCCATGCTCCCATTGACTGTGGTGTGCTGGGCTCACCAGCCAGACTACCTCTCCCATGAGGGATCACAGTGGGAAATGCGGGCGCAGTGCACCCTGGGAAAGGATTCTCAGTGTGAATCCTAGGGGAAAGATATGGAAACAATCAGTAATGAGCTGCCAAAATCTTAATAACTGGTTCCCTATCTGGTCTTTGGCAGCACTTCGGTGGCGGGTCCTTCGGTGCCACCGAAGACCCGGAGCGAGTGAAGGACCTGCCGCCGAAGACTCGGAGCACAGCCCAGTGAGTACAAGTCCCATGTGGTTTTTTTTTAACGTGGTTTTTTTTTTTGTCTTTTTTTTTTAAGTCATCCCTGCCGGGGCCCTGTCGAAACTGTTGAAATCGGGCCCCGCACTTCCTAAAGCCGGCCCTGCCGGGAGATGTAGTCGGGCTAGGCTGCCCTGCCCATAAAGGCAAATGAGAGCATGAGGCACCATGCTCCTCACCTCGGCGCTTGCTTGGTGTTTGTGCTGCAGCAGTTTCTCCCCCAGGTCGACGCAGCTGGTGAAGCTCTTCTGCCTGGTTTCAATCTCAGACCTGATCTCCTGGTGGTATTTCATCAGCAACTCCACGGACGAGACATCTCTGCAGAGGGTTTTGATTGGGACAGTGCCTTTTTTAAGCCCTGTCCCGGCCATCCTGACTTTTTTTTTGGCAAGAGTGGGCAGTTGGCAACAGCAAACGGGACAAATGACCACTTTTGCCAAAAAACAAAACAAAACGTGGGGTGCGGTGGAACATGTGGGGGAGCGAGGGCTGACACCAGCCTCACATAGGGAGGAGGCAGGGCTCGGTCAGGGGGCAGGCAGGGCTTGGGTGAGCAGTGACTCCAGCCCTGCGTGGGGGGAGTGGTGGGAGGGGCCAGGCTCAGGAAAGCGGCATGGGCCAGCCCTGTGTGGGGAGGTGGGTTTGAGTGAGCGGCTCGGGCTAGCCCCACGCACGGGAAGGAAGGGCTCAGGCTAGCCCCATATGGTGTCCCATTTTCCCTTTGGGAAATACAGTCACCCAGTCTCTACAGAACAGGAGACTTGCAAAGTTCAGGGCTGCTTCTCAGCCTCTGATGAGTGTCCGGTGAGGATTTAAAAGCTGGGAATAGAGATGTCCCCGGGGCATGTCGGACCCTGTGTGCAGGGCTGGCGCTACCATTTAGGCAGCCTAGGCAATCGCCTAGGGTGCCAGAATAATTGGTGGGCGCCGTTTTGCCGAAGGGGGCGACAGGCGGCTCCAGTGGAGCTACCGCAGTGGTGCCTGCGGAGGGTCCGCTGGTCCGCAGCTCCCGTGGAGCTGCCGCAGTCGTGCCTGCAGACGGTTGGCTGCTCGCGCGGCTTCGGTGGACCTCCCGCAGGCACGACTGCGGCAGCTCCACCGGAGCCGCGGGACCAGCGCGTGGGGCGCCGAAATTGCCGGCCGCCTAGGGCGCTCAAACCCCTAGCGCCGGTCCTGCCTGTGTGGGCCATTCCCCCTCAATGGCGATTTACCTGGGCTTCTCTTGGGCTTCAATCTGCCGAGTGATGCTCTCCATCCAAGACAGGAGGTCCCGGACCATGCTGAAGAAGCGGAATTTCTCAGTCGTGTCCCGCAGCTGTGCCCGCCGGCTTCTGCTGGCATCCTTCAGGGCCTTCCAGGCCCTCACCACCTCCTGCTCTCGCCTCTGGATCATGTTGGCTTTTTCCCCCGCATAGGCTGTCTGCAGCCCCGCTGCTACTTCCTGGAACTGCTGGACCTGCCGGAGAGAGCACAGGGAAACGTGGCCAAAGGGGCGAAAACCACGACTCTTGAGCCTCATTCCACCATCTGCCTGTAGTTCTGTACTGGGGAGTCCCATCACAATTCCCGTCTGTCAGACAGGGCGGATCCCACAGAGACAGGGAAGTGGTAAACAACAAGGACGGGTCACTTGGTAAGCTGGGCACATGCAAACAACATGTATTTTAATATGGCCACATGCAAGGTTCTATATCTAGGAACAAGGAATGCAGCCCCCACCTACAGAACCGGGAAAGCGGGGCCTCTGAAAGGGACTTGGGCATCACACTGGACAAGCAAGTCACCGTGAGCTGCCAGGATGATGCTGTAGCTAGGAGGATGAACGTGAGAATACTGAGTAGGACTAGGCAGGTGGTGGTGGGTCTGTGTATGGCATTAGTGGCACCTTTCCTGGAGACAGTGCCCACCCTGTTCCATGGATGTTGAAAACCAAGGAAGGGCTCAGAAAAGAGCTCCAGGGTGATGGGAGGTCTAGGAACCAGCCGGGCGGCAGGAGACCGAAGGGGCTCAGGCTGGTTAGTTTATCCAGGAGAACGCTGAGAGCTGCCTTGATCCTGCTCTATCGGGCTGGGCAGGAGATTTCTGCTAGCAGAGGGCTCTCTAATCTAGTCCAGCGATTCTCAAACTCCACTGCACCGCAACCCCCCTTCTGACAACAAAAATTACTACATGACCCCAGGGGAGAGGACCGAAGCCTGAGCCCACCCGAGCCCTGTCGGCGGGGCTGGAGCACAAGGGCTTCAACCTTATGTGGGCGGGACCTGTAACCTGAGCCCCCCACCCAGGGCTGCAAGTCTAACAGCAGACCTGGTGACCTCATTAAAACAGGGTCAGGACACATTTGAAGTTTGAGAACTGCTGATCTGACGCCATCCAAGCGAGAGCCAGTGGCTGGGAGATGAAGTCAGCAACATTCCAGTTTGAAATGAGATGCAGATGTTTAGCAGGGACCAGATCTCCCAGGGCAGGGCAGGTTCTCCAACCCTGGTCTGGCATCTATAAATCCAGGCTGGATTGTCCCTCTCAAAGCTCTGCTCCAGCTCAGGCCAGTGCTCTGGGCTGGTCGCAGGGATCCCTGAGGGAGGCTCTCTGGCTGGTTTACAGGAGCTCAGAGTGGGCTCGTCTGGCCCTGTAATCCATGCATCACCTACGAGCCACGTTCCACGCTTGGTGGCCTACACATGGAAACGGAGCATGGCCTAGCGAACCCAAGCAGGGCAGACACGGCCCCTCATTTTCCCCAGCTAATCAGAGCACAGGAAAAACGCTCCCCAGCAAGCCGAGGTGCTGCTGTGACAGGAGCGGCTGGCAATAAGGCAGCCCAAGGGCATTGCCGGCAGGGGCTCTATCGTGGCAGAGAGGAATCTGATCCCAGACCCCCGGAGCTCTAGGAGCCCTGAACTCCTGCAGCAGGGAAGCTGTACCTGCCCCTCCAGCGGGCGGATGTCATGCTCAAAGGCTGTGTGCATGCGGTGGAAGGACTCGGCGGTGTGGGCGTCCTGGCCCAGCTCCATGGGCAGCTCCCGCTGCTTCTCCTGGATGAGCCCCAGGATCTTAGTGCCATCGTACAAGTACTTGTGCAGCTCGTAGGATGTGGCCAGCAGCTGCTTGCGCGTGTCAATGAGCTCCCGCAGGTCATCCCAGCTCTCGTTCAGCTCGTCCTTCCACTCGGCCATGGTGGCGGCCTCCGAGTGGCCATCTTCGATCAGCTGCTCGATGACCTGGTTCACGCTCTTCATGCGCTCCTTCCCCACGCTGCCCGTGTCCCGCGCAAAGTCCCGGAACTTCTCCTGCAGCAGCTGGCAGAGGAACAGTCCTCACCAGGGGCGCTCTCCTCCCAGTGGCAGATTAGCCACTGGGCCAACAGGGCCGTGCTCAGGGGCCCCAGCCAACTGTGGGGCCTGGAAAAATGGCCGCCCCGCACCCTGATCTGCTCCACCCACCCGGCACTCCTGCAGGGAAGCTGAGCAACCCTCCCCCCTGCCCTGACCCCATTTCCCCGGTAGGAACACTGGGATGTGGGTGGTGGGGCCCCTCTTGCTCTGGCCCAGGGCCCCACAGAACAGTAATCCACCACTGTCTCCTCCATACCCCCTGTCACGCCCACCTCACCCAGGGCATGCTCCTCTGTACAGGCTCCCACCCCCATCCTCAGTGCATGCTCTGTACACCGCCCCCCTTGCCCTGGGAGCGTTTCTTCTCCCTCTGCCCCCATGGCCAGGCTGCCCTACCGCCCTCTTTGCAGAAAGATCCCCCCACTCTGCCGGGCTACAGAAAGCTCCCACCTCACGATGCAGACACCAGGCAGGCATCCCAGGCCGGGACATCTGTGCATTTGGCGAGGCGCCGTGTCCCAAGCCACGCCCTCTGCCTGGCACGCTAACTCACAGTGACATGGTCGTAGTCCTGCCCCATCTCCTGGGAGGAGGCGGCTGTGTCGCGCTCCGCGATCCACTGCTCCAGGTCGTCCACCTTCCGCTTCAGCTGGAACAGGTGGTACATTTCCTCCAGCCTGTGCCGGCGCTCCTCCGCCAGGTCCTTCAGCCCTGCATACTGCTTATCCACCCGCCCCTGCAGCCGGATGATCTGCTCCCTGGGAGGAACAGACAACATGCAGGTTAGGGACCATGGCGGCCGGAAGCCCCGTGGTTCAGAAGATGTTGGCGTTCCCAATTGGGGACCAAAACAAGGATCCAAATTTCCCACAACAGAAAATGTTAAAATAAAAAGTGCTTGGGAGAAACTAAACTGTCCCAATTTCAACCTTTAGAAACGTCTTTTATACGATAACTTACAATATAATCCCAGATAAACCGAGTGCTCAGGATGGCCTAGGCTGATAGGATCAAACCGGGATGTTCCCATTCTTTTTCAAAAGGAAATGTCATCGAAATGCACACATTCACAGAGAAAGTTTCAGCACTGTCCACACCAGTGCCTCTCAACCTTTCCAGACGACTGTACCCCTTTCAGCAATCTGATTTCTCTTGCGTACCCCCAAGTTTCCCCTTACTTAGAAGCTACTTGCTTGCAAAACCAGACATAAAAATACAAAAGTGTCACAGCACATTATTACTGACAAATTGCTGACTCTCTCATTACTGCCATATGATAAAATAAATCAACTGGAATATAACTATTGTACTTACATGTCAGTGTGTAGTAGAGAGCAGTATAAACACATTATTGTCTGTATGAAATTTTAGTTTGCACTGACTTCACTAGTGCTTTTTATGTAGCCGGCTTATCTTCAAGTATGTTAGCAACAAGAAGAAAAAGTCAAGGAAAGTGTGGGCCCCCTACTGAATGAAGGAGGCAACCTAGTGATGGAGGATGTGAAAAAAGCTGATGGACTCAATGCTTTTTTTGCCTCTGTCTTCACGAACAAGGCCAGCTCCCAGACTGCTGCACTGGGCAGCACAGCATGGGGAGGAGGTGACCAGCCCTCTGTGGAGAAAGAAGTGATTCAGGAATATTTAGAAAAGCTGGATGAGCACAAGTCCATGGGGCCGGATGCACTGCATCCGAGGGTGCTAAAGGAGTTGGCGGATGTGATTGCAGAGCCATGGGACATTATCTTTGAAAACTCATGGTGACTGAGGGAGGTCCAGGGTGACTGGAAAAAGGCTAATGTTGTGCCTATCTTTAAAAAAGAGAAGGAGGAGGATCCAGGGAACTATAGGCCATCAGCCTCACCTCAGTCCCTGGAAAAATCATGGAGCAGGTCCTCAGGGAATCCATTCTGAAGCACTTAGAGGAGAGGAAAGAGATCAGGAACAGTCAGCATGGATTCACCAAGGGCAAGTCATGCCTGACTAACCTAACTGCCTTCTATGAGGAGATAACTGGCTTTGTGGGAAGCAGTGGACGTGTTATTCCTTGACTTTAGCAAAGCTTTTGATACGGTCTCCCACAGTATTCTTGCCAGCAAGTTAAAGAAGTATGGGCCGGATGAATGGACTATAAGGTACCCCTGGAAGACCTCTGCATACCCCAGGGGTATTATACACTTGACTGAGAACCGCTGGTCCACATGACAGAGACTTCCCTGCTGCCCCGGATGACACCAGCTAAACTGACCAAAGCATCTGTCTCCCAGCTTAGCTGCACCAACACTGGAGGTTTCGCTGGCTGGGTTTTCCTGACTATTCCCACTCTTAGCTGACACAGCTATGCTGGCAAATCTTCCTAGTGTAAACTAAGCCTCAGTTTCAACAAAATAGCAAAGCAGGGCCTGTCTTTTCCTTCCGTGTCTGCCCAGCGCCTGAGCCCTGGCAGGGGCTCCTCGATGCTGCGATAATACAAATTACTAATAATTTCCCAAGGGAAACCGTGTCTGTTGGAGAATTGGTTACCAGCTGTGTTCAGGACAGTCAAAGCCAGTGTGGCCCAGGGGGCACGGCACGGCACTGGGTTGGGAGTCAGGAGATCTCGGTTCATAGATTCCACCTCCTAAAGGACCATGTGATCATCTCATCTGACCTCCCGTATAACACAGGCCAGAGACCGACCCTGAATTAATTCCTGGCTGAACCAGAGTAGGGCTTATACAACAATATCTCACCTTGATTTAAACATTGGGGGTGATGGAGAATCCACCACCACCTTTGTTCCAATGGCTAATTACTCTCACTGTTAAACATTGACACCTTATTTCCAGTCTGAATTTGTCCAGCTTCAACTTCCAGCCACTGGATCCTGTTAGGCCTCTCTCTGCCAGACTGAGGAGCCCATTGTTAATATTTGTTCCCCACCTCGGTACGTATAGACTGGGATCAGGTCACCCCTTAACCAACCTTCCCTTTGTTAAGCTAAACAGACTGAGCCTCTTGAGGGTTGAATTCCTAGATCAACCACTGAGCTGCTGGGTGACTTTGGGCAAGTCCATTCCCCTCTCAGTGACTCTATTTCCCCTCTCACCTCCGTCTGTTTAGAATGTGAGATCTTCGGGGCAGGGACTCTCTCACTGTGTCTCTGTGCAGTGCCTGGTCCCCAGGTCCTGATCTCAGCTGGGGCAGGACCTGTCTCTCGCTGTGTTTCTGTGCAGCGCCTGGCACAACGGGGCCTTGATCTCAGCTGGGGCAGGGCCTGTCTCTCACTGTGTCTGTGCAGCACCTGGCACAACAGGACCATGATCTCAGCTGGGGCAGGGTCTGTCTCTCGCTGTGTCTCTGTGCAGCGCCCGGCCCCCATGGAGTCCTGATCTCACCTGGGGCCTCTACATGCTACTGTAATGCCAACAAGAAGTCTGGCATTCCCAGCAAACAGCATCATTAAAGAGAAACTTGCTAGAACATTTAGTAACCCTCAATGTCCCAGCCAAAGCTCTGCTTCAGAGCTACCCGACACGCTAGTTACCCTGCATCCCGTCTAGCAGCTGGGCCCAGGGATCCCAAGGAGAGTAGCTGGTTACTCTGCATAGGAAGGTTCCCTTTATAAACAGTTCCTGTGAGGTGAGTCAGTGTGTGATGTGCTGAGGTTTTATGAATGGCTCAGCAGCTGATGCAGATTGTTACAGAACCAGCAGGCAGTTCACAGCCACGGTTTATACCCAGGGTTTATAAGACCTCCTGACATGGCCTATAGCCACCTGCAACACAGCCTGCTCACCGGCCGAGCATGTATTAACCCTTTACAAATGGAACCTTAATATGACGTGGGACAGATTTGCGCTTAGCCCACGTGGTAGAGGTCAGGAGCCAAAGGCCCTGGATTGGGCATCTCTGAGTGGAATGGGAGTCCTGCCATCTGGCTGTCTCTCTGCCCGTCTGTGCAGCTGGACACTCCCGGGTAGGCACCGAGGGAATGGGTAATTCCCAGCTCTGGTGGATTTACCCTTGCTAGCTTTGATCGAGCTAGCCCGCTAAATATAGCGATATGGCCGCGGTAGCACGGGCAGCAGGAGGGGCTAGCCGCCCCTAGCCGCCCTAGTGCTATCTCGTCTGACACTGTGACTCACCCATCCCACTGCCGTGCTGCCATGGCCATGCTGCTCTCTGGAGGGTGCTAGCTTGGACAGGGATTGTGCATGTATATCTGCCTCTAGCTGTAATGTAGACGTACTCTGAACCTACACAGCAGAGCCGACGGTGGGGGGGTGCTAGTCCCTGCACGTTTATGGGCGCAAGGAGCAGGAATCGAAGCAGTTAGTGAGAGCTGGCAGGCAGGCCACCCCCCACCCCAGTGTCCTTAGATGGGTGGGTCAGTATTAAGGGGCTCCCCTGCCCGGCTCATACGCACCCCTCCGGATGGCCTGCGGAGAGCAGCATCTGCGCCCTGCCAGCCAGCTGCTTGATGTTTTTGCCATAATCCTCCATGGTGCGCTGCTGGCGGAGATGTCTCTTCAGCATAATGATGCTGCTCTCTTCATCCTGCAACCAGACAGGGTTAGCAGCGGGGAGGGCAGGGGGCTGCCAGAGCCCACGCGCACCTGGGTAAACATTCTGGTTCTGATACTCCACTGCCCCACGCTGGCCAGACGTCGGGGCAGAATGCGGGAGACAAAGCTGGGAACTGGGCCCTCGCTTGTTCAAAGGGGCGCCTGCCATTCAGACCTCCACGCAAACTAGTGCCAAGCGCAGGATTCCTGCCATGCTGCCTTGTCTCAGCCATTTCCAATTAGGGAGGTTGCAACCTCCCTCTGGGGTGCTCTTGCTAAGAGTGTGTGGGTCTTGCTGCACTCAGGAAGTACATGGCCATAGCAACCAGTGCTGCCATACTGCACAATAGTTATGGGTTTTTCTTAAATACCCAGCTCCTGGAGTCACGTGATTACTCGGCTTTCAGGAGAGCGTTTCCTAGCACCCGCGGTTATGGAAAAAAGCTGGAAATCATGAGCTAAGTGTGACCCTCACAGCTTAGAAACCAGAAAGCAACTGAAATAATAACAACAATGCTGCAATGCAGCTTTCATCATCAGTAGCTCTCAAAGTGCTGTATGAAGGAGGTTGGAATCATTATCTCCATTGCACAGAGGGGAAACTGAGACACAGAAAGGGGAAGTCACCCTGCAGCAGAGCAAGGAATAGAACCTAGATCTCCTGAGTCCCCACCCAACATGCTGGCCACTAAGCCACCCTACCTCCCTTGGCCAATACTTAGTATTTATTTTAAATCTCATGACATCGGAGGCCCTGGCTCATGATTGGGGTTGGCTGATGCTGATCCATTCTTATTGTTCCAACAAAGCTCATGAACAAGGGTCTGTATTGTGGAGCACCACCTGCTGGCACCTGATCTACTAAGTACCTAGTTACACATCTACAAACTTCTCTGTGTTACATCGCGCCCCTGGACCAGCCAGCTGGCCTCAGGTGGGCCACACCCAGGCTGGGCGTTTTTCAATTGCAGTGACACACAAACAACCCCACAATGTTTGGCAAGGACAAAATCAGCCTGTTGTATGTAATGATCAGACCTGGCTCTGAGGGAAACAGCCTAAATCTCCAAGCAGAGATCCTCCCCCCTGCTCTGGCCTCTGCACCAGGTGAGAGGATGGAAACAGTGGAAATGGGTTCTCAAAGCCCTGGCTTGGCGAGGGTTCTCTCGGTGGGCAGGATAGAACCTGGGACTTCTGAAGCTTAGTGTATGTGGCTCTTAGCTAAGGCTGTAGCAGACTCACCAATCTCTAGCTAGACTAGATGCAACTAGAGGGGGACAGAGTGCCATGTCCAGCAGGCATGGGCTACACAGGCTGTCCTCTGAAGAACCCCCTCACAGGCCCCGGTATAGGGAGCATGCCACGGCTGGGGCACACAGCAATCTGAGGGCAGCCCAGGGAGAGTGCTGTGACTTAAACAGGCCCCTACGGCTAACTTACACTCGAGCCTCTGTGGACCCCAGGATCAGGAGGTCAGAAATGTAAATTAAAGTCACCTTTGTGCAGCCTCCTCCTGGGCTGAGTGTTCTTTGCTGATGGTTAGATTCAGGGATGTGAGAAGGGGGATTCCCCCCCCCACTCCCGCCGCCTTATCTTGAAAACTGATTTGTGTGCACAAATTTGTTTTAAAATCGAGGCCGGTGTTTAGGGGAAGCACCTCCCAGATTGGAAAGGCCAGCGTCACAGTGCTGCCGACTCTCCTGCTATCCTGCGAGCTCATGATATTTGGTGCTTCTCCTCAAGCCTGAGCTCCTGGAGTCACGTGATTATGGGAGAATCTCGGCTTTCATTTAAAATAGCAGGATTTTTTAAAGCCAAAACTCAGGAGTTTGGAACACTTAGAATTGGCAGTACTGGAATCACTGCTGCTTACAGCTATGACCCATAGTGAGACGTGTCCGTTGCTGAAGAGCGGAAATCTATGTACACAAGGCAGGAGCACACCCATCTCAGATGCAGACTCACGTGCATGCAGAGAGACGCCTCGGAGTGCCCTGAGTAGGGAAGTCATGAAGCCATGAGCACAGCAGAGCCACGTGGAATTTTACTCCTGGGGGAATTCTGCACTACTGCTAACATGCAGGGTACAAGTCTGGCTGCAGAATTTTTCCCCTGCAGAAAATACTTTCTGCCTGAGAACTGCTGCAGGTCTTCCCTTCACCCACCAGAGGTCACTGTGGTGCCAGAACAGCGAGTAGCATGAAAGCCGCCAGCAGCTGGCTGTTCTGGCACCACAGTGGCCTCTGGTGGTCAAAAGGTGGAACTGCAGCACTTCTTGGGCAGAATGTATTTTCTGTGGGGAACAAAATTGTGTGTAAAAGCAGCAAAAAATCCTGTGGCACCTTATAGACTAACAGACGTTTTGGAGCATGAGCTTTCATGGGTGACTACCCACTTCGTTGGATGCATATAGTGGAAATTTCAAGGGGCAGGTATATATATGCAGGCAAGCTAGAGATAATAAGGTAGTTCAATCAGGGAGGATGAGGCCCTGTTTTAGCAGTTGAGGTGTGAAAACCAAGGGAGGAGAAACTGGTTTTGTAGTTGGCAAGCCATTCACAGTCTTTGTTTAATCCTGAGCTGATGGTGTCAAATTTGCAGATGAACTGAAGCTCAGCAGTTTCTCTTTGAAGTCTGGTCCTGAAGTTTTTTTGCTGCAGGATGGCCACCTTAAGGTCTGCTATAGTGTGGCCAGGGAGGTTGAAGTGTTCTCCTACAGGTTTTTGTATATGCCATTCCTAATATCTGATTTGTGTCCGTTTATCCTTTTCTGTAGCGACTGTCCAGTTTGGCCGATGTACATAGCAGAGGGGCATTGCTGGCATATGATGGCGTATATTACATTGGTGGACGTGCAGGTGAATGAACCGGTGATGGTGTGGCTGATCTGGTTAGGTCCTGTGATGGTGTCGCTGGTGTAGATATGTGGGCAGAGTTGGCATGGAGGTTTTTTGCATGGATTGGTTCCTGAGCTAGAGTTACTATGGTGTGGTGTGCAGTTACTGGTGAGAATATGTTTCAGGTTGGCAGATTGCCTGCCACCCAAGGCCTGTGAAAGTGTGGGATCATTGTCCAGGATGGGTTGTAGATCCCTGATGATGCGTTGGAGAGGTTTTAGCTGGGGACTGTATGTGATGGCCAGTGGAATCCTGTTGGTTTTTTTCTTGGGTTTGTCTTGCAGTAGGAGGCTTCTGGGTACATGTCTGGCTCTGTTGATCTGTTTCCTTATTTCCTTGTGCGGGTATTGTAGTTTTGAGAATGCTTGGTGGAGATTTTGTAGCTGTTGGTCTCTGTCTGAGGGGTTAGAGCAGATGCAGTTGTACCTCAGTGCTTGGCTGTAGACAATGGATCGTGTGATGTGCCCGGGATGGAAGCTGGAGGCATGAAGGTAGGCATAGCGGTCGGTAGGTTTTCGGTATAGGGTGGTGTTAATGTGTCATATGCCAGCAATGCCCCTCTGCTATGTACATCGGCCAAACTGGACAGTCGCTACAGAAAAGGATAAACGGACACAAATCAGATATTAGGAATGGCAATATACAAAAACCTGTAGGAGAACACTTCAATCTCCCTGGCCACACTATAGCAGACCTTAAGGTGGCCATCCTGCAGCAAAAAAAACTTCAGGACCAGACTTCAAAGAGAAACTGCTGAGCTTCAGTTCATCTGCAAATTTGACACCATTAGCTCAGGATTAAACAAAGACTGTGAATGGCTTGCCAATTACAAAACCAGTTTCTCCTCCCTTGGTTTTCACACCTCAACTGCTAGAACAGGGCCTCATCCTCCCTGATTGAACTACCTCATTATCTCTAGCTTGCCTGCATATATATACCTGCCCCTGGAAATTTCCACTGCATGCATCTGACGAAGTGGGTATTCACCCATGAAAGCTCATGCTCCAAAACGTCTGTTAGTCTATAAGGTGCCACAGGATTCTTTGCTGCTTTTACAGATCCAGACTAACATGGCTACCCCTCTGAAAATTGTGTGTATTGGTGCAGAATTCCCCCAGGAGTAACACTGGAATGCAAACATGGCTCAGCAGGCAAGTGCATGGGGCCAAACGGAGCCTTGCAAAGCTTAGCGAGTCACCTCTGCAGCCAGGGGTGAAAGTAATTTACAGGATTTACAGTACTGCAGGAGTCCTGAGGGGGGTGTGGCCTCATCTGGAAGGGGCGTGACCTCTCAAGATTTAAAGGTCCTGGGGCACCAGCTGTGGCTGGGATACCCAGGGCCTTTAAATCAACCAGGGGCTCCCAACTGAAGAGGTGGCTGGGAGCCCCCCAGGGCTCAGAGGCAAATTAAAGGACCCGGGGCTCCAGCCGCTAGGGGGAACCCCGAGCTTTGTAGGGCTGGGGCAGGGATTTAAAGGGCCCAGAGCTCCTGCCGCTGAGGGGAGCCCCGAGCCCTTTAAATCCTGGCCCCAGCCTGGCCGCCAGAGCCGTGGCCGGGATTCAAAGGGCTCTGGGCTGCCTGCAGCAGTGGGGAGCTCTGAGCCCTTTAAATCCCAGCCCCAGCCCGACCGCCAGAATCCCCACCCCCACACCACCTCTTCTCCCCGAGCCCCCACCCCTATACTGCCCCTTCCCGAGGCCCAACCCCCACACCACTCCTTCTCCCCGAGCCCCTACCCCTACGCTGCCCCTTTCCGAGGCCTGAGTCAGGTGATCTGGATTCATAGATTCGATCCCCGCCGTGGAAGCGGTGCGGTCCAGCACGGCATACTGGCTCTTGCCGGTATGCTGGACCAGGCCGGACTGGCTTACTTTCAGCTCTGTCTGCAGCCAAACACAATGGAAGTCTCTGGAGTCAGAGCACACCAAATCCCAGACCGTAGCAGCCTCCTGGTACCGGCATGGCCTGGGAGCTACTGGTGGGTGTTAACATTTGTAGGAGGAGGCTTGGGGACTGTGCTGGGCTGTTCAACGGATACCACATGCAAACATAGCTGATGACACGGCCCGGGGGGTTGAGCCGTAAATGGATCTTGCCGCTACAGCGCAGTGACAGCAGGTGTTGTTCCGTGACGGTTCTGTGCCGCGGAGCACCCACCATTGCTCTGGGCACGGCTCGTCCCGCCCCTGGGGCATGCACTGGTTGTATTGCAGAGAGGTGGGTCACAGAGTTCCAGAGAGTTCAAAGCCAGAAGGGACCATCTTGTCTGACCTCCTTCACCGCCTAGGGCACTACAGGGCATCCAGACACCCCTGGATTGAGCCCCACGACTTCAGTTAAACTACAGTCCGAAACAGACTAAACTACTGTTACACAGGCACTCATACCCCCGCCCCAGGAGAGGCTGCAGTGCCAGTCAATCCCTTCCCATGCCTGCCCCACTGCAGGCCCCTGCCACTCTGACCTGGGGAAAATTCCTTCCCATCCCCAAGTCTGAGGATCAGTTTGACCCAGAGCCAGGTAGCAAGAAAGAGGATAGGCTGGACCACCTGAGAGCACTGTCTACCCCATGCGGAGCCACTGTCCCACAAGGGCCCCTGGGGATGGTCTGCATTGCAGCTGGGAGATGTGACTGCAGCATGAAAGCTAGAGGAAACAGTGCTGGAATGGGGGGCTCAGGGAGACATGGCCCCCCTACTTTTACTGGCTGTAAGGGTGAGCGATGGGGTGGGGAAGGAGGTGGAGAGGAGTGAGCTGGGGGCAAGGTCTTGGGGGGGGCAGAGGCTGTGCGGGGGCGGGGATTCAGGGGAAGGGGTAGTGTGGGGGTGGGGGCTCGGGAAGGGCTAGTGCAGGGGTGGGCACTCAGGTAGAAGGAGTGGTGTGGGGGCGGGGAGTCAGGGGAAGGGGTAGTGCGGGGGTGGGGGCTCGGGGAGAAGGGGTGGTGCGGGGGTGGGGATTCAGGGGAAGAGGTAGTGCGGGGGTGGGGGCTCAGGGAGAAGGAATGGTGTGGGGGTGGGGATTCAGGGGAAGAGGTAGTGCGGGGGTGGGGGCTCGGGGAGAAAGAATGGTGTGGGGGTGGGGCCTCAGGAAGGGGCAGTGTAGGGGTGGGGGCTCGGGGAGAAGGGGTGGTGTGGGGGTGGGGCCTTGGGAAGAGGCAGCGTAGGGGTGGGGGCTCAGGGAGAAGGGGTGGTGTAGGGATGGGGCCTCAGGAAGGGGCAGTGTAGGGGTGGGGGCTCGGGGAGAAGGGGTGGTGTTGGGGTGGGGATTCAGGGGAAGAGGCACTGTAGGGGTGGGGGCTCGGGGAGAAGGGGTGGTGTTGGGGTGGGGCCTCGGGAAGAGGCAGCGTAGGGGTGGGGACTCAGGGAGAAGGGGTGGTGTAGGGATGGGGCCTCAGGAAGGGGCAGTGTAGGGGTGGGGGCTCGGGGAGAAGGGGTGGTGTGGGGGTGGGGCCTCAGCAAGAGGCAGCGTAGGGGTGGGGGCTCAGGGAGAAGGGGTGGTGTAGGGATGGGGCCTCGGGAAAGGGCAGCGTAGGGGTGGGGGCTCGGGGAGAAGGGGTGGTGTGGGGGTGGGGATTCAGGGGAAGGGGCAGTGTAGGGGTGGGGGCTCGGGGAGTTGGGGTGGTGTAGGGATGGGGCCTCAGGAAGGGGGAGCGTAGGGGTGGGGGCTCAGGGAGAAGGGGTGGTGTGGGGGTGGGGCCTCGGGAAGGGGCAGCGTAGGGGTGGGGGCTCAGGGAGAAGGGGTGGTGTGGGGGTGGGGATTCAGGGGAAGGGGCAGCGTAGGGGTGGGGGTTCAGGGAGAAGGGGTGGCAGGAAGCAGGGCCTCAGGGAAAACACACAGGGGCACGGGGCCTCAGTTTGGGCGCCACTGGCCCCCCCACTTTTAGGGACCTTCTGCTGCTCCTGAGAGGAAAGCTCCTGTAGGAAAACAATAACGGTAACGCTGCAGCAGCCTGGCCTAGCCCCGCCTGCCCAGGACATGGCATACACACGCCAGCAGCTGCCATACTCCGCTTTCTCTTCAGCTCATGTAAACCTTCCGCCTTTTCCTGAGGACTCACTGCTCCCGTGACAGTAGCTGGCTTGCGTCTACGTGTGCTGCACCCCCCGCAGTGCAGACGTTCCCTGAGAAACGCCTGGGGCTAACCCTAGCACTGGGCTGAGCCGGGCGACCCCCGGTGTGCTGGCCATCGTCCAGACCCCAGTTCGCTGACCGCGGCGGGACCGTGCCTGCTCTCTGTGTGTTTTATTGCTAAGCTCCAGCTGGTCTCACCTGTGGCTTCTCATCAGCCGCCATGTAGAGCTCTTGCTCGCTGATCCAGGCCTCGGCCTCGCCGGCGTCCAGGTAGTACTGCTGGGCCTCGTTCGCCTGCTGCAGCCGCCGCCACCTCCTCCTCGTCTCCTCCTGCAACGTGCTCCACAACTCCTTCAGCACCCACCGCCGCTCCTCCACGGCGCTGCAGTCCCCGTCAGCTGCCGCCACCATGCGCTCGGCCCTGCGCAGGACATCCTCCACCCGCGGGGAATGGCCCGCGATCTCCTTCTGCAGTGTCTAGCGAGGGAGAGCCCACGTCACCGCCCAGAAACGTGCCCGCTACACTGTGGGCATTGTGAAGGCCCAGCAGAGGGGACGGCAGGAGTTCTGCATTCACATGGGCACGATTGCTGCTTCCCAACTAACCACCCTGATGCAGGGCAGAAGTGGCTTTTTCCTGCTCGGGTGGTGTGCGGGCAATGAACGTGTCTGGCTAGTGCCCAGGCATCGGGACACAAAGATTGGTTTAAATCTCATCTTTTTTTCCTGCTTTTGTACAGCACCTAGCACAAGGAAGCCTGGTCCTAGGCTCAATGATAATGGAGCTAATCAATAATAATATCAAAATATGCAGAGACAGAGGCCCCGGAGAGTCACCACAACTAAGGGGTGGGTGGGGCTGATGTGTGTGTGAAGGGGTTCGTGCTAAGGAGCAGGAGGATGCTACTGAAGCATATGGCTAATGATGGGGTTACACACTGCAGGGAAGGGATGAGCCAGTGGCCTCTAGCTCCACCTGTGGCCATGGTCTGCAGCAATGGGACCGTCACCGTAACCATCTGACTTCAGCATCATTGACAAGCTCCGGGCCTGCACGCGGGAGGAAAGAGATGTACGGTGTCCTCTGGCTCTCCTGTGCGGGCGACCCATGGCATGGGCAGCAGCACAGTGGGGACGGCAGGAAGGGGCAGAGCCAAGGGAAGAAACGCCTCCTGCCCCTATGTGCCCATGTCTCTCCGTGATGTAACAACCCCACAGGGAGGCACCGGGCCAGAGGGATGCACCAGCGCGCCATGTCACGCAGCCGCTCTGTGATCACTTTATGGGCCCCCAAAGCTCCAGCATGGCTGAGATCCTCCCATGCTGCCTAGGGGGTCTGGGTGCCCAGCTGCCATTCGTTTTAATGAAAAATGAGTGTCCAAATGTCCTAGGGCTGAAAGCCTCAGTTTACATGGCTTGTCAAGGTGAGCCTTACCAGATTTCTACGGGATGCATCTGGGGCCAGGTCGTAGCCACGTCCTGTACCTGCAACACCCTGAACGCCTCTGGAAAGGCCCACTTAGCCTTTTGCTGCCCAGCTTTGATCTAAGGCCACGTCCAGACTAGGAATTAAAATCGATTTTAGATACGCAACTTCAGCTACGAGAATAACGTAGCTGAAGTCGAATTTCTAAAATCGAGGTACTCACCAGTCTGGACGGCGCTGCATCGATGTCCGCGGCCACCGTGTCGATTCCGGAACTCCGTTCGGGTTGATAGAGTTCCGGAATCGATGTAAGCGCGCTCGGGGATCGATACACCGCGTCCAGACTAGACGCGATATATCGATCCCCGAGCAATTGATTTTAACCCGCCGATGCCGCGGGTTAGTCTGGACGAGGGCTTAGTGTCGGAATGAGCAGCTAGCGATGGACAGACTCACCTGATTTTTCTTCATCAGAATCTGCACGGTCTGGAGGTTGGTGCCGTGGTCAGTGGATTTGGCCAGGGGCAGCCTCTCCTGCACCCAGAGCTGCAAGACGGAAGCAGAGGAGAATGGAGAGGCTGCGGCCGAGGGGCAGGCAGGGCGGTGGGAGGCCGCAGCATGGCAAGGGGCACAGTAGGCTGGCGATCCGACAGTGTGGCAACCTGCCCACTCAAGCCCTCTGTCCAGGCAGTCAACAGGCTCCACTCAAGCTTCAGCGCCAGCCCCTTGCACCTGGACCCTGCCCTGTCAGGGCTCACTCTAGCAGTGAGTCTGGGCATCCCAGCCCACTGAATCCCATCAGAGCGGTGACCCTGTTCCCAGGAGCTTGTCTGGGACCTTCCTTCACACTACTCACTACCAAGCAGCAACCAGAGACAGAATGGAAGCTCTGCATGACAGGGACTGTCCCTTTGTTCTGTTCAGGTATCTAAAAGGGTGTCATCAGGAGGAGGGAGAAAACTTATTCACCTTAGCCTCCAATGATAGAACAAGAAGCAATGGGCTTAAACTGCAGCAAGGGAGATTTAGGTTGGACATTAGGAAAAAGTTCCTAACTGTCAGGGTAGTTAAACACTGAAATAGATTGCCTAGGGAAGTTGTGGAATCTCCATCTCTGGAGATATTTAAGAGTAGGTTAGACAAATGTCTATTAGGGATGGTCTAGACAGTATTTGGTCCTGCCATGAGGGCAGGGGACTGGACTCAATGACCTCTCGAGGTCCCTTCCAGTCCTAGAGTCTATGAGTCTCTGTACAGCACCTAGCACATCAGACTAGACCATGACTAGACCTCCTAGGAGCTACAAGAGCTTGCTGTATCATCCAGGGCACTGGAGCAGACGCTCGCAAGGGACTGGGAGGCTTGCGCAGAAGGCCCATTGGGAAGGCAAGGAGCATCGGGAACTATAGATGGCGCACGTGGCCTTCAGGGAGCTCACCGTTTCGTCTGTCAGATCCCAGTTGAGCTGGTACTTGGCTCTGGACGACTCCAGCTCCTTCCTCCTCTTCCCCAAGAGCTCCAGGAGATCCAGAAACCTTCTCTCGATGTTCTGCTGCTTGCTGTCGGCCTCGTGCATATCCCCTCTGGATGGAGGGGCCTGCGACAGCAGCTCTTCCATCTCTCTCTTCCGCGTGCTCACTTGCTCATAGAGTCTCTGAAAGCAAAGGGTTGACGTTCGCCACTGCCAGCCAGGCAATGACACGCAGCCACGGCTGCAGCAACAGCCACCAGAATCAGCAGATGTTTGGATAAAGCATGTTGATGCTGCTCAAAGAATGCCAGACCCCTAAACCTCTCCTCCTTTCCCTTCCCCTCCCCAGAGCCCTCCCTTCCCTACGTCTTTTCCTATTTCGTTACTGTGACCCCCACCCCAACGTGTTATGTCTCTGTAATATCGCCTGGGTTTGTACTTGCAGCTTTGACAAAGTGTGAAATTGCATCATTGCATAATTCTGTTGGAGATCCCGTGAAGCATGCGGTATTCGGAAACGTAGGGAAGCCATAAATCGTTCACCTCTTTGCACTTGTTTGTTTCCTCATAAAAATCAAATAATCACCAAACAACATTTGGTTGTTACCTGTTTTGGGTATTTTTTTACAGAAAGGTGGGTTTTTGACTAAACTAAATTTTTTGTGAAAAGTGTTTGCTTTGCTTTCTACAAAAAACACCTGTTTTTTCATTGAAAAACTGAATGCCTTTCAAATTGAAATATATCCATTCAGAGTCCACTGCAGTGCCTTATGGGAACTGTAGTCCATTTTCCTCATCCCCATTTTCCTCTATGGACCAGGCTGTCTGGCCAGACTACATCTCCCATGATGCACTACAGCCAGGGAGTCCCATGATGTAATTGTCTTATGCACCATGAGGGGACACCATGATGCATCATGGGAGATGTAGTCCAACCAGGGAACCTGGCTTATAGAGGATATTGGAGCATGAGGCACCGAAACTACATTTCCCAACTGAAGATTTCAGACTTCGATTTTTCATCAAAAAATTGAACTTTACTGTGGCAAAAAGCCCATTTTCTAACCAGTTCTCCCAGAGATGCTCTTCATGGCTCCTAATTCCAAACATGACCCAAGCTAACCCAGTGCAATTCCCCATCCCCTGGTAGCGGCTAGACCATGGATAGGTTTAAGAGTCTATTTGTCCCTCTGAGCTGACAGACCTGCCCTGACAGTGCCAGCTTCTGCTTTTAGATCCATAGGTTCAATCCCAGAGAAGATCTTGCTATGAGGCAGCGTGATACACAAATGTTGAATGTTTATACGAGGTTAGAGTGAATTAAAAACAAAATAGAAAAGAGTTTTCAAATGACCAGTCCCTGAAGGATTCATCCCCTTGGAGGAAGGCTGCTCGTATTACCTAGGAGGGACGGATTACAAGGGACCCAGGTGATTGAAG
The DNA here is from genome assembly GCF_007399415.2 of Gopherus evgoodei. NCBI lineage: Eukaryota > Metazoa > Chordata > Testudines > Testudinidae > Gopherus > Gopherus evgoodei. The sequence continues at coordinate 151,279,212 of NC_044325.1, read as the reverse complement.
GTGAGCCCTCTCAACTGAAGTATGAGCTGCTGCATCTGTAACAGTGACTGCCAACTCATATGCTCTGTGGATTGGCACAGATGAGGCTGGTAACAGTGAATCTGAGCTGCTGAGATCTGTGAAGCTCAGGACAGGCTACCCCAGACAGTGACAGCGTCTAAGCTAGGCTAACGCTGTGTGGCTGGCTGTCCCCCGCTAACGGCTGGATATCTATGGAGGTTACAAACGCTTCCTTCCCAGCAAGGATGAGCATCTCCTCTGCCAACTGAGAATAGATCGGGTGGAGCAAGCCGCTGCCAGAGAATCCCTTTCCCCCACCACCTGAGAGGCTGAATGCTTTGTCTTTGCAGCCCCAGGCCCTGCAGGCCACAGGGGCAAGAAACGGGAAGGGGTGACTGTGGAGCGATCCGTCCCCTAGCACTGCCAGTCTCCAGTGTGCCCCCCCTCCCCAGCAGGACATCCCTCCAGCCCCCGCAGTGCCAGCACTCATGGGAGTTCACCACCTACCATCAGCTTCTTTAGCAGCCTGTTGGTGCTTGTCAGGTCGGTGCCCTGTTCGTCCGCTTGCAGCTGCGTCTCCATCTCTCCTATCCACCTGTCCAGGTCGGAAAAGCTCTGCGCGTACAGATCTGAGCGGTTGGCATCGAAGAGGTGCTGGGCCTTCTCCTCTGTTGTCGACTGGAGCTTGTCCCAGAGCCGGTGCAGCTCTGTCAGCCTCTGCGAGACCACCACACCAAACTGGGGCTTCTCTCGGATCAGCTGCCGCCCCTCCTGGAGAGAGGTCAGGGGAAAAGAGAATCAGCAATATGGGGCCGGAAGGGACCTCCAGCACTGAGGCAGAACCAGGCAAACCTAGACCATCCCTGAGGGGTGTCTGTCCAACCTAGACCATCCCTGAGGGGCGTCTGCAGTGACAGAGATTCCATACCCTCCCCAGGGAACCTGTCCCAAATTTTTCCTAATATCCAACCTCAATCTCCCTTGCTGCAAGCTAAGCTGATCCCGTCTTGTCCTGCCCTCAGTGGACACAGAGAACAATCGATCACCGCCCTGTTCGTAACATCATTGTACATATTTGATTACTGTTATCTGGTCCCCACTCAGCCTCCTCTTCTCTAGACTAAACCAGCCTTAATGCCTTCCCTCACTGGCCAGGTTTTATTGATCTCCTCATGACCACGACCAGCGCCAGTGTTTTTGGCGCCCTAGGCGCATGGCCATTTTGCCGCCCCACATGCTGCTCCTGCTGGTCCCGCGGCTCCAGTGGAGCATCCACAGACACGCCTGCAGCAGGTCCACCGGAGCCGCCTGCCACCCCCCCGGCAAAATGCCGCCCCTCAATAAACCTAGGTCGCCTAAATGGAAGCGCTGGCCCTGCTCATGACCCTCTCCACTTTGTCCACATCTTGCCTAAAGTGCCTAAAGTGCGGTGCCTGCAACAGGACACAGTGTCCAGCTGAGACCCCACCAGTGTCCGGCAATCACCTCCCATGTTGTACAACACTCATGTTAAAGGAGGGGGGGCTGTGGATTGTATCATGGTGGCTGGTGAGAGAGGGGATAGTAATGAAATCCTGTGAACACAAGGACCCAGCTGGAGGGCAGTGCAGGACCCACTCCCTTCTTCCTGCCCGAGTGCTACCTCCATCCCGCCACTCGCTACAGCAGGGGTCAGCAACCTTTCTGAAGTGGTGTGCCGGGTCTTCATTTATTCACTCTAATTTAAGGTTTTGCGTGCCAGTAATACATTTCAACGTTTTTAGAAGGTCTCTTTCTATAAGTCTATAATATAGAACTAAACTATTGTTGTATGTAAAGTAAATAAGGTTTTTAAAATATTTAAGAAGCTTCATTTAAAATTTAATTACAATGCAGAGCCCCCTGGACCGGTGGCCAGGACCCGGGCAGTGTGAGTGCCACAGAAAATCAGCTTGCATGCCGCCTTCGGCACACGTGCTATAGGTTGCCAATCCCTGCGCTATAGCCTCACCCAATCCTGAGACAGCTCTTTAGCACGTGCTTAAAGCTAAGCATCTGCTGAAAGCCCCATTTCATTGATGTCAATGGGAGCTGGGGGCTACCTCAGCCCATGGGCTGCCTGGCCTGCGCTAGCCTTCGGGTGTGCACTCAGCACCAAGTACTTGAGGTGCAGCAAGGCCTGGGAGGATACTCTCCCAGCCCCCACGGGAGGTCACCTACCTCATCCACTTTCTCCAGCCAGTCTTGGTGAGAGGCCAGCTCAGCCATGAAGGCCTGGTGCTTCTGCCACTTGCTCTGCAGATTCCGGGCTTCGTCATAGGACGCATCCTGAGCCATCAGTATTTTCTCGTCAATCCAGAGGGTGAGCTGCAAAGGCAGGGAAGGGAGCACACGTCACAGCGCCAGCCCCACCACTGTGTGTCTCCGAGGAGCCCATGGGATTCAGGCACCTCTGGAAATTCCAGCCTGAAATCTCTGTCGGCCCCCTCCTCCACACCAGCAGAACAATGAGCGATGTTGGCTGGAGCGTATGCCTGAGGAATGGGGACGCAGATGCACTAAAACTTTGGCAGCCCCACGCCCTCCCAGGGAGACGGCCTTGCTGCTCATACTGCCCTGCCGTAGGCAGAGGCTCGGGCCTTGGAGCACAGGACAGAGCATCTGCAACATGACCCCAGCCTGTCCCAGGCTTCTTTCTAAGTCATGCTAACAGCCACAAACCCACCCTTTGCCTCCGTCAGCTCCCTCCTCAAATCCCTTCTCCGCCACCTGCTGCTGGGAGCTATCACAAAGACATCATCCAGCCGAGTGTCCTGTCCTGATGCAAGGGCAGGTAGCCCCAAGTGAGACAAGTTCACACACTGATGAGGCTAATCTGAACCCTCTGTGCAAAAAAATAAAAAAGATTCTGTCCTCAAACCAACATGCTCTGGATTCTGTGTTGAAAAGCAAGTCAATAAAAGTGAAGATCGAGGAGTCTAACTTTGCTTGATGCTTGCCTTGAATTAGTAACAGTGAATGGCAGACCTTTCAAGTCTCTGGAAGATTAAATCCTTAACACTTTCCTTCAAGGTTTTGGCAATAAAAACTGCCAATAAAAGATGAAAATATCAGAGACAAAGTCGCTGCCCTTCCAGAGTATGATATGAACACAAGCAGGAAGTCGAGGGTAAGCTGATTTCTTTGAAGGTTGATTGTGCTACTGTCTAGGCTGATTCCACGCTCTGGCTCTTCGAGTGTAGAAGGTTGGGGCTCGCAAGGATTCTAAAAATGAATATTGGCCACTCCAGGCTGGTATTAAACTCCCAAGGTTACAGCTTCTCTCTGACCTTGGATTGGTAGATGCTGCCACCACCCAAGTGCAAAACCCCCTTTTGAAACCCAGGAAGGTGCACTTGGGAATTCCTCCTGGTGTGGTACCCTCAAGCCCTTTCACCCCCTTTCACTCCGGGGAAGGGCTGAGAAGGAAAAACAAAGGAAATGAGCTGTTGCCACCAGCTAATTAAACAGCATGTGCACAAACCTCTTAGGGACACAAAAATCCAATCTTGTTCTTAAAAAAGGTAAATGTTATTAAAAACAAAAAGAAAAAAAATACATCCGGAACTTAGGCTTTTTGTTAGGTTTTAAAAAAAACAATTACAAGGATTAAGCATCAAGATAGCTTAAAGGTTACAAGCAAAACAACAGCACCTGGGGGTTAGCACAGAGGAGCCCACAAGCCATAAAGAAATAAGAGAGATAAACCTAATTGTGTCTTCCTAGACATTTCCTGATCTACTTATATATCTGGGGTTTCAAATGAGTAGTGTCTAGCTAGGATCTGATAATTTTCATACCTGGCACAAGCTTAGATGTTAGATGGGGTGGGATCTGAGTTACTACAGAGAATTCTTTCCTGGGTGTCTGGCTGGTGAATCTTGCCCACATGCTCAGGGTTTAACTGATTGCCATATTTGGGGTCAGGAAGGAATTTTCCTCCAGGGCAGATTGGCAGAGGCCCTGGAGATTTTTCGCCTTCCTCTGCAGCGTAGGGCACGGGTCACTTGCTGGAGGATTCTCTGCACCTTGACAACTTCAAACCACAATTGAGGACTTCAATAACTCAGACATAGGTTAGGGGTTTGTTACAGGAGTAGGTGGGTGAGATTCTGTGGCCTGCGTTGTGCAAGAGGTCAGACTAGATGATCATAATGGCCCGTTCTGACCTTAAAGTCTATGAGCTCCAGCCCTGTCCCTGCTCTCTGGGAGAACACCACAGACAGACAAAAAGGGAGTCTTATTTCAAATTTAAAAAGTTCTAGCCTTCCCATTGGCTCTTTGGCCCAGTGCCCACTCACTTTTTCTTAACCTATGCATAGGAGTGAGACTTTTAATCCTTTACAGGTAAAGCAAGTAGAGAACAGCTACAAAGAGGAATTTTATAGCTAACTGGCTGGCTGAGGGTCCATAAAAGAGAATTACCCCCTGCCCGTCATTTGTCACAGCTACTCATCTTGCCAGGTCCGCATTAAGAGTTATTATGCAGCAGATGGCAGATAGAAAATGATCCTCCACACACTTGCTATGAAGCAGATCAATTAGCAGCACACTTCCGAACACCTGAAGGCGACCATACTCGAAGGCAGAAGCTGTTCTGGGATGTCTCTGATGCAGCTGTGTAGCATCACCACTGAAAATGCAGCTAATGGGGCCAAATCTGTCAAGTGTGTGATTGAAGATGAGGAAGAAGAGGAAAAAAGATGAACCTGATGATGAGCGTGAAAAAGAAGGGGACAACAATGAGGACTTTTGTGGAAGAGAGACACCAGGAGATGCTATTATGGTTGTGAAGGAAACTTGAAAATGTGATCCAAGTGTGATTGATGCAATGACATCTGCCTGTGTTTGCAGAGAGCCTGAGCCCATCGCTCTGAGGGGGGAGAGCTGCCCCAGGTGTGACCAATGCAGCAACTCTGCCTGAGTCTGCAGTGAGTCTGAGACCGGATCATAGAAACAAGCTACGTCTTGTCAGGAATAATTCTAAAGCCTTAAAATCCACATGTAAACTGCTTAGAAGGAAATGGACAGCCTTCTCTTCCTTACATGGACCTGCCTTTCTTGTGGCTAATAAGAATCAGAGGGGCAAAAGGCCACAAGGGACTGAAACGAGAAGATTAGAGTTAGAATTCCCACCTCCAAGAATGTGTTTGGAAAAAATGGAAATGGCAGTAGATCCCCCTGGTTCAAATGAAATCTATGGACACTTGCTCCACTGAAGGGAGAGTCCATCCCTCCTCATCCATGGTGCAAACCTACCCCAATGAGCAGCCAAAGCAATGTTCTGAACAGAGCTGTGCAGAGGACGGACATTGTGTTTCACCAACGTGATGTTGGCATTTGGCTTTGTTCTGATTAGGAACAAAATCTGTCCATTTCAAAATTCTCAGCCAAAAAAAAAAAATCTGAGGAAAAAAAACACATTTCCAACAAATTCAAACATCTTTTGATTTTGCCTTCATTTTATTTGAGAATATATGAGCTAGAATGTAAGCTGGGGTCTGAATGAGCTCTCTTCTGCCTCCTATTGATGAAACGGAGGAGGAAACCTCAGAAGCAGACTGTATTTGCATAGACACACCTCCTTTGCCAAAGTGAGCAACACACAGACCGGCTTTGCTAACGTGATGTATTTTGGCTGTTTTAGGTTAAAGTTCACTCAAGTCTGGGATGAAGGGTAATTAGATCTTGTTATCCTTATTAGATTACTGAAAGGCAGAAGAACTGTACGTAACATGCCCTAACTGAGGCAGTCACCATCACTTGTAGAGCATGGGGTAGTGAAGTGAATCCCAGTGAAAAAACAAGGAGAGGGACAAATGTTGCGGGGGGGGATTTTATTTAAAGAGTGCTGGATGTCATTGGCTTTTTCTCCAGTAATTAAAGACAGAGATGATCAAGCTCAATATTCTCTCAGTTTAATAATCATTAGAGTTGAAATTGCTGATAAGTGGGTGGGAGAAGCCTTAGACCTACAGAGGAGAAAATGTTCTGCTAGAAGTCAACCCAGAGGACAGGGTGGGGCAGTGGGATTCCCCACTACCCAGTGAAGTCACCAAGAGTTGGGTTAGGTGGTGGAGTCTCAGAATGTGGCATTGCAGTGTATGGCAGTGCAATAAGAGAGGTAGCAGCAGCAGCAAACCCTGTGATCACTGGGCTAGGGGCTGTGACACTGGAGGACTAGACCAGACCAAGGTCTAGCAGAGGCAGTGGAAGCAAAGCCGCTGGCGGAGGCATCACTTGCCAAACCACCCCCAAGGGCTGTGGTGAAACCTCCCCCCCAACTCCTGACCACTCCTGCACTCTGAGACTCCACTGACCTCCGACAACAGGCCATTAGTGGGGTAGAGCGGAGGGCAAGGGGGAGCGGTATGAATGGGGTGGGGTGGAGGGCAAGCAGGAGCGGTGTGAGTGGGAGAGAGGGGGGCAAGTGGGAGTGGTATGAGTGGGGTGGGGTGGAGCGGAGGGCAAGGGGGAGTGGTATGTTAAAGCGATATTCCTCTGCTGGACTTTTACACCACAAGGTGGGAAACTGAGGCAAAGGACTATTGTCCAAGATACTGTGGGGCACTGGTGTACAAACTTTTCCAGTCATGCCCCCTCTTACCTGTAACAGAAGCTGTCTGCGCGCCCCCAACCCCCATTACTGCAACCCCACAGTGGAACTTGGGCTGAAGGTGGAGTTGGGGGCGTAACTGGGGATGGGAGAGGAGCCAGGGCTAGAGGCGGAGATGGTCTGCAGATGGAGAGGGAATGAGGGCATAGGCAGTGTGACCAGGTGTCCAGTTTTCAACTGGAACACCCAGTTGAAAAGGGGTCCTGGAGGCTCCTGTCAGCACCACTGACTGGGCCGTTAACTGTCCGGCTGGCAGTGCCACGCGGGGGACTGGCAGGCTTCCTGCTAGCCTCCACCACACGGCTCCCGGGAAGCAGCCAGCATGCCCCCTCTCCAGCTCTAATTCTGATTGTCACGCCCATGGGAAGCAGGGAGAGTCATGGAACAGGACAGGACTGGTGCTAGGGGTTTTAGCGCCCTAGGCACACAGCAATTTTGCCACCCCGCGCCCTGGTCCGTGGCTCTGGTGGAGCTGCCGCAGTGGTGCCTGCGGGAGGTCCACCGGAGCCGTGGGAGCAGCCGACCGTCCGCAGGCACGACTGCAGCAGCTCCACCGGAGCCACGGACCAGCGGACCCTCCGCAGGCACCACTGCTGCCCCCTCCGGCAAAATGCCGCCCACCAATAATCCTGGTGCCCTAGGCGATTGCCTAGGCCGCCTAAATGGAAGCGCCGTCCCTGGAACAGGAGAACATCTCTCCTGGCCAGCAGTAATGACGCTTCCAGCCATAGGCTCCAAGTTTTCCCGGCGCCAGTGGGTGCTCGCGCCTCACCTGCCCCCGGCCACGCCCCCATTCCAACCCCTTCCCCAAAGTCCCCGCCCCAACTCCGCCACCTCTCTGCCACTATTGGACTCCTCCCCAAATCCCCACCCCAGCCCTGCCTCTTCCCCAAGCGCGCCGCGTTCCCCCTTCTCTCCCTCTCTCCCAGCCCTTGCCGCCACAAAACAGCTGTTTCACGACGGGAAGCTAGGGGGAGAAGCAGCGTGCTCAGGAGAGGAGGCAGACTGGAGCAGAGGCGGAGGTGAGCTAGGGCTAGGGGGCGGAGAGCTGCCGGTAGGAGCAGAGCACCCACCAATTTTTCCCTGTGGGTACTCCAGCCCCGGAGCGCCCATGGAGTCAGAACCTATGCATCCAGCAGCCTACCTCCTGGCAGTTTTGCAAGAAGCTCTGCAGGTCGTGATTGTCCTTTAGCAGAACCAGCACTTCCTTCGCTTTACCCACATTCGTCCTGGACCTGGAAAGGAGAAAGGACAAGGAGGCTGATAATTGCTGCAGCAGCTTGTCTCGTTTGACACCCGCTATCAGCCCATAACCACCGGGGAGAGAGCTATCTGCCAGCGGTGGGACTGGACAGCATAGCTACCGGCAGGTTCCGGGGGCCCCCTCGTTGATAGGATGCGGTTCAATTTACCTCTCTTGTATGACCTGGGCCTTTTCATTAATTTTGTTGGCATAAATATTCCCGTCCACCACCAGCTTCTCACCGCTTTCCACCGGCCCTGTTATCTTCTCCTTGTTGGCCTCCATGGTGGCCAGGAAATCCTCGTATTTCCGCAGGGCAGCTTCCGACGCGTCCAAGGTGTTCGGGGGCTCCATGTGAGCCAGGGTGTACTCCTGGAACGGAGGGCGGGGTGGGCGTGGGGGGGAGAGATGTGATTTAGCAGGGTCTGTAGCACTCGCCCTTCCCCCGCTCCCCACACTGCTCCAGCCACACCTGGGACATGCTGTGTTCCAGGAAGGACGCTGCGTTGACAAGACCAAGACTAACATGCTTTGAACACAGGGTGCTGGGCCTAGCCATCTCCAGCACAGTCCTTGCTGTAGCATCTGGGTTGGGTATCCATGATGCTCCTGAGCCACGTGTAACTCTCCAGGGCACAGCACAGGGCTTTTGGCACTGGCCTGATGTATGCAAATGGACCAGTAGCATGAGAGCATCCGCCACTGACCTTTCCTGCCAGGCAAAATGGGGGCTGGGGAAGGAGGCAATCGGTCAAAATTAGCCCTGGTGGTGCAGGCCCAGGGAGTTACCCCAAGGATGGATTCACCGTGTGCCGGAATCACAGCGCAATGCTTACCGGTGTGCTGGGATCTCTGCAGGGGAGGTGATCAGAATGGGCCATGAAATCAAGGGGTCTCCGCTATTCCATCAGTACAGACGGGTACTGCCTTGGGTCACAGGGGATGCAGCATTCTATCTCGGGTCTTTATCTGTGCCCCGGCGCCGCTGTGCCCCGGCGCCGCTGTGCCTTGGCACCTCCCAGGCTTTACCATGTATATCCTCAAGCCCCTTCTGTGCCCTAGGGCAGTTATCCCCATTGGACAGATGGGAATGGGGCCCGATTGTTAAAGGCACCGAGGTGCTGCTGCACTGAATTTAGACTCCTAAGTGCCTAATTCCCCTTTGAAGATTACAGGCTCCTAAATCAGCTTGGCACAATACCTTTAAAGATTGAGGCCCAAGGGAGGTTCCCCAGGCCACATGGGGAGTCTGAGAGAGAACAAAGAATTGAAACCAAGTCTCCCAAATTGAAACCAGGTCTCCTAGCCACTGGGCCATCTCACCTCACCAGAGCTTACTTGTGTGACTGACGGGGCTGTGCAGTATAGATCTAACAGGCCCTTCAAACTCTGCCAATGAGCTGATGCACAGAACATTGCTCCCTTGGCGCTCTGCATCCCAGACAGACCCCGGGCGTCGGCGGGCAGGATCAAACCTGGGACCTCTAAAGTTTAATGCATGAGCCTCTACCGCCTGAGCTAAAAGCCACGTGGCACTTAGGTAAAGCTGTAGCAGACTCATCAATCTCTGGGTGGGCTCGGTGCTGCTAGAGGGGGACAGCAGGCATGGGTTACATCAGCAGAGGGGAAGCGAGGTTCGATTTTCACAGATCAGGTCTATTAAATGTGAAGGAACAGTTATAAACACCGGTAGCCTATTGCAAGGAAGGCCGAGTGGAAATTCAGAAGCAGCAGGGCCTAGTGGCTAGGGACTCGGGAGACCTAGCTTCCACTCCTGGCTCCACCATCTGCCCTTGGGCAAGTCCCACCCCCTTCTGTGCCTCATTTTCCCCCTCTGTCCCTTCAGTGACCCTGCAGGGCAGCGGGCTCCCAGAGCACTGGGACAGTGATGCATATCATCATCATAACAGACAGATGCAGCCGCTTCCTTACCTGATTGCTCAGGATGACTTCAGCTTGTTTGCCGTCCTTGAGGAACTCCTGGAAGCCCAGGCACTGGGCAAGGAACTTCTCCCGGCTGTCCCACATCTTGCACAGGTCGCTCCAGCCCATCTCCACGCCCTGCAGCCGTTGCTGCAGCTGCAGGTACTCCGGGTCTGTCTGCCCGCGCGTCACCCCTTCCCCTGTCTCCTTGACATTGCGGTAGTCACCCTCATGCCGGTCGATGTCCTCCTTGATGGCGGCATGCTCCTGTTGGAACTGCTCCGCCTCGGCCAGGGAGCTGGGCACCTCTTCCGAAGCCACGGTCTGCTGTGCCTTGAACAGCCAGGCCTGGAAGTCATCCAGGTCTTGCAGGAACTTCTGCAGCTTGCTGGCCTCTCCAAGCGAGGCCTCCTGACTCTGCAGCGTTCTCTGCAGCTCCTGCCAGAGGCCACTGATGGTGGTCAGCTGGCTGTAGATGTCGGAGGCCAGGTCAGGGAGCTCCTCGGCCAGCCGGTGTGCCTCCTCCTGCAGCACCCCCAGCTGGGTCTGGATGGTGGCCAAGTCACGCTCGATGCCATACAGCTTCCTCTGGATGGCGATCACGCCCGCCAGGTCTCTGCTCATCTCCTGGGTGGACTGGATCACTTTGGTTTTGTCCAGGATCCATTTGCGCGTCTCCTCACAGTCCACGCAGTAATTGTGCAGGCTCAGTGCCAAGTCCACCGCTTTCCGCCGCTGCCCCACCTTCTCCTGGAAGACATGCCACCTGCAGAGGACACAGCAGACGCCCCACAGAGCTGTCTTAGAGCCCCTGGTTCACGAGCGAGCCCTGCCCTGTGTGAGAGAGCCAAGGAGGAGAGACTGGGAGAGAAGGGCTTCAGACACTCTGGCCAGAGCAGTCAGTCTGCAAACCCAGACTCTGTAGGAACTCAATTCATGCTGGCAGTCTTGGCAGGGATGGCACCAGCCCCAGAGACTTCCCAACCCTAATCTGCTGGGCCAGGGCTGACCGCAAAGTGGGGCAATGCTGGCTGGGAAGAAAGCATAGCCAGGGATTGCAGCGGTACCCACCCCCAGGCTGCTATTCAGCCAGGCCGCCCACGCTCCCGATCTGAAAGGGCAATGCCAGACCCTAACAGAGTCTGGCAGCCCCCCACCCCATCCCAGCTGGCCATGCCTCTGAGGCCTTCCTGCCCTTCCTCTGAGGCTGTGAGGGTCCTGAGCTCGGGGAGTAGAGGGGAAGGACAGGGTTGAAATGGAGAACCCTGAAAAGGGCCGATTTGCAGAGTGGGAGACTTCAGCCCTGTGTGAAATCATTTCAGTCCTTTCTCAGGTTGGGCTCTCAAAAACAGAGGCATCAAAATCCGGACGGTTGGTTGTCTGCTAAGCTCCAGGACAATGGAAGTGGGGCTCGCTGAGATACAGGGGCTCGTGGCAGCCATGACACACTGTCCTGCCCCAGATCAGCTCTAGGTTATCACACCTGGCGTCCTTCATCTGCATCAGTCGCCGGGCTCGGCCCCACGCAAAGCACACGGCTCATATCGAGACGAGGGTGGCCACTCACACGGTCCTGGAATGCTAGATGTTTTGGGACTTCCAGGAATGGCGTGAGCCCACCCCTGCTGGCGTGATGGTGCATGCGAGGTCACACCGCATGGGGATGCCATTTTTAAGAGCCAGAGTGGGCAGAATGGCATTCCCCCACCCAATACCGGACAAAGCCATGTCCGGTTTTGTCCCCATTTAACACTGGATGAGTTGCCTCTTTAATCGAAACATGTGCCAGCACTGGGAGGGGCCTGTTGGGCGAAGCCCCCTGGAGGACCAGGCATTTGCACCGCAGCAGCTCTGCCGTTGCTCAGGCCTGGTTCTGACCTCACTGATTTGTGCGGATCAGAGTTTGTGAGCACACAGGAAAATGCCACACGTCCACGCTCATGCAGCTGTTGTAAATGCTGGCATTGAGCGACACAGAATGGAATTCTGTATTGAATCTTGCGGAGGAAGGGAGAAAAACCAGTGGCTGGAAATTAAAGCCAGACAGATTCTAATTAGAAATGATGTTCACCAGAGTGGGTGGTGACCCATGGGAGCAAACCGCCAAGGGAAGAGGTGGATTCTCCATCGCTGATGTCTTCAGATCAGACTGGAGGCCTTTTAGGAAGACGGGTTAGCCAAACACCAGTGACCGGCGTCAATACAGGGGCAATGGGATGAAATTCTCCAGCCTATGCTGAGCACTAGGTCAGAGCTGGCAATAAGATGGTCACTTCCGGCTCTGAACTCTGTGTCCAGGCCCTGTTTGACCAGGCGGCCCTTGGGCAGTAAGAATTCTGCAAGTGCAGGTCAAGCTGGGGACAGCTTTCAGAAGCTGCATCCCATTTTCAAAGGTGACTAGGTCCCACTGACTTCAATGAGATTGAAGCTGCTAAGTCACTTCTACAAACGGGGTTTTGAAAATGTTCCCTGACCCCTCTCTTGCCTGGGGTTGGCTGTGTCTGGAGCTGGAAACGTTTGGCTTCTCAAGAAGGGAGATTATTATTTAGAATCAGAAACTGTTGGTGTCACTTGAAAGCAGCCTCTGAGCGGTGTCTCCCTCTGGTGCTGGGCAATGAGAGCATCAAATAAATATAAAACGTACACATGAAAATGGTCACACTGGGTCAGACCAAAGTCCATCTAGCGCCGTATCCTGTCTTCCGACAGAGGCCAGTGTCAGATGCCCCAGAGGGAATGAACAGAACAGGGAATCATCAAGTGATCCATCCCCTGTCACCCATTCCCAGCTTCTGGCAAAGAGAGGCTATGGGCACCATCCCTGCCCATCCTAGCTAATAACCACTGATGGATCTATCCTCCATGAACTTATCTAGTTCTTTTTTTAACCCTGTTATAGTCTTGGCCTTCACAACATCCCCTGGCAAAGAGTTCCACAGGTTGATTGTGCATTGTGTGAAGAAATACTTCCTTTTGTTTGTTTTAAACCTGCTGCCTATTCATTTCATTGGGTGCCCCCCAGTTCTTGTGTTATGAGAAGGAGTAAATAACACTTCCTTATTTACTTTCTCCAAACCAGTCTCCCCCCTTAGTCGTCTCTTTTCCAAGCTGAAAAATCCCGAATTTATTAATCTCTCCTCAGACAGAAGCTGTTCTATACCCCTAATCATTTTTGTTGCCCTTTTCTGAACGTTGTCCAATTCCAATATATCTTTTTTCAGATGGGGTGACCAAATCTGCACAGAGTGTGACATTACACCCCATATTCTTCATAGAAATACTGTTATGATATGAATATGGCATAACTAAGGTATGTTTTATGCAAGATGGGTCACGTGAGGTATCATTGAAAAGGGTATGATTTTCTGAATGTGTTTATCCAAGTTGTATGCATGTATCGTTTCTGTATCCAAAGTTAGGAATACTGTGTATGTAACCATTATAACCATGTGGGTATGTGATTGGGAAACACCCATCAGACAGGAAGCAATCAGCCTTAATGGTCATTAGGAAAAGACAATGAGCCTTCGAAGATGTGGATTCCCCCATCTTCCCAGGAGTTCCTTCCTGTGGGCCTTGCAAATAAACCTTGTCTCATGGTTGCCCTGACACTGCAGGGTCACGTGATAATGTCACCTGGTACAAAATACCACCTGGGACACTGCTGGTACTTTTCCACTGGAAACAAAGGCTTCCTGCCTTCTGTAAATTCTATTTAAGGCTGGGAAGGAAGGCACTCAGGACTCTCCTCCATTGCTTGCCCAGGAAGGAAGATTGCTAAAAACACTTGAAGGGAAAAGCAGGGGTGAGTCCAGGCTGTGAACATTGGTCTAGCTCAGGGGTGGCCAACTTGTGGCTCTGGAGCCGCACGCGGCTGTTCAGAAGTTAATATGCGGCTCCTGGTATAGGCACTGACGCCGGGGCTGGAGCTACAGGCAACAATTTTCCAATGTGCCGGCGGGTGCTCGCTGCTCAACCCCTGGCCTTGCCACAGGCCCTGCCCCCACTCCACCCCTTCCTGCCCCCTCCCCTGAGCCTGCCATGCCCTCGCTCCTCCCCCCCATAGCCCCCTGCACACCCCAAAACAGCTGATCAGGATGTGCAGGGAGGGAGGAGGAGGCACTGATTGGAGGGGCTGCCAGTGGTGGGAGGCGCTGGGAGTGGGGAGTTGATGGGGGGCTGCTGACGTATTACTGTTGCTTTTTGGCAATGTACATTGGTAAATTCTGGCTCCTCCTCAGGCTCAGGTTGGCCACCCCAGTCTAGCCTGTAAAGAGTTATAACTGGAACTCTGAGCTGCAGAAACTCTACCAACCTGCCTAAACAACATTTAGGGTGAGAAATTACTATGTGTAACCTGTTTCTTTAGTGTATTAAGCTTACTTGCTCAGTAATCTGCTTTGTTCTGTTTGCTATCCCTTATAATCACTTAACATGTACCTTTTGTAGTTAATAAACTTATTTCTTATTTATAATATAACCCAGTTTGTGCAATTCATATCGGGGGTAGGGGGGAAGCTTTGCATATCTCTTTCTACATTGAGGGAGAGGGCAATTTTTATGAGTTTGTGCTGTGCAGATTTTATCTATACGGTGCAAGACAATATTATTTTGGGTTTATGCCCCAGAGCGTGTGTACACGTGAGTGCTGGGTACATCCCCGAGCTGATTCCTGCCACACAGAGCTGGTCTCAGTGTCTCTGTGTCCATTTGCAGCTGTGTATGTCCCTACCTGTGTGTGCTGGGGAAGGCTTGAGGGCCTGGCACAGCTAGGACAGGGTGAGGAAACCCAGGCTGGTGGAACGGGAGGAATGAGTGGGACCCCAGCACATCAGGTGGCATCCCAGATGGGGGGTGTGATGAACTAGGAATGTTCTTAATGTTTTCTCTGAATACTGTGTTGGTGCCTCAGTGTCCCCTAGGCAGTTCTTAAGTATCTGGCAGAGCAAAAGGCCAGTGCACCTAAATGCCTGACACTCTGTCTCCTAGCAACTGATGGCCTGGGCCCCTCCTCTGCAAAGGTGCCAGCTGAAGGTGTTGGAGACAGAGAGATTAGGTGACCTCGTGGCCCAGGAAAGGAACGGAGCAGAGGAGGAGGGGCTGGAGGGGGTTGTTAGTCTAGAGCTGGCTGGGGACGAGGAGTGAAGTGCAGACGTGGGGGTCTGGCTCACTGCCCCTCAGAGTGGACCCGGCCGAGGGGTCCGGTTTGCTGTACCTACAAGCTCTGTTTTAGACTCTGCTCCTGTCATCGAATAAACCTCTGTTTTGTTGGCTGGCTAAGAGTCAACGTCTAACTGCAAAGTGGGGGCGCAGGATCCTGTGGCTTCCCCAGGACCCTGCTGGGGCGGGCTCACTGTGGGAAGCGCACGGAGGGGCAGAGGATGCTGGATGCTCCAAGGAGAGACCCAGGAGGTGAAGACGTGTGAGCTTCTTGCCCTGAACAAGTCTGCTCCAAGGGAGAGGAGGTTCCCCAAAGTCCTGACTGGCTTGGTGGGGAGCAGTTCCAGAGCATCGCCCGGGGACTCCGTGACAGGGGGTCCAACCCGTCACACACAGTATGCAAGATGTGGGCCCACCATGGATTTATATGGAGTTATATAGCAAGTGATGCATCCACTGTTATCCAGTCCCAGTGACTGGCAGCCAGAGGCTAGGGACACTCAGAGCATAAGGTAGCATCCCTGACCACATTGGCTAACAGCCATTGATGGACCTGTCCTCCATGAACTTACCTAGTTCTTTTTTAAACCCTGTTATAGTCTTGGCCTTCACAGCATACCCTGGTAATGAGGTTGCCTGTCTGTTGTGTGAAGAAATTCTTCCTTTTGTTTGTTTTAAATCTGCTACATGTTAATTTCATTTGGTGACCTCTAGTTCTTGTGTTACATGAAGGGGTAAATAACACTTTCTTATTCACTTTCCCCACACCAGTCATGATTTTATAGATCTCCCTTAGTTGTCTCTTTAACAAAAGTCCCAGTCTTTTTAATCTCTCCTCCTCTGGAAGCTGTTCCATACCCTTAATCATTTTTTTATGCCCTTATCTGTACCTTTTCCGATTCTAATATATCTTATCTGGTCCTTGGGATCCTAGCCAAAGGGAACACAGCCAGCATCAGGATGGGGGATGCCCACTGTGGTTTTAGCATGAGCACAAGCTGAATATGCAGCTCCTGGGGATAGGATCGCTGTGAAGCATCCAGTCAGCCGTGTCCCGGACAGGCAGGCCTGGGACACAGCTAGTGTGGCTAGCACAGAGGGGTGGGGTGGTACCTGGTGATCAGACGCTCCTGGCACTGCCTGATGCGGCTGCTGCGTGGGTGCCCGCTCTCGACAAGGCTGGCGGCTGCGCGGTTGACGCCGTCAATCTGGGAGGCTAGCGTGCTCATCTCCTGCTCCAGGATATCAAACCTGCAATCACACAGGCAGCAATTTGCAGGGCAGCACCGGGACTGCCCAACTCCGCAGCAGCTGTGCCTCAGGTCCCCTCCCTGGCTGAGCTGGGCACAGGCCCAGGGCACAAGGCCTTCCCCACCGCCTTCCCTCTGGCACCAGCGTGCACCCTGGGCAAAGCGCCCAGAGCCCTGCGCCAGCACCGACGGATGGAGCAGCGGCGCTAACGCTGACAACGACACACGATGCTTGTGAGCAGAGCTGGGGTGAGCTAGGAATGGGGCTGGGGCTGTAGCACACAAAGCAAGGCTCCGTGCCCGCTGTTGAGCACAGAAAGAAGGGAGCCAAGGGGGCTAGGAGCCACATAACCCCTTCCAAACCCTGGGCACTGCCGGAAGGGGCAAAGCCTGACGCGCTGGAATAGGGAGAGGCTGCCCCTGAAGTGGATCACCTGTGCTTCACAACCCAGGTCCTACATGTATCTAGCTAGGTGAGGGTCGGTACCTGGCTGTCCCTGATTGTGGTAGCCCAGGTACCTGTGCTGCACTACGTCCAAGTCCTCCAGCGTGTCTGGGATCTCCATCTGCTCCAGCCACTTCTCCTTCTCACTCATCCAGAGCTCGCAGGCGTCCGTCTCACTGAAGATCGTGTAGAGGTCCAGAGCATCCTGAAGCTTTTGCCTGCGCAGCTCAGCCAGGGACACCACCTCGGTATAGAGGGCCTGGATGGCCTGCAGCCGGTTCTGGAACTCTGGGGCGCCCCGCAGCTCGGCCGGGAAGCTCTGGGCCTGCTGGCTCAGGCTGTCCATCACTCTCTTGTTGTCCGCCACCTCATCCAGTAGGTCTCGGTGCTTTCTGACCAGGGCCTGCGTGGAGGACTCATCGTGGCCCACCTCATCGCTGGACACCAGGCGATGGGCGTCTTGCAGCCAGGCCTTCAGGTCGTCCGCGTCCACCTGGAACTGGAAGAAGCTCTCGGCGTCCTGCAGGTTCTTCTTGCGGAATGAGGCCAGCTCCTGGAGCTGAGCCCACAGCGCCTTCACCTCCTCCATCCTGCCTCGGATCTTGGAGGAGTCAAAGTGCTTCTGGGCCACCATGTCTTCCCCATGCTGGATGGTTTGACGCAGGTGGGCGCCTAGGCCCCGCAGCTCGTCCTCAAAGGCCTTGTGCTTCCGCTGCAGGATGAGGAGGCTGGTCAGGTCTTTCCCGTAATCCAAGGAGGAATAGATTTGCTCCTTCTCCTTGATCCAGCTCTCTGCCTCGTCCAGCTCCCAGAAGAACTTCCACAGGCGCTTGGACTGCTCCAGGCGAGCCTTCCTCTCGGCGGCCATCGCCAGCAGCTCCTTGTGGCACAGCTCCAGGTAGTTGACGCGGTCGCGGATGACCTTGGGGTCGCACGGCCGATAGCCTGCGTGGGGGAGGGGACAGAATGGAGGCAGCTTTAAAGCATGAAATTCCATCACTGAGGGGGCCTCTTCTCTAGATCTCAATAGCCATCCCGTCCTTCACACCGCCAGGGTGGGGCAGAGCTCTCGAGTTAAGGCACAAATGGCCACCCCTCCCCACTGATTGTCAGCCCCATGTCACAGCTGGGGCCCAGAGAGACTAAGGCTGTGTCTACACAGCTGCGGGGAGGGATCATTCCCAGCTCTGGGGGCTGACAGCCGCCCCCCCCCCAGGGCCAGTGTGCCAACGGAGCTGGGGATCCCACCTCCCAGCTACAGTGTAGACGCACCCTAAGTGCCTTGCTGACATCATGCAGCCAGCGGCAAAGCCAGGAACTGAACCCAGTCTCCCTAGTTCCAGGCCCTCTCCCACTCACAGAGCTCCCTCTGGCCAGGCGAGTTTTCAATGCACTGGCCTGCCCTGGGGAAGTAAGAACACAGCCAACTTTCGGCCCTGGGACCTGCAACTCCTCACCAGAGGGGTGCAGACAAAAGCCGAGGCACCCAGGGAAGGGCAGAACAAGCCAAGGGCTGGCATGGGGCAGGGTTGAGGAGAAGTGAGAGTGATGACAGGCCAGCAGCGGGGCCCCTTTGATGGGCTCTCTCCCAGCCTCATCCCCCGCAGCCGGCCCTGCTGGCACGAGACGCGTTGCTTGCCGCTTCCACATACCATCACCGTTGGCAAACGCAAGGGCCGCCGCGCTCACGGCGCGCACCTTCTCCACCTGGAGGGCCATGTCAGCTTCCAGCAGCTTGTGCTTCTGCAGCAGGTCCTCTGCTTCCAGTAGGTGCTTGCCAAACTCGGGCGATAAGAGACGTGCCTACGCAGAGCAGGGCGAGAGGGCGAAAGAGAAGTTACGTTTCCTTTCCCCAGCCCTCGCCTGCTGTGCCCATGCCACAGGGCCTGCTTGGCTGGTGTGTTTCCCAGACCCCCGCTCTAGAGTCTTGGGCTCTGCTCCCTGTTCTTCCACTGACTTGCTGTGTACCCTTGGGCACTGAACCCCTGTGTGTCTCAGTTTCCCCCAAGGGGGGGTAATAGTCCTGCCCCTAGATCCTAAGGTGAGGGGTTGGAAGCGTCATTAATTAAACATCAGAATAAAAAAAAAAAAACCCTGTAGAAGAAGACAACAGCACCGACCACGAACGCGTTGCGGGAGGCCTGACACAGAAAGGCAGGCTCCGTGTTACGCTACTATCGCAGGTGTGGGCGCTGTTCCACACAATCTTACAAGTTCTTCTCTCAGCACGCAAGTGGCGCACGCTGAAGAAACGCGGCATTATGGTTCATTTTAGGATGCGCGATCTTTGGCTGAGGAGCTCCTGCAAACAGCAGGAGGGTTTACTCTCTACTTTAACCTTGGGACCCAGAGGCAGTTCTTGGGGCAAAGGCTGCTCCCTGGGAATCAGGCATGGGGTGTGTGGGCTGAGCCCCCAGATGGTGGGGGGCTGGTCTTCATGCTGTTTGTGACAACCTCTGTCTAGGGCTGACAATCCTCTCAGTTTGTCCAGGAGTCTCCTGGACTCGGGCTCGATCTCCTGGTGGCTACTGAAGCCAAAATGGGAGCTTTTAGGCTGCTAAAAGTCCGGTGCCGCAGCGGGGCTAAGGCAGGTTCGTGTCTGGAGCAGCTCCTAGGCAGAGGTGCAGCAAGGGGTGTCTCTGCTCACTGTCCCTGCCCCAAGTGCCGACTCTGTAGCTCCCATTGGCCGAGAACGGGGAACCACGGCCAATAGGAGCTGCAGGAGTGGTGCCTGAAAATGGGCAGTGTTCAGAGCCATCAGCCTCCTGAGCTTAGGAGCTGCTGCTGCACATGCTGCCGCTTCCAGGAGCCACCTGAGATAAGCACTGCCTGCCTGGAGCCTGCACCCTGAGCCCCATGCCCCAACTCCCTCCTGCACCCAAACTCCCTTCCAGAGCTGGCAGACCACATCCCCTCCCGCACCCCAAACTCCGTCCCAGAGGCTACATCCTGCACCCCCTCCTGCACCCCAAACCCCTAGCACAGCCCTGAGCCCCATCCCACACCCGAACTCCCTCCCAGAGCGCACACTCTACAGTCCCTCCTGCACCACAACCCCCTACCCCTGTCCCCTCCCCCTCCCACATGCCTCCTGGAGCCAGCACCCCACATCCCCTCCCACACCCGAAACTGCTGTCCCAGCCTGAGCCTCTTTCTTGCACCCAAAATCCCTCCCAGAGCCCACACCCTGCACACCCTCCTGCATCCCAATCCCCAGCCCCAGCCCCCTCCTGCACCGAAGCTCCCCTCCGGACCCCGCACCCTCTCCTGTACCCCAACCCCCTGCCCCTGCCCTGAGTCCCCTCCCATACCCAAACTCCCTCCCAGAGCCCTCCCCCTTCATCCCTTCTCCAACTCCCTGGCCCAGTCCTGAGCCCCATCCCACACTCAAACTCCCTCCTGGAGCCCAAACTCTGAACCCCCTCCCACACCCCAACCTGCTCCCCCACACTCAGCCCAGAGCCCCCTCCCACACACTGAACCCCTTGGCCCCACCTTCTAGCCCGGAGCCCTCACCCCCTCCCATAACCCAACCCCCTGCCCCAACCCAGTGAAAGTGAGTGAGGGTAGGGGAGAGCAAGTGACAGAGGGAGGGGCCTCAGAGAAGGGGCTGGGCAGGGGGGGCATTGGGGAAGGGGGCGGGGCAAGAGTGTTTGGGTTTGTGCAATTAGACCAGGTGTGGGCAAACTTTTTGGCCAGAGAACCACATCTGGGTATGGAAATTGTATGGCGGGCCATGAATGCTCACAAAATTGGGGGGTGGAGGGTGGGAGGGCACCGGTTGGGGGTACAGGCTCTGGGATGGGGATGAGGGATTAGGGGTGCAGGAGGGTGCTTCAGGTTGGGACTGAGGGGTTCAGGCATGGGAGAGAGTCAGGGGGGCAGGTTCTGGGCAGCGCTTACCTCAAATAGCTCCCAGAAACACCAGCATGTCCTGCCTCTGGCTCCTAAGCAGAGGTGCAGCCAGGCAGCTCTGCGTGCTGCCCTGTCCACAGGCACCGCCCCTGCAGCTCCCACTGGCTGCGGTTCCCAGCCAATGGGAGCTGCGGGGGCAGCGCTTGGGGTGGGGATAGCGTACTGAGCCCTCTGGCTGCCTCTACATATAGGAGCAGGATGGGGGACATGCCGCTGCTTCTGGGAGCCATATGGAGTCGGGCAAGACCCTGAACCCACTCCCCAGCTGGAGCGCCAAAGTGGGGCAAGCCCTGTGTGATGAAGTGGGGGATTTTATTGTTTTTTCCTTAGTTTTCCAATGGTTTGCATGCAGAGGGGCTGGAACTCAGTTTCCCTGGGTGTTACTGGTTTAACAAGGTGATGGGAGAGGGAGGAGTTGTTACAAAGGACCAGCGAGGGGACTTGGGACCCCAGCCAATGGCCTGGAGAATGGACACCCCAGCGACTGGTGACCTGGCGACCTGGTGACCCAGAGGCCCAGTTCAGGAGTCGCAGCAGGTTCTGGTCAGTGGGAGGACAATGGGCTGTAAAGAGAGGACCCCGGTGACCTAACCAGCTGGTTCCAGCCAGAGGGGGACAGAGGACAGAAGAGAGGAGAGGAGGCCCAGGTGACCCTGTTTACCTGGTGTGACGTTATTGATATAAACTGGAACCATATAGAACATGGTTTGCAACCACGGTCCTGTAGTGGCACCAAATCTCATGGAAAGGGGGTCATATAAGGTGTCTAAGACCAGGTTATGGGTTGCTGGTTATGATTATGCTGTCTGTATGTCTGTATCATTTTGTAGTTAAAGTTATGAGTATTGGCTGTATACTGTCTGTATTTCAAATTTGTGCTGCAGTTCTGGGAAAAATCCCAGACGAGTTGGTGTTAGTTCTGCCTAGCTGCTTGATGGCCCATTAAGGATCATCAGCTACACAACTGACCCATGGAGAGGAGGCAGATACACCTTGTAACTCAGCAGGGTGTGCAGGGACTTGCCCATGTGACTGCAGACTCCATTTTGCTGTAATTTTCCACAGTAAGAACAAAGAAGTTCTTACACCTGGAAGAGCCTATATAAGGCTGATGCCTCATCTCCATCTGGTCTTCAATCCTGCTTCTTACTTCTGGAGGGACTTTGCTACAAACTGAAGCTCTACACAAAGGACTGAATGACCCATCCCAGCGGGGGATGTACTCCAGAGGCTTGATTGGAACCTGTAGTTTACTCCATCACTGCTACAAGCCTGAACTAAGGACTTTGCCATTACTGCATGTAATTAATTCCATTTAACCAATTCTGGCTCTCCTCTCTACCTTTTTCCCTTTATGAATAAACCTTTAGATTTTAGATTCTAAAGGACTGGCAACAGCGTGATTTGTGGGTAAGATCTGATGTGTATATTGACCTGGGTCTGGGGCTTGATTCTTTGGGATCGAGAGAACCATTTTCTTTTATTGGGGTGTTGGTTTTCATAACCATTCTTCCCCAGGACGAGTGGGACTGGTGGTGATACTGGGAGACTGGAGTGTCTAAGGAAATTGCTTGTGTGACTTGTGGTTGGCCAGTGGGGTGAAACCAAAATCATTTTTGTCTGGCTGGTTTGGTTTGCCTTAGAAGTGGAAAAACCCCAGCCTAGGGCTGTAACTGTCCTGTTTGAGCAATTAATCCTGAATTGGCACTCTCAGTTGGGTCCCGCCAGAACCGCATTGTCACAGTGGCATAGTCGTGCTAGGATCCACAGAACCAGGTCAATTAAGCTTTGGGTCAGAACCCCACGCTATCCAAATTTGAATTTTGGTATTGAAAGTTTGGTTGGTTAAAGAGCAGTTGCAATGGATGAGCAAAGAGCATATGAGAGTCTTGACAAAAAAGCCCTGGAAGATTTGTGTTCAGAAAAGGGAATAAGCTTTAGAAAGAAAACTACAAAATCAAGAACTAAGAGATCTGTTAATGGCCAGGGATCAGGAGCACAGCCCTTACCTGATACTACAGAAACTGCAGAAGCAATATGAATGAAAAAGGAAGCAAATAAACTGCAACTGAAGCATGAACAGAAACTAGCAGATCTTCGATTGCTGGAAAGGCAAAAAATAGCTGAATTAGCAAGAGAAGCTCCTGAATGAAAGAAGGGGGCTGATGAGAGAGAAGAAAAAGCTCAGGGGCGTCTGAAATTACTGGCTGCTGAGGAGAAAGCTAGACAGAGGCACCAAGAGACTCACAAGATGCAACAAGAAACTGCCAGACTCCGACTCCAAGTCAAAAAAGCAAGGGAAGAACAGCAGAAACTATCCTCTTGAAAATCCAGTTTATAACTATGTTGCTATGTGGTATTACTCTGGGCTGTTTTCTGTGTTTAAGCAGTTTTGCTATGGCCGGGGAGAGGGGGATTCTAACCTGGTGGGTAATAGCTGTTTGTCTGTGCAAAAAAGCAGTGTGTCTGTAAATGGAGTTTCTGAATGTCTGTCTGATGTCTCAGAAGTGAATCTGGAGTTAAATCAAGAGCAGAAAGAACTAATTGGTCAGGAAAATGTTTCTCAGGAGCAAATTAAAGTAAATGGTCAGGTGAAAGCCCTAACTGAGGAAGGAAAGGGTAGATTTGTAATGGGTGATGGATTGGTGGCTAGTACAGCTTGTAAAAGTGAACCTGAAATAGGTAACTGTGATTTGCTGAAAGTAGCTCAGTGTAGTGAAAAAAGCAGCAGTTTATCTGTTGGGAGTGGCAATGTGCCTGGTAGGGAAAGTCTGAATGAGCCTAGCCAGCCTTGTGAGCTGATGGCTTTGTCTAGTCAGCAGTTTGGGAAAACAAGGATAGTGGAAGAGTGTCCCTATCCCTTACCTGTTTCCTGTGTGGAGAAACGTAACAGTGAAGGAAATGTGCCTGTGTCTGTCATGGGTATTGACTTGCCTATGGAAGAAGCTACCTCGGTCTCCAAGCAGTTGTCTGTGAACAGCCCTGTGTGCTGGAACAAGGGAAATGAAATCCCAAGCTGTGTGTCTAGTCAAGGAGAATGTGTCTCCGGCTCTTCTTTTCTGTGGAGCCGACAGAAGGTGCCTTTCAGCCTGTGATGGTTGAGAATAGTGTAGTTGTCCCAAAGTTGATTCTGGATTCAACTAAAGCCCAGGAAGGGAATGGTCTTAAGTTTGTGTCTGCTTGGGAGAATGGCACTGTAACTAGGTTGCATCCAGTTAGTGTCATAGCAAAATCCCAGAGACCAGACAATTCTGGTGCTTGTAGTTTGCCAGTTGCTAATGTGTGGTTGGAAAAGGGTGTAGCAACTTTGTCTGATCAGGGTAATACTCTAGCCAGGGCACAAGAAGAGCATGAAGGTGATTTAATTGTGTTACCTACTGATAGTTTAACGACTTGTAGTAAGAAGAAAAAGATTCCTGAATTG
This sequence comes from Gopherus evgoodei, assembly GCF_007399415.2. NCBI lineage: Eukaryota > Metazoa > Chordata > Testudines > Testudinidae > Gopherus > Gopherus evgoodei. The sequence goes on along the minus strand of NC_044325.1, from coordinate 151,255,218 downwards.
TTCATGGCCAAGGGAAGAAGAATGCTTCTAACCTGTTATCTAGAAAGTCTATAGGTTTGCTTGGAAGGGAATTGTGTAGAAATCTGCCTCATGGGCCAGAAGGCAGTTCTGAATGTAAGTGAGACCCAGAAAGAGTCTGGGGTTGCTCAGGAAAGTGTTCCTTTAGAGCAAGCCCTAGGTAAAAGGGATAAGGGCAGAAGTTCTGCGAGGGGTGAATTGCTGCTTAGAAAAGCTCATAGGGAAAGGAACCCTCGTGGTAACCTGTGCAAGCAGTTTACTACAACTGAAGGGTGTGACAGTGATTTAATCAAGAAAGTTTCAGTTCCTAACAGCCAGAAATTTTCTGTTGTGAATGGATCCACTGACTTTCCTTTTAAAAGATCCAGTGTGGGTAGCTTTAAAAAGGTCTCAGATGGAGCAGAGGCTGTTAAGAAAGTTGAGCAGCCCTATAACCATGTGGCTGTGTGTGGCCAGCTTGTTGGGAAGACAATGGTGTTGGGACAAGAATGTCTCCATGCTAATTCTGTAAGTGAGCAGTCTGTGCTTCAGGATCTAAGGACAGATTTGGTTGCTGGTGTGTCAGAGCTAAACGGTTTTATGTCTGAACAATTGGGGATGCAGCGAAGAGCAAACAAACTCTCACCCTCAAACCCTTTGGATTTGTGTGGTATCTCTGTAAGACAGAGTCCAACATTGGAATTGGTAGCAGCTAAGAAGTTAAAAGCTGGTGTTTGTGTTAATGCAAGTTACCTGGCTGGCTGGGAGAAGAAAGACTTGCTAATAGCTGTTAGCACAGAGAGCCCACCCCATCAGCCAGTGAATTTGGTTAAGAAAGAGGAATCAGGGTTTAATCCTGCAGAAAAGGAAGAAAAGAGAAAACTGAATTTTGCAAAGGGAAGCCACAGGTTAACCCTAAAATGCCCAAACTCCAATGGTATTAATCCAAGGGAGTGGCATGACAAACATGCTGGTAAATGGACACTTGCAATGAATTTGTTATTGCTAATGGTGATTTTTGTAACTAATCTGTTGCTATTACCAAGAACTGTAAGAATGTACAATGTGCCCAATCTTTTGAAAAGTCCCTTGAACATGTTGAAAGCAATACATGAAAACACACTTTATGTTAAAAGGCCTTGCTATACTAATGTTTCACAGCTAATGCCTGGAAACAGTATTTAAACTTTTCACAGGGGAAAAGACATTCCAGACCTGATGTGCAGTAGAAAAGAGGAAACTGAGGCACACTACCCTATGGCTTTCATGGCAAAATGCCAGAATTCCTGGACTATGAACAACATTAATATCTACATTGGTTTAATGTTAATTGGGTTCCAAATATTTGCCAGAGCATGTATGGATAAAGAAGCTATGTTCTTCAGCTCTTGGCAAAATCACATGAAACATACAGGAACCATGCTGCAAAAGCTAACCAAGTTATACCTTAAGTTTGTAAAGAGATTCTATCATGTTATTACACATGACTTTAATAAACCATTTCTGTTATACACTGGTATGGCCTCTAGCCCAACACTAGCTGTAGTGAAACAGACCCAAGGACGGGGAGCTCCTGGGATGCAGTCAGTAATGTTTGTGTCATCCCTCCCTGCATCAATTTTGCATTTGGGGTGTGACATTATTGATATAAACTGGGACCATATAGAACATGGTTTGCAACCAAGGTCCTGTAGTGGCACCAAATCTCATGTAAAGGGGGTCATATAAGGTGTCTAAGACCAGGTTATGGGTTGCTGGTTATGATTATGCTGTCTGTATGTCTGTATCATTTTGTAGTTAAAGTTATGAGTATTGGCTGTATACTGTCTGTGGGCTTGTCTACATCAGAAAGTTGCAGCGCTGGTGAGGGAGTTACAGCGCTGCAACTTTGAAGGTGTACACATCTGCAGGGCACCACCAGCGCTGCAACTCCCTGTTTGCAGCGCTGGCCGTACTCCCGTTTTGTCTCGGGTGTAGAGGATCCAGCGCTGGTGATCCAGCGCTGGTAATCCAATGTAGACACTTACCAGCGCTTTTCTTGACCTCCATGGAAGGAGGAAGCCTCTGGTAATCAAGCTGGTCTCCTTTCCCGGTTTGCTCTCTCGTTCCCGGAACCCCGAGCAAGCAGGTCTCCTTCCCTGCGGTTTGCAGGGTGGCTCCGGGAACGCGAGAGCAAACCGCGGCGAAGCTGGTCTCCTTTCCTGGTTTGCTCTCTCGTTCCCCGAACCGCCGAGCAAGCGGTTCTCCTTCCCTGCGGTTTGCAGGGTGGCTCCGGGAACGCGAGAGCAAACCGCGGCGAAGCTGGTCTCCTTTCCCGGTTTGCTCTCTCGTTCCCGGAGCCACCCTGCAAACCGCAGGGAAGGAGAACCGCTTGCTCGGCGGTTCGGGGAACGAGAGAGCAAACCGGGAAAGGAGACCAGCTTCGCCGCGGTTTGCTCTCGCGTTCCCGGAGCCACCCTGCAAACCGCAGGGAAGGAGACCTGCTTGCTCGGGGTTCCGGGAACGAGAGAGCAAACCGCGGCGAAGCTGGTCTCCTTCCCCGGCTTGCTCTCTCGTTCCCGGAACCCCGAGCAAGCTGGTCTCCTTCCCTGCGGTTTGCAGGGTGGCTCCGTGAACGCGAGAGCAAACCGCGGCGAAGCTGGTCTCCTTTCCCATTTTGCTCTCTCGTTCCCGGAGCCACCCTGCAAACCGCAGGGAAGGAGACCTGCTTGCTCGGGGTTCCGGGAACGCGAGAGCAAACCGCGGCGAAGCTGGTCTCCTTCCCCGGCTTGCTCTCTTGTTCCCGGAACCCCGAGCAAGCAGGTCTCCTTCCCTGCGGTTTGCAGGGTGGCTCCGGGAACGCGAGAGCAAACCGCGGCGAAGCTGGTCTCCTTCCCCGGTTTGCTCTCGCGTTCCCGGAACCCCCCTTGAAGCCGCCCAACAGCGCTGCAGTGTGGCCACATCTAACACCACTTGCAGCGCTGGTTGCTGTAAGTGTGGCCACTCTGCAGCGCTGGCCCTATACAGCTGTACTAATACAGCTGTAACAACCAGCGCTGCAAAATTTTAGATGTAGACATGGCCTGTATTTCAAATCTGTGCTGTAGTTCTGGGAAAAATCCCACACGAGTTGGTGTTAGCTTTGCCTAACCTGCTTGATGGCCCATTAAGGACCATCAGCTACACAACTGACCCATTGAGAGGAGGCAGATACACCTTGTAACTCAGCAGGGTGTGCAGGGACTTGCCCATGTGACTGCAGACTCCATTTTGCTATAGTTTTCTACAGTAAGAACAAAGAAGTGTTCTTACACCTGGAAGAGCCTATATAAGGCTGATGCCTCATCTCCATCTTGTCTTCAATCCTGCTTCCTACCTCTGGAGGGACTTTGCTACAAACTGAAGCTCTACACAAAGGACTGATGACCCATCTCAGCGGGGGATGTTCCAGAGACTTGATTTGAAGCTGCAGTTTACTCCATCACTGCTACAAGCCTGAACTAAGAACTTTGCCATTACTGTATGTAATTAATTCCATTTAACCAATTCTAGTTCTCCTCTCTACCTTTTTCCTTTATGAATAAACCTTTAGATTTTAGATTCTAAAGGACTGGCAACAGCGTGATTTGTGGGTATGATCTAATGTGTATATTGACCTAGGTCTGGGGCTTGATTCTTTGGGATCGAGAGAACCATTTTCTTTTATTGGGGTGTTGGTTTTCATAACCATTCTTCCCCAGGACGAGTGGGACTGGTGGTGATACTGGGAGACTGGAGTGTCTAAGGAAATTGCTTGTGTGACTTGTGGTTGGCCAGTGGGATGAAACCAAAGTCATTTTTGTCTGGCTGGTTTGGTTTGCCTTAGAGGTGGAAAAACCCCAGCCTAGGGTTGTAACTGCCCTGTTTGAGCAATTAATTCTGAATTGGCACTCTTAGTTGGGTCCCGCCAGAACCACATTGTCACACCTGGAGAGAAGACAATGGACAGAGGTGGGGTTTGGGGGAGGAGATATCAGATGCCCAGCTGGGAAGCAGGGGGGCTCTGGGCTGGTGGTGGGAGCAGGCAGAGACCACCTGGATGCAGGGGAGACTTAGACATGCTGTGCTGAGGGAGGTCAGGCCTGAAGGCCCTGAGAGTTTCCTATGCTGTGTTCAAACGCTCAATAAACCCTCAAACACTCAGTTTTACACTGTCTGAGTGTCACTCTGGCCTAGAGAACAGGGTTGCATTATTCCCTTCGGGGGTGAAGAGGCCCAGGGGGTCCAGAGCGAGTGGACTCCCTGAGGGGGCCGACGGAGAGAGACAGGTGTGCTAAGGCTCAGCAAGGTGCAGCTCCAGGAGGTGCAGGGGCCTAACCCTGAGGGAGAGTGGACCCCCAAGAAGAGCTGTCATGCTGAAGGGGGTTCCCCCCACAGACCGCACGGGGCCAAGAATGGACATGGCCTGTGAGTCCATGACACCCTGGACACTGCTTCCCGGCGGGAGCTCGAGGACCAGATTAAAACGTCTGCAGGGCTGGATGTGGCCCCCAGGCCGTAGTTTGCCCACCCCTGGATTAGACAGTTGGCAGCCCTGCCTCTGCTCCAGGATGGGTGTACAGACAGGGTAAATAAGCAACAGGCACTAAAAACTCCCAGATCCCACATCAGTGATTTCTCCTCCATGAGGAAGCCAACCTGCCTGGCCCCCACAGCTGCTGCCACTTGGCAGAGGGACAATGATATTGGGGGCTAACAGCTGGGGACTAAAAGATGCATGATAGAAGCCTGCCACGTGGGCATAGGCCCTTTTATTTTTCCCTGGGGGGGGGCCTGCTCTACCCTGAGGTCCTGCCCCCATTCTGCCCCTTCCCCTGAGGCCCTGCCCTCACTCTGCCTTCTGCCCCCATTCTGCCCCTTGCCCGAGGCTCCCGCCCACCTGCCACTTGCTGCTTTCCACCCTCCCCCAAGTCCCTCCCTGAGCCGCCAAACAACTGACTGGCATGGTGCCACCCAACAGCTGGTCGCTGGGGCCCCGCCGAACAGCTGTGGCTGGTGGGTGCTGAGCACCCACTATGTTTTTTGGAGCACCCATGGAGTCAGCACATATGTCTGTGGGCAGCAGGCCCCAGAGAGGGCCACGGGCAGTGTTCCTTCTAATTTTTTACAACCATGTGCAGAATGAATTTTGTTCTGTGTGGTGGGCGTGGGGCCAAAAGGTTCAGAGTGTGGGAGGGGGTTCAGGGCTGGGGCAGAGGGTTGGGGTGCGGGGGGGCAAGGGCTCTGGCTGGGGGCGCGGACTCTGAGGTGGGACCGGGGATGAGGGGTTTGGGGTGAAGGAGGGGGTGAGGGCTCTGGCTGGAGGTGCGGGCTCTGGGGTTAGGCTGGGGATGAAGGGTTTGGGGTGCAGGCTGCCCCAGGGCTGCAGTGGGGAGAGAGGACTCCCCCACAGCCCTCTCTAGCTGCAGCAGCTTGGGGCCGGGTGAGAGGCACCTCTCCCCGGCAGCAGCAGCTCTGGCAGGGCAGGCCTGGGCTGGAGGAGGGGCACCTCTCCCCACCTGCATGGCCCTTGATAGCCTGCTGCATGGCTGTGCAGCTTACAGGGAATTTAGGCCACGGGCCCCATGGGTAGCAGGCTCCACTCCCGCCCTTGGCGTTGCTCAGCCCTTCCAGCCTCACCTTCATCTCGTCCATCCAGTTGATGCCTTGAAGCATGTCCTGGAAGAGCTGCTGCAGCGTCAGATTCATCTCAAGCCGCTGGCGCCGGGCGTGGAGCAGCTCCAGCAGGTAGTCCCACAGCCGCAGGATGTTGTCCTTCCGGGCCTTGATGCGCTTGATGTCATGGTAGTTCTCCGCCTCCAGCTCCCGGGCCACCTCCTCGATGGCCTGCACCCGCTCCTTGTAGGCCGCCGTGTCCGTCTCAATGGCCTCGTGCTTCTTCTTGGCAGCCTCCACCGCCGGCAGGTCACAGCCAAAATTATCCTGTCCAGAGGCAGCCCTGGTCAGATGCAGCCCCCCCTGCAGCCATGCCACTGAGAGCAGGGCGGGGGCTTCCCAACGCCATTAACAGGAACGGAGTCTCCAAACCCCACCGGTCGGGAGCCCAGGTGCCTGCACCTCTATCCAGCAGGAGCACGAAAAGACACCAGACGCACCACCATGCCCCATCCTTGCCCTTACGTACCCGTGTGCAGTGCAGAGAGCAAGGGGGCTGTGCGGCAAGGGGGGAGCGGGGTCTGGGTGGAACCCACCAGGGAGGATGTGTCACCTGCACAGCTGGGCAGACAACGGACTTCTCGTTTTGCCGGCAATTCTGAAAACTCGTCCGGCGGGAGGGAACTGTTTTAGGCTGCACCAAAAATGATGTTTTTTCTAAACATTTCATTTTGATTTGGACTATTTTTAAACTTTTTTTTATTGTTTTTAAATAAAAATTAAAGAAAATATGAAGACCAAAGGTCATTTAGAACCAGAAAATCAAAAGGTTTCAATTGTTCGATTTTTTTTTTAAATGCGTTGATCATCTGGCAAAACTGTCATGCCGCGGCGAAACATTTCTGCCTCGCCGAATCTCCATTTTTCTCCCAAAAGGGCTTTGTGCAAAATAATTGCCTGGCTTTAGCGCCAGTTCCATCCCTGGGCTGGATCCACAGAGGACATGAGCTATTTCAGCCCAGTCACAGAGCGTTAGCTCACACTGTAGCTGTACTGGCGGTTCGCTTTGGAGGACCCTGGATCAGTCCTAGCTGGGACACACGCATGGACACGAGCAGCAGCAGCTGGAGCCAGCCCTTAGTGCAGCTGGGTGCTGCTCACAGGATAAAGGGTGGAGGAAGGGTCGTGAGGAGAAGTGGGGTAAAGCGACACTCTGCTTCGAAGAGCAGCTCTGCTCTGATGGCCTCCGGAGCTCTTCGCTCACTGCCACACAGTTGCTGTGGGTCACAAGGCAGCCCACCCCACCCCACCCCCCTGCAGGGTGCTGCAAATCAGCAAATCCCCACTGCCTTCAGGGTACAGTAGCCACAGGTCTGGCCTGCTGTGTAGGGTTGCCAGCTGTCTCATGGCACAAACCCAAACACCCTTGTCCTGCCCCTTCCTCAAGGCCCCATCCATGCCTCTTCTCTGAGGCTCCGGCCCCGCTTGCTGCAGCCCCCTGCATCCCTCCCTCCCTCCCTCCCTTTCACCAGGGTGGGGCGGGGGTTGAGGTGTGGGCTCTGGGCTGGGGCTGAGGGGTTCGGAGTGTAGGAGGTGGCTCCAGGTTGAGCCTGGGGCAGGGACTTGGGGTTCAGGAGGGGGTGCAGGCTTTGGGAGGGAGTTTGGATGTCGGAGGGGGTGTGGGCTCTGAGAGGGAATTTGGGTGTAGGAGGGGTCAGGCTCTGTGTGGGAATTTGGTGTGGGAGGGGGCTCCAGACTAAGCCTGGGGTTTGGGTGCAGGAGGGGGTGCGGGGTCAGGCTCTGGGAGGGAGTTTGGGTGAGCGATGCGGGCTCTGAGCTGGGGCAGGGGGTTGGGGTGTTGAAGGAGGGGAGGGGAGGGAGGGGAGGGGCACTCACCTTGAGCAGCTCCAGAAAACGACCGGCATATCTCTCTGGCAGCAACTCCTAGGTGGAGGGGCCGGGGGTCCCTGTGTGCCACCCCTATCTGCAGGCACCACCTGCACAGCTCCCATTGGCCGCAATTCCCGGCCAATGGGAGCTGCGGAGTCGGTGCTCAGGGCAGGGGCAGTGTGCAGAGACCCCCTCCCCCTTAGGCTGCAGGGTCAGTGCCGGCTGCTTCTGGGAGCAGCACATAGCCATGGCAGGCTCCCAGGGAACCTGTCTTAGTGCCACTGTGCTGCCGGACTGTTAGTGCCCCAAATCTCCCAGTTTGGCTGCAGTAGCCTCTGGGAGATAGGGCCTGATTCTGGGAGACTCCGGGTGAAACTGGGAGGGTTGGCGACTCTACTGCTCTGTCTCCCTACTGGCAGCCCACACCCCGTACCTGGGCCAGCAGGCGCTGGTTTTCACTCAGCCACGTCTCCCGCATGGCCGCCTTGCGGTCGAAGCGCCTGGCCAGCTGCTCCAGCTTCTCCTGCCGAATGAGCTCGTTTCTCAGGGCCAGCTCCCGCTCGTGCTCCGCCTTCTCCAGCCATTCCCAGGCCTGCTCAGAGGTACCACAGGCAAGAGTGAGGCTCCACCAGGCATGCGAATCCAGCTGGCAGGCCCAGAAAGGGCTAATAATGGTCCTTACAGATGGCCCATTGCAGCACCAGCCAGAAAGCGTTCTGCTCCCCCGCTGGCTGCCTCCCGCAATGGCCTTTGACCCTACGGACATCCTGCTCAGGGCCAGCTCCAGGCACCAGCACAGCAAGCTGCTGCTTGGGGGGCCCATGGAAGTGGGAGGCACGTCCGGGTCTTTGGTGGTGATTCAGTGGCTGGTCCCTCTCGGAGGGAAGGACCGGCCTCTGAATTGCTGCCGAAGAATGAAGCGGCACGATAGAGCAGCCGCTGAAGTGCCGCCGATCGTGGCTTTTATTTTTTCTCTTTGCTGCTTGGGGCGGCAAAAAAGCTGGAGCCAGCCTTGGTCCTGCTGCTTCAGCAAAGTGCCAGTGGGCCCCGGGGGGTGAGATCTTCCCTCCCTTGTAGCCACACTGAAATCTATGTTGGATCTCTCTGTATTTACATGGGAAAGGATCGCTGAGCCCTAAGGAAATCCAGGGAAGCACATGCCTAATGTTAAGCGTTTAAGTCCCCCTGGCTTCCATGTGAGCTCACAGTGCCCGTCCTGAGCTGGGGTCTAAGTGCTCTGCTGCACCCAACACCAGCTGGCCCTTCCCCCCTTGGGTGTATGGCGACAGCTAGGGTCAATGGGCCAGCTGCAAAACAGGCATCCAAAGCGGAGTACAGCCAAAGAGTTCGGGGAGCAGGTGAGGCCAACGTGGGGGGAGGCCCCCCACCCATTCTGGACAGCGTCTCAGGGCCTGTCTATGCTGCACTCAGAGCTCACATGTAGCTTGGATCTAGCCTGCTCGGATGCAGACAGCAGTGAAGGTGTAACCTCACCTGGGCTAACCTATGCTGCTGCCACTCTGCTGCTATTTGCTAGAACAAAGCTGGCTGGGGAACGTCACCCTGAGCTGCAGTCACCCCATCCCTTAAGTGACCATGTCCCCCGCCTCCCCCCCCGATGCAAGTGGGAAGCAGGAGTTCCAGGTACCCGGTTGATGTCGGACACGAGTCTCCCTTCGTGAGGGGTGTACACTTTCTGGTTGTTAGCTCGCATCTGGGACTGGATGGTGAATAGCAGAACCTCGAGATTCCCTTTCTCCTCGAACCTGCGTGGTGAAAGGGAGAGATTACGGACAATGGACGGACCAAGCCAGCCCCATCGCCAAGGGACAGCACATTCCAAACTTGTGCCTGTGGCAACTCAATCCCCATGGCACACACAGCATCTGGCGTCAGTAACAAGCGGGCGGCTCAGGGTTCAGGGCCGGGCAAGCCAGAAGGCAGAACATCCGGGTGATTATGGGCTGAACTTACCCGTGTTTCCATGGGGCATGGCTAACGTACCACTGAGCAAGGCATTGGTAGGGCCTCCTCTGGAATAGTGTGAGCAGTTCTGGTCACCCAGGCTCAAGAAAGATGGATGCAAACTGGGCCAGGTATAGATAAGAGGTTGTAACGCCTGGAGCAGAGACCCAAGCCCAGCCGGCCCCACAGCACAGGAGCTGCAGGAGACGTCACTATGGGGTGAGTGCCAGGCAGGACCCAAACCCCAACCCTCTGGGGGGGCTGGATCTGACCAAAACCACCCCACAGCCTCCAACCCCAGACTATTTACTGGGTCATGACAGGCCATAAACAGTTACAAATGGATCCCAAGCCCATAAAGGTTGAGAACCACTGCTTTGGACTTCGTTTCAGTCAAGAATCATTATTAAGAGAGGCAGTATGGTCTAGTGGGCAGGGCACTGGCATGGGAGTCAAGTAGAGCTGGGTTTGATTCCCAGCTCTGCCACCAATCTGTGCTGCAACCTTAGGTGAGTCATGGCCACTCTGTGCCTCAGTTTCCCCACCTGGACCATGGAGATAAGGCTACCTCCTTTGTACAGCTCATTGAGCGAGATGGATGAAAAGGAGAGTGGTGACGGCAAGTACAGCAGAGCTGGCTTCCTAACCCAGGAGCTGCTTACTTGGGGGGCTTTTCCACGGTGCGGTAGGCACTGAAACACTGCAGCTGCTGCTGCACCCCCGTCAGGGAGTTGGCAAACTTGCGGCTGTTGAGAATGGTGGCGGTTTGCTCGATCCAGGTCAGCAGGTCAGAAGCCAGCCCTCCGTACTCCTCAGTCATCCTCTTCATCTCCATCAAGTGGTCTATCACCTTCGACAAGCAGAGGAGAACAATTAACACTGCCAGCTGCTGCCACTGACAGTGTCTGTGCTCCTGCATGGCAGGGACCCCCTCTGGGTGCGTGTGCCCAGGGAGGGTACACAAGGGAACTACAGGACTGTGCTGGGCTGGGGCTGGGCCTCCCATATCCCAGGCCAGAGCCCTGACCTCTGTAGCATGACCAGGTGTCCGGTTTTCGACTGGAACATGCGGTCGAAAAGGAGGCCTGGTGGCTCTGGTCAGCACTGCTGGCTGGGCCGTTGACTGTCCACAGCTCCCAGTAAACAGCCAGCATGTCCCCACTCCAGCTCCTCCATGTGGGGGGAACCGCAGCCAATGGGAGCTGCAGGGGTGGCGCTGCGGACAGGGCAGTGCGTAGAGCTGCCTGGCTGTGCCTCCACGTTGGAGAGGGAACATGCCGTCGCTTCCAGGAGCTGTTTGAGGTAAACGCTGCCTGGAGCCTGCACCCCTGATCTGCTCCCAGCCCCAATCTCCTGCCCCAGTCCCAGCCCTGATCTCTCTCTCATCCTCCAAACCCCTCAATCCCAGCTCAGAGCACCCTACTGTACCCCAAACACCTCATCCCCAGACCCATCCCAAAGCCCGCATCCTGCAGCCGGAGCCTTCACTCCCCACACCCCTGTGCCCCAACCCCCTGCCCCAGCCCTGATCCTCCTCCTGCCCTCTGAACCATTCAGTCCCAGCTCAGAGCACCCTCCTGCACCCCAAACCTCTCATCCCCAGCCTCACACCAGAACCCGCACCCCAAGCTGGAGCCCTCACAAACCCTCGCACCCCAACCCCCTGCCCCAGCCCTAATCCTCTTCCTGCCCTCTGAACCACTCAGTCCCTGCCCAGAGCACCCTCCTGTATCCCAAATCCCTCTTCCCCAGCCCCACCCCACAGCCCGCATCCCCCAGCCAGAGCCCTCACACTCCCCCACACACCCCAATCCCCTGCCTTAGCCCAGAGCCCTCTCCCATACTCCAAACCCCAGCTCAGACCCCCGCTCCTGCACCCCAAACCCCTCATCCCTGGATCCACTCAGGAGCCTGCACCCCCAGCCAGATCCCTCACCTTCTCCCACAGTCCAGCCCCCCGAACCAGCCTGGTGAGAGTGGAGACAGCAAGGGATGGGGGGTGGAAAGAGCAGGGGCAGGACCTCAGGGAAGGGGCAGAACATGGGCGGGGCTTCAGAGGGGGGCAGGGCAGGGCGGGGCAGGGCAAGAGTGTTCGGTTTTGTGCAAGTAGAAAGTTGGCAACCCTAGACCACTGGGCCATGCTGGGGTGGGCTAGACTGCCCCCCTGCCCCCAACATCCCAGGACAGAGGCCTGACCACCAGGCCATGCTTAGTTGGGCTACAGCTGTCTCTTGCTCCCTTTCGTTTTCTCGTGGCCCTTGCCCCGAGAAGGGGCTAGTTGTTGTGCTGCTGCAGAATAAAAACAAACAGCGAAACCTGGACATTTTCATGTTTCCTGGCCAGGCCCTGTCTTAACCCCTCGGTTTCTGAAGCTGGGAGAAGGGACTGAGTTGGGGCCTTGGGGCTCAGAGACGAGGGGATGGAAAGTACTGTTGGCGGGGAGTGGCTGGACCTTAAAGAAGTTTCACAGATTCTGCTGGTTTCACTGATTCATAGGCCTTAAAGGTCAGCAGGGCCCATTCAGGGCATCCAGGCCGAGATTCTGCAGAGTAGGCCAGAGAGTCTCCTTCCTCGCTCCCTGGGACAGCCCAGGACTCAGGGTTGAGCCAGAGTGGGGCTTTCAGAGAGACAATCCAGCCTGGATTTACAGATGCCAAGTGATGGAGAACCCAGTACCCTGTCCCGTCCCTGGGTCTGTTTTTCCATTGCTTAACTCCCCTTCCTGTTAAGAATTTGCACTTTCTTTCTAGCCCAGATTTATCTAAATTCTCTGCCCTGCCATGTACTTGCTTTCTGCCTTTGCCCGCTAGCGTGAGGAGCCTCTGCTGGCTTATCCAAAAGGAGATTAAGAGGCAGCTGGTCCATGCCCTGTAAGTACCAATTTGTACAATCCTTAGAAGATGCAAGAGCTCGTGTGTCCCACCCTTTGGCATACACTGCTTTGTATCAACGTCTTGGGCTAGACCTTCGGCTGGCGTGCATCCACTAACTCCAAAGGGGCCAATTTACACCAGATGGGGACCTGGTCCTTTGAATTAAGGTCTACATCAAAGAACAGACCATGATGTGTCTCTGATCTAAATCAGAGCAGGCCCAGGAGATCCCTGCGGAGGGGGTACTGTGATACAGCTCTCCAGGGCTATGTTTTGGTAAGGACTGCTTGGTTTCCATTACTTGTGCATATTTTATATGCTTCCTGTGAACTCGCAGAATGGCTTTTGGCTCAGTGAAGCCTGAAAAGAAGAAATGGAAGCTCATGGAGAAGGCCCAAGTGTGCCGAGTCAGGGGCCAAGGGCACCGCACTCACCTTGGCAACCCGTTTCCCTTTCACCGCCCGAACCTTCATCTTGGAGAAGTAGTGGTAAAACGCCACCACATAGGTGATGATGGATTTCTCATCGGGATTCTCCGTGAAGACATCTGCACAGCAGAGAGGGCGAGAAAGCAGTGAAGGATTCTGGGACAAAAGTGCTGGCTTGAAATCATGGTTTAGCGTTAGGCCTTGTGATGCCCCGATACCAAGGCCTAACGCTAAACCACCATCCTCAGTCATGTGTGCCGGAGCATCCCATTTACACGCTGGGATGGCAGACGTAGAGCGAGTTAAAACAACCCTTAGAACATTCCATGGCACAGCGTCTGAAAGGGGCCCATTTTCAAAAGCAAAACCTCCCTTGAAAACTCCGCTGTGAGGTCTCCTTTCCCTGCAACCCGGGATCGTGGTAAACATGAAATTCCTGCCACTGTTCTGATAAAAGATTTCACCAGAAGTGATCCTTTCTGAGAAGCCCATTGACTGCGTCTTGGGTTTACACTTGTTCCTAAAAGGTCAAGCGGGAAACTTACAGTGCACTGGAAGGCTACAGCTTTTAAAAGAAGCACTCATGCGCCCTGTGCAGAACATCCCATACAAAGATTACAAATGAATAATGGCATCTGGTTCTTGTCTAGCACATGTAGACCCAGAGCACCTTCCATGATCCAGGAGTGTCATCCCTCTTTTTTTACAAATGGGGAAACTGAGGCACAGCAGGGCCATGACTTGCCCAGGTCACCCACCAGAGCCAGGAATAGAACCCAAAAACCCAGTCCAGTGCTCTACCCACTGGGAAACACTTCCTCCCTAACATCATAGGAACTTGCAGATGGGAGAGGGTGCACTTTGCACACACAACAAAGGCATTGTTTCATTTTTAAGGTGTCCTTTAATATTTTGTGCTAAGTTGTGCCATGCAGCTCTGACCCTGTGCAAGGGCAGGGTGAGACAGAGCCGAATGCACTGCAGTAACCTCGGGGGGGGGGGGGAGGAGTACATGTGAGCCAGGGGGCCCTTACCTTCCGGGTCGAGAAGCTGGGTGATGCCCAGCTGCCGCTCTGCCACGCTGAACGCATGTTCCAAGTTGTGCTGGGCGTTCGAATGCTCCAGGTTCTTAAAGTCGATCAAGTCGGGCCTGAGAATGCAGAGGAACTTTAAGATCTGCACTAGGCCAGCAGAATGAAACGACGTGTGACAAGGCACTTTCCAAGCTGACAGCCTAGCTGCTCTCTGGATCCTTCTCCAGCCCCCAGCACTGCAGTATCCTGGCACCTTACAGTCCCTAACACGTGTCTCCTTGGCAGCAGGGCAGGGCTATTATCCCAGTGGGCAGAAGGGAAACTGAGGCACAGCACCTAAGTGACTTGCTCGAGGTCACCCAGCAAATCAGGGGCAAAGCAGAGAACTGAATCCAGGTCTCTCAATTCCCAATGCAGTGCACAAACCACTGGGCCATCCTAGCCCCGGAGCCCACCCTAATGATGGGGCAAGGGGTTGGTGAGGGGAGAGCGGCTAGCTAGGGTGGTGACGGGGCTCTTACCTGTGCTTGTGGATCAGGGCGTTGAAGGCCAGGCCGTCCTTCCAGCTGGAGGTGAAGTTGGTCACGTTAACGTGGGGATAGCTGCACAACAAAGAGGAAATACGACGTCATCCTCCAGCCCAAGCACTGCGCTGGGCGTGGCTCCTAGAAAGGCAGGTCTAGATGGGTTTTTGGACGCACCGGCTGTGGGAGGTAGGGGCCAGGGCGCTGTCTCAGATATGTGCATGGGAATGCAGAAGAACCTACCAAAAGCAAAGGGGAGCCGGGAGCTTGAATCCCAGAGGAGGCCATTTGGGAGAACCCTGCCTTACTACATTTTTCAGCACTAGACACGGACACCATGTACTTCTTACACTGCCAGGAACTTCTTGGAAGGCCAGACGCGCCTAGCAAGCCAGAGGGCCACTAGATTATTTGAGACATGTATAGCTCACCCCCCTCCCCTCCCCACCGCTGGAGCCAATGGGATTCATGTGCCCGTTAGATTGTAGGAACAATGGACTGGAAAACGCTGGATCCCGTAAGCCAGACTCGTGCGGCCAGTCTGCTTCTGTCAATGCTGGGAGGGGGACAGTGATTAGCTCCTAGCATCAGCTGGATCGTACCCTGCGGTCTTCATCTGACACCAGAGCAGCAGTGCTTCCTTGGCAGAGCGCGTCTCGCGGCCTTCTGGAGTCTGCACGATGATGTCTTCGATCTGAGGGAAGCACAAAAGGCATTGCAGAATGAACTCGAGCCTACTGCTCACGACACAGCAGAGGGGCTTCCTCCCGGGGAGGCACTGTCCAGCAGCCTTAGATTCATATGTGCCCAGCTACTCGGGAGGTCCTGGGATCTGAAACAGCCAGGAAAGACCGGCAGAGGCAGGAGACTTTTGTGTCCCGAGCACCCCAGGGCTGGGAACTCAGCTCTCCCCTCTGCCCGGCATCCCTACAAGTGGCAGTTTCTGCTGCCCGCCCTCCCTGCTCCTCAAGGGCTCTGCCCCAGGGGCAGCCCAGCAAGCAGACAGCGGCTCAGCCTTTTCCCCATGAGCGAGCAGGAGGCGGGGCCTTGGGGAAAGGGGTAGTGCAAGGGCAGGGCCTCAGGGGGAAGGGGCGATGCAAGGGTGGGGCCCTAGGGGGAAGGAGTGGCGTGGGGGCAGGGCCTCAGGGGAAGGAGAGGCATGGGGCGGGGCCCCAGGGGGAAGGAGAGGCGTGGGGATGGAGCCTCAGGGAAGGGGCAACATGAGGGTGGGGTCATATTTCAGGCACCGGTGGCTCCCTACTTTTAGGAAGCTTCCACAGCTCCTGCCTCCCAGCTGCCCTCCCTGCCACCCGTGTCCCCATCTACAAGAGACGGGCAAAGAGAGGAGGTTCTGCAAATGCCGCTTCCCTCTCTGAAGCAGGGAGCTGGCACAAGGGTGTAAACGGGTGCCGAGCGCCCCTCATTCTGTGCCCCCGGCTCCCTGCACGCAGCACAGCCTGGCCACCAGAGGC
Source organism: Gopherus evgoodei (assembly GCF_007399415.2). Taxonomy (NCBI): domain Eukaryota; kingdom Metazoa; phylum Chordata; order Testudines; family Testudinidae; genus Gopherus; species Gopherus evgoodei. The sequence goes on along the minus strand of NC_044325.1, from coordinate 151,239,422 downwards.
TATAGCCGGGGACATGCCCATGGCCCCACTCCCCAGCTGGCCTCAGAGCCAGGCCTACCTGGAAGCGGAGGATGATGGTCCAGATGAGGCCCAGCACCAGTCGGTGGTTGCCGTCCACAATGTCGTGGGAGCCCATGTTCTCCAGGTGCACATGTTTCTCCTTGAGGAACTGCAGCGCCTTGTCCACGTTCTCCAGGCAGTGGATGCGCATCCGGCCCTTGGTGGGCTTGGGCTGGGGGATGACAGATGATGAGCCAGTCACCCAGGGCACACGCAGCCACCAGGCCTGGTGCAACAGTGCCCTCCAGCTGGCTGGAGCACGCAGATGCCAGAGCCTACAGACTAACCTGGGTGGGCAGAGGAAGCAGGCTGGTGCAGCCTTCCCTGCCCTGTTCCCGTCAGAACTCACCCTCCCCAGGCGGCTGGGAGAATGTCTTGCACCCATACATTGCTGCTGGCCTCGGTCACCCCCTTCCCTGCAGTCTGGAGCCCTCCTCGTCCCGCCATGTGTTTCAGACTTTGAACAAAGGGATTCGGCCCAGATCTATAGGAGCTTCTGCCTATGGACAGTGAGCCCGATCCTGAGCTGAGAAGATGCGGCCAGCCACACTGCTGCTGCAAAGCAGCCCCCGCCCTAGCCCTGAGGGAGGATCCTGGATGGGGCAGAGCACCCACCTCAATCAGATCACCTCCCTCCCCCCCAGATGGTGATGTATGGGAGGGGCCTATGCCCAGGCTCCTGTGCCCTCTGGCTATTCCCACCGGGGCTGAATACTGGCGGCTGGAATCAGCTCAAGCAGCCTTCGGGCCCAAACTAGAACAGAGCCACTTGTGGGGCTGTGCAAGGGGCCACTCCGCCACCTTCCTCCGCAGCTGCAGCAGGGACTCCAGCCCAGCGAGTTTAAAGCAGCAAGCCCGGAGCTGGAAGCTGCAGCCAGGCCAGGGCTGGGCAACCAGCTCTTCGCAGAGAGGAACGCACGGCCCAGGAGAGAATGTTTTCCGGGGTCCTTCATTTTAATGTCTGGTACCTTGTGGTGGTAGCAAGAGGCGTCTACATGTGAGTGAGCCCAGAGCTAGCGGCCGGGCACATTCACACACACAGACCCACTTTCACTCCTGCTAGTCAGTCCTTGGCCGCTAGCGCAGGCTGCTCGCAAGGAGCCAACTGGAGAATGGCTTTTGTGGGGCAGGCATTTGTCCATGGATCCCCAGGTGGAGACCCTTCCCCCCGTCTCCCAGAGGCCATGGAACATCCACCATTGACAGATGGAGCTGCTGGTCACTTCCACCCAGGGCTAGATTCCCACAGAGAGGGACTCCCATGGGGAGACAAAGGTGCACCCTAGGGGATGAAGTTGCACAGGGGAGACAAAAGTGCCCCTGGGGGATGAAGTTGCACCATAGAAGAGAACGGTAGCATGAGGCACCCGGACTACAACTCCCACATGGCACTGCGGCAGTGTTTCCGAAGCCAAATATTTCTGCCTGTGGTTTTCCACTGAGACGTGGAAGTTCTCCGCAGCAAAGCAAAATGTTTCCCGACCGGCTCTGCTCTGCCCTCTGAGGTGGCCACCTTTCAACACTGCCTCTTTCGACAACAGAGGAAAGGCTCAGCACAATACGTGCGGCCTGCGTCACACAGCCAAGCGGAGGAGAAGGAGGAACGGAACTCACCAGGGACTCTCCTGAAAGCACTTCCAGGAGCTTGATCAGCATCCGCCCATCTTGGAGGTCCATGTAGAGATCAGAAATGCGGCAGGTCTTGAGAGCAAGGTGTGAGTTCACCCACTTGGCGAAGGTTTTCTTCTGCACAGTTTCCCGCTCATCTGCAACGGGAGAAAGGCCCACCGCCCTGCTGCAGAGTCCCGCACCAGCACCCCGGAACAGGGAGCCAAGAAACAACTGCCCCAAGTCCCGCGGACCTGGGCCCTGGGTCAGGCATGAATTCTCATTCAGAAGAGCACATAGGCATGCGCTTAGCTTGAAGAACGTGCTCAAAACTTATGTGTGGAGCTTGTGCTTCAATGCTTCCCTGAACTGGAGCCATGATACACCACACTTCATAGATTCCTACATTCCAAGGCCAGAAGGGACCATTGTGATCATCTCATTGGCCCTCCTGGCTAACATAGGCCAGAGACCTGCTCCCAAATAATCCCTAGAGCAGCGCTTTTAGCAAAACATCTAGTCTTGATTTAAAAATTGCCAGTAATGGAGAATCTACCACAATCCTGGATAAATTGTTTCAGTAAATTACCCTCCCTGTTAAACATTTACACCTTATTTCCAGATTGAATTTGTCTAGTTTCAACTTCCAGGCACTGGATCATGTTAGGCCTTTGTTTGGTAAATTGAAGAGCCTATTACCACATTTCTGTTCCTCATTTAGTTACTTACAGGCAGTGATCAAGTCACCCCTTAAACTTAGCAAGGAAATTTTTGATTTTTTTGTAGAAATTCAAATACCGAAAAATGCTGTCTGAAAACCGAAACATTCCAATTTTGTGAATGCAGCATGCTGCTTCCTGGGAGCAGTTGTTCAGGTACCCTGTGGGCCAGGCTACCTGCTCAGACTACATCTCCCAAGATGCACCCTGATCTCCCCCTCTTGGAGAATGAAGGTGGTGCATCATGGGAGTCTCTGGCCATGGTGCATCATGGGAGATATAGTCCAGCTGGGAGCCCAGACCACAGAAGAGAATGGGACCATGAGGTACCCGAACTACAAATCCTACAAAGCACCATTGCACCATTTCTGCATTAAACTATATCAGGTTTTCAGTATTCAGTTTTTTGATGAAAAATGAACACTCTCCTTAGAAAGCAGTGCTTTTTGCAAAAAAAAAAAAAAAAAAAAAAAAGGAAAGGAAAAAAAAGAAAACTTTAGTCCAAAACAAATTTCCATGAAAAAAGTATTTCTCAGTGGAAAAATTCCCATCAGCCCCAGTGTTTGTAGCATGCCCAATGCAATGGGGCTGCAATGCTGCCTGTGGCCGGTGGGTGGCAATGCAATACAAGTTATTATTAGTAATAATAACCACTAAGAATTTCTCGCCCCTGGTGGACCCAGCACCTGGTGCAGGGCATGGCTCCTTCCTGCACTGGATATGGTTTCTCTGACGTTCCATTGAGGCTGCATCTTAGCCAGCCAGAACCTCACGGCGAGCATGTGCCTGTGTCTCTATCCCCCTTCCTCTCCATGCACCCTGCTGTGTTTGCACACAGCTCTAGGGTGTGCCAATCATAGGGAGCACTTTCTGGCTGCAGTGGGGCAGTGCATTTCGCCTTTGCAGATGGCAGCGCTCTTTCCACCTTCAACAGTCTCATTGCTCCTTAGTGACAGCAACGGGCTGCAGCACACCGCCAGGACTGGGAAGTGAGTAATAGCAGCACAGCGAGGCCGCCTGCTTTTCCTTCCATTTCTGTTTCGATTAGTGCAGGGCCTGAGGCAGTTCAGGAGAACAAGCTCCTGCTCTGCTGGCGGCTGCACCAACAAACTGAAAGACACGCGAGCAGCCAGCGTTGCTGGCAGGCTCACTCCATCCTTCCCCGGTAAGAAAATGCTGTTCAGGGAGGGGTTTTTTTGCTCCTCCACTTGGCCCCACACGTTAAAACGAAAGCGCGGCAAGGCCCTGGGCCGCGGTGACCAACGCCTCTCGCACAGAGGGCATCTCTGCTGAGGGAAACAGAGTTATACAGAGTTCCCTGGGAAAACGCTACATGCAGATGATGTGCCAAGGTGGCCGGTTCCTTCACGGGCCAGGAGGCCTAGGGGCAGCCAGCCCTGTGCAGTTAGTCTGACCCCACCCCTCTTGCCTTGGGGGTGGCACACAAGGAGCTCCTGTGGGAATGAGTACTGCTCCAGCTGGGAGTGCTGGGCTGAACAGCTGCAGCTGGGCTGAGCCAACAGCTGCAGGCAGTAAAGAAACGGTGGGACCTGGACTGCAACTTGGGGCTCCTGACTCAAGGAAAGAGACAGTGAACTGGGGTTGGTCCCTGGAAGGCCAGTGTGTGTGAGGCCTAACTAGAACACTCCCCTCCAGGGGTCCAGTTTCATTATCATGTCTGTGATATGGCGCTTTCCCCTAAGCACCCGGGGAAACTGAGGCAGGGCACGCTAGAGGGGGCTGCCCAGTGACAGGCTGCTTCTCCTGAGCCACAGCAGCAGACGGGAGCCTGGTACATTGGAAGAACAAAATTAAACCAATAATACTTCATCAGTTGAAAGAATTTCCATCATGAACGGGTATGAAGGCGGGGGCAGGGGGAGCCCTGAGCTGGGAAAAGCATCGCGGAAGTGGTTCTCATCAGCCACCATCGGCTTCAGGCTCCCTCCAGACTGGGCCAGGAAACCAGCACACTGATCATTTCCCACATGTGAATTGCAGTTGGATGCAGGTTCCAGGCGGCTCCTGACGGACCTTAGCTAATCGCTCTCCAGAGACAGCTTGGCTCACTGCCATGTAATGGATACTTCCCTCCACAGGCTGTGTGCCACTTGCGCGGGCCTGGCAGGGGGCTGCTGTATGGTGACCAGATGGCAGACGGGCGCTCTGCCAAATCAGTTCTCCACAGGCACAGAGCCGCCTACAGGCATCCTGCGAGGGGCGTAGCTTAGAGCACCCCCTTAGCTGCTCTAAACAACTCCAGGGCTGGGCAGTGCAGGAGCAGAGCAGTATGGCTGGCTGCCTGATGTCTCTCCTCCCTCCTCCGAGCCCGGAAGAGTGGACAATTCCCTGCTCAGAGCTGAGGCCTTAGATTTGGGAAGCTCTGCATCTCTCCCTGAGACAGCAATAGCAGCTGCAAAGGGATTCCAGGAAACAGATGCCTGACCCAGGCTCCTACTAGCTGAGGGAGGGGAGAAATGCTTTTCTGAGACTCTGTTTATAAACGTACAGTGAGCGCCATTCCTGGCTCTGTTGCTGGCCTGCTGGGTGACCTTGGGCAAGTCCCTTGCCTGCTATGTGCCTCAATTTCCCCACTTGAGAAACAGAGATAATGATCCCAACCTCCTTTGTCAGGTGCTTTGAGATCTACTGATGAGACATGCTGGATAAAGGCTAGGTTTGTTATCAGCGAGGCCCCCTGCAAGGCACCGCATTGTTCGCCCGGTGCAGGAGCCCTGGACAGCTCTGCCAAGGAGCCCAGGGAAAGCCGAAGGTCACAGCAAAGGGCAGGCAGCGTTTTTCCATTGAGGCTGGTTTTCAACAGCCACCTGGGAGCTTTGACTGAACGTTTTCTGAAAAGCGTCAGCTCCCTGCAGAAAACGGCCAGGGTTTGTCCAGAGAACAGAAGCACCAAAACCAAAATGATTTGGGCCCAGAGTTTAGGGGTTTCTGATGAAAGGTTGAAATTTTCAGCAGAGAGGGAAAAAAGGAACAAAAACCTCGTCGTTTCTCACTAGCTTTACCACCGATTCCCATTCCCTGCCAGGCTTGCGAGGTGGGCACTGGGCAGGGAGGGGTTAAATGGCTGGAGGGCAGAGGCAGCTAGGAGGAAGAGGCAAAGAATGGCTGAGGGGTGGGGGAAATATTGGGAGGGGGACCTAGATGGTGGCGCTGTGCCCACAGGGGAGAAGAGGGAAGGGGAGGGCTGGGCCGAGTCTTCATCTGGAAGATATAAAGGCCCAGAAAGGACAGAAGAATCTTGACCGGTGCTCAGCCCCAGTCCCTACCAGCCAGCCCCGACCTGGATCCGAAACAGTTCTGTGTCTATCCGGCCACGGGTCTGAGTCCACAGGCACTGGCTTGTATTTTTCCCGGTGAGTGTTCCACCCCTGCTCTGCCCTGAGGCCCTGCCCCCTCAATCCCTTCTCCTGAGGCCCCGTCCTCACTCCATCTCTGTCCACCCCACTCCACCCCCTTCCCTCCAAGAGCCTCCCGCCATCCACCAAACAGCTGATCGGCAGGGCTGCTGAACAGATCTGGCTGGTGGGTGCCAAGCACCCACTTTTTTTTTTTCAGCACTCACGGAGTTGGCACCTATGTCTGCACTACTCCTCAGCCCCAGAGACCCAGGCAGATTCTTGGAGCTTTACAGGTGACTACATGCCACCCCAGTAAGTTTCCAGCACCCCTAGGGCAGAGTTTAGTTCAAACAGTCAGTGACTGACCGTCCAACCCCAGTGATGGCATGTGCTCCAGAGTTCTTCTACCCAAGGGAAACCGTGACTGTCCCCTGTGCTGGGCTCAGGTTGTCTGTTCTACTGCACCCCGCCCAGGCCCCGTCTGCTGTGTTATTGGGGCCCCGACTCAGCAAAGCATCCTCTCGCCAGCAAAGCACGTGCTGTTTTTAAGTCAACGGGGCTGCTCAAAGTCTCCGAAGGTTCAGTAAAGAAGAGGACCAGAAGGGCTCCATCTGGGAGGTGCTGCGCCCCCAAGGGGGGACGACGCTACCAAGTGCGCTGAGGAGTTAAGAGCGGTACCTGCCAGAGCTTTGATGCGAGATCTCTCAAAGAGCTGTGCCGAGCTGTTGTCGTTGTCCATCATCGTCCGAGGCTTCCCAGCGTGCGTTGATCTGGCTGTACTGCTGCTGAATCTCCAAGTGATCGTAGTCAGGGGTGGAGGTCATATTCCGGGCCTGCCACAGCTGCTCTGGCTTCGGTTACGGGGAAAGAGGCCCTGCAGGAAAGCACATGGGAGCGTCAGCATCTCCCCGAGATGCTCAGGGGAAACTGACAAGCCGCGTCCCACACAACTGGCTCATTCAGGGTAGCCACACATCGTCATGGCCATTGGCACCAATTTCTGCCCCAAGCTCCGGCACGTTATGAAATATTGCAGCAGTCGGACAGCCCGGCCGAGCTGAAAGCACTCGAACCACTGTGCCCAGTAGGTGGTGACGTAACTCACAAGAAGCCCTGTATGTTTGTGCCTACAGCGCTATGCTTGTATCACTTGTCATGCCAAACACCTGTCACTGAACTGAGTGAAAGTGACGGAGCAGCGCCTGGCCAGCTGGAGAAGTGAGTGTTAGGACTATTATCCAGACACTAAGGCCCTGATTCAGAAAAGTGCTTGAACACATGCTCGGGGTTGCCAATCCTTGCCATATATTTAGACCACAACTTCAGGAGTCCTGTGATAAGGCAAGAATTTCACCTTTTAACTTTTTTTAAAGTCTATTTCTAGCTCTCCTGGTTGCAGAGAAAAGCAGGAAAATGTGACCTAAAGACTTACTTGATTAAAATATCCAGATTTTTTAAACCCATCTCAAGCTATTCTGGGCTTGATTTGTGATTTTTAAAAGCTTCAGGTTGGTGACCCAGTTGCTTCACTTCAGGTAAATGCTTAAATTCCACTAATTTTAATAGGACAAACATAGGTTTGATTTTAAGCCTGTGTTTAAATACTCTCTTGAATCAGGGCCTACATCTCCCTACCAGCACAGCTGAAAGGAGCAGCGGGAAACACCGTGCCAGCTTCGAAACACCACTGACATTTGTACATCACTGCGTTATTCCAGCTGCCCAGAAAGCCTGGCCTCAGGGAAATTCCAATATTGTTTTATCCTCAGTCAGGAGGAAAAATTGACATATCAAAACAATGGAAAGTTCCAAAAAAAGTTAGGTATGAAATGTGTCGGATCTGCACTTCTGATCAGCATATTTCGGCTTGGTTCTGTGGGAATCGTTGCCCACTGAGCTGAAGCAGTGCCTCATGGGAGTTGTAGTCCAGCCAGGCCCATAGAAGAGAACGACAGCATGAGGCACCTGTGATACAGCATGGCCAGAGGGCAGCAGGAGAATGTTAGCAGGGAGCCTTATTCCCTGCAAGGGGAGGAAGGTTTGCTATAGATTAATTAGAGCAGCTGAAGCCAATTAGAGCACCAGCAGTCAATCATGTGATAAAACCCCCTGCTTCAGTCAGACAGTGTGGGAGTTGGAGCAGGAAGGTCTGGTTGGAGCAGTTTGAAGGAGTTGGAGCAGAGAACAGTATTGAAGAGAGACAAAAGGAAAGTTTGGAGGAGTGCTGTGGTGGGCTGAGAAATCCAAAAAAACTCCTAGGTAAGGGGCACCTGGCTTGTGTAGAAGGAGGGCAAGAAGCCCCTTCCCAAGCTGAAGGGCAGGAGAAGGAAGCAGCCCAGGGGAAGGAACTGCTAGTTCAGTTGGTTCACCACAAACCTCAGGGCCCCTGGGTTGGGACCTGGAGAAGAGGGTGGGCCCAGGTCCCTCCCTCTCCACTCCCCTCCTCAAGGACACTAGTGGGGTAATTAAAATACCGGTTCAGAGGCAAGCAATGGCACCCTGAACCTTCCCCAAAGAAGAGAAAGCGCGAGACCCAGCATAACAGTACCGGCAATTTGCCACACACCCGAACTACAACTCCCATGAGGCCCCACAGGAGCTCAGGGAGACATAGATTAATGACAAATTGACCCAAGCTGAAATATTTTCTTTAGATTTCTTTTATCCCCAGTGGGAATTTTTTTTTTAATTGGTAAAATTTGATAGAATTCTGAAAAAAAAATTGGTAAAAAGCCATAAAATTTTTGCGGAAAGTGCATTTTTCTTGGAAAAAACATTTTGATGGAAGATTCTCGACCAGGTTGGCAGCTTCCTTGGAAAGTCCCCATAAAACAGAGAGAGAGTTACAGGAAACATCTGCTAGTGTGATGGTTTCAGTCCTGCGCCCTCCCTGAAGCCTGGCTAGATACCTGCGGAGGGGGCAGTTGTCCTACACCAAAAAGTCACTCAATCACTTGTTACCTTCCCTAACAAGCCTGCCCTGGCCAAAAGTGTTTTGTTTGCAAAGACGAGGACTAATTTCTTTCTCTTGCAGGAAACCCAAAGGGGGAAGAGGCCAGGGAGAGGGGTCATCCCATAGCGGGCAAGAGGCAGGGTGTCCCACCCCCCAGGGCTGCACTTTGCTTTCCATGGAAATGCAGCCTCCTGTGGGGTAAAACACGTCCACTGTTTAACAGCGTGCAGCAATACTTCAAAGGCAGGGAGTAAAGACCAATCCCATTTACTGTGGAAGCTGCACCTAAAAACGAACCATCAAGCACAAGGACACCTCCCTGCCGGTGTCAGATGGTCACGCGTAGGGCAGGACAGCCAGGTGGCAGCACACACCTTGACTCTCCAAAACACACCACGGTGCCAGTGGAACTGGAAGCAGAAATCGCACCATTTGGGTGGAGATTTCAAACGTGTCCAACCGACTGCCACGTCTGGCCAGGCTAGATTTTGATGAACACTGGAAGACGGCCCAGTTCTCACTGCCAACGAAACTCTGAGCCAGAAACTGCAAAAACAAGCAGCCTAACTTTAGAAAGCAAGGGCTACTGTATCCATAGCCCCACACTGGGCCTGGCAGCCCAGCAAGAGCTCCGGGCTAGGAGGCAGGAGGCCTGAGGTCTAGTCCAATCTCTGCCACTGCCCTTCTGGGTGAGCCTGCGCAAGTCACTTCCCTACCTCCCTCTGCCTCAGCTTCCCCATCTACCCAGGGGAGATAATGATATTTGGTAAAGTGCTTTGCGAGCAAGTGAAGACAAGTGCTAGGTAAGAGTTGATGCAGGGTCTTCCATGTCCCTGAAGAGTTTCCTAACCACTGGGCTATGTGGGGGTAGGATGAGAAACGCTACTCTGCCCCTGAGAAACCTTCCCTGTCCAAATATGATCACAACTGCTCTGTTCCCATGCAAAGTTCTGGCTTCCACAAATCAGCATTTTCCAATGAAAAAAACACTGTCGAAAAAGTCCTGCCTGGCTCCGTTCCCTGTGCCCCACGTACGGGGACAGAGGAGGGCACAGAACTGGAGAGCTGCCCGGCTCTGCTCCCTGCACCCCACATACGGAGATGGATGAGGGCATGGAATGGGGGAGCTACCCGGCTCCACTCCCTGCACCCCACATACGGGGACAAGTGAGGGCACAGAACGGGGGAGCTGCCTGGCTCCGCACTCTGCACCCCGCATACGGAGACGGGTGAGGTGACAGAACAGGAGAGCTGCTATCCAAGCAGCAGTCTCTTTCCAGGGCACCCTGCCTAAGAAAAGCCCCTGGCATGCATCTCTCATGGCCCCTTCAGGCAGAGAGTGGACAGATTGATGGAGTTGGTTGGTCAAGCTCTTTCCATTAAGGCTGGTGGAGCTGTGCCAGGAGAGAGCTCAGCTAGAGGGGTTTGAATGGGGAGTGCCTGTGAAGAATCCATGTTTAATCTGCTAAGGAGGATTTGGTGTCTCATGCAGCTTTGAAAGAGCTCATCTGGCGCTGGCTCGTTGGGAGCGTGGCCAAGCCACCGGGGGCACATCCGAGCCGCCGTCTCTGGTGTTTACGGGAAAGGATGAATATATCAGCCTGGGGGGAGAGGTGGCTCCCAGACAGGAAGCCGCCAGGCACCCCGGTTCCCACTATGGATGGATCCAGTACCCCAGACTTCAGGGTCCCCTGTGAGCAATGCCCATTTCATAGCTGCTAACAGGCTCCGCCCTGCCCGTTTGCCCGGGATCCCCTGTGCTGTTCTCCGGGGTAAGGCACATCCAAGCTGATGTTTTGCTTCCCCTCCAAAGAGGAGATCCTGCCTGAGCTGTCCCAACTCTGCGCTCCCAACCCTGGCCAGAGCCGCCCAAGTGCTGCGGCAGGAGACACCGGCGGCTTGCTGCAGGATGCACACATGGGAAAGAAGCAGGGCTGATGGGGGGTACCCAGCCGCTCGGGTTTCAGTACAGGCTGGGGCTGGCTTTTCATGGGCACCTCGGTACAATGGCTTTGTGCCTTGGGGGCATCTGTGGTCCCGACCTGCTGCCAGTTCCCTGGAGGAGCAACCCCAGCAGCCCAACGCCCTGGGGGAATCGCCGCCAGGTTCCCCTGCTCACAGCACCCAGCTGCAGGGCGGCCTGCATCCCTGTGCTAACTGACTCCAGCTACTTGCCCAGTGGTTATCCCCATAAAGCGGGGCTAACAGCAGGTTTGCAGAGCTAAGGGAAGAGCCGGGCTGAAAGGGAGCGGAAGGATCTCAGGCGATGGGGACGGACGAGGATTGCCTAAGCAGGCCTGGATTTCAGTGGCTTTCCAACTCTCCTGAGGTTCAGCCTATTGCTGGTTACCAGGTCAAACCGCCATTGCCTGTAGATCTGTTTTCTATGCTGGACCACTTCCCTGGCCCCACCCGCCTGCCCCATGTGAAGCCGTTGATAGCAGCGCAGCTTGAGTGCTGCTTTAGAATAGACATTGAGGTTGTGTAACACGCACCATACACAATGCTGTTATCAATTATTAGCATTACAATAGCACCTAAGGGCCCCACGGCAGATCAGGGCCCCGTTATGCCGGGCGCTGCACAGACACAGCGAGAGACAGGCCCTGTCCCAGCCGAGATCAGGTTCCCATGGTGCCAGGCGCTGCACAGACACCCAGCAAGAGACAGGCCCTGCCCCAGCTGAGATCAGGGTCCCGTGGTGCCAGGCGCTGCCCAGACACAGCAAGAGACAGTCTCTGCCCTGAAGAGTTTGCAGTCTCAGTACACAGGGAAAGGAAACATTCAAGTCACACAGCAGGTTGGTGGCACAGCCAGGAGCCATACCCAGGTCCCCAGACTCTCAGGCCACAGGCCTGCCCATGAGAACACACTCTCTCCCTGACTGCACTGTGGGACACTCCATTTCCTTAACACCAATCTGCTGGGCTCCCCCATGGGTCCAGGCCTGCATTGCTGTAGGCATGGCTGGGTCCCAGTAGACCTGCAGCAAAGTTTTAATGGATGCTTCTCTGTGATGGGATTTCTTCTGGGAAGGAAGTACACTCACCTGGCTCACTGGGCAAATTCCCCCTTCCTGGGAGCAGCCATCTCACCTCCTTTCCAGGAGGTGTTTGCCTCTCCCATGCCGGCCTGGCTGCCGGCTGCCGTGGGATGGAAGGCTGAGACAGCGCACAGCTGACCCCAGAGCGCGACGTGGGGCCGCAATCTCACTCCAATTCCATGCAAGGCACGGGGGGAGAGTAGGATGAGCAGGCCCTCTTACCCAGAACGCCTGTGGGGCATGCTTCATGAAAGCAAGCAACCCCCTCTAGCCAGTGGTGGATTAACAAATTTGCCACCCCAGGCCCACAAAAAATTGCCGCCTCCCCCCCAGCACTCGGGGAATGGCGGAGGTGGAGTGATGGTGAGCTGGGGTAGGGAGCGGTTCCCTTCCCCCACAGGTTACTCCCCACTCCTGCGGGCCCCAGCTCACCTCTGCTCTGCCTCCTCCAAGCCCACCGCTACTCATTTCTTCCTCCCTCCCAGCGCTTTCGCGTGGCAAGCCTGGGAGGAAGGAGGGAAGCGCGGCATGCCTGGGAGAGGAAGTGGGCCGGGGATTTGGGGAAGGGGCAGAGTTGGGGAGGGGGCATGAGCAAATTTGCCGCCCCTGCAGATTTGCCGCCCTAGGCCTAGGCCTAGGCCTTGTTGGCCTAGGCGATAATACGCCACTGCCTCTAGCTCACTGATCTGCAGTCCCAATACCGTCCCTCCAACCACTAGAAAGGGATCCTAAAAGCTTGTCCACACTTCAGTTTGTCATGGGTCAACCCGAGGTGTTTTGTGCCCACAAACAAAATATCTCCTTGCCACTCACTTGGCCCAGATGACGGGCTCAAACCAGAGGAACCATGGGAATTGTAGAGGCTGATCCTGAGTCTCCATAATTCCATGGCTTTCTGGTAGGAATGCATCCCACAGTGCACAGCACGAACAGTCCCCGAATGCAGACAGCCCAGCACTTGAGCAATGCACCATGGGACGTCTGCTTAGTGCTCATTCTGACAGAGGGGAGGCAACATGAAACTTGATGGCGGGAGTGCAATGCAGCATGTACAAACTGATTGTTGTGGATCACTAAACGGGGGGGTTGGGGGAGACCTTGCACCAAGTTAAAAGCGTAGACTTGCCTGCTTTTCCCGTGAACCTACTGGAGGGCAGCTAGGAGGGAGACAGGGCGATCGCAGATGGCACTGGCTGTGGACGAGCCTTCTCAGTGCAATGGAAGACTCCGGACGGGAACCCAGGCACTCCTCCGGTTCCCTTTTAGAGGCTGGCAGGCTGCTGAAAGCTGAAGCGGAGAGCGAAAGAACCATTTGCGGGTGTGGCGCTGGAGGCGGCCTGGCACAGAGCTCCCGAGGTGTGGCTTGATAGCATTATCGCCCAGCGCACCGAATAGCGCAAGCGGCGGTATCACCCTGAACAGCTGGAGCCCACCCGCTGCTATTCTGAACACACGAAACAAGCTCCCCAGCAGGCCTCCTCCTCCGCCTGGAATTAGGAAGAGGGCTTCCCAGCGTGCCAGGCATAGAAATTCCCCTCTAAAAGTAGCACGGCTCCAAATAGCTTGACATGGGTGATATCAGCCCCAGCTGTCCCGGGCGGGGGGAGGCACCGCATGCCCATGTGGGTCATTTGAAAGATTTAGGTCTGAACGGTTACTATCTATAACTGTCTGGAAGCCATTGTCAATTCCGAAAGGGTCGGGTGTCTCTAGCAGCGCCAGCGCTCATGGGCTCAGCAAGCCCCACCCGGGAGATTTAGGAAGATTAAAGTTATTCTTGCTAGGAAGAAAAGACATTCCAGGGGGGAGAGAATCAGGCAGTTCTCACCACTCGGAGAAACAGCTGATGTCAAAGAAGGTTGAGCCTCCCAGCAGACAGAGGAACCGCAGGGGAACGGGAGCCTGGCATTTTCATTTCCACTCAGCACAGCCCTGTTTTCCAGCATTCGCCAGCAAGTATTTTCTAGTGGGGAAGGCAGAGGGGGAGCACCACTTCATAGCTCTTATGGGCAGAAAGGACCAGCGTGATCATATAGTTTAGACTCCCCCATAGCACAGAACCGTCCCACCCCTCTTCTCCCCTACAAGTCCCAGGCCCGGGTGAGAGCACGTCTGCAATACTGAATCCAGTTCTGGTCTCCCACGGGTGAGGCCGATGAATTCCAATGGGAAGAGGTGCAGAGAGGAGCTAGTTGGGCGATCAGCGGAATGGAGGGCCGACGATAGGGGCGGAGACTGGAAGAACTGGGCTTGTTTCGCCTGGCGAGTGCAGGAGGAAGGGCCCCAATTGCTGGGGGACACCAGGGAGGGTGAGGAGCTATTAAAGTTAGCGGACAAAGTTGGAACAAGTAGAAATGGCGCTAGACTGGCCTGCAGTGATCTGGGGCTGGGAATGAGGAGAAGATTTCCACCCATCAGAGGAGGGAGGTCCAAGAACAGCTTCCCAAGAGGAGCAGTGGGGGAAAGACCCTGAAGATGGGGCTGGAGCGGTTTATTTACAGGATTTTAGGGCAGCAGCTGAGACGGGACTCAATGACCCAGGAGGGCCCTATGTCCGGTCGCACCAACACTTCCTGCCAATCTGCAGTGATCGGGGGCCTAGCATTTAGCCTTGGCTGGAGAAGCAAAGCACAGGGAGAGCTGCTGCTCTTCGCCTCCCCATCAGAGCTGCCAAAGCTCTCAGCCGTCCCGAGGAATCAGACACAGGCAGCCCGTGCTGCTCACTGCGCGCCCCTGGCACAGATAGGCTAGCGTACACAGCCAACTGCCAGGCCAGGGCAAGGAGCACACCTCAGAGTTGCACCCACACCGAGCTCCGAGCCTTAGCTGTGAAACGTAAATGCCTCCCAATCCAACGTCTCCTGTGGCTCAGACATTCCCTGCCAGGTCCTCACCCGGCGCAAATCAGCAAGAGACACCCATGAAGCAACACTAATTCCCATCAACTGGGCCCACTGTCTCCAATGCAGCTGCACTGATTTATACCAGCTGGGGTCATTGCCTGCAAGGGAGCTATGGCCAATTGGCACCAGCTGGAGATCTGCCTAATGAACTCCAATGGAGCGAGGGGCGACAGGCAGCAGCTGAAGATCCCTTCCCCCTGTCTCCAGTGAAGCTATGACTGACTGACACCAGCAAGGCATGTGTCCCGGCACCCACGTGCCTTCTGCTGGTCTCTGGAGCGCTGTCTGGGGAATGTTACAGAACCCCACGCCCTTTTCTAGGGGAGTCAGGGATGGCCCCGTCTCACTGGCCGTGCCATGCATGGGCTAGAAGGGATCGGCAACAGACGTGGTGTGCCGAGTCTTCATTTATTCACTCTGATTTAAGGTTTCGCATGCCGGTCATACATGTTAACGTTTTAGAAGGTCTCTTTCTATAAGTCTATAATATATAACTAAGCTATTGTTGTATGTAAAGTAAATCAGGTTTTTAAAATATTTAAGAAGCTTCATTTAAAATTAAATTAAAATGCAGAGCCCCCTGGACTGGTAGCCAGGGCCCAGGCAGTGTGAGTGCCACTGAAAATCAGCTCGTGGACAGCGGCCATGCCAGGGTCTTTGGCTCAGGTTTGGAGGGGGGCAACTGCAGGCTGTCCAGCACCCCATTCACATCCCATTCAGTAACCAGGGGAGCATCACCGGCTTCCTTCAGGAGCCGGGACTGTATCATGCCAACATAACTGCCATCTGGGGAGCCCTGAAAACTACAAAAGTGGCTGGCTGGACCTTGCTGAGACTTCTGGGAGTCTTCGACCTGGTTCCACGGGACATTTTAATTAAAAAATTCAAACAATATAAAGTGACCATGGCCCACATTAAACGTACTAACTCTAGCTGGGAGGCCTCCACATGTCATTGTAAATGGGCAATTCTCATCGAACAGGGGCGTCTCTAACGGGGACTAGCTGAGATCAGTTCCTGGCCCTTCGCTGTGTAGTAGTTTTATCAGTGACCTGGAAGTGAACCTGATCACTGACAAAGTTTGCAGGTGAGGCAAAAATATGGGGAGGGGTAAATAATGAAGAGGACAGGTCACTGATACACAGCGATGGGTAAACTGGGCTCAGGCAAACAGAGTGTGTTGTAATATGGCTAAATGCAAATGTGTGCACTTAGGAACAAAGAATGTACGTCATTCTTACAGGCTGGGATGCTCTACCCTGGCAAGCGGGGACTGAAAAAGACTTGTGGGTTGTGGATAATCAGCTGATCATGAGCTCCCAGTGTGTGACTCTGTGGCCAAAACAGCTAATGCGATCCTGGGATGTATAAACCGGGGAATCTCGAGTAGCAGCAGAGAGGTTATTGTACCTCTGTATTTGACACTGGTGTGCGGGGCGGCTCTAGACATTTTGTCACCCCAAGCAAGGCGGCATGCTGTGGGGGACACTCTGCTGGTCGCCGGGAGGGTGGCAGGTGGCTCCGGTGGACCTCCCGCAGGCATGCCTGCAGAGGATGCGCTGGTCCCGCGATCCGCTGGTCCCGCGGCTTTGGTGGACCTTCCGCAGGCACGCCTGCGGGAGGTCCACCGGAGCTGCCTGCTGCTCTCCTGGCGACCGGCAGAGCGCCCCCCGTGGCATGCCGCCCCAAGCACGTGCTTGGCGTGCTGAGGTCTGGAGCCGGCCCTGCTGGTGTGACCACGGCTGGAATCCTGTGTCCAGTTCTGGTGCCCACAACTCAAGAAGGATGTTGATAAATTGGAGAGGGGTCAGAGAAGAGCCACGAGAATGATTAAAGGGCTAGAAAACCTGCCTTATAGTGATAGACCTAAAGTGCTCAAGAGCAAGTTAAAGGGGTGACTTGGTCACAGTCTATACGTCCCTACATGGGGAACCAGTATTTAATAATGGGCTCTTCCGTCTAGCAGAGAAAGGTCTAACACAGAGGGGGGCACACTATGGCCCGCAGGCCACATCCAGCCCACAGGACCCTTCCCTCTGGCCCCGAGCTCCTGCCAGGGAGCGGGGTCAGGACAGGCTTGCGGAGGAGCCAGCCCAACTACCCAGCAGCCTGGTGAGCGGGGCTGAGTCTAGCCCCTGCCCCCTCCCCTTCTGCTCCCCTCCCTCCCTGCCTCCCTTGCAGTCACAGTTCCCCCAGCACCTGGGCAGCGTGGCTGCAGCTCCGGTTGGGCGGCCCGGCTATGGCGCCGCCAGACCTGGTGCTCCAGGGCGGAGCTGTCGGGGTGGGGGGAGTTCCAAAGGGGGAGAGGGGAGGTTGCAGGAGGGCAGTCAAGGGGCCTGGGCCCTGC
The DNA here is from genome assembly GCF_007399415.2 of Gopherus evgoodei. Taxonomy (NCBI): domain Eukaryota; kingdom Metazoa; phylum Chordata; order Testudines; family Testudinidae; genus Gopherus; species Gopherus evgoodei. Next base: position 151,222,430 of record NC_044325.1, on the reverse strand, counting down.
TGCTGGGGACAGGGGCAGAGCAAGCCAGGGCCCCCCTCCACCCCCAGCGTGCTTGGCCCTTGTCCTCAGCAGCCAAGCCCAGACAGGGAGTGAGCCCTGCCTGACTGCCAGGGAGAGCAGCCAAACGAGCAGGGGAAACATACAGGGAAAGGACTGAGCCCCCTTTTCCCCCACCCCACAGATAATGTGGGGCAGGGAGAGCAGGGAGGGTTGGATAAGAACATAAGAGCAGCCATACTGAGTCAAGACCAAAGGTCCATCTAGCCCAGTATCCTGTCTACCGACAGTGGCCAATGCTAAGTGCCCCAGAGGGAGTGAACCTAACAGGCAATGATCAAGTGATCTCTCTCCTGCCATCCATCTCCATCCTCTGACAAACAGAGGCTAGGGACACCATTCGTTACCCATCCTGGCTAATAGCCATTTATGGACTTAACCTCTGTGAATTTATCCAGTTCTCTTTTAAACACTGTTATAGTCCTAGCCTTCACAACCTCCTCAGGCAAGGAGTTCCACAGGTTGATAGGGGGCTCCGGGGAGTGGTCAGGGGGCAGAGAGCAGGGGGGTTTGGATAGGATGTGGGAATCCCAGGGGGCAGTCAGGGGTGGGGAGCAGGAAGGGTTGGATGGGGGTGGAGGTTCTGGGGGGCCATGCCTTGCCTTGCTGTTTGGGGAGGCGTAGCCTCCCCCAGTCTTCCCTACCCAGCCCTCCATACAATTTCTGTACCCGATGTAGCCCTAGGACCAAAAAGTTTGCCCACCCCTGGTCTAACAGGATCCCATGGCTGGAAGTTAGAGCTAAACACATTCACGCTGGAAGGAAGGGGTGCATTTTTGACAGTGAGCGTAATAAGCCATTGGAAGCATTTACCAAGGATTGTGGTAGATTCTTCATCATGGACAATTTTAAAAATCAAGACAGGGTTTGTTTTCTACAAGCTCCGCTGTAGGACTGATTCAGTGGCAGGTCTCTGGCCTGTGTTCGGAGGCCAGACTAGATGGTCACTGTTGTCCCTCTTTGGCCTTGAACTTGAAGATTCCCAGCTCCAGCCCCCCTGCTCTCGACACTGGAGAGCTCTACTGCTGAGGGCAAGAAACGGTTTTTAAGAAGGAGGAAAAACAAGCGAAAGCCAACCCCATTTCCAAGCCATCCAGCTGAAAACCTCCATCGTCCTTTATCTGGGGCTGGCAGAGCTATATGGAGCCCCTGGTTTATCTCCGGCCTGTTCCATCCACACCTATGGGAATGCCCTAATCTGAAATACCACGCCTGGCACTTGGCTCGGCACCACTTTGGAGCTCGGAAGCGGTAGCACTGACTTAGGCTGCAGCCCTGCAGGCTGCTCTGTGCAAGCAGCGTCCAGGTGGGCACATGCACAGAGCTGCTGGCGGGAGCGGGGCCTGCGGGGGGAAGCAGCATGTGAGTGTGATTCACATCACATTAAAATCAGTTTCTACGGAGACAGCAAAAATGCCCGTCAGTTGAAAGCTGCTCGACTGTTTCACTGGTGGGATAACTTGACTGCCTTGATGGGAGCCACACGGTAGACCCTGCAGCCTCGTACACGTAAGACTCCACATGGCAGCCCACTACCCAGTGTTTGCCGTTCCATTCACCTCTTATTTGTCAATTTATGCAGCCCACTGCACATGCCTCAGGGTACTTTGCAGCATTACAAGGTGTATAAATATTACAGGCCAAGACCCTCCCCTCCCAGCGCGAATGCAATCTGACCTCTGCCAGATCTGGTACTCAGAAGTCAAGGACCGGCAAGGGTTAAAGATGCTTCTCCTGACCATACCCAAGATATTAACGCTTTGAATGGGAGCTGCATGCCACCCGGAACACTTAACAACAAATACAGGACTAGAACATCATTACAACCCCTGGCTCTTACACAGCGCTTCCCATCAGCACATCTCCAAGCGCTTTACCCCCATTTATACACATAGGAAACTGAGGCACAGAGAGGCGAAGCCTAAGGTCACTCAGCAGCTGAGCTGGGAATAGAATCCAGATGTCCCGAGGCCCAAACCAGAGTTCTTTCCACTAGGACACACTCCCTCCCATACATAGGAGCATAGGAATTGCCAGCTTGGATCAGACCCTAGCCCCATCCAGTCCCTTGTCCATATCTCTGACAGTGGCCAGCACCAGATGCTTCAGAGGAAAGTGTAAGAACCTGGCAGTAGCAGCTGTGGGATAATCTGCCCCCAGCAATAGGTTTCATCCTGGTCCTTAATAGTAAGAAAGACAACTTCATGTGGCTGTGAGTTCCACAGGCTAATCACACTATTGGAAAAGTTTTTCCTTTTACCAATTTTGCTTTTTTCATTTTTTAATGTCATTGAATGCCCCCTTGTGTTAGGAGACAGAGAAAAAAAGCTCTCAGTATCCCACCTAGTGTTTTATATCCTTTCATCATGTCTCCTTTTACCTGTCTCTTCTCTATCCCACCCTTTTCAAACTCTCTTCCTAGGAGCATTTTTCCAGGCTGTTGGTCAGTCCCACCACCCAGCTCTGAACTCAAGCCATAGACATGCTGTGAAGCTGAATTTATGTTGCCAAAGCTGAATTTCTTGACTTCGAAGTACTTGATTTTGCCACCTTAATCTTATATTTAATTTCCCTAACATTTTAAAGGGCCATAGTTCACGTAACATCTCTGCTGAGCCTGTACAAGCCATGATTTTTAAGAGGCGCCAAGCTGACCAAGTTTGGGGTGCATTTTCACAAGGATGGCATATGTCTTGGCTTCCCCTTTGCCAAATTTCAAGCCCCTTCTCCAAAGCAGGGGAGTGCTGGGGCTTCTCAACAAAAGGGTTGTAAGAAATTAAGCAAAACAACGTATTTCCCCCGAATCTCATTCTTGGAAACAACTGAACTGCTTTAGCTGAAATTTCTCCCAAAACATCAGGTCCCTGACCGACATAGCCACAATGGCAAAAGTCCTGGTGCAGAACACTCCTGTCAGTATAGCTTATGTCATATGGGGAACTGCTATAAGCTAAACTGGCAAATGCACTTTTTGCTGGTACACCTCTACCCCGATATAACGTGACCCGTTATATATATATAATATATATAACATAACACGGTTTCACCTATAATGCGGTAAGATTTTTTGGCTCCCAAGGACAGCGTTATATAGGAGTAGAGGTGTATAAATTGCATCTCTACGACACCCTTTAGTGGCATAGACCAGACCTTCTTTACCCAGCTGTTATCGTAAAGCTCTCAAACCAAACCTTCCCTCCAGGGCTCATCTCTGCAGATACCTACTTTTATGCTGAGCACTGAAGTTCTTAACACTTTTAAAATTCAGGCTAGAAATAAGGGGCAAATTTTTAGCAGCGCCGCTAATTAACTGTTGGCCCAGCAAATCTAGGCATGGGGTGGAGTCCATCAGACTGGATTCTCTTTCTAAAAGCTCTGCTCTGGCTTGGCCAGAAGTTCTGGGCCAGAGTCCCTGGTGAGGGGCTCTGTTCTGGAGGCGGTTGCTTTAGATGCTCATTATGGTCCCTTGTGGCCTTGAAATGCAGGACCCTCCGAATGTTTTAGTGCAGCTCTTTGTTTTCTTTGCTGGCCAGTGGCCTCTGTCTTCTTTCGGGCTTCATGCTTGGCCTGGCCTGGCGATGTACGTGCAGTCTGTAGTCACAGCAACCTATTCAGATATGTATCAGAGGGGTAGCCGTGTTAGTATGGATCTGTAAAAAGTGACAATGAGTCCTGTGGCACCCTATAGACTAATAGATGTATTGGAGCATGAGCTTTCATGGCTGAATACTCACTTCATCAGATGCATGTAGTGGAAATTTCCAGAGCCAGGTATAAATATGCAGGCAAGAAGCAGGCTAGAGATAACGAGGTTAGTTCAATCAGGAGGATGAGGCCCTCTTCTAGCAGTTGAGGTGTGAACAACAAGGGAGGAGAAACTGCTTTTGCAGTTGGCTAGGTATTCAAAGTCTTTGTTTAATCCTGAGCTGATGGTGTCAAATTTGCAGATGAACTGAAGTTCAGCAGTTTCTCTTTGAAGTCTAGTCCTGAAGTTTTTTTTGCTGCAGGATGGCTACATTTAAATCTGCTATTGTGTGTCCAGGGAGATGGAAGTGTTCTCCTACAGGTTTTTGTATATTATATACCAGGGGTAGGCAACCTATGGCATGGGTGCCGAAGGCGGCACACGAGCTGATTTTCAGTGGCACTCACACTGCCCGGGTCCTGGCCACCGGTCCGGGGTGGGGGGGGTAGGGCTCTGCATTTTAATTTAATTTTAAATGAAGCTTCTTAAGCATTTTAAAAACCTTATTTACGTTACATACAACAATAGTTTAGTTCTATATTATAGACTTCTAGAAAGACACTTTCTAAAAATGTTACAATGTGTTACTGGCACGCAAAACCTTAAATCAGAGTGAATAAATGAAGACTCAGCACAGCACTGCTGAAAGGCTGCTGACCCCTCTTATATACAAAAATGGTTTCTCAAAAGCGTGGGTGGACAGTGCAGTGAGGCAGCAACACGTGCCTGAGGCTGCAGGCAGCCTGGGATGCCACCCGCAGGCGTGTTGCTACTTCATTGCCATCAGTAGGCTCCAGAGTGGGTGTTAATAACTCTTTCAGTGCTGACCGTTTTTGGAGCAATGTCCAGCATTGTCGATGGGGGGATGTCGGGGAGCTAGTTGCTGTGAAGTTGTTGCTGGGGTAAGCAGTGAGGGACTCTGGCCCTCCCACCCCCAGACAAAGTCCCCTCTGTCTCGCTTCAGTAGGAGTGAGGGCAAGAACACATGACTTGAGGAGAGGCTGAGGGAACTGGGATTGTTTAGTCTGCAGAAGAGAAGAGTGAGGGGGGATTTGATAGCTGCTTTCAACTACCTGAAAGGGGGTTCCAAAGAGGATGGATCTAGACTGTTCTCAGTGGTACCAGATGACAGAACAAGGAGCAATGGTCTCAAGTTGCAGTGGGGGAGGTTTAGGTTGGATATTAGGAAAAACTTTTTCACTGGGAGGGTGGTGAAGCACTGGAATGGGTTACCTAGGGAGGTGGTGGAATCTCCATCCTTAGAGGTTTTTAAGGTCAGGCCTGACAAATCTGTGGTGGGGATGATTTAGTTGGGAATTGGTCCTGCTTTGAGCAGGGGGTTGGACTAGATGACCTCCTGAGGTCCCTTCCAACCCTGATATTCTATTATTCTATGATAAGAAGACATGCATCCTTCCCCAGGCCTGGAAGGCCCAGCATGGCGCGCCTCTCTCTCTGAACTATGGGGGAGGAATGGGGGAGACAGCTACGAAAGGGATCCTTTCCCTGCCTGTCCCAGTGAAAGGCAGCCACCTCTGGAGCAGAACATGGCAGCTGTTTAATACAATACCATCCACTTAAACCCCACACGTCTGTCTGAGAATGTTTCCCGGGTACTGTTCCAGGTGGCAGCAAATGTTCCTAAAACACACGAGAGATTAGCGGGAAGCAGGCAGGGCTTGGGTAGTTGGTTTGCTCTGCCCACCTGGCAGCGCTTTGTGGCGTTGGTTTTCCCTCTGCCTTGTGTGGCAACAGGGGAGGGAAAATCACTTTTTTTAAGACCCAGGAAAAACGTGATTGGAACCCCAGGCCCAGCTCCTGACTCCAGCTCAGACTCTGTAACTGACTAGATTTGACCTTAGCAGCTCCCAGTGAGACAAGAAGCCACGGCCATCTGGGAGGCAACTAGGAATCCAGGGAAAACTGCCAGGGAAAGGGAGGCTGGCAGCAGGTATTTACCAGTGCTGGGACTGGGCCAGGACCGTCAGGTTCATACGTTTACTCCTTAGGAGAGTGCTACGGGATTTTGAACGACAAGTGGTGAGGGCCTTGCTGTTCATCTGACCCAAAAGATAGCTGCCCCAACCCCACCCTGGGGCACTGGATTTCCCCTGGATTCCTCCCTCTAAATACCCGTCAGGGCTGGCCCCGCTGAAGGGCATGGCTTGGATCAGCGTTAGTCTGGCGTAGCATGCTTGCTGTCAGGCCACATGCCGTTCTCTTTTGGCAGCTATCAGCTGTCAGTGCAAACATCCCCTTCTAGCCTAGCATATGTGACGCTATCCGCTCTTGTCGTGTCCACGAACGCTGCTGGCCTTACAGCATGTGCCTTGTAGCACCCTTGCGTGTGGTCATGCTGTGCACACTATGTACACGGGTGTGTCCACACCTGTCCACTGTGGGAGTGTGTTCACAACACAAGCATTTAGCCTAGACATGCTAGCAGCTAACCTAGTGCAGCGGGACCTGGTATTGTAGGGTTTGTGCCTTGACACTGTCCACTCCCCATCCATATTGCCACACGCACCCTGCCCACCCGCTGTCAGAGCGGGCACCCACGGAAGCTCTGTGCCATCACCGGGCGCTTTGTGACTACTCGCTCTCCGCTGGCATCAAGTGCACCTGCAGAGACTCCTCTTTCTCGCTGCCTGGCTGGTGGGTCTTGCTCCAAATGGTCAGGGTCACACTGATCACCAGAGTCAGGTCAGATCAGCCGGGACCTGAGGGGGGTATTTTTCCTTCCTCTGCAGCATGGGGAACGGTTCACCTGCTGGGATTGGCTGGCCCTCTCTCACCTAATGAGTCCCCCGCCATTGCCTGGGCCACACCTTGGTCTCCCCTGGTCTCTGCAGGTGGCTCACAACAGGTTAGATGCCTGAAGGTTGAAATGCTTCAATGCGTTGGGTAGCTGGGTGGTGCAGGTGGCCAGTACCATATCGGAGTGGAATGATCTGATGGTCCCTTCTGGCCTTAAACTGCAGAAACTGCTAGCAGGAGAAATGTGATATGGGACCAAACTTCTGCAGCTCTGTGATGCGACCGATCATCAGTGGGTGGAGATTGTCCTAGCTCCCGCTCATGATCTGCCCCCGGGGGGACGGGTGACCCAAGGCTTCCTATGTGCTAGGCCGCCCCCTCTGAGCCACAGACACTCTAAATCTATTACAGCTTCCCCAGAGGGGAAGTGAGTCTGTCGCTCCAGCTGTCCTGCCTTGTGCCTTGTGGGGTGGGAATCAGAACACCTGGGTTCTAGTCCCAACTCTGTGAGCCTAGACAAATTGCTTCCCCTCCGTGCCTCAGTTTCTCTCTCCCTGTTGAGACTGTAAGCTCTTTGGGGCGGGGACTATCCCTCGCTGTGGGGCTGGCACTCAGCAGAACATGGCCCTGATAGCTGTTGGGATCATTAAGCGAGACTATAATACAAATTAGAAACAACGACCGAGGGGCTTACCTGTTCTCCTTTGGCAAGGCTAGAGCTTAGACAAGCCCTGTTGCAGAACAGGCCTCCAGAGAAGAAAAAGAGTGCTGAATGTCGTTACGGCAGGGGATCAAATCAAGCTGACAGCGTTCATTTAAAAAGCGGGTGGCTACTCTCAAACCTTTTATGACCTTTTCCATCGCGGGGCCTGAGCAATCCCATCTGACAGAGAAGAGCCACGGGCAAGGGCCTTTGTGTAGTGACGGATTCTTTTGGCTCCTGTGCTTATAAAGCAAACAGCCCTGACCCCCTGTGGGATGGCTCAGAAGAGGGCAGCATTACGTCCGGGGTAGGCGAGGCAGGCAGCCACCCTCGAGCCCGGCCTGCCACCTTTGCTCTCACCCTGTCACTTGCAAGCCAAGCAAAACGTGACGAGACTTTCCCCGGCCCTCCTGAGCTTGTCTGTTGCTCTGGTGGTACAAGGAGCAGAGCACAATCCAGGGAGCAGGGAATGAACCTGAGGCCTCTTGATCCACACACTAAACCATGCGGTTCCAGTAGGCAAGGCCGTAGCCATCCCATTACTTGCTAGCCGTGGCCCAGCCACCACTAGTGGGGACAACGTGCTGCCTGGAAGGGCTTACCCAGGCCACCCATTTCACCCTGATTAGCTCTTCCCCATACATCCCGGTGAGCCTGTGTTCCGGAGCCATGAGCACGCACACGTTGCTGGGGGCGGGGTATGGGGCTCTCAGCAATGCATGCATTGGGGGGGTGGGTTCTCCTGTGGCCTGGACTCTAACCACATGGGCCAAGATCATCTAGAGGAATGACGCTTTTCCTGTTAACCCCATGGAAACTGTGGGCTGATTCGATAGCCATGTTTCCACAGGGAGAGCCATGAGGAGGGGACACATCTCCCTGGTGATTTAGACTATCATAGAATCATAGATGAGTAGAGTCATCTAGTCCAACCCCCTGCTCAATCCCCAACTAAATCATCCCAGCCAGAGCTTTGTCAAGCCTGACCTTAAAAACCTCTAAGGAAGGAGATTCCACCACTTTTCTGGGTAGCCCATTCCAGTGCTTCACCACCCTCCTAGTGAAATAGTGTTTCCTAATATCCAACTTAAACCTCCCCCACTGCAACTTGAGACCATTGCTCCTTGTTCTGTCATCTGCCACCACTGAGAATAGCCGAGCTCCATCATCTTTGGAACCCCCTTCAGGTAGTTGAAGGCTGCTATCAAATCCCCCCTCACTCTTCTCTGCAGACTAAATAAGCCCAGTTCCCTCAGCCTCTCCTCGTAAGTCATGTGCCTGAGACCCCTGATCATTTTTGTTGCCCTCCGCTGGACTTTCTCCAATTTGTCCACATCCTTTCTGTAGTGGGGGGCCCAAAACTGGATGCAATACTCCAGATGTGGCCTCACCAGTGCTGAATAGAGGGGAATAATCACTTCCCTCAATCTGCTGGCAATGCTCCTACTTATGCAGCCCAATATGCCATTAGCCTTTTTGGCAACAAGGGCACACTGTTGACTCGTATCCAGCTTCTCGTCCACTGTAACCCCTAGGTCCTTTTCTGGAGAACCGCTGCCTAGCCAGTCAGTCCCCAGCCTGTAGTGGTGCATGGGATTCTTCCATCCTAAGTGTAGGACTCTGCACTTGTCCTTATTGAACCTCATCAGATTTCTTTTGGCCCAATCCTCTAATTTGTCTAGGTCACTCTGGACCCCATCCCGACCCTCCAGCATATCTACCTCTCCACACAGCTTAGTGTCATCTGCAAACTTGCTGAGGGTGCAATTTATCCCATTATCCAGATCATTAATAAAGATATTGAACAAAACCAGCCCCAGGACCGACCCCTGGGGCACTCTGCTTGATACCAGCTGCCAACTAGTCATTGAGCTGTTGATCACTACCCGTTGAGCTCGACAATCTAACCAGCTTTCTCTCCACCTTATAGTCCATCCATCCAATCCATAATTTTTTAACTTGCTGGCACGAATACTATGGGAGACTGTATCGAAAGCTTTGCTAAAGTCAAGATATATCCCATCCACCGCTTTCCCCATATCCACAGAGCCAATTATCTCCTCATAGAAGGCAATCAGGTTGGTCAGGCATGATTTGCCTTTGGTGAATCCATGTTGACTGTTCCTGATCACCTTCTTCTCCTCCAAGTGCTTCAAAATGGATTCCTTGAGGACTTGCTCCGTGATTTTTCCAGGGACTGAGGTGAGGCTGCAGTTCCCCGGATTCTCCTTCATCCCTTTTTTAAAGACTAGGTCTCCCCACTCCCTGTAGGGTCCATTGCTCGCACAGACCCCAAACCTAGGCTCTGCAGGGGTGCGAGAACGCACCGGCCAGCTGCCTGGCAGCGTCCGTTGTGTTGGCTGTTGTGGGGGAAAAGTCTGCAGCAGCTCCGTTTTCTCGTGCTGCCCTTTCACCTCCTCTTGGGTTTCTTGGGACTGGGTAATTCGATGATGACTTTTACTTCATTCTTCAGCAAAGAGCGGCATCAGCCAGCAGGGGGTTAATAGAGGACTTGTTACAGTCATCTCCAGCATCGTGCAAACCTACGGGTGGTGTGCCACTTGAATTTGCCATGGGAAAAACAGAGAATTTATCTATAATATTTATCTGGCTTCCATCACGGCAGGAGTCGAGGTCCACTTCGGCGCTGATATATTTAACCTCATGCACCCCAATGCAGGGGTATGAGCCCCATTTTTCAAATGGGGATAAGAAAGTCCAAGTGATTTGCCCAAGGTAACACAGGAAGTCTGTAGCAGAGCAGGCATTTGAACACTGGCTAGCACCCTAACCACAAGGCCACCCTTCCTTTCATCTTGCATTGCTGATGGAGGGGACAACTGATTAGCAAGTCCAGTGCTGCAGCCCCCGATCCTGCCTGGGTTTTGTTCAGCGGCCCGCGGGAGCCCTGCAGCTCAGTAGGCAGTGGAAGCACAACCTGTCTTCGGGAAAGCTACTGGAGTGGGGAACGAGGTGGGCGCATTTTGCAGCCGCTCGACAAAGTTCTGCGTTTTCTGTGTGCACTGGTTCAGAACCCACTCCCGCAGGTCTGGGAAAGCAAAGCGCTTGCAGCATTCGAAACAGAACCGGCTGGACAATGGGCTTGGCACCTCACAGGATGGCCCAAGATTTCAAACACCGGCTTCAGCCTCAGATCGAGACAAAAAGGCAAATTCTTGGAATTTTTGCAAGATGAAACATTCTGAAATATTTCATTCACGGCCTTATCGACGCATGTCTTTTTCACTGAGACTTTTAGATTATATCCTTTTACACTGTGGTTTCTACTACACCGGTCTAACCATTTTGATTTTGTAAGACAATATAATGATCATGTACTGTTATTTGTATTAATGTCGCATCTCAGAGCCACCATCATGGCTCCATTGTGCTAGGCGCTGCAGAGACCCAGGACAAGGAGATGGTCTCTGCCCCACAGAGCTTGCCAACTAGTTTAATATAACAGAAGAGGCGAAATGCTAAAGCTGGAACACAAGGTTTTGATGCTCTCCTGTGGGGGCGTCAATGAAATCGATACGTTCTCACAAAGCATTGAAGCTTTGTCCAAGCAGAGTTTTCGGTTGGAAGGTTTCTCACCAGCTCTCATTTTCAGTGGATATGCGATAAAATTGGCCCTCATAGCAAGGGACTTTGTCCAACAATGCAGTCCATGGCATGCTGCTTTTGGAAACGTGTCGCCGGGCTTTTGGAGTATTTGTATCCTACTTCTTCCCACAGATGTTTAGAGCGTTTCTGCCTTGCATCACAACAGAGTCACTATATTATAATGTGACACCAGCCCGAGCAACCAGCCACACTGAATCCGAGAGGCTCGTTTGCTTTTGTTTTATGAGCTCCATCTGCCATCCCTGAAGCACAGGCTGGGTAGGAACTGCAGCCAGCCTGCAGCCACCCTGCTCACAGGCCTCAGCAGTGCAAGGTAGCTCACTCCATTCCCTGTGGGCTAGGCTGGGTCTGATCCACGCTGAGTCAGACAGGCCTCGAACAGAGGGGGGCGGAAATTGGGGAATGCAGAGTTGAGGCAGGACACAATGAGAGGTCATGTAGCAGGCGGGCCCCACAGGAAACCAGCTCCCACTGGGAATGGATGAGGCACACACACACACACAAGTGTCTCTCTCTCTCTGACACACACACACACAAAAGTCTCACGCACACATGCATCTGATGAAGTGGGCTGTAGCCTATGAAAGCTTATGCTCAAATAAATTGGTTAATCTCTAAGGTGCCACAAGTACCCCTGTTCACTTTGCGGATACAAACTAACACGGCTGCTACTCTGAAGCACACATGAGTGTCTCTCTTTCTCTCTCTCTCTCTCTCACACACACACACAAAAGTATCACGCACACACACACACACACAAGCATCACACAGGAGCGTCTCTCACACACACACACGAATGTCTCTCACACACGAGTCTCTCACACGAGTCTCTCTCACACACACACAAGTGTCTCTCTATCACACATACATACACGAGTCTCACACACAAGTGTCACACACATGAGTCTCTCTCTCACACACACATATCTCTCACACACAGAGACACACACATGAGAGCCATACACACACACGAGAGCGTCTCACACACGTAACCAGGATCTTGCCAGAACATGGGATGTGGGCAGGGCCGACTCCAGGCACCAGCTCAGCAAGCAGGTGCTTGGGGCGGCCAAGGGGAAGGGGCAGCACGTCGGGCTCTTCGGCGGCAATTCGGCAGTGGGTCCCTCGGTCCCTCTCGGAAGGGAAGGACCCGCCGCTGAATTGCCACCGAAGAAGAAAGCAGCACAGTGGAGCTGCCGCTGATCATAATCGCGGCTTTTTTTTTCCGCCGCTTGGGGCGGCAAAAACCCTGGAGCTGGCCCTGGGTGCGGAAGGATGTTGGGGGTGTGTGCAGGGTAGGGAATGGGCACACACACATGCTAGCTACTGCTGGGTTCTGGCTCTCACGGGGTATCCCCCCACCCCGCCACAGCCTGCCCTGGGTGTGAGCATGCGGGGCTGGGGCTCAGGGCCGGCTTTAGGCCTATTCCACCAATTGCCCTGAATCGAGCCCCGTGCCTAAGAGGGCCCCACTTCCAGGGAGAATCCCTTCCCTGCCTAGAGGCGCCTTTTTTAATTTTTACTCACCTGGCAGCGCTCCGGGTCTTCAGCGGCACTTCGGTGCCGGGTCCTTCGCTTGCTCTGGGTCTTCGGTGGCACTTCGGTGCCGGGTCCTTCAGTGCCGCCAAAGACCTGGAGCGAGTGCAGGACCCGCCGCCGAAGACTCAGAGCGCCGCAGGGTGAGTACAAGCCCCATTTGGTTTTTTTACATTTTTTTTTAAGTCATCCCTGCTGGGGCCCCGCCAAAACTGTTGGAATTGGGCCCTGCACTTCCAAAAGCCGGCCCTGCTGGGGCTGTGGGCCAGGGTCACGGCGGAGCGCAGGCGCTCGGGCCTGAAGCCCTGCACGTGTGCGTGGCTCACGCTGGCTCTGCAGGAGCAGGAGCAGGGACAAAAGGTGGGTAGCTTCTCACAGCTCTTCCCACGCCTCCCTGCCCCCAGGCTGGCACACACTGCTGGGGACAGGGGCTGTGCTCTCCAGAGCAGGGCACATTGGGTGGGACGGACCCCGCCGGTAAAGGGCTCAAGATCCCAGCCACTGCTCTCCCCGTAATGACCGGGCTGGATTTCACCTGCTCCCCCCCTCCACGGGGCCCAGCTCCCCGCTGGCAGCACCACAGAAGGGGAACCCTTTGGAAGTGGTGCGATCGGGAGGAAGAGTCACACTCTCACAGCTGGGTCAGAGACATGGGACATGTTCCAGGCACTCCTGGCTTCACTCCCCGCCTGCCGCATTGGGAGCGATGGTCCCCATGGCACAGCCCTTCCCAAGGCTGGAAAATGCTTGTTAATCTCTGTCCTGCTGCCCTGCCCAGTGACGGTGGCCCCCAGAGGTGGCTGTGGTGAGGGAGCGCCAGGCATGGCCATCTTCACCGCTGGCACACGGACACATGCATCCCATCGGCACGGGCCCCACGTGGCGCTGCGCTTCCACGCGGCAGCCTCAAGGTCGGCCCAAGGGCCGGCAGGAACAAACGATAGGAGTGAGTGTGAGCTGACGGGCGGTGCCGCTCCTTCTCCAGCCGCCGTGGCCCGGCACCCCGAGTGGGGGCGAAGAATTGATGCGCCGGGAAAGGCGAGTGGCAAAGCGCTACCCCCGTTCAGTGCTGCTGGAAGTTGCACGATGCTCAGCAGAGAAGAGCCCTGTTGTAACAGGCAGAGCCCATATCCGTGTCCCCAGGCTCAGCACCCTGCCTACGGATACGGGAGCAAGGGACCGCTGCATCGTTCAACCATTGGGACGCGTCTCCGCCGATGTAAGTAGCATCAGCAGCTCCTCCAAGAGGGCAGACATGGCCATCCCTCTCCCCACACGCACTAACTCTGTCCTAGTGCTCTAGGAACCAAACGGGCTTCCAGGTGTCCCGCTCTCACTGTGCCCAAGGGGAGTCGATCCATCTGCCAGCCCATCCCCACAATCCGCCAGCCTTTGCCCAGACAGCAGCCCAGACCAGAAGCACAAGACGGCAGAGTCTGTGGGATCTGGCTTTCTCCTTTGGGAGGGTGCTTGGGGGAAGCAAATAAAGAAACAACCCTTTTCCAGACACATCGTGTTTCCCCAGAAGTCAACGCCCAAAGGTGTCCTGGCCGTCTAGCCAACACTGGGCACATCCTGAGAGCAGGGACTGGCTGCAGTGAGCCTCCCATATCAATTAAACCACAGGACATATGCACACGCTGACACTCCACAGGCTAAAAATAGAGCTCAGTGACATAAACCAGAGTATAATCTCTGGTCCCTTCGGAGAAGTGTCCCCCTGCCACAGACCTCTCCTGCCTTGCCGAGACTCACCAGTCAGGGATCAGCAAGCAGGCTCCCCCCAAAATACAATCCTCTTTAAAATCACCTGATTTTCTCCACCAAACAACCCGTGAGGTTCCCTTCCTTTGCCTTCTGAGTTTCAGAGCCTCAAGGGGCCAGCTTTTCAAGCTTTTCTCTGCAGCCACATGGGCTAGACTTACTGTTTTCAAAGGAGGAAAGATTCTCACCTGACTCCAGCAGCTGGTGCTTTAGAACAATGCCAAATATTGGGGGAGTCATGGAAAAAAAACCATGCGAGCTGGCAGCACTGCAGCCCACTCTTAAACTTGCCTTTTCCAAGAAGTGGTTCAGGCACTAGCCCAGGACTTGAGACCTCATTTCAAGTCCCTACTCTGCCACAAACTTCCTGTGTAACCTTGGCCAGGTCACTTAGCCTCTCCGTGCCTCAGTTTCCCATCTGTATTACCATTATTTGTATTACCACAGCACTTGGGAGCCCAGGCCTGAGCCAGGACTCCATTGTGCCAGGTGCTGGACAAACAAGATGGGCCCTGCTCCAAGGCGCTTACAATCTATGTGAAATCCTGTCAAGGGGTCTACTCACTGCAAGAGCACATCCCCATAGCCAGAGGTGGCACAGTAGGGATGCCCCTGGATGGTCCCCCTGCCCACAGTCACTCCATAGCTGCAGTGGTCTCTCTTCCTGCCACTCGGCCCTCCGGCCTGGTCACGCTTTAGTCCACATCTTCCGGGGTAACAGAGAGTCCAACCCAGCTATATCCTGGGGTCTTGTAGCAGGTCCTCCCTCCATCTCTGGGCTTTGTGGTCCTCACACCCCTTATCTCAGGGGCTTCACCTCACTTTCCTCAGTGGCTGGGAGGGGAACGCAGGCCCTTCCTCTACTCTGGGCTTCAGCCCAGGGGGCTGGCAGCTAAGGTCTGCTCCCTTAGACTCCTTGCTGCCCCTCTGGACCCCCCCCCCACCTCTGCTGCAAACTTCCTGGCTTTATCACCACCCAGCTCCTCCCCAGCTGGGCCCCACCCTCAGTGAAGCCTGGGCTTAACAGGCTTCTCAGGCCCCCATTAACCCCTTCAGGCCCTGTGTGGGTACAACTCCCCTTCCCCAGTGTTGTGAGGTGTGACCAAGAGGGAGTTGTTTGTAGCGTTTTAATGATGCTGATGCTTGCCTCAGTTTCCTCCCACACCTTGCATGGCTACCCAGTGTCGGGGGAAAGGATGAGATCTGCTCTCAGGGCAGAACAAGAAGCGTCGGAAGGTGGGTGTCACTCCCTGTCTGGCCCGTTAAAGAAGACAAATCAAGAGCCTGACAAAGACGCCTCATAGGGTGACCAGATGTCCTGATTTTATAGGGACAGTCCCGATTTTGGGGTCTTTCTCTTATATAGGCTCCTATTACCCCCCACTCGTCCCGATTTTTCACACTTGCTGTCTGGTCACCCTAACACCTTAAGGCCTAAGCAATCCACTGAAACCCGGGGCAGGTGGGACGTGGGAACTGAGCTGGAAAACAAGGGGGAAAGGAATCAGGTGATGAGCAGAGGGGCTGCCCTGGGGACTCAGGGTCCCTATCCTGTGGGGACAAAGGGACAAAAGAGGGAGCCAGAGACGGAGCCCTGGCTCACCAGGGTACCAGTCTGAGGGGAGGGCTAATGGCTATGACTCAAGGCTGCCGGTGTTAGTGTAACTACATCCTGAGGGGAGCTTTGTGCCTGAAGGGACATGGTACACACCTCCCGCAGGGGCTGGATTCGGTGCAGGGAGGCCGCAGGCCTGCCCCTGCGGAGGTGTGTAGGGCCGGTACGCTAACGGGTAACTCCCAGGGGTCTGGTGACCAGCTGGGGCATAGACCAGAGCCTGTGACTCCGTGACACCAGGCTAAATCCGTTGACACAGATACTCCAGCAGTGGGGGCCATAGAAACACCTACGCTAGATACAGCAGACTGCCCGACGCAACAGGGTGGAACAACAAGAACCAGAAATCACGCTGGTGCCTGAGATCACGCTAAAGAAACACCTTAAACTTTGGGGAACTGCACAAACCTTCAGAGCACCACAGTGACCAGAGAACCCGGGCCCTGTTTTCAACACAGAAGTGAAGTGCGGAGGGTGGGAAATCAAGGCAGGGTCTGAGAGAGAGTGTCTGGTGAGGGAGGAGGGGGCAGAGTATGAAATATGACTGCTGCTTCCGTTCGGAGCATTGCCAGCGCGTTGGGTATGTGTCTTAATGCGGTACATGAGGTGTAAGGGTAGGAATCCTCCCTGGTATTGGACACTCGGCTGGGCTGGCTGAATGGCAAGGTATCTGGCCTGGCAACCAGAGAGCCGGCACTTCTGGGCAGATCAGACTCACTGCAGCCGTCGGGACAGACCTTTGCTCAGAAAAGGTCAGAGCGCTTTCAAGTCTGGACATAAGCTGAGACGCCTGCTTCTGAGAACCACAACAGAAAGAGCACCCGTCCGTTAGGTGACGCAGGCGTCTGTGTCCACCTGGTCCCTGAGCCACTTGGGTGATTTTCATCAGGCTAATCACAGATTGTTATACAGGGAAACCAAATTTCCTGAACACCCAGTTTGCTAAAGGGCAGTCAAGACTGTGGCCGATGCAGAGCTCCCGCTGTGTCTGATCGCTGTGAATTTCAGACTGGCCCACAGGGTGCACGGAAACGTATCCTGTGGCCCGTGGTGGGCTGGGGGGAGGGGGTCTCCTTTTAGTTAACGGGTGACAAGTGCTGACGTGAGAGGCTGCCCCGTGAAAACAACATTATAGGAATCAAGCAGCTAATCCCCCACCATTCGCTCAGGGCCACCCCGGCTCAGGTACTGTCTGGAAATCCCTCTGAAGATTAACATACTGAAGAGGTACTACGCGATATTATTTAGATTCGCTGAACAGGGAGATAAATCATCTGTAGCAAGGGAAATGGCAGGCCTGTTTGGGCAAAACTCTGCATGTTCACTTCAGCATCTAACTTCTAAAGCCTCTAAGAATTTGAGGCTCAATGCGCCTGATGGCATCTTTCTACTTTCTGCAGTATCAGAGGGTAGCCGTGTTAGTCTGGATCTGTAAAAGCAGCAAAGAATCCTGTGGCACCTTATAGACTAACAGACGTTTTGGAGCATGAGCTTTCGTGGGTGAATACCCACTTCCTCACATGCATCTGAGGAAGTGGGTATTCACCCACGAAAGCTCATGCTCCAAAACGTCTGTTAGTCTATAAGGTGCCACAGGATTCTTTGCTGCTTCTACTTTCTGCAGCTTCCCTGACTTCGCTGACTTCTTCAAGAACCAGAGCTCTGGGGAAGTTAGGCCCAGAGGGACAGGGAATTCAGCACAGGAACAGCCCAGATGCTCCTCCACGCTGTAGCAGCACCTGCTGTCTCAATTTCCAGAATCTCTGTTCCATGTAAAAACAACGTCAGTCTTTAGCCGTTACGGTTGTGAAAACAAATCTCTCAGAAAGGTGTCTGGGTGTAACCAGCCCGGAGTCCGCAGGGACCCTGGGACCATCGCTCGCAGAGGTGTGAACTGTCCTGTTCTTCATGGTGAGGGGACGTTATCACTGCCAGCCACAGCACGGCGCCTGTCAGCAAGGAAGGGGAGGGGCTGCACTCTGCACGGCTCACTGGGTGCCAGGGCTCCTGGGTGCCAAACGTGCATGGCCTTTGGGATGCGCCAGCACTGGGGTTTTTTTGCCAATCAGGGAGCCCGGGCTCATCCCAGCTTCAGAGAGAGGGAGCGTAGCAGCAACACAACCCTGTCCTGCCTCATCTGAGTGGGGCCCTTTTGTGGGCAGAGCTCAGAAAAGCCCTGCCACCACCTTCCTCTCCCGCATCCGACTGGGGCTAGGGACTGGGTTGCGGGTTGGTTGGGCATCTGGGGTCAGGGTATTAACTTTGTTCCTCTCACAGCAGCACCCAGAGGCTGCAGTCAGGACTGGAAGGCAGCTCAGGTATCCGGCCGTGTAATTAAAGAGCCAGCAGGCAGATCTGACTCACGGCCACAGCTGGGCCCCCAGAAATAGACACACCCTGCACCCAAAGAGCCAGGTGAGATGGCGAGGTACAGAACACAAGAGGAGAAGCTGAGACAAGAAGGCCAGTAGTAGAAATACTGGGTCACCTCTCAGCTAAGGCTCTGGCTAGGCTCATGGTGGCGTGCAGAGCACATGCTGCAGGGAAAGACTCTGGCAAGGGACGGCAGTGGGGAAAGGCTCCAGCAGTGGGGAGCTGATGGAGCCTCTGATTGCTCCCTCCCACCCCAGCGCTGGAGCCTTTCACCGCGGTGGGGAAACACTGGAGAGGCACTGGGCAACCATGCTGCTAAAAAGCATGAGTGTCACTGGGGGCGGCACTGCTGGACATGGTGCTGGAAGGGTAGACGTAGCCTTCCGGTGCAAATTGGAGGCTTCCTAGTGTTTTGCTTTCAGTAAAGCAGAGATCTTAATAAGGCAGCAACAGGCCACCTGCTGAGGCTATGAGCGGGGTGCTTCTTTGAAAGGCAGGGGCAGGGTCCCCTGGGAGGCCCCTTTAGTGGCAGGGTCCCCTGGAAGGCCCTAGCTCGCTCTTACATAGCGCTTGCTGTCAGGGGATCTCAAAGTGTTTCACAAATGAGCATTCTGCCTCTTTTACAGATGGGGAAACTGAGGCAAGGGGCGATGAAATGACTTGCTCAAGGCCACCCCACAGGGCACTAACAGAACTGGGACTAGAACCCAGGTCTCCTGGGCCCCAGCCCCATGCGATATCCACTAGGCAACACTGTCTGCCCTAGGCAAGGGTACTAGCTGAGAGGGGCGGGGCAGTATGGGCAGGTTATGGCTGTCCAGGCTTTCAGATCATGGCAAAGAACGTAACCAAAGAACCAAGCCAGAACGGTAGCGAGGTGATGCCAGGCCAGTCTGGGACATTTGCTGAAGGAGCAGAGGGGAAACAGTTAGTAACAGCACAACATACACAGCCATTGCCACCACAGCTGGGGCGTTAGGCCACCCGGCTCTTTCTCTCTCACAATGTGCTGGTAGCGCCTAGGTACTCCAGCCAAGCCCAGGCCCCCATCAGATGAGGCACTGCAGACACAGAACCCAAGATGCCCTTGGCCTCAGAAAGTTCACTGTCTCCATAAGCGACATGGTCCCCATCACCACAGTGTCTGAGCAGCTCCCAATCTCCGTGTGCGTCTCTTCACACATCTCTGTGATGGGGAGTAGAGGGACAGAGAGACAAGCTGACATCACATAGGGAGTTTGCAGAGGAGCAGGAAGCTGGATCCAGGTGTTCTCATGTCCAAGCTGAGTGCCCCTAACTATGGGGTCACCAAGCCTTTCTGGCAAAGTCTACAAAACCACCGCACATGGACCGGACCTCCTCCGGCCAGCTCTGCCCAGACATTCTGAAGCCTTAGCTCACGGAGGACACAATGTCAGATATTTTCTTTTCGAGCTCTGAACCTTGGCAGCCCTCTCAGGCACAGACGATGTGCAGGGCTGTCATAAACAGATAGTTAAGGGTTAATGTCTCTCTTATCTGTAAAGGGTTAACAAACAGGGACCCCAAACACCTGACCAGAGGACCAATCAGAAGACAAGATACTTTCAAATCTCATGGGAGGGAAGCCTTTGTTTGTGGGCTTTGGGTTTGGCTTTGTTCTCTCTGGGTCCTGGACCGGACTAGAGGTGCAACCAGGTTTCTGCCAATCTCCCTGCTACAGTCTCTTATCTATTCAGAATTGTGAGTAAGAAAAGGCGGTCATAGTCTTTTAATTTTTTTTTTAATTTGCATGTGTGTTCTGCTGGTATAGTTGACTCACAGCTGGAGTTCTATTGTCTAACAAAAGACCCCTGTTAATCTTAATGGCCCTTGCCTGAGGCCATTTCTATGCATAGCCAGACGGAGCAAGGAAAAAAAAATTCTCTGGCTGTAGGTTTTAAAAAAACAAACCCTTCTCTCTGCTTACAAGCAGCTAACAGAGAAAAGAAAATTAATAATTCTACTGGCTTTTGGATTCTACTCTTTCCCACACACTGCACACCATGTCAAGTATAATTCCCAATTCTGGATCTTAGCGTCCAAAATATGGGTACTAGCATGAATTCCCCTAAGCTTAATTACCAGCTTAGATTTGATAGGCTGCCACCAATCAGGAATTTTTAGGGCCTGATACCCTCTGGTCCCCCCAAAACCTTCCCAGGGGACCCCAAGACCCAGATTCCTTGAGTCTCACAACAAAGGGAAATAAGCCATTCCCTCTCCCCTCCCTTCTTCCTCCCAGCTCCTTCCCGCCCTGGGAACACTAGGATCTGCCCTGGGAACACTAGAAGATCGCCTGATTCAACTTTTTGAATCACCACACCAGAGGAGTGTTACCTTCCCCCTCACCCAGAGGCAATACAAGCTGCATGAATATAACACAAAGAGAAAATTTATCCTTCCCTTCTCCCCACCAATTCCCTTGAACCTTAACTAGGAGAAAAAAATTAAACAGGTCTTAAAAGCAAAACTTTTAATAAGAAAGAAAGAAAAAAGTAAAAGGTTTATCTCTGCACTTTAGATGGTAAACAGTTACAGGGTCTTTCAACTATAAACAATAGAAAGAAACTTTCTCCAGCAGAGAAACAATTTAAGCTACTTCCAGCAAGTACACCTATGTAAATGGAAAAAAAAATTAAAAGACTATGACCGCCTTTTCTTACTCACAATTCTGAATAGATAAGAGACTGTAGCAGGGAAATTGGCAGAAACCTGGTTGCACCTCTAGTCCCATCCAGGACCCAGAGAGAACAAAGCCAAACCCAAAACCCACAAACAAAGGCTTCCCTCCCATGAGGTTTGAAAGTATCTTGTCTCCTGATTGGTCCTCTGGTCAGGTGTTTGGGGTCCCTGTTTGTTAACCCTTTACAGGTAAGAGAGACATTAACCCTTAACTATCTGTTTATGACAAGGGCAGGCACTAAAAAGCACAGGGAACTGCACTGACACATTTTGACGACATCCAGAAGAGTGAAAGAGCTGACCATTCACTTGGATCATACACTTAGCAACGAAAATGCATCAGGAGGACAACCTCCATCCAACTCAGTGTCAGGGCAGCTGTCGGAAGCCAAGCCATGACATCAAGCCTTCCACCTGAGGGTTTGCACATCATATTTCTATACATGAACCGCAGAAAGGAAGCCACTGTTGGGGCTGGGATCGGAGGTGCTCAGGGACTGAGATGTGATCGCTGTGTGCAACGTGGGCCGAGTTAGCATTGCTTCAGGAAGCAGAACTTTTGCATTCCTGACTCTGTGGTCTGTAGATGCTCCGTCACAATACCCAGCTGCATTCAGTGAACAGACTGGAGGGCAGAGATGGGGGCTCTCTGGCTCACACTTTCACATGCAGGAAGGTGCAATCTGAGGTGCTGCTCCCTTTAAAATGACCAAAGAAATGACAGGGGGCAGCCAGTCAGCCCTTCCTGGCTCCTGTCAGTTTCAGGCCCCACAGTGGCAGAGTACCAAGGTGACCAGATGTCCTGATTTTATAGGGACAGTCCTGATTTTGGGGGGGCTTTTTCTTATAGAGGTCCCTATTACCCCCCACTTCCCATCCCGATTTTTCACACTTGCTGTCCGATCATCCTACAGCGTACACAGCTTGAGAGACAAAACCCCAGAGATGTGAATCGAATGGGGCCCATGAAGAAGAGAACTCGGGCTGGAGGGAGGACTAAATGGTGAGCTAATGTACAGGAAGGATGGGCCAAGACTAGCTGGACTAGTGGGGAAGCCAGTCTCAGCTGGGTGAAGGCAGATTTCTCTGCCCAGGGTTCTGACCAGACACAGGCAGTTTCACTCACTTTCAAAGTGCAAGGAGCTGGATGGACTGAGAGCACCAGACACCAACATTGCCATCATGGGGTCCACCAAACAGCCCCTGCCGCGCCGCAGCACTGGGGGAAGTGCCACTTCTAAGGCCTGGAGGAAGCTTCTCCTCAGCCACTGGCCTTCCCCAGGGAAAGGCAGAAGCTCCCCTCACTTGAGATTCATGAAAGATTAGAACAAGCACCAGGATACACTCCATAAGGAACCGTCCTGCGCTGGCAGGGAGCTGCATGCTGACTCCTGCTAGAGGTGCCAGCAGTGGAGGCTTGGCCTGGGCTCTAAGCACCTGAACCCAGATCCACACATGTCATATCAGACGATGGCAGCGGCTCCTTAACAGCAAACACAGGCTGGATTCAAGCCAGAGACCCCCAGAGGAAAGGCTCCATAGCCCCCCCCCCCTTTTTATCCAGCTTGTCCTTACACTGCAACTAATGACAGGGTGTTGAACACAGGACAAACTGGACAGTCCCTACCTCAAAGGACTTGCAATCTAAATACTAAATCCCTTGGGGCAGGGGATTTAGAGCACGCCCAGGCACAGAGCGCGCACACAGACCCGAACTTTGCTCTGTCTGTACCAGATCTTTCCAGAGACGCTGCTACTTGGGGCTGTGCTGGGAGAACCCCTGACCCCAGGACACAAACACGGCAATTGGCTTCTTAGCGCCCCAGTAGGGCAAGGAGAAAGGGACCCTCATCCGGCTCCCCCCAGGAGTCCCTGAGGCAGGGCTGGGGACCAGCCGAGAGGGGCATGGGGGGACTGAAACAACCCCCCACCCGCGCACCTTCCAGAGGCTTGCCAGGAAACTGTCTCCAAGTCCACGCTATAAATAGGCTTCTCCAGGGCGCATCATTCCACGCAGCGCCCGGGCTCCCTGCGGCACAGCAGCCGGCGCCAGCGCAGAGGGCTGGGCCGGTGTCCGGAGAGCGGTGTGTGTGCTGCGGGGGGGGGGTGTCTCCCAGTTCTGCGCCCTCTCTCTGCGTCCCTGCAGCCTCCTCCCTTGCACCCGGCCCCCCTCCGTGCGCCCCGGATCCAGACCCCGTCCCTTCCCTGCCCCCCGGATCCGGACACTTTCTCCCTCCGTGCGCCCCGGATCCGGACCCCGTCCCTTCCCTGCCCCTCAGATCCGGACACTTTCTCGCTCCGTGCGCCCCTGATCCGGACACTTTGTCCCTCCGTGCGCCCCGGATCCAGACCCCGTCCCTCCCCTGCGCCCCAGATCCGGACACTTCCTCCCTCCGTGCGCCCCGGATCCGGGCCCCCTCCCTTCCCTGCCCCCCGGATCCGGACACTTTGTCCCTCCGTGCGCCCCGGATCCGGACTTCGTCCCTTCCCTGCCCCCGGATCCGGACACTTTCTCGCTCCGTGCGCCCCTGATCCGGACACTTTGTCCCTCCGTGCGCCCTGGATCCGGGCCCCGGCCCCGGCCCCATCCCCGCGCAACTCACGGCCGGCGCGGACTCACCTGTCCAGGGCAGCGGCAGCAGCGCAGAGTCCCGGGCAGCGGCGAGGCAGAGGCGCGGCGGGGCTGGGGCAGGGGCAGCGCGGGGAGCGCCGAGCGGAGCCGCCCAGCCCTGCGATATAAATAACATTATCTGGGCGAGCAGGGACATTCCTGCCCGAGGACAGCGCTGCTGCCCGGCCCAGATAGTCCCGCTGCCTCCAAGGGAGGGCGGGGGGGAGGAGGTGCCCGCCCCGCAATGCAGCACAGCGGACCCCCAGGCCAACGACAGCAGCAGGCACCCGGCGATGCCCAGCAGCGGTGCCGGGGCCAGCAGGCCCGCACCAGGGCTCGGCCACACCCAGCGCGGTGCGGCGGGGCTGGCCCTGCGGGAAGCGGTGGGCGGGGGGGAGACGATGCTGGTGCCGCCGCTGCTGGCAGGCTGGGTGGAACCAGGGCCCACCTCTGCGCTCTGCCCTGGCAGCACCCTGCTGGGCACCCCAGCCACAGAGGGCCCCACGTGGGCCAGAGCCTGGAGCCAGGTCCTGCAGGGGCATCTCACCTAGGAAACCCCACCCCCAGCTTGGCTGGCACAAGGGAGCTGGAATGGCCAAGTTGCACCTGGCAGCTGTGCCACCCCTGGGTATTAGGAGTGAGGGGGGTTAATAACCTCCGCTTGGCCACTGCACCCAGGCCTTCCCCAGGTGAGTCTGCATGCCAGCCTCCCTGGCTCTGACCGGAGACTACAGGGGGAGATTGGCCACCAGGAGGATGCATCCATTTGCCCGAGGTTTTTACCCAAACCTACCTCTTTGAGCTGAAATCGACCTTGTGTCTCTTTAAATCCAGGCTGAGCCGAACTGGCACATCCCCACACTGGCTGTCCGGCTGCAAGAAGAGAACTGGGTCCTGTGCCTCCAGCCCTGCCTGCCTACGGAAGGGCCGAACTAACCCGATACAACACAGGCTGGAAGAGAGAGCTTGAGTCCAAGCACTTGAAGAGCTTCCCAGGCCACTTGTTTCTAAGAAGGGCCTGACATCTGGAACGGCTGCAAATCTAAAAAACGTTTGGGGACATGGTCCATGGGTAGGGCCAGGATTTTCAAAAGGCACCTAGATCCAGATGCTCAGAAAAGCCCAGCATGTCACGTGCTGAGCCCTTCTGATCACCTTTCCCGCCAGGGCTGGGTGCTGAGCCCTTGGAAATCTGGCCCTGAGCTGGATGGAAAATTTGGCCCTATATGTCTGTGCAGTGTCTAGCACCCGGGGGCCGGAGCTTGGATAAGGTCTGGGGGTGCTGTATGAATAACTGTCGATTCCAGTTTGCTCACCCCTGTTAAAGGGCTGGGCCGTTCGCTGCCAGGCTGGGCACGCAAGGGTGCCATACAAAGTAACATCATCAAACAATGGACAAACTAGAGCACAAATGATAAACTGCAGTGAGATCGGCGCAGAACACAAAGCCTCTGCCTGAGCCCGAGGACAGTTCAGATAATGGCCTATCTCAGCTAAACCATGGCAGGGCCAAGCAAGCGGAGTGATTCCCCCTACACCCAGCTGCAAACGCTCAGTCTCTGGTATCTCTAACAGCAACGACTCCACAACCCCCCTCCACAGCTGGTTTGCTGATAAAGCATTCTGAGGGGCAGCTCCTTAGCTGGTGTGAATTGTCCCAACTCTCTTCGTGGCTCTTTCCTGTAGAGACTTGGGGCCAGATCCTCAGCTGGCATAAACCAGTGTTGCTCTGCTGGCTCCACGCAGCAGCATTCACTTCAATTGCTGCTTCTCCAGTTGGCACCCAAGTCTTGAACCCAGGGCCTTGGCAGCCCTTATGCTCCAGCAGCACCCAGCGCTATCAGAAGCGAGAGGCTAGCATACCTCTGCCTCCTCCCAGGGGCCTCACCCACTAGGGGATGATGACTGGCCCCTCTGATTGGCCCAACCATCCTATTTAAGCCAGAAGGAGGCACAGGAAGTTGTCTGAACAATTGGAAGACTTCCTGACTGGCTGCTGTTCTGCACCTGACCTGTGCCTTGATCCCTGGTTCTGATTCTAGCTCTGGCGCCTGGCCTGGCTCCTGATTCCGGCTCTGATGCCTGGCCTGGTTCTGATTCCGGTTCTGATGCCTGGCCTGGTCCCGCAGGGGCCTCACGAGAGTTTTTCAGGGCCCCTGGTGTGGGGTCCTTCACTCGCTCCGGGGGCCCCACTCCAGGAGCCCCCCATAGTGGACCACAAGCTAAATATGAGTCAACAGTGTGATACTGTTGCAAAAAAAGCAAATGTGATTCTGGGATGCATTAACAGGTGTGTTGTAAACAAGACACGAGAAGTCATTCTTCCGCTTTACTCTGTGCTGGTTAGGCCTCAACTGGAGTATTGTGTCCCGTTCTGGGCACCGCATTTCAAGAAAGATGTGGAGAAATTGGAGAGGGTCCAGAGAAGAGCAACAAGAATGATTAAAGGTCTTGAGAACATGACCTATGAAGGAAGGCTGAAGGAATTGGGTTTGTTTAGTTTGGAAAAGCGAAGACTGAGAGGGGACATGATAACAGTTTTCAGGTATCTAAAAGGGTGTCATCAGGAGGAGGGAGAAAACTTGTTCACCTTAGCCTCCAATGATAGAACAAGAAGCAATGGGCTTAAACTGCAGCAAGGGAGATTTAGGTTGGACATTAGGAAAAAGTTCCTAACTGTCAGGGTAGTTAAACACTGGAATAGATTGCCTAGGGAAGTTGTGGAATCTCCATCTCGGGAGATATTTAAGAGTAGGTTAGATAAATGTCTATTAAGGATGGTCTAGACAGTATTTGGTCCTGCTATGAGGGCAAGGGACTGGACTCGATGACCTCTCGAGGTCCCTTCCAGTCCTAGAGTCTATGAGTCTATAAAACTCTCGCGGCGCCCAGGCCCCCAGAGCTTCTTCCACTCTGGGTCTTCAGTGGCAATTTGGCGGCGGGGGGGGGGTGTCCTTCCACACTGGGACCCACTGCCAAAGTGCCAGGTCTTCAGCGGCAATTCAGCGGCAGGGGGTCCTTCCACTCTGGGACCCGCCATCAAAGTGCCCCGAAGACCCATGGTGGGGGGTCCTTCTGCCCCGGGACCCGCCGCCAAAGTGCCAGGTCTTCAGCGGCAATTCGGTGGCAGGGGCCCCCTGTGGCCGAAGACCCCAGTCCCCCTGAATCCTCTGGGCGGCCCTGGGCCTGGTTCCTGATTCCAGCCCTGACGCCTGGCCTGGTTTCTGATTCCGGCTCTGACCGCTAGACTAGACAGCCCATGTCCCAGTTCTGATACCAGTTGAGGATCTAATTGAAGATTTTTTCCAATGTAACCCTGGCTTTAACTAATATCACATCTGAATTGTCCCTGAGACTAGAATAACCCATTACTGCCAGGATAGCTCTCTGCTGCCCTCCTGTTACATACCTCTAGAAAGCTGTCATCACACCCGTCCCTCTGATTCACTGTCCCTTTCTGAGTGACCGTCATCCAGGAGAAAAAATCAGGCCAGTATGTAACTATCAGCACTCTTTTATTTCAACTGCTGAGTCAAACTGCCCCTAAGAAATAAGCACTGTGACTAACTACATAGACGGGAGTTAAAAAACCCAGTATTTTAATTTGCTTGATTTGATTTTGCTTAATTAACATCTGGCAGTGGCTGCGTATTATCAGCGCTCCGTTGGCACCAACAGCAGCCGGGCAGCGGCTCTGGCTTTGGTGCTGCCATCGCTCCGGGGGAAACAGTGCAACAAAGTGAAATGCAAATGGCATGTGGGGGAAAGGTAATTAAAATGAAGCAAGTTCTCCGGAGGAAGCCTTCACGGTGAGGGAAACTGTCAGGTCACTGAAGCAGAGGGAACCAACAACGTGCGATGCTCAGAAATGGGAAGGGAACTCGTATTCGGGAGGGAAAGGCCTGTGGAATAACATTTGGAGACCAAGGCCTCTGGACAGCACCGCCCAGCTTGCAGTTAGCCCAGCAGTGGTTTCTAGGCCAAGCAACAACAGAAGGTGATGGAAGCCTTGCAGCTGAGCACGTGTTGACGTAGCTAATTAACAGCACCCAGACACCCTGGTGAGGAGGCCTGTTTGCTGGCAATTCCAAAAATGGGGGGGGATGTTTCGGGTCAAACCAAAACCAATTTTTTTAAAAAATGTGCCGCTAATTTAGCTGTTAGAACTCAAGAGAGAGAGCTTGGAGTGGTTGTGGATAGTTCTCTGAAAACGTCCGCTTAATGTACAGCAGCAGGAGTCAGAAAAGTGAGCGATGTTAGGAACCATCAGGAAAGGGATAGATCAGGATGGGCAATCATTTTTGCAGGGGGACCACTCCATGAATTTTGGTAAGTCGTGATAGGCCGCACATTTCTACTATATTAATGGCGTGGGTGTGGGCTCTGGGAGAGAGTTTGGGTGTAGGAGGGGGCAGGAGGTTGGGGGGCAGGAGAGATTACAGGGTCTGGGAGGGAGTTTGGGTGCAGGAGGGGGTTCTGACCTGGGGCAGGGGGTTAGGGTGGAGGAGGGGGTCTGGGGTCTGGGAGGGAGTTTGGGTGCAGGAGGGAGCTCCAGGTTGGTACAGAGTGTTGGGGTGCAAGAGAGGGTGAGGGCGGTGGGCTCTGGGAGGGAGTTTGAGGCAGGAGGGGGGTCCAGGCTGGGCAGGGGATTGGGGTGCAGGAGGGGATGTGAGGTCTGGGAGAGAGTTTGGGTGCAGGAGCGGGTTCTGACCTGTGGCAAGGGGTTGGGGTGTGGGGGGGATGCGAGGTGCAGGCTCTGGCCGGGAGGCGCTTACCACAGGTGGCTCCCGATCGGCAGTGCAGCAGGGCTCAGGGAGGCTGCCTGCGTGCCCTGGCCCCACACTGTTCCCAGAAGAGGCTGGGGCCTGCTGCTGCTGTCTCATCTCTGCACACTCCTTGGGGGAGAGGGGCAGCGGGTCCGTGTGCCCTGCCCGCACCCACAAGCACCATCTCCGCAGATCCCATTGGCCAGTTTCCAGGGGCATGCAAAGATGTGCTAGCAGCAGCTGTCCGCTTCCAGGAGCAGCGTCACGGCATGCAGGCAGCCTGCCTGAGCACCCCGCTGCATATCGGGACTTTTAGCGGCCCAGACTCGGAGATCGCAAGGGGGCAGAGGAGGCCAGACAGAAATGTTAGTCATAGTGGGCCGGACAGAAATGCTAGGCCGGCCGGATCTGGCCCGCGGGACATATTTTGCCTACGCCGGGATAGATCATAGAATCACAGAATATGAGGGTTGGAAGGGACCTCAGGAGGTCATCTAGTCCAATCCCCTGCTCAGAGCAGGACCAATCCCCAACTAAATCATCCCAGCCACGTCTTTATCAAGCCTGACCTTAAAAACCTCTAAGGAAGGAGATTCCACCACCTCCGTAGGTAACCCATTCCAGTACTTCACCATCCTCCTAGTGAAATACTGTTTCCTAATATCCAACCTAAACCTCCCCCACTGCAACTTGAGACCATTACTCCTTGTTCTGTCATCCGCTACCACTGAGAACAGTCTAGATCCGTCCTCTTTGGAACCCCCCTTCAGGTAGTTGAAGGCTGCTATAAAATCCCCCCTCATTCTTCTGCAGACTAAACAATCCCAGTTCCCTCAGCCTCTCCTCATAAGTCATGTGCTCCAGCCCCCTAATCATTTTTGTTGCCCTTTGCTGGACTCTTTCCAATTTTTCCACATCATTCTTGTAAAGTGGGGCCCAAAACTGGACACAGGACTCCAGATGAGGCCTCACCAATGTCGAATAGAGGGGAATGATCATGTCCCTTCATCTGCTGGCAATGTCCCTACTTATACAGACCAAAATACCATTAGCCTTCTTGGCAACAAGGGCACACTGTTGACTCATATTCAGCTTCTCGTCCACTGTAACCCCTAGGTCCTTTTCTGCAGAACTGCTGCCTAGCCACTCGGTCCCTAGTCTGTAACAGGGCATGGGATTCTTCTGTCCTAAGTGCAGGACTCTGTACTTGTCCTTTTTGAACCTCATCAGATTTCTTTTGGCCCAATCCTCTAATTTGTCTAGGTCCCCCTGTATCCTATCCCTACCCTCCAGCGTATCTACCTCTCCTCCCAGTTTAGTGTCATCTGCAAACTTGCTGAGGGTGCAATCCATCCCATCATCTAGATCATTAATGAAGATATTGAACAAAACCAGCCCCAGGACCGACCCTTGGGGCACTCTGCTTGATACTGGCTGCCAACTAGACAGGGAGCCATTGATCACTACCTGTTGAGCCTGACGATCTAGCCAGCTTTCTCTCCACCTTACTGTTCATTCATCCAGCCCATATTTCTTTAACTTGCTGGCAAAATACTAGTATCAAAAGCTTGCTAATGTCAAAGAATAACACGTCCACTGCTTTCCCCTTATCCATAGAGTCAGTTATCTCCTCGTAGAAGGCAAATAGGTTAGTCAGGCATGACTTGCCCTTGGTGAATCCATGCTGACTGTTCCTGATCACTTTTCTCTCCTCTAAGTGCTTCAGAATTGATTCCTTGAGGACCTGCTCCATGATTTTTCCAGGGACTGAGGTGAGGCTGACTGGCCTGTTGTCATAAACAGATAGTTAAGGGTTAATGTCTCTTTTACCTGTAAAGGGTTAACAAACAGGGAACCAAACACCTGACCAGAGGACCAATCAGGAGACAAGATACTTTCAAATCTCGGTGGAGGCAAGCCTTTGTTTGTGTTTTTTGGGTTTGGCTTTGTTCTCTCTGGGTTATGAGAGTAACCACACGTACCTACAGGCTCTCTAATTTTCTGTTCAAATTTAGTAAGTACAAAGGTTGAAAGGTGGTTTAGTCTTTTTGATTGTTTTTCTTTATTTGCAAATATGTATCTGGCTGGTAGAGTTCGAATGTGTATTTGGCTGAAAGTATTTTAAACTGTATTTCCGTTGGAGGAGCTTTTTCTCCAGTTTCTATAAGCTGACAGACCCTGTAACTTTTACCATCTAAAGTACAGAGACAACTTTTACTTTTTTTCTTTCTTTTTATTAAAAGTTTTGCTTTTAAGACCTGTTTGATTTTTTCTCCTAGTTAAGGCTCAAAGGAACTGAGTCTGTACTCACCAGGGAATTGGTGGGGAGAAGGGAGAGAGAGCAGTGGGAGAAGGGAAAGGTGAATTTCCTCTTTGTTTTACATTCATGGAGTTTGAATCTGTATTGCCTCTGGGTGAGGGGAAAAGAGGAGGGGGGGAAGGTAACATTCCTCTCTGGCCACGTCCAGACTAGGGTATTAAAATCGATTTTAGATACGCAACTTCAGCTACGTGAATAACGTAGCTGAAGTCGAATTTCTAAAATCGAGGTACTCACCAGTCTGGACGGCGCGGCATCGATGTCCGCTGCTCTCCGTGTCGATTCCGGAACTCCGTTCGGGTTGATGGAGTTCCGGAATTGATGTAAGCGCACTCGGGGATCGATACATCATGTCTAGACTAGACACGATATATCGATCCCCGAGCAATCGATTTTAACCCGCCGATGCCGCGGGTTAGTCTGGACGTGGGCTCTGTGTGGTGATTCAAGGAGTTTGAATCACGGTGATCTCCTAGTGTACCCAGGGCGGGAAAGAGCTTGGAGGAAGAAAGGAGGGGGAAGGGAAATGGTTTATTCCCCTTTGTTGTGAGACTCAAGGAATTTGGGTCTTGGGGTCCCCAGGGAAGGTTTTGGGGAGTCCAGAGTGTATCAGGCACTGGAATTCCTGATTGGTGGCAGCTTATCAGATATAAGCAGGTAATTAAGCTTAGAGGAATTCATGCTGGTACCCCAACTTTTGGACTCTAAGGTTCAGATTGGGGAAAGATACTATGACACCTGTAGTTCCCTGGATCCTCCTCCTTCCCTTTTTTTAAAGATGGGCACTACAGTAGCCTTTTTCCAGTCATCCAGGATCTCCCCCAGTCACCATGAGTTTTCAAAGATAATGGCCAATGGCTCTGCAATCACATCAGATAATAAGATAGTAAATATCATAATGCAGCTATATAAATCTATGACACGCCCACACCTTGAATATGGGTTGTCCCATCTCAAAAAACATATACTGGAATTGGAAAAGGTACAAATGATTACGGGTACGGAACAGCTTCCATATGAGGAGAGATTAATAAGACTGGGACAGTTCAGCTTGGAAAAGAGACAGTTAAGTGGGGGATATCATAAAGGCCTATAAAATCATGACTAGTGTGCAGAAAATAAATAAAGAAATGTTATTTACCCCTTCACATAACACAAGAACCCAATGAAATTAATAGGCAGCAGGTTCAAAACAA
This sequence comes from Gopherus evgoodei, assembly GCF_007399415.2. Taxonomy (NCBI): domain Eukaryota; kingdom Metazoa; phylum Chordata; order Testudines; family Testudinidae; genus Gopherus; species Gopherus evgoodei. Next base: position 151,190,657 of record NC_044325.1, on the reverse strand, counting down.
ACAAAAGGAAGTACGTCTTCACACAACTCACAGTCAACCTGTGGAACTCATTGCCAGGGGATGTTGTGAAGCCAAAACTACAGCTGAGTTCAGAAAAGAACTAGACAAGTTCATGGAGGATAGGTCCATCAATGGCTATTAGCTAAGAAAGATGATCAGGGATGCAACACATGCTGTGGATGTCTCTCGCCTCTGATTGCCAGAAGCTGGGAATGAGCGACAGGGTATGGATCACCTGATGATTACCTGTTCTGTTCATTCCCTCTGGGACACCTGGCATTGGCCACTGTTGGAAGACAGGATACTGGGCTAGATGGATCATTGGTTTGCTAGTATCGCCATTCTTATGCTCCTATGTTCTTATGCATCTAACCCAAAATTGTTTTGAGTCAAACAAAACATTTCACTTCAATTTTGATCATTTTTACATGTTTTTGATGGATTTAAAATAAAATTAAAGCAAGCTTTGAAATATCAGACTCAGAATGTTTCATTTTGAAAATGTCAAACAAAACGTTCCAATTTCTTTGTTCCTCTCTTTGTTTAGGATTTTTTTTGACTGAAACACGTGGGTGAAACTGGTGTGAATTCGCACAACGCGTCAGTGTCACCCATTCTGCTTTTTATGCTGGAAAAAAGTTGTGGATGAAAAATTTTGCCCGGCACTAGTAGCCATTAGGATGGCCAGCTCTCTTCACACCAGAGTCCTCAATGGAATAGCTCCTCTTAGGAAGCGCTAGGGAACATGGGAGGGCTGAAAGGAAGGAGCCCTCTAGGGTAACCAGATGAGAGACATGAAATATCGGGGTGGGGGGTGCTGGCAGAGCAACAACAACAACAAAAAACCCCAAGAGATGGCGGTGCAGGAAAAAACAAAAGCAAAACAAAAAAAAACCCCAAGAGCCCCCGTAACATAGGAAAAATTGGTGGAGGCTGAGCACCCACCGGCAGCTCCACGCCCCGCCCCCCCGCACCAGCTCGTCCTCGCTCTGCCTCCACCTCCCCTGAGCTGAGCTGGCTGCCGCATCCTGCTTCTCCCCCCTCCCTCCAGAGCTTGCGCCCCCATACAGCTGATTAGCGCAAGCCTGGGAGGGAGGAGGGAGGAGGTGCTGCATGCTTGGGGAAGAAGCAAGGCCAGGGTGGGGATTTGGGGACGGATCCAATAGGGCAGTGAGGGAGCAGGGCTGGGGACAGGGCCAAGGCAGGGATTTGGGGAGGAATCCCATGGGGGGAGGGGCAGAGCTGGGATGGAATTGGGGTTAGGGGGCGCGAGCTCCCTCCGCCTGGGCGCCAGGGGGCAAAATATCAGGACAATTCATGTCCTGACCGAAGGACAAACAAGTAAATATCGGGACAGTTGCGATAAAATCGGGACATCTGGACACCCTAGAGCCCTCTGATTCTGTCATCTCTGAGCATTACACCGTTGCCTGAACATTTCTAAAAACACACGGTCAGAGACAGTAACACCAGGGTAGGGATCCCGACTTCATCGTGGTCTTCCTAGAAACCCTAGCAAAGGGCAGCTCTGACTGACCACGCACTGGTCATCACATCTTGCTGCAGCCAGGAGCTGGTACTAGTGTGTGGAGAGGTAACGTATACATGAACTCCGTCCCACAAGCTTAACGCTGCCCTCTGAGGCTGGCCAAAGTGATTTAGCCAGGGCTGCCCTAGAATTGGGGATTCTGTTTTGAGGGGTTATTCATTTCATTTGGGGGAGGTCAGCAAGTTCTGAGTTCTGTGTAGATGTCCAAAAATCAGGGGAGGGTTTGTTTGGGGGTGGGGGCGGTTTTCTCTTTGATTCTGTAACACGGAGATTTTTATCAGGTACTTCCCAAAACTCTTGCCTAAACAGGATCTATTTCAATTTGTATTCCATATATAAAAATAACAAACATGTTAGCTGAAGCTTTGTGTCTTTGTTATCAAACGCTTGGTTTAGCGTTCACTGCCTTTGTTCCCTAGTGTGTTTTCACAGTATTGTTTCAAACAGCACTATGTTAAAGTGCACTAGGGAACCTTTAGTGCTCACCAGCAGGGTCTACACACCACACAGCACCCCTGTAGTCCGCATTTATTGGCTAAATACAAATTCCATTTTTTGGGTATCTGGGGTGTCTCATCAGTGTTTCTTGGATAAAATCGCAAGGCCTACATACGGAAGGACAAAGTAAATGTGCCATCTGATGAGTTGTGCATTCTCTCATTGCTGTGCACGCCCTCCACGGTGTAAGAGACCGCTGTACGGACTGGTGCAGAGATTAATTATGGTAGTTGCCCCAGCCCACTCTGCAACCTGAGAGGTGCATCCCCCAAAAGGATCACGAACCCCCCATTTCTGTGCAGAGTTACATGGATTGTGTGAACAGAGGAGCACAATGCTTTCTTCCAGCCATTGGGATTTGTAGCATATATCATAGTGCACTACATGGCAGATTTCGATCAGATCTCTGAACCGAGTTCCTCTGGGCTGTGTCCACTGGCTCCTTCCATGACTTTGAGGGGCATTGTGCACTGCCAGGGGTTCTCTGCTCAGTGTCCCCCTCTGGCTCCCTCATTATTAACCTAATTTGAGGCCTGGGTCTAGTGTAGGGGTGGGCAATCATTTTTACAGGGGGGCCACTCCATGAATTTTGGCCACACATTTCTACTATATTAATGGAGGGGGTGTGGGGTCTGGGAGAGAGTTTGGTGCAGGAGGGGTCCGGGCTGGGGCAGGGGGTTGGGGTGCAGAAGGGGGTGCGAGGTGCAGGCTCTGACCGGGAGGTGCTTACCACAGGTGGCTCCAGGCCAGTGGCAGAGCAGGGCTCAGGCAGGCTGCCTGCACGCCATGGCCCCACACTGCTCCCAGAAGTGGCTGCGACCAGCTGCTGCTGTCATGTCTCCGCGCACCCCTTGAGGGTTAGTGGATCTCCACATGCTGCCCAAGCCCACAAGCACCACCCCCGTAGTTCCCATTGGCTGGTTTCTGGCCAATGGGAGCTGTGCCAATGGTGCTGGGAGTGGGCACAGTGCAGGGAGCTGCCTCCCCACCCCGCCAGGGGCACACTGAGATGTGCCAAGAGCAGCCATCCACTTCCAGGAGTGGGGTGGGACCATGGCAGGCAGGCAGCCTGCCTGAGCATCCCGCTGTGCCACAGGACTTTTAGCAGCTCAGACTCGGAGATCGCGATGGGCAGAGGAGACTGGACAGAAATATTAGTCATGGTGGGCCAGACAGAAATGTTAAGCAAGCCGGATTCAGGCCGCAGGCTGGATTTTGCCCACCCCAGTCTAGTGGTTCCTGCCCTTTAGCTGAGAGGCTGGGCCGTTAGTCTTGGGTGGGCTGAGCCCTGTCGGTCCCAGTCCTGTAACTCTAGGGGAGGGGGCTTGCCATGCCTTTGCTGCTGACACTTCTACTGGAAGAGGAGGCTGGGGCTGCTGTTAAAAGAACGAACATAGGGATCGGGGCAGGGAAGGGGTTATGGGCACTGGCGCTGACATGGCAGAGCCCTTCCTGCTGCAGCTCTCCACACATACTGTATGTCTTCACAGTCCTTAAACAGGCACGGAGACCACACACCTGAAAGCCTTGCTTCAGCCTAGGGACAGCCCCACACAGCTGTCTAACACCTCCCCCACTGCCCGACCCTGGCCCCACAGGCCACACCCCACTGCCCATAGGCAATGCCCCATTCCCAATAGACCCCCCCCACCTTGATGCTACAGGCCACGCCCCACAGGCCACACCCCACTCCCAACAGACCCCCACCCTGACCCTGCAGACCACGCCTCACTCCCCATAGGCCACGCCCCATTTCCAATCGATCCCCCTCCCACCTTGATGCTGCAGGCCCCGCCCCACGGGCCACACCCCACTCCCAACAGACCCCCACCCTGACCCTGCAGACCACGCCCCACTCCCCATAGGCCACGCCCCATTTCCAATCGATCCCCCTCCCACCTTGATGCTGCAGGCCACGCCCCACAGGCCACACCCCACTCCCAACAGACCCCCCACTTGACCCTACAGGCCACGCCCCACTCCCCAGAGGCCACGCCCCCACTACTCCAGACCCCACCCTAGATCCTGAGTGACTCTCCAGAGCCCAATTCCGACCCTTCAGGACACGCGCACACCCTCAGGCCACGCCCACACACCCCGGCTCCGCCCAGGCCCCGCCCCTAAATCCTCCCTGGCGCGCGGGGCCGGGGCTGGCAGCTCTCGCGAGATGCGATGCTCCCGGAAGCCGGAAGAGGCGGTGGCAGCGGTAGTGTGATGTGTGGGGGCTGCGTGGAGACCGAGTACCCGTCCCGGGTAAGGGGGCGGGGCCTGGAGCCAGGACTCCTGGGTTCTCTCCCCAGCTCTGTGGGGGTGGGGTCTGGTGGGTTAGAGCAGGGGCTGGAGCCGGGACTCCTGGGTTCTCTCCCCAGCTCTGGGTGGGGAGGTCTGGTGGGTTAGAGCAGGGGCTGGAGCCAGGACTCCTGGGTTCTCTCCCCAGCTCTGGGTGGGGGGGTCTGGTGGGTTAGAGCAGGGGCTGGAGCCGGGACTCCTGGGTTCTCTCCCCAGCTCTGGGTGGGGGGGTCTGGTGGGTTAGAGCAGGGGCTGGAGCCGGGACTCCTGGGTTCTCTCCCCAGCTCTGGGTGGGGAGGTCTGGTGGGTTAGAGCAGGGGCTGGAGCCAGGACTCCTGGGTTGTCTCCCCAGCTCTGGGTGGGGGGGTCTGGTGGGTTAGAGCAGGGGCTGGAGCCGGGACTCCTGGGTTCTCTCCCCAGCTCTGGGGGGTGGGGTCTGGTGGGTTAGAGCAGGGGCTGGAGCCGGGACTCCTGGGTTCTCTCCCCAGCTCTGGGTGGGGGGGTCTGGTGGGTTAGAGCAGGGGCTGGAGCCGGGACTCCTGGGTTCTCTCCCCAGCTCTGTGGGGGTGGGGTCTGGTGGGTTAGAGCAGCGGCTGGAGCCAGGACTCCTGGATTCTCTCCCCAGCTCTGTGGGGGTGGGGTCTGGTGGGTTAGAGCAGCGGCTGGAGCCAGGACTCCTGGGTTCTCTCCCCAGCTCTGTGGGGGTGGGGTCTGGTGGGTTAGAGCAGGGGCTGGAGCCAGGACTCCTGGATTCTCTCCCCAGCTCTGGGTGGGGAGGTCTGGTGGGTTAGAGCAGGGGCTGGAGCCAGGACTCCTGGGTTGTCTCCCCAGCTCTGGGTGGGGGGGTCTGGTGGGTTAGAGCAGGGCCTGGAGCCAGGACTCCTGGGTTCTCTCCCCAGCTCTGGGTGGGGGGGTCTGGTGGGTTAGAGCAGGGGCTGGAGCCAGGACTCCTGGGTTGTCTCCCCAGCTCTGGGTGGGGAGGTCTGGTGGGTTAGAGCAGGGGCTGGAGCCAGGACTCCTGGGTTCTCTCCCCAGCTCTGTGGGGGTGGGGTCTGGTGGGTTAGAGCAGGGGCTGGAGCCGGGACTCCTGGGTTCTCTCCCCAGCTCTGGGTGGGGGGGTCTGGTGGGTTAGAGCAGGGGCTGGAGCCGGGACTCCTGGGTTCTCTCCCCAGCTCTGGGTGGGGGGGTCTGGTGGGTTAGAGCAGGGGCTGGAGCCAGGACTCCTGGGTTCTCTCCCCAGCTCTGTGGGGGTGGGGTCTGGTGGGTTAGAGCAGGAGCTCGAGCCAGGACTCCTGGGTTCTGTTTCTGACTTGATACCTAGGGTGTGTCGCTTTCATCTTCCTCTGTAAAGTGCGCTCTCCCCCCCGCCCCAGCCAGGGTGGGCTTGAAGCTGCCCTGGGTACCTTTGGCACCCAGATGCACCCAGGGGTGCTGCTGGAACAATTTGTATATAGGGGATGCTGAGAGCCATTGAACCAAATTGTAAGCCCTGTATGTAATGGAAACCACTTCAAGCCAGGGGGTGTGGCAGCACCCCCCACACCCCTAGTTCCAGCACCTCTGGATGCACCCTGTGTGCAGCCCAGGGGAGTAGTCCTGCTCTCTGCTGGGTTTTAAGGGAGCGGTTTTCAGGCCTAACTCCTTGTGATTTTAATGAGTGCAGACCCAAGCCAACACCAGGCACTTCTGAAAATCCTTCGCTTGTCTGGACCTGCCAGGTGTCAGGATCCCTATCTCCCTGCATGGCCTGACACAAACTTCTGCCCATGTCATAGCAGGGGGTAAAGGCAATGTGAAGCTGCCTAAGGGATAGGAAGTAATGCTGCAGACAATGCAATGCCCTTACATATACCAGCCATGCCCCTGCCTCTGGGATAGTGTTACCTTGAAAAGAACAGCGTACTGAGATGGTAACAAAAACAATGGGGGCAAAGAAAGACTTCTCTGTGAGGAGACTGAAAAGATGGGACAGTTTGGAGAGGAGTTAAGTAAGAGGGAACACAGCTGAGATATGCAAAAATATTAACGATAAGAGAAGGCAAATCAGGGCCTTCCTTATAGTAACACAAGAACAAAAGAACATTCAATGGAGTTCAAATACAATAGATTTAAAATTATAAAAGGAAATAATTATGCTTTATAAAAACCTGTGGAACTCATTGCCACAAAGTATTGCTGAGACCAAGAGCATAGAGAAATTCAAAGAATTAGACACATGGCTAATGAGCTTATACACAGTTATAGTAGAACCTCAGAGTTACGAACTGACCAGTCAACCACGCACCTCATTTGGAACCAGAAGTACGCAATCAGGCAGCAGCAGAGACAAAAAAAAACAAAAAACAAAAAACCAAAACACACACACAGTACAGTACTGTGTTAAATGTAAACTACTAAAAATATAAAGGGAAAGCAGTATTCTTCTGCTGCATAGTAAATATTCAAGGCTGTATTAAGACAATGATTATCTGTAAACTTTTGAAAGAACAATCATAATGTTTTGTTCAGGGTTACGAACATTTCAGAGTTACGAACAACCTCCATTCAGGTATAGGGCTTTTCAGCCATAGATCTCAAAGCAGGTCAGTATCATTACCCCAATTTTACGGTTGGGGAAACTGAGGCACAGAGATTGACGTGACCTGCCCATGAGGGATATAAGCCCTCATGTTTCAAGGCATAAACCTGTCACTAACTGACTGGATTATCATGAAACTCCACTCAGGGGAAGGTTATTCCCGAATTGGCTACTGCTGGCTTCCTTGCACTTTTCTCTGAAGTATGTGTTACTGGACTAGATGTCCCACTGACTCTGGGATGACATTTCAGATATTCTTGTTTACTTCTGTGTTGTTACCTCCTCCCAATCCCCTCTGTTATTCCAGACTCATTGAATGTACCGGTCTAGTACTGGGTACAAACGCCAAAGCAGTTCCCATCAGAGCGAAATCCCTGAGCTAGTCAGGGGAGGGAAGCTGAATCAGCCAGCAGCATCTGCCTGCCAGGAACGTTTGTGTAGATGTGATTTGTTAGACATGGAACGTGGGTGGCTCCGAGACACTCTGGTGGGATGGCTCCATGTTATGGGCATTCTGAAGTCACCGGTGTCTTTCTTGCTCATTTGCTGGTTTCCTGCTCTTGGATCTGAACACTCTCTTTCTGGGGTCACTGCAACACTCTCTCTCTCTCCCCACCCCGACCCCCACTTTTTTTAGGTACATAAAGAAAAAGTAAACCATTAACTTTTACACAAGCTGGCTAGTCCCAGGTCATTGCCTCCTGAGTACCAGCTAAGACTGCACTATTGTCACCCTTCCCTTTGTTCCTCAGTGGTTTGAGCATTGGCCTGCTAAACCCAGGTTTGTGAATTCAATCCTTGAGGGGTCCATTTGGGGATTTAGTTGGGGATTGGCCCTGCTTTGAGCAGGGGGTTGGACTAGATACCTCCTGAGGTCCCTTCCAACCCTGATATTCTCTGATTCCTGCTCAGGGGCCTTCAGGGAAACTGCTGTGTCAGTTAGCGGCTGGTGAACAATTTGCCTCCCCGAACTCCCACATACTTCCTGCAGCAGAGGGGCGCACTCCACAGTTTGGGGACCACTGTCCTAGCCCTTGCGTGTGCTGTCAATAATTTCCACTAAATACAATGTTGGGACAAATTGAAGGGGCGAGGGCGGTTGTTTGACAATAGCATAGGAACGGAGGTGGATAGGTTTCCTCTCAATACTGTAGGGTAACACCTGCCTGGAGAACGGATCTTTCCTGCTCAACTACGTGGGGTGTGTGGAGTGCAACAAGAGGGACTTTGTGCTGATCGCAAACAGAGCAGTGGAGGAGGAGGATGGAGAAGAAATCATCACTTATGACCGTAAGGAGTTCCCCTTGTTTGTCCCCTCCACTGAGTGTGTGCAGAGCCACAGGCTTTCGGAACCTGAGCTGCAGGGGGGGTGAAGCGTCATGTTTGATTATTATTATACCTGTTGTGGAGAGGGACAGAGTTTAGTACTTGACTTGAAAAAGTTACCAGACATCTCATAGCCAGAGGGCAGTAGGAAGGATGGCTGGGGCTCCCTAAAGAGATCTAAGGCAGTGACCCAGGTCCCCAGCTGTGGGGAAGGAGAGGGTTGCTGACATTTCTACTTTGCTGCTATCCTGTCACCTTCCTCATGAGCTTCGCTTTCACATAAGTCCTTGGCTGGAAAGTGTCTAAGGCCTTGTCTACCTACAATAATTGTACGGCTTAAATTATCCCAGTGGGGTTCCTATACCAGTCGCTGGGGGTTAAAGCCAGACAAATTCAAAATTGCCAATAAGGCCCACATTTCTAACCATGCCATCGGAGGAGCCAAGGGAAGGGGTCGCTGCTCCTTCTCAAAGGCTTCAGATCCATACTGGAGGCCTTTCGGGAAGATCTGCTTTAGCCAAACACAAGTTACTGGGCTCAGTCCAGAGAGAACGGAGTGAAATTCTCTGTCCTGGGCTAAACAGGAGGTCAGGTGAGATGATCTAATGGTCCCACCTGGCCGTAAGCTAGCGTGGGTGCAGATATACCAGTACAAAGAGGTTTATACCAGTATAGCGCGTCTCTCCGGGAAAGAGAAGGATCTGTTTTGGTGTAACGGTCTACGTGAGGGGTTGTATCAGTAGAAATATGTTGGTTAAAAAAAAAATCACATCCCCTAGCCAACCTAGTTACAGCAGTACAAAAACTGTGTGGTGTGGCTGCAGCCCAGTAAGCGTGTGCTTAACTGTTCTCAGAATCCGGGCCTGAGGCTGGAGCTCCCCTCCCTACTCCAGGGCTGGAGGAGTCTCTGCTACTGTTCGCTCCTCCCTCCCCCTGCAACCTCTCCCCTGCGCTGCTGCTGCTGAGACAGGGCTGGTCTCCAGAATCTCTCCCCTGCCTGTTTGTGTGTCATCCTCACCTGTGATTAGCTCCAACACCTGCCTCTGCTGCTGCCCGCTGCTCCCAAGAAACCCTGCGTGAAATTGATGGGATTCTGGACAGCTTCACTGATCCTCATAGGGTTGCAAACAGCTGCTGTGAAACTGACCAGAGTCTTGTGAATGTCAATCTACTGCTGCTCACAGCAGCAGAGAAACCAGAGCTAACTGGCCTGCAAACGCAGGGAAGCAGCTCTGTATCTGTTCACATTTTGCAACCATGCCAGGTTAATGTTTCGTTTTTAGAGCCTAAATTCTCCAGCAGTTGGTAGCTTGGCTCTCGCTAATCACCAGAGTAAACCTCCTGCTTGCCACCTGTGTGACGATTTTTTTGTAAGCCAGGCAGAATGTGAGGAAAGAGGGCTGAAGGGATGTGGAGAGAATGGAGTTGTGTTTGATTCAGTATCACTGTCTCTTTTAAAATGCAGGAAAGAGTTCTCAGCTTGGCCTTTGTTAGTGTATGTTACATTTACACTCTTTCCAGCAAATGGACAATTTCCATCTGCATTGGTGCTCATGGAAGGCCCTAGATTGTCCCCCCTGGATTCTAAAATCCAGTGACAGTCCAGACTTCTCCCTGAACCCCGACCACCAGGGAACCTCTGCAGGGCTAAAAGAATCATTTGCCCTAACCCATTCAGCGCCTTGGCCTCCCGGCTGAGACTGAGGTGCAGGTGGGTTTTGCAAGGTGGCTTTAGCTTATGCCCCTCAACTCATTTCATAGAGGCCTACAAATAGCCACAAGCTGGAAACGATTTCTGCAGGATTTAAACGGCCAAGTTAATGACTTTGGTGACGCTCCAGCCAGTTGCAGGGTCAGAGCCATAGTTGCACTTGAGCGTGAATAGTTGAAATAAACGTGCGTTGTAGGTTGACACAGGAGATGAGTGGGAATGGTTAAAGGTGGCGTGTTTCCATTAGCCCCCTGAGTTTATACAGTGCCTTTCCCCAGTGATTATGGGACCCAAGGAGCGTGCGGATTTGGGGAATATCAGGGAGTGAACGGTCTCCTGTTCAATGGCCAGGCTCCAGTGGTTAGAAAAGTTAACTGCTTTTGAACGATGTGCCCTGCTCCTAGCCAAAAATGGCCCAGGCCCTTACAGCAAAGGTGAAACGTTATGTAGTAAGACAATTTCTCCAGACATTTGTGGGGCTGCGAAATACAAATTTTTGAATTGCTTTGGTGAATTCACAGGATGTATTGGAAAACTGAGGTGGATCTAGCCCTAGGGGAGCCAGAGATATTTGGCCGAGCCTCTAAGACGATCGCTGCCCTCTTGGACCAGAAGGGCTTTTTGTCACTGACGCAGGTTAGCAGGTCTTTGATCTCAGATCAGTGCAATTTTCAGTCAGAAGAAATAAGATTTTCCCCGCCCCAAGTTGTGGTAAGTGAGGTTTCCCTCCAAGCAGGCGATCCTTGTGAATCTCTGGTTTTCCTTCCAGATGTGTGTAAGAACTGTCATCACATGATAGCCAGGCACGAATACACATTCAGCGTGGTGGACGATTACCAGGTATGTTGTCTTGCATGCCGTCATGGAGCCCTAAGATCAGTGCTACGGCCATAGGCGCCGACTCCGTGGGTTCTCCGGGGCTGGAGCACCCAAGGGGAAAAATTAGTGGGTGCAGCTCCCTGCTCCCCGCCCCAGCTGACTTCTGCTCCACCTCCTCCCCTGAGCATGCCACAGCCCCGCTTCTCCTCCTAGCTCCCAGTGCTTGCCGCCGTGAAACAGTTGTTTTGTGGCAGCAAGCGCTCGGAGGAGCCGGGGCCAGGATTTGGGGAAGGAGTCCAACAGGGAGATGGCGGAGTTGGGGCAGGGACTTTGGGGAAGGAGTTGTAATGGGGGCGGGGCAGGGGTAGAGTCAGAGCAGGGCCAGGGACCAGCACCCACCGGCCCCAGGAAAAGTTGGCACCTATGGCTACGCCCCCAGCTTTGGAACCAGCCCTTCAGCATGCTGGACCCCACAGGCATCTCGCTCTTCCTGCAGTGCAGGCCAGCTGGCTTCACCACCTCCTTTGACTGCACCTTTGCAGCTCCAGCCCTCCTGCTTCACACCATGAGCTCTGCCCAGCAAGTCCAACTGAGCCAGAGCCCTGGGAGAGGCTTGGCCCCTCTTCAGGACTGTGCACCTCAGCAGTATCTGTGGTGACACTTGGTGTTATCAAAACAGCCGGGTTCGGCAGTCCGCTGTTCCCCAGCACAGGAGGGCCATAGGTGAGCACAGGGAAGTGAAGGTTAAAGCATGGCCCAAGTCCGTCCTGCTCAGCCCAGAGCCCAGCCAAGCTGTGGTGAACACCTCTGTTCAGGCTCTGCTCAGTCTGACCACCAGTTCCCAGGTGAGAGCCCCGACTCCTTCCCACAGCCAACTCCTCACCCCACCTCCTACCTTCCCAGCCCTTTGTTCTCCTGCTGGGGGGGGTTTGCTCAGCCTCCTTGCTGAGCGGTGGGGAAATCCATCCCCCTCTGGGGTGCAGGTTGCTAGGTGTCTGTGTCCTGGTGGTTGGCTTTCCCACTGGTGTCTTGGTTTCTTCATTGATGGGGGTGAGCCTCAGCCAGTCCTTTTTAACAGCCCATTCAGGCTGATGGAGCTGCTCAGGGTCTGAGGTTCCTAAACCGAGGCCTCCACAAGCCGAAGTTGAGCACTTTTCTGTTCCAAACCTGGAGTCGCTGGAGTGTGCTCCCATTCTGGGTGTCGTTTGCTCTTTGTAACCACCAGAAGAAGCGAGCGGGCTCGGAGGGGCGTGTTTTCAGTGGCCGCCCCCTGGAGGCTGCTGCTAGCCACAGCCCTTGCACTGCCAGGCCCTGACTACTTGGAGGCCTCTATAAAGCTCATCCCTGCTCTGCTTTCCGAGGGGCTGGGCTGCCGGTCCATCTCAGGGGCTGTCGTCTGATATGGGCCCTGGCCAGCATTGGGCAGTCCCAGTGTCTGTGGGTGGGAGCGAGTCTGACTCCTTTTGGAACTGACGTTAGATGAGTGAAAACAAGGCCAGTGGCTTGCAGTCTGTGTTGTGAAAAACTCCAGCGGCCTTTGCCTTCCCGCCTTGCGGTGGTTGTACCTGCATTGCCCGGGGCGAGATGGGACTGCCTGTCGGTCCCTTGGCGAGCCGCTGCGGAGAGTAAGACTAGCCGTCGGCAGCTCCTGCTGAAAGTGTGAGCACCAGTTGGGGAGATGCAGCCGTGGACTTCAGGGGCGCTGCCGTTGTGAAGCAAAGGAGGGCGTTGAAAAGTTACCATGCACGCTGGGGGGGTAAACAGTCAGATCCCCTGTGTCATGTTCCAGGAGGTATAACTAGGAGGAGTGGGGTTAGGGAAAAGGAAAACCGAGCTAGTTACATTCCTTAAGCTTTTAATCCTGACACCTCCATTAAGGAAGCATCTTATCAAATGTCCTGGTCCATATTTAATGATTTGGGAGGCGAGACCTGGGCGCAAACCCTGGCTCCCACACCAGGTCTTGGCAAGGGGCCTCGCCTGAGCAGCGTGTGTTTTAACGCAGCCAAAGGCAAGATCAGACGACTAGGAACAAGGAGTGCAGGTCGCACCTATGGGATGGGGACCTGCATCCTGGAAAGCCTTCACACTCCCAGTGCAAACCAGGTGACTGAGTCCCAGCGTAGTGCTGCAGCCGAGGTGGTGTGCAGGATCCTTCGGCGTGCGAGCTGGGAATATCCAACACAAGTAAGGAGGTGATGTGACCCCTTTGGCATTGGAGAGACTTTGCCCAGTGCTGCACGGAGGATGTTACAAAGGGGACAGGGCTCAGAAGAGAGCTAAGAGGAGTCTTCAAGCTCTGTAAAACCTGCCTTCTAGCGAGAGACTTAAAGGAACCCAATCTGTTCAGTTTAGCTGAGAGGTGACTTGATCACGCTTCCAGGGAGGAGATTTCTGCTAGCAGGGGGCTCTGTGATCTACCAGAGACTAGCCGAGCGTGATCCGGGGCTAGGAGCTGAAGGGAGGCACGTTCAGACTAGAGATAAGGTGCCGGTATTTAACAGGGAGGGACGTTAACCATCAGAACCACTGACCCCAAGATGGGGCAGGTCTTCCGTCACATGGCGTTTGTAAATCCAGGCTGGATTGTCTCTCTAAAGCTCTGCTCCGGCTCAGACCGGAGTTCTGGTCTGGACGCAGGAGTCGCTGGGGGAGCCTCTCTGGCCTGGCTTATATAGGAGACAGAACAGTCCCTTCTGGCCTTGAAACGTCCAAGGGCAAGTCCCTTTTCCTGCTCGCTTCCGTCCCCAAAGCCCTGGTCAGTAGCTGTGCGCCGGCTGGTGGGCGCTCTGCATGCCCTGATTGGGTTAATCCATTCCCCTCGCTGGGCCAGCGGAGCCCTGATCTTGCTCGGAGCTGCTAGTACCGAGGCAGCGATGCCCAGCGAATGTGCTGCTCTGCCTGCCTGGCATTGCGGGGGAGGGCTGGTCGGTTTGGCTGTAGAGTGAGTGGACAGTGCTGATGAAGGGAGGATGGAGACAGCCTGCTGGGCTGGCCCCAAGCTCTGGACTAGTCTCCCTGGGGGAGCTGTGGGTGCCCCAGCTCTTGAGATGTTTGAAACAAGAGCGACTACCCCAATGACTGTGGGAGGGGGAGCAATCCAGCCCTCGCCCTGGGAAGAAACCCAAGGGCCCTGTAGGTCTGGTCGCCGGTGAGGCCTTTCGAAGCCCTCACTCAGGGCCAGGTGCCCAGTCCGTCTCTGGCTCTGGTGCACAGCAAAGCTGAGTGATAGTAGGGAGGCAGGTTTCCTACTGCCACAGTCATGCTCTGCTAGTCCATTGCAGGCCAGTCTGGGCGAAGGACTTTCCTTGATCTCTCAGGCCAGCCTGCAAGAGTCCCTTGCCAGCATGACTCTTGGTTGGGCACCCTGCTGTGCCGCATCGGAAGGGACTGAATGCTTGTCGCCATGTGGCAGAGTTGGCATCTGCGCTCCCTTATGGCCCACTGTGGCACTGCTCATCTGGCCTCAGTTTCCCTCCAGATCTTCACTGGTCAGCAGCCATCTTCGGTCTGGTCTGGTGCCGTGGTGGCTTGGCCCTCTGGCTAAATCACAGCAAAACTCTGCCCCTGCAGGGGTATCCAAGTTGCAAAACAAATACAAGGAACTCAGAAAGGAGGGTCGGCCGGGGCTGGACCCCCATCCTACTCAGGGTCCATTTTCTTATTAACACTTGCCTGGGCTCCCAGCTTCAGGCCCAGCCCCACTTCCTCAGGGAGGCCCTGACCTGCACCCAGTGAGAGCTGGAGATCTCCCTTTTAGCTCCTCCCTCCAGGCCTGAATCTTGGCCAGGGTGTAGGTGCGTTCTCCATCTCACACACATGCCCGGGACAAAGGATTCCCAGCCCTGCATCTGGAAGCGAGCCCCCCTTTGCCCCCGCGTGAGCGCCCTCTGTCTTGTTGCAGGAGTACACCATGCTGTGCCTGTTGTGCGGCAGGGCCGAGGACTCCGTTAGCATCCTGCCCGACGACCCTCGCCAGACGGCCCCCTTGTTCTGAAGCTTCAGCCACTGCCTCGGGGTGGGTTTGCATCGAGCCTCGCTAGACTGTTGACAGAGCGATGGCGGGTTACAGTCATTAAACACGTGCCCTGTGTTGTGAACGTGAGTCGCTCCACGATCTGGCACCCCGCTCCTCCCCAGACTCGGCATCAGAGAGGCTCAGGACCCTGGCCTGGAGGAATGAGCAGGGAGGGGGGTGTAAGCCAGGCTGCTTGGAGGACTGTTACTGTGCTGGGGAGCATGCCGAAGGGGAAGGAGTAGGATGGTCCTTGGCACAAACCAAGGTAACAGCTGCTGTCATGTCCATGGTGCCCGGCCTGGGATCCCACCCCTGGGAGGTAATTTTACAGCCGACAGGCAAGGGCACTGCATGGATCTATAGTTTCTAATGAAATTAGACCCGGCTGACAGTAGCAGAGCGCCACGAGGCACGCCCCTGCGTGCCCCCCATAGGAGTCCAGAGGCTGGTACACCTGCTCTCCACCCAGCTGTCCCTGCGGTCGCTTGGAATCCTCCCCCGCGCCGTGGCCCAGGACCACGCAAACTGGGCCAAGGTTAGAGCCGTAGCAGGAGACTTGCCAGCAGCTGTGGCCAGGCTGCTTGGCTAACAAGCAAGGTTTCTTGCCTAGGGCCTGTAGTCTCCCTCTGAATGGAAGGGGAAGGTGGCTCCGGATCTCCTGGCCAGCCTTCGCTGAGGAGCGTCCAGTGCTGCTGGCTCTCCTGGGGGTGACCGGCTGCAGTGTGGTGGTCCCCTTTGGAGAAGAGCACTGCAGGCAAGTTGTGCTTGTGCATGGGTAGGTAATAAATTGGGAGAGCTTTGGGGCCCTGGTGGTGTCTTCAGAGGCGTCTGTCCCATGTCTAGCGCGGTGGGGCCCTGATCACGCCTGGCGCTGCTGCAGCCTCTCAGTGCCACCTGCAGCCAGCCCAGCCCCGGGGGGTGGGGATTTCTCCAGGAACTGACTCATCCCCGCAGAGGCCTGCATTCCTTTATAACCCGCTTCCCCCCTCCGGGCTCTGGTGGGGCCCTGTGGTGAGTCAGCCCTTCTGCTGCCTCTTGTCCCGCTCACCGTGGGGCAAAGAGCGGGGCCTGTCGATTGCAGTGTTTGCTGACTACCGCCATGCCAACACGGGGTGCTATGGACACATCTGTTTGCCATGCTGCTGGGAGACCAGTGAGAGGCCCTGACCCCTGCTGCAGGATCCTGATTGCTTCACACGAAGCCCAGAGGTTTGCTCCTAGGGCAGGTTCTGGGCTAGATGGAATGAAATTCCTGGGTGGGTTTGTTGGTGCAGTTGTTCATGACAGGACTGCGTGGGGCTCGCTGGGCTGTTTTCTGTGCCCCCTGGCAGAGGGAAAGGGGCTGTGCTGAGTGAGGTGCCCGCACCTGTTCCACCCCGGGGGGGGAGGGGAGGCAGGCAGTGAAGTCACAGAAGGAAGCCACACAGATCCACAGCATTAAACCCAGCTGGCTCCCTGCCACCCTGGTGAGAGCCATTCCCACCACTGCAGAGGAAGTGAAGGCACAGCAGTGCAGAGTCTCCTCTGGCCCTGCACCCTGAGGGGCGGCCAAGGCTGGACGTTTCTGTGCCGCCCCATGGGAGGATCCCACCCTGCACACGAGTGACTAGCTGGGTGCTTTTGCTTGGCTTTAATACGGAGCGCCTTGCTGGGGCGTTTCCACCAGCCATCTCCAGGCACTGTATGGAGGAGTCTCCAGAAGCATCACACACACACACACACCCTCCATTACAGCTGGGGCAACAAGCAGGAAAGTGACTTGTCAAAGGTCACCCAGCAGCAGTACCAGAGATTGCCTGGAGAGGGTTCAGAAGAGTGACCAAGGAGGCTCTGAGGACTGCGGGAGATCGGGTGGGCTAGTTTCTCCAGGAGGAATCCTAGAATATCAGGGTTGGAAGGGACCTCAGGAGGTCATCTAGTCCAACCCCACGCTCAAAGCGGGGCCAATCCTCAGACAGGTTTTTGCCCCAGATCCCTAAATGGCCCCCTCAAGGATTGAGCTCACAACCATGGGTTTAGCAGGCCAATGATTGTGCCCTGAGGCCCTGTTGCGCTAGGTGCTGCACATATGCAGTGGAAGATGCTGTCTTCCCCATAGGGCTCACGCTGAAGGCAAAGGGTGGGGAAACTGAGGGGCCGAGCAGGGCTGTCACTTTGCAGCAGAACTGGGGGTAGAACCCAGGTCTTCTGAGTCCTAGCCCAGCGCGCTAGCCACTAGACTATACCACCGCTCCCAGTACAAGATGCCATCAGTGATTCCCACCCTAGGCACAGAGCTAGCTTGGCTGCCATGGGCTGTGGATGGAGGCAGGGCAGGTGGGAGGGGTGTGGCTAGGGCAGACCTATCCCCTGCAAAGCACCATGGGGTCATGGCAGCAGGGACACAAGTTGAGCTGCCTTAGCTGGGGCCAGGAGCCACCCAGGCCCCTGAATTGGGCAGGGAATCTGCCCCTGAGGCTCTTTGTAGCCTGAGGTGGCATCGCTGTGTCGGTCACGCCCGGGGCGGCTCCCTCCGAGCAATGGGCTCAGGCTCTCGGCAGCCTCGGGCAGCATCAGTCCCACTCGGGGCGTGTCTCTGAGGCTCTGCACACCCAGTGGGGCTGGGGCTGTAATTCTGCCTTGAGCCGCAGCAAGGAACAAATCCCTGGCCTGGGGCGGGCGAAGGGGGCCCAGCAATAGGCTCATTCTGACACGGGCAGTTCCAGCCATCCCAGAGCAGGCCAGATGGGCCCCACAGGTGGCAGAGCCGCTCACTGATGCCCCCGTGAGGGCTTGTGGCATGGGGAAGCAGCTCCTCTTGATGCTCCTGGAAGGCAGGTCCTCAGCTGTCGATGTGGGGAATGCCCTACCAGATAGGAGGCTGGCAGAGGAACGAAAGCCTATGGGAGGGGGTAACTTCCTGGTCTCTTCCAGTGCGGGGGGAGGAGAAGGCAGACACACTTCCCCTCACAGAGGCTGAGCCCCGCACCCCCAGCCACTTGTCAGGGGGCTTCCTGAATTGAGGCACAGTGCCCCCACCTGGCCTGATGCTTTGCAGAGGGGCTGGGTTTGCTGTCGGGGATGCCTCCCCCCCGCACAGCTGGGACTGCTCTGGGGCATGGCAGAGGGGCTGGTTGCCATGAGGCATTGCAGAGGGGCATGTTGCCATGGGGCACAGCCCCCAGCTGGGCTTTTCCCTGGGCATTGCAGAGGGGCAGGTTACCATGGGTCATGGCCCCAGCTGGGTTGCTCCCGGAGCATTGCAGAGGGGTTGGTTGCTGTGGGGCACAGCCCCTGGACGGGCTTTTCCCTGGGCATTGCAGAGGGGCAGGTTACTATGGGGCATGGCCCCCAGCTAGGTTGCTCCCAGAGCATTGCAGAGGGGTGGGTTGCTGTGGGGCACGGCCCCCAGCTGGGCTGTTCCCAGGGCATTGCAGAGGGGCAGGTTGCAGTGGGGTACGGTCCCAGCTGGGCTGAGATCTTTGATGTCTCTGGGCCTCTGCTCACAAAGAGCTGTGAACTCACTTTGCCACGAGGGGCACCTGCCCTCGCAGCCATTTTAATGGGTGAGGCCCCTTTAGGCAGGAGGAATATTGGCATGTCCTGCCAGCCCTGGTGACGGGCAGCCCTCTGCCCAGCTTGCTGCCTTGGGCACCCACCACTCTGTGCCGGACTCCCTCCAGCACAGCCCCTGTGGGCGTTCAGGCTCTGCCAGTCTCCCCCCACAATCTGCCACCCCTGCTGCAGCAAGGGCTCAGGGCCCTCTGCCAACATGGTGGAGGCTGGCACAAGACCCGGGCCTGAAGTGCCCTTGCTGTCTCCTCACCACCCGGGAAGGCTGGGCCTCCCTGCTCTGGCCAGTCAGAGGCAGCCGACTCTGTTGTCCTAGCACCAGGCTTTGCAATCGCGGGGGGCAGGGGTACAAAATACACCAAGACTCAGCTCTTTTCAGGCCTGTTTATTAGACCAGGCGGGGCCCGGTGCCCAGAGGGCCGAGCGTTCAGTGCCTTTACCCCCTTCGGGCCCCCTTCCCATGCGGTTTAGAAAGGGGCCGTCACCTAGTAAAGTACTGATGCTGGCCGCAGTGGGCTGAGACTTAGGGGGTGGCTGCCGCTCCAATGGCCGCTGTGCCCCTCCAGCAGGGGGCGCTGCAGCCGGACTCCCATTCCTGCCCCCCTATTTGGCTAGCTTGAGGAGGCGCTGGATGTCGGGCTCGACGGCAATGGTCTGGAACTTGGGGCTGTAGCGTTTGAAGGGCTCCCCCTCGGGCCCCACCAGGAACTTCTCGAAGTTCCAGGAGAGGTCGCTGCGCCGCACCGGGCTCCACACGACGAACTTGGGGTCGTTCATGATGGCAGAGGGCTCGTCGGCCGGGGTGGGCAGGTGGGCCTTCAGGTAGGTGAAGACGGGGTGCACGTCCTGCCCATTCACCTGGCATTTCTGGAAGAGGGTGAAGTTGGGCTCGAAGCCGGCCCCGGGCCGCACGTACTTCAGGCTGTTGAGGATCTCCTCATTGGTGCTGTTCTCCTGCCGGGGAGAGGACAGGGCGTGTCGGGCTGCAGAGCAATGGCATCCAGGGATGGACTGGAGCCCAGCACTGTCCCCCCGCCTCCCGCTGCTCCTTAGTGACTCATGGATGGTCCCAGCCCCCAGCACACTGGCCCAGCCTGTTCTGCCACTCCCTCATTTATTTGCCTTCCCTCAAGCACACTGTGAGGAATTCAGGGTGTGACTGAGGTTCCCTCCCCCCTGCCCGTTATGTCCTGAGCTGCATAGACCCCCACTGAGATCGGGGTGGGGGCATTGTCCTGGCACTGCTTTGACCCTGGTGGAGATCACCTCCCCCCCCTCGTGCCAAGTGCTGCACAGACTCAGAGCGAGCGCTAGTCCCTGCCCCAGGGAGCCCACAGTCTGAATAGACAAGACAGGCAAAGGGGAAACTGAGGCACAGGGCAGGGAAGTGACTTGCCGAAGGTCACCCAGTAGAGCTGTGGCAGGGCTGGGAAGAGAACCCAGGCATCCTGTATCACTGTTCATTGACCTCCCTGCCGGGCCACCATGTGAGAGCAGGGGAAACGTCCTGACCAGCAGCTAGATTGTACAGTCCCAGCAAAGAACCCTGTCCTGGCCCCTGGAAGGGACCCAGCCACCCTGCTCCATCTCTAGCTGCTCTCACACTGCTCTGGTTGTGGGGGCAACCTGGGCCCTGCCCGTCAGGCTGCAGCCAGGTGAGATACTCGCACGCTGGGGCCCGTCTCCGCCACCTGTACGGTGGAGCTGCTCCAATGCCCGCCTCTGGGCAGTGCTCAGGCTGCCACTGAGGGGTCACCAAAGAGGCTTTACATGGGCAGGAGGGCACCTTGCCAGAAAAGCAGGAGACAGGCTGGGAAGAGGGAGCCCAGCCTGGGGCAAGAGCATGCAAAACACATGCTGCATTCAGCACAGACCCACCTGGGCCGTTGGGTCTTACAGGTGCGCTGAGGCCAGCATCGGCTAGTTCACTCATACCTGCCTGTGCCATGCAGGGTGGCACTGGCAGCAGAATCAAAGGGCAGGGTGCTCCCGCCCCGCACCCTGGTGCAAGGCAGAGCGTCACCAGTGTAAGCAACAGGGCGCTGGGCAGCCGATCCCTTGGGTCACTGCCTGGCTTTGGAACTGATTTCTGGGCTGGACTGGGGGCACTGGTCCCATATCCCCGTGCTGCTGCGTGGCCATCCCAAGGGGTTGGTGCCCCCCCGGCAATTCCTACCCCAGCGGCCGCTCTGACCCTATCCCACATGCCCAGGCGAGACGCCATAGGAGGAACTGAGGCCGCACACGTCTCCTGTTCCCAGCCCCTAGCTGGCGGGAGCTCTCCAAGCACCGAGCCAGCACCCGCTGCATGCTCAGCACGCTGGAGGGGGATGATCCTGCAGGGCCTGCAACCTCCAGGGCTCTTTGGTGAGGCAGAGGACATGGGATGGGGGGTTATGTGCAGGTGCCACATACCTGGTAGCCAAACTGGTTGCAAGGGAAGCCCAGCACGACCAGCCGCTGCGGGTACCGGGCCTGCAGCTGGTTGAGCTGGGTGTAATCCCGCACTGTGGTGGCTCAGAGGGATGCCACGTTCTCAATCAAAACCACCCGGCCCCGGAAGTTGTTGAAATCCACCTTCTCCCCGTGGATGTCGGTGGCGCTCAGGTCGTAGAAGGACTTGGCGATGTGAGCCATGGCTGCAGCTGCACAGTGAGCCTCGCCTGCTTGCAGGCGCTGGCTTAAGGCTCGCCCCATGCCCCACGTGATGGGCGGCTCCAACGGTCTCTCCGTTCTTGGCACCGCCTGGAAGGAAAGCAGAGCGCTCCTCTGTCAGTGAGCCAACTCTTTCTGACCGCAGAGCAAAGCAGCAGGTCAGGTCTGCACAGGTCTCGTTGCAAAGCAGCCAGCACAGGAAGGAAATTCAGGCCAACCTGATACTCCGGCTAGTTCTCAGTAATTCAAGTTGATCAGCTCCTCTAGCAGAGACATTGCACTGGGGGGATGCAACTGAGAGGGAAGAATCAGACAGTGACTGGTAGGATGTGCCTTCCACTGACCCCTAGACATCCCAAGATCAGGGCCCTGTTGTGCCAGGTGCTGCGCAGACACACAGGGAGAGACAGGACCTGCCCCAGCTGAGAGCAGGGCCCTGTTGTGCCAGGTGCTGCGCAGACACAGTGAGAGACAGGTCCTGCCCCAGCTGAGAGCAGGGCCCAGTGGGGCCAGGTGCTGCACAGACACACAGCGAGTGACAGGCCCTGCCCCAGCTGAGATCAGGGCCCTGTTGTGCCAGGTGCTGCACAGACACACATAGCACGAAACAGATCCTGCTTTGGCTGAGATCAGGACCCCATTGGGCTGAACACTGCACAGACACACAATGAGTGACAGGCCCATTTCAGCATCCTTAGCCACAAGTGTTCAAAAATCAGGAGATTTGTTTAAAGCTTCATGAGATTTAAACCATAACAAGCCAATATTTTGGTTTCCTTTTCTTTTTCCTTCTATCTGAGTACGTGGAAAATTTTCTGACACTCGTTTTCCATCAGAAAAAGTGAATCTGACAAAATGAAAACATTCTGCGGTAACGTCGATTTCAGTGACGTGGTTAGAAAAGAATTGACAAAACATTTTTGACTTGCTCAGAATGGGACCTTTCACTTTTTCATTTTGCAATGACTGCACTTCAGAATTTGGTTTATTGGTATTTTTAATTTAATTTGATGTTATAACAGACTAACTAAACCCTATTGTAATATAAAATACATAAATAAACTTTAAAAAATGCCTTTAGAAGATGTCAGAATGGGGGCTGGGCCTGACTGACGCTGCTGCCTTAGGAGGAGAATGTTCTGGATTCTCCCCCGGCCGCTGACACCGGGTCAATGAGCCTGAGCCAATGCCCAAATTTCCCTCTTCCCAGGGCTTGGCTTTGCTGGTAACACTCAATCGAGGGCACAACAGCTAAGCTCTGCTGCCTGTGGCGTTGTCCTACAGACCTGCCCTGGCTCACTGGTTCACTGCCAGCCCAACCCTAACAGACATGGACAAGGGAAAGAGAAAAGGCACCTTGAGTTTGGTTTGCACCTTCCTGCTCTCAGGCCAGGCCAGGCAGGGTGGAAGGGGGTGACCTGCAAAGGCTTCGGGGAGGAAGGAAAGCTGGCCTGGGCCTCAGGACACCTGGGTTCTAGGCCCGACTGTGCCACTGACCTACTGGGTGACCTTGGCTAAGTCACATAATCCACCTGGTGCCTCTCTCGTGAAATGGGGCTTCTCCTTAGAATATCAGGGTTGGAAGGGACCTCAGGAGGTATCTAGTCCAACCCCCTGCTCAAAGCAGGACCAATCCCCAACTAAATCATCCCAGCCAGGACTTTGTCAAGCCTGACCTGAAAAACCTGTAAGAGATTCCACCACCTCCCTAGGTAACCCAGTCCAGTGCTTCACCACCCTCCTAGGGGGCACAAGGGTAACTCTGTGACCAGGGGTGATGCACTCAGATACCATGTGAACAGGGGCCTGGCAAGGCAGTGAATAGCTGGGGCGTGTACCGGGCTTGCATCAAGATGAGGTATTCAGAGGGCCTTAAATGACAGATGGGAGCTGCTGCACACTGGAAACTCAGCTGGTGTCTGTGCAATGAGTTGCCCAAAGCCCAGCTGGGGGTGGGGCAGGGGGCCACTCAGACAGGGTAGAGGGGTTGACTTTAAAACTCACCCAGGACAATTTGATTCCAATGGCCACAGGGGAAAAAGGAAGTCTGAGCGTAAATGTACACATTCCACTGAGATGTGCTCACTCTGGCTGGGTGAGGCAGAGCTCCCCAGGGAAAACAGACTGTATGTTCCTGGGCTGTAGCAGGGAGCATATGTAATGCTTTTCATCTGTCACTCTCAAAGCAGGGCAGTATCATTACCCCCAGGGGGAAACTAAGGCTCGAGGCAGGGTCTTACCCAGCAGGCCAGTGACAAAGCTGGGGTTAGAACCCAGGGCTCCTGGGGCCCAGTCCAGTGTTCTAGCTATTCACTACGCTGCCTCCTAGCGGTAAACAGAGCCCCACCCCCAACCCTCTTTTGTTAATAATCCTCTTG
This sequence comes from Gopherus evgoodei, assembly GCF_007399415.2. NCBI lineage: Eukaryota > Metazoa > Chordata > Testudines > Testudinidae > Gopherus > Gopherus evgoodei. The sequence continues at coordinate 151,167,284 of NC_044325.1, read as the reverse complement.
GGGGCAGGGGTGGCCCCATGCTTACCAGAGCCCCACTCGTGTGTGTGTGTGTGTGTGTGTATCCCTCCATCCAGGCTGGCTGGGCTCGGCACCCACAGCAGGTTCTGAGGCTGGGAACAGTACCCGGCAGGCACGGCCCGGGCCCTTGAGGGGTTTCCAAGGCAGCAGCTCTCAGAGGCACCTAAGCAGGCTCCTTCCCACAGTGGATCAGTTAGCTGCAGGCAGCGCCCATAGGAAATAGCTGGGTAGGAAATTGGGGGGGGGGGGGGGGCAGGGCAAGGCAGGGCCTGCAACTCTAGACAGCTCCATCCTGCCACCTCCAAGCCTCAGTTTCCCCTCCACCCACTGTCTATGGAGGCTGTGAGCTCTTAGGGGCAGAGCCCGTCTCTCACTGGGTGTCGGCGCACGGCCCCACTCCCAGTATTGATGTGCTCCTGGAACAGTAGTGGGGGTATTTATGGCAAATGGGGCAGGATGTACTTGTTTATAACAGGGCCCCTCACCTCCTAGCGTCTTCTGGACTCCTCCAGCCGTGTGGCACAGTCGCAGAGAGCCCAGCCACCCCAGTGTGGGGCCATTACTGGGCACTTTGCCCATCTACTGTGGGCTTCATGCAGTCCCCTTGCTGCCCCCAGCCCAGCAGTGTGCAGATGGCACAGCCTCATGACAGAAGGCAGAGATTAGATGAGACTAGACAGTGTGGGAGCTGGGCATGCCCCCCTGGCATGCTCCTCTCCATGCCCCTCTCCTCAGCCCCTTATCAAGTATCCATGCGTCCGACTTCTTCTAGCGCCAGGGCTCAGATGGGGGGGGAAGAGCTGGGGGCCCTTCCCAGAGTCATTCACCCACTGAGCCAGTTGACATTAGCCAATGCAGCTGATCAAACCGTGAGCGGGTTTCCTCCAGGCTCTCCCTGTGGGGCTGGAATAGGGCCACGTTCAGCTGACTGGGGAGGGCATATAACCCTTCTGCCAGGTGATGTTGGCAGCAACAGGACAGGGTCAGTATCTAGGGGTTCCTCTTCACAATACAAAACAGAACCAGCTCAAATCACACCCCCTGATCTGGGAAAACTTAACGGGCCTTTGCCTCAGTTTCCCACCTCCTGGTGTGAAAGTCCAAACAAACATCCCTTTAACACACCGCTCCCTTCTAAATCTGCATCACCCTATGCACCCCAAACAACCCCCCCCTCACTGCTACCACCACCTCTGCAACGGGCTCACTGCCGCTGCATGCTCTGCTGCGGTCAGCCCTGCCGCTGCTGCCGCTGCTCGCTGCTCCTTCCACGATGCCGTGTTCCAAGATCCCCCAGCTCTCGGTGATTTCACTGGCTAGCCAGGAATCTCTGCGCTGCTGCCCCGTCGTCGCCTTTCCCTGCAATGCCGCCCCCACACCATGACTAAGCCAGAGCCCCTACACTTACTCATCAGGGATTTCAGCTCTAACCATCACTGCACAGAAACAAGGACTCTCACTCGAGCCCAATCAGCTCTGTCTTTAAGCACTGGAGAGGGGAGGGTCAAATAGCAGCTCTGGGTTATGTCTACCCTACAGTGGAACACCTGGGGCGGGTTTGTGCCAGTTGACTCTGGCTAAGCGGGTGCTGTGTAGCATTTGGGTTTGGGGTGGGGTCCGTGCTCTGGGACCTCACAAAGCAGCAAGATCTCCAGCCATCTGCTCTACACTTCAATTAAACCCCCGCTTAGCCTGAACCAGCTGTCACAGGCCAGCCCCAGGTATTTATCAGCCCTGTAGACGCACCGTAAAGCTCATCCCAGAATGCAAACAGCCAAGTAGAAACACCACAGCCCACACACTCATTGTCAATGGCACTTGGTATCCTTATTGCTGATTCGCGAGCGAGGTTCAGATGAGGGTGACACCCCCCCCCACACACACACACACACCAATCAGGTGATGCTAGACACAGTTCTGCTGTCCTTTACTCACGCACTAAGGACAGCCACTTTTTGTTAGCCCTGTGCTCAATAAAGTGATTTATAACCCCACGCAGCTCTGCCCACTGACCACCTAGGCAGAGTGGGTGTGTCTATGCAAATCCCCCCCGGCGTTGCTGGATGTCAGAGAACTCAGCCTCATTCTGAGCAACTAACTAGTGAACGGGAGAGATGTTCGCAGTCCTCACAGCACTGGTTGGGGGAAGTTCACCCCCCTCGGCAGATAGATGGGACAGCTCAGACCTCTCCAACCTGCAGGGCTGAGTAGAGGAGGGAGGTTTTTCTTGCAACCACTTCTGCTGGAGCCTGATTTAAACAAACAAGCTGAGATCTTGGAGCCGGAGCCAGCAGCGTGAGAGAAATGCTGGGCTTGCATGTGGCCAGGGACTGGCTAGGCCTGGCCCAGCTTCCTCTGTTGCCCCAGCTCCTCACCTGTCCCAGTGCTGTCATTCCAGGTTTGCCTCCTGCTTCAGCTTCTGCTGCCACGGGTGACAACACCACTGTGGGAGGCTCATGTGGTACCAGTTCCCCCCCCCCCCACACACACACACACTGCCAGGAGTGGGCTCTGCTCCTGTTGCCAAGGCAGATGGTCCAGCAAAGGGGTTTTCTTTCTCTAAGAGCCAGACTAGAATGGGCTAGGGCTGTTCGGGGGAGCTGCAGCTCACGACCAGTCGGGGAAGGACAGCTGGGTGAGCCAAGGTGCCAGCAGGCCACCCCTGTGGGCGCCCAGGGAGGTGTACAAGGAGCTCAGCTCATTTCCTGCAAGTGGACATCAGTGCATCTGCTCTCAGCGGGGCCAGTGCCCGGAGATCTGTCCCGCTGTCAGTGCCGGTGCTGGGGAACCACAAACCCTGCTGCAGCAGCTGCAGGTGGTGCCTACGCCTGGCTCCCGGGTGCTCTCACATACATGCTGTAGGAGACCCAGGTTCAAGGCTTGCTTAGGAGCCAAAATTCCAGCTCAGGCCTCAGTTTCAGCACAAGCAACCGTCCCTGGGTGGGTCCTCAGCCCATCTGACACCCCACCCTCAAGGAAAGGGAACATTCCAGGGTGCCTGCCCCACCCCCTCAAAAGGAAATGCCCCCCAGGTGCTCAGCCCCTCCCACCCCAGGTGAAAGCAGCTGGAATTACTGGCAGTGGGATCCAATTGCTAGCACACGAGGCCCTCGTGCAGCTGCCTGGAACCAGAGCTGCCCCTGGGGCAGTGGAGAAACCAGAGCCCAGGCTGATGAGGGTTTGACATCCGGCTTTTATCTTTTCCTGGCTGCTGCCCGTGCCCACAGACAGCTGCCCCAAGCCAGTGCAGTCAGAGAACAGTGCCAGACTGTGGTTACCATCTGTAGCATCCAAGCCCAGGCTCAGTCCTGCCCGGCTTTGCCCTGGCTGTAGGGGAGGGAGGTGTACATAACATAAACATAACATAACATAACATAAGAACAGCTGTACCAGGTCAGACCAAAGGTCCATCTAGCCCAGTATCCTGTCTACCGCCAGTGGCCAATGCCAGGTGCCCCACAGGGAGTGAACCTAACAGGCAATGATCAAGTGATCTCTCTCTTGCCATCCATCTCCATCCTCTGACAAACAGAGGCTAGGGACACCATTCCTTACCCATCCTGGCTAATAGCCATTTATGGACTTCACCACCATGAATTTATCCAGTTCCCTTTTAAACACTGTTATAGTCCTAGTCTTCACAACCTCCTCAGGCAAGGAGTTCCACAAGTTGACTGTGTGCTGTGTGAAGAACTTCCTTTTATTTCTTTTAAACCTGCTGCCTATTAATTTCATGTGGTGTCCCCTAGTTCTTGTATTATGGGAATAAGTAAATAACTTTTCCTTATCCACTTTCTCCACATCACTCAGGATTTTATAGACCTCTCTCATATCCCCTCTTAGTCTCCTCTTTTCCAAGCTGAAGAGGCCTAGCCTCTTTAATCTTTCCTCATATGGGACCCTCTCCAAACCCCTAATCATTTTAGTTGCCCTTTTCTGAACCTTTTCTAGTGCCAGTGTATCTTTTCTGAGGTGAGACCACATCTGTACGCAGTATTCAAGATGTGGGCGTACCATGGATTTATATAAGGGCAATAATATAGTCTCAGTCTTATTCTCTATCCCCTTTTTAATGATTCCTAACATCCTGTTTGCTTTTTTGACCGCCTCTGCACACTGCGTGGACATCTTCAGAGAACTATCCACAATGACTCCAAGATCTTTTTCCTGACTCGTTGTAGCTAAATTAGCCCCCATCATATTGTATGTATAGTTGGGGTTATTTTTTCCAATGTGCATTACTTTACATTTATCCACATTAAATTTCATTTGCCATTTTGTTGCCCAATCACTTAGTTTTGTGAGATCTTTTTGAAGTTCTTCACAGTCTGAGGGAAAGGCTCTTAGCCTGCTCCAGGCCAGACTCCTTTCAGCATTCCCAACCCCCTGCACTGCTCTGCTGGGCGAATCTGGCCAGTGAGAACAGACAGCTCCCAGCTACTGCAAAACCATGGCAGCTCCGTCCCCCCACCCTCCCTGTCCATCTGCCAGCTGGGCACAGGTTGCCAAGGTACAGCTCACTGCACCAACTCACAGGTCAGCTGCTGTGCTCCAGGGCACCCCAGGGCCAGGACAGATATGCATAGCAGGCCTGCATTGCCCACCCAGCTCGAGAGAGCAGGCGGTGCCAGCGAGAGGCAGCAGCAATATCTGACCATCCATGCACCCACCCGGGCCAGACCCTCAAACTCACTGCAGTCCCATTCCGCCTCTCAGGGCCCTGTCTCCAGGTGGCGAGATCCCAGAGAGAAGGAACGAGGCAGTCCCCTCACCGGTTTGAAATCACCTTTATTTTGTAAACATTTGTGTCTAAAATAATGAACTCCAGGAATAGGTCACACGAGGCCCACCCGGGCGGGCAGAGGGCGCTGCGGGCGGAATGGACACACACAGCCGAGGACTCACGGGGGGGCAGCTTTGTGTTTTCAAACAGGACCTCAGGACGGGATGAGCAGACAGTCGCTGCTGGAGACAAAGAGGCAAAGATCCATGGCTAACATGGGGCAGGTAGGACGCCTGGCTCATGTACCAGAGGAAGCCTGGTCCACTAGCAATGGAGGAGTTGGGGCCAGGAGCTGGGAGCATTTCTCTAGGAAACTGACCGCCCATAGCGCAATCTTACCGCCACCTGGCATCCGGGAACTCACGGCGCTCTGCACCGAGCCAGCTTTGCAACCATCGCCTCTCGGTCCAGCGCCAGCAACAGGACCTCCCCAGGCAGTGCCTAAGAGAAGCAGGCCCGCCGCCCCACAGAGCCAAGGCTTCCTGCGGGGGGCAGTCAGGGCTGCCTTTGCAGACATGTGGAGCCCCCCAGAAGCCATGCAGCAAGGGGAGGCTGAGCTGGAGTCTAATGACCTCCGGCAGCAGCAGTTCCTAGCTCGGTTCAGAGCGCAGCATCTGCACCTTGGCGCTGAGTGTGGAAATACACGGGCGGATTCCTAGAGCCCTGCTGCACGGGGTGAGCCCAGCAGGAAGGAAGGATCGGATGGGTGCCTCTCCCCCTCCCACAGCAGCACGATCCGCCCCCGTCCGCTGCCCGTTGGCAGGGGCACCAAGAGCCTTCGCCCGCAGCGTTCTCCTCTTTGCAGCGCTCCACGAATCCCTGCTTCCCCTTTGTTGCAGACAAGGGCTCCAGGGCATCTCACCAGCAGTGAGGGTCCCAGGGAGGGGCGTGAGAGCTGAGCCGATTGCATGCCAGCCCTCTGTCTTCAGCGCCTGCTTTCCTGCAGGGCTCCTGAGCCTGCGCTGCTACTGCCCCTTGTCCCTGCTGGGTTTGAAGGTGAGCGCCCCCTTGTGGTGGGACAATAGGCAGCGCTCTCCTGGGGCCTGCCCTTCCCAGCGCCACAGACGACCAGGGATGGTGGGGGAGGGCCATAGCCAAGGCCCCTGATTAGCCCAGCAGGGCACGTGGAAGACACTCAGTCCTGCCCATACATCTGACACCACCTTCGGTGTAGCGGGTAACCGCCAGCACTGGCACAGAAAGGGTTAATAGTTGCAAAGTGAGACCCCACCCCACCCCCATCTCTCCTGAGGCTCCCACCATCCCCTGCTCCTCGGACACCAGAAGGGGAAGGGGTGGAAAATGAAGAGCACGAATTAACATGTCCTGGGGGGCGGAGGGGGCGCAAACCCATTTCCCGGCTGGTTAAGTGGTGTCTGCCGGCTCCGAAGAGCCTCCCAAGAAATGGACAGAGGGGCAGAGTGCAAAGCAAGGAGAGTCCATCTGCCAGCCGGGCCCTGGCTGGCAAGGAGCAGCGCCAGCAGGGATATGCCTCATAGCTCAGCTCCCAGTGGCATGGACAGGGCAGCCCCCGTTTCACAGCCCTGCGTGTAAATGCAGGTCACCCTGGAAGCTCCTGGACGTGGGCTGGGAACTGGACTCAGAACCATGCAGTGCAGACTGGACTGGAGACGTTCTCACACCCCCTGGCTGGGCCAGGCCCAGTCCCACAGGGGAAGATGGCAGATCAGCCCCGAGAGCCTGAGAAGGTGCCAAGTGCAGCAGGCCTCTGGCAGGAGCCAGGAACAGGAGGGGTCGAGCCAGAACTGGTTCTAGATCCCTGCCATGTTCCGGATGGCCAGTGGGGCAGGCAATAAACAGGTGGCAGACAGCTCCTCCGGGATCCAGCCAACTCGATCCGTGGCCTGAGTGACTCATGACGTGACTCTCCTCGGCCAGTCCAGCGCGGAGGAAGGCCGTGATGTACGTCCTCCCAAGGGGTTCACCTCTTCCTGGGCCTGTGGGGGACACGGCCGAACCAACCTCCGGAGATTGTTAGCCCCCCTGGCCAGGCGTGAGCAGACTGGCTGCCCCCACAGTCTGGCATCTGGCTGCCTCCCAGAGAAGCCAAGGGACATCTTCCAGTAGCCGCCAGAGCTCTTGAGAGTCTCCGGGCAGCACAGCAGTGACCCCATTAGGGCCCAGGATGGCCTCAGAGCCTGTGCTGGCACTAAGCAGCCTTGGGGAGCCCAGCAGCCAGCCGCAAGGCCCCTACCCCCAGCATGGGCACCCAGAGGAGTGGCCTCATTTGCAGAGGCACTGGCCAGCCGCAGCTCCCGCCGAGAGCTGGAAGGGATCAGCCCCTTGGGATGACCAGCCACTTCTCTGGGGCTCCCGGAGTCCTGTCTGAGCACCAGACTGCAGGCAGCCGAGCGGGTGGGGAGAGTTTAGCTGAGGTTATTGGTCCCAGGCAGCCCCAGCACCACCCACCGCACGGACAGGCGTCTGCGGCAGCGCTGCTCCCAGCTAGGAGCCTTCAGGGCAAGTGGCTCTGGGGACACTGGCAGAAGGAGGCCGAGTGTTTGAGACAGCCAGAGCCACATGTCCACAAAGCCCCTCTATGAAGCCACATTCGTGGATGCCCCACCTGCAGAAGGGCATGTTGGCAGTGGAAGTTTCTCTGCTCAGGTTACTGTGGGCCAGGCCTGGCACTGCCTGCCCAACTGTCCCGGCTGCCTCACTCATTGCAGCGAAGTGGAGTCCTTGTGAGCACAAGGAAGCAATCCCTGGATAGCACAGCCAGAGCTGAAGTCCATCCGACGCCTGTGGGTGCCTCCTAGGAAGGCTGCACGCGAGACTGATCCTGCTCCGGTTGTGGGAAGTGGGGGACCACAAATGCACCAGGATGGGCAGAGTGACACCGGGACATCTGGCACACACAGCACGTCGGGAGGAACCTACGGAGCACGGCAGACCCAGGGGACAGCAAAGGACACACACTGGGGAGCCCGAGCAGAGTCCAGCAGCACAGGGAGCGGAGCAGGCCGGCGGCAGGGTAGGGGGACCCGGGCAGCAGAGAGGCCCTTCAGCACCAGCAGGCTTTGGGGGAGTTCTCTGCCCCCTCGGGTTTGCACTCCTCCTCCTCCAGCTCGGCCAAGTTCAGTTCATCCACCCCATACGAGCGCAGCCCATCCAGCTCCTTCCTGTGAGCCTGCAGGACCAGCTCCGTCAGCCGGGTGAAGGACTGCGGGAGAGAACCCAGCGTTAGGCACCCTGGCCAGGCTAGCAGCACCCCCCACCTGCCCTCCTCCAGCCCATGCTGCTGTAAGGTGCCAGCCAGTAAGGCAGCAGGCACCTGGGGGATTCAGATGCCGGTCTCCCCGTCTTCCCTCAGGGAATCCCTCCCTCCCCATTGTCTGTCATGCCCTCCAGCTGGCTCTTGGTGCTGTTGTGATGCAAACATGGAGAGTTCCTGACATTCACCATTTTGTTCTCCTTTCATCCCACTCTTCCTACCTAGACCCCCCTTCCTGCCCCTCCACGTCCGGGCTCTGACCAGGGAACGCTGGCAGAACTCACTCCATGCTATCTACAGGGTGAGTCATAAGACAGCTCAGAGGCCTGGAAAACAAGGCAATACCCTGACTTATCAATTATTCCATCACTGGTTGGTGAACGCGGGAGCGAAGCAGTCGATGACCTGGCCAAAGCAGAAAGATCAGGAACTCAGGTTGGACTGACAGTTGAGGACATTGACGCCCTATCAAGGGAAACATTGGCTGAAATTAATGGTCAAAAGATGACAGATCTGCTGACTGATATCAGAACATCTCGGAAAATCACATCGTCGACCGTGAGATTGTGGACAGGAATGAAAATCAAGAGAGAGGAGACCATGATATATCCACTTTGCAAGAAGCGTCGGGAGCAGACTTTAATACTTGCCCATGCTTTGGAATGTAGTATAAACTCTAGCGAGCCAAGCATAACAATATAATACAAGGCAGGCCAAAAAAGACTTCGAAAAGCAATTAGCAAAAGACACAAAAACTAACAGTAAATTGTTTTTAAGTACAGCAGCAGCAGGAAGCCTGACAAACAGTCAGTGTGGCCACTGGACGATCGAGGTGCTAAAGGAGCACTCGAGGAAGACAAGATTATTGCGGAGAAGTTAAATGAATTCTTTGCATTGGTCTTCATGGCTCAGGATGTGAGGGAGATTCCCACACCTGATCCATTCTTTTTAGGTGACAAATCTGAGAAACCATCCCAGCCTGAGGTGTCATTAGAGGACGTTTGGGAATAAAATGATAAACTAACCAGTAATGAGTCACCAGAACCAGATGGCATTCACCCAAGAGTTCTGAAGAAACTCAGATATGAAATTGCAGAACTACTAAATGTGGTATGTAACCTATCACTTAAATCAGCCTCTGTACCAGATGACTGGAAGGTAGTTAATGTAACAGCGATTTTTAAAAAGGCCAGCAGACGCAATCCCAGCAATTACAGATTGGTAAGCCTAACCTCAGTATCAGACAAATTGTTTGAAACTTTAGAAAAGAACAAAATTATCAGACACAGAGATGAACACAATTTGTTGGAGAAGAGTAAACATGGCTTTTGTAAAGGAAAATCACGCCTCACCAATCTATTAGGGTTCTTTGAGGGAGGCAACAAGCATGTGGACAAGGAGGATCCAGTGGATATAGTGTACTTGGACTTTCAGAAAGCCTTTGTTTGACAAGGTTCCTCACCAAAGGATCTTAAGCAAAGTAAGCAGTCATGGGATAAGAGGGAAGGTCCTCTCATGGATCAGTAACTGGTTAAAAGATAGGAAGCAAAGGGTAGGAATAAATGGTCATTTTCAGAATGGAGAGAGGTAAAAAGTGGGGTTCCCCAAGGACCTGTACTGGGACCTGTGCTGTTCAACATATTCATAAATGATCTAGTAAAGGGAGTAAACAAGGAGGTGGCAAAGTTTGCAGATGATACAAAAATACTCAACAAAGAGTCCTGTGGCACCTTATAGACTAACAGACGTATTGGAGCATGAGCTTGCGTGGGTGAACCTCCACTTCGTTGGATGCATACTCAAGATGCAATCCTCACGATAGTTAAGTTCAAAGCCGATTATGAAGAGTTACAAAAGGATCTCACAAAACTGGGTGACTGGGCAACAAAACTGCAGATGAAATTTGATGTTGATAAATGCAAAGTAATGCACATTGGAAAACAGAATCCCAACGATACATACACAATGATGGGATGTAAATTAGCTGTTACCGCTCGAGAAAGTCCTTGGAGTCATTGTCTAAAAGTAACCCGCCCAATGCGCAGCAGCAGTCAAAAGAGTTAGCAATGATAGGAACCATTAGGAAAGGGATAGATGATAAGACAGACAATATCATAATGTCACTGTATAAATCCATGGTACGCCCACACCTGCAATATTGCGTGCGGTTCTGGTCGCCCCATCTCAAAAACACGTATTAGAAATGGAAACAGTGCAGAGAAGGGCAACAAAAATGATTAGGAGTATGGAGCAGCTTCTGTAGGAGGAGAGATTGAAAAGACTGGGGCTGTTCAGCTTAGAAAAGAGACGACTAAGGGAGGATATGGCAGAGGCCTATCAAACCATGAGTGTGATGGAGAAAGTGAATAAGGAAGCATTATTTACTCCTTCACAGAACACATGAAGAACCAGAGGCACCCAATGAAATGAGTAGGCAGCAGGTTTAAAACAAATAAAAGGAAGTTCTTCTTCACACAACGCACAGTCAGCCTGTGAAACTCATTGCCCAGGGATGTTGTCAAGGCCAAAAGTGTAACCGGGTTCAAAAAGAACGAGATAAGTTCATGGAAGTTGTGTCCATCAATGGCTTTTAGCCAAGATGGTCTGGGATGCAACTGCATGCTCTGGGCGTCCCTAAACCTCTGACTGCCAGACGCTGGGACTGGATGACTGGGGGTGGATCACTCGATAATTGCTCCGTCCTTTTCATTCCCTCTGAAGCACCAGGCACCAGCCACTGTTGGAAGACAGGACACTGGGTGCAACGGACCATTGGTCTGACACAGGATGGCCGTTCTGATGTTCTCATTGTAAGGAAAGTGAGGCTATTTGGGGCTGGACATCTTGGATCAAGCTGTTACCAAGGCCCTTGTACATGTTGACAAATTCATTCCAGATTCCTGGCCTGAGATAACAATCGTGGAACAAGACAACAATAACTCTGGGAGAAGAGTCGGTTTCTGACCCAGGCCAAAGCAGAACTCCTGGGAGACTGGTGGGGCCGGTTGAGTGATCAGCTCGAAATCCAGTCTGGAGAGAGCAGGGGAAGCCACCGGCTCTGGGTTCTTTTTCAAGGTTTGCCCGTCTGATAGCAAGGAAAGGAGCCTGTCCCCCACCCTCCCATCTCAGAACACTGCTGGGTTCTCACCTCCTTAATGTTGAAGTTGGTGCAGGCACTTGTTTCGTAGAAGTCCATCCCGTACTCTTTAGCCAGCTGCAAGGCAAGAGAGTCCCTCAGACCATCACCGAGCGGGGCACTGATTGCCAACCTCAGCACAGTGGAGACAAGTCCACCCTCCCCCTTCAGACACGCACGCTCACTCCTGAGTGCTGGGAGCACGCGGGCAGCTGGAGGCCGACCAGGGGGTAGGGTGGGGCCGGGAAGACAGAGTACGTGGGGCGTGGCCCCCACAAAGAGCAAGGGCATGGGCACCAGGGGGCATGGGCACCCGTTGAGGGGAGCAGGACATGCTCTGCGGTGTGAGGCCCGCTCACCTGCAGGCCTTGTTCCCTGCCCACTTGTCTCTTCTGCTCCTCGTCCGCTTTGTTCCCGATGAGGATCTTCTGGACACCGTCTGGCGCATACTGGGCAGGGAAGGGAAGACTCGTTAGCCCATCCCAGCATGCACTGGGGCACGATTCCAGCCCTCCCATAGCTCTGCCACACAACCCCAGGGCTCCCAGCACACACTGGGGCACTGTCCAGCCCTCCCATAGCTCCGCCACACAACCCCAGGGCTCCCAGCACACTGGGGCACTCTCCAGCCCTCCCATAGCTCTGCCACACAACCCCAGGGCTTCCAGCACACACTGGGGCACTGTCCAGCCCTCCCATAGCTCCGCCATATAACCCCAGGGCTCCCAGCACACTGGGGCACTGTCCAGCCCTCCCATAGCTCCGCCACACAACCCCAGGGCTCCCGGCACACTGGGGCACTGTCCAGCCCTCCCATAGCTCCACCACACAACCCCAGGGCTCCCAGCGTGCACTGGGGCACTGTCCAGCCCTCCCATAGCTCCACCACACAACCCCAGGGCTCCCAGCACACTGGGGCACTGTCCAGCCCTCCCATAGCTCCACCACACAACCCCAGGGCTCCCAGCGTGCACTGGGGCACTCTCCAGCCCTCCCATAGCTCTGCCACACAACCCCAGGGCTCCCAGCATGCACTGGGGCACTGTCCAGCCCTCCTATAGCTCCGCCACACAACCCTAGGGCTCCCAGCGTGCACTGGGGCACTGTCCAGCCCTCCATAGCTCTGCCACACAACCCCAGGGCTCCCAGCACACACTGGGGCACTGTCCAGCCCTCCATAGCTCTGCCACACAACCCTAGGGCTCCCAGCGTGCACTGGGGCACTGTCCAGCCCTCCATAGCTCCGCCACACAACCCCAGGGCTCCCAGCACACTGGGGCACTGTCCAGCCCTCCCATAGCTCTGCCACACAACCCCAGGGCTCCCAGCACACACTGGGGCACTGTCCAGCCCTCCATAGCTCTGCCACACAACCCCAGGGCTCCCAGGACACTGGGGCACTGTCCAGCCCTCCCATAGCTCTGCCACACAACCCTAGGGCTCCCAGCGTGCACTGGGGCACTGTCCAGCCCTCCCATAGCTCTGCCACACAACCCTAGGGCTCCCAGCGTGCACTGGGGCACTGTCCAGCCCTCCCATAGCTCTGCCACACAACCCTAGGGCTCCCAGCACACACTGGGGCACTGTCCAACCCTCCCATAGCTCCGCCACACAACCCCAGGGCTCCCAGCGTGCACTGGGGCACTGTCCAGCCCTCCATAGCTCTGCCACACAACCCCAGGGCTCCCAGCACACACTGGGGCACTGTCCAGCCCTCCCATAGCTCTGCCACACAACCCCAGGGCTCCCAGTGTGCACTGGGGCACTGTCCAGCCCTCCCATAGCTCTGCCACACAACCCCAGGGCTCCCAGCACACACTGGGGCACTGTCCAGCCCTCCCATAGCTCTGCCACACAACCCCAGGGCTCCCAGCGTGCACTGGGGCACTGTCCAGCCCTCCCATAGCTCTGCCACACAACCTCAGGGTTCCCAGCATGCACTGGGGCACTGTCCAGCCCTCCCATAGCTCCACCACACAACCCCAGGGCTCCCAGCATGCACTGGGGCACTGTCCAGCCCTCCCATAGCTCCACCACACAACCCCAGGGCTCCCAGCGTGCACTGGGGCACTGTCCAGCCCTCCATAGCTCTGCCACACAACCTCATGGTTCCCAGCATGCACTGGGGCACTGTCCAGCCCTCCCATAGCTCCACCACACAACCCCAGGGCTCCCAGCATGCACTGCGGCACTGCCTGGCCCCCCCTCCTGAAACTCCACGGCACAAGCAATGACCCTGGGGCTCCCAGAATGCACTGGGGCACTGCCTACCGCCCCCCCCAGCACCGCCACACCACAGAGAACAACCCCAGGGCTTCCAGCCACCCCCTGGCACCCCCAACCCCACCGCAGGGACTGACCCCAGGCTCCCAGCATGCACTGGGGCACTGCCCAGTGCCCCTGCCTGCCTTCAGCCCCACCGCACCACAGGGACCGACCCCAGGCTCCCAGCATGCACTGGGACACTGGCCAGTGCCCTTGCCTCCCTCCAGCCCCACCGCACCACAGGGACCGACCCCAGGCTCCCAGCAGCGACAGGCCAAGACGCCCAGGAGCAACAGGTGACCGTGGGGCCCAGCTAAGATCCCTTGAAGGGGCCGGACCCAGAGGGCGGCGTTCAGCACCTTCCGACAGCTGAGCCCTTCCAAGGGGTTTCCACTGGACACCCAGGATCACCCGTTGCTCACGATGGCTTGGACATGGTGGCTCAACCCCCAGTAGCATATGCTGGGAGCGACGTCCACACGGCAGGGCACAGGCTGGGCGGCAGGGCACAGGCTGGGCAGCAAGCCTGCCCCGAGCCCCTGGCCTGCTGCAGGGAGGGCATTTCAAGGGGTCAGGTCTTCAATCAACAGCCCTGGCTGCTGCAGGGGGACCTGTTCTGGATGCCCTGTGGTTGAGTTACTGCCCCGGGGCTACTGGCACAGCACAGGTGCCCTGCACCCGATCCCCAGGGGGACTGCCTAAGCTGTTCCCACTGAGTGACGAGGCAGCCACTCTACATGACCCATTGCCACAGGCCCCACAGTTCCCATAGGGCTGAATTGTACCCTGCACCCACGTCCAGCCACATGTGCCCTGCTGCTCGCTGCTCTCACAAGCCTGCCTTGCACGTCGGCTGCAACCCACGGCATGGGCCATCTGTGCTGCATGCTGCCCACTCCCCGCCCCTGCACATCCACTGCACTCACTGGCAGAGCCTCCTGCTGCCCATCCCCCCTGCTGCAGGCCATCGCCAACCCACTCCACGCACTGGCAGAGCCCCATGCTCCTGCTGCCCCCTCTCCCCGCTGCAGACTTGTTCACTGCCCCAGAGGTCAGGGTCCCTTCCAGCAGAGCCTGCTTGGCAGCCAGACTCCAGCTGTTAGTTTCCCAGAGGCTCGACAGTCTGTTCGCTCCAAGCTTATTCCGAACTCCGTCACTGCCCCGCTGGGGGCCTTGCCATGTCTCGCTGCTCAGGGCTCAGCCCCCAGCACAGGCTGCCTGCTCAGTCTGGACCCATCCAGACCAGGATACTGCCTCAGGCAGTAGGGACCCCCTCCCCACATGCGCTCAGGAGCCAGAGGCCACCAGGGAAGACAAGTGGCTCTGAGCCAACTCCCACCTCGTCCACGTCGCTGGCCCATTTCATGATGTGCTGGTAGGAGCGCTCGCTGCTGATGTCGTAGACCAAGAATATCCCCTGCAATGAGACCCAGTGCACAGGTGATGGGGTGGGGGAGCAGAGGACAGTCTTACCCACAGCCTCCCTCATACCACGTGGTCCTATGCACCTGCCCTCCGGGAGGCACCAGGGGGAGGGCAGGGACCCCCAGTCCCCAGGAGGCACGAGAGCGTGGGCAGGGACCCCTGGTTCCTGGGAGGCACTGGGGCGTGGGCAGGGACCCCCAGTTCCCAGGAGGCACTGGGACTTGGGCAGGAACCCCTGGTGTCTGGCCCTCCGGGAGGCACCGAGGGCCGGGTCAGCTGAGCACACCAGTCTAACCTACCTCCACCATCCCAGTGACAAGCCCATGTGGCCTCCTAGGACAGGCCACAGTTAGCCTTAAGGGAACCCAGTGTGGCCTAGGGATAGGGTCTGGGACTCCGGACACCTGGGTTTCATCCCCAGCTCTGCCAGCACCCTGCTGGGTGACCCTGGGGGGATCCCTTCCGCATCCCTGCGCCTCAGTGTCTCCTCCCACCCTTTGTCTATTGAGCTCTTTGGGGCGCTTCTGGCTAGGAGGGGTGGGGAGCATCCTGCCCTAGCCCCATCAGTCTAGCCCTGGGCGCAGAAACCTTGAAAGGCAGTGATTCTCACAAGCCCGCTCTCGGTGGCACCCTGAGAACCCCATGTGCACAATGCCATTTGCCCACCCGACTACCCAGCCTCTCCCTCGGTCTCTGGCAGAGCAGATCTTGCCCTCGGCTCCTTGGGCAGTGAAAGGCAGGAGCCGAAACACTGGCCTGGAATGGCACCAGAGGGACAGCAGGAATCTGCCAGGTCGCGTGACCCACTGAGCAGCAGGTCTTACAGGTTCCACTCTGTGCCAGGCCCACAAAGGACGGAGTAGGATCCAGCCCCTGTTACGGGGCCTAGAGAGACGTGTGCTGCCTACCCCCAGTATCGCCCTCATATTCAGGGCAGCGCCATTACCTGGGCTCGTCTGTAGTACTGCTTCGTTATCGTCTGGTACCGCTCTTGGCCTGCCGTGTCCCTGCAGCAGAGCAGAGGTCATGTCAGTTGCGGGCATTCCCTGGGCACCATGACGCCCGACGGGGATACCGCGCCTCCTACTGCCGCAGGGTGGGAGCAAGAGCCACAGAGCAAACAGCACTGGGGCTGGGGGAGAAGCTGCAAATCCACGGTGGGCACACACCGTGGGGCAAGTGACTTATGGGGCATCAGTGGGAGCTGGTCATTGGTGCCAAATGGAGCCAGAGGGTCTTGGATGGGCACACACAGCAGGGCTCATCCCAGACACCCCAAACACACACACTCTCCACCTTCGATGGCAGAGGATGCCCCTATCTGAGCGCTCTGTCACGGTGCCATTAGCTGCTGTGTCACCTGGCTACCCAGCGGGGTGGGGTGGGCAGTGCCAGGATGGACACGGGACAGCTGTGGCCACTGCCACCTCTGCCAGGGAGCACTGCAGCCAGCAGCTCCCATCTCTGGCTCTGTCCTTCCCTGGCCCCTCTCTGTGAACTGGCAGGGCCTGTCGGCAGGAGTGTGGGGAGGCCTGCGACCCCAACACTCTACAGAGACAGCCCAGAGAGTGCCCTGGGACCGGATTGCTGTCCTCCAGCTGGCTGGTACGCTGGGGCCTGCAGCTCGGAGCCAGGCCCTTTAAAGCGGCTGCATGGGCACTGCAGGCTGAGGCCAATGGCCCACCCAGTTTTGCAGCCTGCTTCCAGCACTGGCCAGCAGCGGGAGGGTGTGCGGCCCATGGACAAGCATGCAGCAGCCGGTCTGTGGCGGTGGTTTTCCTAGCCCCAGCTGTAGCAGTCCATCTGCGGCCCCCACGGCCCAAATGAGAGACTTCTGCCTACGGTGGCACCTTCAGTCCCAGAGCAGTTCACACGCTACATACACAACATCCATCACCACTGCAATGCTGCCACCTCTGCGGAGGGACATGGCAGCTGACGAACTGAGCACAGCCTCACTACAGGAGAGCCTAGGGTGGGAAGCGAACTGGAATGCCGCAACTGATGGAGACTGGGCAGTGGGATTTAGGGAGACACACCCGCAATGGAATTGGGCCAGGAAACCCAGACCAACATGCCTGCTCTTGCAGAGATTGCCAGGGTGTCTTTAACCACCCCAGGGGCACTGGGAGAGAAGAGCACCCCCTACTGCCTGCCACCCCTCGCTGCAGCAGCCACATGTTCTGTAGAGGTCTTGGCCCAGCAGGATCTCAGCTGGTAAGCTTCAGCAGGGTTCCGGCCCTGGATCACGCACCCTTGCCCAACACCCCTCCGGATCTCAGCTTCAGCACTCACCAGATCTGTATTCGCACTTTGATACCATCCACTTCTATGGTCTTCATCTTGAAGTCGACTCCTGGGGAGAGGGGCGAGAAGAGAGGCCTTATGGGGAGCTGCCTTGCTGCTAGCAAGCACTCTGCAGGAGCCGTGGCACAGGGACGTGTCCCAGCCAATTGGCAGCCACACCCTCTCGGCACGAGGGTGTGGCACGGAGAGCAGAGACTTCCATTGGCCTACGCGTCCCACGTCACTCGGGCTGTGCTAGACTAGAGACTGAATTGGGAAGCTCTACCCAGCCTCTCGCCCCTCCTACCCCGTGCATTCACCTACCCAGGGCACTGACGGCTTGAAAGGTGCCTTGGTATAACTGGAGTCAGTGGGAGCCACACCTGCTGGATACAGGCCAGTGTCTCCTCTCCGGCTCATGGCCAGTCCGGGATACCAGGGCGAGGGCCAGGGCATGGACAGGAGAGCGGACCAGGTTCTGCTCAGCTCCAGCAGCGCATTCCCCTTGGGAGCAGCATGTGCAGTGGTTAGAGGAGGGCAGGGGGATGCAGGTCTTGTGATGCCCTGGACTTGAGCTCACTCCTTGCCCAGCCTCTTCCCCACTTCCCACGGGTCCCTATGCCCCTGAGCCATACAATCCCACAATCCCCTCTGGCATCTGTGCACCCCGCATCGCCAGGACTCCAACCCCAAGCGCCCACAGCCCCCCAGGATCTGTTGGACTTCAGCCAGGAGTTCACAAATCACCCCCCACTATTGGGAGACCTGAATGGGCGTTAGAGGATTCTGGGATGTGGGTGGGACAGGCTCCAGTGCGCTGCATGCTGGCTTTGTGCTGCAGAGGGGCAGCTGTCTGGGTAAGCCAGGGCCCCGGCCTCAGCCCGGCTGCTCTCCACACTAGGCGACAGCAGGTCGGCGTTCTGGAGACGCTGGCACAGGCAGGCTTAGAGCGCTTCTTCACAGGGCCCACCTGCCGCACGGACCCTTCCTGGGCTTTGAGTTTGCAGCTCTCCATAAACGGGCTGCAGGAATTCAGAGATGCAGGGGAGCATCACCTACTCAACTCGGCCAGCCCCCGGCTCTCTGAAGTTAGCATTCCAAGCAAGGCTAGTCGATGAGGCATGGTCCTGGCCACGCGCGTCTCCTCAGCACTTCCAAGTCCACTTATTCAGAGAGGGAGAGGGGCTCAGGTCGGTCTCTGTGCGGTGGTTGTACAGTGCCCACCACAACGGGGGTCCAACAGTAACAAACACCTCTGACATTGTGCTGAAAGCATCATGCCGACATTGGTTGTGCGAAGGGGGCCACGCCCAGCTCAGAAATGAGCTACCTGCTCCCAGCAGCGGCTCTCCACAAAGCTGCTTCGCGAGAGGGGATTGTGGAGAATCACCTCTGTGCTCGGGGTGATGTCTATTGGGAATTCCCCAGCCAGATCAGCTCAGGTTTTCCAGAAAACCCCTTTGCCTCAGCTCCAGATCTGACCCGCCAATTACGAAGCAGATAGGACCCTCGGGATTTTAAAGTGGATGCGACATTAGGCTTATAACAAACCCTGCTGCAAGTTTTGCAGCAGATAGCGTGGCCACACAACCCATTAAAACCAGAATACTTCAAAAGACATTAAGGGTGCAGAGTCAAGCTCTCAAGAGGCAGGAATTGCCCAGACCACCTCAGCCGTGTCCCTTTCTCCATAAGCAGCATTATGACACACACAATCACACACTTGTTTCTGTCCGAGTTTGAACCCAGAACTTTCACCTCCGCAGCACAAGCGACTAATGTCTGTGCTAAAAAAGTAGCAGGTTTCCCCCACCTGTGCTAACTGGTGGCTATGCAGACCTATCTCTGTGGGCCAGCCACCAGCACGTCATGCAACTCCTGCTTTGCCAGTGGGCTACACACAGCAGTGGCATATTGGGAATCAAAATGCCTTTCTTGTGGGCTAGCAGTGGGGCCTAGTGATCAGAGCCTAACAGCATAGCCAAGCACATAGGTTTGGCAGGTGCTTTCTGAGAGGCAGTGCAGCTGAGACTTTGGTCCTATTTCCATTTTTGCCAGAAGTGACCTTATGCAAACGTTAAGTCACTCGGAAGACATGGGAGAATGCGATTTGCCTGCCTCTGAAAGTTGGGATATGAAGCCTACTAATGAGGGCTGTGAAATGCACAGGGCAGCAGAAGAGGGGCTCAAACTCATGACGTCCTGGCTCAGAGTCCAGTGGCACTTCTCTAGGCTAGAGGGTACGTTGATGCAGGAGATAGGCAGGCCGGCTGGCTGGCCCAGGTAGCTCATATAGGTTTGGGAGCGTGCTCCATGCAGCTGGGGTAGGCAGAGTGCTAAGAGCATGCACAAGCTCTCCTGTGTGCAAGTGGCAATTCCCATGGCTCAGCGCCAGGGCCAGATCTGGACGGAGTGTCACAGAGAAGGCAAAGAGCCCCTCTGATCCCAGGACTCTAAAAGGTTTCGGGTCCCGGCTCCAAACCCGGGAGGCGCTAAAACCAGGAAGAGATGGGAAATAATTTAGACACCAGCCACGCCCCCTCTTCCTTCCTAGCTTTGTTCTCAGGTAAGGCTGCACCCTTCGAGCTAAGACTTTCCAGTAAAATCCAGCCTGCAGCACATACCTAGCCTTGGCAGCTTTGCAAAGCGTTAAGGAACTCGTTACCCTCTGTCTTCATGGGAAGTGCTGGGCACCACTGCCCGGGCAGCTAGGAAACCGGACATGTCAGTGTCTGTGTGCGTTACATTCACAGCACACACAGAGAAGTTAGAGCCTCTTGCTGAAACGTAACATGACCGTATTCCGTAGACTCCCGAACGGTAATGCACAGAGCCGCCCACAGTGCAGGCTGCTCCCTAGAGCAGAGCAGCCCATCTGCCTCACCTGGACTAGCCTAGCTTCTTCCAGGCTGAGGCTGACCCACTTAGCCGATAAGCAGGACCAGGAAATACCCCAACTCCTAAAGCAATAGCTTGCACTTCTAACCCCGTCCTCAACACACCACAGTTTGGAAACAAAATAAACTGATCAACAGGTTATTTGTTCTGTTGGAAATTCAGTGTCTTTAGTTTCCTCTGGGGTTGTTCCCCTCCACACACCCCTTAAATATAACCACATTTGCAAATGCACATTTCCGTTGCTTTTTGCTGTGAGACACCATAGCTGCCGAGCCCAGCTGCCTTCCCCATAAATCACAGCTCAACATCTCAAGAGCTCCTTGGGAAGCCAAAAATAGTCCCAGCCACTGCTTCTGATCACAATAGCTTCGTCATGTCTCATCCATCACCCTCCCAAGACATGCAGATGATGGACCTGCAATAGCCAGCCTATGTTATGTACTTGTGGAGCAGGGAACCCGTGCTCTGCGCAGTCACCTGGAACGGTACGCAGGGTGCCTCCCATGCCCGGTACCAGGACACTGGTCTGCTGAATAAGCTGATTGCTTTCTAGAGAGCAAGGCCAGAAGGGCCCATTCTATCTAGTCTGACCCAAGATGCTCACCCAGGGATCCCTGGACTCCTGGCTGAGCCAGAGCCCAAAGATCAATGCAGCAAGGCAGCCTCTGAGTGGGATGCTGCCAGTTAGCTTAGGCCCAACATTCAGAAGCTTAAAGGGACTTTTACAAACCCTAGTAGAATGATTCCTCTGCTTTGTTTGAGTTCAGTGAAGATGGAAATCCACCTCGAGGCCTCATCAACACAAATCGTACCCAGCTGAATTAGTTCAATCAGAGTTAACCCAGGAGTGGATGCTTAAAATCAGCTGACATCGATCTCATTTGGAATTTACCCGGGGAAGCTAGAATATAGGCCAAGCTAAGTGTTGGGCAGGAAACTTTGGTCCACGCACTTTGGTGCCCTACGAATCCGCACTGCACGGCTGCCCAGAGGTTTGTGCGAGCGGCATCCCGTTCACTGCAGCCCAGCAGAGTCCACTGCAGCCCAGCTCAGAAACAGGGTTGCAACTGGCCACACCTCACCTGGGGCTGCGGCAGGCAGAGCAGACCCAGCTGTGTTGTGCCATGTAGCTAGAGACTGCAGCAGTGGAGTGTTTTTTGCAGCTTGGGTTTCAAGTAAGCCCCTATGATTCATGCTCGCTGCTGCGGCAGGACTGCCCCCGCCCAGAGGCCTGGGGTCCTTCCAAAGCTAGTTTGTATGCTTGTCTAAGCCTGGTAAGAAGTTAAGAGCCCTCCAGCCACTCACAGGGGTACACACGGTGGCCCTATGAGCAGAGATCCATACCCACGATACAATATTTGACAATCATAGAATGTCAGGATTTGAGGGACCCCAGGAGGTCATCTAGTCCAACCCCCTGCTCAAAGTAGGACCAATCCCCAGACAGATCTTTGCCCCAGATCCCTAAAATGGCCCCCTCAAGGATTGAACTCACAACCCTGGGTTTAGCAGGCCAATGCTCAAACCACCGTTCAGTGTTGTGTTGGATTCTCCATCACCAACAGTGTTTAAAGCAAGACTGGATGGTTTTCTCACAGCTCTGCGTTAGGAATGATTTGGGGGCAGGTCTCTGGCCTGGGTCACACAGGAGGTCAGAGAAGATCATCACACTGGTCCATTCTGGCTTTGGACTCTAGGAATTTCTTATGAGCTGCCTGCCTGGCAGAACAGACAGCTCCACTTCTCAGGCCAGCGGGACTGGCTGCCACCAGGGCAAAGCCCATCTGTGCAGGAGACAGAGCATCCTCTGGGGCCGGTCCCAGCCTAGGGATGAAACTGCCTCAGGAACAAAGCTCTGTCCTAGCCTTCCCCACCCCTGCTCCAAGGGCCAGGCACACTTCTAGGAACCATATCTTCTAACATAAACACAAGTCTCGTTTGAAAAACCTGACCAAAACAAGCCACTCCCTGCACTCTCTTCTCCCCGGGCAGGGTGGGGAAGAGGAGAGAACCACTGGCACATGACAGAGGTTAGTCATATTGACTCAGATAGGAGGGTGATAAGCACAGCATAAGAGCTTATCTAAAACGGACAGCAAGGGAGTGCCAGATGTCTCCATGAGCCAAGCTCATACCAGGAGCAACAGCACAGGGCCTCTCTGATCAGCGTGAGCCTGGGCCCAGGTCTCTCACGTCTCCTCTGTCCATTTCAGGACGGGTTCCTGGGGAAGCAAGGGGCGATTCCTGCCATTCACCAGTGGGACACCCATCCCATAGCCCATTGCTGTCTCCAGTCCAGCCATTCCAGGGACCTGACCATTCACAAGGCCTCACTTCTCAAGCCAGCCCGCTTGGTTAGCAGGACCCATCGCTCTAGGGAATTCCATGTCATACATCTGACTCCTTCGAGCTATGCTCACAGAGATGTTGCCACCAGACCCCAGGCCATCTCTCTTCAGCTGGAGAAGGCATTTCCCAGCAGACTAGCTACACCACCCACCTTGCCAGGTCTCCTTCTTCAACCCCAGAGGGGCTAAGCAGCACGGCGCCAGGCGGCGACACTACCAGGCACAACCCCCCTCAGTGGCACTACCTAGGGACTCAGGCAGCGCTCTGGGGGGCGGTTACTCCAGAGCAACAGTCCCAGGAGAGAGACTTCAGCCAGCTGGTGCCAGCGGCTGCTCCATGCTTCTGTAGCGCTGCCCAGCCACACACCAGTGAGCGCTTGGCAGGAATCCCAGAGCCCTCTGCAAGGCAGCGGGGATTAACACCCTCACGGCCTATTTTACAGCTGGGTCTGATCTCTTGTATTGCGATGCTGCTCAGGAGCCGGCCCTTGGCGTGCCAGGTGCTGTACAGCTGCAGAACAATGGGGCTGCCCCGCAGAGCTGGCAAGCAAAGCCAAAGCGAGGTGGAGCGAGCGCCCAGGCAGGTTGCAGGCCCAGCCAGCCTTTCCCTGGTCTGACCAGTGGACTCTTCTTCTTCTCTTGGCAGCCTCCATGCCAGTCTAGCTCTCTGCCCCTGCCTGCTGCGGGCCCAGAGATCACAGGGTCCTTTCGGTCCTGTGCACGGCCTCTCATCCTCCCTGGCGATCTTGCGGGGAGACGGAACACCCTGCACAGGTGCAGCCGCCCGTGCTCCACCCAGGGGAGGGCCAAGGCTGGGTGATCCAAGGGGCAGTGTCACAGCCCTGTTGGAACGAGGGGTGCAAGCTGCTTTTGGGGGGCGCTAAGCGACACTGAGCTGACAAAAGTCACTGTGGGAAATGGCAGCTACCCATGTGCCAGTCACACAGGTTCCTTTATGTACCAGCACTGCCCAGAATACACCCTGCCCGGGCACACAGCTGAGACGCTCAGCGAGGAGCCTGTGACCCCATTATGAAGCAGGCGCCCAGCGAGAGGAGGGTTACGGTCACAGACAGACCCCGCCCTCCCCCCGGACCTGGTGACTGCAGGGATCCTTTGAACCGCAGCAGCCTGCAGGCCACATCAAGCTGCGGACAAACCGCCTAGGAAGGGGATGTGAGGGGGCTGCTCCCGCTGGGCACGCTGGCCCCATGGCAACTGTTGAAAGGAGCTTTGCGACCCCAAGGCTGAGCCAGCAGTGCAGCAACTGTGCCGGCAATGGGGGCACGTCTGTGTGCAGAGAGCACCTCCCTCACATGGGGCCACAAGAGCCTGCCCCACAAACCCACATACTCCCCCAACCCCCTCTCCCCTAAACCCATCCTCTCCTTCATTGCTCAAGACCCCCATCCCCTCCCACAAGTCACCTAAGCCTTCCCCCCTATATCTGCTCCTCCAAGGTGCCCATCCCTCTCTGT
The DNA here is from genome assembly GCF_007399415.2 of Gopherus evgoodei. NCBI lineage: Eukaryota > Metazoa > Chordata > Testudines > Testudinidae > Gopherus > Gopherus evgoodei. The sequence goes on along the minus strand of NC_044325.1, from coordinate 151,143,412 downwards.
CCCTGTAATGCCTCCCCAATACCCCTTCTCCTAGATCCTATTCACACCTCTACCTCCTGCCCCCCCAATCTCTCTTGGTCCCAGGCACCCTCCCCTACATACATATCAACCCCCTGCACTCCCTCCCTTCCCACCATCCCCAAATGTCCCCACTTACACCCCCATCTTCCAGTCCCTCCCACCCCCATACACACCCCGAACCCCCTGCTCTCCCCACCACCCCATATACCAGTCTCCCCCACACTCCTCCACTTGCGGTTTTCCATAAAGCCCCATCATGTGAATTCAGATGACTCAGCCAGACTCTTCCTTCCTGAGGAACGCAGTCCCCAGACAGGGGAGAGGTCTGGTCCTTTAGAGCTGGGGTGTCCTAGCACAGAAAAAGCTCCTTCAAACAAATCGGTGTCCAAAAGCCCAGGGGTGTTAAGCTAGTGTCACGGTTGGAGGCCTGCCCCCCAATTCTGAAGGCCTGGGGTGGGGGGGGCCTTCCGTGTGATACATCAGCGACATGAGCCACACAGAGCTCAATGCATCTCTCTCACGGGCTGAGTCAAACCCTGCTGGTCACTTCACCGCACTCCCACTCCTTCTGGGGAATGCAGATAGTCAAGGTTTTCCACGGAGCCATCCCCTCTGGGGGAGGCCACCACAGGGGGGTACACCCCACGGGGGGGGGACACACACTCACAGCTATTCGGAGCAGCCGAACAATGGTGAACAGAATCCTGGGATCTGTCCCTAGCACTGTGAGGGGAGCACGTTTAGTGGGTATAGGCAGGATAACCAGCGCATCTATATGTGGCTCCTTCTATCTGAGTGGCAATGTGACGGAGGGGATACAACTTGGGTCTACCGTAATATGGACTTGGATCCCTACCATTCTGGATCTCTCGCAGCCTATCTAAGGTAAAATCAGCCACTAGTGCTCCCTGAAGTCAGTGATCAATCCCAGAGACATATCAATGGGAGCAAGCCGAGACCCACAAGAGTCCACAATAACTGGGCTTATTAGACTATATTCTCTTCAAAAATAGCCAGTTAAACCTACATGGAGACTTGTGCACTATCTAGAAAAACTGTCGGACGAGCTGTGTTTGGACTAGAGCAGGGGTAGGCAACCTATGGCACAGGTGCCGAAGGCGGCACGCGAGCTGATTTTCAGTGGCACTCACACTGCCCGGGTCCTGGCCCCTGGTCCGGGGGGCTTTGCATTTTAATTTAATTTTAAATGAAGCTTCTTAAACATTTTTAAAACCTTATTTACTTTACATACAACAATAGTTTAGTTCTATATTATAGATGTAGAAAGAGACCTTCTAAAAACGTTACTATGTATGACTGGCATGCGAAAAATTAAATCAGAGTGAACAAATGAAGACTAGGCACAGCACTGCTGAAAGGTTGCCGACCCCTGGACTAGAGGGACCTAAGGGAACATTAGACCAATGTCAACAGCAAACAAAGCAATTTAAGTGACCTGTAATTCAGAAATGGGAGGCATGAATGCTTAAAAAGCTGACCATAAAACTCCAGACGCTCACATTTTTCCTCTGTCTTCAGAATAAATCTGGCAAGTCAAACTTACGGGGGCGGAGAGGCAGCATGGCCCAATGAATTGAGTCAGGACACCTGGGTTCCATTCCCAGTCCTGCCACCGACCTGCTGAGTGACCATAGCACCCTCTGTCTTGTCCAGTCAGACTGCAAGCTCTTTGGGGCAGGGACTGCGATGTTTTATATTTTTGTGCAGCACCCAGCACAATGGGGCCCGACCTGCCTGAGGCCACTAGGCAGTACTGCAATATAAGTGATCAATACACACCAAAAGTGCCAGAAGGCTTGCACCAGCACGCAAGGGTTAGGTGATCCCAGAATTAAATGTGCCGGTGCAACTGCAAACAGACCCCTGCTGGGCCTGTGAATGGGGCAGCTCAGGACAGACAGAATCTTTGGAGCATTTAGCTGCCAGACTCACGGCTGTATTGTGCCCCGCAAAAAGAGTTTTTTCAAGAGCTTATAACTTGGTCAAAAATAGACCAATTTGCACCAGGATGGTAAAAGGTGCCAGATCAGGGCAAGCCCCCTGCCAAATCACAAGTCCCTGCTCCAAAGCAAGGAGGCGCTAGAGCTTCTCAATGAAACGATTTCTTTAAAACGTGGGCAAAACAACATGTTTTTCCCAGCCTCATTCTCAGAAATGGCTGAATGATTTTTGCTGAAACTTTCCAAATGGATTCAGCCTGAGGCAGACACCCAACATGGGAAGTTTCAGCACAAACAGTTAAAGGCTGGCAAAGTTATAAGCAATTGAAAAAAGGGTCTTATAATGGAAAGTGTCAGGCAACCTTAACTGTGGGTGGAGCAGGTCGATGATTATTGTAACACTCACTGCCTGATTTACAGAGCTCCTAAAATAGTTTGTGAAGCTTTCAAAACCTCTTCTTCAGTCATCCATACTCAGTTCTGCAGCCACCTCCCTTTGCTCTGGGAGGCAGAAAGTTGACACTCAGCCTGGTGGATCTGGATTAGGGTATCTGTGCCCCGGAACAGAGTGATAGCTTATCAATGCCAGCAAACGTTCAGCCTCAGCTGTGGAGTGAGAAATTAGAGGAGTGTGGAAAACAAGCCATGTGACAGCAGCAGCCAGAAGCATGGGAGGAGAGAAGGGTGGTTCTATTATTTATTAGGGGTATTGCAGTAGCACCTGGAGCATCTAAACCTAGATCAGGTTCCCATCATGCCGGGCACTGCACAGAGTGCAGAAACAGTCCCTACCCCAAAAAAGCTTGCAGTCTAAACAGACACCAGGTGGGAAGGGAAACTGAGGCACAGAGACAGGAAGGTCTTTGCCCCAGGTCACCCAACAGAGCCATGGCAAAGCTGGAAATAGATAGTCAGGAGTTCTGTTCCTGGTTCTAGCTGCCCTGTTCTTTAATCCAGCTGGTGGGAGAACTTCTACAGCCAACGAGTGAGAATGTGTGAGTGGGGGGGGGTATTGCTGCAGAGGTGCCCCATCCATCCCCTTGCTTCACAGATGCTGGGGTGGGGGTCGGGGGGGGAACAGAATTCTCTGCTCCTAACATGCTCCTAACACTTGCAGCTCTGAATTAAGACAATGACTATAATTCAACCTCATGCTTCAGGGCTTCTGTAAGTCATCTGCAGAGGTCAGGAAGAAATTTCTCCTCTGCCTTCTTCTCCTCCTCCCCAATGCACAATTGGCCAGATGTATTCTGGAGTTCACTCCAACAGCTTCCTCTGGAGCATCAAGAATTGACCACAGCCAGAGACAGCACACTGAATACAGTGGGCTGGTGCTCTGACATGAACCAGAGAATCCTTTTTCTTAGCTGGCTGGTTCTTGCTCACATGCTCTGGGTTATGCTGATCACCAGATCTGGAGTTGGGCAGGAATGTTCCCCCTTTGGGAGGGTGACCAGACAGCAAATGTGAAAAATCGAGGTGGGGGTGGGGGGTAATAGGAGCCTATATAAGAAAAAGACCCAAAAATCAGGACTGTCCCTATAAAATCGGGACAACTGATCACCCTAGTGGGGGAATCTCCTTCCTCTGCAGCATTGGGCACAGGTTGTCCGCTGCAATGAGCTGGGTGTGGCCCCACAATCCATTCCCTGCCATTGCAGGAGCCCTGGGCGATGGTGGCCCCTCGGTCCCTCCTGGTCTCTGCCTGGGGCTCACAAGAGGTTAGCCTCCCGAGGACTGAAATGCCTTAGTCTAACAAGTCGTGGGGCTCAAGACTAGGGTGAAATGTAATAGCTTGTGCTATATGGGAGGTCAGTCTAGGTGATCCCTTCTCGCCTTACACTCTGGAACTAGCCAGAAGGCCATACTGCAGGGGGGAAGGCCGTTCCACCTCGGAAGGAGAAACTGCTGAAGGGAAGAAAGTAATTGGCACAACCCAATGCAGCTTTGCATTTCTAAGCGTTCAGCCCATCAGTTTGCTGGAACTCTGAACATTTCCAGCTGCCCTGCCTTGAGTGGGCACAGAGAGAGGGGCTTGATTAGCCAGAGGCATCCGACCTCCTGCACACGGGCAGTGCACTGCTCTTGGGCACAGCACATCAGTTTCCCTTTGCTTCTCTGAAAGCTCTCTCAGGAGGAGAGCACCCACTGCAGAGTAACCAAGGGCTGCGGACGGAGTGAGCGGAATTTTGTAGAGCTGAGTTTCTAGCCATGTTCAATTAGTCCGGTCAACTGATCACAGCTCCTGCCTATTTCTCTCTTAGCCTATATTCATGGATTGGAGAGCCAGCTACCAGGAAGGGAAAGCTTCCTTTGCACCTTTCGTCAGGGAAGGCTCACAGCCCTGGGTACAGGAGAGTGTGCTGGGGTTTCACCCACCAATATCCTGGACGATGGTATTGAATGCAAGGCTGCAAGTGACACTATCGAAGGAAAAGAGCAGTTAGTAAATAATAACACCTAGTTCTTGTACAGCCCGCAGGCCAGTCTTATTATCCCCATTGTATGGATGAGGAAACTGAGGCACGGAGCAGGGAAGCGACTTGCCCGTGGTCATCCAGCAGGCTAGCGGCAAGCTAGAAATAGAACCCTGGTCTCCTGAGTCCCAGTCCAGGGCTCTGTCCACTAGGCGGCACTGCCCAGAGATGCAGTGCTGGAGGAGCTCCTTGAGCCAGAATGCAAGTAAGAACGAGGGGTCAGATCAGACCAATCAGAGCTGGCAGAATCTGAGCCCTTCCCCTCTGCAGGAGGCCAATTTACTAAGCCAGAAGCTTGCAGTGCACATCAAAGGAGTTACCCTGGCTTGTGGGAAGGGGTTGCCCCAGGCCAAGAGCAGCTTCCTCATCCCTTCAGAGGCTCAGGAAAGGATGCAGCCAAAAGCAGGCTCAGGGACACGCGCCAGGGAACAGAGCGGTTTTTTACAGCCACCGCTGGGCACCTCCTGTCCATTCCTGACCAGGCCCGGAAAAACCTGTCCCTTCACTGCAGGAGGGCAAGGAGAGCTGCAGCACGGGGAGGGATCCTAACCACACGCGGCAGCCCGCTGCAAGGCCTCAGCACCTGCTGTCTGCACTCACTGGAAGAGGCTAGTATGCTCCCTGGCTCCTTCCAGCAGTTCGTTGCCCTGAAGCATGAGGGTTGCTGTTCTCTGTACAAAATGATCCCATCCAACGTAGCCCTGGATGTTTTTACTAGGCATACCCCAGCCAGCCCTTTGGGGTCCTGCTCTGCTGTTGGCCTCAGTGGCGACAGGTACCACAGGGCAATCGAAGCCCCATTCACTGAGCCGTCACGGGGGCGCCCAGTTTCCTCTCTAGCTCAGTTGTTCTCCTCCGGGCCATTCCAAGCTGTCCCAATCTCTTTATACAGGAGCCTCTCCAAGGCCCTGAGCCTTTTCCTGGGGGAGGGAAGGTGTCGGGAGGGGGAGCAGCAGCCATGCCCTGGGAGCCCCAAAGATTCAGTTGCTAAAGAGCTTTTTCCATGGCCCAGCTGATTGACTGGAGCAGAGCATTCAGTTGCTGCCACATCTGTTGCCCTCGGGGCAGGACTCACACTGAACCGAAGGAAGGTGAAGGATCGCCCAGCACAGAACAGGGCAGCGCAGAACAGGGACCTCCCAGTTAACTGCTGAGTTAAGAGCCCACTGATGGGAGGACGAGAAGCTAAAGGCAGAAAATTGCCCCTCCGTGGCATGTCCCTGGAAGCAAACTCCCTGGCAAAGGGTGGCAGCCTGAATGGTGGATTTATAGAATAATGGACTTTAAATAGCACCTTCCACCCAATCAGTACACCCAACGGCCACCGATGCAGCCAGGTCTCAGGTGTGGAGCACAGAGACTGCTCCACAACCGCACAGCCATACTACACCCTGCTTTGGGAAGGGGAGAAACCCAGTTTGGAATCTGGTCCCAGCACTCAGACTGACAACCCCAGCACCACACATCAGAGGGCCTCTCCTGAGCATGGCGCGGCCAGGACCTGTTTTTCTCTTCTCCAGAGCCCCTCACGCCGGAGGGGAAGGCAGGCAGATTCCAGAGCGAGTAGCTATAGCGGCACATCCAGGATCTCTAGCAGCAGGGCCTGCAGCACCCAGTCCCCCTTAGGAGTCACCGGACCGGGGTACACAGGATTCCTCCCCCCAGACCCCGATATTAGGCCAAGGGCCTGAGAGATTTTTGCTCTCCCCTTCCCGCTGTGCCCAGGAGGGACCCAGAGCGCTGACAGCCTCCCACTGGAGCTGGAGCATTCTGGCTGAGGTGAGAGGCCCCTCTGTGGGTAGCGAGCACCCAGAAAACCTTGCTGAGGTTCCCCCGGTGCACCCAGGGGCCGGTGGTTCCTCACAGCAGCAGCCCCCCAGAGCTGGGAGAGCTTCTATGGAAGGGATCAGGGGTCCCAACCCAGCCTCACTGATTTCCCCCTCCACCCCATGGGTCTCAGCCTGGCCCCATGCATTCCCTCCTCCGCGGTTCTCAGCCTGGCCCCACCCATTTCTCACCCCCCCCCCGCTTCCCTCAGCCCGGCCACACCGATCCCCCCGCCCCCGCCGGCACTCGGGGCAGCGCGGTGATGAACAAAGAGCTGCTTCGCTCAGCCAGAGCCGCCACCGTGGGTCCCTCGGCCCAGCGCCCTCGCAGGGACCCAACGCGCTGCCGGCAACGCTGCACAACGGGCAGGATCCCAAGGCGCCCGCTCCCCGGCACCAGTGCGCCCCCTCATGACCCCCAGCACCAGTGCACCCCTCCTCCCCAGACCCGGTCCCTGCCCAGTCCCCCAGCACCAGTGCCCCCCCCCGACCCGGTCTCCTACCCCCATGCTCAGCCCCCCCCAGCACCTGTGCACCCACCCAGACCTGGTCCATCATTCTCATGGCCAGCCTGGCACCAGTGCACCCCTCAGAACTGGTCTCCTACCTCCATGCCCAGCCCCCCCAGCACCAGTGCACCAGCCCCCCCAGACCTGGTCCATCATTCCCATGGCCAGCCCGGCACCAGTGCATCCCCCACCAGACCTAGTCCATCACCCCCATGCCTAGCCCCCCCCCCGACACCAGTGCACCCCCCACCAGACCTAGTCCATCACCCCCATGCCCAGCCCCCCGGCACCAGTGCACCCCCCAGACCTGGTCCATCATCCCCATGCCCAGCTCCCCCCCGCACCAATGCACCCCTCAGACCCGGTCCATCATCCCCATGCCCAGCCCAGCCCCCCACCGGCACCAGTGCACCCCCCAGACCTAGTCCATCACCCCCATGCCCAGCCCCCCCCCGGCACCAGTGCACCTCCCAGACCTGGTCCATCACCCCCATGCCCAGCCCAGCCCCCCCCGGCACCAGTGCACCCTCCAGACCCGGTCCATCACCCCCATGCCCTGCCCCCCCCCGGCACCAGTGCACCCCCGAGACCCGGTTCATCACCCCCATGCCCGGCCCCCCCCGGCACCAGTGCATCCCCCAGACCTGGTCCATCACCCCCATGCCCAGCCCCCCGGCACCAGTGCACCCTCCAGACCTGGTCCATCACCCCCATGCCCTGCCCGCCCCCCCCCCGGCACCAGTGCACCCCCGAGACCCGGTCCATCACCCCCATGCCCAGCCCCCCCCCCGCACCAGTGCACCCCCCAGACCCGGTCCATCACCCCCATGCCCAGCCCCCCCCCCGCACCAGTGCACCCCCGAGACCCGGTCCATCACCCCCATGCCCAGCCCAGCCCCCCGGCACCAGTGCACCCCCGAGACCCGGTCCATCACCCCCATGCCCAGCCCCCCCCCCGGCACCAGTGCATCCCCCAGACCCGGTTCATCACCCCCATGCCCAGCCCCCCCCGGCACCAGTGCACCCTCCAGACCTGGTCCGTCACCCCCATGCCCTGCCCGCCCCCCCCCGGCACCAGTGCACCCCCGAGACCCGGTCCATCACCCCCATGCCCAGCACAGCCCCCCGGCACCAGTGCACCCCCGAGACCCGGTCCATCACCCCCATGCCCAGCCCCCCCCCCCCCGCACCAGTGCACCCCCGAGACCCGGTCCATCACCCCCATGCCCAGCCCCAGTGCACCCCCCAGACCCGGTCCATCACCCCCAGGCCCTGCCCCCGGGATGGGGAAGATGCGCCAGGAGCGCGGCGCGGCGCGGCCCGTACCGATGGTGGAGATGTGCGAGGGGTGGAACTCGTTGTCGGTGAAGCGGCAGAGCAGGCAGGTCTTGCCCACGCCCGAGTCCCCGAGCAGCAGCAGCCGGAACAGCACGTCGTACTGCTTGGCCATGGCGGGGAGCCGGGGCGGGCTGCGGGCTGCGGGCTCAGCCCCGCGCCGCGCCTGCTGCTGCCATCGCCGCCCGCCCGCCGCGTCCGGCCGGGCTGCAGCCCCAGCGCCCGCCGGCGGGGGGAGAGCCGGGACCGCGCCGCCGCAGAGCCACCCGGCCCCTTCCCCGCCCGGGCTGCGGGTGGGGCCGGGGGCAGGAGCGGGTACGGGGGACTGACTCGCAAACGCCTGCCTGAGCCCATCGCTGGGGTGGGGGAAACTGTCCCCCCACCGTGTGAATCAGGCAGCCACCCTGCCTGAGTCTGCAGAGAGCCTGAGCCCATCGCTGGGGTGGGGGAAACTGTCCCCTCACCGTGTGAATCAGGCAGCCACCCTGCCTGAGTCTGCAGAGAGCCTGAGCCCATCGCTGGGTGGGGGGAGCTGCCCAAGATGTTACCAACCCAGCCACCCTGCCTGAGTCTGCAGAAAGCCTGAGCCCATTGCTGGGTGGGGGGAGCTGCCCCCCCTTGTGATCCAGGCAACCACCCTGCCTGAGTCTGCAGAGAGCCTGAGCCCATCGCTGGGTGGGGGGAGCTGCCCAAGGTGTTACCAACCCAGAGTCTGCAGAGAGCCTGAGCTCATTGCTGGGGGGGGGGAAACTGCCTCCCCCATGTGACCCATGCAACCACCCTGCCTGAGTCTGCAGAGAGCCTGAGCCCATCGCTGGGGGGGGGGAACTGCCACCCTGCCTGAGTCTGCAGAGAGCCTGAGTCCATCACTGGGTGGGGGAAACTGCCCCCTCATGTGACCCAGGCAACCACCCTGCCTGAGTCTGCAGAGAGCCTGAGCCCATCACTGGGGAGGGGAAACTGCCTCCCTCGTGTGACTCAGGCAACCACTCTGCCTGAGTCTGCTGAGAGCCTGAGCCCATTGCTGGGGGGGGGGGAAGCTGCCCAAGGTGTTACCAACCCAGCCACACTGTCTGGGTCTGCAGAGAGCCTGAGCCCATTGCTGGGAGGAGTGATAGGGGAGCTCATATGGGTGTGAGTGACAAGCAGCCACCCTGCCTGAGTCTGCCGAGAGCCTGAGCCCAACAATGGGGTGGGGGCAGCTGCCCTCGGTGTGATGGACCCAGCCACACTGTCTGAGTCTGCAGAGAGCCCATCCCAGAGCCCATTGCTGGGAGGGGGAGGAGGAGGAGGTGCCCCTATTAGCTCTGGAATCCACTGCCACCACCTCAGGAGAGGACGCATGATGCAGTTCAGCTGCCGTCAGCTGGCGCCCCCACACAGAGCCCCATGCTCAGGTGGCCAGAGCTAGGGTGACAAGACAGCAAATGTGAAAAATTGGGATGGGGGGGGATAAAGTGGTGGTAATAGGAGCCTATATAAGAAAAAGATTCTAAAATCAGGAAATCTGGTCACCTTAGTGGGCCAAGCCCTCCCCCTCCAGGACAAACCCTTTCCTATAGGCAGCCAGGGAAGCAGTGACCCAGGGAGATGGGCAGACCCCACCAGATGGCTTTTGTGAGGGTGGTTCCTGCCATTACCACCCCAAGAACAGGTGGGGCAGGGCAGGGCCACAGTGTGAGGGCAGAGCTGTGTTTGAGTATGCCTGCAACCATGGATTGTGATAATCCTGCCCTGCAAGCAGCTCCATCTCCCAGCCCCAGAGCACCTCTGTTGGCCAAGTCACACCATGGGCATGATCCTGCAGCTGCAGATCTAATCTCTGCACAGAGGAGGGGTACTGTGCCAAGGCAAGTCCCTAGGACATTGCTGTATGTCTCTGGTGCCTGGCTTTGTGGGAGCTGCAAAGCAAGGTGCACCTCTGGTGGATATGGGACCGTGCTGGCCTGAAGGAGAAAGCTTGGTGGCATCAGCTTTCAAATACCTCCCTGCCCTGGAGAATCAGATGTGAAGGCAGAGAGCAGGGACTCAGCCCTTTGGCCTGGTTGTGTTCCACGTTCTAACACTGCGCTGATTGCCATAGGGTCTGAGCACAGAGCAGCTAAGCTGTGTGAGTGCAGTGTGTGAGCAGCGCTGGGATTCATGGAGGAAATGAGGCTACAGAACAACCTTTACTCGCCATGGGGGTCTCTGGTGAGACCAGATTAACCCAAAGAGTCCAAGCATAGAGGGAGGAGCCAACTATGGGAAATACGGACCTTTGGGGTTACCTCAGGCAAGTGCCTTCCCCTCTCATCCCTTGTTTGTTTAGACTGTGAGCTGTTCAGTGTAGGTCCTGTCTCTTGCCGTGTGTCTGTGCAGCGCCTGGCACAACAGGGCCCTGATCTCAGCTAGGACAGGGCCTGTCTCTCTCCGTGTGTCTGTGCAGCGCCTGGCACGATGGGGCCCTGATATCAGCTGCGACAGAGCCAGTCTCTCGCTGTGTCTCTGCAGTGCCCAACACAACGGGCAGGGACTCTCTTCTATGTGTCTGTGCAGCGCCTAGCACAACAGGGCCCTGATCTCAGCTGGGGCAGGGACTCTCTTCTATGTGTCTGTGCAGCGCCCAGCACAACGGGGCCCTGATCTCAGCTGGGGCAGGGACTCTCTTCTGTGTGTCTGTGCAGCGCCCAGCACAACGGGGCCCTGATCTCAGCTGGGGCAGGGACTCTCTTCTGTGTGTCTGTGCAGCGCCCAGCAGAACAGGGGTCTCTCAATGCTACACAACACACCTGTATCCTAGTTTCATTTCTCTGCCTTCCAAAGCCAGAGGAATAGGACTGGCCTTTCAGAGTAATTCCCTTCAGCTCAGGTTGCTGCAATTCCTATTGCTCAAACTACAGCTAATAGTCATCCCATCATTCGCTGCTCTCCCCTCTCTCGCCATCATTCAAGCCTAGCAGAGCCCCCTCAGCAAGCCAATACTTCTAGTGGTGTGGTGAATTTCCCATCGCCAAGACACCCACTCTGCCAGGGGCTCTGAGTTCTACAGGCAGTGAAATTCCACCCCGCAGTTCTCCCTTGGAGAACCAGCACACCATGCACTGCGATAACAATGCAGCTGGTATAGGGCAGTAGCAAGCTATAGGAATAGTGTCATAAAAAACCCTTCACTGAAAGAATATTCAGGTTGCAAAGTGGAGCCCTTGAAAAGTAGGAAATGCCCGCGCAGCTGTAACTCTGCCCCTGTGTTCATGTGCATTATGCTACAGTCTTTAATGGCATCATCACGTGCTACTGTTTCCACAGGACCCTGCCTCCTTCTGTGCATGGGCAACTGCCTTTTAGCCTCCCGATTCAGTGTGTGGCCCCTGCATTATTTACTGCCCCATCCGAACACAGAACTGGGCGTTTCAGCCTCAGCGTTCCTGTGGTGCTCTCAGCCTTGTGTCTGAGAGCTTCTCAAACATTAATGAATTACCTGGTTGAAGACATTATCCTTACGCACACAGGAAACTGAGGCACATAGCGATTAAGGCCACCACTGCCAAGTGCCCACTAAGTGTGGGTGCCCAATCAGGGCCTGATCTTCCATATTACTTAGCGTTATACGGCAGTTTATGTGTTCAAAATACAGGTCCCAGTGACTGCGTTTCCAGCTGTGAAGTGCTCAGTGTCATAGATATACAGGGTGTACGGGTTCCTATGGCAGTGCCCCAGTTACTGTGCTATGCCCAGTGCAATATTTGCACCTACCACTAGAGAGGGATGGAGACACAGACTTTACCAGTAGCTTTGATAGCTTTTTGTTGACAGCAGAGCCATATAGAAACTCAGGGATCCAATCCAGGGTCAGGAGGGAAGTGTCTAGTGGTTACAGTCTTCTGCCCCACTTCTCTCCCTGCCCCGTTCTGTTCTAATCTCCACTCTCCAGCTCCTGCTACTGCCTCCCCACCCCCACTCCTAGCCTCTCCCCTCTACAACTCCTTCCCCTCTTATATCGTCTCCCCTACTCCTCGCTTCAGCCCTCTCTGCTCCTGCCTTTGTCCCCCGTCTCCTATGGTCTGCAATTCTCCCCTGTCGCCTACAGGAGCAGCAATTGTAGGGACAGTTCTGCAGCCCTTGGGTGGAGCATGGACTCTGCAGAGATTTTAGCTGCTCAACTCTAACAAGTCTCTACTGAGCATGTGCAAACTGAGATTTTTTTAAAAGGTTAATAATTGTGCCAGATTTAGGTGGATTTTTGCCGGAATAGCAAGGCCATCAGGGCCACCCCTCTGCCAAATTTCAAGCTTCTGCTGTAAAACATGGACGTGCTAGAGCTTCTCAATGAAAGAGTTACAAGAATGTTTTAACATGGGTAAAACAGGGGTGTCATTTGCTTTGGTGCATGGGGGGGCAGTTGCCCCTTCCCCAAGACATTGGTTCCCTCCTTGACTCTTCATAGGTCTACATGCCCCACTTTCTGATCCCCCTGCTCCCAACTTTGCAGACTATAATATTGTGACGGGTTGAGTCACAGAGACCCCCTTAGGACTGCCATCTGATGTGCTGAGACTACCTCTGAGCCCGTTTTCCCTGCCAGCTTGGGACTTCAGTACCCTGTCTTGTTGAGCCAGACACATTAGCCTGCTACAAACACAGACCCAGGTCTGGACCACATCTCCCACAAGCTGCAGACTTAACTGAAAACAGCTTAAGAAGTGCTCCTGTCTCTCGCACCCAGATACCCAGTTCCCAAAGGGACCCAACCCCCCCCAAAATCCGTTTAACTCTATATAAAGCTTATACAGGGTAAACTCATAAATTGTTTGCCCTCTACAACACTGACAGAAAGATATGCACAGCTGTTTGCTCCCCCAGGTATTAATTACTTGCTCTGGGTCATTAATAAGCAAGAAGTGATTTTATTAAGTATATAAAGTAGGATTTAAGTGGTTCCAAGTAATAACAGACAGAAAAAGTAAATTACCAAGCAAAATAAAACAAAATGCACAGATCTAAGCCTAATACAGTAGGAAACTAAATGCAGGTAAATGTCACCCTCAGAGATGTTCCAATAAGCTTCTTTCACAGACTAGACTCCTTCCTAGTCTGGGTCCAGCAATCACTCACACCCCCGTAGTTACTGTCCTTTGTTCCAGTTTCTTTCAGGCATCTCTTTGGGGTGGAGAGTCTATCTTTTGAGTTATCTGAAGACCAAATGGAGGGGTTCCCAGGGCCTTATAGAGTATTTCTCTTGTGGGTGGAAACCCGTTTGTTCTCCTGTGTAAAATCCCCTTGTTGCGGACTCACAGGTCGTGCCCACTCTTGGCCCCGTGCGGTCCGTGGGAGAAACCCCTTTCAGTGTGACAGCCCTTCTCGGGGGTCCACTCTCTCTCAGGGGTTAAGCCCCTCAGCCTCCTGGAGCCGCACCTCTCTGAGCTTTAGCATGTCTGTCTCTCTCCGTGGGCCCCCTCAGGGAGTCCACTCGCTCTGGACTCCCAGGGACTCCACTCCCAAAGGGAATAATGCAACCCTGTTCTCTAGCCTGGAGTGACACTCATCCAGCGTAAAACAGGAGGGTTTACTGAGCATTTGAACACAGCACAGGAAACTCTCAGGGCCCTCAGACCTGGCCTCCCTCAGCACAGCACATCTAAGTCTCCCCTGCATCCAGGTGGGCTCTGCCTGCTCCCCTTCTCCAGCCCAGAGCCCCCCTGCTTCCCAGCTGGGCATCTGATATCTCCTCCCCCAAACCCCACCTCTGTCCATTGTCTTCTCTCCAGGTAAACAGGGTCACCTGGGCCTCCTCTCCTCTCTTCTGTCCCCTCTCCCTCTCTGGTTGGAACTGGCTGGTTAGTCACCGGGGTCCTCTCTTCGCAGTCCATTGTCCTCCCACTGGCCAGAACCGTCTGCGACTCCTGAGCTGGGCCTCCGGGTCACCAGGTTGCCAGTCGCTGGGGTGTCCATTCTCCAGGCCATTGGCTGGGGTCCCAAGTTCCCTTGCTGGTCCTTTGGAACAACAAACTCCCTCTCCCCTCACCTCGTTAAACCAGTAACACCCAGGGAAATTGAGCCCCACCCCCTCTGCATGCAACCCACTGGAAAACCAAGGAAAACACAAAGACAATCCCCCACTTCCTCATACCCCTCAACAAGATGGAGTTTGCAGTCACCTGTCTATGAATGACTCAGCTTTTTGCAGGCCAACGCCATTGTTTACATGTTAGTTTGAACGTCCCCAGGAAAGCTCAGATGTGGGTTGGCGTCTCCCAAAGTCCATTGTCAGTTAAGTATCAGAGGGTAGCCGTGTTAGTCTGGATCTGTAAAAGCAGCAAAGAATCCTGTGGCACCTTATAGACTAACAGACGTTTTGGAGCATGAGCTTTCGTGGGTGAAGGTTGCCTGATCTACCCCTCGGGCAGGAAACTCAGAGCACCAGCAGTCACTGGGGACATGTGCTCTGATTTGGGCCGCTGCTCCATCCTCTGGGACAGGCACTGACACGGGTCAGGGCTAGATGAGCTCTTCGGTCAATGGCTGCTCAAGAATACAGCTCCCTGCACCAAGAGGGAAGTGGGTGGTAGCATCCAATTCCCCCCGACCCCTGCACTCTCAGAATGGGAAAGTGCCCTGAGCTGGGAGCCTGTAGGCCAGCCTCCGCTCTCCTGCTGCCCGGGTTAATAATTCTGTGCATTTCACACCTCTGATGCTGAGCGAGGCCTTGTACCCCAGCTTAGGAGTCGGCAAACAGATAGTGTTAGGAGGGCTGTTACCCCATATGTTCATTGGCGCTAGAGGGGAACAAAACACACACTTTGCCAGTGAGTCACACAACAACTATTTGTCAGACAACAATAGAATGATAGAGCTCAGGCTTCCTGGGTTCTGACTCTGGGAGAGGATTGGGCTCTACTGAGTTGGAGGAAGTCAGGACTCCTGGGTGCTCTCCCCAGCTCTCAGAGAGGAGTGGGGTCTGTTGTTAGAGTTAGGACACCCAGCTAATGATTCCTCATATTTACATATTGCTCATTCATCTGTGAAGACGGGAATGTATTTTATAGACAGCATAGCTAAGCACATAGTCCCGGCAAATTCATTCTGAAAGGCCGTGTGTCTAAGTGAATGGAAGGTGGGGCTGCCATGTAAAAGACTCATGTTCGAAAAAAAACTGATGTGTTTAGTCTTGAGAAAAGAAAACTGCGGAGGGGGGTAGCTAATAACGCTCTTCAGATATGTTAAGGGCTTTTATAAAGAGGACAGTGCTCAATTGTTCTCCATGAAGACAGGACAAGAAGTAATTTGGTTTATTCTGCAGCAAGGGAAATTTAAGTTAGATATTAGGAAAAAAACCCTTTCTATCTATAAGGATAGTTCAGCTCTGGAATAGGCTTTCAAGGGGGGTTGTGGAATCCCGTCACTGGAGGTTTTTAAGAACAGGTTGGACAGATGCCAGCCAGGGATGGTCTAGCTTTCCTTGGTCCTGCCTCATCCAGGGGGCTGGACTTGATGAGCTCTTGATGTTCCTTCTAGTCCAGCTCCCAGCACAGCAGGGCCTTGATCTCAGCTAGGGCCAGGGCTATCTCTTGCTATGCGTCTGTGCAGCGCCCGGCACAAGGGGCCTCTGATCTAAGCTGGAGTCTGCATAGCACCTGGCACAATGGGAATTGGGGGTTCTGATCCTGGTTGGGGAGGTCTGCACCAGTGCCCAGCATGCAGGCTATGAGCTATGGGGAAGGAGACAACCTTGGGGTGTGATGTTTCTTGGGGTACTCAGGCCTGCGAATCACCTTGTTACCTCTGTCATGGATCAACAGAGCCGGTGCTCTCATCTGGCTCTGGAACAGTCCCTGGGAGGAGCCCTTCAATGCATCAGCCCCCATAGGTCACTCGGTCACTGGAGTGAGCCCCTGGCTTCACCACCTCCTGGGGCCGAACCTTGGAGCCACTGTGAGCTCCCTGCAGCAAGTCCAGCTGGACTGGACACTTGGGGAAGACTTGTACCCCCCAAGGGAGCGATGCACCCCCAAGAGGGACTCTCAGCCAGCGCTGTAACAGCAGGAGGGTTTCTGAGATGTCTGGACCACAGCCTAGAAAGTCCTTCGGTTAGCACAGAGAATGGAAAGTTCCAGCATCTGGGTCAGTCCAGAGCTCAGGGCTCTCTCAGTCCCAGTCCAGAAGAGTGTGTCCTGCTTCCAGCGACTCACACTTAACAACCCCCCAAGGGCCCCTCCTCCATCCTTTGTTCTAGTTCCCTGGCAAACTTGGTCACCTGGTCCTTTGTTCTCCAGCTGGCCAAACCTGCTGGTTTCTTGTTGTCCATGGTTGTTAGTTGCTAGGTACCAAAAGGCCAAGCCATTGTCTGGGCCCAGGCCCCAGAGAGCTAGGCGACAGTCACATCTGTGTCTCTGGGTCTCTGCAAAGAGCAAACAGCCTTTTCTCCCCACCTAATTAACCATGCAGCACATAGGGGAAACTAGGGTGACCAGACAGCAAGTGTGAAAAATCGGGAAGGGGGTGGGGGGTGATAGGAGCCTATATAAGAAAGAAACCCCAAAATTGGGACATCAGGTCACCCCAGGGGAAACTTATACACACACAGTAGTCATACAAAATATTATGAAAAATCCCCACTTTGTCACAACCCCCCCATTGCCTCCAGCATGAGGGAGACTTGCTTGTGGTCTCAGCAAGTTAACTGGTGTCAGCTCCCTGATCCCACCAGGCTGTGAGCCACCCACACACTCTCCTCTGGGCTCTGCCAGCCTTTACTCTGCCTTGCGGGTTAACAATGGGACACCCCAGTCTCTGAGCCTCTGTAAAGCGTTCCCCTGTAGTGCCAAGCCCCTTGTCCACTGACACTCACAGGAATAGCAGTGCTGCTATCCCCAAGGAGCAGCGTTCACCCCAACTTGTCTGGTTCTGCTCAGGACCAGCTCCTTGGTAAATATCACAGCCCTGAGATGTATTTATAGTAGGGCTGTCAAGTGATTAAAAAAATTAATCATGATTACAAAAATTAATCACCATTAATCACACTGTTAAACAATAATAGAATACCATTTATTTAAATATTTTTGGATGTGTTCTACATTTTCAAATATATTAATTTCAATTACAACACAGAATACAAAGTGTACAGTGCTCACTTTATATTTATTTTTTACAAGTATTTGCACTGTAAAAAAAAAGAAATAGTATTTTTAAATTCACCTAATACAAGTACTGTAGTGCAATCTCTTTATCATGAAAGTTGAACTTACAAATGTAGAATTATGCACAAAAAACTTGCATTCAAAAATAAAACAACATAAAATTTTAGAGCCGGCAAGTCCACTCAGTCCTACTTCTTGTTCAGCCAATCACTCAAACAAACAAGTGTGTTTACATTTGCAGGAGATAATGTTGCCCGCTTCTTGTTTACAATGTCACCTGAAAGTGAGAACAGACATTCGCATGGCACTGTTTTTGCCGGTGTTGCAAGATATTTACATGCCAGATGCGCTAAAGATTCATATGTCCCCTCATGCTTCAATAGGGTGATGATACAGCAAGTGTGAAAAATCAGGAGGTGGGGTAATAGGAGCCTATATAAGAAAAAGACCAAAAAATCAGGATTGTCCCTATAAAATCGGGACATCTGGTCACCCTATGCTTCAACCACCATTCTCCAGGACATGGCTGAACAAGAAGTAGGACTGGGTTGACCTGTAGGCTCTGAAGTTTTACATTGTTTTGTTTTTGAGTGCAGTTCTGTAACAAAAAAATCTACATTTGTAAGTTGCACTTTAACAACAAAGAGATTGCACTACAGTACTTGTATGAGATGAATTGAAAAATACTATTTCTTTTATCATTTTTGCACTGCAAATATTTGTAATTAAAATAATATACACTTTGATTTCAATTATAACACAGAATACAGTATATATGAAAATTTAGAAAAACATCCAAAATATTTAATAAATATCAATTGGTATTCTATTGTTTAACGGTGCAATTAAAACTGCAATTAATCACAATTTTGTTAAATGCGATACTTTTTTTAAGTTAATCGCGTGAGTTAACTGCGATTAATCAACAGCCCTAATTTATAGTGAAAACAAGGGAAAGTTTATTTATTTAGCATGTGCATAGTCATCTAGCCAAGTGATGGCATCTTCAGTGGCATGATGCAGTTCTTCTAGGCTACCGCTGAACCTAGTCTGCAGACATTCATCGACAATGTGCGTCATTGTCTGTGTTGTGTCACAGCTGCACACAGGGCTGTCACGAAGGCCCCAGCGATACTATTTGGCAGCCCAGAGACCTTGCCTGGTCTGGAACCTGTTGAACAGGGACTATTGACATCAGGGCTAGGTGACCAGATGTCCCAATTTTACAGGGACAGTCCCGATTTTTGGGTCTTTTTCTTATATAGGCTCCTATTACTCCCCCTACACACAAACACTCTCTCTCGAGTTTTCACACGTGCTGTCTGGTCACCCTAGTCAGTGCAGGTCAAAACCACGCAGGCAAATTGTGAAGTTTATTACCAAGATTCAAGAGACGCCGGGCAAGGATCATGGAAACAAAAGGTTACATATAAACCAAACCTCTAACTTGCTTTCTAGGGACTGAGGTTTATCTCACCCAAAGCCTTCAGCAGCATCTTCAGCCAAGGCTGGTTGTGATCCCGTTTACCTCCTAGGCACAGGATATGGTGGCATCTCTCTTGCCTTCTACTTTTATACCCAAAGTTCATTGTCTGACCTTGGAGACAGTATAACCCTCCTCTGGGCTCTCCCTTGTTGACTTCACATCTTTCTGTTGACTTCATATCAGGGGCGGCTCTAGGCATTTTGCCACCCCAAGCACTGCAGGCAGGCTGCCTTCCGCGGCTTGCCTGCGGAGGGTCCACTGGTCCTGTGGCTTCGGCGGACCCTCCACAGGTAAGCCGCCGAAGGCAGCCTGCCTGCCGCCCTCGCAGCGACCTGCAGAGCGCCCCCAGCGGCTTGCCGCCCCAAGCATGTGCTTGGCGTGCTGGTGCCTGGAGCCGCCCCTGCTTCATATGCAAGTATGTCTACAGTGTTAGCTTACCAGTGTAGTTTACATCCCGAGAGAGAGGTCAATACATAGGTCAATACACAGGAAACCTCCCGCTGTGATATACACCCCAAGAACGAATTTGCAGAATACACACAGAACTCCTTACTAGCTGTACAGGCATTTCACAAGGGTAGCAGTCATCAGTGGGACCCCGGCTTTCATTTAAGACCTCCCATTACACTCTTTGGTGACCCAGACTGTACACATCAGAGTCAGGACATTCCTGTAACCCCCTTGCTGTTGGCATTGAGGGGTATTTGAGGAACAAGGGGCACATGGGGGCCATGCTACGGACACAGGGACGCAAGATGCTTCAGGGGCATGCGGCAGAAATACTGGGGCATGCAGGAGGGGCAGGCATGGTGGCAACACGTGGGAGTGGGGACAGTACAAGCATGCAGGGGACATGCTAAGGGCACCTGGGGCACAGAGCATGCCAGGGGCACATGTGGAGGGGGACACAGTAGGGGTATGCAGGGGACACATGAGGGGCACATGTGAGCAGGGGACATGCTAGGGGCACACGTGGAGGGGGACACACTAGGGGTATGCAGGGGACATGCTAGGAGCACATGTGGGAAGGGGACATGCAGACAATATGCTAGGGGCATGCGGGGGGAGGAGACATGCTGAGGCACACGTGCGAGTGGGACATGGTGGGGCATCCAGACAATCCGCTAGGGGCATACAGTGGACATGCTAAGGGCACATGCAGGAAGGGGCCACGTTGGGGCACACCACAAGGGAGGAGGACATGTTAGGGGCATGCAGAAGACACGCTAGGGTGGACACATGGGAAGGGGGCTTGCTAGGGGCAGGCAGAGGGAACGGCAGGAGCACACGTGGGCGGGGGGCCACGCAGGCGACAGGGGCGGCATGTGCCCTCGTGTGCGCCAGGAGCGCACAGGCGGGGGCAGGCAGCGCTGCACTCCCGGACAGGACCGGTAGGGGGAGCCCAGCCGGCGCCGCGCAGGCAGTCCGCGGGGAGGGGCCCACCTGGGCCGCGCTCCGCCGCCTGCACTGGCGTCCTGCGGCCGGTAGGGGGAGCCGCCGAGCGGATCGCGCCCGGCCCGAGCCTTTCTGTCCCCGCCGAGCCGCCGTCGGGCTCCCCGCCTCTCCCTCCGCTGCGGAGCATGGCGGCCGCCTCCGGGCCCCCGCCCGGCCGGGAGCGTCTGCGGGACGACGGCGTGAGGACCCTCACCTCGGCCGAGCAGGTGGGGCCGGGGCCGGGGCTCCCGGCGTGCCCCGCGCGGGGCTGGCCCGGGCTGCGGGGGGAGGGGGTTCTAGCGGGGGCGGGGCTGGCCCGGGCTGGGGGGCAGTATATAGTGGGGGGGGGGTTTTGCAGGCTGGCTGGAGGTGGAGGGGGTTATAGCGGAAGGGGGGCTGGCCCGGGCTGGGGGAGGGGGTTCTAGCGGGGGCGGGGCTGGCCCGGGCTGGGGGGCAGTATATAGTGGGGGGGGGGTTTTGCAGGCTGGCTGGAGGTGGAGGGGGTTATAGCGAGAGGGAGGGCTGGCCCGGGCGGGGGCGAGGGGGGCTGGCCCGGGCTGGGGGGCAGTATATAGTGGGGGGGGGGTTTGCAGGCTGGCTGGGGGTGGAGGGGGTTATAGCGAGAGGGAGGGCTGGCCCGGGCTGGGGGAGGGGGTTCTAGCGGGGCTGGCCCGGGCTGGGGGGCAGTATATAGTGGGGGGGGGGTTTGCAGGCTGGCTGGAGGTGGAGGGGGTTATAGCGAGAGGGAGGGCTGGCCGGGCTGGGGGAGGGGGTTCTAGCGGGGCTGGCCCGGGCTGGGGGGCAGTATATAGTGGGGAGGGGAGTTGCAGGCTGGCTGGGGGTGGAGGGGGTTATAGCGGAAGGGGGGCTGGCCCGGGCTGGGGGAGGGGGTTCTAGCGGGGGCGGGGCTGGCCCGGGCTGGGGGGCAGTATATAGTGGGGAGGGGAGTTGCAGGCTGGCTGGAGGTGGAGGGGGTTATAGCGAGAGGGAGGGCTGGCCCGGGCGGGGGCGAGGGGGGCTGGCCCGGGCTGGGGGGCAGTATATAGTGGGGGGGGGGGTTTGCAGGCTGGCTGGGGGTGGAGGGGGTTATA
This sequence comes from Gopherus evgoodei, assembly GCF_007399415.2. Lineage (NCBI taxonomy): Eukaryota > Metazoa > Chordata > Testudines > Testudinidae > Gopherus > Gopherus evgoodei. The sequence continues at coordinate 151,122,156 of NC_044325.1, read as the reverse complement.
GCGAGAGGGAGGGCTGGCCCGGGCTGGGGGAGGGGGTTCTAGCGGGGCTGGCCCGGGCTGGGGGGCAGTATATAGGGGGGGGGGGTTTGCAGGCTGGCTGGAGGTGGAGGGGGTTATAGCGAGAGGGAGGGCTGGCCCGGGCTGGGGGAGGGGGTTCTAGCGGGGCTGGCCCGGGCTGGGGGGCAGTATATAGTGGGGAGGGGAGTTGCAGGCTGGCTGGGGGTGGAGGGGGTTATAGCGGAAGGGGGGCTGGCCCGGGCTGGGGGAGGGGGTTCTAGCGGGGGCGGGGCTGGCCCGGGCTGGGGGGCAGTATATAGTGGGGGGGGGGTTTGCAGGCTGGCTGGGGGTGGAGGGGGTTATAGCGAGAGGGAGGGCTGGCCCGGGCTGGGGGAGGGGGTTCTAGTGGGGGCAGGGCTGGCCCGGGCTGGGGGGCAGTATATAGTGGGGGGGGGGTTGCAGACTGGCTGGGGGTGGAGGGGGTTATAGCGAGAGGGAGGGCTGGCCCGGGCGGGGGCGAGGGGGGTTATAGCGGGGGCAGGGCTGGCCCGGGCTGGGGGGCAGTATATAGTGGGGGGGGGGTTGCAGGCTGGCTGGGGGTGGAGGGGGTTATAGCGAGAGGGAGGGCTGGCCCGGGCGGGGGTGAGGGGGGTTATAGCGGGCAAGCAGGGCTGGCCCAGGGGTTATAGCGGGGGCAGGGCTGGCCCGGGTTGCCGGGGTAGTGTATAGTGGGGGGGGGGGGGTTTGCAGGCTGGCTGGGGGTGGAGGGGGTTATAGCGGAAGGGGGGCTGGCCCGGGCTGGGGGGGGGTTCTAGCGGGCGACGGGGGCTGGCCCGGGCTGGGGGGGTTCTAGCGGGCGAGGGGGGCTGGCCCGGGCTGCGGGGGGTGGGGGGTTCTAGCGGGCGAGGGGGGCTGGCCCGGGCTACGGGGGGGTGGGGGGTTCTAGCGGGCGAGGGGGGCTGGCCCGGGCTGCGGGGGGTGGGGGGTTCTAGCGGGCGAGGGGGGCTGGCCCGGGCTGCGGGGGGTGGGGGGTTCTAGTGGGCAAGGGGGGCTGGCCCGGGCTGCCGGGCAGTATGTAGTGGGGGGGGTTGCAGGCTGGCTGGGGGTGGAGGGAGTTATAGCGGGAGGGGCGGTTGGGCTTGGTTTATGATATCAAAGATAACTGCCCTGTTACTGATAGGGATGGGGGAGTTTATACCAAGGAGCCAGTCTAGTCTATTGAGCAGAGCCCTGGGCTGGGCCCTGAGTAACCTGTGCTCTCTTTCCGGCCTTGCCACTGCCCTGCTGAGTGATCTTGGGCAAATCTCTTCCTTTCCCTGTGCCGCAGTTTCCCCTCCCACCTTGTGTGGATTGTGAGTGCTCTCGCCCCTGCAGTACAGTGGGCGAGGGGGTGTGTTGGGAGGGGTGCCCAGCATTGTTCATCTGGAATGGGCCGCTTGGAGAACAGATGCGTGTTTGTGGAGTTACTTTAAATGTCACTGGAAACAGGTTGTTGGGAGGTGCTTGAATTCCTCTGCACAGGTGTGAGAGCCGGAAAGGCAATGTGGCTGTAAACTGCCAGGTTCTGTTGGCCAAAGCAAGAGGAATGAAGAGAGCAAAGGCTGAGAGTGGTGGAAAGGAGGGAGGGTATTAAAACAGAACAAGAATCCAAACAGCTGCTAGGTTTCAGAGTGGTAGCCCTGCTTAATCTGTATCGGCAAAAAACCCAGGCGTTCTTGTGGCACCTTAGAGACTAACAAATGTGTTAGGGCATAAGCTTTCGTGGGCCAAAACCCACTTCATCAGATGCATGGAGTGGAAAATATAGGAGCAGGTATAAATACATGAAAGGATGGGGTTTGCTTTACCAGGTGTGAGGTCAGTCTAACGAGATAAATCAATTAACAGGATACGAAAGGAGGAAAAATAACTTTTAAAGTGGTAAGGGAGTGGCCCATTAGACAGCTGACAAGAAGGTGTGAGTAAAAGTAGGGAGAAATTAGTATTGGGGAAATTAAGTTTGTTTTGTAATGATCCAGCCACTCCCAGGCTTTATTCAGGCCTAATCTGACAGTGTCCAGTTTGCAAATTAATTCCAGTTCTGCAGCTTTAGTGATCTAGGTCGGGGTGGCCAACCTGAGCCTGAGAGGGAACCAGAATTTACCTGTGTACGTTGCCAAAGAGCCATAGTAATATAGCAGCCCTCCACTGATCAGCTCCTCCCCCTCCTTCCCCATGCCCCCTGTGGCATGCAGGAGGCACTCGGGGGAGGAGGAGGAGTGAGGGCATGGCAGGCTCAGGGAATGGGGCAAGAAGAACTGGGGGCATTGGGGGAAGGGGTGGAGTTAGGGGCAGGGCCTATGGCAGAGTCAAGGGTTGAGCAGTGAGCACGCCCCCCCCCTCCCCCCCCCCCGGCACACTGGGAAATTGGTGCTTGTGGCTCCAGCCCTGGAGGTGGTGCCTATACAAGGAGACTCATTAACTTCTGAAGAGCTACAGGTTGGCCACCCCAATCTAGGTAATAGAAGAAGTCCAGAGGAGTCCTCATTTCAGTGTCCTTATCTCTGTGCCCAGTGGCAGTTTCAGCTGGCAGCTATAAACATGGGCCGGAGGGTTGGGTCAGAATGGAGGAAAGGTCCCAAAAAGATGCATCCATTTTACGGTTTGGTACTTGTGCCCATCACCATAGTGTTTGGGACCCTCCCACATTCATTAGATTGGCATTGCAAGGTCCCTAGTGGACTTTGAGCCATCCACTCTTCTTCCCTCTCTGCCCATGGGAAGCTCTCCATGGGTAGGTTTGTTGTGCTAACAGTTATTCTGCTTCTGGCAGAAAAGTTTTATTAAAAGAGATGTGGTGGCATTTCCTGAAGCTGCTCAGGTTTTGGATTAGTTTAATCTCTGCTGGAGGTTTGTTCTGCAGTCAGATCCCTTAGTGCCTTATCTCAGTCTCTTATAGGCTCTCTCACACTTCTCCCTGGGCTTTAGGCTCAGCATTGCCCCCGAGAAGTGCTCCAGAGGTGGAGATGCAGCCTCTAATGCAGCTGGGCTTTGATCCATTAATAGCTTTCAGAATCAGGATCAGGTGGGTGTCATCTCTTTAAACGAAGGGGTAGGGTTCTTCGCACAGAGCGTCGGTGATTAGGCTCTGGAGAGATTTGGGTGCCCATGCTGTTTCAGGGACAGTATTTGTTGAGCTCTTTGCATTAATTGCCTGACAGAAACCCGGGGCATCTGTGGTGGAAACAGGAAGTCTCTCTGGTGGTGGCAAAGATGAGCATATTTCTTCCCTCTCCCCTTCTGGCTGTGGTACCTCTGTCAAGTCAGAGGCCTGATGGGGAGGGAGAAATAGCCATGTGGGTGTGTTCAACAGGAAAAAGACACAACAAATGGAGATGTGTGCTGAGCCCCAATAAGTCGGTGTGGCCCTGGTGTTCTGAAGTGTGGGATACAAAACCACTGCTTAAGCCATCCAGAATTTTGCCCAGTGATTGCCCTCCCTGGAGGTCTGTCTTGCTTGCTCGTCCTCTGGCATGATGATGGATGCTGCCTATGTCTCCTGCCTGTGCTCGCTCCTTTCTGCCCCCTCCTGCCTTAAGGGCAGAGAGGAGCAAGTGGTGGGGCAGTCCTGCTCAACAGCTGATGTGGGGAGGGCAGGACCAGCTGCTGAACAACTGATTGGCAGCCAGCCCCAGGGCCACCAGAGCAGCAGCCCCGGCCAGCCCTGTGGGTGCTGAGCACCCTGTATTTTTTCTCCATGGCTGCTTGAGCCCCTGAGCACCCACAGAGTGGGCGCCTATGCCTCAGCATCTGAAATGGCTTCCTGGATGGGGGACATCGGTGCTGATCCAGATTTTCCTAGATTCCAAGGCCAGAAGGAGCCACTGTAGTCTGATCTCTTGTCTAACGCAGGCCAGAGAACTTCCCCCAATAATTCCTAGAGCAGAGCTTTGAGAAAAACATCCAGTCTTGGTTTAAAAATGGTGAGTGACAGAGAACCCACCACAACCTTGGTAAATTGTTCCAATAGTTAATTACTCTCATGGTTAAACATTTACACTTTATTTCCAGTCTGGATATGGCTAGCTTCAACTTCCAGCCACCGGATCATGCTGTGCCTTTGAATTTCTGGAGTTCATCCCCCAGGGCAGGACCAGCAGGCATGAAAATGCTTTTGGATCGCAGAGGCTTATATGTGAGAGACCTGTTGCTGCTGTTCGCTATGGCCGCCAGTTCAGTTAATGCTACAACCCCTTCCCACAGTATAATTTTTCTGACTAGTTATTAAGGGGTTATTTGTGTTTTCCTGGTAGCCAGACTACGTATAATGGAAGTGTTCTGCATTGGTGTGTCTGCACTTATGTCCTGGGTCCAGATCTCAGTGGGGTATTCCTGTGAATACCCTGCTCATGCTGAGGCTTTTCACTGAGTTTGTAGTCAGGCACTGGCATGCATGGCCCTCCCTGTGGGTTGTGACCGCACATCATAGGTGCAAGCCTCAGGCCACCCCTAGTGCGGTCTAGCCCTGCTCGGGGAACGCTTACAAAATGGCAAATTTCAGTACGGGCAGCTGCCAGTGCCTTGTTAAACCAGTGGCTCTCAACCTTTCCAGACAACTGTACGCCTTTCAGGAGGCTGATTTCTCTTGGTATCCCCAAGTTTCACCTCAATTAAAAACCACTTGCTTACAAAATCAGACCTAAAAACACCAAAGTGTCACAACCACACTATTACTGAAAAGTTGCTGACTTTCTTATTGTTACCATATAATTATAAAAAAAAATCAATTGGAATATAAATCTTGTACTTATATTTCAGTGTGTAGTATTTGGAGCAGTATGAACAAGTCATTGTCTGTATGAAATGTTAGTTTGCACTGACTTTGCTAGTGCTTTTCACATAGCCTGTTGTAAAACTAGACAACTGTCTAGATGAGGTGATGTACTCCCAGAAGACCTCTGTATACCCCCAGGGGTACATGTACATCTGGTTTAAACTGTCAGTCCTGCTGGTGCTACCCCTAGTGGAGGATGTTGCAGATCCAGGGATTTATTTGCAAGAGCACGTCATAGGCTCAGATTGCCCCTTCTGTCTCAGTTGTGCAGTCTGCTATCGTCCAGCCCCAAAGTGGCTGCGTTTTAGGGGTGTTCTGTGCGCGTGTATAGCGGCTAAAGAGCTTTGGGATCCTTTGGAATGATATAAACATAAGGCGGCAAACATAAATAGTACCAATGACAGGACTTCTACGTTCAGTGTCGGTAGAGGCAGGATTTCTGATGGTGGAGAGGGACACTGGAGGGTTTACCAAAGCAAGGGTTTGGATAGGTGGGGCTTTCCCCAGCTCTAGCGCAGAGAGCCTGGTGGCTCCCCAGACATGCTGACTTAGTGTTAGAGGGCAGGCGCTCCAGTTCTGGAAGAATTCCCGAGTCCTGCACAACTGAAGCTGTGCTCTGTTGTCTGGGTTGCTCGGGAGTTGGGATCCCAGTCGTGGGCTGGGCCAGGCCCCCGCTGTTCTAGGTGCTGTATGGAGAGAACGCAGATGGTCCCTGGCCCAAAGAATTTGTGGTCTAAGTGTAACTTGAGTGACAACAGGTGGGTACGACATACAAGCGGTACAGCTCCCGGGATGGGCAGGAGCAGATTTCCAGGGCTGGTGTAGCCCTGGTGAGCATATTGAGCAGACATTTACCAGAGCAGGGGTAGGCAACCTATGGCACAGGTGCCGAAGGCGGCACGCGAGCTGATTTTCAGTGGCACTCTCACTGCCCGGGTCCTGGCCACCACTCCGGGGGGGCTCTGCATTTTAATTTAATTTTAAATGAAACTGCTTAAACATTTTAAAACCCTTATTTACTTTACATACAACAATAGTTTATTATATATTATAGACTTCTAGAAAGAGACCTCCTAAAAACGTTAAAATGTATTACTGGCACACAAAACCTTAGAGTGAATAAATGAAGACTCGGCACACCGCTGCCGAAAGGTTGCCGACCCCTGTACCAGAGTAAATCGGGGTTTCATCACACAGTGTTTTCTGGAGAGTCTCCAATATCGTAGAGCAGGCAAATGCTGCCCATAATATATTTGTTTTCCTGGATTGGGGTAGATTAGTGCAAATTCCTCCTACACCAAGGAAGGCCAGTGCTCTTAGCGGGGAGAGAGCTCGTGATCGTTTTCTGTGAAGCATGCACGTGGCTCAAGAATGTGCCTGTCTTGATCCTTTTCTTAGAGCTCTGTGGTGTCTGATTCAGTCGATTCGGGTTTCTTTCCCCTCCTTTGTTAGGAAGAGTTTACCAAACACCTTGGCTGAAAGTGGTGCTTTTGGAGAAGTATCCTGCGCTCGCATTTTCCTAGAAACAGAGGATTGTTTCGTTGTTCTCATTAGAGAGCGTTGGCTAATTTTGTGTCCTCCCCAGGGTGAGCCTGTCTTGGTTTCTTTGAGGTGTGTGGAATAGAAAGGGAGGACCCTCAGGGTCAGCTGGACGGAGAGAGGGCATGGGAGATACTTTAGGAGAAAAAAAAATCTCTCTTGACATCTTGCTTGTGATTGTTACTTATTAGTTGGATGAGGGTAGCACCTAGGAGCGCCAGTCATGGCCCACAACCCATGGTGCTAGGTGCTGTACAGACACAGACCAAGAAGACAGTCCCTGCCTCAAAGAGCTTACTGTCTATTTCTGTTTTGTCTGGCTTGTCTAGGTAGCATGGAAGCTCCTTGGGGCCGGGATTGTGACTTTCTTTGTGTCTGTCCAGCCCCTAGCCCAGACAGACCATGTGCTACCTGGCTGAGAAGCCCAGACCCTGTGGTGCTGCGCAGCCAGGCAGCCGGTAATCCAGACCTGCGCGGCCCATGGTCTTTAGCACACAGCTGGGCCGCAGCCGTGTGCTAATTGGGCCGTGGGTTGAGAACCACTGGGATGATCACAATAAAGCCAGAAAGACCAGAATTTGTTAATCTGTACACCATCCTAAAGTAAAAATGTCTCAATCTCTCATATTCCCAACCAAAAAAATCACAGATGGAGTTAAAATTGAATATATATCATTAACTGAAGAGATGTTGTGATTATCTCCCAAAACAAGCATTAGAAACCCAGGAAATTTAGAATTAATTTAAAAGAAATCCATGGTCTGACACAGTCCAATGGCTGGAAGTTGAAGCGAGAGAAATGGAGACTAGACATAAGGTGCAGCAAGGGTAATTAACCATTGGAACGACTTGTGTATGGTGGTGGTGGATTGATTGGATGTTTTTCTAAAGTTGTGCTCTAATTCGTCCAGGGATTAATTCAGGGAAGTCCTGTGGCCTGCATTATCCAGGAGGTCAGACTGGATGGTCACAGTGGTCCCTTCTGACCTTAGAATCTCTGATGCGTTAAGGTCTGGAGACATAGAGAGAGGGCACCCAAACAGCCTTAACTTGGCTTTATAGAGATGTCGTGTCATAACAATCCCATTATAGTGTAATATGGTTTGGTATCAGAGGTCTCAGAGTAAAGTGAACTGGTTTTTAAAGGCATTTTTTTCCTCATGGCCAGTTAAACTGAAGCCTGGCTGAGGAGCAGTTTTCTTTTCAAGCTTCCTGATAAGCTGCTTCTCTGTTGGAGATGCATGAATTCACCTTGGACAAACAAAAGTCATGTGGGGTTGTTTGATGGTTTATGGGTACGTTTTGATTTCCTTGAAAAGGAGCCTCTGATAAGGGAAAGCTAATATATACTTAGCTGAATAAACCCTGTCGGATCAGGCAGAGGTTCTGACAGGAGAGAGGAAAAGCCTCTGAGAGTTATTGGTGTCAACTATTTCCTTTAGGGAGCAGTGACATTTGCAAAACATGGCACCATTGCTGCCAGATCCAGCTTTGTATGTTTGCAACCTGATGAATTCCAGAACCAGCAACTGTGGTTACCCAGCCAACCACTGTCCCTGCCCCTCACGCAAGAAGTGGCAAGGGCAACCGAAGGCGCCATGTGATGCTGTTGGGCCATGGTTCCATTGGCTGGTTGTAGATGTGATATTTGGGTGGCTCTTAGCTCTCTGAGACCTCTCTGCCCTCGCACCTCAGAAACAGCATCTATCAGCTCCCAGCCAACTCGAAAAGACTGACACGAATGACCGGCCAGAAAACCAAGTAGCAGGAACGTTCTAGCAAAGAGCCTGGCCGTTGTACCGCATCTTCGGAGTGGCACAGTGGCCAAGGCCATGCTCCAGCATGCTGCTAGGAACATGCCTGCCTCTGCTCACGTGAGTAGCCCTATTGACCTCAGTTGGACTGACTGGATCAAGTTAGGTGTGTGCTTAAGAGTTGGCCAGACTGAGGCCTAAGTGTTCATTGCTGCTGCAGAAAGGGATTTTGGAGTGGCAAGAGAGATTGGGAATTCATGGCACTTTCAAGCCACTCCTAGCCCCTTCTTGTGATCGTTCTTTAAAGTCTGTCTTTGGAGCATAGAGTCAGAGCAATGTAGGGTTGGAAGGGAGCTCGAGAGATCATCTAGTCCAGCCCTGTGCTGATGCAGGAGCAAGTCAGCTTGGCTCATCCATTGCAGGTGTTTGTCCCACCTGCTCTTAAAAACCTTCCTCAGGGTGAGTTTTTAATTCACAGCCAGGTGTTACTGCTGAGCCTCTCCTTTAAAAGGTCTGGTGACTTGTGGCACTTTCTTGTTGACTGGAGAAGGTTGACTTGCTGCAGTCCCGTGGTGGTTGTTAGCAAAGTATTGTCTGTACATTGATTCGTAGGGCCTCAGCATGCTGTAGTGGTGCTGGAGCGGTGCCCAGGTGTTAACAGGGAGAACGTCCCCCAGTGTTGTTTTCTCTGTCCAATGATAACACATCTACAGTTCCCTCCAAAAAGAGCTCCAGAGGTGACCCTACTATAGGCCAGTAAGCCTTACTTCAGTACCCGGCAAATTGGTTGAAACTATCGTAAAGAACAAAATTGTCAGACACATAGATGAACATAATTTGTTGGGAAATAGTCAACGTGGTTTTTGTAAAGGGAGATCATGGCTCACCAATCTGCTAGAATTCTTTGAGGGGTCAACAAGCTGCAGATAAAGGAGATCCACTGGATATAGTGTACTTAGATTTTCAGAAAGCCTTTCACCAGGTCCCTCGCCAAAGGCTCTTAAGCAAAGTAAGCAATCATGGAATAAGAGGGAAGGTTTTCTTATGGACTGGTAACTGGTTAAAAGATAGGAAACAAAGGGTAGGAATAAATGGTCAGTTTTCAGAATGGAGAGAGGTAAATAGTGGTGTCCCCCAGGGGTCTGTACTGGGACCAGTCCTATTCAGTATATTCATAAACGATCTGGAAAAAGGGGTAAACAGTGAGGTGGCAAAATTTGCAGATGATACAAAACTACTCAAGATAATTAAGTCCCAGGCAGAGTGTAAAAAGGTACAAAAGGATCTCACAAAACTGGGTGACTGGGCAACAAAATGGCAGATGAAATTTAATGTTGATAAATGCAAAGTAATGCTCATTGGAAAACATAATCCCAACTATACATATAAAATGATGAGGTCTAAATTAGCTGTTACCACTCAAGAAAGAGATCTTGGAGTCATTGTGGATAGATCTCTGAAAACATCCACTCAATGTGCAATGGCAGTCAAAAAAGTGAACAGAATGTTGGGAATCATCAACAAAGGGATAGATGATAAGATAGAAAATATCGTATTGCCTCTATATAAATCCATGGTATGTCCACGTCTTGAATACTGTGTGCAGATGTGGTCGTCCCATCTCATAAAAGATATATTGGAACTGGAAAAGGTTCAGAAAAGGGCAACAAAAATGATTAGGGCTGTGGAATGGCTTCTGTATGAGGAGAAATTAATAAGACTGGGACTTTTCAGCTTGGAAAAGAGGCAACTAAGGGGAGATATGATAGAGGTCTATAAAATCATGAGTGGTATAGAGAAAGTAAGGAAGGAAGTGTTATTTACTCATAATACAAGAATATGGGGCCACCAAATGAAATTAATAGGGATCAGGATTAAAACAAACACAAGAAAGTATTTCTTCACACAATGCACAGTCAACCTGTGGAACGCCTTGCCAGAGGGTGTTGTAAAGGCCAATACTATAACAGGGTTCAAAAAAGAACTAGATAAATTCATGGAGGACAGGTCCATCAGTGGCTGTTAGCCAGAATGGGCAGGAATGGTATCCCTAGTCTCTGTTTGCCAGAAGCTGGGATTGGGTGACAGGGCATGGAGCACTTGATAACCTGTTCTGTTCATTCTGTTTGGGGCACCTTCCATTGGCCACTGTCGGAGGACAGGATACTGGTCTTGATGGACCTTTGGTCTGACCCAGTGTGGCCGTTCTTATGTTCCATTATCTGCGCGCCGGTTTTGTACTGATGTAACTATTACGGTTAGGGATGTCGTTGTTTTTACCAGTATAGGCATACTGCTCCAGTGCCTGATGGGGACAGTTACACTGGTATTCTTCATTCCCCTTCCCGTATGGGAACAGCTGTACCGGTATAAGGACATTGATACTGACAACTGCATCCGCACTAGGGAGAGGTTGTACTGCATTCACTAGCCTGGTACGATCAAAGCTGTACAGCTTGTGGTAGACCAGGCCTACGCACTCTGCCAGACCTACCGGAGCAAGCGTCCCCAAAGCCAGTTTGGCGCACCGGGAGAGTGAGGCAGAGTGGGTAAGTGAGGTCCCACAGTGGGTCGGAGATGGGATGAGAACAGAAGAGTTCCCTACTTGCTGTCCTGGGGTCAGACCACCACATGGATTTGAAACACACGTCGATATTGATCCTGGCTTTCCTCTCCCCGTTCCGTTAGTGAGGGTGAACTTGCTCAGACGTGAGAAGCAGCGGGGAGTTGCCCATCCAGCCATGCTACAGGCCTCTTTGCTGGCCTGGGGATCAGAAGGCTGGAAGCCATGTGCGGCTCTGATACAGCGTGGTCTTTTCGCATGCTGTAATCCTGTAACTCTGTCCTGGAGTCGGCTGTCTGGGCACATCCTGGTCTTCACTGAGCTGCACCTGCATGGGCTGCGGTCACAAATGCTGCTTGCTAGGTAAACTTGGCGATGTTGCTTTTCAAAACTAAAGATCTCTGTTTCTTCCCCCTGCCCCCTTCCTTGCTGCTGCTTCATGACCATCACTCCCTGCAGACCAAAGTAGAAGACTTGGTGCAAGAGGTTTTCAGCGCTTACAAGATGAACCACCACGCCTCCCAGTAAGTTACTGTAGCAGACCCAATAGAGGCCATGGGAATGTTTCACCCGAGATTCTTGGGTGAACTTTGCAGGGTGGTGCATTTGGACGTCATGTCTGCTGGCCGGGTTTTAACCTAGGCCAAAGCACGTCCTCGAACACGCTACTCTCTGTCTTGGTGGTGGTTGTCAGTCGTGTTAAGTGGGCTCGACTGAGCTAGTGCGATGGGGGACACACTCTCTTTTTCCCATCGAGAGAGAGCCCAGGAGTCAGACGTCCTGGTCTCTGCTTTTTCATCTCTCGTTGGTTTGTTCACGTGTTCTGACTGGCTGTGTCGGAGATGTGGCTCATAGGAGCTTCCAGTGCAATTTAGTATTTCTCCAGAAACTACAAGTCCCATCATGCATTTCTCCACTTTGACCCAAGCTGCCTAGCTGCACCCTTGGGAGGCAAGAGGATTAGATGTGTTTGCCACCTCCTGGGCTAAGCTGCTGGGGCGACTCGCTGGATCTTCAGACCCAACAGCTCTGCTGCTCTGCCTGCGGTAATGCTGGCTACACTCTGCAGGGAGATCTCTGTCCCTCTAGCTGTGGAAAGCTTTTGTGGAGGAATGTAAGAGAGTGTCTAGGCAAGAAAATGGGGGCGGGGTAATGCAAAGAGCCAAGTGAGCATTACGCTTGGCCTCTGGAGGGGGATCTAGAGCGGCATGGGCTCTTGGGAGAACACAAGGTTGCTAGTACTCTGGTAAATATGGTAGCCCACACCTTGTGTTTGCTCTTCTCAGCGCTGCTCAGCAGATGGCAATTACGCCTTTACAGGATTTTAACAGCAAAGAGCATTTGTACCCACAGTAACAGTAAACTGCAGATAAAGGGCTAATCCTCCACAGGCTGTTCTTCCTGCCCTCAAAATCCCACCTGTGTGATCTTTTCTGTACCGTCTCTCTTTGCCCTGACTGACTGGTGACGTGCTGCTGGAGAAGTGCTTCAAGGAAAATTGTAAATGTCTTCAATTCATGGCAGCTGCAATATTTCTCTTCCTGCATCCTCTAGGCTAAGGATGCCTGAACAGTGTCTGGCTAAGGGCTGCATTAGCAGCTTGCATGGCACTAGAAAGTTGCACTTAATTTGCAGCAAACCTTTCTTACCTTGATCTTGGCTATGGAGGAACTACAGATCCCAGCATGCATTGCAGCCTAGCCACTCCGAACAAGATGGAGTGCTGCCTGCTGAGGTTTTTCCTGTTGCATGGTAAAGATGCAGGCACTTGCAGTCTGCTCTGTTTAATGGAAGTTCTGCTGTCTCTTGGGGTATGTGTGGTGCTTGTTGTGTGGTATCTGAGTGGCCTAGAGGATGCCATGTTAGGGCGTCCGCGCCCTGAGCACTGGGATGTAAAAGACGAATACACTAGCAAATGCTGGTGAAGCTTCCGAGCGCTCTTCACCTTCTGTTTGCCTTTCAGATTTGTTCTGCAGCGCGAGAAGCATTTCCACTACTTGAAGAGAGGCCTGAGACAACTGACGGACGCCTACGAGGTAACCACGCAGTGACAAAGTCACAGCTGCCTTCTGCAGCCTACCCAGTCCCAGAGCTGGCAGCAGCAGTCCCCAGGGATCCTGTCCAGCTTGTTTCTTGGCTTGTAAAACTTCCCACTTCTTCCCCCGCCTTCCTCGGCCTGTCAGTCTTCCAGTACAGAGCATGCTGCCTGGGACTTGCAGTTACCGTTTTGTCCAGGGGCACTTTTGCAGGCCCCGTATTAGCTACTGGAGCTCCGGTGCTCATTCCATTGCACTTGCATTTCAAGGGCCGCCAGTACCACTGATTGGTTATCACTGGGATGTTTTATGCTTATCTTTATTTTCATTTTCCAGTGGGAGTGAAACCCAGTTTTTAGCTGACTGATTTAATTTCAGTCATGCGTCCTCCTTTGCTTCTCTGCTGATGCCGTGTGGTGTTAAATGGCTGAAACGTCATGCCCCAGAGGTGGCTGCATTTCAGCAATGGGTGACGTGATCTCTGTGCTGTGTATATGGTCCGTAAAGCATTCTAGGATCCTTCTGCCTGAAAGCCTTTATTACTGTTTTTGGGTTATTTCCTTTCTAAATTCTCTTTTGAGCGTCTCTGTAATTTTCATGGCTTTGCAGGTGTTATGAGTTCCATGCCCTCCTAGTCCTCTGATCTGCCTTGCTTCCAATGACCTGCATTGTGACGTTTCTACTTCTCTTCCTTAGAATAATTTCAGTCGCTCACTGACTCACCCCAGAGCTGTACAAGTGAATCAGCTTCTTTGTGCTTGACCTCAGCGCAGCCCTGGCTCCATCTCCCTGCTGCCGTGTAACAAATGTTGTATTGTCGGCAGTGCCGGTCCAGGAGCTGACTGCTTTCTTTTTTTTCCCTTTGGTAGTGCCTGGACGCCAGCCGCCCCTGGCTGTGCTACTGGATCCTGCACAGTTTGGAGCTGCTAGACGAGCCCATCCCAGAGTCTGTGGTTTCGGAGTAAGTCCTGTTCGGTGTGTGCTTGGCGCTGTGTAATGAATGCCTATTGCAGCGGGAGGTTTGCAGTCAGGAAGGCAGGATATTTGAACATAAACTCCTGGAGATCTCCTCTTGGTCTCCATGATATTTACAAGTACTGTACCCTGGTCTAGTGGGCAAAATGGGAATCCCACCTTCTCCTCAGCCCGGCTTTTAAACCATTGTGATCACCCCTAGTAAGGCCTTCTGCTTAGCACCAGCCAGGGAATCCCACCTTCTCCTCAGCCCGGCTTTTAAACCATTGTGATCACCCCTAGTAAGGCCTTCTGCTTAGCACCAGCCAGGGAATCTCACCTTCTCCTCAGCCCGGCTTTTAAACCATTGTGATCACTCCTAGTAAGGCCTTCTGCTTAGCACCAGCCAGGGAGTCTCACCCACTGGGTCCTACGCTGAGCCCAGTGACTTGTGGCCTACATGGTATCAGTTAGAAAGACATTGGGTCTTGACTGAAAGGCTCCAGGTGATGGAGAACCCGCCTCTTGCCTAAGTGAGCTGTGTGAGGAGTGGGCGGCCCCGACCCTCGCTCTCTGACCTCAGACACGTCCGTGAGTGACCCCACTGAAATCAGATGCAGCACCTCGCTCCGACCTGAGACGAAATGAAACCAAGTTGCTTTGGCGCTTCGGGATGAATTCATCCCTGGGGTGACTCCAATGACTGTGCTGGACTCGCATCTGGGAGGAACCTGGCCCATTCTGTTTCGACCCAGTACTACATATGGTGCCCCCATCACTTCCTGTTACCATTCGCCAAATGGGGGATCGAATGGTGCTGTTTTGGGGGGGAGGGGGTAGGAGAGAACCGTAGCACCCATAGTGTGTGGATCTGGCCCTGGTATCCCAGGCCCTGTCAGCTGCAGCCAGCATGGTTTATAAACCAATCATCCTCTTTAGCTCTCTTGGTATTTCTCTTTTGGGGGATTACCTCTCACTCCTTCGCGGAGCTGCTAGGCAGAGAGCGCTGACACCCCCATTCAGCTCCGCGACAGCCCATGACTTGTAGCCAAGCTAAAAGCAAGTCTCTTGTGCTCTGCTACTGATTCATTGCATGGCCATGGTCAAGTTCCATAGGGCCTGATTTTTCATTAAGCCAAAATGGGAGGCCTCTCTGTACCCATGAGCTTGCCTCGTTCGCGCAGGCCAGAGCTTCACGCGCACCAGTTGGGCCACATGCCATGGGAGTGCTCCAGTTTCCAACGCGGCTGTGCAGTTGTGTTATATGCATGCGAGCATGTGGGCTTGGGACCTTCACCCGCTGATAATCAGGCCTGTAACCTCTCTGTGCCTGCAGTTTGTGTCTGCCATAGAAATAACTGTCCTGACCCAGGCAGGGGGCTGTTTTGTGGCTTAATTCACGAGCATTAATTTGGTCAGGATGGTTCCAGGTTTCCAGTGTCACAGCCAGTGTCCCAGGATTGTCAGAAGGTCTAGGAACCCTGTGGCCCTGACCCCTCCAGAGGAAGAGCGGGCAAGAGTGTGGCAGATGGAGGAAAGACACCCCAGTGTTCCTGAAAACGGTGCCAGCCATGGGGATGGCACACAGACTTCCCAAGCAGGTGGAGAAGGTGATGTACAGTGCCCAAGAACCAGCGGAAGAGGGGACTTTCCCAGTCCAATGGTTACGGAAGGGCTGTGTCTGATTCCAACCGTGCTGACGGGGCTGAAGCAGGGAGAGGGTGCAGAGGTCCCAGCGTCTCACGGAGCCGGTGCTCGGATGGGTCCCACACCCTACTGGGGGATGGCACGGCTCAGCTCTGGATTCAACAGCCACAGATGGCTCTGCTCTGTTTGGTCATTTGGATCAAGTTTGAACCGGGGGGATACAGAGCTCAAGAATGTGGAATTCCAGGGAAAGAGCGAGAGAAAAATGACAGAGCACGGATGAAGCCTAAGGGAAGGAGAAGGCCAAGCAGAGGGAGATGAAAGCGGAAATGGGCATGCTGGCCTGAAAGGAGAAACACTGTAGATTACTGGAGAGACAGCCGGATATGGGGCAGAATCTACCCTGTGCTCCAGTTAGGGTTTATAGTTGGGTCTCCCTGGGCTTTCCAGTCTCTAAGTGTGTTTGAGCGGAGAAGGGAGCTGTGCAGCCAGGCACTGAGAGGGTTAACGCTGGGCACAGTGCACCCAGAAGTGCTGAGTCTGATTACATGCACCCTTCCCTGCTGTAACCCTGGAGTGCCCCCTGCACTGTCCCACAGCAAGTGCTGCGGTGGTCAGAGGCCTGTCCGAGCCCTGCACACCCTTCCATGTGGACTAACAGCGCTCCTTAATCAGGTGTCACTCACAGAAGTGGGACGGATTCTGCATCTGCATCCTCCTCAGCGGGCATTCAGACGGGCTGCCGGGCCGCTCTGCCCCTTGTCGATTGCATCCCTCCCATGGCCTCTGAGAAGGATGTGCAATCGCATATGCGGCTTCTCCTCAGTAACATCCGCCTGGCCCGAGCTGGGTTCAGCCCGGGACGCGGGGAGCTGATAGGTGCCTGCTTCATGTAGATAAACTACAAATTCCCCTGCTGCTTTGACAGCCAGCTCTGTCTGAGGCACTGGAGTGAAGAGAGCTGTGCAGACAGCTAACTTGCTAGCACCCGCTGTTCGAAGTGGGTTACCCCTTCTCAGCCGCGCTGATGCAGTCCTGGCTTTCCCGTTAGGTGTCTCTAGAAACGAAATAAATCTGCTACCTGCAGCCATGGCCTGTCTGTTCAAACACCATTTCAAATCCCAACTCCCTCTCTGCTGGACCCCTCTATCCCATGGATAGTGGCTCGCTTTTCTGGCAAGCTTCCAGGTGTGTTGTGCAGGTCCATTGCCCAGGCCTGGCTCTGGCTCTGGCTCAGCATCGCCCGTCCTGCTCCTTGGAGTGACGATGGAGATCAGTCCCTGGAGGTGCTCGTGTCTGAGTGGTTGGCCAGGCCCCCAGTCCCTGCACGGATAATGCTCCTTCTGCAGCACAAAAGCACTTTGTGCCATTCATCCTGCCCCAACAATAACCCCCATTGTTGCCTTCCTGAGCAGCCGGGGGCATCTTGTGACAGTTGTTGATGGTGGTGATAAGGAGGCCGCCCCAGTCTCTTGTGGGCAGGGAGCTGTGCAAAGGAAGGCGCTGGATGAGGTGCAGCACAGGGGAGGTTGGTTACAGATTCAGTGAGGCCGCATGCACTGATGGGGAGGGAATGCTGCCAGTCCTGCAACGCTGCCATGCATCTTGGAGCCAGACACCGGAGCACGTGGCAGGGAGGGGAGGTCCCTGGTGTTTCCGGCTGAGCTATTCGGCGTTGCATACAGGCAAGAGCTGCTGATTAAGAGGAGCTGTGTGGAAAGGGAAGGCGGTGTCGTGTAGGGGGTAGAGCACTGGACTGAGACTCAGGAGACCTGGAGTCTCTGCTCAGATCTGCCACTGGCCTGCTGGGTGACCTTGGGCAAATCACTTCCCTTCCTGTGCCTCAGTTTCCCCACCTGTAAAATGGGGACAGGGATGCTAACCTGCTTTGGAAAGCGCATTGAGACAGACCGATGGAAAGCTCTAGGGGTTATCAGTAATAATTAGCGTTGTGGATTAATTACAGTTAACTCACACAATTAACTTTACACACACCACTGGCGAATGTATCAAGCACTCAAATTGAAAAATAAATGAGAGAAGTATTTTTCCCCTGTGATCTCTCTAGTTGCTTCTAACGTTCCAGGGTCCTTATTACGTGGCAGGAAAAAGGCTTTAGTCAGAAGGGTGATCATCCCCTTGAAACTACCAAATGTTTTCTCCTGTCCAAAGCAAAGAACGGTGCTGAAGTGATAACTGCATTGGGATGTTATTATTACTAGAGCTGTCAAGCGATTTAAAAAATGATCGCAGTTTTAATCACACTGTTAAACAGTGG
The DNA here is from genome assembly GCF_007399415.2 of Gopherus evgoodei. Taxonomy (NCBI): domain Eukaryota; kingdom Metazoa; phylum Chordata; order Testudines; family Testudinidae; genus Gopherus; species Gopherus evgoodei. The sequence goes on along the minus strand of NC_044325.1, from coordinate 151,104,575 downwards.
AATGCCAATTGACATTTAACAACTATTTTTGGATGTTTTTCTACATTTTAAAATGTTCTGATTTCATTTACAACACAGAATACGAAATGTACAAGTGCTCACCTTCTGTTATTATTTTTATTACAAATATTTGCACAGTAAAAATGATAAAAACTAGTATTTTTCAATTCACCTCATACAAGTACTGTAGTGCCATCTCTTTGTTGTGAAAGTGCAGTTTACAAACGTAGATTTTTTTTTGTTACATAACTGCACTCAAAAACAAAACAGTGCAAAACTTCAGAGCCTAGAGTCCACTCAGTCCTCCTCCTTGTTCAGCCAATTGCTAAGAGAAACAAGTTTGTTTGCATTTACAGGAGATAATGCTGCCCGCTTCTTATTTACAATGTCACCTGAAAGTGAGAACAGGCATTCGCATGGCACTTTTGTAGCCAGCATTGCAGGATATTTACGTGCCAGATACGCTGAATATTCGTATGCCCCTTCATGCTTCAGCCACCATTCCAGAGGACATGCTGTAAAGTGGCAGTGTAGACAGTGCACCAGTGCTGGGAGCTACTCCCCTCGTGAGGGGGAGGGTTTTTTACAGCGCTTTCACGCTGGTAGTGAAGACGTAACCTTAGTGACTGAACTCCTTAGGGGAGAATTGTATGTCCTCTGCTCTGTTTTACCCACATTCTGCCATATATTTCATGTTATAGAAATCTCAGATGATGACCCACCATAAGTTGTTCATGTTAAGAACACTTTCACTTCAGATTTCACAAAATGCAAAGAATGTGAGATTTCTAAAGATAGCTACAGCACTCGACCCAAGGTTTAAGAATCTGAAGTGCCTTCCAGAATCTGAGGGCTGGTCCAGACTAGGGGGGGGAAATCGATCTTAGATATGCAACTTCAGCTACATGAATAACGTAGCTGAAGTCGAATATCTAAGATCGGATTACTCACCCGTCCAGACGGCGCGGGATCGATGTCCGCGGCTCTCCGTGTCGATTCCGGAACTCTGTTGGGGTTGATGGAGTTCCGGAATCAATATAAGCGCGCTCGGGGATCGATATATCGTGTCTAGATTAGACGCGATATATCGATCCCCGAGCAATCGATTTTAACCTGCCGGGTAGTCTGGACGTGGCCTGAGAGCGACGAGGAGTGGCACATGCTTTCAGAAGTCTTAAAAGAGCAGCATTATGATGCGGAAACTACAGAATCCAAACCACCAAAAAAGAAAACTAACCTTCCGTTGGTGGCATCTGACTCAGATAATGCAAATTAATATGTGTCAATCTGCTCTGCTTTGGATTGTTACCAAGCAGACCTCGTCATCAGCATGGACGCACATCATCTGGGATGTTGGTTGAAGCGTGAAGGGACATATGACTATTTAGTGCATCTAGCATGTAAATATCTTGCAACACCGGTTACAACAGTGCCATGTGAAGGCCTGGTCTCACTTGCAGGTGACGTTGTAAACAAGAAGCGGGCAGCATTATCTCCTGCAAATACTGTATAAACAAACTTGTTCGTCTTAGTGATTGGCTGAAGCAGGACGCATTCGACTTGTAGGCTTTAAAGTTTCACATTGTTTTATTTTCGAATGCAGGGTCTTTGTACATGAGTCTGCATTTGTAAGTTGCACTTCCATGATAAAGAGATTGCACTACAGTACTTAGGTGAATTGAAAAATACTATTTTTTTTTACAATGCAAATATTTGTAATAAAATATAAAGTGAGCACTGTACACTTTATTCTGTGTTGTAATTGAAATCAATATATTTGAAAATGTAGAAAACATCCAAAAATATTTAAATAAGTGGGGTTCTATTATTAACAGTGCGTTTAGTAACTTAATTTTTTTATCGCACGATTAATCAGGATTAATTTTTTTTTAATGGCTTGACAGCCCTAGGAGTAGTAATATCCCGTTGCAGTTCTTATCACCTCAGCACCTTTCTTCTTTGCTTTGGACAGGAGAAGACATTTGGTAGTTTAAAGGAGATGATCACACTTCTGACTGAAGCCTTTTTCCTGTCAGGTAACAAGGACCCTGGAACATTAAATGCAGCGAGAGAGATCAGAGGGGAAAAGCACTTTTCTCTCATTTATTTGAGCACTTGATGCATTTGCCAGCGGTGTGTGTACAGTTGTGCTGTTTCAGCCCACCCCACCCCTGCCATCACCCCTTATGGGGGACAGACATTTGTAAAGATCTGAACCCTCCTGACTCCGTGAGAGCGCTCCAGGCAGGTGGAGCGTGTATTGAAATCACCTAGGTGTCAGGCGGCCGCATCCCTTTAACTGCAGAGACTCTGTGGATGGGGGGGCTACAAGGGACTTGGTCCCCGTGACCCATTGCCAGGCATGCCCCCGCTGCTTTGCTAGGTTGCTGTTGAGCTGCCAGATACTCTGGATGGTGTTGGTCACTGGTTAGTATCTAGTTTAGCACTTGCTTGATTCCCGCCCCCTGCCCCTTTTAACAGCATGCCGGGATTGCTGTAGTGATCGCTCTTCCTCATCCCTTCTCAGACCCTAGCATCCCTCCCCATTCACCCCTGCTGGCCCACGGGGCTCTTCGGGATCTACAGGTGTCGGGGGAGAACGCCAGCGAGTGCTGTTGCTCTGCGCCCACCCACATCGATTCCGCTCTTGTCCCAGCCGCGGCAGCACCTACCATGGTGTTGGAATCTCAGCTCTTGTCTTCGCTGGCAGGAAGCTGCGTCCTTAGCTCGGCCGGGCTAACACGGCTGAACTAACACTAACTGAAGTCCTAGCGCACACAAGGCACTGTGGAGATTTCACACGTGTTAGCAGGTCAGGAAAAAGACCAGGGGGAGCCCAGGGTTCCCCCCTGCCCTGCTGAATCACGGGAAGACTCCAGATTGGGCTTGTCTGCACTAGGATTTCACAGGAGCTGAGAACACATCATCTTTCCTCAGAAAGATTCAGGTGTGAGAGAGAACAGCTCAGAAACCTGGACTGGAATTCCCTTCGTGTTGTAATAACAATGAGAACCCCAAGCTCTTCTGTCATACTTTCTAGTCACAGATCTCCATGTGCCTCACAAAGCAGGCCGATATCACTATCCCCATTTTACAGATGGAGAAACTGAGGCACAGGGCAGGAAGTGACTTGCGCAAGGTCACCCAGCAGGCCAGTGGCAGAGCCGGGAACAGAACCCAGTTCTCCTGAGTCCCTGTCCAGTGCACTCTCCACTGGAAAAGCTGTTCTGTGAATTGTAGGGGTGTGAGAGGGATGTGGAAAGAGGAAGTTTTTATCATTTCATCTAATCAGATCGTCCCCTTCAAAATACGTCTGATTGGATTAATTTTTACCCCCTCTGAAATCTGCGTGGGCTCGCACCTTTATTTCATTTTGGAAACCCATCTAGCTACAGAAGGGCTGCAGGCTGCGCCTGCTGCAGCAGATCTCCGGGATTGGTGCTAGCCCCCAGCTTTTAAACAGTCCCATGGAGGACCTCTTCAGCGCGCCAGTCCCCCAAGGGTCCCACTCTTCCGCCAAAGCCAGCCACGCGGCCTCACCGCCTCCGAGACAGAGCCTCTGGGCCCTCCTGCTTCACCCTGCGAGCTCCGCCCGGCGCATCTCACTGAGCCAGAGCCCTGGAGGGACCTGGCTGCTCAAGCCCCCCAGCTGGTGTTTGCAGTGATGCACTAGGCCTGAACTGCGTTGCAGGCTGTAATCTGCGTGGGGCAGACCTCTGTCCTCGGGATGCCACGTTTTCTGCATTGGCTCACGGGCCACACAGGAGGCCCCTTCATCTCCAGTGCCCTGCTCCCCCAGCGCCTGACGATGGGCATTGCTTCCATTTTCTTTGTAAATTACCTGCCCAGCCTCCCTTTCGCTTCAGAGATTCCCAGACCAGCAGGGAACCTTGTGACCATTTCATCTGACCTCCTGTCTAAGCTCGGCCAGAGACCTGCCCCGGAACAATTCCTAGAGCGGAGCTTGTAGAAAACCATCCAAACTTGATGTAAACATGCACCACAGCCCTTGGTAAGTTGTTCCAGTGGTTAATTACCCTCAGTTGTTCTGGACCCTGCTAGGTTCTCTCAGAACCCTTTGGGATTTTCCTGTCCATCTGGGCCCCCCTTTCTTATGTTCGTAGTGCTCCAGGTTAGGCTTCAGTTCACAACCTCGGCGATCCAGCGCAAACCAAGTGCTGTTGTGGTAGTGCTGTGTGCTAGCCGCCAGCACCGCCAGAGCAAAACTGCTGGTGGGACTGGCGATCTGTGAATCCCCCCAGGTCCCACGTGCTAGCCGCTGCACCACGGAGCCAGCTAGTTCTTGCACCCGGCAGACAGGCCGGGGCTCTGTGCTGGAGATTTGAAGTGCAGGTTTGGGTGAATCGTGCCCAGGTATTTTTTGACCAACCTCGTCTCTCCCTCCAGCGTCTGCCAGTTCCTAAGCCGGTGCCAGAGTCCCAGTGGTGGGTTTGGAGGAGGGCCGGGCCAGCACCCCCATCTCGCTCCCACCTATGCCGCTGTCAATGCTCTCTGCATCATCGGCACCGAAGAGGCCTTCAACGTCATCAACAGGTGAAACCAGCTCCTGGCCTGCTATGGGAGGTGGGAGGGAGGTGACCCAAATCGCAGCCCTTCTCCGCAGTGGGCTGCAGCCCTGCCTCCTCTGATGGCTTGGTACAGCTCTCGCAGGTGTATCAGTGCCAGGTGTCAGCAGAGCCGCCATCTGTCACGTCCATTGCGTGGCCCGTATATGTGCACGGGAGAAATGCTGGCTGAGGACTTGGCCACAAGGGCTTTGAGATTTCTGCTACACAAGGTGCTCGTGTCTTGGGCTCCCATGGGAGTTATTGGGGTTCTCGGCTGTCCAGCACCTCACAGGATTTGGGCCATGGGTGTCCAGGAGGTGAGGAGTGGCCTTATGTAAAGCCACCCACCCTCAAACACCCAGGCTAGGCCCAGATCTCTGCCCTGGGCAAGAGTGTTCTTCCTGGAACCCTCGCTGATGCCAGGCCCCCCCACTGCCCCTATTGGTTGGTTCCCCTGTGTGGGTGGGGATGTGGCAGTTTGATTGGCTAGGTAAATCGTGAACCACTGTTGTGATTGTGCAAGTGAGACGCTAACAGGGCTGGCTGCAGCTGACCCTGCATTGGCAATGTCCCCTGTCTCCTTACCTAGGGCTCTTAAACCCTCATGCGTCTGGGCATGAGCTAACCACTAACCATCAGGGGTCAGGCAGGAACTAGCCAGGCTGTGCTAGCATTGCCTGCTCGATTCAGATGCTAGTGGGTCCCTGGCCTGGCCAGCTCGTGCATCGGGTGGCATGAGCCCCTAACAATGCCTTTGCTGGTTTTCAGGGAGAAGCTCTTGGAGTATCTGTACTCGCTGAAACAGCCCGACGGCTCCTTCATCATGCATGTGGGAGGCGAAGTGGACGTCAGGTGGGTGGGAGCCTTCACAGCATTGGTCAGAAATTCCAAGGCCAGGAGGGACATGACCGACCTCCTGCATCACCCATCCACAGATACCCCCTCCAGCCTGTTAGCTTGTGACTATGTCGTCCTGTCCTGGTTTAAAGACTCCAGGTGATGGAGGCATGGAATAGCCAGTGTCGCCTGCCTGGCAGTGTCCCACATTGAAATCCTTCTCTACCAGGCATCCTTGCAGCTACAGACAGTGTGGGGATGTAGGGAAAGGCAATGCGTGGCTGTATCAGTCTTGGAGCTTGTCTGGGGGGGGGGCATCTTCCTGCTGGGAATGTTCCAGGGTAGTTCTAATGTTGCACCTCCCATAGAAGCGAAGCCAGAAAAAGGCCCTCTTCTCCTGGAGTCAGCCACACTAGGAGTTATCCAGAGCAGTAGAAATAGATGGTCAATTTCCCTGTGTAGACAAGCCCTTCATTTCACCAAAAGCAAACCACAGCCGACGAGATGATCTAGAGTTTCTGACTGGGAGGTGTCCGGTGTGGGACGTCTTCTGAATTTTGCTGTAGGCCTTCAGCGTTGCTTACCTGGAGCAGCGCCTGAGGCCCTGGCTGAGGAGCTATCTCCTGGCTTGTTCTCACGCCGCGGATCAGGGGTCTGTTAGGAAGGCAGCGTTGCCTAGTGGACAGAGCACTGGACCAGGACTCAGGGGAACTGGATTCTATTCCCAGCCCTGCCACTGGCCTGCTGCGCCACCTTGGGCAGGTCATTTCCTTGTCCTGTGCCTCAGTTTCCACATCTCCAGAATGGGGATAGTGATACTGACCTGCCTTGTAAAGTGCTTTGAGCTCTACAGCTGGGAAGTGCTAGGTAAAAGCTAGGGGTTATTCTGATAGTCTTGCAGGGCGCTGCTGGAGTGGGGCACTGAGTGAATCTCTCCTAGGCATAAAGGGACTTGCACCATAGCGAATCTCATATTTACGCCACTAGAAGCCACATGCAGTGGAGCAGGGAGCGCTGGCGGATCGCTGGATGCTCGTGGAGTTGGTAGTGCAGAAGCTGCCAGCCCCAGGGCTGTCCATGGCAAGGGATGGGGCTGACTCTCCCATCCATCTTTCCATCACAGGAGCGCATACTGCGCCGCCTCTGTGGCTTCGCTGACCAACATCATCACGCCCACGCTCTTCGCAGGGACTGCCGAGTGGATCGCAAGGTGAGCAGAGCCCAGAAAGCTGCCACTCTGTGCAGCGCTGCAGACTGTACCCCGGGGAGAAACGAGCCCCCCCCGTTGGGGCAGGCCCCTGCGAGATCCCATGGGCTCAGCAGGCTGCACATGCTAGGGGCTTGCATTGCAGGAGGGTGGTGCGGCAGTGCCGGGAGTGATCTGGGGGAAGAGAAGCATTAGGCGTTGGCATCAGTGGCTGTTTCCATGTTCTCCCTGCTCTGAATTAGGTGCCAGAACTGGGAGGGTGGCATTGGCGGAGTCCCAGGCATGGAGGCCCACGGAGGATACACTTTCTGTGGCCTGGCAGCGCTGGTCATTCTGAAGCAGGAGGACTCACTGAATCTGAAATGTTTGTTAGTAAGTGACTCTGCTGGGGGCGCGCTCTCCTTGCCTTGGGGAGGCTGGAACCACGCTGCTGAGGAGGGCCCCGTTTGGTGACACCACCCCACGGCACCCCCTGCTGCATTCCAGCCAGTGTGGCTAGGGGGCACCGCGCTCAGCGCTGGGCTAGACACCCCATGCTGACAATGCAGAGCGGCACTGGGGTGGCCAGTACCGGTCTTGCGGGCAGCGTTCCTGCTCTTTGACAGATTCCAACACCCGGGCACCGGCATGCCGGACGTGCTGCCAGGGCCTAGCCCTTCGGAAGTTGCTTTGCTCAGGCTGAGGGCCCCTCTCCAAAGTGCCAAAAGAAAGTGGTTTCCTGGGCCTATGGGGGTTAGGGGGGAGCTGGCAAGAGGCTAACAGCTGCGCCTGTTGGTGAAGAGGTGAAATCCAGGGTCAGAGGGTGGGAAATGGAGCCAGGGGCTGGTGCCACAAAGCCAGTCATCCCATGGCGGCTGTGACTGTCCGAGCCCTGACGCATGTCCCTATCTGTCCCTTCCAGCACTGGGTCACGAGCCGGCAGATGCGCTTTGAGGGCGGTTTCCAGGGTCGCTGTAACAAGCTGGTGGATGGCTGCTACTCGTTCTGGCAGGCGGGCTTGCTGCCCCTCCTCCACCGAGCACTGCATGCCAAAGGTGAGTCTGGGGGCTGTGCAGTGCTTACACCAGGCACAGATGACCATGCCAGCTAGGCTACTGGGTCGTCTGCATCAGTGGCCAGGTTGCCTCCGTAGCAGAGGGATCGTATAAGGCTGCCTGGAGATTAAAGGTAATCTAGGTGTGGCCTCATGTTTAAAAGAATACTTTGTCACAGCTTTTAATAAGGGTAATGAAGAGCTATGGGGTAGTGGCAGGGTGGCTAGTGGGAATGAGGATATGGAAGTAGAAATTACCACATCCAAAGTGGAAGTCTAACTCAGACAGTTTAATGGACTAAATCAGGGAGTCTGGATAATCCCCATCCAAGAATATTAAAGCAATGGGCCTATGAAATTGCAAGCCCAACAGCAATGATTTTTAATGGATCTGTAAACTCGGGGGTCATGTCCTGTGACTGGAGAATTGTTTAATATAGTACCTGGATTTAAGGAAAGGGGAAGAAAAAAAATGATCTGGGAAACTACAGGCCTATTAGTTTAGACTCGGTTGTGTGCAAGGTCTTAAAAACAAATTTTGAAAGAGAAAGTAGCTAAGGCCATAGAGGTGAACGGTAATTGGGATGAAACACGACAAAGAGTAGATCATGCCAGACCAGCGTGATCTTTCTTTGAGAAGAGAACTGGGTTTTAGAGAGAGGAAATGCAGTGAGACTAATCTACCTAGGTCCAGTCAGGCATTTGATACAGTCCTGCATGGACAATTATTAGTCGAACAGGAGAAGCTGGGGATTAATATGAGAACTGAAAGGTGAGACCACAACGGATCACACTGAGAGGTGAACGGTCAGTCTGGAGGGAGGTTGCTAGTACAGTTCCTCAGGGGTCGGTCTCAGGACCAAACTCTTAACATTTTCATTACCAATGTTGGCATGAAACGTGGGAGTGTGCTAAGCAAATGTGTGGCTGGCTGGCAATACGAAGGAAGTGCTGCTTGTTCCTGGCGTTGGCCTGGGCTGTGTTCTCCCAGGCTGGGATTCCAGGGATGGCCAAGCGCTTTCTCTAGTTACAAATATTTCTGCGCAGCCATGGCTTGCCGGTCGGGGCTGGGGAGCGGGGCTCCTGGGCCGCCGTCTCATCTCTGCCACTGACTTCCTGGGTGACACTGGGCAAGATCTTTAACATCTCTGTGCCTGCCCCCGTCTGCAGGATCACTGGGGTGTTGTCAGAGAGGGGAAGCAGGGTCAGCAAGGCCAGCGAGCATGGCAGTGGCGCGAGGCGGGTTCTGTGTTATGCCATATGGGACGTTTCCTCGCCTGGCAGAGGCAGAGAGAAGTGCGAGATCACACCGGGTGGGCGTGTAGGGGGAGGGGGTTCAGAAGCTCCTACAGGAGTTAGGTGCCCAGCTCCCCGTGACTCTCAGCACCTCACTGCCTGCCAGCAGGAGGGTGGGGGGTGGTTTGGAGCAGCCATTATTCTTAAAGCCACCCCCCACCATTGTGGTGTCTCCCATGATCCCCACAGCCAGGCACTCTCCTGGCTGCCTGTGCTTGGAGGGCCTCCCCCCTGGGCACCCGGGGCTCTGTTAGCTGTGACCTCGGGGGGGGGGGGGAGGACACCAGGGGCAGGGCCAGCTTCATGAGGTCCCTGCATAAGGCCCTGCTAGCCCGCAAAGCAAACGTGTTTCCCGTGTGGGAGAGGCCAGTGACGCTCCCTCTGGCCAGCCTCATCCCTGGCACAGATACAATGGGATGGGGCCAGTCTTGCTCTCCTTGGCCGGCGCTAGAAACGGGGGCACCTTGTCTCAGCTTTCCCTAACCGCCCCCTGCGGCCTGTGCTCCCTCCCCAGGCGACCCTGCCCTCAGCATGACGCACTGGATGTTCGACCAGCAGGCACTGCAAGAGTACATCCTCCTGTGCTGCCAGTGCCCTGCTGGGGGGCTGCTAGACAAGCCGGGCAAGTGAGTACCTACGAGGAGGTCCCAGCGCCCGCTGACTGCCTGGAGATCCGCTGGTGCATCCCCGAGAGCCAGGGTGGCCCAGGACAGTGCAGAAGGGGTTAAGAGAAGGCTACGGCATCGAGCGGCTCATTGGGGCTCACAGGGGTGGTGCTGGGGGGCTCCAAAGAGGGGTTGGGGCTGCTTTGCACCATGGGAGGGGCGTCTGACCAAACGTGTCCCTGCTTGACTGCAGGTCACGGGATTTTTATCACACCTGCTACTGCCTGAGCGGGCTGTCGATAGCCCAGCACTTCGGCAGCGGAGACCTGCTCCACGAGGTGGTGCTGGGAGTTCCTGAGAATCGCCTGGTAAGGGGGCCTGCGGCTGGGCATCAGCAGGAGGCTGGCGCTGCCCGGGGGACTGATGGAGCCCTCCCCACATCAGGCCATGACCGGAATGGCACGGATTGCTGCGCGCCCTCCTCCCCGCCCCATCCGACCCAGGATTAGAGCTGGATCCACGTGAATACCGGCCTGGCCCGTCGCTGCGAGTGCAGTCCCCCTGAGGTGTTGTCTGGGGCTGGCCTGGCATTCCCCAGCATCACACCGCAGCGCGCCACAGGAGGCCCGCCCTGCGTTCCTACCCACATGGGGAGACGGGGGCGGGAGGGCAGATTCCAGCCTTGCATTCGGGTCTGTAGGAGGCTGGGGCGTGCACCTCAGCACCAGGCGGCTGAGCGCATGAGGACTGGACGTCTGACTCCTTAGGAAGGGCCTGGTGATGGAGGCTGGGTCAGCGGGAGCTCTCTTCCATTCCCAGGCACCCCTAGCCCTTTGGGAGAGCACAGCCCTGAGTCTGGGTTGCAGCCGGGCTGCCCCAGGCTGATTCCCATGGCCTCTGTGGGCTGCAGAGGCAGCCTTCCTCCTCCTCCTCTTCTTAAAGGGCCACAGCTGGTATAAAATTGATTCACAATAGGCCCTTCCTGGAATCTATGACAGTCTCGTCTGATCTCCGGGCTAATGCAGGCCAGAGACCTGCCCTAGAATAATGCCTAGTGCACAGGATGCAAAACAGCATCCCCGATGCCTCCGCCCCACACGTCCTCCCACGCCCGGGTGCCCTTTATGCCTGGGCCATGTGAGCTGCTCATCAGGCCCGCTCCCCCCCCCCTTACCACTGTTAACTGGATGTGTTTCCCCTCGTAGCAACCGACGCACCCAGTGTACAACATCTCCCCCGACAGAGTGGTGCAGGCGGTCATGCACTTCCTGCGGCAGCCTGTCCCCGGCATGCCGGCGGCGGAGGCGGCGACCGGAGACTAGATGCGGCTGCTCCCTTCCCGCAGGCTGTACAGACGGGCTCTCCTTGAGTCGGAGCGCAGCGCGGAGCCCACCCTGCGGGGCGATCTTCGTGGTTGGAGAGCAGGGCGGACAAAGCGCTCCCCCCTTGGGCCGGTGCGAGCTCAGGGCACTAACCAGACCAAAAATAGCCACGCCGGCCCCCTGCCATAGGCACGCACGGGCCCAGGGCCACACTGACCTTCCTGCCCGGAGCAAAGCTGTTCTGAAATAACGGGCTGTGAACGTTTTAGCATCAATAAACCAGAACTGGTTCCTTGGCACCATACTAAATCCACCCAAGCTGCTGCCATCCAGCCTGGCCCGTGCAGGCCCTGCCCCCCCATGGCAGTACCTGGGAGCGGGCGTGGGGCCTGTTCAAAATTAACAGTGCAGGAGGAGAGGGAGGCTGGTGCCACAGGGCCTGCGGCTGCTACTGGCTGAATCTTGGCTTGGCACCAGGATGAGGGGCTGATCACACGTGGTCACTGTGGCAGGGGCAGGGGTCCCTGCTGCTGGCTGCCTTGCGTGGAACAGGAAAACCAGCGGGAGGCCAGTTAAGGGGACAGGACTGAAATGGGCAGCAGCCTGTTCCCTCTGCTAATGAGCCCCCCCAGGTCTTGCGAGCTGATTCTGCCAATGTGGTTATTAAACCTTTTTCTGGCTGCCTCCGTGTCTCAGTGCACAGTGCAGCGAGCCTGCCCGTGGCATCCTGGCTCTGCGGTGAGAGGGGCCAAAGCCTGGCACTGCTGCAGGCTTGGGCTGGACCAATGGGAGCAGGAGTCAGCCTGGCCTCTGCTCCTGGGTCCCGTGCTTGAGTCTGCTCAGGTCCAGCATGAGCCAGGGCCTTTGGCCAGAGCTGCCTGTGCTCCATGTCTGACTGCCTTTGTGCTGCCCCAGCCTGGCCTGAGGGCTGTGATAGGGGAGCTGGGTCTGCCCTTTCCAGTCCCCCATTGCCAGCTGCAGCCTCTGGTCTTACCTTGCCTAGTGGGGGGCCAAGGGTTCTGCACTGGGCTGTGTGAGTAAAACACCAGGGGCCCACCCCTGAGAATGACCAAGGGGAGGCCCCATTGGGCCAGTGTGCTAGTGCCACTCGCCCCCCATGTGCTGGGGGAGGCGGTGCTAACCCCTCCCAGAACCTGCTGACAGGAGCCTGCAGCCCCAGCCTACTCAGAAAGCAGCTCAGAGCCACGTGGCATCTTGTGAGCCTGGGAAGGGGAGTAGGTGCTGGGGCAAGCCACCCTGAGATTGATGTGGGTGATGGGAGGGGCAGCCATGACCCTCTCCTGGCATGAGGCCAGAGCTGCCAGGGGACCTGGATTCCCACACTGGCTCCAATGCACAGAGCAGAGATTTGAAAATGGGGCTTCCCCCATCCCAAGGAAGGGTTGTAACTGCTGGGCCTACTCCCCTCCCCCCCAAACACCTGCTGCTGTCACCTCCAGCTGCTATGGGCAGGTTGGGGGTTCTGTGGGCATGCCCCCAGGACAGGGCCCTGCAGGCCAGCATGATAGGACAACCCCTAGGTGGGGGCATCCCTGGGGCTTGGGTGAGCAGCTTGGTGGCACCAGGCTTGAGGGAGCTTGGCAGCCAGCTGTGGGCAGAGAGGGGCTAAGGGCCTAGCATGGGGGGGGGTGGCCCTCATGCCTAAAGGGGGCACTGGGTGCTCAAGTCCCTGTGTGACCCCAGCTCTCAGGCCCATTAGTTCACATCTTAAGCACAAGCTGGGGCATTGCAGGCTGGGCCCTGCAGCCACAGGGGTCACACTGCCCGTGAGCACGGCTGTAGGCTGCATGTCACAGCAGGATGGGGCAGTTGGGTGGTGCTCAATGGGCTCTGCTGAGCTCCTGGGGCAAGGGCCAGGGTTTCCCGTTTAAAAGAGCAGCAGGTCAGCCGCCCCTACATGAAGCAGCAGAAGGGTAGGGAGGAGGGTGTAGGCCCAGTGTCCCTAGCCAGGGAGAAGGGCCAGGTTCTGCCCCTGGGCCCAGCACCACAGTGGTATTGTGCCACCTAACAGCCAGGGAAGGGAGGTGGAGAGGTGCAGGGCAGCATGGTGGCTTAGCTAACCCCCACCCCGCATGGCCGTTAGCTGAGGGACAGTTGTCCCCAGCTGCCTCACCCAGAGCAGGGCCCCCTTCCATCAGGTGCCGCAGACACACGGAGAAACGCCCTGGGCAGCCCACACACAGCAGCAGTCCCTGCCCCCGAAATGCTCACACTGAAAATGGGCAAATGCAGGGAGGGGAGCAGACATCCCCCTTAGCTCCCATGGCCATGGGACTGGGCTGTCATTTAATGGGCTGGAGTCACCTGAGGGTGGGGTGTGGGGCCTTAGAGATGGCAGAGGGACAACGAGGGCCAGGCATCGCGTCCAACCAGGGGTGCCTATGCTGCAGCCTCTGGGGGGGCGGGGGGAAGAACCTCAGGAGAAAGAGATGAGAGAGGGGGAAGGAGGTTGCTGGAGGACGAGCACAGAACTGTTGGGGGCAGGGAACACTTCCCCCAGCCCTGCCCTCCTAGCACAATGGGCACTGACCTTGGTGCCCCCCAGGGCCAGCCTGTCAGTGGTTCTCACCCTTCCCTTGCCCTGCGTGACTCTCAGCCTCACACTGCTGCCCATCCCCAAAGGCCCCTCCCCCTCTACATCAAGCTGGTTGCATGCCCCAGAGCTGGGACGGAGAGCTAAAGCCATGGCCTCCTGGGCCCCAACAGGCCAATCCTGGGAACCCCCCCACAAGGAGGCAGGCTGGTCCTGCTGCCGGGCAGCTCCCCATGTATCCATTCCGGTTACCAGCCTGGGATGCAGCGCACAGGGCTGAGCACCCTCCTGCCAGCCACACTCTGCATCCACAGCACAGCTGGTTCCTCTCCCCACCCCACAACAGCAACCCCTGCTCTTCTTCCTCTGTGCCCAGCAGAGGAGCCAGCCAGCTTGCAGCCCAGCAGCCAGGGCACTTGCCAGGCAGTCAGGAGACCCAGGCTCAATTCCCAGCTCTGTCTGGATACCGCCAGGGAAGTCCCTCCCCCCTGCCTTAGTTTCCCCAGTGGTGAACTGAGGACAGTGCTACTAACCTGCTTTGAGAGGGATGGCGGAAAAGAGCTGGGTGTTCACATCCTTTCTGTCCGCAGAATCAGCCCGTGCCCAATTCCCTACAGCCCAACAGGCAGGGGCAGCCTGATGCCAAAACATCACCCCCAACTCCCCTGCCGCTAGGGCTAGCTGAGCATCCCAGCACCCAAAGGGGTTTTCAGCATGCCCGGCTGGGGGGATATTTCCTACGAGGAGTGGGGAGGGCAGCCTGGCAAAGCGCGCTCCCCCTCACAGGCAGGGATGCCGGCAAGAAAATGCCACCACCACCACCAGGAAGGATAAAATAAGAATTTTATTTATAGTCTCATAGTAAAGGGGGAAGCCTTAACTTGCAAGACACTTCTGGGGCAGTATGTACAACATACTTCAGCTCCTCCGGAGGGAGCCAGGCCCTGGCCAGGAGCCTGCTACATGGTGTGCACTAGAGATCAGAGAACGCCACGGACCAGGGACGGGGAGCAGGGCGAAGACAGGACGGAGAGAGAGGGACAGACACACACATACACACGCGCAGGCCGTCGCCAGGCCCAGCCCCGGTGCCCCCTTCGCACCCCGCTGGGCCGAGGCCAGCACCACGCAGCCGTTAGTACCAGCTCTAATGCTTGGGGTGTATTTACATCCGAAAGGCAGGCAGCCAAGGGGCGCCCGCGCGCAAGGGAATTTGATCGTTACTCTACGAATCTGTCGCCTGGGCCCCGGGGGCAGCGGCAGAGTCTGGCCGGATCAAACCGAGAGCAGGAAATAAATAGCAATTCATCACCATTCACCCTAGATAAAAAACTCCTCCCCTCCCTCCTGCGCATCACAGCGGGAGGTCAGACGCCTGGCTTCTGCCAGGGCAGTGTGGGGCCCTCCCCGAACGGCGAGGAGAGGCTGGCTCTGGGCGCGCCAGGCGGGCACCGCTGCTCTCTGCCCCTCCCCCCCCACGGCTCAGATTCACGGGGCGTTAGTATAAATAGAAACACTCGTAGAAAATCGCTGGGGCATCTCCTTGGAGCCAAGCGCTGCCCAGAGTCTATCCAAAGGCCGAGCGGCCCCCCGAGGAAACGCTGCCAGGCCCGGCGAGGCGGGGCGGGCGGGGAGGGGCAGAAAGCTGCAGTCCGAGAGCCTCTACTAGAGAAGGGAGAGTCCTTACAGAGCGGGCGGGCAGGGGGCGAATGGCAGCCGGGGCCAGGCCGTCGCGGCCAGGCCTCTAGCTGGCCTCCATGCGCAGTTTCTTTCGGCTCTGAGGCTCGTCCGGCTCCGACTCGGAGCTGGAGTCGGAGCCCCCGTCGAAGGCGGAGATGGCGCTGCCCTTGGGGTTCGTGTAGAGGCTGCTGTCCGACGAGTAGTTGGCCTGCAGCTGGGCGCTTGACCGCGCCTTCTCCAGCGCCCGGACTGCGGGGAGAGGGGACAGTGTCAAGGGGCCTCCGGAGTGACCTCCAGGGGGGCGGCAAAGCCCAGGCCCGAGGCTCTGACTACCACCGCCCGAGGGGTTCGCCCGTGCCAACGCCGAGTGGGCACTGCTGCCATCACTGCCAGCCCTGCCCCCAGCACAGGCTAGGGCGGCCTGAGCAGCCTCGGGAAGCTGGAGTGAAGTCACCCACAGCTGAAGCCCAACATGGGGCCGCCCTGACCCCTGCCACGCACAGCGACAGGCCCGAGCACAGAGAACTCCAGAGCCTGCTCAGCTCCAGTGGGGAGCCAGGGGCCCAGGGCTGAGACATGGGGCAGATCCCCCCACCCTACACCCAGTGCCGGCAAGGAGCCGGCGAGCCAGGGGCTGAGACGTGGGGCAGATCCCCCCCTCCCTACACCCAGTGCCAGCAGGGAGCCAGACGGCCAGGGCAGAACAATGGGGCAGCTCCCCTCCCCCGTGCCAGCAGGGAGCCAGGCAGCCCTGGCGCGATCCCTATTTATTCAGCTCTTTTCACTCTGCAATGAAGCCCCCCCAACAATCTCCACCAGACGGGCCCCCCAGTCCCAACCTGACTACAACTCCCCACCCCCCAGGCACCCCCGAGCCCAGCTGTCTCGGCTGTTCGGACTGGGGAAACCCAGCGCCAGTGCAACAAGCACCACCACCCCTACTGCCCAGCCGCTGTGCGCTGCGGATCCGGCAGGGGCGCAGGCAGACGACGAAATGCCCAGGCGCATCGAGTGCCCCCTGCCCGCTCACCTTGCTGCTCCAGCAGCGCGTTCTGGCGCTTGAGGTCGTCGATGTCCTGCTGGTGCGTGTGGTTTTTCCGGCGCATGTACTGGATGTACTCGGTGGCTTTGTCGAGGATTTGGGCCCGGGATGCCTGTTGCAATAGTAGGAAAAAACACAACAAAATAAAGACCTAGTTCATGTGGGGGAGCTCCTGGGCCCCTCCTCCCCGCCAGGGGGTCAGGCCCGGCAGCTGGGCAGGCCTAGGCATGGAGCAGGCAGGGTGAGCAGCTCAGTCGGAGCCTGTGGCAAGACTACGCCCATTGCAGGGGGAGCCGCCCCAAGTGTGCACAACACGGTGACGCTACCTGAGTCTGCAGAGAGCCTGAGCCCATCGCTGAGGGCAGGGGATGCACAACACAGTGACGATGTCTCAGCTTGCCCTCGGCTGGGCCCCAGCCCTAGGGCAGGAGGAGCACTCTGTGCGCCTGCACGGGTGTGGAGCAGTAAGCCTATTGGCTGGCATTACTTGGGAAGCCAACCAGACACTGGCAGAGAGGGCGTGTGCAACGGTACAGCTGTGGCTACGACTGTGGCTCCCACACTCTGGTAATAGGGGCAAGGGAGCGGGGTGGCAACACTTGTTTCCTCATTTTTCTTTTCCAAACCCTAGGAGATTCTCCCCAAAGGCACCATTAGAAGAATGTTACAGCTGCAAAACCAGCTGCCCCGGCCAGCTGTGACCAGGTTAAGGCTGCCGGCATCACCTTAACTCTGCCCTTCTGACACATGCCACAGTGCAGTTGTTCATCACCCGATCAGCCTCACTTGGTGCCCAGGAGGGAGGGTGCCCAGTGGGGGAGGTAGTGATCCCCGTCCAAGGGGCAGCCCCCTGGCCCTAGTCACCATCAAAGCTGCACCAGAGGGTCACTGGCAAGGCAGAGTGCCTGACAACGCCGAACCACATGCTGGGGCCACCCACTGCCCGAAGCTCATCTCCATTCGCTGCTGCTGCAGAGGAGGAGGGCCAGGCCCAGGCTGGCCTCAGCTGCTGACCAACAGGCAGCCTGGAGGAGCTCACAGCTGTGGGTTAACAGCCTGGCCCATCTCCACAGGCTGCACGTGGGCATCCCAGCAGCTCATCGCCACAAGCTGGTCCAAGCTCAGTGCTGCTCGGAAGCTAAGCAGAATCTGGCCTTGGCAGCCCTCAGATGGGAGACCGGGAAGGCTATCCCCAGCCCACCCAAAGTGAGGACAGCGTGGGGCTTGCGGAAGCTGGGCTGGACAGAGGCCTCCTCCCCACCAAGGGGACCCACTCAATGCCCCCTGGGCAGTTTGCATCCAAGCAAGGGGCGCTCCAGCACCCTGGCCTGGGTAATCCCAGCCTGCTCCCCAGAACACAGTGTGCCGCGCTTCCTGACACGCTCCCACAGCGTTGCTGGGCCTCCAGAGGTGGCTGCATGCGAAGGGTTCTCTCTGCTTACAGGGGGAGCAGTAGAAACCCCTGCGTTCAGGTTGACTGACCTTTCCCATTATAATCCCCTGTTCTCGCTTGCTTGTAACTCCGACCCATTTTATGTGTTCAGGGTGAAATTTTCAAGATTTGGCCTCTAGTTCCAGTTGAATGTTTTTGGAAAGTCTGAGCAGAATCAGCAAGTTTTGATGATGCAATTTTTTCCCCCCAGCTTGCTGTGGGCATCTCCCCAATCTAGCATAGGAACCATATATATGACCGTTCGCCATCCCTGGGAAAGCGTGTGCAATTTGGCCAAGTTGTTCAACTCTCCCAAGTTATAACCCACAGAAAAACCTCCCTGTTCGACTCTCCCAAGTTATAACCCACAGAAAAACCTCCTTCGCAATCAGGAGAACACGTCAGATGCTCGCTCTCAGTCTCCCGCGTGCTCCAGCGGCCTGCGCCTAGCCCCTGCTGTACCGTAGCCACGTGACAGACAGAACTAAAGCAAAACAAACCGTGATCCTCCAGCTCCTCTTCAATAACTTTGGGCCTAGAGGACGGTGCACTGGGTTGGGAGTCAGGAGCTCCAGTCCCTTGTCTATCTGACTGGTGTTACTTCTATACCTTTACTGAGCAAGGCCTTTGCTTTAGGGAGCAGTCAAGCGTGGGTCCTCCTCATTTGACAGGAGAGGCAATGAGGATTTGAGAGAGCACAGTCACTTCGGGCACAGGTGGGCAGAGAAGCCAGGTCTCAGTCCCTCTCACAAAGCAGCTGCAAAATCTAAGTGCTTGGTACAGGTTTCTATAAGAGACTGCTCCTGCAGAGCCACCTGCAAAGCGCTGTGTGGACCACAGACGAAAGGGTCCTAAGTAATCTCAATGCCTCCTCCTAATCCTAACTCCGCCCCTGCGCCAGTCACCGAGCCATACTCCCCACCCAGGAAGCCTAGTTCCCAGCGGTCTATTGGTGTCTAGCAAACACCCATGTAACCCACTGGCAGAGTGCATCACATCACCCTTTGGAAGCTGGGGTGAGGATAACAGCTTCCTACCGAGAGCAGTGAGCGGAGTCACTCCTCTGGGCTGGGGACAAGTGGGTCCCAGGTTCGAGCCCAGCCCATGACCCAGGTGCACATATTACAGTTACACAGGATGGGGTTCTCTTGTTGGAGCTCTTTAAAACGCAGCAGGGAATTTCACATCATGAGCTCTGCATGGGGCAGCAACGCTCAGCGCCTCCCTCTGCTGAGACAGCATCACCCCAGCATCTCCCCAGCTGAGATTTCCAAAAGCAGGGGGCTCCTGCCTCCGGATTTCAGCAGCCCAGTGACTGGCCTGACTTGCTGTGCTAAGCAGCCAGCAGCTGCCACAGGGCCGCAAATCAGGGCCTAGGCAAGGCCTCGGGATTCAACTGCAGGCCCCCGTTCTCAGCTCAAGCCTGAATGACGAAGGATGGGTCTGTCCAGGGCTGCGATACAGCGTCATTGACCTGACTGCACCCAGGATTGCTGCCCTGCAGGACGTGTGCCTGGCCCGGAGCCTCCAAACAGCGCTCTGGCCTTTCCATAGGCGCTTCCTCGTTCCTTCCACAGAGCTCTGATGGAGAGCTAACACCACCCGCAGTCTGAAGGGACCCCCGGCCCTCCTTAGCCTCCTAGCTCAGAGCCGGTGCCAGCTCCGACTCCCTTTCAAACAACACAGGGCAGAGCCTGGCTTTTCCAACCCACGGGGCCTCCTCCCGGCAACCCCCAGCTCTCCCCTGCCAGCCAACCCAGAAGAACTGGGTGCCAGAGACCAGGGCAGGGGGTGCAGGTGGTGTCCGGGGGGGGACAGGATGACCCCATAGTAATGGAGCAGGAAGCTGCAGGGCAGGTTCAAACCCAAAGCAGTGCTGCGCCCCAGCCATTCTCAGGGCAGCAAGACACTGCCCGCTCTGACCCAGCGCCACCAGCTGCCTGCCCGAGGCTGGAGGCAGCACAGCCGGCCTTAGGGAAGCCCCATCACGACGTGTCTGGCACTAAGACGTCTCAGGAGAGACAGGGCCCTGCCCACGGCAGGCCAGAAGATGCCCACCTACATCAAGGCTCCCAGTCTCCAGCGCATGCACCTTTGCTGCTGTCTCCTGGGCCATGCAGCCAAGCCACCCAAGGCTCCCAGCAGGCCGGCCACAGCCCAGCGCCAGGTTCCCGCCAGGGGAGAGCAGGCTGACTTGGGCGACTTGAAGTGTTTGGGCATCAAGCTGTGCTGGGACAGTCACGGTGCCAGGCCAAGTCTCCATGCGGCGGGGAGACGACGTGTGGCCAGGAGGAGGAGCAAGCCCTGCCCGCAGCCTGCCCCAGCGAGGTGCTGGATGAGCGCCAGCCCAGCGTGGCACAGCCACAGCTGCGGGCGGGAGGAGGAGGGAATTCTGGGCTCACAGGGGACAGAGCAGCGGCTCTGGAGGAGAACAGGGTGCTCTGCTGGTGGCCACTGGGGAGACAGCACCAGCCGTCGAGAGGATGTGGCAGGACAGGCAGCCCGCATCCCCTTCCGAACGCTCAGACCATGGGATCTAGGCAGCAATGCAGCTCTCCTAGCAATACCCTTGTACCACTCCTCCCTCAGATCAACCTACCCTGTCCAACTCTGCGCCTTTCCTCCGGAGTCCGACTCTGCTCCCACCTCACCTGGGATACCCCCTGGTGTGCCGGGGCCCCTCTGTGCCGATCCACTGAGGATACCAGCCTGGGACAGCCGCCAGCTCCGGCGCCCTGGTCTTTTAGCTCAAGCAGGAGCAGCTCAGGCTTCCAGCTCTGGAGGGCCTCGATTCGATCCCTGGTGTGTCAGCGGCTGTCACATTTCCTCAGATGCCCCCTCACTCCTGGTACTCAGGCACCCAGCATAGAACACACTCCAGGTGCCTCCCCACACTGACCGCAGGCTCTGGATCTCAGCCTCTGGTGGCACTCGCCCGGGGTGGGTCTCACTGGGTTACTCTTGGCCCATGGCTCTAAGCCGGGGCTGCAGGGCGGCCGGCAGAGCTTGCGTAGGAGGAAGCCGGGCCAGGCTGGGGGCCAGCTCTCTCAGTAAACTCACCTTCTCTCCCTGGAGGGACGGGACGGAGTCCCGCAGACTGTGGAAGCTGTCTTTGATGTGGTCCCTGCGCTTGCGCTCCAGCGCGTTGTGGTGCGCCCGCTTGTCAGCCTGCAAGGAAAGGACAGAAAGACGGGGCGTTAGGGACCTTTGGTCTGGCCCAGCGGGGAGGGCACCGGGAGCACTGGGATGGCGCAGCATTCGGCGGGCAGCGGTCTCTGGAGTGCGGCCCTGCTGCATGCAAAGAAAGAGAAGGAGGAACATGAGCAGCGGCGGCAGCGGCCAAGGAAGCTGGAGTCAGGCGTGCAGAGGAAGAGCTGTCATCCAGGCAGGAGGTCCCGCCCCACGCTCACAACCTACCAGGATCATTCGGTGACTGAAGCTAACGGCCACTGAAGATCACGCACCTAAAGTGGCATCCCCTGGGTGCCAACGGAGACGTCAGCCCCAACAACAGGTCCCTCCTGCACACGGAGCTTCAGCACCAGATACCCGCGGAGCCAAGGGGGAAGACTCAGTCTCAGCTGGGATCCTCTGTCCCATTCTGTCCTCCCACCTCTGCCTACACTGGAGGGGCTATGGGAGACTCTAAGACCACCCGGCTTCCTCCTCCATCACCTCAAACCCCAACCACTTCTCACAACCTGTGCACAACAGGCATCGCCGTGCCCGGCAGGTCCCCTAAATTCCAGGGCCAGATGGTACTGTGAGATCATCACGTCTGGCCTCTGAAAAAGAGGCGGTCAAAAAAGCAAACAGGATGTTAGGAATCATTAAAAAGGGGGTAGAGAATAAGACTGAGAATATATTATTGCCCTTATATAAATCCATGGTACGCCCACATCTCGAATACTGCGTACAGATGTGGTCTCCTCACCTCAGAAAAGATATTCTAGCACTAGAAAAGGTTCAGAAAAGGACAACTAAAATGATTAGGGGTTTGGAGAGGGTCCCATATGAGGAAAGATTAAAGAGGCTAGGCCTCTTCAGCTTGGAAAAGAGGAGACTAAGGGGGGATATGATAGAGGTATATAAAATCATGAGTGATGTTGAGAAAGTGGATAAGGAAAAGTTATTTTCTTATTCCATAATACAAGAACTAGGGGCCACCACATGAAATTAACAGGCAGCAGGTTTAAAACAAATAAAAGGAAGTTCTTCACACAGCGCACAGACAACTTGTGGAACTCCTCACCTGAGGAGGTTGTGAAGGCCAGGACTATAACAGTGTTTAAAAGGGAACTGGATACATTCATGGAGGTTAAGTCCATAAATGGCTATTAGCCAGGATGGGTAAGGAATGGTGTCCCTAGCCTCTGTTTGTCAGAGGATGGAGATGGATGGCAGGAGAGAGATCACTCGATCATTGCCTGTTAGGTTCACTCCCTCTGAGGCACCTGGCATTGGCCACTGTCGGTAGACAGGATACTGGGCTAGATGGACCTTTGGTCTGACCCGGTACGGCCGTTCTTATGTTCTTAACACTGGCCAGGGGGAAGTAGTTCCTGGAGGCGAGCTGGCACAGGCGGGTTCTAGGAGACAAGTATACAGCATTCTTACCAGGCCCAAATGCCACCCGGCTGCTGCAGCCCAGGCAACCTAAGAGGTTACCAGCAGGGCACTGGGGACACAGCGTGTCCAAACCTACAGGCTGGGCATTGCCATCACCGCTCCAGCTGTGCGCCGGATCCACTAAGCAAAGAGCTGAGCTCTCAGGTCTGAAGCCTGAAAACCACAGTCCCTCCCCTTCTCCCAGCCCAGGCAGGCAGACACCGGCCAGCTTCTGCTCTTCACAAGGCCTCTGTCTAGCGCTGCCAGCTCCGTCTCAGCTGTTCGCGGAGGAGGCGCAGTGTCACACCTACCCCGGGCTGTTACTGCGGGCAGGGGAAACACAGCTGCAAGCTGTCCCCTAGTCATCCAGCGCCAGGGGGCTCAGTATGGCCACGCACACTCTCAGGCTTACAAGGAGTTGGCCCCAACAACAGACTGTCAGGAACGGAGGCACTGCTAACCCCTCCTGCCCTCCCAGCGCCAGGCCCACCCCTTGGCCATCCACAAAGAGTCGCTTTGGAGATCCAGGCTGAACTGATCCCTTGACTGGCGTGCGGGGGGCCGTGTGCTCCCTCCAAGCTGGGCTATTTGTATGCAAATCACTTCCCCCAGCCTCTCTGGTGCTGGCAAGCAGCGGCAGCCCACAATAAGTCAAATGAAGTCGTCCTGGGTTCCCCCACTCCCCGGGCACTTGCCCAGCTCAGCCCCTCCCAGCCCTGGCAGCAGCAAAGGGGCAGCTGTGCCGGGAGTTTCTCCCCAACCAAATCAGAGCCTCTGTCCAGTGCCTGGGTGAACACAGCCAGTTCTGGGAGACAGAGCCGCTACCCCGCCTCTGCAGGGCCTTACAAAGGCAGAGCCGGGACAGCGAAGCAGGCACAAAGCCGCCGGCAGCGGCTGCCACGCACTCAGTCTCCGTGGCCGAGCAGCACCAGGAGTGAATGGCTGGAGAAGAATACGGCCATTGACCATTCAGCAGCAGCATTGGTTTTCCAGCCCTGGAAGCTGGCTTGACAACATAGGCAGCAGTTGTGGTTGATGGGTGCAGACCCAGAGCTGGAAGGCTGCTGTGCTTTCAGCGGGGAAGCTTGCTGGGACGTGGGTACCAGCAGAACAAAAATCCCCCCCATACCAGGTCTGCCCACTATGCCAAGGGCTGCCACCTGCAGCAACGGAGACATAGGCAGCGAGCCCTAAGCCAGACAAGAGCGAAGTGAAAGCAGCATCGGGCTCTCCCACGACCTGCTGATGGAGAGGATGCAAGACTGGCTCTTCTCCGTCCAGCTCCACTTGGCACGAGCCGCACCTGGTGCCAAGCGAGGCCCGCGTGACAACACTGCCCCATTCATCAGCCAGCATGACCTGCTGCCACGCGACTCTCCGTTAGTGCTTCCTACGCCCTTCCCGGGCTGGCAGGTGCTGCAGAGGGTCTCAGCTTGGTCCGGCCCTGCGGTGCCCTTGGTGGGGACTGCCGGCACCTGCACAGCCGGGCCTCGGGACACACGCTCGCGAGAGGAAGAAAAATACCAACCCCCTGGTATCTTGTGCCCACCCAGCAAAGCCTGGCTCAGAAATATGGCTGGATGGCCCTGGGCTCTGCCCTGCCTTTAAGAGTCACAATCCCTGGAAAAGCAGGGCTCTCCCTAGACATCCTTGGGCAGTGGGGAGAGCAGACCCCAGTACAGCCAGGCTCCCGGCCCACATACCATGCGCAGCCAGCACCCCCATGGAGAGGGTGGGCAGTGGACGCAGCAGCCCGTGGAATCTTTGCATTGCCCACCTGGCCTCTGCCTGCACATGCTTTCCACCCCCTCCATCGGGCACAGACCGAGCGCTCCAAGCTCCAATCACCCCCACCGGCAGCAGAAGGCACTGCCCAACACTGCCCAGTATGGGGGAGCCGGCCTGAACCCTTAACGGAGGGGAAGAATAAACCCAGGTCAAGTCACTTAATAACACCTGGTGGGAATAACAACAAAGCTGCCTCCTTCCAGGTCACCTGAGGACAAGAGCCAGACCAGACACTTAGTCAAAATTCTGGATTAGCCAGCAATGCAATCGCATTAGCTCAGAACGCCAAGCCGCTGGCCCCCATGTCCTCGAGGAACGGAGCTGCCCACCAGAGACACGCGCCAAAGTGTCTCCTGCTTGTGACGCAGAGAAGCTTCCAACTGGGCGCCCTGGAAAGTGCTACTCTGCAAACCAACCGAAGATGTGGGAGAGCAAAACAGAGCCTGCCAAGAGATACCCTGCACCAGTCTGAGCTGGGCAAGCCAGGACCTGATCCTGGGCTTCACCCAGTTGGAGCAGATGCCACAAGGCAGCCTTTTAAAGATCTTCCTAGAAATTGTCACTTTCCATAGCCAGCCCCCCATGCACCGGGAACCAAATGGGTGCTTTTAAGGAACGATCTCTCGGTGACTATGACAGTAGGCACAGTACATCACGGATCATTTGTGCCAGGCCAAACAGGAGCAGCTGTTTGCTCTAGCAGCTTGAACCTCAATGTATCACGGCTTCCTGGCCCCTCTCCTGAGTAAGCTGCACTTTGCACAAACAGATCATTTCGCAAGGCTGAAGTAGTACTAACAAGGGAGCTGCAAGAACCATGCACAGCTCGACAGGAGACCATGCTTCTCCAGGCCAACAACCCTACACAGGCCAAGCTCACACTCACAAGGGTTCTTCCACCAGCTGGCAAGGGAAGACAAAGGGACGTCCGAAGTCATTTGCTCCCAAGACTTATTTAAGGAAGCCTTTAATCTAAAAAAGCAGCTGTCCCACACTTCTCAGCCCAGCAACTCATGGCAAGTTGTCCGGAGCCAGCACTGAGTTTAGAGGCATTTAGAAGCTACAAGTTGCAAACTGGGCTCCAAGTGGGAAAAGCTAATTTACTGTTGGCATGTTTACTTACTGTGGAGCATTTCACTCTAGCTGGACAGCGCAAACAAGCAGAATGTTTCCCGGCTTGCTTCTCCCACACTAGCAGGAGGCGAGCGGGTTAAGGGTACAACTGCTGCAGAGAAAAGTTTGCAGCCAAAAAAGTTTTCACTGCAATTCAGAGAGATTCATAAACATGGCCACACAAATCATGGCTTCAACTTTTAGGCCTACCCAGTAGTAGCTCTTTCTACACTGCCACCCTCTGGCTGAGACCTGAAATCCTTCCTGCTGCTTAAAAAAAAGCAGTAACCACTTCTGTCTGAGCCATGTTTACTTACAGTTACCAGAAACACCTAAGATTATGGAAACTGAAAGGCTAGAGGAAAGTGTCCTGGACTTTCAGTTTCTTTTCTCTGGGCATCTGACAACTGCTTGCCCTGTTCTCGTGGTTCTTTCGCACAGCGAGAGGGGTGAGAAATATTTTTTTAAAACAGGAAAATCTGGTTGTGAAACCATATCCATCGGCAAGGGCCTTCCGGCCAAACACGGCTAGAAGTTGCTTTGATTTGGTGGGGTGGCCCTTTCCCTCCCAAAGAGGGGAACACACAAACCTAGGATTTTGAGCCAGAGAGCAAGATTCAATTTGATAATCCAGGAGTAACAGAGATATATGGCCCAACAGCAGTCTAGGGAGGTCCTTTTACACAGCCTCAGGATGTGGTTCACCCACATGCACCATTCCCCAAAGGATTCAGAGAGCAACCAATTTATTGCAATCTTACTGGTCTCGGCAAGGCCTGGTACAGGGACAAACATCCTTAGGAGTCCCATTGAGGGACACGAGAACAATATCATAGAACCACAGAATATTAGGGTTGGAAGGGACCTCAGGAGGTCATCTAGTCCAACCAGTCCAATGCTCAAACCATTGAGTTCTCCCTCCCCCCAATATGGGATCTTTAACTATAAAATACCGGCACACGGCGCCATCTAGCCAGACAATGAATTCCAAGACAAACCAAGGAATGGGACGGATAACTCCTTGGCACTGCTGATGCTCCGCTAACCAGAAAGGCAACTGAAGGCAACTGCTAGCTGGCAATCAGGGACCCACTTGGGTTAGTAATCTGACAACTTGAGCTAAATCCCCTCTACCTGCCTAGGGATTTTTCAAAGAGCCAGCCAGGACCCCCAAGACAATGTTGTGTTTTCAGAGTCACCTCTTCATATTAACCACCCCAAAAAAGACAGCTTCCCACTGGGTACTGATTCAGCCCTCTGGAGGCAGTGCAGGGACCCAACCTCGGCTGGACTCATTTAACAAAGAACAACTCCCTCCAAGCAGCCATTCCCAAGCAAGACAATTGCCTTATGGGAAGTCACAGAACCACAGCAGTTACACCTTCCATCCTTGACCCAAGCTCTGAGCAGCCTGCAATGTCCCCAGCTCCCCCCAACTAATGGTGGACCTCAAAATGGGTTCTCTCCCCCTGTGCTCAGAATACCACCACCTGTCAGGCCTGGGATCTCAGCCCAGTAATTCCTTCATGCTCGAAGCTACTCCTCCATAGAGACGGGGGCCCCCTCCCCCAAACCAACACAATTCATTGTATGTATGTCCCCCACCAGCCAGTCTACACTACCCACCCTTCCCATGCATGGCCTAGATTCCCTTGCACCTTTCCCCACACTCACAGCCTAAAGAACAACCCTACACACAATGAGCCCACCCAGCCCAACTCTCCCCCTACACATCCAGCCTACGTCCCCAGCCACATTTGCCAGTCCCAGGTCCCCCCCGCCAATTCCTCACACCCTGGCCTAGATCCCAGACTCCCCCAAGCTAGAACCTCTCCACATGCATGTGCCTGGCCTAGATCCTCCCCAATTTCCCACTCACTCGGCCGGCCTAGATCCCCCACATACACGTGAGCAAGCCCAGCTGACCTAGATCCCTCTCCCACATGCCTGGTTGGCCCAGATCCCTCCTCCTCCAAGTACATGCCTAGCCTAGATCCTCCCCACTTCCAGCCAACATCCCCTCCACACACACCTCCCAAACCTGGCCTAGATCCCCTCCACCACCACTGCCATGTCTAGCCGCGATCTCCACATACACACACACTGTAGATTCCCCTCCAACACACACACCTGGCTTTGACCCCACCTCCACCGTACACACTCAGTTTAGATTCCCCTCCAAATCCTCTTTCATGCATGCCCAGCCTAGATTCCCCTCCACACACATCCCAGCCTAGCATGCCGGATCTAGATTCTTCTCCACAACCCCCAACTCATGTTTGATCTTGATCCTACCTGGATCTCATACACACACTAGAGATGCCCACTCCCCTCACACATGTCCTATTGCAGGTTCTCCACACCACTGATCTAAATCCCCGTCTCACATGCTGACCTCCCCACAAACACTGGGTCTATATCCTCCTTCCCACCCCATTCCAGATTCCCACTCCACATACATTCCCACTTCCCTGCTACAGATGCCTCTGCCGATAACCACTGTACACCTCCCTGATCTAGATCCCCCTTCCCAATCCCATGTCCAACATGCCTGATCTAGATTCCCACCGCACCACAGATGACCCTTTCCAATCCTAGTCCACCCCTTGAGCACATGAGCCTGGCTGGCCCTTCCCTGGCCTAGTTCCCAGCTCTCCTATACACACCTCCCAGCCTGGATCCCTGAGCCTGGCTCGCCCTATCCTAGATCCCAGTCCCAGCTCCCCAGTACACACCTCCCAGCCTGGATCCCTGAGCCTGGCTCGCCCTATCCTAGATTCCAGCCCCAGCTTCCCCACACACACCTCCCAGCCTGGATCGCCCTACCCCTAGATCCCAGCTCCCCAGTATACACCTCTCAGCCTAGATCCCTGGGCCTGTCTCACCCTACCCTAGATCCCAGCCCCAGCTTCCCCATACACACCTCCCAGCCTGGATCCCTGAGCCTGGCTCGCCCTATCCTAGATCCCAGCCCCAGCTTCCCCACACACACCTGCCAGCCTGGATCCCTGAGCCTGGCTTGCCCTGCCCCGGCCTGGATCCCAGCCCGATAGCTCACAGTACATGTCCGTCTCGGATCACATGAACTCGGAGCTAGCGCCGGCTGGGTCAGGTCCCTTAGCTCCACTCCCTGCGCACCCGGCCTGCCCCTTCCCCCCCCGACCCCCACCCTAGCGCTCACACCGGCGCGGCCTGGCTGCCCGGGCCGGGCCGTGCCGTGCCGTGCCGGGCGGGGGCGGGCGGTAAGCAAGGAAAGGCAGGCACGTACCGCAGACTGAAACCTCGGCTGCTCTTCCTGCAATAAGAGAGAGATAGAGAAACACACGCGTTACTGTCAGCGCCGCTGCCCGCGCCGAGCCGGGCCGGGCCGGGCCTGACACGGGCCGGGCCGCAGGGGGGCAGGGGGCGCCACTCACGTCGCTCTCCACCTCGATGTCATCGTTGTCGCTCATGCTGCCGGGCCTCCGGGCGCTGCGAGCCGAGCCGAGCCGAGCCGAGCCGGGCCGGGCGCGGGGGGGGGAGCCGCGGGCAGCGCAACAACAACAGTCCGCACCGCGCAGCCACCTCCCTCCCGCAGCGCCGCCGCCGCCACCGTGCACCGCCCCCGCCCACGTGACCGCCGCCGCCGCGGGGCCTGCTGGGGGGTGGAGTTCGCTGGGGTGCGAGCGGCAGCCGGTGTCCCAGCTCCGCCAACTACAGTTCCCAGCGGCCCCCGCGCGGCCCTAGTTCGGCCCCCGCCGGAGCCCCCTGCGGCGGCGGCGGCGGCGGCGCGCTGCACGCCGGGAGCTGTAGTCTCGGGCAAGGAGGAAGGACTCCGCGGAGAAGCAGACACGTGGATAGGAGGCGGAGAGTGTGCGGGACCCAACCCTACTAACAGGCTCACGGTGCTGGGCTGTGCCAGGGCTGCTTCCGCGCTGGTACAGACCCCGCCCTGGGGTGAGGGTGTCCAAGGCCCCTATCGCACCCCCCGCACTGGGGCGGGGGGGCTGTGTCCAAGGCCTATGCCCACCTAGCGGGTACGGACCCCAGGGGCGTGCAAGGCTCCTGCCAGCCTATGGGACAGAGTCCCTACAGTGCATGAGACTGTGGCCAAGGCCCCTGCCGCACTTATGTGGCATAGACCCCACCAACTTCACAAGGGGGCCCCCACCAACCCCACATTTGTGGTCTGTGGCCAAGGCTTCTCTCCTGCTAAAGAAAGAGACAGACACACACACCCCAGGGGCCCCTGTCTACAGTCCCCACAGTACTCCCACTGGGATGGCTCTATCCAAGAACTCCACAGACCCTTGGGGGACTCCTGCCCAGGGGCTGCCCTAGTTTGATGGCAAGCTGGGAGGGGACACTTGCACCCCTGCTGCCTGTGCTGTGGGTGCACAGTCAGCCCATGCCTCAATGAGCTCCCATGCTAAGAAGACGGGATGGGGACAGACAGGGCTGGCTCCAGGCACCAGCTCAGCAAGCAGGTGCTTGGGGTGCCCAAGGGGAAGAGGCGGCATGTTGGGCTCTTCGGCGGCGAGTCCCTCAGTCCGTTTTGGAGGGAAGGACCTGCCGCTGAATTGCCGCCAAGGAAGAAAGCGGTACAGTGGAGCTGCCACCGATCGCGATCGTGGCTTTTTTTTCCCCTGCTGCTTGGGGCGGCAAAAATCCTGGAGCCAGCCCTGGGGACAGAACACACATGCAATCAGTGCCAGGGAGAATTGTTAATGATGTGTGATAATGGGGAAGCAGTTCTGTACTTAGGGGACAGAGGGTGAGATGGGGAATGAGGCTAGGGGAAGGAAGGGGAAGAGGACCCCTCACCACTTGACAGCTGGCTAGCTGTGCAGGCAGGGATCTGTAGGTGTCAAGGAAGCAAACGTAAGGAGGGATTTAAAGGAGAATAAGATCGTAGCTGATGGATTTAATCCCATGCGTAAGGGGCTGCAGCATGGGAGAAAGCACAGAGCTATATAAGGGAAAAACTGATGGTAGGCAGGAAAGGCTGAGAATGCAGGTGGAGTAAAGATGGAGGTCAGTATCATGCTAGGTTACTAGAGTAGCTAGGTTGCAGGGGAGCGCTAAGCTGAGAGGGGCCTTATGGGTAAAGACATGGGCCCAGATCCTTGAAGATATTTAGCCATCTAACTTCCACGGATTTCAGTGGTGGTTAGATGTCTAAATACCTTGGAGGATCTTGGCCAACAAGCTCACGTTTGATGGGAAGGTGAAGGAGGAGCCTGCGGGGGGACTCAGGGGCTGACAAACTCATACCCACTAGCTAGAAAGATGATCTTAGCAGCAGCCTTCTGGGTAAACTTGAGGGAAGCCAGGCTGCAGTAGCCACAGCCAGAAAGGAGGTTTGAACAAGATGCGAGATGAGATTTTTGGCTGCGTGGGCAGGAGGGAAAGGCTGGACGGATCTCTGTGATATTAACAAGAGAAGGAAATTCTTCCTATGTCATCAGTAACTAGGGATATAAACTTGATAAATCGCACCCAATAGTATTAAAAGAATTGGCCAGTTCTCTGAACTATTGCTGATTTTTAACAAATCTTCCTATTAAATTTATTACTGTGGCACCTAGTAGCCCTAGTCATGGACCAGGCTCTATTGTGCTAGGTGCTGTATAGACACAGAACAAAAAGACAGTTGCTGCCCCGAAGAGCTTGAAACTGTGGGGAAGTTCCAGAGGGCGGGGGGGGGGGGGGAAGCTAGAGTCATACCAAATACTTTAACAGAATAAACTAGGGAGGGGCTGCGGGGGCAGGGGAACAGCAGGGCCAGACCGGGGGCTAGCCTCCCAGGCCAGGAGCTCAGGGGCTGGGCAGGAGGCTCCCATGGGCCAGATGTGGCCCACAGGCCATAGTTTGCCCACCTCTGGACTACATGATCACAAAGGTCCCTTCTAACCTTGGAATCTATGAATTTATGAAATGGCAAGATTTTTAGACAGAGCCTGCATATGTGGGTGTACTCTAGAGAGGCCAAGCCACAGCTGCAGCCCAGACTATGGCCTGAGTGGGAAGATGACGGTGCTGTGTGCACAGTGAAAGGAGGGGTTGACTTGTGGGGAAAGATCAAGAGCTCAGTTTGGGCCATGTTGATGACTGGATGACCATGTGAAGACATCGGAAAGATGGGCTGAGGTGCTGGATTGGACAAAGGGAGTGTGATAAATGAAGGGCGGGGGTAGCTCCCTTTTATAGACACCCACCAGCCGGTTAGCTATAAAATTCCTCTTTGTAGCTGTTCTCTAATTGCTTTACCTGCAAAGGGTTAAAAGTCTCACTGCTATGCATAGGTAAAAGGAAGTGAGTGGGCACCTGACCAAAAGAGACAGTGGGAAGGCTAGAACTTTTTAAAAGTGAGATAAAACTTCCCCTTTGTCTGTCTATCTGTTGTTCTCACAGGGAGAAGGAGACAGGGAGCAGTTGTTGTAAGAAGCTTAGGCCAGGTATGAAAACCCATCAGTATTATACCTAGACACACTACTCATTTGAAACCCCAGATATGTAAGTAGATCAGGAAATGTCTAGGAAGACGCGATTAGGTTTCTCTTTTATTTCTTTATGACTTGTGGGCTCCTCTGTGCTAACCCCCAGGTGCTGTTGTTTTGCTTGTAACCTTTAAGCTGGACCTCAGGAAAGCTATTCTTAATGCTTAATCCTTGCAATTGTTGTTGTTTTTTTTAATCTGGCAAAAGTCTAAGTTCCCAGATTTATTAATAAAAAAAAGAGAAAAAATACAATTTACCTTTTTTAAGAACAGAATTGGATTTTTGTCTCTTAAGAGGTTTGTGCACATGTTGTTTAATTAGCTGGTGGCAACTGATTTTTTTCTTTCTTTCTCAGCCCTTTCCCGGGGGCGGGGGTGTGTGTGAAAGGGCTTGAGGGTACCCCACAGGAAGGAATTCCCAAGTGAGCCTACCTGGTCTCTCAAAGGGTTTCTGCGCTTGAGTGGTGCAGCATCTACCAATACAAGGGCAGAGAGAAGCTGTAACTCTGGGAGTTTAATACCAGCCTGGAGTGGCCAATATTATTTTTTAGAATCCTTGGGGGTCCCCACCTTCTGCACTCAAAGTGCCAGAGTGGGGAATCAGCCTTGACAGGGGGATAGCTCATGGACAGAAAGGGAGAGCTGGGTGTTGGAGACTTCACTCTTTAGGGCTGCAGGCCATCAGGTCAGTGCTGTGGTTGGGTCTGATAGGCAGGAGACGAATAGGGACACCAAAAGGGGGATTGTTCCCCCCCCACCCGCAATCCATTTGCATTCAGATCAACTGTGGGGGGCGTGAGAGAAGTCCTTTGAGAGGAGTGGGGGGGCTCAGGTGGAGCCCTCCCTCTCTGAGTGGTGAATTCAGGCCCCTCCACTCATTCTGAGTTTGGGAGTGGGAGCACTCCTAGAATTCACAGCAAGTGGCATTGGCAGGCCTGTCATAACTATAAAGGGAAGGCTAACAACGCTCCTGTGTACAATACTATAAAATCCCTCCTGGCCAGAGACACCAAAATCCTTTTACCTGTAAAGGGTTAAGAAGCTCAGGTAACCTGGCTGACACTTGACCCAAAGGACCAATAAGGGGACAAGATACTTTCAAATCTTGGTGGGGGGAAGGCTTTTGTTTGTGCTCTTTGTTTTGGGGGTTGTTCTCTCTTGGGACTAAGGGGGACCAGACATCAATCCATGCTCTCCAAATCTTTCTGAACCAGTCTCTCATATTTCAAACGTGTAAGTAACAGCCAGGCAAGGCGTGTTAGGTTTATCTTTGTTTTCTCAACTTGTAAATGTTCCTTTTGCTAGAGTGTTTACCTCTGTTTGCTGTAACTTTGAACCTAAGGCTAGACGGGGTTCCTCTGGGCTCTTTGAATCTGATTACCCTGTAAAGTTTTTCCATCCTGATTTGACAGAGATAATTTTTACCTTTCTTTAATTAAAAACCTTATTTTTAAGAACCTGATTGATTTTTCCTTGTTTTAAGATCCAAAGGGGGTTGATCTGGACTCACCAGGAATTGGTGGGGGGAAAGGAGGGAGAATGGTTAATTCCTCCTTGTTTTAAGATCTAAGGGTTTGGATCGGTGTTCACCAGGAAATTGGTGGAGAAGTCTCTCGAGGCTACCCAGGGAAGGGTTATAGTACTTGGGAGGGAGATATTCTGTGGGGGAGGTAGACAGAGTTTCCCAAATGACTCAAATAATTTGCGTGGTGGCAGCAAAACCAGATCTAAGATGATAGCTAAGCTTAGAGGTTTTCATGCAGGTCCCCACATCTGTACCTTAGAGTTCAGAGTGGGGAAGGAACCTTGATAAGGCCACACCGCCAGACTGTGACCCAGTGGCAGGGCTGGGGGAGAGAGGAAGCATGAGGGGGTCACAAATGAGGTAAGGGAGGCAGGATCTAGGGGGAAGGAAACTCATGGAGACTCAAGGATTGAGGTCACGAGTGAACACCCCCAAGCTGTGTGCTGGATTTCAGCACCGTCAGCCAATGGCCCACTCTTCCCCACCGCATCGGATGAGGAAAGGTGCTGTGTTCAGTGTTCTCTAGAGCAGTGGTTTTCATACTTTTTTTTTCTTGCGATCCAGTGGAAGAAAAACACTTATCCCCACGACCCAAACAATATCATAAAATCACAACAAAGGACAGTACATGCTAGCTTTAACCACTTCACGTTATTACTAAAATTAGCGATGTTACTTGTAAAACATTTTTAAATACAGCATAAATACAATAAAAAGGGCAATCAGGTTGAGTTTCACTTACTTAATATAATGGGTGGACCTGCCTGTTGTTCATGATCTCGTTCCAATCTGGATCACAAGATGAAAGGCTACCCGCATATCAGGTGCGCTGTTGAGTCAGTTTCTTTCTTTTGTTTTTAATGTTATCAAAGTCGAAAATCCCAGTTCGCACATGTAGGGTGTTGTGAGCCATACCAACAACAGAGGACTAATCTTACTTAACAGTGGTATTCTTTGAAAACACTTTGAAATCCAAGACTATGACAAATATAATGTCTTGGGGCATGTTTTGAGTGTGATATCCAAGACTATGACAAATATAATGTCTTGGGGCATGTTTTGGGTGAGTCACAGCAGCTCTTTTTCTTGTTCAGGCATCACGTTTAGCTCCGTTATTAAAATCAGGATTCTCAAAAGCAAAAAGATCTTTCACCCAATGCCTTTCCTTCAAATTTTCAAACCCTTCTGCTGGGAAGTAGCTACTAAAATCGTCAGACAGAGCAGTAAGATGTAACTGTATGACACTTTTAATTTCATTCACTTTTTCTTCACTGATGATGTTCTCAGTGTGTTGTAACAGTGTTGGGCACATGTAGTAGTTCGGATGAGTACGTTTCAGTTGTGCTCGCCCCAGTGCTAATGGCTTTGGGAATGCTTATATCTGTTCACAGTTCAAAACAAAGACTTCCTTGTAACTTCAAATACAGTTAGTTTAAAATTGAGAAAATGTCAGCTAGAGATGACAACTTTATTAACCAACTGTCATCATCAAACAAATTTGCCAAGTTTGTTTCTCTACCAGAAAAATATACAGTGTGACAACACCGTCTGTTTTTTCCCCAAATACAGAACAGAAATATTTATTGAACACTTCTGCCTTTTCTGCATTATTAGTGATAATTCTAGCATTTCCATCTAGTAATGGACCAATACCATTATTAGGATTCTTTTTGTTCTGAATATACTTTGAAGAACTCCTTCTTATTGTCCCTAACTCTTGGCCATAGATTTCTTTGTATCCCTTGACTTCCCTTATCCATTTTCTACAATTCCTAGCTTCTGATTTATATTCATTATTATCAGCTTGCCCTTTCTTCCATTTATTATATATCATTTTTATAGCTGCCTTCACTTCCCCTCTAAACCAGGTCATTTTTAAACTAATACAGTCTTCTTCCTTAATTTTAGGGCCTCTAGTAAAGTGTTCTCAAATAATTATCATTCATGTTTTTTCCTGATTAAATTCTTCCTTCCAGCTGATTTCACTCATAATTGTTTTCAGCTTTGTGAAACTGGTCTTGTTAAAGAAACAAGTGTGTGTATGTATGTGTGTGTGTGTGTGTGTATATATATAAAAAATCATAATCTGGTCTGGACTTTACTCTGTTTGCACGTTATAAATGTTATCAGATCATGATCACTTTTACCTAAGTTATCATAAATTTTTAGTTCTCATCAGTTCCTATGTGTCTGTCAAAACGACGTGTAATATAAAATGCCCTGTGCTGGACGCAACACTTTGTGAGTTAGGAAACTTATTTATAATATTTAGGAATTCCAAGGATGTTTTAGTACTGACAGCATGAGATCTCCAGCATTTGGCACTCCATGATCATGCAACCTTTTTTTTCCTACAAATTATTGATAAGTGTGTAAGGAGCTGCTCATGTTGCTCCCTAATGTGATTTGGTGGGCTGTAGCAGACACTAACTAATACCCCATCTTGTGCTTTATCTACTAGGATCCACAAGCATTCAAGGTCATTTTCTTCCAAGTTATTAGTGACTTGAAAACAGGTAATGCCATTTTTGACATAGAGGGCTACTCCTCCTCCCCTTTTACTCATTTGATCCTTCCTAAATAGGTTATGTCTTGGAGCTGATTGTAAACATCTTCAATTTGCTCATCATCATAGTTTGTTGTAGGGGCGTAGACTTGTACCACTGTGGCCTGGTCTACACTAGCGGGCGGGGTCGATGTAAGATACGCAACTTCAGCTATGTGAATAGCGTAGCTGAAGTCGAAGTATCTTATTTCGACTTATCTTCCGTCCTCACAGCGTGGGATCGACGGCTGCAGCTCCCCGTTGACTCCGCTACCGCCGCTCACTCTGGTGGAGTTCCAGAGTTGACGGGAGTGTATTCGAGGATCGATATATCGCGTCTAGATGAGACGCGATATATCGATCCCCAATAAACCGATCGCTACCTGCTGATCCGGCGGGTAGTGTAGACATACCCTGTGATATTAAACGGTATTGCCTTTAGACAGATAAAAATAAGCCTGCTGGACATTGGGCGGCATCCTAACACTGAATTCTTGATATCTTTATGTACAAGAAATCCTACACCATTGACATGTTTGTCCTCTCCACTGTAATAGAGTACATGGCCTTCTTCTGTTAGTGCCTCTCCAAAGTTCTTCCATTGGACCTCAGAGATTCTTAGGAGGTGCCAGGTGTATTGTGAGTTCTTTCAACCTCCCTAGCTGTCTCAATGTCCTAACATTCGATGTGGCTATGGTGATGTTATCTCTTCCATGGATCCTCTTTTTTGAGGTTACACCAGTAGTATACTTGTCGCATCCGTCCTGGTGGGAGACAGATGGAGCGGTCATTATTAACCTGGGCTGTGACCAATCTGGTATGAACATGGTTGACTTGCTCATCCTACGATATGTCTTGGGCAAATTTCTAACCTGGCAGAGTCCATCCCTCTCCAGGCAACCCCCTTTTAGTCACCTCTTATGACATGCAGGAGGAGCAGCGGGCCTATTCTGTCCCCAGACCCTGATTTTTACAATCAGCTCCAAGATATCATTGATAAGGTACACAAGAAAGATATCCTGATTGTACAGGAAGATTGGAATACTAAAGTGGGTACTGATGCACAGGCAGATTGGCGAGATTATTGTGTCCCTTTCTGTAATGCGGTAACCAATGAGAGAGGATTGAGATTTTTGGAGTTTGCCATCTATAACAATCTGGTTCTTGCAAACACATTAGGAGCACATAAAGCATCCAGAGAATCAACGTGGCATGCACCTGTAACCGAATGTTGGGGCTGCCTAGCTAAGAGCTAATGACAGCTAGACAGGGATAAGGAAAGGTTGCTTTATTTTGCAGAAGAAAGGAGAGTTTTGTACTTTAGTATAAAAAACTGTATTTTATATAAAAATTCTTAATTTTTATATATATTTATATACAGGCTTTGATTGTGTTAGCATTTGATTGGTGGTTAGGAAATTTTGTATTTGTGCAATTTGCTTAGCAAAAACCAGCTTTGGACCAGCTTTAACTATTTTAAGACTGATAAGGAAAGACAGTTTAAAAGTTTAGGCTATTGTGTTTGTGAGGTGTTTAATTTTTTTAATGGTTGTTAGCTATTATAAGGCTATTAGCTGTTAGGGTGGGCTGCTAACTGTTACAATTTTTTGGGGGGGCAAATTTGCAATTTGCGATTAAGCTCGAGGGAGAAATATTGTGTTTTTTTATGGATAGTAGAGCTTTTAGTAACAGCATTATATAAATATTTTGTATATTGCAATATTATTTAAATAATATATAGAAAGAAAAAAGAAAATAATTTATTTGATAGTTGGAATAAAAGCTTTAGTTTTTTGAGAGGTTTAGTTTTTTAGGTATTGTTTGTTTTGGGGTTTTTTGGGTTGCGGTGGGAAGAGCTGGCGGTGCTTTTCTGAAGTTTGATGTTGTTTGTTTTTGGCCCTGGCCTAGGGACTAGCTTGATTTGGGTGTGGTGGATTTAGGTATTTTGTTTTTTTATTTGAATTGCAGTGTGGGAGGTAAGAAGGACTTGAAAAGGGCCAGCCCACCGGGGTTGGAGAGGCTTGATTTTT
Organism: Gopherus evgoodei; assembly: GCF_007399415.2. NCBI lineage: Eukaryota > Metazoa > Chordata > Testudines > Testudinidae > Gopherus > Gopherus evgoodei. The sequence continues at coordinate 151,066,912 of NC_044325.1, read as the reverse complement.
TTATATATAGAATTAATTTTTTGGTTGGATTTTGTTAGCGGGTAAGGACTGAAAGTGGGCTGAATACTTAGAAGATGGTGGTTTTTAAAGAGTATGTAGAAGTTAGATAATATTTAGGGCTTTTGCAATGTATTGAATAATTTGGGCAGTGAAATGAGTTTTTTGATTAGAGTTAATAGATTTAGGAGGACTAAACTTAGGAATAATATGATTTAATAATTTTTTTTTTATTTTTAAGGTAGTTTGTTTAGTTGGGAAAGCTTTGGCTTAGTTAGTTAGTTGGCATACAATTACAAGAAGATACTTGTGGCTTTGGCACTTGGACATTTTTGAGTAGTTGATTTGGAGCTGCTTAAAGGGCGTATATGCTTATAATTTTGCTTCAGGGGGGCCTTTTTTTTTGATTGAATTTTGTATAAATGTTATAGGTGGAAAGGATTTTCTTGGCTTTTTGGAATATTTTAGGGGCATATTAAAGTTTGTTTACAATAGCTGCTATGGCTTTTGCTTTGCTGTGTGTTTTTTGGTATCGTTTAAATAGGACAGGCCGCAGAGCAGCCCGGGGCAAGGCTTTTATTTTTTATTAGGTAGCTGCTATTTTTTTTTTTGGTGTTTTAGTGGCTTTTATGTTCTTTTAGCGACTAACTTTTGATGGTTTAGGGATAAATGGGACCGATGTTGATGGGGGAGAGGGTGCGAGCATTATTTGGTTGGTAATATAAGGCTGTAGGGAGGCTGCTTTAGATGCTGCATTAGCTAATTGGTTTTTATGGATGGTGGGATTATGAACATGAATAATGGCAATTTTGAATGGCAGAGCATGGCCTTTAATAGTTTTAGAATTAAGGGCTTATGTGCTATTTTAGTGTTAACGGAGGTAATAAAACTTTGTTTAGAGTTGGCTCGTGGCATGACAAATGCTAAAAGCATATTTTGAATTAGTATAGATGTTTATAGAGTGATTTGCTGCTAGCTTATATGCTTGGGTGAGGGCTATTAATTTTGCTGTTTGGGCTGAGATGGAGGGTTTAAGGGGTGCAGACTGTAATATTTTAAACTGGGTAGATACTGCCCATAGAGTTTGCCATCTATAACAATCTGGTTCTTGCAAACACATTAGGAGCACATAAAGCATCCAGAGAATCAATGTGGCATGCACCCAATGGTCTACATCACACCCAGATCGACTATATCATGGTGCAAAACCGACTGTGTTCTGGGATTAACAGAGCTAAAATGAGGAGCTTCAGCAGTGCTGATATTGGAAGTGATCACGACCTTGTGATGCTAAACTTTTGGCTGTGGCTAAGGAAAATCGTCAGGCCAAAGTTCACCAGAACCAAGTTTGACTTAGAAAGACTCAGAGACTGAAACATTGCAGAGTCATTCCAAGCAATGGTCGGTGGAAAATTTGCCTCACGGCTTGCTCTAGAGGAGGATGTAGAAACAATGACCAACCATTTCAATGCTGTAATGAATAAGGCAGCAATGGACATCACTGGGAAATGCTGTAAGAAGTCAAAACCATGGTTTGCAAATTAAATATTACAAATGTGTAACATTAGAAGAGAACTCAAGAGAGACAAGAACAGCACTGAGGGAGCTGGTAAATACAAAGCAATTGGCAGAAAGATCAAGAAAGGAATGAAGGTGGCCAAGGAGATATGGATCAAAAAACAGTGCTCTAAAATTGAAAAGTATATCAATAATAAAAATAGCAAATGAGCCCTCCAGGTTGCAAAAGATCTGACAAAGGAAAGATGGACCAAAGCTAACACAATTCAAGACAAAGAAGGGAACAATCATACAGAAGAAAGGGACATCATCAATAGGTGGACAGACTATTGCTCTGATCTATACAACAACCAAACAAATGGAGATCCTAGTGTCCTAGACCGCCCAGATTCAACAGAGGAGGATGACTTTCCAATACTGCGTGAAGAAGTGGAGACAGCTGTGAAATCACTCAAGAACGGAAAGGCTACAGGTATTGACAAACACCCCAGCCGAACTGATGAAATTTGGAGAAGAAATAGTAATGGATGTACTCACCAAGATCTGGCAGACCGGTGAGTGGCCCTCCGCGTGGACACAGTCACTAATCATCACTCTGCCAAAGAAAGGCAACCTGCAATTGTGTCAAAATTACTGGACCATAAGCTTAATTAGCCACCCCAGCAAAGTGATGTTGAAAGTTATATTGAACAGATTGAAGCCACAGGCAGAGAATATAATCGCTGAAGAACATGCTGGCTTTCACTCTGGAAGAAGTACCACAGAACAGATTTTCAACCTTCGTGTTCTATGTGAGAAGTACTTACAACACCAGCAGGACATCTACCGCGTCTTTGTTGACTTTAAGAAGGCGTTTGACAGAGTATGGCATGAAGCTCTCTGGGCAACCATGAAGTAGTACAATGTTGGTCATAAGCTCATTCTTACCATTAAACAGCTGTATGCCAAGGCCAACAGTGCAGTTCTCATCAATGGCACAATAGCAGGGTGGTTTTCCACCACTGTTGGAGTCCGGCAAGGCTGCCTTCTTTTGCCCACACTGTTCAACATCTACTTGGAGCACATAATGACTGATCACCTAGAAGATCACATATGTACAGTCATCATTGGGGGCAAACACTCTCAAATCTTCAGTTCGCTGATGTCATTGACAGCATGGCAGGCAGCAAAGATGAACTTGCCAACCTTGTGAAATGATTGGATGAAACCTCCACAAAATACGGCATGGAAATCAATGTGGAGAAAACCAAGCTGATGACAAACAAACCTGACGGGATCACATATCACTGTCAGTGGACAAGAGCTGGAGACAGTGAAACAGTTCAAGTATTTGGGGGCAATCATCACTGATAAAGGATCAAAGGCAGAAATTCTAGCAAGAACTGCGCAAAGTGTCAAAGCTAAAACCAATTTGGAGGAATAAGAACATCTCCCTCGAATCCAAACTGAAACTGCTGCATGCATTGGTCACTTCCATTTTTCTGTATGTGTGCAAGACATGGACCCTTATGGCAGAAATTGAACGGAAAATATAGGTAGTAGAGATACTTCCGTAAAATCCTGGGCATCTCCTACTTATACCACGTCATTAATGAAGAGGTCCGTAACATCATCACCCAATGCGCTGGGTCATGTGAAGAGCTCCTGATGGCAATGAAGAAGCGCAAGCTGAAGTGATGTGGCCATGTAACAAGATCATTTGGCCTCATAGATGCCGACTCCATGGGGAAAAATTAGTGGGTGCTCTGCACCCACCAGCAGCCAAGCTCCCCACCCCACCTCACTTCCGCCTCTGGCTCCCCCCCGAGCATACTGCATCCCCACTTCTCCGCCTACCTCCCAGCGCTTGCCACCGCCAAACAGCTGTGGCAAGCTCTGGGAGGGAGGTGGGAGGAGGTGGGGCCAAGACAGGGATTTGGGGAAGGAGTTGGAATAGGGGCAGGGAGGAGAGGGTGGAGTTGGGGCGGGGACTTTGGGAATGGATTGGAATGGGGGCGGGAGGCGGTGGGGCAGGGGTGGAGTCAGGGCGGGGCCGGGGGCAGAGTGGTGTCACGCATCCACCAGCGCCAGTAGAAGTCAGCGCCTATGTTTGCCTACCCAAGATCATCCTCCATGGGAGAGTACTGGGGAAGAGAAGAAGAGGTAGCCAGAAGAAGAGATGGATTGACAAAATAAAGAGTGGACAGGAATGGACTTTGGAGACTCAAACACTGACGAACAATCGTCAGTGGGGGAGACAACTGGTGGATTGCTCATCAATGATAGTGCCCCAATGACCAATGCGGTTATGGGAGTGATAATGATGATGATGAAATAGGTTATACCCATTCATTTTAACATCCAGTTGTGGGAATGTTCCCACTGGGTTTCAGTAATACCAACTAGATGAAATTTACACGCATAAATAAGCAATTTCAGTTCCTTTGGTTTGTTACCCAGGCTCCTAGCATTGGTGTTTGGCAATTAATTACATTAGTCTCTTCATGTCCTTTGAGTCTTTGATTAATTTTTGCGAGGAAGAGGCACCAGATCCCTGGGGCACTTAGTCTTGTAGCTTTACCACAGCAAATCAGAGGGGTTGAAAAAGAGAGCTGAGGGGAGTCCTCTCTCCCCACCATACCCCCAGGGAGCCCCACTGCACCCCAAACCCCTCATCCCCAGTCTCACCCCAGAGCCCACATCCCCAGATGGAGCTCTCATCCCCCTCCTACATTCCAAACCCCTCGGCCCCACCCCTGCCACATACATTTTGTTATGTGCACCAATATGGAGGTGATGTGTTACACATTATCTCCATATTGGTGCACATAACAAAATTCATTCCGCACATGGGTGGGAAAAATTAGAGCGAACACTAGTCCTGATTGGTATAGCTCCTATATAAACCCAACATAGGACCAGGAAGTCATCCATGCAGCTGGGATCCACCCTACTCTGGACTGTGAGCCTTGTGCTTCTTGTTCCCCTGGCTCAAAGTCCTGGTATCCTGACTTAGTCTGACTCCAGTTATAGATCCGTGGTTCTGCTCTCAAGTTTGTCTCCTGCCTCTGATCTCCTGGTAACCTGACCCTGCCTGCCTCCTGATGCTTGACTCTCAGTTTGCCCTCTGGCCTATCTGCCTCCCGGTATCTGACCTGGCTTGGCTCCTGCTTTGACCACTAGGAAAGGCTGCCCACATCTTGGTCCTGAAACTGCCACACTCAACCACACTGGAACCTGCCACCACCTGCCAGTGAATCTTCTGCGTCACTCCTACTGCCACAGACCCTTCCGTGCCATTCTAGCTGCCATCCTCCACCACACCAGAACCTTCTGCATCACTCCTAGAATGGAGAGAGGTAAATAGTGGAGTCTCAGAATGGGAGAGGTAAATAGTGGTGCCGCCCAGGGATCTGTTCTGGGAGCAGTCCTATTAAACATATTCATAAATGATCTGGAAAAAGGGGTAAACAGTGAGGTGGCAAAATTTGCAGATGACACAAAATTACTAAAGATAGTTAAGACCCAGGCAGACTGTGAAGAGCTATAAAGGGATCTCTCAAAACTGGGTGATTGGGCAACAAAATGGCAGATGAAATTTAATGTTGATAAATGCAAAGTAATGCACATTAAAAAGCATAATCCCAGCTATACATATAAAGTGACGGGGTCTAAATTAGCTGTTACCACTCAGAAAAAGAGATCTTGGAGTCATTGTGGATAGTTCTCTGAAAACATCCACTCAATGCGCAGCGGCAGTCAAAAAAGCAAACAAAATGCTGGGAATTATTAAGAAAGGGATAGATAATAGGACAGAAAATATCATGTTGCCCCTATATAAATCCATGGTACGCCCACATCTTGACTACTGCGTGCAGATGTGGTCACTCCATCTCAAAAAAGATATATTGGAATTGGAAAAGGTTCAGAAAAGGACAACAAAAATGATTAGGGCTATGGAACGGCTTCTGTATGAGAAGAGATCAATAAGACTGGGACTTTTCAGCTTGGAAGAGGCGACTGAGGGGAGATATGATTGAGGTCTATAAAATCATGACTGATGTAGAGAAGGTAGATAAGGAAGTATTGTTTACTACTTCTCATAACACAGGAACTAGGAGTCATCAAATGAAATTAATAGGCAGCAGGTTTAAAACAAAGTAAAGTATTTCTTCACACAACGCACAGTCAACCTGTGGAACTCCTTGCCAGAGGATGTTGTGAAGGCCAAGACTATTACAGGCTTTAAAAAAGAACTAGATAAATTCATGGAGGAAAGGTCCATCAATGGCTATTAGCCCAGATGGGCAGGGATGGTGTCCTTAGCCCTCTGTTTGCCAGAAGCTGGGAATGAGCAATAGGGGATGGATCACTTGATGATTCCCTGTTCTGTTCATTCCCTCTGGGGCACCTGACACTGGCCACTGTCAGAGGACAGGATACTGGCCTAGATGGACCTTTGGTCTGACTCAGCAGGGCCGTTTCTTACGTTATGTTCCTACTGCCACAGACCCTTCTGTGCCATTCCAACTGCCATCCTCAACCACACCAGAACCTTCTGCGTTACTCCAACTGTTGTTTCCCCCAAATGTTCTGGAGCCTTCCATATCACTCCAATTGGCACATAAACTTTCACATTACTCTGACTGCTATTCCCTCAACTGCTCCAGCACCTTCCATGTCACACCATCGACTGTTCCACCAACTGCTCCGGAACCTTCCATGTGCCCCAATTGCCGCCCTATCCCCAACCACTCAAGAACCTTTCACATCACTCCAACTGCTGCTTCCCCCCCTCAACCGCTCCAGAACTTTCCATGAAACTACAGCTGCCATGGAACCTTCCATGTCGCTCCAGCCGCTGCCTCCCCCCAACCACTCCGGAACCTTCTGTGTTGATCCAACTGACAGCTTCCTGCTCCAGAACCTTCCGCATCACTCCAACTGCTGCCTTCAACCACTCCGGAACCTTCCACGTCACTCCAACTGCTGCCTTCAACCACTCCGGAACCTTCCACGTCACTCCAACTGCGACAGAACTTTCCGCATCACTCCAACTGCTGCCTTCAACCACTCCAGAACCTTCCACGTCACTCCAACTGCTGCCTTCAACCACTCCGGAACCTTCCGCGTCACTCCAACTGCTGCCTTCAACCACTCCGGAACCTTCCACGTCACTCCAACTGCTGCCTTCAACCACTCCGGAACCTTCCACGTCACTCCAACTGCGACAGAACCTTCCACATCCCTCCACCTGCTGCCCCACCCCACAGGGCTGCCTGGGGGGGCAAGAGGGGCAATTTGCCCCAGGCTCCACAGGGTCCCCACGAGAGTTTTTTGGGGGCCCTGGAGCGGGGAGGGGCACTTCCCAAGGGGGTTAGCCGGGGCAGGCTGAGAGTCTTGTGAGTCTCCCATAGGCTGTGCCCCGTGCAGCGAGGGGCTGTGGAGAGCCCAGCCTGGCAAGCATCATCTTGCCCCGTTGCTGATAGGGGCACATCCAAGGGGCTCAGCCAAGGGAGATGAGGAGGCGGCCCGGGGGAAGCTGCAGCACAGTGCCCAAGGCTCTTCCTCCAGCCATGGCTGCCCTGCAGAGGATGGCAGTGGGGGAGCGAGCCCAGGGCAGCAGTGAGAGGGTGAGAGTGCAGAGAGGCTGCTCCGCAGCTTCACTCTCCCCTGCACCCCGCAGCACCTGGCTCCTCTCCTTCAGCGCTCACCTCTGACCCTCTGCCCCCACCATGGGGTTAACTCCAGCCAAGCCGCCTCCACTGCCCCATCCCTGCTCACCCATGTCCCCCGCTCAGCCCACACTGTCCCCACCGGGCCGGCCTCCCGGCTGCAGCTGCACTTGGGCCCGGTGGGTGTGGAAAGCTGCTCGTGTGGCCTATCAGGGGGTCAGCCTGCCCTCTGAGCGGCCTGGGGGCACAGCTCCCCGGGCTGCAGGGCAGGGGGGCTGTTCATACATGACATAAGGCATTAGGGGGTGGCTGGGTCTGGAAAACCACCTAAAGTGTATTCTGTAATTGATGGGCTGCCCCGTGGCTGGGGGAGAGCGTTCTGTCCCTGGCCCGCTGTTTTGGGTGTCCGTCTGGATGGCTAGAGCAGGGGCAGCTCCAGGTTGACAAGAGGGATTGAAAATAGTCTACAGGGGCCAGTGACACCTAACTCCTCCATGGTGGGTGCTGAGCAGCTGCTCTGGGGAGCACAAGCTGCAGGAACCACTCCCACAGCCCCATGCCTAATGAACACATGGCCCACCCACTCCATGCCAAGCCAGGTCTGTGGGCAGCGACTGTCCCCTGAAGTCCCAGCCCTACCACAGCACCTCCCCTAGGGTGACCAGATGGTAAATGTAAAATATTGTGACCACTGCAGGGAGGAAGGGGGGCTTTTTAATTGTTACAGTCACCCATCCGGGTCTTCAGTGGCAATTCGGCGGACAGTCCTTCAGTCGGTGATGGTCTTCGGCAGCATTTCAGCAGAAGGTAATAAGTCTTGCCATCAAAGACACAAGCACCCACCACCAAATTGCACCAAAGACCCGGATGGGTAAGCGTAACAAAAACACAGAACAAAACAACGCCCAAAACAAAATATCAGGACAAATGGCGTCCCAACCGTAGTTTGGTCAGGACGCAGGACAAACTCAAAATCAGGACAGTCCCAATTTTATCAGGACATTTGGTCACCCTAACCACCCCCTGCCATCATTATGGGTTCAGACTGTTTCACCCTCCTCTTGAGGAAGATCAGAGTTGAGTCCCCTCTCCTGCCGCCTCTTTCCCTTCGCAAAGTTCCCCCTCTGGGTTCCTCACTGAGAGGGCAGGGAGCCAGCCTGGCAAGGCAGCTATGAGCCCCACCTGGCAGTAGTGGTCTAGAGCAAGGTGCCAGTGTGCATGGACATCTGGCCTGTGAGTGACCTCCCCACCCAGGACACAACTCAGCAGCCCCCTCAGCCCAGATACACACAGCTCAGAGAGAGGATCTTTATTGGGAAAGGGCCTTTACAAAGCACAGAAGGTGTGGGGGGCAGTGTCCAGTACCCAGAACTCAGCCTGAAGACACGATATGCTCTGCTCCTTGCTGGGGCTGATGGGGCAAAGCCCCTCTAGCAGCAGGAATCAGAGCTCCTCTACTGCAGGGCAGGGCTTTACAGCACCTGGCCTCATGGGCTTCCCTGCTCACACAGGTGCGAGACCTCAGAAGGCTGCTGAGTGTGGGGCTGGGCCTTCCCCTCCTGGAAAGGGGCACTGGCAGAGGACTCTCCATGCCCCTCCCTTGCTTTGCCAAGAGCAGACAGCGGTGGGGACTGGCATCATCCCCTTATGTGGGCCCCATTTGTGCTTGGAAAAGTGACTGATGCCCTTTTCAGACAGGAACAGCCCTGGTGCCCAAGCACGAAGGGCAACGATCAGTGCCAGCCACTCCACGTTTGGCAGAGGGCAGATCCCAAGCCCCAGAGTATCCAGCATGATAACACAGTACTACTCCACAGTGCACCAGCCTCTCCACGCACTGCCCAGGGCTGGGCTGGGCCCGTTACGGACAACACCATGCACAGTCCAGAGCTGACATGAGCCGGTGCCTACGCTGGGAGACTGGGCCTGATTCCTGACCAGCTCCAACAGCACAAAGGCCCCTGGAGACCTCGATCAGTGCAGGGGGTGCTCTGGGAGCAGCCCAGAGGGGCTGATGCTAAACAGCCCCATAGCAAACCTGCTCTGTGGAGTGGACTGGGAGTCCCAGCAGAACAGGGCTCCAGTGCCATCTGGAGCAGTCATCGGGTCACAGTGGTGTGTGGGGTCCTCTCTCTGCCTCCAGTCCCCTCCAACCAGGCCTGGAATAGGTTGGGGGATGCTGCCAGGCCCAACTGGCACAGGGCAGTGGGGACAATCCAACACCACTGCCCGTGGGTGAAAGGGGGGAAGCTGCAGTGAGTTGGTGATGGTGGCGGGCATAGGGGACATGGGCGGCCCCCTAGCCCACGTTCTCTCCATCCTCCTCCCCCAGGGCCTGCTCGTAAGCACACTTCTGCTGGCGCCGCTGCCTGCCACGCCCTGCCCGCTCCTCCTGGGAGCCGTCGCTGTCCTGCTCAGACTCCCCCTCCGAGCCCGTTTCGTCCGAGTTCTCAGCCTCCAGGTAGCGGTAGCCCCGCACCTTGTGCCGCGGCTTGGGGATCTTGGGCATGCGGTAGAGCACGTGCTGTGCCAGCTTGTGCTCCATCCACAGGTAGGAGAGCACCGAGGCCACCAGGGTCAGCAGCATGATGGACAGCTTGGCCTGGGGGATGGGCGAGAGCACACTGAGCAGGGGTAGGACTGGACTCTCTCCCACCCCTGCCCCTGACCAGCTGGGCCCAGGGATGGGGACAGGCTGGAGCAGAAGGGTGACCTGAGCCAGGCTGCCTGCCTCACAAAGAGGGGGAAATGATGGGAAAGGCAGTTCCAGGAAGGGGCTTGTCCTGACTGAGGCCGGGGCCATGCCCACAACTAACCAGTTTGATCCAGAACTAAAGGAACGTCTCAGCCCATCTGCCCAAGCCTCCAGCTCCTTGCAGCCCCACTGGGGAGCAGGATTATTGCCCCTATGGCTTGGGAAAATGGCACCAGTCCCACATCCCCTGCCCTCGGGACCCTCTCTGCCCTGGGGATCGTGGCATCAGGCCTGCACCTCCCATGAACCCTGCCCCCTGTGCCCTGCCCCACTGAAGAGCAGGCTGGGAGCGGCCCCTGCTCACCTTCATGGGCAGCCCCGACCACAAGTACACCACGAAGATGGCCAGCGCCTGCCACCAATGGTAGATGGTGAAGACGAAGTCCTGACGCTCCTTGTCTTGGTACAGCATCCCCAGGAGCGCTGCGGGGGGACAGACAGCGGGCATCAGACAGCAGCTCCTCCCCCATGCTGGACAGGGTCACAGTTCCCGTGTCCACTGGGGCCGGGGGAGATGCGGGGCTTCCAACTCCACAGACAGACTCAAAGCCCCATTCCAGAGCTACTGGGCTGCCTCCCCCACGGGGGGGTAATCATGGGGAGCAATGGGCAGGGGCCATATGGCATTGGGCCCAGGGCTCCACCCCACCTCCCCTGACCCCACTACTCACTGCTGAGGCTGGTCTTGTTCAGGGCGCTGCCCAGCCCCCAGAGCGCAGCCACCAGGTAGAGCAGGGGGGCCTGGCCTGGGCCACGCGGCTTGGGCGCCCAGCAGAACAGGCCGATGAGCAGGATGGCATGGACGGCAGCTCCGGCCAGCAGCGGGGCCTGGCGGGGCAGGCGCAGCATGGACAGCGCCAGGCTGGAGCAGGCTGCAGCTGAGAAGCCATAGGCCATGATGATGTAGGCCAGCTTCTCCAGGCCAATGGCGCAGACAGCATAATTCTGAGGTGAGGGGCAGATGCTGGTTAGCATGGCAAGGCCAGCCCCCCACCAGAGTGCATCCCCCCCACCCCTCCCACTCCCCCAGCCCAATGCAGCTCCCCCCTCACTTCTGCTCCCCCAGTCCCCAGCAGAGCGCACCCCCATTCAAGCCCCCGCCCCTCCTGCTACATGCAGCCCAACCCACAATAGGGCAGCCCCCCACCAGAGCATTGTACCCCATCCCTTCTGCTGTGGTCTCCCCAACCCTCACGGGGGTCCCCGGAGAGGAGCGCAGCTGTACCAGGGAGAAGCCAGTGCAGACGAAGAGCACCTCGAAGCCGCTGTAGATGAAGAAGGGGAAGAGGTGGCGCAGGCGATAGTCCCGCATGTGCTTGAAGGGTAGCTGGAAGATGTTGCCCCAGCCAATGCTGCGCAGGTCGATTTCCTCCGTGGGGCGATAGGCTGAGCCGCACAGGATCAGCACCTGGGGGCAGGGTGAGTACGGGAGACCCTGAAACCCGGAGGGGTAGGGACCCCGTGCCAAGGGAGTGATGGGAGGAGCTGGCCAGGGCTGTGGGTCAAGCTGGGTGTGGGGGGACAGCTGGGGGGGGGGCATAGCCCTGAGGAGTCCAATCCCCCTCTCAAGCAGCTGCCCTGTTCCACAGCTCCCACCGTGGGCTCCCTGACCCCACGGCACCCACCTGGGGGAGTTCTGATGGTGAGCATGGACAGGGGTGGCACGGCATGGAGAGGAAAGCCTTGCCCCCATTCCTGCCCACCGGTCCGTACCATGACCCTGAAGAAGAACGCCCCACCCCCAGTCCATACCATGAGCATGGAAAGGAAGGTCCTGCCCCGATCCCTTCTCAACAGGTCCAGTCTGTACCATGGGCATGGAGAGGAAACCCCACCCATTCCCCCCCCACCGGTCCGTACCATGAACATGGAGAGGAAAGCCCTGCTCCCGCTGCCCCACCCCACCTGTCCATACCATGAGCATGGAGAGGAAAGCCCTGCTCCTGCTGCCCCACCCCACCAGTCCATACCATGAGCATGGAAAGGAAGGCTGCGCCCATGAGCACGCTCTCAACGATGATGAGGTTGATGCTGCGTGGCAGGCTCTGCAGCACGGTGGCGTTGAAGCCGGGGAGCATGCCTTTGCTCAGCGTGCCTGAGGAGCAAAAATGGCGTCACAGCCCAGCCGGCCTATAGGGGGCGTTCAGAGCCCCACCTAGAGGGGGCATGGGACTCAGGGCAGGTGCTCCGGCAGCAAGGAGGGGGCAGGGGTAGGGGCAGTGCCCAGGAGATGTGTCAGGGAGCAACAGGCAGGAGTGCTGGGTGAGGGGAGCAGAAGTGGCAAGGATAAGGACGGGGCAGGAGGAGCCAGTCTGCACTGGCGGGGTAATGCCGCCCCTCTGCAGATGCTCACCGCAGTTCTTCACATTGCAGAGCGTGTGGTTCAGGTCGTACAGGTAGGAATTCAGGAAGAAAAGCATGGGCATCTGGGCGCAGACGAAGCTCAGCTGGAACACAGGAACAGGGAAGAGGTGAGGCCGGGCCTGTCCCGTATGTGGTGGTGGGGGGGGTCTCCTACTGCAACCCAGTGGCACCAGCACACTCCACTCCACCCACAGCTCTGTGCCGGGACAGGAGCACTGCCCAGGCCAGCCCCCGTGCCAGCACAGCTCACTGTGTTTCCTGGACTTGGCACAGCCGCACCTCCAGCTTCTCAACACATGAGAGTGAAGCTATAGCCAGACTGCCCCCCCGCGCCAAGCCATCACCCTGCATCCCCCGCGCCCAGCCCGCCTCCCTGCCCCCGCCAGCGCCGCCCCTGCGCCCAGCCCGCCTCCCTGCCCCTTCCAGCGCCGCCCCCGCGCCCAGCCCGCCTCCCTGCCCCCACCACGCAGCCCCCCCCAGCGCCGCCCCGACACCCAGCCCACCTCCCTGCCCCCCAGCGCCTCCCCCGCACCCAGCCTCCCCCAATTCTCCTCCCACGCCCAGCCTAGCTCCATGCCCCCCAATACAGCCCCAGTGCCTAGCCCACCTCCCTGCCCACTCCCCAGTGCCTTGCTTTCCCCACCCCATCCCCAGTACCCATGCGTCAGTGCCCAGCCAGCACCTAGCCCATGGGCCACCTCCCTGCCCCCTCCCCAGTACCCACAGCCCGCAAGGCCCAGCGCTCCTCCCTGCCCATGCCTACGCCTAGCCCCGGGCCCATCTCCCTGCCCCTGCCCTCACGTGGAAGCAGCCGTAGAAGAGGCTCTGGAAGGCAATGATGTAGGTGTTGTAGGCACCACGTGGGGCTCGCTGCTGCTCCAGCACATGCTCCTCCTTGTAGTTCACGTATTCGTAGTACTTCTGCGCCATCCTGCACAGGGCAACTGTGAGCATGAAATGGGGGAGGGGAGTGTGGTGCAGCAGCCCCAAGAGCCACAGAGTGCCCACCAGGGGGGCACACCCCCTCCTCCCCAGGAATGCCAACATCCGAGTGCCCATTCCCCACGCCCCATTACCCGAGGGCCCTCCTCCCCCAGCAGGTGGGGCCCTGCTCCATGGCAGCTCACCGGGTGACGTAGTTGCCCATGGAGGCCCAGAGGGGCACAATGGCCACACCGATGGCCACAGCCGAAGGCACCAGCGTGTAGTAGCGCTCCCAGTAGTTGGTGGAGACGAAGAGGGCGTAGATCCCCACGGCCAGAAACATGGTCCACTTGGTGCCGAAGAACCTAGGGAGCCACATGGGGAGCCGGGTCAGCAGTAGGACCCCCACGTCCTCTCCTCCCCAGGGAGACATGGGGCTCTGTCTGCCTCAGGGGATAGGACTTGGGTCTGCTCACCACAGGGGACACCAGCTCTGATCAGCCCCAGGGCAGGGACTGGTTCAGGGGGTGGGATCTCTCGGGCTCTGGAGGGTGTGGTGGTTGCAGACTGGGCTGGTGGGCAGCAGAGGTTTGGAGTTGTGCTCCGGCTCCACTCCAGCTCCAGGCAAAAACCTGCAGCTCCACTGCTCCGGAGCTGCTTCATGTTCCAGCTCCGGGCTCCGCTCCAAAGCCCTGGTGAGCAGGGCAGGTACCTGATGAGGACGGGCGTGTAGAGCAGAGCCACGATGGGGGTGACGTTGATGCCCATCAGCATCTTGCTGTCGATGTCCTGCAGCCCCATGTTGCTGTATTTCACCTCCCGGTACGTTTCGTCATAGTGCAGGATCAGCTGCATCTGCAGCAGGCCTGGGGGGGCCGGACGCACCAGGGTGAATCCTGCCCTGAATCCCATGAACCCAGCCCAGTGTATATGGGAGCTGAACCCAGAGGGACAGGGCCTCTTCCCCAGCCCACAGCCCCCTGCAGGATGGGGTGCCTGGGAAAGGATAGGGGAAGTTACCAGGGCCAAGGGGCTGCCACGCAGGGGCCCTGGATGCTTGGAATCAGGCTGAGATCTGACCCACCTCCGTTCCTCCCCACACTCCCCTGGGATTGGAGGGGCAGCGAGGCAGGACCCAGGGAGTGAGTGGAGTGGCAGGGACCCCCCAGCAGGTATCTGCAAGGGGAGGGGAGGGGACACAGAGGAAAAGTTGTGGGGGAACTACGAAAAACCCAGCAGCAGAGTTAGCAGGAGGGGCCCCCCAGAACAGTGGTCTGCACACAGGTAGATGCCATATCCCAACATCATGCCCAGGTAGGGGGCAGTGGGTGGGGCCAGGGAGAGGCAGGGCAGTGGGTGGGCTCTACTCAGGGAGACACCCAGACTGAGGGTTGGGTGGGGTGGCAGGAATAGTGGGGGAGCATACCCTAGTAGATGCTGTAGGTCAGCATCCCATCCAGGCTGGGGGGATTGGGTAGGTCCAGGGGAGGGGTGGGGAAGTGGGCCAGCCACACCCAGGTAGACGCCTGGGGAGCAGTGGGCGGGCCATACCCAGGTAGATGCATGGGGGGCAATGGGCGGGGCAGGGCAGTGGGCCAGCCACACCCAGGTAGACGCCTGGGGGGCAGTGGGCGGGCCATACCCAGGTAGATGCATGGGGGGCAATGGGCGGGGCAGGGCAGTGGGCAGGCCATACCCAGGTAGATGCCTGGGGGGCAGTGGGCACGGCACACCCAGGTAGATGCATGGGGGGCAGTGGGCGGGGCAGGGAGCAGTGGGCAGGCCATACCCAGGTAGATGCCTGGGGGGCAATGGGCGGGGCAGGGCAGTGGGCAGGCCATACCCAGGTAGATGCCTGGGGGGCAGTGGGCGCGGCACATCAGGGTAGATGCCTGGGGGCAGTGGGCGCGGCACACCCAGGTAGATGCCTGGGGGCAGGGGGGGCAGTGGGCGGAGCACACCCAGGTAGATGCCTGGGGGCAGTGGGCGGGGCAGGGAGCAGTGGGCGGGCCATACCCAGGTAGATGCATGGGGGGCAATGGGCGGGGCAGGGCAGTGGGCAGGCCATACCCAGGTAGACGCCTGGGGGGCAGTGGGCACGGCACACCCAGGTAGATGCCTGGGGGCAGTGGGCACGGCACACCCAGGTAGATGCCTGGGGGCAGGGGGGCAGTGGGCGGGGCACACCCAGGTAGATGCCTGGGGGCAGTGGGTGGGGCAGGGAGCAGTGGGCGGGGCAGTGGGCGGGCCATACCCAGGTAGACGCCATAGGTCAGCATCCCGCCCAGGCTGGCGGCCAGCACATTTTTGATGACAGCGAGGCGCTTGCGGCGGAAGTACTTGCGTTCCTCCTCCTCCTCGTTATAGTCGGGGTTGGCGCCCACAAAGTCGTCCAGCTGAGGAGAACCAGGGAGCCATGAGGGAGGTGGGGCCAGCCCCGGGACCCCTTTTTCCAGGGGCCAGCCCCTCACTCTGCTCCCCATGCTGCTCCGTGGTGGGGCCCTGCCAGCACTTCTGGAACTGCCAGCACAGTGGCTGCACTCCTTGCCCACCAATCCCCATCCCCACCCCTGCCAGACAGTGACACCCCTCGAGCTGGACACCCTGGGGGGCCCGGCTGGCCCTTGCCCAGCTCGGCTTTGACCCTCCTCAGCCCACAGCTGCCAGGACACAGCGCAGGGCCAGACAGGCTCAGCAGCGATTTGGGGTCTCACCTGCACCTCCCCCACATCCAGGCCAGGCATGTCACCAGCTCCCGCCACCAGTCTGTCAGCTGCCACCCCATTGCCCATGGCCTCCTGGTAGTGATCGGGGTCCTTCTCCATCGCTGCGTTGACATTGCCGCCTGCGGGGCCACAGACACGGGAGAGAGAGAGAGAGAGAGAGGAATGGGGAAAAGTGCCACGACCTGGTCAAAGCACCACCAGTGCCCCTTGCTCCCAACACCCCCTGCCATCCCAGCCCTGGGCTCCCCCCACAGCACCACCAGTGCCCCTCGCTCCTGACACCCCCTGCCATCCCAGCCCTGGGCTCCCCCCACAGCACCACCAGTGCCCCTCGCTCCCAACACCCCCTGCCATCCCAGCTCTGGGCTCCCCCCACAGCACCGCCAGTGCCCCTCGCTCCCGACACCCCCTGCCATCCCAGCCCTGGGCTCCCCCCACAGCACCACCAGTGCCCCTCACTCCCAACACCCCCTGCCATACCAGCCCTGGGCTCCCCCCACAGCACCACCAGTGCCCCTCACTCCTGACACCCCCTGCCATACCAGCCCTGGGCTCCCCCCACAGCACCGCCAGTGCCCCTCACTCCTTACACCCCCTGCTATTCCAGCTCTGGGCTCCCCCCACAGCACCGCCAGTGCCCCTCGCTCCCGACACCCCCTGCTATTCCAGCTCTGGGCTCCCCCCACAGCACCGCCAGTGCCCCTCACTCCTGACACCCCCTGCTATTCCAGCTCTGGGCTCCCCTCACAGTACCGTCAGTGCCCCTCACTCCTGACACCCCCTGCTATTCCAGCCCTGGGCTCCCCCCACAGCACCGCCAGTGCCCCTCACTCCTGACACCCCCTGCTTTCCCAGCCCTGGGCACCCCCCACAGCACCACCAGTGCCCCTCGCTCCCGACACCCCCTGCCATCCCAGCCCTGGGCTCCCCCCACAGCACCACCAGTGCCCCTCGCTCCCGACACCCCCTTCCATCCCAGCTCTGGGCACCCCCCACAGCACCACCAGTGCCCCTCACTCCCGACACCCCCTTCCATCTCAGCCCTGGGCTCCCCCCACAGCACCGCCAGTGCCCATTGCTCCCGACACCCCCTGCTATCCCAGCCCTGGGCTCCCCCCACAGCACAACCAGTGCCCCTCACTCCCGACACCCCCTTCCATCCCAGCCCTGGGCTCCCCCCACAGCACCGCCAGTGCCCATTGCTCCTGACACCCCCTGCTATCCCAGCCCTGGGCTCCCCCCACAGCACTGCCAGTGCCCCTCAACCCTGACCCACAGCTCCCTGGTTTGGGGGAAGGGAGGGGATTCAGGAAGTTCTGTCTAACACAAAAACACCCCAAAATGAGCAGATTCTGCCCCAACAAGGGGCACCAACGGTGGGGTGGTGAGCATGTGGGGATGGGGCAGGCGCAGGGGTTCTTGGGCTGGAGACGGAAGGGGGAGAACAGGGGGAGGAGAATGGGGCAGGGGGGAGAAGGAGGGAGGAAGGGAAGGGGGTGCAGGAGGAAAGCAGGGGAGGGGCGAGGGGGAGGGAGGGAAAGGGTACAGGGTGAAAGCAGGGTAAGGGAAGGAAAGGGGTGCAGAGGGAAAGCCGGGGCAGGGAAGGAAGGAGGTGCAGAGGGAAAGCAGGGGGAGGGAGATCAAGCCTAGGGGCCGCCCCGGTACCTGACTCCATGGCGCTGGTGAATCCTGCACACTCCGGTCCGGGCTGGGGGGCGGAGGGAGCGGCCAGCACTTCCCCTTTCGGCCGGGAGGGGGGGGGGGCATGTCTTAAAGTGGCAGGACGCGCCCGGCCGGCCTCCGCGCTGTTGCCTCGATCAAGGCTGCCCCTTGGGATGGAGATAGAGGGATACGATCCGTTCCCCCTCCTGCGTCCCCGTGTCCCCCAGAATCTGATTGTTGAGGGACGCCCAGTTACAGCCCCTGCCCTGGAATATTGTGATGATACAAGGGCATGTGCTACTGGTGGAGGGACTCAGCTCCAGCGCTGTCCCTCCATCACCTTAATTCTGCCCACATCTCCTTAACTCTGCCCCCTGCAGGGGCAACAGTGGGGACTTGCCAAGCAAATACCCCATGGCCCCCCGAGGTGAGCACCCAGCAGGGCAGTTAAGGTGGCACCATTGTCCCATGCGGGAAGTGGCACCCACACTAGGTGCTGCCGGTTCCCAAGGGTGTTGTGGTCAATTTGGGGTCAGTGCTGGGAGCAAATTGGCTCTGATCCACTGGCAGCAAGATGGGGCTGACCCTTCCCCTGCCCTGGGGGTGAATAGGAAGGATCCTCCCCACACACACACACACAAACTTGCTGGAGGGCCCGTATAAGGGGAGGGGACCAGCTCCAGTCACTAGCTGCAGCAAGGGGCAAAGATGGGCTTAAATCTTGGCCTGGTGGTGCACTGGGACAGGAGGGGATCACAGGAACTGCCCCTACACCTCCCCTGGGTCACATGGCAGGGAGAGTCCTGGCCATTGCCAGGCTGGAGGCCCTGATCTCCATGGCGGTCTCTAGGCACGGGGGAAATCTCAGAGGGAAAGACCTGGAGCAGCCTGCATTTGGGGATGGGGATGGGGATGGGGATGGGGCAGCATGGCCTCCTGCTCCCTTTTCTCATAAGTACAGCACAGCAAGTGCCAATCTTATCACCAGCTCTCAATTGGAGCTTTTCTTCATGACCCAGCTCCTGGAGTTCCCAAAGGATCTCAACACATCGCCCCCTAGTGCTGACCTGGGGCATTGGGCCAGCACTGACTGCCAGGGGAGAGCGCCCCCTACTGAGCCCCCCGTGGCACAGCGCCTCCTAGCGCTGATCTGGGGCATTGGGCCAACACTGACTGCCAGGGGAGAGCGCCCCCTACCAAGCTCCCTGTGGCACAGCACCCCCTAGTGCTGACCTGGGGCATTGGGCCAACACTGACTGCCAGGGGAGAGCGCCCCCTACCAAGCTCCCTGTGGCACAGCACCCCCTAGCGCTGATCTGGGGCATTGGGCCAACACTGACTGCCAGGGGAGAGCGCCCCCTACCAAGCTCCCTGTGGCACAGCACCCCCTAGTGCTGACCTGGGGCATTGGGCCAACACTGACTGCCAGGGGAGAGCGCCCCCTACCAAGCTCCCTGTGGCACAGCACCCCCTAGCGCTGATCTGGGGCATTGGGCCAACACTGACTGCCAGGGGAGAGCGCCCCCTACCAAGCTCCCTGTGGCACAGTGCCCCCTAGCGCTGACCTGGGGCATTGGGCCAGCACTGACTGCCAGGGGAGAGCACCCCCTGTATATTTGCATCCCTGTGGGCTGCAGTGCTGATGTTCAGCCTGGCACTGGTCTCTAGCCAGCACCCATCAGAGGGACCCTTACTATGTCCTGAAGAGGATGACCAGGCCAGGCAGCACCGGAAAGCACACCAAGCGAGGTCTCTGCAGCGAGCTCTGCCAGGCCAGCAGGCCCTGGGGCAATGGGCTCAGAAATCCACAGCTGACAGAGTGCCCCAGGCCCCACACAGCTCCCCCAAACCCAGTCGCCTGGTGAGTGGTGGGGGGAGCGCCATCACCGGGGAAGGTGCCTGTCAGGACAGGTGTCTGATACAGGTTTTCATCTGCCCTAGTGCGGCCATCTCTGCCTGTGGGCCCATGCAGCACCCCAGCCGTGGGTCACTAGTCCCAGCACTGCCTCACTCATGTGCTGAATCTCCCCTTTTACTGGCTGGTCAGTGTCTTTTCCCCCAATCCCCCACTCCCTCTGCCTATCCAGATACCCCATACCCCGCCTCCTCTGCATCTGCCCTCCACTAGCCCAGCCCCAGGAGCAGTCTGCAGGGGCAGAGTTAAGGAGATGCAGCAGAGTTAAGGTGATGGAAGGGCAGCGCCGGAGCTGAGTCCCTGCACCAGTAGCAAGTGCCCTTGTGTCATAACAATATTCCAGGGCAGGGGCTGTAACTGGGGTGAGACTTAAAGCTAAAACTAGGGGCAGGGCCTTGGCATCCCCCCAGACAAAGCTCAGCTGCTCCAACCAGCCATGGGCTGCCCTTGTTGGCCACTTGAAGGGCCTGTGCTGCTCCACAGCATGCTAGGATGGGAGCAGCTCCAGAGGATTATGGGAAATTCCTGCCATGCTGCCCCGAGCAGCAGCAGGCGTATTCAGTGGGGCCTGGCTGCTCTGTGCCCTGGAGGGGTGTCGCATGCAGTGAACATCAGCCCCTGCTCAGGAAGTGAGCTTGCAGCGCGAAGGCCAGCCACTCGCAGCAGGTGGGAGCAGCTCACCCAGCTGACACCATGCAGCTTCGGGTAGGTTTCACTTGCCCCAACTTCCCTTTCTGCAGCGAGTCGCATGCTTACCCAATTCCCTTTCCGGGGCTGCGTCTGGTGGAACAGCCACCAGCTTTCGTTCTCAGTTCCCCATCCAGGGCAGGCTCGTCTGTCTGGTGCCAGAAAAGAGGCGAGGGCCATGCACTGAAGGGATGTTGAACAGATTCACAGATGTTCAGGCCTGGAGAAACCTTTAGATCGGCTAGGCTGACCTTCTGCATCACACAGGTCAGAGAACCCACCCAGTGGTCCATGCCTCCAGCCCACAACGCCCGGCTGAGCCTGCTTGTTATACCAGCAGCCCTGTTCCCATCCTTCCTTTGCACTGAATGGAGGTGGGAGTCTGGGCAATTGGTCCTGTGACCCTCTGATTACAAGCCATCATGGAGCAATTGTGCAAGGGACAGTGGGAAGATTGCCCAGGCGGCTGGGCTGCGGCCATCTCCTAGCGCCCGAGTGCCGTCCTTGGTCACCTCTGCCACATCCTGGTCCTGTGGAATTTCCTAAAAGAAAAACTCAGGTGAGAAATTCCACTAAGTACAGCTGCACCAACCCCCATGCAGCTCCACAGATGTGAGCCCAGAGCCTGCAGCAACTCCCCTGCCCCCCTACCACATGGCCCCGCAGCCAGCCGGGGGTGAGCCCAGACCCTTCAGCCCTGGGACACGCACCCCTGGCACCTGCACTCAAGGAGGAGCTGCACTAGCTGACTGCAGTAGTTGGTTGTTATCCTCTCTGACCCAGACACTAGCAGGGAGCCATGTAACATGCTGGAAGATTTGTATATTCCAAGGCCAGAAAGTATCACTGTGATCCTCTAGTCTGACATCCTCCAACACAGGCCAGACATCGTCCCCAAAACAATCCCTAGAGCAGAGCTTTGAGAAAAACGGCCAATCTTGATTTAAATATTGCCAGGGATGGAGAATCCACTGCAACCCTTGGTAAATTGTTCCAATGGTTAATTTCCCTCCCAGTTAAACATTTACACCTTATTTCCCAGCTGAATTTGTCTAGTTTCAACTTCCAGCCACTGGATCGTGTTAGGCCTTTCTCTGCTAGACTGATAAGACCATTATTACGTATTTGTTCACCACCTTGGCACTTACAGACTGTGAGCAACTCACCCCTTAACCTGCTCTTTGTTAAGCTAACTAGATTGAGCTCCTGGAGTCTATCATGCCAAGGCAGGTTTTCCGGTCCCTTCATCATTCTCTGACCCCTCTCCAATGTATCAGCACCTTCTGGAAGTGTGGGCTCCAGATCTGGGCTCCAGACTCCAGCAGCGGGCATGCCAGGGCCAACTACAGAGGGTGGGTTACCCCTGCATTTCTGTCTCCACAGCTGAGCACGTACTCCACACTGCCCCACTTGGGTCTCGGGCAGCCATCCAACCAGCAGTGAGGCTGACAGGTGAAGCTGGTGGCTGGGTCCAGTGCCAGATCAGCAAAGCCCTTCCCTGCGGGCTCAGCAGTGAGGAGGTAAGGGGCCCTGCACTCCAGCATGGAGACTGGCCTGGCGTGGGAGCTGCTAGTGGAGTCACTGCTCCCCCCCGGCAGGAGGGGTGGGGTGGGAGCTCACTGCAAGAGATTGTGTGGAGGAGGAGGCGGGCAGACGCCGAGATGGGGGGACCCCGCTGGAAAGGCAGGGAGAGCCTTTGCAGCGGGGGCCTCAGCTGGGCTGGATAGGTTGGCTGGGGCAGCACAGCTAGGTTGGGCACAGAGCCCAGGGAATGAGTGGCAGGGGGATGGGTTGCCCAAAGGCCCCTTGGTAACTCGATCGCCCGCCTTTGTTCCTGCTGCCAGGATGCGCCTGGCGATTCCCACAGCGTCCTGCCAAGCAGCTGTCCAGGTGGGCACTGGCCGGGCCCTCGCTCTAGGGGGGATCTGCCTGGGGCCTTGCCCTGGCTTCCAAAGCCCAGGCCTGGGATGGTGTGGGCAGCCAGTGGGCAGAATGGCCAGCTCAGCAGAGGGGCTGGGGCATGAGGGGCCATGGGAACTTGGGGCAGGGCCCTGCTACCCAGCCTGACAAGCCCCAGCTGAGGGGCTGGCTTGGCAGAGAGTGAGAGTACACGGCTTCCCTGGCTGTCTGGCTTCCCCCACGTAAGAGTGTGTGTGCAGCAAGCACCTTCCATCCTCTTAGAGCGCTACAAAGGGGCCGGGTGCCCCTGGTGTTGGGAGAACTTGTGTGGGTGCAGGTGTGCCTGAGCGTGTGGGTATGGGTGCAGTTGTGCCTGAGTGTGTGGGTGCAGGTGTGCCTAAGGGTGTGCGCGTGTCGGCGCAGGTGTGCCTGAGTGTGTGGGTGCAGGTGTGCCTAGGGGTGTGTGGATGTGGGTGCAGGTGTGCCTGAGTGTGTGGGTCTGTGGGTGTAGGCATGCCTGGGGGTGTAGGTGTGGGTGTATGTGTGTGCATGTGGATACAGGGGTGTGGGGGTGTGTGCACATGTGTAGGCACAGATGCGTGGGTGTGCACAGGTGTGCACATGTCTGTTTGAACCCATCTGCCATGTGCCTGGGAGAGCAACAAGCTCCAGGCTCAGTCCCTAAAAGAAATCTAACTAGAGCTCCCTCCTGCTGCCCTGCTCCTATTTCTGACCTCGGGACATTAACGTGCCCCCTGCTGCCCCTTGGCAGTTGGTCCTCCCCCCTTGCAGGCGCTCAGCGCCATAGGGAACATGGACCCCAAGGATCTCTCTATTACAGGAGATGGGAAAATCCAGAGTCCCTCTCTGTATATTTCCAAACAAGAAAACCAGCAAAGCCCAGCTCCGTGTGTCTTGATCCTCCCTGCCCATCCCCTGCTCCCCTCCCTCCCGGATTCGGGAAGCCTCTGTCTGCCTTAGCAAGTCCAGATCTCTCTGCCCTGCTACAGACCTGCTGCCCAGCCTGTTGGAGTGGCGTGAAGATACCTTGGGTCAGGGCTAACTCAGCTTTGTGCCACTGCTGCTCCAGCCTGGCTTCATGCTGAGGCCAGCTCAGCACCTCTACTGGGGTGCCCCCTGGCCAGGCTGCCACAGCCACAGTCCCTGGCATAGGATGGGCCTGCTCCAGGATCTGCTCATTGCCTCCAGAGCATCAGTCTCTCTGCTGAGCTCGGAGCGTGACTTGACCAAAGCTTGCTGCTTCTCCATGTGCGGCATCCCTCCTGCAGGGCTTATCCTGCGCAATCCCACTGCCCTTTCATGAGCGCTGTCTGGTGACCCTCCACTGCCCCTCAAAGGTGCCTGGCTCGCTCGTTCATTGCATGGGGGGCCGCGGCAGTTGACTCAGCGTCGTGGATTGCAGTGTGGTATTCCTGGGATCTTCTAGCGCCGCAATGCTTCATGGGTCCCACTCGAAATCCAAGGATGGGCTTGAGGGAGCTCTTTGTCATTACCTGGGCTTGGCCATGGGACGAGATCATCTATTTTAGGAGGGTCTGGACTTCCCCCCTTCTTGGGATGCAATGTGACCCACCTGTGGAAGTGCCAGTTGTGCAGAACAGCTGCATTCATTACTAGCTTCGCTACCTGACCTGACACTCCCAGGAGCCTTGCTTCACTTTGTGCTCCTCCAAGCGCACAATCAGCTCATCAAATTACACCCGTACTTGTAAATTCGCCACTGCATACCTGCTTTCTCCACAGACAGTTGGAACGAGGTGGTGCTCCAGCTGCGCCTTAGGGCACACACTCAAACTGAGTCAGAGTCAGCTGTGGGCTCTTGCTGCTCCCCTGGGTTCTCAGGCCCTGCTACAAAGCTACCGTGGCTGGTTAGGCGCAGACTCACAGACAACCCGTTTCTACACAGAGGGCAAAACCCCTCTGCTTTCTGCAATACAACTATTCCTCTCGCCCGAGCTAGGATTTCCTTCCCCAACCAAAGTCCACCAGCAAAGGCTTGGAGTGACCCCTCTCCTTGGTCACAGCACGATGCCGCTATCCTGGGCCCAAGTACAGGCACAATCGTTTAGACAATTGACACAGAAACCTGAGAAACTGCAACACACGGAATTGTGGCTAAGCCAGCCTGAAGTCTGATGCAAATTAAGCCGACCAGAGCTGGTTTCCCCTTCTCCCTGACAGCAGAGAGCCCCATCCCTAGAGAAGTGGTTCTCAAACTTTTTGTATTGGCGATGGCGACCCCCTTCACACAGCATGCCTCTGAATGCGACCCCCCGCTTATAAATTAAACAGTTTTTTTATTTAACACTATTTCAAATGTGAAATGTATAACCCCGTTGTTTAAAATGAATTGACTTTTTCTCACTGGTTTTAAATTAAGACTAAAACACATTTGTATCAAAATTATTGTTACAGTATAAGCAGAAGAGTGATTTCTTAAAAAAAATAGTTCCTGTTTAATACACTGGGCGTCTGCAGAGGAGTGGCCTCCTGCATCCCCCTGCTGTATCTGACCCCCCCCCCCCCGGGGGTGACAGAGGCTGCTGGATCCCAAGGCGCCCTGGCTGGAAGGGCCTTGTGTTGCAGATGCAGCATTGGGGTGAGGAGGAAGCACTGAGCCAGCCTTACAGCACCTCCATGATGCTGCCGATCCGCTTGGCTGGCGTCCTGTCCGGTGTGCCAGCCCTGTGCCTCCCACTCAGCTCGGGCTGGTCGGCAGCTGGGACCACCCCCTGCCTGAGCAGTTGATGGGGGTGATTCCCCCCTCCATTCAGTGCTAAGTCAGATCTGCCCTCCCCCTGGGACCTGCCCCCCCTCTCGTTTTTGCACCCCCCCCCCCCCAAGCAGGGGCTGTCAGGCCCCCTGGCAGAGGCCACTGGCAGGTCTCCCCAGGGCAGCCCTACAGGGGCCAATGGCCCTGGGCCATTTACAGCCATTAAGAGCAAATGAAGGCAAAGAACTTGGGTCCAGTCCCTCAAAGGGATGGTGGGGTTTGATTTCAGTGGATGTTGGGAGCTGAAAGACCTTTGAGGAGCTGGGCACTTAGTCCTGGGGGGCCAGGGGATTGGGGCCTGGGGGGGAGGCAGTGACAGGACCCTGTCCACACTGGAAAGGCAGGGGACTCAGGTTAAACTCAATCAGCAACCAGTGGGAAAGGTTGGGAATGGCCAGGCTTGGCTGCTGTAAGTCTGCCCCCAGCTTTGGGGGGGAAGGCTGCATCCTGGCCCACAGCAGGCTGCAGGAGATGTGCTGGGCAATTCACAGACCCTGCAGAGCCCCCCACCCCTGCAGGAAGGGCTGGCAGCCTTGATTAGTGATAGTGGGGGGATTCATAGGCAACACTGGGTCTCCCCATGCAGAGCACTGGGGGAGCAAGGCAAGGTCCTCTGGGTCTCACCCCTGTGCAGTGCCTGGAGCCCTCTTTCCCTGACATTAGCTCCTGGAGGTGATTTTGGCCTGGCTGCTTCTTGGTGCCTCAGTTTCTCTTCTGTACCTGGGGCACCACTGCCACTATCCCTCGCTTACAGGAGCAGTAATTAGCAGGACAAGGAGTGGGCATGCCGGTGGCAGGGATAGACACAGGGGCCCAGCTGTGTCACCTCGCACACAGGATTCTGTGGGATTATTAGGGTGTGCAATTTTCAGAATCAGATGATGACTAATCCCAGCCAAGATGATCGGTGGGAATCTGCCTGAGCCAACCTCTGGGGCAGGGAAAGTCAACCTCTGGGGCAGGGTCCTGTGGGGGGGTAGGATGAGGGGAGAGGGGATCCTGGGGTGGGGGGGTTCCCAGGGCAGGGTCCCAGGAGGGTGGCTGTCACGGAGTCACCGGGCGATGCTCTGGAACTGCTCCCCACCAAGCCAGTCAGGACTTTGGGGAGCCTCCTCTTCCTTGGAGCAGACTTGTTCAGGGCAAGAAGCTCACACGACTTCACCTCCTGGGTCTCTCCTTGGAGCATTCAGCATCCTCTCCCCCTCCGTGTGCTTCCCACAGCGAGCCCACCCAGGCGGGGTCCTGGGGAAGCCACAGGGTCCTGAACCCCCAATGCGCAGTCAGACATGACTCTCAGCCAGCCAGTAAAACAGGTTTATTCGATGACAGGAACAGGGTCTAAAACAGAGCTTGTAGATACAGCGAACCGGATCCCTCGGCCGGGTCCATTCTGGGGGGCAGTGAGCCAGACCCCCATGTCTGCCCTCAGCCAGCTCCAGACTAACAACCCCCTCCAGCCCCTCCTCTCTGCTCAGCTCCTTTCCCAGGCCAGGAGGAAACCTGATCTCTTTGTCTCCAACACCTTCAGCTGGCACCTTTGCAGAGGAGGGGCCCAGGCCATCAGTTGCTAAGAGACAGAGTGTCAGGCATTTAGGTGCACTGGCCCTTTGCTCTGCCAGATACTTAAGAACTGCCATGGGGACACTGAGGCACCAACACAGTATTCAGAGAAAACATTAAGATCATTCCTAGTTCATCACAGTGGCGGTGAGGGGAAGTGGGCTCCCAGGGCAGGATCCCAGGAGGGTGAGGGGAGGGGGGTTCCTAGGGCAGAGTCTCAGGGAGTGGGGTGGTATGAGGGGAGGGGGGTTCCCAGGGGAGGGTCCCAGGGAGGTGAGAGGGGCGATCCCAGAGCACGGTCCCAGAGTGTGTGGTGTGAGAGGAGGGGGGTTCCCAGGGCAGGGTCCTGGGGGGGGGCAGTGAGGGGAAGCGGGTTCCCAGGGCAGGATCCCAGGAGGGTGAGGGGAGGGGGGTTCCTAGGGCAGAGTCCCAGGGAGGGGGGTGGTATGAGGGGAGGGGGGTTCTTAGGGGAGTGTCCCAGGGAGGTGAGAGGGGCGTTCCCAGGGCACGGTCCCAGAGTGTGTGGTGTGAGAGGAGGGGGGTTCCCAGGGCAGGGTCCTGGGGGGGGTGGTAAGGGAAAGGGGGTTCCCAGGGCAGGATCCCAGCGAGGGGGGTGGTATGAGGGGAGGGGGGTTCCCAGGGGAGGGTCCCAGGGAGGTGAGAGGGGCGTTCCCAGGGCACGGTCCCAGAGTGTGTGGTGTGAGAGGAGGGGGGTTCCCAGGGCAGGGTCCTGGGGGGGGCGGTGAGGGGAAGCGGGTTCCCAGGGCAGGATCCCAGGAGGGTGAGGGAAAGGGGGTTCCCAGGGCAGGATCCCAGGGAGGGGGGAGGTATGAGGGGAGGGGGTTCCCAGGGGAGGGTCCCAGGGAGGTGAGAGGGGCGTTCCCAGGGCACGGTCCCAGAGTGTGTGGTGTGAGAGGAGGGGGGTTCCCAGGGCAGGGTCCTGGGGAGGGGCGGTGAGGGAAAGGGGGTTCCCAGGGCAGGATCCCAGGAGGGTAAGGGGATGGGGGTTCCTAGGGCAGGGTCCCAGGGAGGGGGGTGGTATGAGGGGAGGGGGGTTCCCAGGGCAGGGTCCCAGGGAGGTGAGGGGCGGGGTTCCCAGGGCACGGTCCCAGAGTGTGTGGTGTGAGAGGAGGGGGGTTCCCAGGGCAGGGTCCTGGGGGGAGGGACGGTGAGGGAAAGGGGGTTCCCAGGGCAGGATCCCAGGAGGGTAAGGGGACGGGGGTTCCTAGGGCAGGGTCCCAGGGAGGAGGGTGGTATGAGGGGAGGGGGGTTCCCAGGGCAGGGTCCCAGGGAGGTGAGGGGTGGGGTTCCCAGGGCACGGTTCCAGAGTGTGTGGCGTGAGAGGAGGGAGGTTCCCAGGGCAGGGTCCCAGGGGTGGTGGTGTGAGAGGAGGGAGGTTCCCAGGGCAGGGTCCCGGGGGTGTGTGTGTGAGGGGATGGGGGTTCCCAGGGCAGGGTCCCAGGGAGTGTGTGTGAGAGGAGGGAGGTTCCCAGGGGTAGTGGGGTGAGGGGAGGGGGGTTCCCAGGGCAGGGTCCCGGGGTGTGTGTGAGGGGAGGGGGTTCCCAGGGCAGGGTCCCTGGGGTGGTGGTGTGAGGGGAGGGGGGTTCCCAGGGCAGGGTCCCAGGGGTGGTGGTGTGAGGGGAGGGGGGTTCCCAGGGCAGGGTCCCGGGGGTGTGTGTGAGGGGAGGGGGCTTCCCAGGGCAGGGTCTCGGGGGGTGTGTGTGAGGGGAGGGGGGTTCCCAGGGCAGGGTCCCAGGGGTGGTGGTGTGAGGGGAGGGGGGTTCCCAGGGTAGGGTCCCAGGGGTGGTGGTGTGAGGGGAGGGGGGTTCCCAGGGCAGGGTCCCAGGGGGGTGTGTGAGGGGAGGGGGCTTCCCAGGGCAGGGTCCCGGGGGGTGTGTGTGAGGGGAGGGGGCTTCCCAGGGCAGGGTCCCGGGGGGTGTGTGAGAGGAGGGAGGTTCCCAGGGCCGGGTCCCAGGGGTGTGCGTGTGAGGGGAGCGGGGTTCCCAGGGCAGGGTCCCGGGGTATGTGTGTGAGGGGGGGGTTCCCAGGGCAGGGTCCCGGGGGGTGTGTGTGTGAGGGGAGGGGGGCTCCCAGGGCAGGGTCCCGGGGGGGGTGGTGTGAGGGGAGGGGGGCTCCCAGGGCAGGGTCCCGGGGGTGGTGGTGTGAGAGGAGGGAGGTTCCCAGGGCAGGGTCCCAGGGGTGGTGGTGTGAGAGGAGGGAGGTTCCCAGGGCAGGGTCCCGGGGTGTGTGTGTGAGGGGATGGGGGTTCCCAGGGCAGGGTCCCAGGGAGTGTGTGTGAGAGGAGGGAGGTTCCCAGGGGTAGTGGGGTGAGGGGAGGGGGTTCCCAGGGCAGGGTCCCGGGGTGTGTGAGGGGAGGGGGTTCCCAGGGCAGGGTCCCTGGGGTGGTGGTGTGAGGGGAGGGGGGTTCCCAGGGCAGGGTCCCAGGGGTGGTGGTGTGAGGGGAGGGGGGTTCCCAGGGCAGGGTCCCGGGGGTGTGTGTGAGGGGAGGGGGCTTCCCAGGGCAGGGTCTCGGGGGGGTGTGTGTGAGGGGAGGGGGGTTCCCAGGGCAGGGTCCCAGGGGTGGTGGTGTGAGGGGAGGGGGTTCCCAGGGTAGGGTCCCAGGGGTGGTGGTGTGAGGGGAGGGGGGTTCCCAGGGCAGGGTCCCAGGGGGGTGTGTGAGGGGAGGGGGCTTCCCAGGGCAGGGTCCCGGGGGGTGTGTGTGAGGGGAGGGGGCTTCCCAGGGCAGGGTCCCGGGGGGGTGTGTGAGAGGAGGGAGGTTCCCAGGGCCGGGTCCCAGGGGTGTGCGTGTGAGGGGAGCGGGGTTCCCAGGGCAGGGTCCCGGGGTATGTGTGTGAGGGGGGGGTTCCCAGGGCAGGGTCCCGGGGGGTGTGTGTGTGAGGGGAGGGGGGCTCCCAGGGCAGGGTCCCGGGGGGGGTGGTGTGAGGGGAGGGGGGCTCCCAGGGCAGGGTCCCAGGGGTGGTGGTGTGAGAGGAGGGGGGTTCCCAGGGCAGGGTGCCAGGGGTGTGTTTGTGAGGGGAGGGGGGTTCCCAGGGCAGGGTCCCAGGGGGGGCGGTGTGAGAGGAGGGGGGTTCCCAGGGCAGGGTCCCGGGGGTGTGTGTGAAGGGAGGGGGGTTCCCAGGGCAGGGTCCCGGGGTGTGTGTGTGAGGGGAGGGGGGTTCCCAGGGCAGGGTCCCAGGGGCGTGTGTGACGGGAGGGGGGTTCCCAGGGCAGGGTCCCAGGGGTGGTGGTGTGAGGGTGTTCCCCAGGCTCCTGCGTGGCTGTGGCTGGTGCCAATGAAGTGGTGTGGTTGGCTGCACCCAGCTCTCTGGGGTGCTCACAGCACCTCCTGGCAATCACCCCCATCTCTGAGGCACTGCCCTGCTGTACATTTTTCACCCGGCTTTGTGTTTCCACAGAGGCGGGGAGCCAGCCCGCCCTCCCTGCTGTGCCCCAATTGGCTGCCACCCGCCCACGAGGATTGCCAGGGTGAAGCCCTCAGCAAACAACACTGCTGAGAGGGCTGAGTTGGAGGAAATCCCTGAGAGAAGCCAGCAAGGTGCCAAGCTCCCACCTCAGCAGCACTCAACCCCGGAGTGCATGGGCAGCACCTCAGGTACACGCCCCTCGTTGAGCCACTGCAGTGGGGTGTCCGGCCTGGAACAGGGCCTTTCCCCTCTAGGGGTGCCTGCTCCAATCCGGCCCCAGGCTGGGGCACTGGCTGGCTGGGGGAAGAGGGGAAGGGAATGGGACATAGGGCCTTTCTCCTCTGCGGGGTACTGGCTCTGATCCAGGCCCAGAGCGTGCAGCTGGCTCAGGGGGGCAGGGAATGGGATATGGGGCCTTTCCCCTCTACGGGGCGCCTACTCCACTCCAGCCCTGGGGAGTGCGGAGGGCGGGCTTGCTCAGGTGTTGGGGGGTGGGACATGGGGCCTTTCCCCTCTAGGAGACACCAGCTGCTATCTGGTCCCAGGGTGGAGGGTGGGCTGGCTGGCTCAAAGGGTCAGGGAATGGGCAGGGGGCCTTTCTCCTCTAGGGTGCTGGCTCTGATCCAGGCCCAGGCAGGAACGAGTTGGAGTCTGTGCTGGCTGATGTCTCCTGGTTGCCCCGTGTGGACAGCGTTGGGGCCTGCAGACTGGGTCCAGCTCACCAGGTGGCTAATGCAATAAGTGCAAATAGTACCTGGTGGGGAAGTGTCAGTGTGGCTGGGCCCTGGGGCAGCTTCTTGCTCCAGGAGGTCTCAGCCCTTCTGCTGTCTGGTGAGTGAATGGAGCCAGGAGAGGCTTGTGGTAAGGCCCTGGGCACTGTGCCCAACCCTGGGCTGGCAGCCTCAGGACCAGCTAAAGCCCTGTTCCTGCAAGGACTGAGCTGTGCCCCTCCACTAGGGCAGCATGCACACATGGGGGCCAGGGCTATTATCCCCGATGTACTGATGGAAAGCAAGGCCCTCTGAGATCCAGGGCTGGCAGGGGTCCCAGAAGGGAGCCCAGTTCTCCTGAGCTCCACCCTCGTGCCTGAACAACAGGGCCAGCTCCTTCCTGGCTCTGTGCCTCAGTTTCCTCCATAGAAGGGGACAAAACTGCCCTGCTCCTCCCCCAAGGATGGCTGTAAGGCTGGATCCACCCAGGATGCAAGGGCCAGAGACCCATGCAGGGATGCCCAAGGCACAGGGGGAAGAAATGGGGTCTGGGTGGGCCCTGTACAGACCCCCAGGGGACACCACTATTTACCTCTCTCCATTCTGAAAACTGACCATTTATTCCTACCCTTTATTTCCTATCTTTTAACCAGTTACTGATCCAGGAAAGGACCTTCGCTCTTATCCCATGACAGTTTACTTTGCCTAAGAGGGATCTTAAAGTCCAAGTACACTATATCCACTGGATCCCCCCGTCTACATGCTTGTTGACCCCCTCAGAGAATTCTAGTAGATTCGTGAGTAATGATTTCCCTTTACAAAAACCATGTTGACTCCTCCCCAACAAATTGTGTTCATCTATGTGTCTGATAATTCTGTTTTTCACTACAGTTTCAATCAATTTGCCTGGCACTTAAGTTAACTCACTGATCGTCCTGCTTTCTCAGTCTGAGACAGGAGTCCTCCTCTCTTGCACTCTCCTGCTCATGCTTCCTCCCGGTATCCCATTGCCCCACTTACCACAGGGCTTTGGTCTCCTTCCCCCGGTGAACCTAGTTTAAAGCCTTCCTCACTAGGTTAGCCAGCCTGCTTGCGAAGATGCTCTTCCCTCTCTTCGTTAGGTGGAGCCCGTCTCTGCCTAGCACTCTTCCTTCTTGGAACTCCGTCCTATGGGTCAAAAACTCCAAAGCCTTTTCTCTGACACCACCTGCGTTGCCATTCGTTGATTTCCACAATTTGATGGGCTCTACCCAGGCCTTTTCCCTGCACAGGGAGGATGGACGAGAACACACCTTGCACCTCAAACTCCTTTATCCTTCTTCCCAGAGCCACGTAGTCTGCAGTGATCCGCTCAAAGGTCATTCTTGGCAGTATCATTGGTGCCCACGTGGAGAAGCAGGAAGGGGCAGCGATCTGAGGGCTTGATGTGTTTCGGCAGTCTCTCCATCACATCGTGAATCCTAGCTCCTGGCAAGCAGCAGACCTCTCAGTTTTCTCGGTCGGGGCAGCAGATAGATGACTCAGTCCCCCTGAGGAGGCAGTCCCCGACCACCACCCCCTTCCTCTTTCTCTTGGGAGCAGTGGTCGTGGAACCCCCATCCCTAGGACATTGCATCTCGTGCCTTCCTATTGGTGGAGTCTCCTTCTGCTCCCTTGTCTCAGATGTATCATCGAGTCCATTCTCCACATTAGTACCTGTGGAGAGAACATGAAAACGGCTGCTCACCTGTATCTGCATTGCTGGTATATGGATGCTCCTCTTTCTTCTTCTGGAGGTCACATGCTGCCAAAATTTCTTCACCGTCCCTCTGTCCCCACTGTGTAGCCTGCTCTCATTCTTCAGAATGTTGTGCCAGCAGAAGCATATCCTGAGGTCTGTCCGGGAAATCTTCATTTTCTCTTATGCAACGCAGGGTCGATACTTGTTTCTCCAGACCTCAAATCTTCTCTTCTAATATGGAAACCAGCTTGCACTTTGTACAGACAAAGTCGCTTCTACCCTGGGGAAGAAAGACAAACATGGGACATGAGGACCAGCCCTGGGACAGGGGAGAGGCCCAGGACAGGGAGGGGAGCTGGCAGTCAGATGGCTGAGTCCCATGGGTCCCAGCTGCTCTCCTCGGGCCTGTTTGGGCCTGCTGCCCGAGTTATATGCAGAGATCAGAGCCAGATGCCCGGGGGCTCCTAGACCCACATGTCTCTTCTCACTGCTCAGACCTGCCTAGGGTGCGTCGCAACCCCTCCTTGAACAAGCTGGGCCACC
This sequence comes from Gopherus evgoodei, assembly GCF_007399415.2. Classification (NCBI taxonomy): domain Eukaryota; kingdom Metazoa; phylum Chordata; order Testudines; family Testudinidae; genus Gopherus; species Gopherus evgoodei. The sequence goes on along the minus strand of NC_044325.1, from coordinate 151,034,059 downwards.
CCAGGCAAAGAGGCGGGTTAGCGGCTCCAACAGGTTTGGCCTGTTACAAGTGCCTGGGAACGTGAGTGGGTGGGGTGGCTGAGTGACAGGCTTCTGCTCCCAGTCCTAGCATGCACTCAGGCAGGAGGTGGTGTTTGCTGTGCATCCCAGGCTAAGCTTTGGGCTTTCCTTTGGGGTCTCTGCCCCCCTCTGCTGGCTGCACCGTGCCCCAGGCTTAGCGCTCTGCTCCTGTGCCCTCTAGCCAGGGAGAGAACGCAGGCAGAGTCCCCTGCGCCCAGCAGGAACAAACAGGAGCCAGGTCCCTTGCTCAGAAGTCCAAGTCTGCCGCTCTCTCTGCTGCATCTCTCGCTGCCTGGCTGCTATTTCACCCACAACCAATCAGTTTCCCTCTCTTGCCCCACCCCCCACCTTTGCAATCAATCGCAGAGAAACTCCTTTGCTTGTTTCAGAGGGGCAGCCGTGTTAGTCTATAACAGGAAACAGAACGAGGAGTATTTGTGGCGCCTTAGAGACTAACATATTTATTTGGGCATAAGTTTTCGTGGGCTAAAACCCAGATGACAAGAAAACCCAGTGGGTTTTAGCCCACGAAAGCTTATGCCCAAATAAATGTTAGTCTCTAAGGTGCCACAAGTACTCCTCATTCCTTAGCTTGTGATTAGCTTTGCCATGAGGGTCATTGCCTTGGACAGGGGCTTCCTGTTGTTTCCAGCTATCACTACACACAAGGATATGTAATTGCTCCATTGCTTTGGCCTGAAAGACAGGTGCTTAGCACAGCCATTGGCTTTAACCAGGTCTATGACTTTATAGATCAAAGACACGTTTGTTGAAAGCCACCAACACCTTCCAGGGTAACAACATGGACACAAAAGGAGACATCCCAGGGAAGGCGCCCACGGGTAGCGACATAGGCAAGATGGACTCCAAAGCTGCTGGGTGAGGGGCCGAGTGCCTAGAGACACCAAGCTTTGTGGGTCACCACAGCTGTCAGGGAGGTGTGGTGCAGAGCCGAGTGGGTGAACTAGAGGGTTTAAGGCTTGGGGCAGCTAAACTCAACCCCCCCCCCACACAAAGGGGGCCCAGGCCAAGCCCTGCTGGCTGCAGCAGGGTTAGGGCCTAGAAGGGGAGTGGCAGTGCTGGGCTCTTGCTCTAAGCCACCAGTCCCTGCCCCTCAGAGCATCTCACTGGGGGGGGGCACCCAATGGGGGAGTCTCCTCCCAACCAAACCAACACACAGCACAGGCCAGGCAGGCCCATCCTCACACTGACAACGGAGCCATGGGCCACAGGCCAGTAGGGTCACACCTGTGTGGGTCACTGATGGGAGGATAAATCAGGACTCTGAACAACTGCAGGGCAGAGCTGGGATAGAACCCAGAAGTCCTGGCTCCCAGCTGCCCCCCATTCCCACTCTAACCCCCAGACCTCACTGCCCTCCCCAAGCCAGCAAAGAACACAGGAGCCCTAGCCCCCAGCCCTGCCGTGCCTCTAACCACCAGACCCCCCCTCCCCAAGTTGGGCTAGAACCCAGGAATCCTGGCTCAGAGCACCCCGCTCTAACCCAGCGATAGAACCTAGGAGCCCTGCCTGCTGCCCCCCTCTAACCACCAGACCAGACCCCACTCCCCTCCCAGAGCAGGGATACAACCCAGGAGTCCTGGCTCCCAGCGCTGGTAGCTCTAGGTCTCTGCCCTCTCCTGACTCAGCCCGGCCCCGGCCAATCACCATCCTCCACTGGAGGGCCGGTGCCCAATCATCAGCATCATAACAGGAACAGGGCGGGGCTGCACCAATCAAAACACCCTCTAGTGGTACCTTGTACAGAGGGGATCAGGTACCGAGGGTGATGCCCGCTGCAGGGGGCGGGGCTAACAGGTAGTGGGGGGGGGCCTGTTACAGGAGCAGGGTGATCAGGCAGTGAGGCCGGGGCTTGCTCCATGGGGTAGTAGGGGACAGAAAAGGGGTGTGGGATGGTGTCTCAAGTTGGGGCTGCCCCCACCATTTGATTTCACTGTAATCCCTACCCCTTTGGGCCCCTCTGGGGCCGGACCACTCCTCTCCCCATCTGCAACCCCCCCCCAGGGGGCAGCCCCTCCCCATTGCCTCTACCCCCCCCACGGGGGTCAGGGTTGGGAACTGTGGATATGGGCATGGTTAGAGGCTCAGAGGCCATGGGGATGGGCAGAGGCTGCAGTGGGAGAGGGGCTAGGGTCTCAGAGGCTGTGGGGATGGACAGGGGGTGTAGGATAGGGGGATTGGGGGCTCAGAGGCTGTGGGGATGGACAGGGGGTGCAGGGGAGGGGGATTGGGGGCTCAGAGGCTGTGGGAATGGGCAGGGGAAGGATCAGTGGCTGTGGAGGTGGATGGAGGTGGGTGGGGATCAGTGGCTGTGTGGATGGAGAGCTGGGGATGTGGGTGGGGCTCCGGGTCCCCCCAGCACAGGCTGACCCACCCCCTCCCTCCAGCATGAACCCCTATGTGGGTTTGGTGAGCAGCCTGCGCGCTGCCTGGCTTACGGGGAAGACACGCGCAGCTGAGCACCGGGTCTCCCAGCTGGAGGCGCTGCGCCGCTTCCTGGATGAGAAGAAACAGCCCATCCTGGATGCCATGGCCTCGGACATGCGCAAGGTGAGCCGGATGGGGCTGAGCCCAGCACAGGGCAATGGGGGTCAGGTCTCCCTGTAGGGCAGGGTTGGGGGGAATGGGGGTCTCCCTGGGGATCCCCCACAGCACAGAGAGCAGGGGGTGCACTGGGGTCTTGTCTGCCCAGGTTCCTAGTCCACCCTCCTCCCCGCAGGAACTGGGTCGCGCGCTAAGTGAGGTGGTTGTGGCACGTGGTCCCCTCTCTTCTCCCCTGGGGACGGGCTTGTGTGTGCATGTGGAGGTGTTTTGGTAGGGTCTAGTTAAATGCCCTTGCTGCTCTGGGTTCTGTCAGCGAAGACCCATGGGGCAGCGCATACCCTTGGAGTGGGAGGGCTGGGATGACTCTTAGTTCCCAGGACAGTTCGTTCCCTGGGCTGTGACCAGCCCCCAAGGAGGCTCTGTCTCCTGGAGAGTCCCCCGGGCCCAAGAAGTGGAGCTGTTGACCCCGGTCCCCATCCCAGGGCTTTAGGCTTTGTTAGATACACCGGGCCCAGGCCATGGAGATGCGCCGGATCCAGCCCTGGTCTCTCTAGTCTCTGGGGTGCCAGTGCAGGGCGAGAGAATGGGGTGAGGGGCTCCTGGCAGCCCGTGATGCTGAGGAGACGCACTAAGATGACTTGCCTCAGCTGGCATTTCCTGCGGGCGGGACGGCTTCGCGCCCAGGCCTGTCGTGTTGCTGGGGGCCAGCTGGGAGGTGACAAAGGTGATGGGCAGGGTTTGAAGCTAACGCTGCTGTGTGCCCCCAGCCCCCCTTTGAGGTGGAGCTCTCCGAGATCGTCCTGGTCAAGAACGAGGTCAACTACGCTCTCAACAACCTGTCCAGCTGGATGAAGGACGAGTTCGTGGAGAAGAACCTGGTAAGGGGGAGATGCGACCCCGGGGCTGAGCAGGCAGGGGAACCCCACTGGGGCTGAGCTGTGGGGATGGGGGAGAAAACACCCCCCGAGGTGAAGCCTGGGGCGGGCAGGAAAGAGCATCCAGGGCTGAGCTGGGACTTGCTCCCCGCATCCGAGCTAGGACTCCTATCCCCACAGCCGAGTTCAGTCCCCCACACCCACTCCAGGACCTGGGACCTGCTCCCCCCAGCTCCTGATGCTGAGGCCTCCCCCTGCAGGTGACTCAGCTGGACACGGCCTTCATCCGAAAGGAGCCCTATGGAGTGGTGCTGATCATTGGGGCCTGGAACTACCCCTTGAATCTCATCCTGGTACCCCTGGTCGGGGCCATCGCGGCCGGTGAGTCAGGGACCTAAACCCCACAAGCCTGGAACCTGCCCCAGGCAGAGGTCCCACCCCCAGCATGGTCCCCACGTGCTTTGGGGCAGGGCTCCTGACCCAGAACCTTCCCCCGGCACCAAATGAGGCTCCTGGCGTGTTCTCCCAGGTCATCTCCTTGCAGTGCTTCCCAGTGGCAGATCGGGGTGCTATGGCGAGGCCCTGGGGAGGGGAGGTGTCTGTGCTGCACAGTGACATCCCGCCTGCTCCCCCAGGGAACTGTGTGATCATCAAACCATCCGAGATCTGCAGCAGCACTGAGAAGATCCTGGCTGAGACGCTGCCCAGCTACCTGGACAACGTAAGGAGCTGCCCCCCCCCCCCCGGGCACCACGCCCATCTCCTGTTCCCAAAGTGCTGAGCCACTCCTGCAGGCCTAGCACCATGCCCAGCCCCCTATCCCATGCCCCAGCCCCCCACACCCAGCTCTCCTCTGTGCCTCCCCAGTATTTCGACCACTGGGGTGAGGCAGAGTAAAGGGGGCAGGAGGAGGATCACCCCACATACCCTCCCCTCTCCGATTGCAGGACTGCTTAGCTGTGGTGACCGGGGGCCCTGCGGAGACCACCCAGCTGCTGGAGAACAAGTTCGACTACATCTTCTTCACGGGTATGTCCCAAGTGACCCAGCCCCCGCCCCTCTCCATGGTCACCTCCTCTTCCACCATCCAGTCCCCCTACACGTCCTCTGCCTTCCCTCTCCCAGGGGGCTGCCCCCAGAGCCCATTGCCACGGTGCACACTCAGGGCCCAGCCAGTGGCTCTGGGCCCCTCGGCGTTGTCCTGACTGGGCCAGGAAGGGGCTCTCTGGGGCTGGGATCCCAGCTGAGTGATTCTCTGAGCCCTGAGGCCCCTGGCGCCTCAGGCCGGGTGGAAGAGTGGCAGGTCTCTGCCCTGATGCATGCCTCCCACTCCCACAGGCAGCCCCCAAGTGGGCAAGATAGTGATGGCAGCTGCGGCCAAGCACCTGACGCCGTTGACACTGGAGCTGGGGGGCAAGAACCCCTGCTATGTGGCCGACGAGAGTGACCTGCAGAACGTGGCCAACCGGCTGGTCTGGGGGCGCTGCTTCAACGCGGGGCAGACCTGCATCGCGCCCGACTACGTGCTGTGCAGCGCAGAGACGCAGGAGAAGCTGCTGCCCGCCCTGCGCCAAGCCATCACCCAGTTCTTCGGCCCCGAGCCCCGGGAGTCACCCGACTTTGCCCGCATTATCAGTGATAAGCAGTTCCAGCGCATCCGGGCCCTGCTGGGCAGCGGGCGTGTGGCCATCGGGGGGCAGACGGACGAGAGGGAGCGCTACATCGGTGAGGGCGGGCACACGACTCGGGGGAACCCATGCCAGGGCACAGGGCTCTGGGCTGAGTATCCAGGGATCCAGGCAGGGCATGGGGAGCCCTGATGGTGGAGAAATGAGCACTGGGAGCTCTGGTGGCAGGGCAGGGCCTGTGGGGAGCTCCGGTGCCAGGGCAGGGCTGGATGGAGGCAGACCCATGGTGGATGAGGGCTGCCATGTGTCCCTGTGCAGTGACTGATGCCCCCCTCTTCCCCCACAGCCCCCACGGTGCTGGCGGACGTGCAGCCATCGGAGCCTGCCATGCAGGAGGAGATCTTCGGGCCTGTCCTGCCCATCATCACTGTGCCCAACGTGGACGAAGCCATAGCTTTCATCAACCGCCGGGAGCGGCCACTGGCCATGTACGTCTTCGCCTCCGACAGCAAGGTGCGGGGCAAGAATCTAGGGCGAGTTCTGGCTGAGGACTCATGCCTGAGCCCAGGGCAGGCTCCGTGCTGGAACCGGCTTTTCACCCATTCACTGCTGGGGCAGTGCGACCCCCCCACCCTGGGCCCAGTCTCCACAGGGGAATGGCTCTGCTTTGCCCCCCCGGGCAGCCGCCCCCCGTGTGAACACTCTAGGGTGGGTTCAGGAGCAGATGCGCTTGGCTTCACTCCAGTAGATTGGGAAGAGGCCGAAGCTGAACCCCTGTGAAGCGGAGTGAGAGCGTCCAGACGGGGTGGCACTGTGAGACTGTATGACCGACATGAAACCAGCCCAAGCCTCTGTCAGCCGTGAGGATAGAACTGGGCCCTTCAGGGAACAGCACAGGGCCCCAGCCACAGAGACACCCTGTGTGCATTATGCATGGCACTGGCTGATGGGTAGCAGAGGCTGCCCTGGTGCCTGCAGCACCCTCGATTCTGTGTCGGTCTGACTTTCCTGGGTGAACATGCAGTGCACTGCCTTGATGGGAGAAGTGGGGAGGAGCGTGGCTGTTACAAGGCGAGGGCTGAACTCCAGCACCTGCCTGGGCAGTGACGTAACCATGAGGGCAAGGGGGCAGGAGAGGATGGGCTGGAGAACATGGCTGGCCTGGATAGGAATTGGAGAGACTGCTCCAGTGTCCCACACCCCGCCCGAGCCCGGTCGCCCCTCCCGGAGGGAAGCAGCTGTGTGGGAGGGGCTCCGGGCCAGCTGATGGGGTGGCACTGGGGGGGGAGCTGAGGGTGGGTACCAGGTGGGAATGGGGCTTCCTCACTCCCCCTTTCTTTTTCCCACCAGCTGGTGCACCGAGTGCTGGAGCAGACGAGCAGTGGCGGTTTTGGTGCCAACGACACCATGATGCAAACAACGCTAATCTCACTGCCCTTCGGTGGGATTGGTACGTCTGGGCCCCAGCTAACCCCATTTCTTGGCCCCCAGGCGGAGACTGAGCCCCCGGGGGCCACTAGATGCACAGCCCGGGGAAGGGGCCTGTCTGCCATGGGGTTCCTGGAACATCGGGGCCTGGCTTTAACCAGCTCCAACCATTGCAGCCTGGAGCTGTGCAGCGGCCTAGTCCTAGAAGAGCGTGTGGCCTCCCACCGCTGACCCAGTTGCCTGCAGAGACATGGGCTGGGAGCAGGGCCCAGCATCTCTGCCCAGGGCATAGTGCACACACTGGGCCTCGGCTGGGGACACTGGGACCACACGGAGCGGCCCAGAGACCTGCTGCTCAGCTGCATCTCCTCCGGTGTCACTAGGGCCTGCAGCTATGCCATGGCTGAGTTTTGCTATGTGGGCACAGCCCTGTGGGCTGGGATCCACCGTGGGAAGATGCATGGCTGGGCCCCACGCCTGAGCTGGAGCCACGCTGTGTGGGCAGGGCCCAGTGGGCTGGGATCATACCGGGGGGGCGGGGCGGGACGTGGCTGGGCCTGGCTGGCCCCGTGGCTGAACTGCGCTGTGTGGGCAGGGCCCAGTGGGCTGGGATCATACTGGGGGGGCGGGGCGGGGTGGGGCTGGGCCTGGCTGGGCCCCGTGGCTGAACCGCGCGGTGTGGGCAGGGCCCAGTGGGCTGGGATCGTGCTGTGGGGGTGGGCGTGGCTGGGCTAGGATTGTACTGTGGGGGTGGGCGTGGCTGGGCCCCGTGACTGAACCGCACTGTGTGGGCAGGGCCCAGTGGGCTGGGATCGTGCTGTGGGGGTGGGCGTGGCTGGGCCCCATGACTGAACCACGCTATGTGGGCAGGGCCCAGTGGGCTGGGATCGTACTGTGGGGGTGGGGGCGGCTGGGCCCCGTGACTGAACCGCACTGTGTGGGCAGGGCCCAGTGGGCTAGGATCATACCGGGGGGGCGGGGCGGGACGTGGCTGGGCCTGGCTGGCCCCATGGCTGAACTGCGCTGTGTGGGCAGGGCCCAGTGGGCTGGGATCATACTGGGGGGGCGGGGCGGGGCGGGGCCTGGCTGGGCCCCGTGGCTGAACCGCGCTGTGTGGGCAGGGTCCAGTGGGCTGGGATCGTGCTGTGGGGGTGGGGGCGGCTGGGCCCCGTGGCTGAACCGCGCTGTGTGAGCAGGGCCCAGTGGGCTGGGATCGTACTGTGGGGGTGGGCGTGGCTGGGCCCCGTGACTGAACCGCGCTGTGTGGGCCGGGCCCAGTGGGCTGGGATCGTACTGTGGGGGTGGGGGCGGCTGGGCCCCGTGACTGAACCACGCTGTGTGGGCAGGGCCCAGTGGGCTGGGATCGTGCTGTGGGGGTGGGGGCGGCTGGGCCCCGTGACTGAACCGCACTGTGTGGGCAGGGCTCGGTGGGCTGGGATCGTACCGGGGGGGCGGGGCGGGACGTGGCTGGGCCTGGCTGGCCCCATGGCTGAACTGCGCTGTGTGGGCAGGGCCCAGTGGGCTGGGATCATACTGGGGGGGCGGGGCGGGGCTGGGCCTGGCTGGGCCCCGTGGCTGAACCGCGCTGTGTGGGCAGGGCCCAGTGGGCTGGGATCGTGCTGTGGGGGTGGGGGCGGCTGGGCCCCGTGGCTGAACCGCGCTGTGTGAGCAGGGCCCAGTGGGCTGGGATCGTACTGTGGGGGTGGGCGTGGCTGGGCCCCGTGACTGAACCGCGCTGTGTGGGCCGGGCCCAGTGGGCTGGGATCGTACTGTGGGGGTGGGGGCGGCTGGGCCCCGTGACTGAACCACGCTGTGTGGGCAGGGCCCAGTGGGCTGGGATCGTGCTGTGGGGGTGGGCGTGGCTGGGCTAAGATTGTACTGTGGGGGTGGGGGCGGCTGGGCCCCGTGACTGAACCACACTGTGTGGGCCGGGCCCAGTGGGCTGAGATCGTACTGTGGGGGTGGGCGTGGCTGGGCCCCGTGACTGAACCACGCTGTGTGGGCAGGGCCCAGTGGGCTGGGATCGTGCTGTGGGGGTGGGGGCGGCTGGGCCCCGTGACTGAACCGCACTGTGTGGGCAGGGCTCGGTGGGCTGGGATTGTACTGTGGGGGTGGGCGTGGCTGGGTCCTGCCCTGACCCCGTATCTGAGCTCTGCTCTGTTTCTAGGGAACAGCGGGCTGGGCTCGTACCACAGCAAGTTCAGCTTTGACACCTTCTCTCACCACCGCGCCTGCCTCCTGCGCAGCCTGGGCCTGGAGACCGTGAACGCCCTGCGCTACCCACCCTACAGCGAGCGCAAAATGGGGCTGGTGACTTCTGCCTTCGAGATCAAACGCAAGGGCACCTGCACCCTGCTGTGACGGGAGGGTGGGCCCAGCCCAGCCCAGCCCCCCTGCACCGTACAACCCACTGGCTGCCTGATGGGAGTGACGGCCATGGGGGAGAAGGCCTGGCCAACCTTAGGAGGCCCCCTCCAAAGGGGTTAAATAATCTTTGTCCGACTCCTTCATCTTCCTGGGAGAGGGGCACAGCTTCCTCCATCCCAGCTCTGGGAACTCCTGACCATCCTAGCCCAGCCTCTTGCTTCCCCAGCTCCAGCTGCTTGAGTGGCGGGGAGAGAGCTTCCCCCACACCACATCCCCAATGGAGACAGTTGCTTGGAGGAGGGAAATGCTAAGGGGGCTGCCCAGGAATGACCCCCCCCCCCCCGGCCAGGTGTCTGCCCCACCAAGGAGACAGGTGGGCCATGTAATCCCAGTGGTGCCCTCTGACACTGATTCCCCTGTCAGGCTGCTGCTGTGTTGCCCAGGAAGGGCAGTGTCATCCTCCCATTGCCTGCTGGGGGGGGCAGGTGTCCTGGAGCCGCAGGACCCTGCTCCGAGGGGGATGAGGGCTGAAGGGGCAGTAAGGGCAGCCTGTGACCCAGCCTGCTGCCAGGGAATCACTTCTGTCTCAGACATGCCCGCTGTGCTGGCTTAGCCTCATTCTCCCATCATGCTGTCTGCTGTCCACCATCGCTGCCGGTGCCCCCTGCTCCATGCTTTTCCCTGCGTAGATTTTGGTTTAGTAAAGACTCGGCGTTGAACGCGCCTGCCTGGCCTGGTCCTGCAGGTCCTTCACCCTCCCTGGCTCTGGCTCAGTGGGCAGCATGGGCAGGGCTGGGGTGAGGCCCCCAGAGAGGGGACTAGCCACAGCAGCCAGCATGGCTAGGGTCTGCCCCCCACCCCCATCTTCTCCCTACTGCCAAGGAGCAGCTTCTGGGAAAATGAAAGACAAGGAGCAACAGCCGGGGAGAGCCCTGCGGGTTGGGATTGAGGGGCACTAGCGAGGGGGGCAGGGCTGGGATAGCAGGGGTCTGTGGGTCAGCATTGAGGGGCACTGGCACAGCTGGGGGTAGGAGGAGCCCAGGGCTGGGACAGCAGGGGGCTGAGGGGAAGGATTGCAGGATTTTGGAAGAGCTGTGGCGGGAGCCCAGGGCTGGGATAAGAGGGGGCTGTGGGTGGCCCCAGTGGACTAAATTCAAGGTGTGAATTAATTTTCAAGTCCTTCACTGCAAGTGGCCCAAGCCAGCTCCAAGGGCCCCATCCCTCTGTTCTTCCCCATGGCCACAGCTCAGTGCCTCTGGGCAGTGGGGGTGTGGAATTCCTTAGCAGGGCCAGCTGCAAACCCAGGTTCCCCATGGCAGAGCTGGGAGTAACCCCCAGGTGCCCAGAGGCACAGACTGGCTGAGCCCTGTCGTGCAGACTGACTGTGCCACATCGCTGTCCGCGTATGTGCAGACATAGCCCCTCGGCCACACGCTCCTCCTCGGGGCCAAACCAAAACCCACGTCCCTGGGCCTGGCAAATAGCGAATGCCATGGGACAAGGGTGGGTCCCTCCGCTGTGGCTGCCCCCCGCAACCTTTATGCTCCTAGCTTGGGCTCAGCAGCCCAGGTCCAAAGACTGTTTAGGAAACCCCTTCCCTTTTTATTGCACATGAAGACGTTTGTGTTGGGCCAGTTCCACAAGTGAGATGAAAAGAAAAGTGGAACAGCGAGACGAACTGGAACTGACCCACCAGGAACTGCTCCTACAGCTGCTGGGCCAGCGTATTCCACTTTAGATGGGCACATGCTCCCATGTGCAATGGCAGTGTCCAGTGGGGCCAGGACTGTTCTCCATAGATGAGGACACAAAGTGCCTCGCTCATCCCCCCTGCCTAGCAAAAAACAGCCCCCATCACCTCACCCATCCCCCTCCACCCCGCCAGACAACCCCCATTGCCTCACTCGTCCTGCCTTGCCTAGCCACAATCACACCCCAGTCCTTGTCCCTCCATTAAAAACCATTTGGAATGAGATTTAGGAATTGTTTAAAAACGTTTCACTAGATACCCAAAGTCGTCACAATCAAGAAAGACCACACTGGCTAAAAAACCAACCTAACTTAGAGGAAACTGAAGTCAGTAATTAATCAAAATATATATATATATTTTAAGAAATGGAAGACAAGGCAGGTTGATAGTAATGGATAGAAATCATAAGCTAGGAATAGTAGAAAACTGATAGGGGGTCGGACTAGATGATCACATTGGTCCCTTCTGACCCTAGAATCTATGAATCTATGACCCAAGGGAAAAAAAATCTATTGCCAAGAGAGTTAAGGACAATACGTTTTTAAAATATACTAGAAACAAAAAGAACCATAACATGTTATCAGTCCATTACTAGATGGAAATAGAATGATCAATAATAATGCCAGAAATAACAAAAGTGTTCTGTAAATATTTCAGTTCTGTATTTGGGAAAAAGCTGTATGATGTAGTTGTAAAATATGATGATGACTCTTTCCATTCAACTAGTATCTCAGCAGGATTTTAAACAGCAGCTACCACAATTAGACATTTTTAAATCAGCAGGCCTGGATAACTTCCATCCAAGAGTTTTAAAAGAGTGGACTGAGGAACTGCTGGACCATTAATGATGTTGAATACATCTCAGAAAATTGGGGATGCCCCGGAAGACTGGAAGAAAGTGAATGTTGTGCCAATAATTAAACTGGATAATCTGGGTAATTATAGGCCTGTCAGTCTAACATCAATCCTGGACAAGATAATGAAGCAGCTGATACAGGAACAAATTAATAAAGAATAAAAAGAGGGCAATGTAATAACTGTCCGTCAACATAGGGTTATGCAAAATAGATCCTGACAAACCAACCTAATATCTTTTTTATGAGATTACACGTTTCGCTGATAAAGATGATAGTATTGGTGTAATAGACTTCTGTAAGGCATTTCACTTGGTATCATATTTTGATTAAAAGCTAGCATAATACAAAATTAACATGTCACATGCTAAATGGATTAAAAACTGGCTAAGTGCCATATCTCAAAATGTAATTATAAATGGGAAAACATCATTGAACGAGTGTGTTTCTAGTGGGGGGTCACCCAGGGTTCAGTTTTTGGCCCTATGGTATTTAACATTTTTATCAACAACTTGGAAGAAAACAAAATCATTGCTGATAAAGTTTGCAGATGATGCAAAGATTAGGGAAGTGGTAAATAATGAAGATTACAGGTCACTGATACAGGTTTCAAGCAAACCAGATTCATTTGAATATGGCTAAACATAAATGTATACATCTAGGAACAAGGAATATTGGCCGCACCTGCAGGATGGAGGACTCTGTCCTGGGAAGCAGTGAGTCTGTGAAAGACTTGGGGGTTGTGAAGGATAATCACCTGAACATGAGATCCCAGTGCAAGGCTGCAGCCAAAAGGGCTAATGGGATTCTGGGATGCATAAACAGGAATCTGGAGTAGGAGAGAGAGAGATGATTTTACCTGTATATTCGGCACTGGGGTGACTGCTGCTGGAATCCTGCATCCAGTTCTGCTGCTGTCATTGGGTTTGCCAGTCACCTCTGGGGCTTAGCTCTTTCAGCCAGACACCCTCTTCTTGCTGTTCCTTGGCCTGTCTTGCTCTGGGGCCCCTCTCTTGCTCCTCAGGAGCTGCAGTGCCTCGTCTTCAGGGCTTAGCCCTCCAACCAAGTACACAATGGTCCTCCCCTTCCGAGGTTCTACAAAGTCCTCCACAGCATCCTAGGCACACTCCTGGCTGAGCCACACTCCCTCAGTGACTGGGATGAACCTTCCCAGACGGTCTTCACGATCACTGCCCAGATCATGCCACTCTTTCAGGGGCTGTAGGGGAACCCAGGCCCACCCTCTATTCTGGGTTCCAGTCCAGGGGTCCTATCTCCAGCAACTACCCCAAACCTTCCTGCCTCATCCCTAGACTACTCCCTACCTTGCCTATCCCAGGCTTGCATTGTCCATCCTAGCTAAACCCTTATGTCCTTCTGGTCTACTAGACAGACCCTTCCTCTTGGGGCCAATGCCCCTTTCTCTCCCTTACCCCAGGGACAGTGACTGCAGCTCTCCTCCCTGCAGCCTCTTTCTGCTACCAGCCCCCTGGTTTTGTAGACGCCGCTCCTGTCCTGCCCTTAGTTAGGGCTCTCCTCTCAGCCTAAATGGTACGGTAAGGAGGGTCAGCTACCAAGGCTCATACTCCCCCACTCTTCTCACAGAGTAATTCCTACCCCAAACACCCCTTTCGTGGAAAGATGAAGTAAAGATCAGGCAGCCATTCATTCAAAGGTTGGACACTCGACCCTGATAACAGTAGATTGAAATTCCAAGGATTAAATCTGCCACCTGCGGAGAGAGTCTATCCAGATCCGTCAAGTACCTAACTTACGTGCAATTGGAAAATCCTGAGCGACCTGCACTTTGAGGCTGGAAAGCAGAGAGAGCTGCTAGTGAGCTCTGACGGAACTAACATCCAGGACTTCTTGTTTCAGGCGGAACAAACAGTCCAGAACACGTTCTTATTCTGAGACCACGAGGAGAACCGCTTCCATGTTAACAGGTAAATGTATCTAGGCACAAGGCTTTCTGCTATTTAAGAGAACGTTTTGCACGTTCTCGAACAGTCGGCTTCCTGCGGAGTCAACCATGGAGTGTCCATAGCACATGATGAAAAGCCGCCACATTGGGATGCAGCAGGCAACCCTGCTCTCGTGAAATCAGGTCTTGTTCTGGAGGTGGAGTCAAGGGAGATCTGGCGGACAGGGTCAGCAGAGTAGAGAACCAGTGCTGACGAGGCCAAGCCAGTGCTACAAGGATCACACAAGTACAATCCTTCTTGATTTTTGAGCAGCACTTTGGAAACTAGTAGCACCAGAGGGTAAATGTATATCAATGTGTCCTTCCAGGATAAGAGAAAGGTGCCTGTGAGAGATCCCTGACTGTTACCTGCTCTTGAACAGAAATGAGTCTTACCCAATCCAGCCTGAGAGAAGCTTTTAAAGCAGCATGTATTATATATTACGGGTCCAGACTTATACCTAAGCCCTTATACCTAACCCCATTAATTTCAGTTCTGTTACCAGTTCCTCTTTATCGGTCAGGACTAGAGCTAATAAAGAATTTCCCCCACACTGGCAGCAACACTTTTTGAGGGAGGAACTTGGCATCTATAACGTTTCAAAATTCCCAGAGTGTTTCAGTGCTGCCAGCATGGCACCTCCAGCACATAGCTCTCAAATTAAAGTCCTCCATGATCACGCAGTGTTTTCCCTAAACATTACGATGTATAAGGCTCTGATCATCCTATTCCCTAGTGCATGGGCAGTGCGCAATACAGGCTAAGCCTCCTCACACCTTGTGTAGCCGGGGGAAGGGGCGGAGTTCTCTAGCTCCTCTCCATCCCAGCTAGGGCCACAGTGGGGCTGAGACCAGCAAGCGGGGCTGTGGTCTCAGCCAAAAGAGGCGGGACAGGGAGGCTAGCCCTAGTGCGATTCAGTGACTGTAGCAGACACCAACTAATACCTTGTGTTTTATCTGTTAGGACAGCAGGACTCAAACGTTAGCAACCTGAGGACTCCCATTTAGGATTTCAATTTTTTTGCAGAACCCCAAGTCCCCTGCTCAATTCTAGGCTCCACCTCCTTCCCCCAAGGCCCCACCTCACCTCTTCCCGCCCCTGCCCCTTGTCTTCCCCGCCTCCTTCTGCCCTCTTCCCCGAGTGCATCCCATCCTCTCTCCTCCCCCCTCCCGCCCAGCATCTCCTGTACCCCACTGAACTGCTGTTCCCCGGCGTGCAGGAGGCCCTGGGAGGGAGGGAGAGGCGTTGAGGGACAAACAGGTAGGAGTTGATCAGTGGGGCCGGCGGACCCCAGTTTGAGAAATGCTGTATTAGGACACTGAACCTTAAATATTCCAGATCATTTTCTTCCATCGTCAGTGGGGGAAAGAGGAAGGCTGGAGAGTGTCTTTAATCTGTGGAAGGCGGGGGTGTCAGATTTCCTAGGTCAGCTGGGGGACTCAAGCCAGCTGCTCCTCTCCCCCATGGCAGTCAGGCAACACATGGGTTGTGTGATGCTGGGTGGCCGGGCTGGGCCGACCCTCCCGTCACAGCAGGATGCAGGTGCCCGTGCGATTGATCCTGAAGGTGGAGAGCACCAGCCCCATTTTGCGCTCGCTGTAGGGTGGGTAGCGCAGGGCGTTCACGGTCTCCAGGCCCAGGCTGCGCAGGAGGCAGGCGCGGTGGTGAGAGAAGGTGTCAAAGCTGAACTTGCCGTGGTACGAGCCCAGCCCACTGTTCCCTAGAAACAGAGCAGAGCTTGGATACAGACTCAGGGCCGTGCCCAACCCCACGGTACGATCCCAGCCCACTGGGCCCTGCCCACACAGCACGGTCCAGTCACGGGGCCCAGCCATGCCCACGCCCTCCCTCCAGTACAATCCCAGCCCACTGGGCCCTCCCCACACAGCGCGGTCCAGTCACGTGGCCCAGCCATGCCCTCACCCCCCTTCTATTACTATTCCAGCCCACTGGGCCCTGCCCATAGCACAGTCACGGGGCCCAGCCATGCTCCCCCTCAGGGGCTCAGCCCCAGGCTGGGGGCAGGGAACAGGGGTTAGCTGGGGCCCAGACATACCAATCCCACCGAAGGGCAGCGAGATTAGCGTCATCTGCATTATGGTGTCGTTGGCACCAAAACCGCCACTGCTCGTCCGCTCCAGCACCCGACGCACCAGCTGGGGGGAAGCAGAGATGGGGGGTGTGACGAAGTGGGATGGTTCTGAATGTTTCCTCTGAATACTGTGTGGGTGCCTCAGTTTCTGGACGACACTCTGTCTCCTGGCAACTAATGGCCCGGGCCCTTCCCTCCTGCAAAGCGATGCTAAAGGTGTGGGAGAATAAAGAGATCAGGTGACCTCCTGGCCCAGGAAAGAGACAAAGGCCAGAAAGGAGGGGCTGGAGGGGGTTTCAGTTTGGAGCTGGCTGGGGATGAGGAGTGAGTGCAGACATGGGGGTCTGCCTCACTGGGCCCCAGAATGGACCCGGCTGAGCGGTCCGGTTCTCTGTACCTACATGCTCTGTTTTAGACCGTATTCCTGTCATCTAATAAACCTCTGCTTTACTGGCTGGCTGAGAGTCACATCTGACTGTGAAGCAAAGCGGGGGTGCAGGATCCTCTGGCTTCTCCAGGACCCCGCCTGGGCAGACTCACCGTGGAAAGCGCATGGAGGAGCATATGCTGAATGCTCCAAGGAGAGACCCAGGAGGTGAAGCTGTGTGAGCTTCTCACCCTGAAGACAGTCTGCTCCAAGGGAGAGCAGGCTCCCCAAAGTCCTGACTGGCTTTGTGGGGAGCAGTTCCAGAGCATCACCCGGGGACTCCATGACAGGGGGTGAGGGAGCCCCAATTTGTGCCTGATACCCACCCGCAGTTACCCCAGTGCTGCCACATCAGCTGGCCTGGAGCCCCTCCCACACAGCTGCATCCCTCCAGGAGTGGTGACCAGACCTGGGCAGAGTGTGGGGAGCCAAGCAGCGCCGTCCTCCTGTGGAGACTGGCCCCAGCGTTGTGGGCTGGGGATCGCACTGCACCAGCAGTGAACAGGTGAAAGACCAGTTCCAGCATGGAGCCTGCCCTGGGCCCGGGTGCGAGTCCTCAGCCAGAACTTGCCCTAGATCCCTGCCCCGCACCTTGCTGTCGGAGGCGAAGACGTACACTGCCAGTGGCCGCTCCCGGCGGTTGATGAAGGCGATGGCTTCGTCCACGTTGGGCACGGTGACGATAGGCAGGACAGGCCCGAAGATCTCCTCCTGCATGGCAGGGTCTGACGGCTGCACATCCGCCAGCACCGTGGGGGCTGTGTGTGTGGGGGGATCACTCACTATACAGAGGCACATGATAGCCCTCATCTGCCTCCATCTAGCCCTGCCCTGATACCAGAGTTCCACACAGGCCCTGCCCTGCAACCAGAGCTCCCAGTGCTCATTCTCCACAATCAGTGCTCCCTGTGCCCTGCCTGGATCCCTGGATCCTCAGCCCAAGGCCCCTGAGACCTGGCATGGATGGGTCCACCGAGCCCCCCCACCCTGGCATGGATTGGTCCCCCAGAGCCCCGGCATGGATGGGTCCCCCAGAGCCCCGAGCCCTGGTGGTGGGGCCCTCACCGATGTAGCGATCCCTCTCGTCCGTCTGCCCCCCGATGGCTACACGCCCGCTGCCCAGCAGGGCCCGGATGCGCTGGAACTGCTTGTCACTGATGATGCGGGCGAAGTCGGGCGACTCCCGGGGCTCGGGGCCGAAGAACTGGGTGATGGCGTGGCGCAGGGCGAGCAGCAGCTTCTCCTGCGTCTCTACGCTGCACAGCACGTAGTCGGGCGCGACGCAGGTCTGTCCCGCGTTGAAGCAGCGCCCCCAGACCAGCCGGTTGGCCACGTTCTGCAGGTCGCTCTCATCGGCCACGTAGCAGGGGTTCTTGCCCCCCAGCTCCAGCGTCAGCGGCGTCAGGTGCTTGGCCGCAGCTGCCATCACTATCTTGCCCACTTGGGGGCTGCCTGTGGGGGTGGGAGAGATGCGTCAGGGCAGAGACTCGCCACTATTCCACCCGGCCTGGGGTGCCAGGGGCCTTGGGATGCAGGCAGCCCCAGGCTCCCCCAGGAAGGGGAAGGACCCTGCATCTAACTGGGGGCTCCAGTCACTCCTAGCCCCCATCTTCAGGGGCCTCAGGGCTCAGAGAGTCACTCAGCTGGGATCCCAGCCCCAGAGAGCCCCCTCCTGGCCCAGTCGGGACAACGCCGAGGGGCCCAGAGCCACTGGCTGGGCCCTGAGTGTGCACCGTGGCAATGGGCTCTGGGGGCAGCCCCCTGGGAGAGGGAAGGCAGTGGACGTGTGTAGGGGGGGGCTGGACGGTGCTCCTTGGAGTGGAAGGGGAGGGGACCATGGAGAGGGGAGGGGGCTAGGTCACTTGGGTCGTACCCGTGAAGAAGATGTAGTCAAACTTGTTTTCCAGCAGCTGAGTCATCTCTGCAGGGCCCCCGGTCACCGCAGCAAAGCAGTCCTGCAATTGGAGAGGGGAGGATGTGTGAGGTGATCCTCGTCCTTCCCCCTTTACTTTGCCTCACCCCTGCCCATTGCTGTACTGTTCCCCTCTCTGCTCCCTATGGCCCTGTCCCCGTCACGCTGGCTACCGGCACTGATAGGATGTTGGGCGGGGAGGGGGCACCGGGGAGCAGCTCAGTGGGTGTGGGGATGCATTGTTCGAGGTATTGGTGGAGGCACAGAGGAGAGCTGGGTGTGGGGGGCTGGGGTATGGGGGCCAGCTTGGCATGTGGTAAGGGGATGGCCAGGGTGTTAGGCCTGCAGGAGTGACTCAGGAGTGAGTGTGGGAACAGGAGATGGGCGTGGTGCCTGGGGAGGGGGCAGCTTCTTACCTTGTCCAGGTAGCTGGGCAGCGTCTCAGCCAGGAGCTTCTCAGAGCTGCTGCAGATCTCGGATGGTTTGATGATCACACAGTTCCCTGGGGGAGCAGGCGGGATGTCACTGTGCAGCACAGACACCTCCCCTCCCCAGGGCCTCGCCGCAGCACTCCAACCCACCACCGGGGAGCACTGCAGGGAGGTGTCCCTGGGGAACACACCAGGAGCCTCATTTGGGGCTGGGGAAGGTTGTGGGTCAGGATCCCTGGCCCAGAGGATGTGAGTGTGACACTACACCCCATATTCTCACAGTGATATTATTATGATATGATTATGGCATAATCATGATGCATTTTATGTAAGATGGGTCATGTAAGGGGTCATTGGAAAGCTTATGATTTGCTGAATATGATTATCCTTTTTGTATGCATGTATCTGAAGTTGTAAATACTAATTCTGTATCTATACTTCAAATGTAGTTACACCTGGATAACGCCCACTGGACAAGATGCTTTTAGCCTAGATAGATGGTTGGGAAGGGCCTATTCAGGGCAATGGGCCACTAGAAAAAACAACAGACCTTAGCAGAAGCTTATCCCCCACCTGGGGAGCCTTCCTGAGTACACTACAGACAGTCCGAGAGTAACGGCTGCTATGACTCTACAAGGACATGTGACCACGCTATTCCATCTTGGGAGGTCAGTATTTTTCTACAAACTGGTCTGAGAACCAAGCTGCTGGAACAAAGGCTTTCTGCCATACGCTAAAACTATATAAGGCAGGAGAGTAACATCATTTGGGGTTCTTCACTCCTCACACAAGAAGACTCCTGGAAACACCAAATGAACAAAGACTGAACTGGGGAAAGTGCTGGACCCAGGCTAAAGGGATTTCTAGCCTGTGCATGAAGGACCTGGGGACTCCAGGCTGTAAAGCAAGTGCAGCTTGTGCCTTAAGAATCTGCAGCCTGATTGTATCATTTCTCAGAATGAGAATCTGTTAATTCATAGCCAATCTATTTAGTATATTAAGTTTAGTTTACATTTTGTATTTAGTAGGTAATCTGCTTTGATCTATTTGCCATCACTTAAAATCTATCTTTTGTAGTTAATAAACTTGTTTTTGTTTTAATCTAAACCCATGAACTTTGACTGGAGTGCTTGGGAAAAATCTATGCTTGGTTACCACAACTGAACATTGCTCTCTTCACATTAAGGGAGAGGCGGAGCGGGTATGAAACCCATATACTGGCGAGATTTAACCAGGGCAGGATGGTTCTGCTCTGTGGTCCCAGGCTGGGAAGCTGGTGCTTACGGGGGGAGGGATAGCTCAGTGGTTTAAGCATTGGCCTGCTAAACCCAGGGTTGTGGCTTCAATCCTTGAAAGGGCCATTTAGAGATTAGTACTGCTTTGAGCAGGGGGTTGGACTAGATAACCTCCCGAGGTCCCTTCCAACCCTGATATTCTATGATTCTAAAGAACCAACGTGTCATTGCAGCTGGATGTGTCCCTACCTGTGTGAATGCTGGTGAAAGTGAAGGCTGGAGGGCTCTGTGGATTGTCACAGAGGCACAGTGTGAGAGGGAGCCCAGGCTGGTGGATCAGAGGGCTCGGTGATACCCCAGTTCCAGGTGGCACCCAGGGGAGAACCCATCACAGCAGGGACCATGCTGGGGGTGGGGGAGGGGTGTCCCTAATCCCTGACTTACCGGCCACAATGGCCCCAACCAGGGGCACCAGAATGAGCTGCAAGGGGTAGTTCCAGGGCCCAATGATCAGCACCACTCCATAGGGCTCCTTCCGGATGAAGGCCGTGTCCAGCTGAGTCACCTGCAGGGGAGGCCTGGGTGTCAGGAGCTGGGGGCAGTGGATCCCAGGTCCTGGGGGGCGGGGAAGTGAACTGGACTGTGGGGACAGGAGCCCTGGCTTGGCCATGGGGGCAGAGCCCGGCTCAGCCTTGGGTGCTTGTTCTCAGATGCCACAGGCCTGGGGGGGTGTTTCTCCCCCCATTTCACTTGGGGGTAGCACATCCCCCCCCGCTCAGCCTTGAGGATGCGTCTCCCCCTTACCAGGTTCTTGTCCACACCCTTGTCCTTCATCCAGCTGGACAGGTTGTTGAGCGCGTAGTTGACCTCGTTCTTGACCATGATAATCTCAGAGAGCTCCACCTCGAAGGAGGGCTGGGGGCACAGAGCAGCAATTAGCTTCATCCCTGCAGCCCAGCCATGCCCATTCTGATACTACTTTGATCCGGAGGCTGCGTGCCTCCATGCATCCTACTGCCAGACACAAGAGGTGCCTGAATCCCATAGCTGGCTGGAGAACAGAATTACTCCGCTGAACTGAAAGGAGGCCCAGCCAGTGGGCCCTTAACCCTGAGCAGCAGGGAGGCCGATGCAGGCTGGGCTCCTGAGGGCAGCAGCAGGGAGGACAGTGTTAACAGCCTGGGCTTGCAACTGCTGCTAGTAAACAAACGCACAGATGAGGGGAGAGCGAGTGGAGCTGGAGCTCAGAGGAACAGGGCCTACAGGGTTAGGGGCTGGCTCTCTGCCCTCCCCCACCCACGCTTTACGCTTTGCTACCTTGCCGACCCTGGATTCCAGGTGACACAGGTTACCTGGTTTGGAAAGGGTGGCCTGGAGTCCCTGCAGATCCTGACAGATGGGCATTGATCCCCGAGGGGTAAAAGGCTCTGAGCAGGAGTCTGGCTCAGTGGGACGCGCTGGGCAGAGCTCTCAGGGTGAAGCAGGAGGGCTGGAGCCCACAGGCTCCATCTCGGAGGCAGTGAGGCCACGTGGCCGGCCTTGGAGGAGGAGTGGGACCTCTGGGGGGCCTGTGCACTGAAGGGCTCCTCCAAGTAACTGTTTAAAGACTGGGGCATTGACCATGACACCACCATGGCCTGGGACACACAGCCCTGCCCATCCACCACTACAGACCCCGAGGGCAGCGTGGGGCCAGGATGGGACCAGCTGGGGGAAGCTCACTGGGGTGGGGGCAGACGCAGTGTCATCTCCCCTGGCAAAGGATCCCCCCATAGGTCAGTGCGGTCCCCAGGCCAGAGGCATCTGGTCTCATCAACCCCAGACTCACGCAGCCGTCGGGGTGCATGAGGCCTTCTGCCAGCTCCGGGCGGCTGAGAGATGCCGACTCATCTTGGCAGGCAATCCCTGGCCTCGGATCTCCTCGCTTTTGTCACCTCCTAGCTGACCCCCAGCAACACGACAGATCTGGGCACGGAGCCGTCCCACCCACAGGAAACGCCAGTAGGTCACCACAGTGCGTCTCCTCAGCACTACCGGCTGCCAGGAGCCCCTCAGCCAGTCCTTTCGCCGACACTGGTGCCCCATGGACTAGAGAGACCAGGGCTGGATCCAGCGCATATCAGCGCTCCATGACCTGGGCCCTGCGCATCTAACAGAGCCTAAACGCTTGGGATGGGGACCGCGGTTGACAGCTCCACTCGTTGGGCCAGGGGGACTCTCTGCCACCAGGAAAAGCTGGTCTGTGCAGGAGACAGAGTCTCCTCAGGGGCCGATCACAGCCCAGGGAACAAACTGTCCCAGGAACTGTCCCAGCCTTCCCCGTCCAAGGGCAGGTGCTGCTCCCAAGGGCCTTCGCTGACAGAACCTAGGGCAGCAAGAACATTTAACTAGGCCCTAACAAAACACCCCCACCTGCACAGACACAGACCCGCCCCCATGGGAGGAGAGAGGGGACCACATGCCGCCGTCACCTCGCTTAGCACATGACCCACAGTCCTCCACTCCTGCGGGGAGGAGGGTGGGCCAGGAACCTGGGCAGACAAGACCCCAGTGCACCCCCTGCTCTCTGTGCTGTGGGGGATCCCCAGGGAGACCCCCATTCCCCCCAACCCTGCCCTATAGGGAGACCTGCCCCCTATTGCCCTGCGCTGGGCTCAGCCCCATCCGGCTCACCTTGCGCATGTCCGAGGCCATGGCATCCAGGATGGGCTGTTTCTTCTCATCCAGGAAGCGGCGCAGCGCCTCCAGCTGGGAGACCCGGTGCTCAGCTGCGCGTGTCTTCCCCGTAAGCCAGGCAGCGCGCAGGCTGCTCACCAAACCCACATAGGGGTTCATGCTGGGAGAGGGGATAGGTCAGCCTGTGCTGGGGGGACCCAGAGTCCTTGACCCATCCCAAGCTCTCCATCCACACAGCCACTGACCCCCACCCATCTCCATAGCCTCTAATCCTTCCCCCTGCGTCCCCACAGCCTCTGAGCTCCTGATGGGAGGATAAATCAGTACTAGGACCACCAGACCCCACTGTCCTTCCAAACCCAGGAAAGAACAGGAGCCCTCCCCCACTGTAACCATCTCCCTGCAGCCCCTGCCTATCCCCACTGCCTCTATCTAATCCCTCTCCCCCTGCAGTCTCTGTCCATCCCCAAGGCATCTCAGCCATTAACCAACTCTGCCCCTCCCCACCGCCTCTGAGCCCCTAACTCTCCTCCCCCTGCAGCCCCTGCCCATTTCCATTGCCTCTGAGCCCCTAAACCCCATCCCCTTCAGCCCCTGCCCATCCCCATGGCCTCTGAGCCCCTAACCCCCACCCCCTTCAGCCCCTGCCCATCCCCATGGCCTCTGAGCCCCTAACCCGCACCCCCTGCAGCCTCTGCCCATCCCCATGGCCTCTGAGCCCCTAACCCCCACCCCCTGCAGCCCCTGCCCATCCCCATGGCCTCTGAGCCCCTAACCCCCACCCCCTGCAGCCTCTGCCCATCCCCATGGCCTCTGAGCCCCTAACCCCCACCCCCTTCAGCCCCTGCCCATCCCCATGGCCTCTGAGCCCCTAACCCCCACCCCCTGCAGCCCCTGCCCATCCCCATGGCCTCTGAGCCCCTAATCCCCACCCCCTGCAGCCCCTGCCCATCCCCATGGCCTCTGAGCCCCTAACCCCCACCCCCTTCAGCCCCTGCCCATCCCCATGGCCTCTGAGCCCCTAACCCCCACCCCCTGCAGCCCCTGCCCATCCCCGTGGCCTCTGACCACACCCATCTCCACAGCCCCCAACCCTGACCCCCCCCCCTGCAGCAAGCCCCGCCCCCAGTACCTGATCCCCCTTCGGCCAGGTAAAAATCGCCGCTGTTTGTGATTGACACAGACCCGCCCCCTTCGCGCTATGCTGATGGTGATTGGGCAGCGGATCTCAAGGGGAGGACGATGATTGGCTGGGCAGGGGCTGAGCCAGGGGAGGGATGATGTTGTGGCCCTTCACCCGCTACTGTTTTCTGGCCGGTGATGCGGCCGCGGCTCCGCCCTGCAGGGCAGAGAGCTAGAGCCAGAGCCGCCCACGCCCCGCGGTGCTGGGAGCCAGGGGTCCTGGGGTCTGGCCCTGCTCTGGGAGGGGCTGGGAGCCAGGGGTCCTGGGGTCTGTCCCTGCTCTGGGAGGGGCTGGGAGCCAGGGGTCCTGGGGTCTGGCCCTGCCCTGGGAGGGGCTGGGAGCCAGGGGTCCTGGGGTCTGTCCCTGCCCTGGGAGGGGCTGGGAGCCAGGGGTCCTGGGGTCTGGCCCTGCTCTGGGAGGGGCTGGGAGCCAGGGGTCCTGGGGTCTGGCCCTGCTCGGGGAGGGGCTGGGAGCCAGGGGTCCTGGGGTCTGGCCCTGCTCTGGGAGGGGCTGGGAGCCAGGGGTCCTGGGGTCTGTCCCTGCCCTGGGAGGGGCTGGGAGCCAGGTGTCCTGGGGTCTGGCCCTGCTCTGGGAGGGGCTGGGAGCCAGGGGTCCTGGGGTCTGGCCCTGCTCTGGGAGGGGCTGGGAGCCAGGGGTCCTGGGGTCTGGCCCTGCTCGGGGAGGGGCTGGGAGCCAGGGGTCCTGGGGTCTGGCCCTGCTCTGGGAGGGGCTGGGAGCCAGGGGTCCTGGGGTCTGGCCCTGCTCTGGGAGGGGCTGGGAGCCAGGGGTCCTGGGGTCTGGCCCTGCTCTGGGAGGGGCTGGGAGCCAGGGGTCCTGGGGTCTGTCCTGCTCTGGGAGGGGCTGGGAGCCAGGGGTCCTGGGGTCTGGCCCTGCTCGGGGAGGGGCTGGGAGCCAGGGGTCCTGGGGTCTGGCCCTGCTCGGGGAGGGGCTGGGAGCCAGGGGTCCTGGGGTCTGGCCCTGCCCTGGGAGGGGCTGGGAGCCAGGGGTCCTGGGGTCTGGCCCTGCTCTGGGAGGGGCTGGGAGCCAGGGGTCCTGGGGTCTGGCCCTGCTCGGGGAGGGGCTGGGAGCCAGGGGTCCTGGGGTCTGGCCCTGCCCTGGGAGGGGCTGGGAGCCAGGGGTCCTGGGGTCTGTCCCTGCCCTGGGAGGGGCTGGGAGCCAGGTGTCCTGGGGTCTGGCCCTGCTCTGGGAGGGGCTGGGAGCCAGGTGTCCTGGGGTCTGGCCCTGCTCTGGGAGGGGCTGGGAGCCAGGGGTCCTGGGGTCTGGCCCTGCTCTGGGAGGGGCTGGGAGCCAGGGGTCCTGGGGTCTGGCCCTGCTCGGGGAGGGGCTGGGAGCCAGGGGTCCTGGGGTCTGGCCCTGCTCTGGGAGGGGCTGGGAGCCAGGGGTCCTGGGGTCTGGCCCTGCTCTGGGAGGGGCTGGGAGCCAGGGGTCCTGGGGTCTGGCCCTGCTCTGGGAGGGGCTGGGAGCCAGGGGTCCTGGGTTCAATCCCTGCTCTGGGAGGGGCTGGGAGCCAGGGGTCCTGGGGTCTGGCCCTGCTCTGGGAGGGGCTGGGAGCCAGGGGTCCTGGGGTCTGGCCCTGCTCGGGGAGGGGCTGGGAGCCAGGTGTCCTGGGGTCTGGCCCTGCTCGGGGAGGGGCTGGGAGCCAGGGGTCCTGGGGTCTGTCCCTGCCCTGGGAGGGGCTGGGAGCCAGGGGTCCTGGGGTCTGTCCCTGCTCTGGGAGGGGCTGGGTGGGTGAGAGGTGTGGGAGGGGCTGGGAGCCAGGGGTCCTGGGGTCTGTCCCTGCCCTGGGAGGGGCTGGGAGCCAGGGGTCCTGGGGTCTGTCCCTGCCCTGGGAGGGGCTGGGAGCCAGGGGTCCTGGGTTCAATCCCTGCTCTGGGGGGGAGGGGTGAGCGATGGGGTCTGGGAGCCAGGACTCCCGGGGTCTGTCCCTGCTCTGAGAGGGGTTGGGTGGGAGGGGCTGGGAGCCAGGGGTCCTGGGGTCTGTCCCTGCTCTGGGAGGGGTTGGGTGGGTGAGAGGTGTGGGAGGGGCTGGGAGCCAGGGGTCCCAGGGTCTGTCCCTGCTCTGGGAGGGGTTGGATGGGTGGGAGGGGCTGGGAGCCAGGGGTTCTGGGGTCTGTCCCTGCTCTGGGAGGGGTTGGGAGCCAGGGGTCCTGGGTTCAATCCCTGCCCTGCGAGGGGTTGGGTGGGTGAGAGGTGTGGGAGGGGCTGGGAGCCAGGGGTCCTGGGGTCTGTCCCTGCTCTGGGAGGGGCTGGGAGCCAGGGGTCCTGGGGTCTGTCCCTACTCTGGGAGGGGTTGGGAGCCAGGGGTCCTGGGTTCAATCCCTGCCCTGCGAGGGGTTGGGTGGGTGAGAGGTGTGGGAGGGGCGGGGAGCCAGGGGTCCTGGGGTCTGTCCCTGCTCTGGGAGGGGTTGGGAGCCAGGGGTCCTGGGTTCAATCCCTGCTCTGGGAGGGGAGAGGAGTTTGGTGGTTAGAGCAGGGGGCAGCTCCAGGCCCCAGCATGCCAAGCACGTGCTTGGGGCAGCAAGCTGCGGGGGGCACTCTGCCAGACCCCGGGAGAGTGGCAGGCAGGCAGCCTTTGGCAGTACACCTGCGGGAGGTCCACTGGAGCCGCAGGACCGGCGACCGGCAGAGCACCCCCCAGCATGCCGCTGTGCTTGGGACGGGGAAATGTCTAGAGCTATCCCTGCTAGTTAGAGCAGTGTGCTGTGAGCCAGGACTCCTGGTTGTAGCTGAACTTGGGGGGTGATGTCTAGTGGTTAGAGTGGGGGAGGGCTGCAAGCTGGGGCTCCTGTTCTTTCCTGGGTTTGGGAGGACAGAGTACTGATTTATCCTCCCATCAGTGACCCACACAGGTATGGCTCCCTGCTCTCAGTGTGAAGATGGGCCTGCCTGGCCTGTGCTGTGTGTTGGTTTGGTTGGGAGGAGACTCCCACATTGGGTGCTCTCCCCAGTGAGATGCTCTGAGGGGCAGGGACTAGTGGCTTAGAGCAAGAGACCAGCACTGCCACTCCCCTCCTAGGCCCTAACCCTGTTGCAGCCACCAGGGCTTGGCCTGGGCCTCCTTTGTGTGTGTGTGGGGGGGGGCTGAGTTTAGCTGCCCCAAGCCTTAAACCCTCTAGTTCACCCACTCAGCTCTGCACCACACCTCCCTGACGGCTGTGGTGACCCACAAAGCTTGGTGTCCCTAGGCACTCGGCCCCTCACCCAGCAGCTTTGGAGTCCATCTGGCCTGTGTCACCCGTGGGTGCCTTCCCTGGGATGTCTCCATTTGTGTCCATGTTGTTACCCTGGAAGATGTTGGTGGCTTTGATCTATAGAAAGTCATAGACCTGGTTAAAGCCAATGGCTGTGCTAAGCACCTGTCTTTCAGGCCAAAGGAATGGAGCAATTACATATCCCTTTGTGTAGTGATAGCTGGAAATGATAGGAAGGCAATGAGGCTCAGAGCAAAGCTAATCACAAGCCAGGGGGTTTCCCTGAGACTGATTGCAAATGTTGGGGAGCAAGAGGGGGAATGGAATGTGTGTGCGTGCGTGTGTGTGAGTGAGTGAGTGAAGAGAGCAGCCATGCAGCAGAGTGGGGCCCTGGAGGAAGCAGAGATCTGGCTGCCTTTGAGCAGGGAGCTCACTGGAGTGGCAGACTTGGGATTTCTGAGCAAGGGACCTGCCTCCTGTTTGTCTCTCCTGGGTGCAGGGGACCAGACTCTGCCTGCGTTCTTTGGGGAGAAATGGGATTGCACCAAAGAACAGCCCTGACACATAGCCTCTGTTTCTCCTTCTAATGTAAACAGCCTGGCAAGGCCTGAATGAACTGCTGGAGCCGAAGAGGCAATAGTGTTTTCAGCTGTAAAGGGAAGAGGAAATGTCCCACAAATGCTGCACCTGGCACAGTATGTGTGTGTGTGTGTGGGGGGACCCTGCTGGTGCTACGATGTGAAGGGTTAATTCATCCTGTGAACCCTTCATTCCCTCCAGCCTGCTGGATTGGGCCTAGGAGTTCAGTCCCATTCATGCAGAGCAGAGGTGCTGTCCCAACACCACGTCTGTACTGCAACAAACCCCCCACAGCTGACTCAGGCTCGGGGGGCTCAAGCTGTGGGGTTAAAAATAGCAGGGCGCATGTCCAGGCTGGGGCTGGAGCTGGGCTCCAGGACCATCCCCCCTTGTGGGGTCCCAGAACCCAGGCTCTAGCCCCAGCCCAAATGGCTACACGCCTGTTTTACAGCCCCACACCTAAGCCCCATGAGCCTGAGTCAGCTGAGCACAGTGGGGCTGGCTAGGAGATGGGAGGGGTGAGCACTGAGCGGGGCTGGGCTGGCCAGGGGATGGCGGGGCAATGAGTGGGACAGGGCTAGCTGGTGGGGACACTGAGGGTGCCTGGGTGGCCAGCAGATGGGGGGGCACTGAGGGGGCTGGGCTGACCAGAAGCCAGGGAGGCACTGAGAGGGCCAGGCTGGCCAGGGCTTGGGAGATCCCACAGGGTTGCTCTTCCCCAGGTTCTCTGTCCACTCGAAGTCCTTCTCAGCAGAGGGCCTGCTACCCTGACTTGGACGCCCCCAAGGGTGGGCTGGGCCGGGCCCACGGGCCTCACTTGAGTGTTGCAGTGGAAGGGCTGGGCCCTTGGATAAATGCCCCACCCCGGTTGGCCTCAACAGGAAAGCCCAGAGAACAGGACCAAGGCACCCACTCCCCAGAGCTGCTGGGCACAGGAACAGGGTGCCAGGGCCTGCCCAAGTCTCCAGCACAGAGACAGAGTCTGTCCCGGGCCTGCATTAGCAGGGGCAGTTGGTCAGTGCCAAGGTGTACGTGGGCCAGGGAGTCCCTTGGCCTTGCTGCCCTCCATGCATTGATGTCCCCATGTCTCTCTGTGGGTGCTCTCCTCAAGGATCTCCACAGTTGGCAATGCCCCAACGGGGTCACCTTCCCCCAGACTCACGCAGTGCTGACCCACCAGGCTCCTGAGTAAGGGGGTGCAGGAACCCCCAAGCCTCACTGGCATTACCTCTTCTCTGCACAGCACCCAGCCCGCTCCCTGCCAGGGCTTGCAACAGCTGCTTTGCTGACGGTGCCCAGCTGTCTGGCATTCCCAATGTGTCAGCCTGCCGCAATGAGCCTGATGCTGGTTCAAGAGTTAGAGTTTTATCTGCATGGAGGTACCAAAGTCTACAGGGTTCAGCCCTGGCACCTGGGCAAGGTCCCCTGAGCTGGAATCCACAGGGACGGGAAAGGCCCCACCCAGTCCCTCTCCTGGGCCCAGAGCAGGATTCACCCATCCCCTAGTGGGAGCCTGGCATCCATACTGGCTAGCAGGCATGGTAAGTATCACTGCCCTGCCTGCCAGAGGATAACATGGCAGAGTCAGTACAGGTCTGTCCTGGGCAGCTCCATCCTACAGCTGCCTGCAGCCCTCTGCTCTCTGCCAGCATGACTGCTCCCCAGCCAGCTAGAGAATCCCCTGCCCTGTGGCACTGGCTGTCCCAGATTTCTGTCCTATCCCACATTAGCACAGCTCTCCTTACCTGCTCCACCCTGTATGTGTGTGATGACCCCCAGAGTGTCAGCTGCATTGCAGCAGGTTCCCTCCTGCTCATGTCCCGGCCCCTGGCCATTGCTCTGTCCTCACAGCTCCTCCCAATTGAGTGCCCCCCCCCAGTAGTCAGCAAGCGGTTAAATTGGATTGGCCCTCAGCCCACCCCATGTGGCACTCCCTGACCCCCACCCCACAGCTCATCCCATGTTTGCCAACCTGCAGCTGCAAGGGACCAGCCTCAGGATGCCTGGGTTCTGTAGTGCCTCAGTCACTCCATCATCGATCAGGAGTAGGGGCTATCTAGGCTCAGGGGCACTGCAGCAGGTGGGGAAGAAGGCCACTGACAGGAATCAGCAGAGCCTCATTCAAAGGGAGGCAGTTTGGGGGTGGCACAGAGCCTTCAGGAGGCACCACTGCCCAAGTGCCAGCACCTCTGGTTGGAGAGCACAGGAGCAGAGCCCTAACTCTGTGACCCGGTGCAGCCATCAGAGGGGGACAGAGAGCTGCAGCAGGGGGGTCAGTGTGGGGAACACAGCAAAGAGCCCCTTCCTGGAGAGGTCCGAGCATGGAGAGGTGGGTGCCCAGGCTGGGAACATGGGCCACTCCCGTTAGCAGCAAGTGCCTGTGCCCTGATATTCACCAGGCTGGCAGCACCACATGGGGCCATCACACAGCCACCCACCTGCCCACGATCCCAGACACCTGGAGCTGGCCAAAGCTGTTTTAGGCCAGAGTGACCCTAGAAACGTACACTAGCCTAGCAATGCAGGTTATGGAGGTGATTTCTTCCCATTTCTACACCGGCCAGAGCCCTGGTGCACACCCAGCTAGACCAACAAAACCATCCAAATCCAAATCCTTTTGCCACTATAGATTATTTTGCTCAGGGAACTGGCAAACAGACTTTCCCCTGGGGGTTGCGCACCTGGCTACAGTGGTATTGTCACAATATTCCTATCAGGATAGCTATCCCAGCACACCTCTCCTAGTGCCCCAAGCACCCTCTAGGGACTGCAGCCGCTGCCTGCCAAGGATGGGATACTTGCTACCCTCTGGCGACCTGGGATGGCTCCTGGACTGCACAGGCCCCTGGGAAGGGATGAGCTCATTCACCCAAAAGATTCCCCAAGGATGAGGGGGTGCTACTCCCTCCCAGGGGGCTCCCAAGGGGGCGTGAGCAGCAACAGGGCACATGAGGGCCAAAGAGAAGGCAGGAGTCCCAGGGCAA
This sequence comes from Gopherus evgoodei, assembly GCF_007399415.2. Lineage (NCBI taxonomy): Eukaryota > Metazoa > Chordata > Testudines > Testudinidae > Gopherus > Gopherus evgoodei. Next base: position 151,003,837 of record NC_044325.1, on the reverse strand, counting down.
CAGACCCCGACCTCCCCATCTGGCTCCTCCTGGGGCAGGCCGAAGATCAGCTGGGATACACCGCCATGTGGCCGCCAGCTCCCCTCCCTGTCCTGGGCACGTCCCCTGGCCCAGGGCTGGTCCTTGAGGACACAATTTGAGTCACAGGAGATTTACACTGAGGTAAACAGCTGCACTACCTATCTCAGGTCCTTATCCAGCCCATCACCACAGTATCTGGACACCTCACACTCCTTTGTGTGTTTATCCTTTCACCCTCAATGCAGCAGGGATGGGTTGTGAGCCCTGTTGCACAGCTGAGAGCTGGGGCACGGAGGCTAAGGGACATGCCTAAGGGCACTGAGGGCTTCTGTACCAGAGCAGGAAATTGAACCCTGGTCTTCCTGGCAGCCCTGAATATTCACACACCTGCTCAGCCTCCCTCCTCTAATGCAAGTCTCACCCAGGCCAGCAGCTCACCTCTAGCCAGGAGGGGGCCAGGTAAGCGCTGCCCTATGGCTTTCTGCAGCAGTGTCAGGGGCGAGGCTGGCCCAGAGGAGAAATGGTGCCATCTGAACCCTGCCGAATGACTGTGGTGCGTGGCACTAGCCGCTCACACTGTGCTGAGCACGTCCTCTAGCCACAGCACAGAGCCCATACACCCTCCACTCACTCCAGGTGCCTGACTCACCTACCATACCCAGCCAGGGGGCCAGCAGCCCTGCTTCCCTGGCGTTTATTCCTCCCATCCACACACAGCAAAGCGTCGCCTGGGGCACCTCTCCCTTGCACAGCTGCGATGTACAGCAGTTTGCGGACACCTGCAAAAAAATCTCAGAGCACTGGGGCAGGGCCGCCGAGAGCGGGTTCAGGCCCCAGTGAAAAAATGTTTTCGAGCCCCCAGCAAGGGCAGACCAGCTAAACAGGGCTGACAAAGCCAGGGAAGGCGGGCCCCCTTCCAGACCCCCAGACCCTGGTAATTTGTAACAGCTTTTCCCCCCTTCATCGGCCCGGCACTGGGGAACAGCCATGGGAGCACTGATTGTTCCACAGGAGCTAGAATGTGTAGGTTCTCGCTGAGCCAAGGGCTCATTGCATTAGTGCCTCAAAAAGTCCTCAGATTCAGGCCAGGCCTGATTCAAGGGCTGCTGAGAACCTCCATCTCCCGCTAAAGCCAGTGGGTTGGTGTGGACACTCCCAGGAACAGCCCCTCTGGAAGTCACACTTCAGAGGGCTGCAAAGGGCTCCCAGGAAGCCAGGCACCCAAAGGGGGATGCTGTCACAACACGTGCAAGCTCCATTCGTGTTGTTAAAGCAACAGGAAGCAAACGTGGCTCTAATGGACTTGCCAGCCTGGACAAGGGCACAACCCCCAATACACCCATTGTCATGGTTGAGTCCCACATCCACAAGGAAAGGTCCCTCTGGCTTCAAACTGATTATACCAATCACGCGGGGCAGCCGCTGTTGCCACTGGGGGTTTAATGGATTCGCCCAACCTCAGCAACAATCTCTTCCCCCCACAATGGTGTCTCCCCCTCTTTCCATAGTCCCTCTCACTTGCAGTACTGCCTGGGCCCCTGTTCTCCAACCACCCCACAGTCTCCTGTGCAGTAGCCTTGTGGATCCCACCCCCATGTTGCAGGTGGGGAACCAAGGCACATGGGAGGCAAGTCTTGTCCACACAGAAAGACTAATCCGGATTAACTGCAGGTGCACAGTTAAACTGGATCAGCAAAAAGGCGGGTCCCACAGATTCACCCTCCCAAACCGGTATTAAACCGAAGTAAGACCAGGTAGGCGCATCCACACAGGGTCCTACTACTCCGGATTAACATCACCCACCCCACCAGGCCCGGGCCGCCTCAGTCCCCACGTTCCGTCCACACGTGCCCTGAAAGACCCCGCCCCGCGGCTCTCCGCCAATCCGCGTGTCCGTTATGTGTTTAAATCCGCCCCCATACCACTCCGCCAATCCGTTTGGCCGTTCTGGACATGATCCCGCCCCTTTCCCCTCCACCAATTCGAAGGGCCGTCCGGAGGTGACACCGCCCCACACCTTTCACAATCACCAATCAACCGAGGTCGCCACTATTGATCCCGCCCTAAATCCCATCTCTCCGCCAATCATTTAACCCAATTTAGCCTACGTCACATCCGCGCTGCGGCTTCAGAATTCCCGCCCCGCCTCCCGCCCGGCCCCGTAGCCAATGAGACACGAGCTGGACGCTGATTGGCCCTAGCGCTCGCCGGCGCAGGCCTGGCCCGCTCGCTGCGGACTCGGCGCGGAGCGGCGTAGGGGACCCCAGTGCTGTCCCCGCGGGGGTGAGTTCGGTTCCCCGGCCCCGCGCAGGCCGCGCGGCCCCACCCCCGGCCCATGCCCGGCAGCCTCCCCCCGGGGTCGGTCCTCCCGGCCTCGCTCGGGTCACCGGGACCTTCAGGAGCAGGCGGCTGCGCATGCGCACGGCAGCTGAGCGGGGCTCGGCCTCTGCTCCTGCTGGGCGGGGCAGGACGCCTGGGTCCCCTTGGCTCGGGGCTGCCTGCCAGACCCCTAGGTCACTCGGCCCCTCCCTGTCCCGGATGCCTGGGTCCCTGTCCCGGAGCAGGGGAGTGCAGGACCCCCGTGGGAAAGTGCCCTGTACTATGGCCCTCGGACGCCTGGGTCCCGTCCCTGGAGAGGGGAGCTGCAGGACCCCCGTGGGAAAGTGCCCTGTACTATGGCCCTCGGATGCCTGGGTCCCGTCCCTGCAGAGGGGAGCTGCAGGACCCCCGTGGGAAAGTGCCCTGTACTATGGCCCTCGGACGCCTGGGTCCCATCCCTGGAGAGGGGAGCTGCAGGACCCCCGTGGGAAAGTGCCCTGTACTATGGCCCTCGGACGCCTGGGTCCCGTCCCTGGAGAGGGGAGCTGCAGGACCCCCGTGGGAAAGTGCCCTGTACTATGGCCCTCGGACGCCTGGGTCCCGTCCCTGGAGAGGGGAGCTGCAGGACCCCCGTGGGAAAGTGCCCTGTACTATGGCCCTCGGATGCCTGGGTCCCGTCCCTGCAGAGGGGAGCTGCAGGACCCCCGTGGGAAAGTGCCCTGTACTATGGCCCTCGGACGCCTGGGTCCCATCCCTGGAGAGGGGAGCTGCAGGACCCCCGTTGGAAAGTGCCCTGTACTATGGCCCCCGGACGCCTGAGTCCCATCCCTGGAGAGGGGAGCTGCAGGACCCCCGTGGGAAAGTGCCCTGTACTATGGCCCTCGGACGCCTGGGTCCCGTCCCTGCAGAGGGGAGCTGCAGTACCCCCGTGGGAAAGTGCCCTGTACTATGGCCCTTGGACGCCTGGGTCCCGTCCCTGGAGAGGGGAGCTGCAGGACCCCCGTGGGAAAGTGCCCTGTACTATGGCCCCCGGACGCCTGGGTCCCATCCCTGGAGAGGGGAGCTGCAGGACACCCATGGGAAAGTGCCCTGTACTATGGCCCTCAGGCGCCTGGGTCCCGTCCCTGGAGAGGGGAGCTGCAGGACCCCCGTGGGAAAGTGCCCTGTACTATGGCCCCTGGACGTCTGGGTCCCATCGCTGGAGAGGGGAGCTGCAGGACCCCTGTGGGAAAGTGCCCTGTACTATGGCCCTTGGACGCCTGGGTCCCATCCCTGGAGAGGGGAGCTGCAGGACCCCCGTGGGAAAGTGCTCTGTACTATGGCCCCTGGACGCCTGGGTCCCATCGCTGGAGAGGGGAGCTGCAGGACCCCCATGGGAAAGTGCCCTGTACTATGGCCCTCGGACGCCTGGGTCCCATCCCTGGAGAGGGGAGCTGCAGGATCTCCGTGGGAAAGTGCCCTGCACTACGGCCCCCGAACACCTGGGTCCCATCCCTGGAGAGGGGAGCTGCAGGACCCCTATGGAAAAGTGCCCTGTACTGCCATCCCCAAGTCCTATCTGCAGGGTGTGCTGTGCTGGGTTCAGGGGCTGGCGGGTGGGGCTGGCCTGTACTGGGTAGGTGCCAGGCTGAGTGTATGAGTTGACACTGTCTTCTCCTTTGTGCTGCAGGATTGCCCTGGGCTCAGCATGGCGGCGCTGCGGATGATATGCCGAGCTTCCTGCACAGGTAAGGACTGCAGTGGCAGGGAGACCCACCAGCTCCCCCACACTGTAGGGCTGTCGGCTGAGTCTTCTTTCCCTCTGCTGTCCCATAGAGCTGGAAGCATTCTCTAACCTTTTCTCCTTGATTCCCCAGGGACACCACCCTGCCTGAGTCTCACGCGGCTGCTCAGTGTTACAGCCTCGAGAAAGTCCTACAGTAAGTACTGCCTCTGGCCTCCCCAAGGCTGCCCCAGAGCTCTCCTTGGGGGCACAGCATCCAGAACCCATTCTGGAGGGCATGGAGTCTAGTCTGGTTCTCCTGCCCCCCCCAGGGGGCTGCACCCAGAGTCCCTTCCACCAAGGTGTGCACAATCCAAGTTAAATCTCTTCCAGCCCCCAAGTTCCCATAGAGTCCCTTTCAGGTGCTGTCGGGCACTGTATCCAGAGGATGGGTGCCTGTCCCAGCTCCTTCATGTTGGTCTGTGTAGGGCGGTGATGGTTTATGTCTGCCCTACAGAATATGTGAATGTACAGGAGGAGAAATCGGACATGAAATCCATCACGGACCGGGCTGCTCAAACCCTCTTGTGGACAGAGCTCATTCGAGGTGAGCCCCGGGTTCTGTCAGGTTGGGCTGTGATGGCAGGACCTGGAATGGGATGGTTGTGGTGGGACCTGGATTGAGAATGGGGGGAAGGTGATCTGTGAACAGTTACAAAGCAGACTGTGAAGAGTTACAAAGGTGGTCTGTGAGGGTCTGATAGGCATGGATGCTTCCCTGTGCCAGTGAGATTGCAGTGGGGGGAGGGGGTCCCCACATGGAGATGGTGTAGGGTCTGAGTGATGCTTAGTGTCTTTGCTGTTCCTCACTGGATTCTAACCTTCCCTGGCTCCTCCTCTAGGTCTGGGTATGACCCTGAGTTACCTCTTCCGGGAACCTGCCACCATCAACTACCCCTTTGAGAAGGGCCCCCTGAGCCCGCGTTTCCGGGGGGAGCATGCCCTGCGCCGCTATCCGTCTGGAGAGGAGCGGTGCATCGCCTGCAAGCTCTGTGAGGCTGTGTGCCCTGCTCAGGTGAGCCTCCCCCTTGCCCCAGGGGTTGCCCATGTGGGGTTGCACCACCCAGCCCCAGAGCCCCTCTCTGATGCTTATCTCTGGCATGGTGCATCCCAGGTAAGCAACTCTTGTGTGGTGAGGTCCCTTGGTCTCTGTTCGCTAGGATCTTGTCCCCAGAGGGCCTTGGTTTGGTCCCCTGTGGGTGCCTGTTGCCCAGCTTGGACACCCATGCCTCAAAAGGCTCCCTCCCAGCTGGGTGCCCTGTGTTTGGGGCTGTGAGAGCTGCATTGGCGCTAGGAGGGAGAGGTGCTGGTGGGCACGGGTGCTGACACAGCTGAATGACCGTGTTTTCCCCTCCCCTGCCAGGCGATCACTATTGAGGCCGAGCCACGTGCTGATGGCAGCCGCCGAACCACCCGCTATGACATCGACATGACTAAGTGCATTTACTGCGGGTTCTGCCAGGAGGCCTGCCCTGTGGATGCCATCGTGGAGGTGAATGCGACTGGCTGTGTGTGGGGCTGGTGTCCGGGGGAGCCAAGCATGCAATCTCTCCCCAGACCTGCCTTCATACACCTTGGCCTCTGAAGGTCTCTGTATGGCAGTGGGGAGGTCCTGGTGGGTCTCTGCACTGGGCAAGGGCGCAGTGCAGAGACCCGTCCATGAGTCTCTGTCTTGGAGGTGAGGCCCTGCTGGCAGGTTGGCCCTGGTGGCAACTGTCTGCTCTCCTGGTCTCTGCAGGGCCCCAACTTTGAGTTCTCCACCGAGACGCACGAGGAGCTGCTGTACAACAAGGAGAAACTGCTCAACAACGGTGACAAGTGGGAGGCCGAGATCGCGGCCAACATCGAAGCTGACTACCTGTACCGGTGACGGCTGGGCCCCTCACACTGCCCAGCCTGCTTCCTAGACCCCCCTCTGCAATAAAGGGCCTACACCCAGGTCCACAGCTCCTCTGCGCCTGCCTTGGGGGAGAATGGGGCTTCAGGGTGTGGGGTGCAGGGGGGAGGGAGGGAGTGGGTGAGTAGGGGGCATGTGACCCAGGCTCTTAGAGCCTCTCTCGTCTAGTAACCCCTCGCGCAGGGGCTCTCACTCCTGTATGTTTGTATGGGGGGTGGGAAAACTGAGGCCCTGAGCAGGGGAGGGGACTCTGCTTAAGGAACTGGCATGCAGGGACACGTGACCCCTGCTGCTGTCCCAATGCTACATGACACATTGGGTCTGTAACTGGCTTTTGCTCATTCCCGGTGCCGGCGAGAACTGTGGGTAACACTGCTCAGGGGGGAAGAGCGGCTGGACCTTCACGCCAGTTAGACTACTGTTTGGTGGGGGAGGACATCCACCCACCCCCGGCTCCAGGGAGAGGAGCCAATGACAGAGTCAGGGTTGGTGCCCAGCCCTGCTGTTCCAGTACTGCCCCTCCCTGCCCTGGTGCATGAGAAAGAGGCTTAGGCAGGATGGGGGAACTCTGCCAACCACTGAGCCAGGCAGCGGTGTGTCCCTGCCTCCTTTTGGCCCTGGTTCTGTCTTGTGCTGCTACTATCTCTTGTCCTCGCTGAGCTGGACTCAGGGGCAGTTCCCCACAGCCCTGCTGACTCCTGCACTTGGGTGAGTGGTGACCAGACATATACTCCCCTGAGATAGCTCTTGCAGTCCAGAAGAGATGAGGTCTAGTCCCCTTTGACAGTGTCTGTCTTGGCTCATGAGTGGCCCCCAGGAGCCTGGGGTGTCAAGGTGTCCTGCAGTGGCTGAGCAGCATGAGTACCAACCTCAGGGCAGGCTGTTAAGAGGCAGGGTGCAAACCCCAAACTAGCTGGGGGTTCTGGATTTAGATTTCACCTGTCAAGTGTGAATGTCTCAGGCATTATAACAGTCTAGCCAGGGAGTCTCAGAGCAGCATAGCAAAGGGGAATGTCTATCTTGCCACCTAGGTAAGGTTGCCTGGGTGATAGATGGTCCCTTACACCAAAGATCACAACAATATTCAGGTTTCTTCCAGTCTGACGATCAGGACAACTGCACCTTAGATCTCACACCAAAGACAAGGCTTGTAGTCAGCCCTACTGAAAAACTATCTAAAGATTTATTAACTAGGCAAAGGAAATAGTGAAAGGAGGTAAACATACACCCAGAGGTGTTACAGCCTTAAGTTTCAAAAGGTAATAGAAGCTTCTCTAATAAGCAAGCTCTCTCTGTCGTTTAGGGCTAACCTAGGCCAAGCATGGGGGGTCTTTCACTTATGCTTGGCAGTCTTTGCCCTTCAGACTCCGAGCAGCATGAAACAGTTTCTTGTTGTCGAGGGCCTTTTATTCCTTCCCCCGGCCCTGCTTCCAGTTCCAAATTCAGCCGGTGGGAGAAATTGAGTTGCAGTCAATTTTTCATGGAGAGTGGGGGAAAGCCATTCACAAAGCCTTTTGTCTTCTGATGTTCCACAAGGATTCCTGTCCTGGCTCTGGGCCTTCTTTTGTTGGGCCAGAGATAACAGCTGTGGCAAACTAGAACCTTGCAGTTGGTAGTGCTGCTCGCTTGGGCAGTGATTTCCAGTTACAGAGCCAACACTTAAATAGTATCAGAGGGTAGCCGTGCATCTGAGGAAATGGGTATTCACCCACGAAAGCTCATGCTCCAAAACGTCTGTTAGTCTATAAGGTGCCACAGGATTCTTTGCTGCTTTAACACTTAAATATTACAACGTGGGATACAGGTATAAGTGAGATTACGGGATGCAGCAAGCTACAAGTACTTTATACTGTCTAAACACTTTTGTAACTCTAATACCTATTTTAACAGTACAATATACCGGTGAGCCCGAGTGGCTCTCTAGGCCCCTTGGCTCTTTATTTGTCAGGGATTGGCTGCGGCCTAGGGGCCTTGGCATGAGGTGGCACCTGGTCTGCCAGCATCACAGTTGAGGTCAGCCGGGTCAAAGCAGCACCGAGTCAAAGCATAACAAGTCAGATGTGGGCAAATGAAATAAAAGCAAAATGCATTCTAAGCTGCTCTTAACACTTTCAATGTCCTTAAAAACTTCTCACCCCAGGCTAGCTGGTTGCTTTTCAGCCAGGCTCTCCCCTTTGATCAGCGTTTCAGTCACTTGGTGGTGGTGGTGGTGTTTGTAGATGTAGGTGGAAGAGAGAGAGCATGGCAAATGTCTCCCTTTTATCATGTCCTTTCTTTCCTCTTGGCTTTGTCTCCCCTACTTTGGAGTCAGGTGAGCATTACCTCACCGCTGTCCCAAACTGCCCAAAGGAAGGGGGGTGACGCAAGGCTCTTACAGATTCTTTTGTTGCTGCCTAGGCCAGTGTCCATTGTTCCTGTGAAGTTGGGCTGGGTTTGTCCCATATGCCCTGATGAGGTGTGAAGTGCTTCTCTGTCCTTGGAGAGTTTTTGCCTGGGCGTGGTTTAAGCCATGAGGATACATTTTTAGCCTCATAACTATATACATGAAATTATAACCTATAACATTACTGTAACAATTACTATAACAACCATGTTCAGTGCATTATGAGCCTTCCGAAGACACCCAACATGACACACTTTGCACTGGATGCCACATAATCATTGTATAATGATGAATGTGGGGGTGTCGGGTGTTCCCCTGAGGAACAGAGTGTCACCACCTGGGCCACGATCCAACCCTGTAGCTGCCCTAGTACCCTCATCATGCAAAGATGCTGGGATGCTTGTCTCAAATGCAGTGTCCCGGCAGGCCTAAGTTGGCTGGAGGGGAAGGGGGTACTGGAGCAGTGCAGATGTTGTAGCCTCCTTGAGATGGCTCTGAACCTCCTGCTGGCCCCCATCCCTGTGGGGCAGTGTTCCCTGTACTCTGGGCAGCTACTCCAACCACCAGCAGGAAGTGTGCATTAATACAGCAGCCATTTCCGAGCACGGCTTCACTGGTGCTTTCCCTCACTGCAAGGGGGCCCTGCCACCTGGGAATGTGTCAGGCCCTGTGGGGAGCTCTGACCCCTGACCATGGGTTGGGCCCCACGGGAGAGGCTGTTGAGCCTGCTCCAGGGGTCCCCAAGCCTAGGCAGTAAAGGCTACTGTGGTTAGAGCCTGGAGTCCCAGCTTCGATCCCTGCCCAGGAATGTGGTGGAGCAGATGTTTCTGTGTGTGTAGGGGGGGTTCAGCAGCTGCGATTTGTGCTGTGGAAAGGGGGAGGGGAGCTCGGTGCCATGTGAGGCTCTATCTGCCCTCGAGAACAGTCTGAAACGCCGTCTCCCCCTTTCTTCCCCAACAATTCCCCCAGCAGAGTCCAGATCCCATGAGCCCAACGTCCCCAGCGAGCTCCTCCTCCCAGCTCCCCTCCTTTGCTGGGAGGCCCCTCTGTGCTGTCTGATGGCCCCTTGGGCGGGAGCCCAGATCCAGCTTGTTTCCTGTCCAGAAGCAGGGTTGCAAAGCTCAGCATTTCCCCTCTTTGGGTGCTGCCTGGCCAATCACTCTGCCTGCCCAAGGCCTTCTCCCCCAAGGGACCCCAGCTGCTCTAGGGCCGACATAGAATTAGGGAGTGGGGCTGCAGTAGCTGGGTGTGGCGGGTCCTGTGCTCACAACACAGGGTGAGGCCTAGGGCTGTGGCAGTGCTATTTGCACCAAGAGAGAAGGGGCTTCTGGCCAAGCAGAGCGGTGGGTAGAGATGTCCGGGGAGCCACCTCAACAGGGCTGGGTGCTGGGATCTCACTGCCCTGCATATGACTGGTGCGATGGCTCAGGGTGGGGTGCTTTCTCTGGCCTGCCAGGAGAAATGAGGCAGGGGGATGGATGTCAGGGCCTCACAGACAGGCTGGGGACACAGGAGAGATTGGTAGTGGCACATTTCTCAAGGGGAAGGCCAGCTGGGGCCACCCTGCAGCTAGAAAAAGCCCTAGAAATACCCACTGGAGCAAGCAGATGAGGCAGGGAAGAGAGGGCCCCAGTCATGGAAGCAGCGATGCAGGTCCCTTGACTAGGATCATGGGATCTGGCATCTGCTGCTGGTGATACTAAGTGCCCTGGGGAAATTGGCCGTCAGCGGTCAGGTTGAAGCAGCTATTTCCATACGTGCTATGGAAACACTATCACGTGGATCCAGCTGGAGTCAGAGGCAGAGGAGACACCAACACTCCTGGGGCAGGAATCTCATCATGCTGGGGGGGGGGGGGGAGGAGGTCACATGAACCTCAGGGTATGGACCCTGCTGGGAGTGTGAGTCCTGGCACTAGTGCCCAGGGCCTGGATCCTGCTTAGAGGGGATGAGAGAGAGCTGGGAGTGTGAATCCAAGCTGAGCTGTGGACAGCAACACTGCAACAGGGCCTGGTGCCCTGCTACTACATCTGAGATCTCTGCCTGCACGGGCACTGCCCTGCATGTAACTGGTGTGATGGCGCAGGGGCCTTGGTGCATGTGTGGGTGTCCAGTTGCACAGGGGGTAGTGGCCATGTATGTTGCCACACTGGGGTCAGCTGTGATTGAGAGGGGAGAGCACCCCCTATAGAGCCCGCTCCACAACATGGGGTGCAGGGTGTATGTTTTGGCCTGGAAGGCTGGTATCCAGGTGCAAAGGGATCAGTGTTGGGAATGGGGATTCAGCTGCGGGGCCAGGGGTTTCTGGTTGGGATGATTCGGCTGCGGGGGAGGGGGAGTTGCACGGTGGTTCTGATGGGACATGGGAGTGATCCAGGTTCAGAGGTGTGGGAGGGTTTGACGTGGAGGGATCCAGGTATGGGACAGGCAGGCTCAGCCCAGCAGGACACAAGTGTGTGTGGGGGGGGAAGGTTCTGTGTGGGAGAATCTGGGCGGGGGCAGCTCAGTGAGGGATCTGGGTGCACGCGGAATGGGATGGGGTGTGTGTGTGTCCAGGTGAAAGTGGTTGGGGCTCAGCAGGGGTTCCACATGTGTGGGGGATGGGGCTCAGAAGGGGGGGGTCTTGATGCAGGGGGATCACTGAGTGGGTGCAAGCACTGAGGGAGTGGGGGTTTAGTGTGGGGGGCCAGGGCTTGGCAGGGTGGTCCAGGTGCAACTCATTGGGGCTCAGTGGGGTGGGGTTCAGTGGGGTGGCCCAGGTGCGGGGGGGCTCAGCGGGTGATCTGGGTGCAAGGGGGTCCAGATGCAGTGGGATGGGGCTTGGCTGGCTGGGTCTGGGTGGGGATCCAGTGGGGGCATCTGGGTGCGGGAGGGTTGACGCTCAGTGTGTGTGTGGGTCCGGATGGAGGGGGAGGAGGTCCAGGTGCGGGGGGGGTGAGGTTCTGCGGGGTGGAGCCCGGATGGAGGAGGTCCAGGTGCGGGGGGTCGGCATGGGGGGAGGTCCAGGTGCAGGGGGGGTGAGGTTCTGCGGGGTGGAGCTAGGCGGGGGGGAGGTCCAGGTGCAGGGGGTGAGGCTCGGCGGGTGGAGTGCGGGGGGGCAGCTCCCCGCACAGTGCCCCCTCCCCCGCGGGGGCAGGAAGCCCGGGAAGCGTGCGGAGCTGCCTGCAGCCGGCAGTGGGGGAGGTCCCGGGGGTGGGTCTGACCCGGCCCGGCCGGGAGCAGCCCGCCCAGGGGAAGAGGAAGTCCCGGACTCCCCTCTCTCTCTCCACAACCCAGCCGGGATCAGCAGCTGGAGCGCAGCGCAGGTAGGAGCCGCGGCCGGGCCGCCCCCAGCCTGCCCTGTGCCGGCGGGGCCGGGGCGGGTCACAGCCCGCGGGCGGAGGCTGTGATGAGGCGGCCTGGCAGGGCCTGGCTCCACGTGCTGCCGCCACCGCTTCCGGCTCCTCCGTGCTCAGGGGGGTCGCTTGTCGCTCCCCTGAGCCCCCCTGGAGCGGAGGAACCCCCTGCCCCCCCTCCCGACGCTGTGGCACAGCTGGGCTCCTGCACATCCCAGGCAGGGCGTCCCCCCGTGCCCGTGGGGCTGGCTGGGCATTGGGGTAACGGAGCTTGGCTCAGGTGGGGAGATCGCCCTCCCCCCATCTCTAAAACCGAGGGGCTGGGAGTCAGCCCCCCTCCTAGGGCCTCCGCTAGAGCTGCCCCGGGTCAGAGACTCCAGAACAATTTGTATAGTGGGGGGGCTGAGAGCCACTGAACCACAGAACCACACTGTGACTCTTGTATATAATGGAAACTACTTCAAGCGGGGGAGGGGGTACGGCAGCACCCCAAGTTCCAGCACCTATGCTCTGGGTCCATCCCAGCCGGAGCGCAGAGGCTAGGGCCTGCAATAGCCACAGCTGGTAGTTGGTCAGAGCTAGGGTGACCAGATAGCAAATGTGAAATCGGGATGGGGTGGGGGGTAAGAGGAGCCTATTTATGAAAAAGATCCAAAAATCGGGACTGTTCCTATAAAATCGGGACATCTGGTCACCCTAGTCAGAGCTGTGATGCCCCCTCTCCTCCTGGGGCAGCTGGGGCCCCTTGAGCTGGGGGCACTGGGAACAGCACAACGGGAACCCCAAGTCAGGTCTTCGAAGGGAGACGTGTGTCCCGCTCTGGACCAGGCTGAGTCTGAGCTGAGCGCAGCACAGGGCTGCGGCACCATGGGGCCTGCCTACGCCCCATCCCTGTCTCGTCCGTGCACCCCATGGGGGTTAGTACATTCATCTGTGTGTGTCTGTCCCACTGTGGCAGGGCAGGGCTGTGACCCCTGTGACGGTGGTGCTGAGGCTCAGTGACTATGGGCTTGTCTACATGGGGATGCTGATGGCTGGAGCTATTGCAGAATAGTGGCCCCCACCCTTGCAGTGCTCTGTTCTGGAGCAAACGTCACTTGATTCTGGGTAATGGTTGCGTTTCCAAAGCAGAGCGACTGTGAGCAGAGCCCTGCGGGGAGCCATTCCCCAATAGCTGTTGCTGTCGGTTTCCTGGGTCAGAGCAGGGACTGGAACCCGTGGTCCAGGTGAGCACGCTACCCAGCGGGGTGGCCTTTGCTGCTGCTCCCTTGCTAGGCGGGCCCGTGTCCTTGCTCCGTAATGCCTGGTTACAAAGAGTGCAGTGCCACGCAGGACAAGCCACGCTCTAGCGTGGTTGGGATGCTGCCTCTCAGTGGAGTCAATGGGGCAGGGCATGTTCCAGACAGGGGCTGGCATGTGGGTGCAATTGAAAAGGGGCCATATAAGGCTTATGCCCAGGATAGCTGGCTCCCGTGTGTTCTGACCTTGCCACAGGACTTGCAGGGAACGTCTCCACTGTCACTAGGGTGACCAGACAGCAAGTGTGAAAAATTAGGACAGGGGGTGGGGGGTAATAGGAGCCTATATAAGAAAAAGGCCCAAAAATTGGGAGTGTCCCTATAAAATCGGGACATCTGGTCACCCTAACTGTCACGGATCGATAGCGTTGGTGCTATGCCCCCAGTTTTGGGACAATCTCTAGGAGGAACCCTTCAGTTTGTCCAACCCCCAAGGGGTTTCAGTCTTACTGCATGGGGTAGGTCTCACTACCTCCAGGGGCGGCTCTAGACATTTCACTGCCCCAAGCATGGCGGCATGCCGCGGGGGGCGCTCTGCAGGTCGCCGGTCCCGCGGCTCCGGTGGACCTCCCGCAGACATGCCTGCGGAGGGTCTGCTGGTCCCGCGGCTCCACCAAAGCCGCGGGACCAGCGGACCCTCTGCAGACACACCTGCGGGAGGTCCACCAGAGCCGTGGGACCAGCGGACCCTCCGCAGGCATGCCGCTGAAGGCAGCCTGCCTGCCGCCCTCCTGGCAACTGGCAGAGTGCCCCCTGTGGCATGCCGCCCCAAGCATGCACTTGGCGTGCTGGGGCCTGGAGCCGCCCCTGACTACCTCCTTCTGGTTAACCTCTGGGGCTGCAGCACTTGTGTTTCACAGCATGAGCTTTTCCTGGCGAGTCCAACTGAACTGGACTCCTGGGAGAGGCTAGGCCACTCTTCAGGGACTAATGCACCTCAGCCAGTGTTTGCGGTGACACACGCAGCGCTGGCAAACCAGGCATATTTATTAGTCACCTGTTACACAGCATGGGGTGACCTTAGGTCAACAGAGAAAACTGAAGGTTAAAGCATTGACCATTCTGGTCAGCCAGAGCCCGGCCAAGCTGGAACAAAGGCTAGACACATCCACAACTAGGTCGATGCAAGGCCGCCTACTTCAGCCTAACTTTGTAGCATAGACCAGGTCTCTTAGCCTGTCCTGAGAGCAAACAGTCCTTCCCCCGTCCCCTGGGTAACAATATGAAATATGGGGGAAACTGAGGCATGCATGGGCTTCATGAAAATTATTACAGAAAATTCCCACTTTGTCACATACCCTGCAGATGGAGGAGTGAATCCTAGCTCAGGCAGAGGTTCCTGCGGTGATGTGTACAGCTACTCGTGAATTATATATCCAGTGGCAGTGTAGACAGGCCCGCAGAGAGCTCCATTTATGAGCCGCTCTACTGCATCCTTCGGGCTAGTGCCAGGTTCTGTGGGTCCCCGAATCCAGCTGTGCCTGGCTCCGGAAGGGACAGACGTTGGCTTGGACACGCTAACATCTCCATGTACAGTATTACCCCTGGGCTAGCAGTGCATGCTGGGAGCATGGGCTGCTCCATGGGGTAATGGTGCTCTTGCCAGCCTTGGGACAGTGTCATGGGGAGGTGTTGGAAGGAGCCAGCTTGGAGTGAACAGTCGGTGGCGCTGTCTCCCAGCCTCGCAGACAGGTAGCGCTGGCTGTGGCTGGGCTCTCTGCAGCGTTGGTGCCCCATAGAGGTGGAAGGAGAGCAGAGAGGGCCTCCCTGTGTAGGAGTGGAGCTAGGGCTGTCCTTAGGCATAGGCAACATAGACAGCTGCGTAGGGCACCTGAAAATTTGGGGCACCACTGGGTCTTAGTGTCCACCGCTTATTTTCCTATCCCTGTTCTGACCCTTCCTGCAGGCTCCCACAGATGGCTGCTCTAACCTGGTGAGTCTTCCTTGGGAGGGAATCTAGTAGTTAAAAGTGAAAAAACCTCCAGCCTGCAAGACTTATTAGCACAACATTGAAACTGTTAAAGAGACATTCAAGGGGTAATACAGGCATTTGCCAACCCCAAGGTATATACTGACAGGTTTCAGAGTGGTAGTCCTGTTAGTCTGTATCAGCAAAAACAAGGACGAGTCCTTGTGTCACCTCAAAGACTTAACAAATTATTTGGGCATAAGCTTTTGTGGACTAGAACCCATTTCATCAGATGTCCACGAAAGCTTATGCCCAAATAAATTTTTATACTGTCAGTTTCTGACTTTACTGACAAAAACAGTTGTGCATTAATGTAATATTTACACAGAACATGTCAGTCTACAGGACCTTAGTTTAAAATTTGTTTTAAAAATATTTCATTAGTGAGCTGGTGAAGATTATAAAATCACATTTCTAAAAAATGCTTGCATAGAGCTTTAGATGCACAATCATCTTTAGCCTTAAATGTGTGGATCTTCAGACATAGTTTTTTAAATAAATCCTTCAAAAGACCTCCCTTATCTAAAATACACATTTTAATTACTATAGTTAAAAAAGTGCTTCCAAGTCTTCCTGTCCTTTCTGTCCATCCCTTCACCACCTCTCCCCCCACTCCCCACTGAAGAGAGCCCTTAAAGGGACAACAGTCCTTCCCTTCCAGATAGCTGGACAAAGAGTTCCCTTTCTTTACTTCTGACTATCCGACAAACTAGTTTTAAAAGAACCCTCCAGCAAAATCGGTACCTTAGTAAGACAAAATCCTTGTTATACCTAAAATCTTTGGAAACATATTTTTTTAAAGTTGGTGAAATTTCATAACCATGTTTCTTGTTATGGAGATCACACAAAGTAAATTACTGTTCCCTTTTTCTAAAAGCAATGAACATTGTTATGAACACACTAAACCTCTCTGATTAATTTAAAAGAATGTCTTTGTTTCAGTGAGTTAAATATGTAGTAATCTGGAATGCTGGCTTAAGATTTGAGTACATTTAAAATATAAATTTAACTTAGAAATACTGATGAAGAAAATGTAAAATAGAGAAGAGCTGCATCATGTATTCCATTATATGTAATGTTGTATTCAGCAGGACAGCTGACTCACCCTTACTATGAAGTTTTTGCAAATAAATCTCTGGCAAACTTCAGGGCATATCAAAAAACCTGTGACTGACATTTTTTATTCCCAAATTTTAGTGCTTTTAATTAGGTACTTTCTTCATGTCCATTCTGCATGAGGGAGAGTGCATGGAAGTCTCTGCGGGGAACTGTGGCTCTCCGCCACCATGAGGCAGGCTGGGCATCTCATTTTCCTTTGCTGTCAAGTCCCTCCTCCCCCTCCCCCACCAGGCTGTGAGCTTGGGCTGCCATCCGGCATAGGAGCACCAGTTTAATAATACTGCGTAGGGCCCCATAAATCCTAAGGACGGCCCTGAGTGGAGCACGCTAACCCTGGGGCCGAATCCTGCATGGGGGGATCTGGCAGGGAGAGACAGCCTGAATGCCTCAGGCTGGGCCCCCAAGACTGGTGGCAGCTTCAGAAACACGGGCCTTTCTGCCCCAGCGCAGCGTGTCTCTTGGGCTGGGGGTCCCACTGGACTCCTGTTTGCAGTGGGCAGTAGCTGGTGATGCCTCAAGGTAGATTCGGTGTGGTTCAGCGTCAGGGTGGCTGCTTGACCTCGCTCCCGGTACGCCCGGGACCCTGTGCAGGGAGTGGGACTTCCTCCAAGAGGCCTCTTGTGTTTCCCTGCTTTCTGCTGGAGTGTTGGCATGGCCCTATTGCAGTGAGCTGGGCCCATCCTGAGGTCTGGATCCCCTCCTCCCCCTGCCCTAAGAGCTGCTGCAGGGCCCCAGCTGCCCTCCAGTTGCAAAGGAGCATGGAGGGTGCTCCGGATCTCTTTGTGTTCCCATTTGATCCTCTTCTCCATCGTATGCCTTCCCCACCCCTTGCTGGGACATGCGGGTCTGGCTGTGTCAGCCCCAAAGGTGAGCAGCACGGCCAGCCCTGAAGCTGAGCTAGTCTGGGGTGGAGGGGGATGGTGCTACTGGAAACTATTTTGCAACCTCCGAGGTCAAAAAAAGTCCCGGGTGACTCAGCCGAGCTGCTGCTGGGTGTCTCGTGGGCAGAACTGCGGATCCTTGTTCCCTGGGTGGGTCTCTTATGCCGTGTGCCCCCCACAGCTGCAAGGCCGTCCCTGAGGTAAGCGGCTGGCTGGTATGGCTGCCGAGGTGCCAGCTGCATAGATGGCTGGAGCTCAGGGTGACTGTCTGGGTGCCAGGCTGGGGGTTGTTGGGGAGCTGGAGTCTGAGCCATAATTGCCTCCTCCCAGCTGGAGCGGGGGCTCCCGGCCGTGCCCATTCCTTCTCCAGAGCTGCTGGGAGTGCCCTGGCCCTGCTGCCTGTCTCTGCTGGCTCCAGCTCCTTCCTTCAGCAGGAGCCCCTTCCTCTCCTCCTTGCCAGGCGAGGAGTCCGTGCCCCCGCGCCTGGGCTGCTTGCTACAGCGTGGCTTCTGGTGCCCCTCGCATCTGAGTGGAGCGGGACGGGGTGGGATTGGATCTCTGTGCCCCTTGCCCTCGCCGCCAGGTGACTGACTCTCCCCTTCCCCGGCAGCGCCATGGGCTCTATGTTCCGCAGCGAGGAGGTCTGCCTGGCCCAGCTCTTCCTGCAGTCGGCCTCGGCCTACGCCTGCGTCAGCGAGCTGGGCGAGAGGGGGCTCGTGGAGTTCAGAGATGTATGTGCAGGGCAGGACGTGGTGCTCCCCTGGGGGGGCAGGGGTCCCTGGCTGGGGTGGGGGGAAGTGGCCGCGGGGGGGTTGGTTGAGATGTCTCATCTGCTATGGGGAAGAGTCAGGGTCCCAGAGTGGGAGAGGAAGGGGGCATGGGGAAGCCAGGATGTCGGGTGCTTATGGGGGCAGTGGGAGTTGGGGTTTGTCACTGGGGTGCTGTTGGGGGGGTAGGGGAAGTCAGGGTCTCTGACTGGGGAGGTGTCCAGGTGGCTGGTCCCAATAGGGGCAGGAATCGGGGTCCCTGACTGAGGGGTTGGGACTGTTGGGGTGGCTGGTCCCTAGTGGGGTGGGCAGGAGTAGTCGGGATCCCTGAATGGGGAGGTGGCTGGGTAGCTGATCCCAATAGGAACAGGAGTCGAGGTCCCTGACCGAAGTGCCGGGGCTGTTGGGATGGCTGGCCCCACCCTAGCCGCCTGGAGTCAGGGCCTCGTGCAGGGTTTGCTGCAGCTGGGCTCTGATGTATTGTCTCTGCTCCCCCAGCTCAACCCCAATGTCAACGCCTTCCAGCGGCGCTTCGTGGGCGAGGTGCGGCGTTGTGAGGACATGGAGAAAACCTTCAGTGAGTGTCAAGCCACTCTGGGGGAGGGGCTCCTTCTGGGGGCAGGGAGACTTTGTGGAAAGTCTAGGACATTGGGGACACTAGGGTGAGGGGAAGGGAGGGGAAGCTCTGGAGTGGTGGAGAGCCTGTGTGGGGGGGAAGGGTGTTGTCTCTCTGGGCAGGTGGGAACCAGGAGGTCTCTCTGGGATGGCGGGGGCTGCCCATGGGAATGGGAGCCTGGAGTGGTGGGATGGAGGGAGTCTGGGGTGGCAGAGGCCCAGTGATATGGGGTTAAGTTAGTTAAGTCCAAAGCAGACTGTGAAGAGTTACAAAGGGATCTCACAAAACTGGATAACTGGGCAACAAAAAGGCAGCTGAAATTCACTATTGATAAATGCAAAGTAATACACAGTGGAAAACATAATCCCAGCTATACCTATACAATGATGGGATGTAAATTAGCTGTTACCACACAAGAAAGAGATCTTGTTATCATGGTGGATAGTTCTCTGAAAACATCCACTCCATGTGCGGTGGCTGTCAGAAAAGTGGACAGAACATTGGGAATCATTAGGAAAGTGATAGATATTAAGACAGAAAAGATTATGTTGCCTCTGTATAAATCCACGGTACATCCACATCTTGAATACTGCGTGCAGATGTGGTCGCCCCATCTCAAAAAAGATGTATTGGAATTGGAAAAGGTTCAGAAAAGGGCATCAAAAATGATCGGGGGTCTGGAACAGCTTCCGTATGTGGAGAGATTAATCAATTGGGACTTTTCATCTTGGAAAAGAGACAACTAAGGGGGGATATGACAGAGGCCTGTAACATCATGAATTGTGTGGAGAAAGTAACTAAGGAAGTGTTATTTACTACTTCACATCTCATAAGAACCAAGGGTCACCCAATGAAATTAACAGGCAGCAGTTTTAAAACAAACAAACGGAAGTATTTCTTCACCCAATGCACAATCAGCCTGTGGGACTCGCTGCCAGGGGACGTTGTGAAGGCCAAAAATATAACGATTAAAAAAAGAACTAGATAAGTTCATGGAGGATAGGCCCATCAATGGCTATTAGCCCAGATAGTCAGGGACACAAGCCTGTGCTCTGGGGAGAGGGGGGTCTCCAGATGGGTACCTGATGGGGGCAGGCTGTGCATGGGCAGTGTTGATGGGCGCTGTGTCCCTGCTGCGCAGCATTCCTCCACCAGGAGCTGCGGAAGGCAGGGCTGGCACTGGGGCCCTGCCCTGAAAGCCCCCTGGCCCCTCTGCCCCGTGATGCCCTGCACATCCAGGAGCAGTCCGAGCAGCTGGCCCAGGAGCTGCGCGAAGTGAGCCGCAACCGGGAGTCACTGGGCGGGCGCCTGCGGGAGCTGCAGGAGTACGTGCAAGTCCTGCGCGAGGGGCAGCGCTTCACCGGCCAGCTGGTGAGTCCTCGTGCGGCGCCAGAGCAGTGGCCTTGGGGCTGAGGAGGGGGCTGGAGGGAGCAGAGGAGGGGCAGTGCAGAGAGGCCTGGGGGGCAGGGAAGGGATCATTGGAGCATGGGGTCCTGGGGCTGGGAGGGTGTGATGGGGTCCCTGGGATGTAACCTGGACTGGGGGGCTGCTGGAGAAGCAACCTGCATTGCTTCTCACACTGTGATGCTGATGCCAAGCTACAAACCTTGGCTAGGCACTGCACTTACACAGACATCCATAGGTAGAGACATGCCCAGCTGAGTTACATGAATGATCTCCCAGCCGCTCATGATCTCCTACCCAGTTCCCCCCCAGCTCCAGCCCTACGTTCCAGGACTATTCAAGGCCCTCTTGGGCAGTGCAAGTTCTTTAAGTAGTTCATCACTCCCTCTATGTGGAGTGGACACACAGGGGTAGGCAACCTATGGCACACGTGCCGAAGGCGACATGCGAGCTGATTTTCAGTGGCACTCTCACTGCCTAGGTCCTGGCCACAGCTCTGGGGGCTCTGCATTTTAATTTAGTTTTAAGTGAAGCTTCTTAAGCATTTTAAAAACCTTATTTACTTTACATACAACAATAGTTTAGTTCTATATTATAGACTTATAGAAAGAGACCTTCTAAAAACATTAAAATATATGACTGGCATGCGAAACCTTAAATCAGAGTGAATAAATGAAGACTCGGCACATCACTTCTGAAAAGTTGCCGACCCCTGCACTAGCCTTTGTAACCTGAGCTGAGATTTCCTAAGCACTTCAACCAAAGCACACTGTGTTAGGTAAAATATAAAACAGATTTATTAACTACAGAAAGATCGATTTTAAGTGACTATAAGTAGCAGGCACAGAGATCAAAGTTGGTTACTTAAGAAATAAAAATAAAATAAATTTGCAATCTAAGTTCTGCAAACTAAACAGGATTTGAATCAAGCAGTGTCTCACTCTGACTGATGGCACAATCAGGTTACAGATCCACAATGCACAGGCTGAGACTCTTTTCCAGCCTGGGACCACCCTCCCCAGTTCAAAGTCTTTGTCCTCCAGACGTTTCCCCTCCCAACTCAAGTCAACACCTGGAAGAAAGAGGGCAAGTGATGATGTCACTGTCTCTCTTTTACAGCTTCTTCCAGCTTGCTGGAAAGATCTTTGCTGTGACATGGGGATCAGGCAGTCCCCATTGGCCAAGCAGTCTCCACTGCATACATGCTCTCTCCGAGAAGTCTCTGGGATGGCGGTTGGGAGAGTGGATTCCCTTTAATGGGCCATCAGCACATCTATCTGGTCCTTTGTTGCAATTGAAAGGTTGGCTGGAGGCATCTCCGAGCCTCACAACTATTTCAGTAACACATGTAGCAATGCTTCATAACTTCACATACAATGAGAGCACAGACAATCAAATGGTATTTATGTTCAACAGATCAAGATTTTTAAAATAATACCTCACATGACTCATAGACTCTAGGACTGGAAGGGACCTCGAGAGGTCTTTGAGTCCAGTCCCCTGCCCTCATGGCAGGACCAAATACTGTCTAGACATACTATAGACATACTATAACTATATGACAGTCAAGAATATGGTAGTTCCAGGGTGCTACTTTGAGGTATAGAGGGGCAGAATGGAAAGGAATCTGGGAGGCAGAGAGGAGATGGGTGGAGTGGGGGTGTCCTAGAGGTTGGGGGGCAGGGAGGGGTGGAGTGGGTAACCCCCAGGGCTGGGCACTGGTGTGTGTGGGGAGGCCTTTGGTGTGGGGGCCAATGGTGGATTCCTGGGGAAGAACAGAGAGGTTGCCAGGCAAGGAGGGGAGCACCGTGGCGCCAGTTGCCTGGGGAAGGGGGAAGGAAGGGGCCCCGTTGGGTTGGGCAGCTCCCTTGATGGTCTCTCTCCCATGTGGCAGGCATCACTGGGCTCCCCCGCCCGGCCCCGCGCCCTCTCGGACCAGGAGCCCCTGCTCAACCCATCCATGGCACCGCGACTCGATGTGAAAGTCAAGTGAGTTGGTTCCAGAGCGGGTGGGATGAGTTACAGATGGGGCAGCAGCCGTGAGGCAGGCCCCTCCTGGAACACAGGGCAGCAGCTGTGGGGCAGGCCCCATCTGGGACAATGTGGGGGTGGGAGGGAAAGCGGGGCTGTGCCTGGGACACGACGGGTTCTGTGGTAATGCCATGGATGCCGTGGCGCCCTTGGGTGCTGTGGAGCTGTTCTGCCTTGGGATGCCAGCGCCCCCCCCTTGGCTGTCGCTTCTCTCCCCTCCCCCAGCTTTGTGGCAGGCGTGATCCACCCGTGGCGGGTGACCTCCTTTGAGCGGCTGCTGTGGCGCGCCTGCCGCGGGTACCTCATCGCCAACTTTGTGGAGATGGCGGAGCCCATGGAGGACCCAGCCACGGTGAGTGCGGGTTGGGAAGGGGGGTTGCACGAATGGTGGTTGGAGCAGGTCTGGGTGTCTGTGACAGGGGCAGGTCTGGAGAGGAGGTGGGTGGATCTGAGTGGGGTGGGGCTGGGGGGGTTTCTCTGGAACCTGGGAGCATGGGACGGGGTGGTTTGTAGGCACCCCTGTGCTGTGCTGAGGCTCATGGATATTGTGTTCCCCCCGCAGGGTGAGAGCATCACCTGGGTTATCTTCCTCATTTCGTACTGGGGGGAGCAGATCGGACAGAAAATCCGCAAGATCTCGGACTGGTGAGTGCTGGCCCCACCTGCCCCGTCTCCTCGCTATCTGTCTGCCTGCCTGTCCACGCCCCTAGCAATTCCTGCCCCAAGTGTCGGCGCTCCATATGCCTGCTGCTGCGTGAGGGGTCCCGGTGCCACACCGGAGCTGCTCTTGTTCCTGTCTGGGGAGCTAGGAGGCTGGGGGAGTGTCTTAGGGGCAGCCCCTCGCCTGGTGTGGCTGTTCCCTGGGGGGAATGGGAGCAGAGTGCCAGGGCCCCCTCCAGCCGGCTGTCCCAACTCCTCTTGCCCATAGAAGGCGCAGAATTGATGATAGTCGTTTGTGCCTCACCACGAAACCTCTCCCTCCCCCCCCATGTCCAGTTTCTCCCCCACACAACTCAGCCCCCCTCTCTGCCAACATGTCCCCCCTCACTTGTGTGTGTCTCTCCCAGCTTCCACTGCCACGTGTACCCCTACGCCGACAGGGAGGCCGACCGGCTGGAGGTGCTGAGTGGGCTGCTCACCCAGATCAACGACCTCAACACGGTGAGATGGGGGACCTGTGTGTGGGGCCCTGGGGACACTCCCCAGTCAACAACCTCACTGCAGTGAGATGGGGGAGCTGTGGGGGGTGGGTGGGGAGGACAGTCCTGCTCAACAGCCTCGAGCGTTACGGGTCCCAGGCTGTAAGGGAGGTGGGCAGCAGTTGAAGCCCCTACCAGGGTGGAGAAGAAACATTGGGCTGGGGGACCCCAGCTGTGTTGGAATATTGGGGGGGGGTTGGTGTCTGCCCCTGTGAACCTCCCTCCCGCCGGCAGGTGCTGGGGGAGACGGAGCAGTACCTGTCCCAGGTGCTGCAGAAGGTGGTGCTGATGCTGCCAGCCTGGCGCGTGAAGGTGCAGAAGATGAAGGCCATCTACCTCATCCTCAACCAGTGCAGCTTCAACGTCATCGAGAAGTGCCTCATCGCCGAGGTGTGGTGCCCCGTGCGTGACCTGCCACAGGTGCAGGAGGCCTTGCGCCACGGATCGGTATGTGCCTCTGCCTGCCCCCCCACCACATCCTCCCCCCACGCCATGGATTGGTACATGTCCCACCCTCCATGGATCAGTATGTACCTCCACCCATCCCCCCCCTCCACAAATCGGTATGTGTCCCGTTGTCTTCCCCTCCCACCTCCCCACAGATTGGTACGTGCCTCCACCCCGCCCCACCCCATGGATCAGTACATGCCTCTGCCTGCCCCCCTGCCTCCCAATGGATCAGTATGTGCCTCTGCCTGTCCCCCCATGCCACGGATGCCCATGCCACGGATTGGTACATGTCCACGGATCAAAACATGCCTCCACCCCCCGAACCAGTCCATGTTCTCCCCTCTCCACGGATTGGTAGGTGTTTCCCCTGCCCACCCCTCCTACTATGCTGCATTTCCCGCCCTGCCCTGCCCTTCCCTCCTCTGGCTGTGCCCCAGGACAAGCCAGCCCCTGCCTGCTCCCCAGCTGGCAGTGGGGGGGGGGGGTGGATTGGTGTTGCCTCGAGGCTCCCTGGTCCCAGGCCCACCTTCCCTTGCAGCACAAGAGTGGCTCGGGGGTGGAGTCGTTCGTGCACCGGATCCCCAGTTCTGAGAGCCCTCCCACCCTCATCCGCACCAACAAGTTCACCGCCGGCTTCCAGAACATCGTCGACGCCTATGGGGTCGCCAGCTACCAGGAGGTGAACCCGGGTAAGGGACCCCTGGGGCCACCCTCCCACCCTCCCGCCCTCAAGTTGCATCAGAGCCAGCATCCCCTACAGGGGAAAAGCCCCATGGCCCATTTCCAGCCCCCATGAGCCAGCCAGGCTCTGCCCTGGGGACAGATCAGAGCTGGTGCCCCCAAGAAGGGAAAGACCCTGTGTCTGGGCTGTGGCAGGGTGGTCTGGGCCCGTGTGGGGGTGAAGGGCCCATGTGGGGTGGGAGGGCCTCTCTGACATGTTCCCTACCCCCACAGCGCCCTACACCATCATCACCTTCCCCTTCCTGTTTGCTGTCATGTTCGGGGACGTGGGCCATGGGCTGCTGATGTTCCTTTTTGCCCTCTGGATGGTGCTGGCCGAGAGCAGCTCCCGCCTGAGGGAAGCACGCAATGAGGTGAGCGAGGGGGGGAACTGCTTTGGAGGTGGGGAGGATGGGGGAGGGCGGGGCTGTTGCGAAGCTGTGCCTCTCTCTGTCTGTCTGTCCGTCCGTCCCCAGATCTGGCAGACGTTCTTTGAGGGGCGCTACCTGATTCTGCTCATGGGGGCCTTCTCCGTCTACACTGGCTTCATCTACAACGAGTGCTTCAGCAAGGCCACCGCCATCTTCCCCTCTGCCTGGAGTGTGGCCACCATGGTCAACCACTCCAACTGGAGGTGGGCATTGCCCCCCGCGGGACCCCTGCCTGGTACCCTGCTCCCCTCTGCAGGACCCCCGCCTGCTCCCCTGTTCCCCCCCATGGGACCCCCACCTGCTCCCCCCTGCGGGATCCCCGCTTGCTCTCCTGCCTGGTACCCAGCTTTCCCTGCAGGACCCCACCTGCTACCACCCCATGGGATCACCACCTGGTACCCTGTCCCCATCTGTTATCCCCCACAGGGTCCCTGTTCTCATACCCCCTGCCTGCTCCCCCACCTGCTACCCTGTTGTCCCTGCCCCAGGACCCCCGCCTGCTCTCCTGCCATGTACCTGGCTCATCAACCCCCATGGGACCCTGTCTGCTACCCCCCCACACCTGCTACCTCCCACGGGGTCCCTCTTCTCTCATACCAGCCTGCTCCCCTGTCCCCATACCCGTTACCCACCTGTGGGCTCCTCCTCCCTTCTATCCCATTCCTGACTCCCCACACCCATGTGCCCCCTCCCTGCCCTGCGTCAGCGCTGCCTCCCCTCGTACTGCCCCGCCTGCAGATCCGTGCCCCCAACTCTGCCCAGCGCCTCCCCCCGGCACTGACACCCCCCTGTCCCCACAGCTCTGACTACTTATCCAGCCACGCCTTCCTCACCCTGGACCCCAACGTCACTGGAGTCTTCAAGGGGCCCTACCCCTTCGGGATCGACCCGGTGAGTAGGGAGGGATGGGGGGATATGCTGGCTAACTGTCTCCCCTGCCAGACACACCACTCCACTCTGCTCCCTCACACTGGGAGCTGCATGCCCACCCTGGCTCAGACGCCTCCTCTCACTTGGCTGCAGGTCTGGAGCTTGGCCAACAACCACCTGAACTTCCTGAACTCCTTCAAAATGAAGATGTCAGTGATTCTGGGCATCATCCACATGAGCTTCGGGGTGCTGCTCGGCGTCTTCAACCACCTGTGAGTTGAGGCTGCCGACACCCACCCGCCTTGCCCACCTGTGCCCCCTCGCTTCAGCCTGGCAGGCCATGTGCCCCAGAGGAGAGGGCTACGGAGCCTGGCTCATCCCCTACTCTGGCCCCATCCTTTCTTTGTGCCTGGGGATCTGCATCTGCAGGAAATCCTGGCCCTGGTGGTGGAAGGATATTGGCCAAGGATTGGCACCTGAGCCTGGGGCCCTGCCTGCCGACAGCCCCTCACTGGGATGGAGCCCCAGCCCCTCGGGCAGTCAGTGGCACTGCTCTGAACTGGCCTGGCACCAGTGCCACGTGTCTCTGTGCAGGAATGGCTCCCTGGGGCTGGCATCAGGGCCAGTGCCCAGTGCAGATGGGGCTTGTTGTAGCTCCTTGGGGCTTTGTGAGATGTGAGCTGGCCGTGTTGCCAGGCTGGGGAGGAAGCCTGCCAGGGCTGCTCTGGGGCTCCTGCTGCCAGGAAGGGATGTGCCCCCAACTCTGCTGCACTGCCTGACTCCCCAGCCTAGTCCCCCAGGGCACACCCTGAACCCCTGGCAGCCCAGAGCCAGCCATCCTTGGTGCTGGGATCCTGCCTGTCAGGATTGCCGCGCTCAGCTCCAGCCAGGGCAGCCGTGCAGGGTCCCAGACCACCTCGCAAGGGTGCTGCTTCCTCCATGGGGGCGGGCAGCCCGGCTATGCCCGACTCCCCTCTCGCTGGCACACAGGCACTTCAGGCAGTGGTACCAGGTGGTACTGGTCTTCCTGCCCGAGGCGTTCTTCCTGCTGGCACTCTTCGGCTACCTCGTCTTCATGATCTTCTACAAGTGGATCACGTTCAGTGCTGTCAACTCCCTGCTGGCACCCAGCATCCTCATCCACTTCATTGACATGTTCCTGTTCACCGAGAACCCTGACAACCACCCGCTGTATCCGGGACAGGTAACCCTGACAACCACCTGCTGTGCCCGGGTCAGGTAACCCCGACAACGTTTGCTGTGCCCGGGATTGGTAGCCCGCACAGGTAACCCTGACAACCCCTCTACTGGAACGGGTCACCTCGACAACTGTTTGCTGTGCTTGGGATGGGTCACCCCAACACAACTTACTGTGCCCAGGTCAGGTAACTCTGACAACTACCAGCTGTGCCTGGGACAGGTAACCCACACAGGTAACGCCGACAACCACCTGCTGGCCCAAGATGGGGAATCCTGATGGCTGCTCCCTGCTCTGCCCGGGATGGGGAACCTCCACACCAGGCTAGCATCTGCAGCTGCTTTCCACTGCCCCACCCAGTCCAGTTCCCACCTGCTTCCCAGATCAGACCAAAAGGCCCATCACTCCTGGCCCAGCCCTGCTCTCTGACCAGCCCTCAGGCTGGTGTGGTGGGACCCAACCTCCGGATCTCACGTGCTGCTCACCCCCTGGGGCTGCTCCAGGTCTGCCACCCATCCTGGGCACACAGGCAGCACAGCCCAGCCAGCTGGGCCTCGGAACCAGCTCCTCAGCTGGCTGTGGGTGCCTTGTGCGTCTCTGTTAGCCCCTTCGGGGCCGAGGGACATGGGCCGAGGCGTGTGCTGAACCGGCCATTTGACTCTGCACAAAGTACGAGAGCTACAAAGCTTTGCACAGAAACCGTCCTGCCTGAGGCCCCGGGTCCAATCTTCCTCCCATGGGCCTTGGGGCTGGGCAGCCCCTCCACAGCCAGGGCCCCCTGGCCAGAGCAGCAGCCACGTGATTCGAGGCGGGAGTGCAGCTCGGTGTGGAGAGTGGGGTGTGCTTCGGGCCGGGTGGAGCCAAAGGCCTGGATTGCTCTGTGCCAGCGTCTCTGCTGGAGGCATCGCACTGGGTGCCGAGAATGGCTGTGCTAGTCCCCTGAGGAGGGCGGCACGCTCTAGCAGAGGGGAGCCCCTGGAACAACATGGGGTTCACTGCCTGATGCGGCCAAATCCCTTGCCTGTCACAGGGCCCATCCATCCATCCGCCTGCCAGCACAGCTCACACCAACAGGCCCCTCCGGCCTGGTATCTCCCCCTCACTAGCCTGGTAATCTCCCGCTTTGCACCATGCCCAGGCTGGATCGGACTGACGGCCCCCCTAATCTGGTACCTCCCCCCCTCTCCCCACTGCAGGTGACGGTGCAGAACGTCCTGGTCGTCCTAGCTCTGGCCTCTGTGCCTGTCCTGCTCCTGGGCACGCCCGTCTACCTGTGGTGCCAGCACCGCCGCAGGGGGCACCCTCATCTTGGGGTAAGGGGCTGGGCTGGCGGCAGGGTTGTGGGGCTCTGTGGGACCTCTCCAAAGGGAGCTGCAGGTGCCGTGGGGATGGGGGCTGTGACCTGTGGGGTGTGTCCCCCACCTCTCCTGTCTGATGTGTGGCTCTGGGCTCTACACAGCTGGGCTCACCTGGGGATGCCGGGGAGCACCAGCCGCTGCTGAGCTCACAGGAGCCGGGAAACTCGGTGAATGCGATGAACGCCGACATGGAGCGTGGCGGGCATGGCCCTGAGGCTGAGGTGAGATCCCTGGGGCACTGTGATGGCTGGGGAGAGGGACGGGTTTAACGCCACTGGGTGCCGGGACAGTGGCTGGCCCCGCTGCCCTGCCAGTCCCATTCAGCATGGGGGAGCCCCGCAGCGGCTCTGGCCCTGACCACTTTCCAATCTGGGGGCTGGAAATGTCGCTGTACTGAGATGGGGCAGGGCCATTCAGAGGGGTGGGGCTTGACAAGCCGCTGCCCATCCCCCCAGCATGAGACAGAGCGGCCCCGCAGTGGCCAGGAGACCCCGAAGTTATGAGCATCAGGGATGGGATTAGCCCCCCCGCCCATCCCAGTCTTCTCTCTCACCGCTCAGCAATGCCCTCACCAGCGCTCTGGGTGGGCACAGGGGGCAGGAATGGGCAGCTGCTGGGTGGCTGAGCTCCCATGTAGCCTGTGATCTGTGGGCTGTCCCTCTCCAGCACTGTGAGATCCAGCCCCAGCTGGGTAGCTCCAAACGGTATGTGTCTGCCTGGGCCCACGGCCTGTGGATGGGCCTGGGGTCAGCTCAGCGTGCCAAGGGTGGAGAAGAGTGGCCGGGCATGGTGCCCTGCTCCCCCCATGTGGTGCTGCCCTCCGCCCCTCTGTGCTGCCATTCACCCCATTCCACTGCCTTGGTGTCTCTCGCAGTTTGAATTCTCTGAAGTCTTCATGCACCAGGCCATCCACACCATCGAGTACTGCCTGGGCTGCATCTCCAACACGGCCTCCTACCTGCGCCTGTGGGCGCTCAGCCTGGCCCATGCCCGTGAGTTGGGAGTAGGGGGTTGGGGGTCTCAGCCTCCTACCTGAGCTCAGCCTGGTCCACACATGCTTTGTGGCCCCTCATGCAGATCCCTGGAGGGAAGGGGAGGAGGTTATGGGTGGCTGTGGGGGTGGGAGGGAAGCCTGTGGGGGCAGGTGACGAGGCGGGGTGGGTGGCAAGGTGGGGCGGGAGGTGTAGAGCTGGGAGGGAGGCTTGTGAGGGGCAGGGTGACGGTGGGTGATGAGGCGGGGCGGGAGGTGTGGGGAAAGGGGAGCATGGGAGGGAGGCCTGTGGGGGCAGGGGCGGGGCATATGGGGGAAGGGGGCCGTGCCCAGCTCTGACCCCCCCCAGTGCCCCTGCAGAGCTGTCGGAGGTGCTGTGGACCATGGTGATGCGGAACGGCTTTCTGCTGCACATCTACGTGGGCGGGGCGCTGCTGGTGCCCGTCTTCGCCTTCTTCGCTGTGCTGACGGTGGCCATCCTGCTGGTGATGGAGGGGCTGTCGGCTTTCCTGCACGCCCTGCGCTTACACTGGTGAGCCCCCGGCCTGTACTCCCAGTGGGGGGAGCGGGGAACTGCCCTGGACTCGGGGGGGCAGCCCCTGGGATGGGGGAGGCCCTGGTCAGTTTTGGGGGGTGATGTCTGCGCTGACCCCCCTTTTCTCCCCTCCCGTGTTGTTTGCAGGGTGGAATTCCAGAACAAGTTCTACGTGGGCGCCGGGTACAAGCTGAGTCCCTTTGCCTTCCCCGCTGACAGCTGGGAATAGGGCCAGCCTGGCCCCTCAGCACCAGGTGTCCCCCACCACCCTAACCTCAAAGGGATGGTGCCCCCTCCTGCCCTGTTCTGGGGCAGGGGGCTCCCTTTGGGTTTGTACCTTCTACCCTGGCTGCTGCTCCCCCACCCCACAAGCCTGGCGCTGTTTCGCCTACCCCACCCTGCCCCTCCCCTCCCCTTTGGTCTGATGCTGTTATCTGCTGCCTGCCGGAGCCTGGTGCTCCCTGCCTTGGCACAGATTACTTCTGTCCTGTCTTTTGTACGATTAAAGAGTGAAACATCCCCGTCCCTGTTGGTGTGTAATGGGAAACTGCTGGGCCTCTGGTGGTGCTCACGGGGCCTGGCCAGCTGAGCTCCCGGCTCAGGAGCGTGAACCTGCCCTGCCCTCTGCCTGGGCAGCTCTCCCAGCATGTCTCACTCGAGGGGCACCTTGCACAGCCCCCGCAGGAGTGGCGCTGCAGTTACTCTACACTGGCACCAGCTGGCGCTGTCTCCCCTTGCTAAACTGGTCCAGCACCCCTGGGTGTGGATCATGTGCCAGGCCAGCTGGGGCCAAGGTTCCGTTGCACCCTGGTCAGCACTGGCTGGGAGGGAAGGGGGTGCTGAAGGCAGCTCCTGCCTGGGTGGGAGGGGGCAGGATCTGACCAGCCATGTGCTCTGGGAACTGCCTTGTGTCCTGGACATGAGCTGTGGCTCCCGTTCCCAGGGGCAGTGCTCAGGGCTCCCCCCCCATGCCAGAGGCTCGTGGAGGGAAGTTTAATGGTCACAAGCTGGGGAGACTTGTGTGGCAGCTCATGGCCCAAATTGAGAGCCTCGTAGCCTGGGGGGGTGGCCCTGCAGCAGTGGAGAGGGAGGGGAGCCATGCAGCCCCGCCCCCAGCAGCTGGCTAGGTTAGGGGGAGCCCAGCCTGGCCAGGGCTACTGTGAGCGAGGCAACCAGGAGGGCTCCTAGGGAGACTCTCAAGCTGGAGCCTGCCTCTGTCACGCTGTGGCTACCCATCACTGCTGCCCGTAGTTGAGGGCAGGGGGACTGGCGCTGTAGATGTTGAAGGGGTGGAGGCTGGCAGGCAGCGGGTAAGGTGCCACCCGTGGCTTGGCCCTGACGTACACGCTGTGGTAGGAGAGGGGCTTGTACAGGGGGGGCCCCAGCTCTGTGGGGAGAGGGTGCTGTGGAGCCGAGTTGTCCTGGAAACCGTGGGCCCCCACGAGTGGCACGAGCGGGGGGTTGTGGAGCTGGGCGGCCTCTCGCAGGAGGGTGGCGGGGAGCTGCCCCTTGACACAGCGCCGGCCCGGCAGCCCTGGGGAGAGTGCAGAGAACAAGGGTTGGTCACAGCCATGGCAGGGCTGCTGTGCCAAGGTGGCCAAGCCCTGCTCCTGCCAGAGCCCCACCCTCTCCCTCAGCTCTGCCCCATCTGTGCGAGAGCCCCACCCCCTTACCTAGCCCCGCCCTATCAGTGCAAGAGCCCCACCCCCTGTCTTAGCTCCGCCCTATGAGTGCGAGAGCCCTGCCCCTTGCCTAGCTCCGCCCTATCAGTGCAAGAGCCCCACCCCCTGTCTTAGCTCCGCCCTATGAGTGCGAGAGCCCTGCCCCTTGCCTAGCTCCGCCCTATCAGTGCAAGAGCCCTGCCTTAGCTCTGCCCTATCAGTGCGAGAGCCCTGCCCCCTAGCTTAGCCAGTGCTAGAGGCTGAGCCCAAGAGCTCCTGCACCTGGCTGTGGCTCTCTGAGCCCTCCCCTGCCCGCATGGCCTGCCCAGCTGCATGTGAAGAGGGCCCGGGTGGGGTTCCTCCAGCACCCACATCCCCTATGCCCCCCCCCAGCCAGCTGTAGGCAACAGCCCTGCCCCTGCATGCTTTCCAGCTGAGGGGGGGGGCACACTGGTGTCAGAGCTAATAGCCCTGGGGGTGGGGGTTACCTTTCTCCTGTGTGTCCTTCAGCTGGGAGGAGGGGCTTGTCCTCCGAGTGCAGGCCAAGGTTCTCAGTAGGGGTCTTGATGCCCTAGGCCTGCACATGAGAAGCAGGAGGGTGAGAAATTGGAGGGGAGGCCAGGAGCATAGGCAGAGATGCCCCTCCCCCACCGGAGCACAGCTCCCCTGGGAGACCCTCACTGCAAACTATTTAATGAGCTAATTTGCAAATGTGCAAACTGTCCTACACTGATTCAGGGGGTGGCTGGTGGGGGCTGGGTGGGAATGGGCACTGGGGTACATAGCTGGGGGGGGAGCTGCTGGGGAGGTGACTGGGGCTGATAGTGGGCCCCTCCCCCTTGTGCCATCACTTGCCCCTCCTGGCTGCTCGTCCCCTCTTCTCTTGGGATGGGATGGGGGGCATTGCAGCTGGGCGTGTGATGGGCTGCCAAGTGGATGAGCCCTTGGGTGGGAGGGAGACCCCCCAGTAGTTAGGACAGTGGGACTCTGTGGGGGGAGGGGAGTCACCAGTGCTCCCATCTCCCGCCGGGTGGGGAGGGTGCTGGAAGGGCAGTTACCAGTCATCTGGCTCGCAGTCCCGGAACCCCTTGGCAAAGGGGTTACTGGCGATTTTCAGCTGTGTGATCTGCAGGGAGAGAGAGAAGGGTGAGGGAAGCAGCCCTCCAAAACTAGCCCTGGAGACCCCCGCACCTCGGGGGGCTGGCAGCAGCTCAGGGACACCTGCCCAGATCAGCAGCTCCCTAGGCACAGTGGGAGAGGAATCCTGCGGAGGGATGCTGCACCCCCTGCATGAAATCAGCCATCAGGTCACCAACCAGCAAGGGGTGCTGTGACACCAGCAATGGGTAGGAGCCTGCACTGCACAGCCCCACCCCAGCAAGGAGGCGGAGCCTGTACTGCCTAGCCCCACCCCAAAGGGGGTGGAGCCTGCACTGCCTAGCCCTGCCCTCCCCAGCAGGGGGCGCTGTGGCACGAAGATGGTGTGCAGGCGGGGGACTCCTGAGAGCAGGGCTCACAGGAAGGGGGACTATAATGCCCAGCCGTGGGGCCCCGGGAGGGCTGGCTCAGTGCCCTGTACGATGGGGCTGGTTTCTAGGCCGCGCACACACCCGGTGGTTCTGGTAGGCGGTCACCGCCATGAACTGGGTCTCCACGAAGGTGAAGGATTTGAAGTTCTCGTGGGCGAAGCGCTCACTGTCCCGGCGCGGGTCCACGTACACCACGTGGAAGCGGGGCTGGTACCGGTGCATGGAGTTCAGGATGATCTGCGTGTGCCAGAAAAGAGCCGTGCTTGAGATGGGCAGCCACCGCCCATGGCAACATATCCCACCCCCTTTCATTCTATCCCCCAGTCCAACAGCCCACCTTGCCCCGACCCTCAGCCCATGGCACCCTGTCCCACCCTCCCATCCGCCATTCTGTAGGGCTGCATGCCGTGCATGGTATCTCAGCAGCCTTCTGCCCTTGCCAACGGTGCCATATCCCATCCCCCGTGAGCCAGGCAGCCCCCCTCCCCGGGGCTGGATTGGATCCGGCAGTGGCACCCCTAGAGGGGAACGGCCTTGTGCCCATTCCCTACCCCGAGCCCACCAGTGTGACGGGCTCCCAGCACCCCCTAGAGGGGACAGGCACCGTGCCCCATTCAACCAGCTATTGCTTAACCTTTTTCAGAAGGTGAGGGGGACCCAGGGGTGGCTGGGGGTGTTCCTGTTCTGCCAGATAATGCTGCAGCGGGGTGGTCTCTGGCCTTTAGGGACTGTCCCTTTCTCCCCCACCCCATGGTGTGCCTGCTGCCCAGGTGTGGCACGGTGGCTCACGTGGCCATTGTCGTCCAGCAGGTTGTTGGTGAGTTTGAGCTTGTCGAAGGAGACGATCTGCCTCATCCACTGGCCCCCCTTGGCGGGCGAGTCGGGGTGGAAGTGGACGCGGCCGGGCGCAGCGGGATCCGCTCTGCCAGCCACCAGCCACGAGGAGCTGTGGAAGGCGTATCTGCAGGGAGAGGCAGGGACTGAGCATTGGGGGGGGGCAACCAGCTCTGGGGGCCTCCCTCCCACTCAGGTGGAGGCCTCATGCATTGATGAGGGCTGTCTGGGCCCCAAAGGTTCCTCCTGCCCCCTATAGAGGCCTGTAGCCATGTAGGGGGGCAGTTCCTGTTCTGGGCTCTAGGACATTTTCGTGGGGGCTGGGATCCTGTTCTGGGGGCAGGGGGGAGACAGTGGTGGGGGGGGGCATGTGACTGAGCAGTGGGGGGAGGTGGGAGGAGTGGAGGTGGGAGGGGCAGCGGGGAGGCCGACACAGGAGGCAGGTGGGGGTGGGCACAGCTGCCAGAGCTATGGGTACCACGCCTATCCCCTGGCTGCCCCCCATCCCCTGGCTGCTCTGTTCAAAGATCTGGTGGGGGGGAGCTGGGCAGGAGCTGTTTCCCCCCACCTGTATCTCCCCCCCACCTATATCGCTTGTCATCCAGGGGTACGAAGTCCATGAGCAGCACATAGTCGGCCAGCGGGTCCAGCCCCGAGAGCTTCACCTGGAAGGTGGGGAACATCCTCCTGTGGGAGAGGAGAGGGGAGGGCATGGGGTGCTGGGGTCACCCTTGTCACATGGGGGGAGGGCTGGGGTCTCCCTATCGCACAGGGCCTGGTGTCATGCATCACAAAGGGAGAGGTTGGTCACGGGGGGTGATGCCGGGGTCCCTGGTCACACAGGGTTGGGGGTCAACCATGCGGGGATTGGGGGGTGTCACATGGGGTGCTGTCTCAGCCCTTTTCCCCGCTCCAGGGTCCCAGCAGGGTGACACATGGGGGCTGGGGTAAAGGGGCCAGGCTGCCCATCCCGGGGGGTGTGTGCAAGTGCCCATGGACTGGGACGTGTAGCAGCCTGGACACAGTGGGCGTGAGCATGAGTGTGGGGTGACACGAACCCACGCAGGAGCAGGAGAATAAGTGGGAGGGGGTGAGGGTGGGGGCCAGAGGTGGTGGAAGGGTAGTGGGGGGCAGATGCATTTGAAACACTATGTTGGAGGGGCAGTGCTGCTGGTGGGGGGTAGGCAGAGCTGCCCAGCAGCCCCCCGCTCCCGCCCCCACCCCCTGGAACATCACGCTGCAGCAGCAGCTCATGGTCCCTGTAATATCAGACTGAGACAGAGCAGCTGGAGGACCAGGCATGGAGATGGGCGGGGGGGCAGACTCCACCCCGACTGCCATCCGTGCAGCCCCCTCTCAATAGGTCCAGCACCTCCACAGCCCAAAGACACCCAGCCCCCATCGGCATCCACCATCTGCCCAGGTGCCCCCTTCTGTGCCCAGCCCCCTGGTGCCCAGACAAACCAGGCAGAGAGTGCTGACTCCTGGCGCCAGCCAGGCTCCTGGCAGTCCTTGTTCCACCCACCTCCCCCCATATCTCCAAGGGTTGCAGGGCTGGACCCGGCAATGGGGTCCTGGGCAGCCGTGACGTGTGGCACCAGCTGCCAGCCCTTAGCACTGGGGGAGCAGCTTTTCTGGCCAGGAACGAGCCACGTTGCCTGGTGTGGTGCAGCAAGGGGCCAGCTCAGACTCCCAGGAGGGTGTGGATGGCACCAGATCCCCTTGCATGGAACCAGGACAGGATCTCACAGAACACCAGGCTGGGACACGGGGCACAGCTCCTGCCACAGGGATAGTTTTTTGGGGGTGGCATGGCCCCTGCCAGGGGCTGTAATGGGAGGGGAAGTACATGGGGGTCCCTGTGCTGCCCTGCCTGGGCAATGCCCACCTACCTCCCCGCTTTGGTGACGATCATCTCAGTGCCCAGGCTGTTGAATTCCTCCCACAGGCTCCGCATCTCCAGCTGCACTGACACATTGGACACGTGCTGGTTCTTCCTGGCCGGCTGGACGCCGTCCCCGAGCCCCGCGGGCCTCTCCCCAGCAGGGACACCGAACCTGCCACAAGCTGGCGGGGGCCCCAGCAGGCAGGGAGCCCCCACAGGGTTTCCCCACTCAGGACCAGAGGCGAAGGGGCCCCCGTCAGACGTCAGGACACTCAGACTGGCTGTGAGGAATGCTGGCAAAGGAGGGGAGAGGATCACTGCCAAGCCCCAGTGGCTGTGGGCATCAGGGGGCTGGGAAATGGACCAGAGGCATCTTCTGGTGAATCCCAAAGCGACTGCGAGTTTGGGAAATGGCAGTGCCCCTTGATACCCCCATGCTGCCCCTCAATCCTGACCCGCAGCCCCCTGCTATTCCGGCCCTGAGCTCCCCCCCCATTCCTGACCTGCAGCCCCCTGCTATCCTGTCCCCTGACCCGCAGCCCTCTGCTATTCCGGCCCTGAGCTCCCCCCACTCCTGACCCGCAGCCCCCTGCTATTCTGGCCCTGAGCTCCCCCCACTATTCCCAACCTGCAGCCCCCTGCTATCCTGTCCCCTGACCCGCAGCCCTCTGCTATTCCAGCCCTGAGCTCCCCCCACTCCTGACCCGCAGCCCCCTGCTATTCTGGCCCTGAGTTCCCCCCTCTATTCCCGACCTGCAGCCCCCTGCTATCCTGTCCCCTGACCCGCAGCCCCCTGCTATGGTAGCCCTGAGCTCCCCGCACTCCTGACCTGCAGCCCCTTGCTATGGTGGCCCTAGGCTCCCACCACCCCTGACCTGCAGCCGCCTGCTATCCTGGCCCTGGGCTCTCCCCCAGTCCCACCCCACAGCCCAGAACTATTCTGGGCCTGGCTCCCCTGAGTCCTGCTTGGCAGCCCCCTGCTATCCCAGCCCTGGGCTCCCCCCCAGTCCCATACCGCAGCCCCCTGCTATCCCAGCCCTGGGCTTGCACCCCTCTAGAGTGACCAGATGAGATGAAGAAAATATTGGGACACATGGCGGGGGGCGAGGGGGGGGTGGTCCGCCAGCAGAGCAAAACAAAAAACAAAAAACCCAGTGCCGCCAGTGGAGCGAAATATCGGGACAAATTGTTTCCCAACCGAAGATCGGTCGGGATGCGGGACAACCAACCAAATATCGGGACGGTCCCGATTTTATCGGGACGTCTGGTCACTCTACACACCCTGCCCCTGACAGCTCTGCCAGTGCCCCTCCGTACCAATCCGCAGCCTTCCACAAGCCCAGCCCTGGACTCTTTCCATAAAGCTCTGCTGATCCAAGCCCTACATCCAGCTGGATTTGTAAAGTGCCTCATGCACAGGAGGGGCCCCCACTGCACTCACTGACCATCAGCTTCATCTCCGGCATCGTCGCTGGTCCAAGGGCTTCATGGCTCTGATGTTCAGCACCTCTCATCACCCTGAGCCCCCTTTCAGGGAGCCTCAGCCCCCCTAAACTTCCCACTCGCACACCAAGCCCCCCTCTGTGGCAAAATCCCCTTTCCCGGGAACACTTGCTCTTTCGTGAGACCCCACCCCCTTCTGCTCTCCCCAGGCAGTCAGTAACCAGCCACCGAGCTCCGGCTCCTGGAGCCGGGTGACCCCTGCTCGGCTGGTGTTTGGACTTTAGCATCACGGAGAGGTGTTAGCCAGGGCTGCTCCTGCAGGCTCCAAGCCAAGACACGGGGATTCCACCCTATCAACCTGCTACCCTGGCAGCTCGGCCTCCTGCTCTCACCCAGCTGGTATCGTAGCCAGCCCTACACACTGGCCCCAGCCAGGCCAGAAACTGCCAATTCCTTCATCAGGGGAATAGAACCCAGGAGTCCTGGCTCCCAGCCCCCCTCCCCACCCACCAGCTCCCTCTGCCTGCCCTCCCCCCCACATGACATGCTTTGTACAGGTATGTAACATGCACCTGTGTTCAGTACATGCTGTCAGTAAAGTCTATGAGCTGTAACGATTCCCACGCCCTGTCCGAGTGGGGGGAGGGACCCTGACCACCCAGCCAATCTGCTCTACACAGAGGTCACCACCTTGTCATAACCCTGGGCGCCCCTCACTGCACAGCGACCCCTAAACGCGGTACCCAGGCCCTGAGAGCGGTTGCAGGGGGTGCTCAACAGGCTCTGGAGCTCAGCCAGCGACCGAGAGGGCAGGGCCTGACCCTGACCCCAGCCTCACGTTGCAGCGCACAGATGGCTGGAGCCGGGGTCCTATGTATGTGCCCACTCCCCTCACACCACTGCACACCCGTCCCCGTGTCTCCCCCTGCCCACCCACTGTTTGTAGCCGAGTCCCTCGATGCCCCGTAGCTCACCGTAAACTGGACAGGTGGGAAAATGCCACAGCCTGGCGCAGGGAGCCGGGCAGAGTGGGGGATGGGGGCGCGAGGCTGCCGGGGCTCATCCCGGAGTCGGGAAGGTAAATGGGCCAACGGGAAACGTCGGCGAAGGGTTCCCAGCGGAGGAGCCCCCGGCCGGATTTACCTGCCATCGGTGCAGCGGGCGTCGCATCGGCTCCCTGGCCAGAGCCCGGCTTCCCGGCCCAGTGTGGCTGTAACTCGGTTTCTGAAGCCTCCGGGCTGGACCTGGTGATTTTATTCTCCTGCTCGGGGGGCGGAGATTCACCTGGTGCGGCGCGGAGCTGAGCAGCTCCTTGGGGGGCACTGGCTGGCTCAGGGCGAGATGAGCTGAGAAATCCCCCCCACCCCCGCTGCCCTGGGCAGGAGCTCAGCCATTAGCTATTGATGAGCAGACCATAAGCGGGGCACTGGGGGCAGCTGCCCTGCAGCGCAGGCTGGACTCAGCCAATATCCCCCGAGCCGGAGGGGCGCTGACCTCCCTGCGGGGGTAGGGCTTAGCTTTGCCGCTCAGACCTGAATGAATTCTTCCTTGCACAGCCCCAGAGCACGGGACATGAATCCAGCCACGGGGGGACCAGCCCGCTCCCCAGCCTGAGGTGGGAGGGATGGTGAGGGACTGCCTGTTCCCCAGTCCTACGCGGCGAGATGGCGCAGGGTAACCATGCCAGCGGCTGGGCTGGCTGAGCCGGCATCACCGGGAGCAGGAGCAGGCTCAGTGGAAGGGGCAGAGTGCGTTAGACCCACTTCCCTGCTCTCCCAGTCTTGGCCTCCCAACCACACAACCCAGCCCTTGCCCCTTAGTTCTGACCCACTGCACCCTGCTAGATTTGGACTCCCTTCCCCTCAGCTGTGCCGCTCCTCAATCCCAGCCTGCTGCCCCTCTGCTGGTCTCCCCTTCCCCCCTCAGTCCCACATGGCAGTCTCCCCAGCTCTTCCTACTCCCCCTCTGATCTCCCACCAGCCAAAGAATGAATTAAATAAAACCTCTGGGACATTTGTCCACCGTTCGTCAGACTTTTTCCTAAAAGCCGTTTTATAATCAGCCGTTATTTGACAAGGTTGGCATTTCTGGCGCTCGTAACTATTCAATGGCACATGGTGAGCAACTCGTCCCGCAGCCCAAGAAGTTACACAGGCAGATCTCAGTTCCTAAAGTCAATGAACTAACAGAAATCAAGCCAAACGGGTGGCTGGGTCAGTATCAATCCCCAGGACTGCACAGGACCGTGCATTACAAAGCAATGACACTCCAGTGCAAACACTCCCTTGTGGAACAAGGCTGGTGAGTCAGTTACACCCATGTCCACCCCCAACCATTAAAATCCCAGGACGTCCCTCCTTGTGTCACGCACTCCGCAGCACTCAGCCACCACCACAAATCTTCAGCTGGCCCCACTAACATCTGCAGCTTCCATCACACTCAGAAGCAAAACCCCACTCAAGTATCCGGGGGACATCAGAGGATGGGGCCTAGTGGCTGAAGAACTGGAATGGGCTCTGTTCCCGGCTCTGTCACCGACCGGCCGTAGTCACTGTCCTGCTCCATGACTCGGTCTCCCCATCTGTAAAACGAGGCGAGTGCTGCGATCTGCTTTGTGAAGGGCTCTGAGCACTGTCGCTAACAACTGTTAAGCTTGAAGCTCACACTGTCTGGTGCTACTTATGGACTTCGTCCTGGAGCTTAGACATTTATGCTGTTTATGCTGAACACCAGCTTGGTCTCAAATGTCACCACATCAACACTGTAAACGGTGCCCCTCCAGCACACACAACCCCCCTCCGTGCTGTGTGGGTTCTGCCCTCCGCTGGCTGGTCTGGGCCAGACAACCAGGAGAAGCCGCGAATCTGAAATCAGAGGCCCATCCTCACTTCTCTGTCTCCCCCAGGGCAGCAGCTGTTGAACTGAATGTGTGTGTGGGGGGGGAACCTTTAAATTGTGCTCCCCCTACTCTCAGCAGGTACCAGTCATCTCACTGGCAGAAACCCCTAGCCCCACCACCCCACTGCAGGGCAGGAGCCCCGCCCCCGAGCTTCCCCCTTCCCACAGTTTGCTAGGCAGAGAATGGCGGGGGGGCATTGCGAGCCACATTTTTACTGCTCGCGAGCTGCGGTTTGGCAAGCTTGTGGCACCATCCGGCTGTTAGACCTGGTCACAGGATCAGAGCCCTGGTGCTAAAGGTGGCGTTGGCTTGGCTGACGGAGACAGATGCTTATTAGAATCATAGAATATCAGGGTTGGAAGGGACCTCAGGAGGTCATCTAGTCCAACCCCCTGCTCAAAGCGGGACCAACCCCAACTAAATCATCCCGGCCAGGGCTTTGTCAAGCCTGACCTTAAAAACCTCTAAGGAAGGAGATTTCACCACCTCCCTAGGTAAGTCATTAGACAGCGGCCAGAGGAGCGTGAGACCGACACTCAGGTGGGGCGGGACAAGGGCGAGGTGACCGAAGAACCTGGCCAAGGCTCTCACCCCAGGGCTGGAGAGGGTTTAGCTGAGGCCAGTGGAGTAACGGTGTCACCTGGGGCTCTCCGTCTGGGCCAGTCAGCAGGCCCAGTGGAGTCCTGGGGGATCCTGGCATCCCAGGAGACGCTCGCTTCTTCCTGGCCACGCAGCCCTCATCCCCACAGAGTGACCCCCAGAAACATGCGGGGGGAGAGTGTCATTCCCAGTAACACTTTCCCATTGACCCTTGCTTCAATGATCTCAGCACAATCATCTCACCCATTGCCAGGCTGCCAGCTCATCACCGTGCCAACCCCCCACTGTACCAGGAGCCAGGCAGACCCCCTTGGCCCGGCCTATTTAGCTCCAGCTTTTCTGGGCTGAGGTGTCCGGCTGAGTTGGCCTGATCCTTTGGATGAGGCAGAGCACAGGTCCCTGGGGGCCCTGCCAGGACCCCGGGGGCCCTGCCAGGACCCCTCCCTCATACAGCCAGGTGGACGACTCCCAGGCTCAGCCCCAGCAGCGACAGTCTGGGGAGGCACAGGGTGGGACTTGCTGGCAGCTAGCCGAACTGCCCTGGTGGTGGCTGGGAGCAAAGCTGGGTGGCCAGTTGCTGCACCAGACGGGCACAGTGGCGGATTCTGCCCACGTGCCATCGGCAGCGGTACTTGGCCACTCACGAGCTGGGGTGTCACTGAGAGAGCCACCTGTGATTCAGCCTGCACCCCCAACTGGGACAAGCCTGGCCTGGCCAGGCTGTGGGGATGCTGCCTCATGCAGGCCTGGCAAGAGCCCCAGCCCCAGATGGCTACTGGCCATTGCAGAACTGGCTGAGGGACCAGGTTAGGGACCAGGGCTGGCTGGCGGCTCCCGGGTGTCCCTGACTCAGTTTGGCCATGGCAGGGTGCGTCACAGCCTGATGCCCCAGCCCAGTAGGAGCCCACCCTGGATCCCTGGGCTGCTCCCCAGCCTGTCCTGGCCCCTCGTTGCTCCCAGAGCCCTCACGGGTGTCTGTGCTGCAGACACTGGGGCTGGTTATCCTGGGAGCAGAGTG
Source organism: Gopherus evgoodei (assembly GCF_007399415.2). NCBI lineage: Eukaryota > Metazoa > Chordata > Testudines > Testudinidae > Gopherus > Gopherus evgoodei. The sequence goes on along the minus strand of NC_044325.1, from coordinate 150,962,414 downwards.
TGGACGCATCCTGCTGTTCTTTGAACTGACTGCGCCCTGTGTGGCTGGTGGGCACTGCACACATCCTGTGGCACAGAGGGATAGCCAGCGGGCACTGCCCATGTGCTGGGGGTGCATAGAGGGGCCCAGTTATCGTAACATGTCACTGCTCCCCCCTCACCCTGCCCCATGGGCCGGTGTCACCAGGCCAGGCAGCCGGCTCAGCCATTGCCCAGACAGACCCTGGAGCCAGGCCAACAGCCCCCCCACCCCCATGCCCAGTCTGAGGCCTGCTCCAGTGCTCACCCCCCCCACGCTCCCTGCTGTCCCACTAAGCAGCATCAACAACAGCCATAATTCCCCCCTCCCCATCTCTGGCTGTGCGCAGCCCCCAGGCTCAGGACCTCCACAGCCCTCATCCATCTTCCCCCTGCCAAGCTGCTGTCAGCGCTGGGGCGCCTCCTCTCACACCTGCTCATCTCAGCGCTCGATACGCGCCAGCCCTGCCAGGGACTTATTGGAGCTGCCAGCACCGGCGACAGAGGGAGATAAATGGGGCAGCGCCGGCTGGCGCTGCAGGGGACAGGGAGGCTGAGATGCGGGGCGGGAGGCACAGCTGGAGAAGCTGGTGCTGTGATGGAGGCTAGGGCAAGAACAGGCGAGCCCTGTCCCAGGGCAGAACACAGCCGGGCTCAGAGAGGGGTGGAGAGCTGGGGGACCCGGCTTGGTGAGGGGGTTCTCCTGCCTCAGGTCGCCTGAGCACCCCTTGCACTGCAGACAAGCAGGGGCTCGGAGCTGCGGGATGTCTCAGGCTCCAGTGACCTGCTGTGGAAGGGGGATATAGCCACAGCTCTGTGCTGCAGGGCTGTGGGTGCTGCGAGAGCCTGGGGACCTGGTCGTGTCTCAGTGCCTGAGGGCTCTGGGGGATTCGGTAGAGCAGGGGATGCAGTTGTGGCTCTGGCCAGTGGGGAATGGGGAGTGCAGGGGAGCGGGAGAGGTGCAGTCACATCTCCATTGCAGGGGATCTCGGTGCGTGTGTGTCACATATGGGTCTCAGTGCTGATCAGGCCTGGAAACTGGCACAGAGACCTCATTCATGTTTCAAGCCCGACACTCCCAGTGCTGTGTTCTAGCCGAGGGGGCATGGCTGTGTCTGGGTGCCAGGTGCCCCAGGTGCTGTGTTCTAGCTGAGGGGGCATGGCTGTGTCTGGGTGCCAGGTGCCCCAGGTGCTGTGTTCTAGCTGAGGGGGCATGGCTGTGTCTGGGTGCCAGGCACCTCCAGGTGCTGTGTCCTAGCAGCGGGGGCGTGGCTGTTGTCAAGCTGTCCTGCAATGGCTGCAGAGTGAGTACCAACCTCCACACAGACTGTTAAGGGGCACGGCAAATGCCTCAAATTGGCTGGAAGTTCGAGACTTCAATGTCATCAACCACGAATCCTCAGGCATTACAACAGCCTAGCCAGGGAGTGCCAGACAGGCTCCTTGGCTAAGCTGCTCTATCCTGCCACCTAGGTAAGGTTGCTGGGTGAGAGATGATCCTGTACACCAAAGATCACAGCAATATTCAGGTTACTCCCAGTCCCAAAGGCAGGACTGGGCTTAGAGAAAATGGCACACTGAGCAAACTTGTATTTTGGTGCCCCTGGCCAGCATGGGCACCTCCCTGTTGTCCTTGGCCCCTTGGGCTCCCCAGGATACCCCATCACCCCTGCCCCCCACTGTCTCCCTCCCAATGCTTAATTTGTATTGAAAGAGGTGCTGGGGCTCAGCCCAGCACAAATTAAACCCTGGTTGGGTAGCTGGAGAGCAGCGGCTGCTGGCCAGGCACCCAGTTCTGAGGGCAGCACCACTGCCAACAACAGCAGAGAAGTAAGGGTGGCCTGGTGTATGATGTATTGCTGTCCTTACTTCTGCCCCGCTGCTCATAGGCGCCAACTCTGGGGCTAGAGCACCCATGGGGAAAAATTGGTGGGAGCTTGGCATCCACCTGCAGCTGCCAGCCCCACCCCCCATCCCAGTTCACAGCTGCCTCTGCCTCCTCCCCTGGGTGCACCGTGTGCCTGCTTCCCCCTCCCCCGACCTCCAGCGCTTGTGCCGCAAAACAGCTGATTCATGCAGCAAGCACTGGGAGGGAGGAGAGGGAACGCGGCGCGCTCGAGGAAGAGGCAGGGCTGGGGAGGGGATTTGGAGAGGGGGTGCAATAGGGGCAGAGACTTTGGGAAAGGTGGTAAAATGGGGGCAGGGCAGGGAAAGGTTGGGGTTGGGGCTGGGTCAGGGGGCATATGAGCACCCATCGGCTCCAGGAAAAGTTGGTGCCTAGGCTGCTGCTAGTGGCAGCACTGCCATGAGAGCTGGGTACCCGACCAGCAGCTGCCACTCTCTGGCTGCCCAGTTTTAAAGGCAAAAAACCCAGAGATCTGCTAAGTTACAAGAAAGTTGTCACACTATCACATTTTGCGATGGGAGGGGGGCAAATCAACTTCAAAATGCTATACAGAACAGAGATCCCTGTACGTCGTAAAAAACACCCCTTCCTAGAGCTTGTCTCATATCTGCTCTGTCCAGCGAGTGTAATACGAAAT